>NC_045608.1:40017526-41231276 GCF_009762305.2 Zalophus californianus | reverse complement strand
GGAAAGACTGTTTTGATAGTTATATTAGCTTTCAAAACTAGGAAAGCCATCTGAAAATAATTACATTATGTTGTCAGAGCGCTTTATAATTATGTTATTATATAGGAGATTTCTGTAGTTCAAAATTTAATTGTTATGAAGTAAAACAGATTGAACTAGTTTTTTTATGGTTTTTAACTATGTTACTTTGATTTGAATTTACTTGAATTGTTGCTTCTGCATTCTCGACCTCTACTTTGAAATATGAAAATTGGCTTTGAATAAACTATGTCCAATTTTTCTTTCATTTATTTTTAAATGAGAAATGTCCTTTTAACTTTTAGACTAAGTTTTGTTTCTTCAAATGTATTAGTCTCTTAAATCCTGTAGAAAACAAAAAGTGCAGTTATAAACATTGTTACAATAATACTATCATTTATGATCACTTGTGTATTAACCTTTATTGAGATCTTTGTTTCTCCATGTGGTTTCAGGTTATTGTCTGTTATTTCATTTTATTTTGTAGTATTTTCCTTGAACATTTCTTACAGGCCAGGTCTAGTGGTAATGAGTTCCCTTAGCTTTTGTTTTTCTGAGAATGTCTTAGTTTCCCTCTCACTTTTGAAGGACAGTTTTGCTGGCTATAGGATTCTTGGCTGAGGGTATATATATATATTTTTAAAGCATTTTGACTACATGGTCCATTGCCTTCTGGTCTCCAGACTTTCTGACGAGAAATCTGATCAGCTTCCGGAGAACCCCTTGTTTGTCATGATTAACTTCTCTCTCAATGCTCTCCATAATCTCTCTTTGTCTTTGGCTTTTGAAAGTTTGATAATAAGGTGTGTTGGTGTGTGTGTCTTTGAATTTATTTTACTTGGAATCCGTTGAGCATCTTCAATATTTATAGTCATGTCTTTCATGAAACTTGGGAAATTTTCAGTCATTCTTCAGATATACTCTCCTCCCCTGGTGAGAGGGGACACTTGCTGGTGTCCCAAAGGTCCCTGAGGTTCTATTGACTTTTATTCAGTCCTTTTTCCTTTCTGTTCCTCAGAGTATAATATCCATTATCTTCAGGTTCACGAATTCTTTCTTCTTCCTGCTCAAATCTGCCTTTGAATACCGGTACTGAAATTTTCACTTAAATTATTGTATTTTTCAGCTCCAGAATTTGTTTTTGGTTTCTTTTTAAGTTTTCTGTTTCTTTATTGATATTTCCATTTTTTCTCTACGTCACTTTTATTTTCTCCACATCTTCCCTCAGTTCTTGAGCATCTTTAAGATAGGTATTTATTGTTGTTTTGTTATTGTTTTGAGAGAGAGAGAGAGTGCTTGAGTTGAGGGTTAGGAGCAGAAGGAGAGGGAGAGAGAGAATCTTAAGCAGGCTCCACGCTCAAAACACTGAGATCATGACCTGAGCTGAAATCAAGAGTCAGAAGCTTAACCCACTGAGCCATCCAGGCACCCCTAAGACAGGTGTTTTTTTAAGTCCTTTCTAGTATATTTGCCATCAGGTGTTTTTCAAGAACAATTTTGGTTGACTTATTTTTTTTACTTTGAATGGCCAATACTTCCTGTTTGTCTTGTGGTTTTTTTGTTAAAAACTAGACATTGAAATCTAATAATGTTGTAGCTCTGGAATTCAGATTCTCTGCCTTACCCAGGGTTTGCTAGATTTAATTTTATTTATTATTTTTTTTGTTATAGGCTGTTTGTCATGGATCAGCCTTAGGTGTAAACTTAAGGTCTTCTCATGTCTTTTCTGACTCTTTCTCTAGGCATGCCTGGTCACTTTCTAGTTTTTTCTTTTCAAAGATTTCATTTATTTATTTGAGAGAGAGAGAATGAGAGAGAGCACGAGAGGGAAGAGGGTCAGAGGGAGAAGCAGACTCCCCGCTGAGCAGGGAGCCCGATGCGGGACTCAATCCCGGGACTCCAGGATCATGACCTGAGCCGAAGGCAGTCGCTTAACCAACTGAGCTACCCAGGCGCCCTCTAGTTTGCCCTATGTATGTGGTTGTTTAGTAATGTCCTTTAATGTCTGGGTTTTTTTTTTTTTTTAAGATTTTATTTATTTATTTGGCAGAGACAACAGCAAGAGAGGGAGCACAAGCAGAGGGGAGTGGGAAAGGGAGAAGCAGGCTTCCTGCCAAGCAGGGAGCCCGATGCGGGGCTTGATCCCAGGACCCCGGGATCATGACCTGAGCCGAAGGCAGACGCTTAATGGACTGAGCCACCCAGGAACCCCTAAAGTCTGGTTTAGTCTTCCTAGAAAGGAAGAGGGGAAGGAAAGAATGCTGGCCCTATTAGTCCCCAGTTACTTCAGCTGGAGGATGAGGGGCTTGCAACAGTGGGGACTGGTGCAGGAACAATGGCTATCTGCATTTTGTGTTTGCTCCTCTGTGACAGAAGCAGCAATCAGAGCTTGGATCCCCAGTATTTGGAGGGTCCCTCACCCTCTACCTGGTTCCTATAGTGAACACTGCTCCAGGGACATACATCTGCCTGCCATGTGTCTGGGAGGTGGGGAATGAGTAGCTACTACTGTGCTAAGCGCTGAAATTGATCAGAATTAAGTGCAACTTACTATCCAAGTTTTTAGTAACTTTCAGAGTTCCAGAATAATTACATCAGACAGATTCTGCCAGTTCAGTTATTATCCATACAGGGAGACAGATACCTGGTGCGTCCTGCCCCCTGGTCTTCCCAAAATCCTTTCAAAGGTCTCTTTTTAAAATTCTTTAGTCATCCTCAGTAGGGTCAACATGATTATATTAATATAATATTGTTATATTAATATATTCAGAATAACTGTACCAAAGGACTAATTTTTTAAAACCTCTTTAATCTTTCATTAACAGATGCTCTTTTCATTAAAAAAAAAAATTCAGTGTGCACTTTTTGTTAAGGCAATGTCAGATAGCTATGTGTTTCTAAATACTCTGAGTTTTATTATGTTATGACAGACAAGTAACAAAATATACCATCACTGTCCTTATTTTACACTATGATAACATTACCTTAGGTCTTTAAGGTATACTCATGTTATTGCATGGCACTGATTTAGACATCCAAGAAAGCATATACTGCCTTCTTTTCAGTCTATTAAATTATCTTTTAGTGTATAAATCTATTAAAATGTATGATAATTGTGCTATTGTATTTCAAATATTTGTTTTAATGGAATCTTACTTTAGCATTCCAGGGTATCAGAAGGAACAGGAAATCTTTTAAAAATAGGCATACATTTTAAAACTATAAAAAAGCAGTTGCACACCATGTGAATTTACCAAATGCCAATGAATTAGACACTTAAAATGGTTAATTTTATTTTATGTGAATTTCATCTCAATAAAAAGAAATGTTAGGGTGCCTGGGTGGCTCAGTTGGTTTTGATTTCGGCTCAGGTCATGTTCTCAGGGTTGTGATACTGAGCCCTACATCCAGCTTCATGCTCAATGGGGAGTCTGCTTGAAATTCTCTCTCCCATCTCCCTCACCTTATTCCCCTCCATCCACTTGCTCTTTCTCTCTCCCTCTCTCACTCTCGATAAATAAATAAAATTTAAAAAAAGCTGTGTAGGGGGATGGGCAAAATAGGGGAAGGGGATTAAAAGGTGCAAACTTGAAGTTATAAATAAAACATGAAGAAGATACAATCTACACTTTAGGGCATATAGTTACTATGTAACAACTTTTTATGGTGACTGAAAGTAGCAAGATTTATTGTGGCGGTGGTTACTTCCTAATGTATATGAATGTTGAGTTACTATGTTGTACCCCTGAAATGAATATAATATTGTATGTCAACTGTATTTCAATTAAAAAAATAAAATTTTAAAAATGGTAAGTCAGAAGGAAAGATTTTTAAAAATCATGTACACTGTCAGTTATACATGTAATATAATAAAATACATTTCCATACATTGGATATATTTGAATGCATGAAAATATTTGCGTTCCTAATGTGTGTCAGTCACTGTGTTTGGTGTTCTGCGTATAATCTCAATTTTTTAACCTTTTAAAAACAGAAAATTCATAAAGTTAAAAAGATAACACAGTTTTGTGACTTCTTCCACAGCAAATTTCTGTGCAACCATTATGGAAGTCAAAAAATAAAATATTGCCAGTAAGGGGAAGCCCCACCTTGTGTCCCTCCCAATCATTACCTGCTTCCTTTTGTAGTAGTTTGGTTACCATCCATCACCCTACATAGCTACATTTTTTTTTCTTGTAGTGGAAACTTTTAAGATTTACTCTCTTAGTAACTTTCAAATAAACACTACAGTATTATTAACTATAGTCACCATGCTGCACATTACTTCCCCAGGATTTGTCTTTTAACTGAAACTTTGTACCTCTTGACTTTCTTTCCTCATTTTCCCCACCTTGTCCATCTCCCAGTCCCTACCTCTGGCAAGGATCACTCTTTTCTTTGTATCTGTGAATTTGAGTTTTTTAGATTCTACACATAAGTGAAATAATGAGTATTTTTGTATTTGTCTCACTTATTTCACTTAGCATAATGCCTAGATAATATTTTGGATGCTGTTGTAAACAACATCCTTTAAAGTTTTTTATTTTACATTTGTCGTTGGTTACAGAAATCTAGTTGATTTGTGTATATTAACATCGTACGTAGCCAGCATCTCTCCTAACCTCCTTAATTTCCAATTTTATTTATAGATTCTTTGGGATTTCAAATATATCACATTCATGTCTGTGAATAATGATAGGTTGATTACTTTCTAGTCATTGTACATTTTCTCTTTCTTGCCATACTACATTGGCTTGGACTTATAGTAAAATGTAAAATAGACATGATGAGAGTGATGATCCTAATTTCATTCCCAATCCCTAATTTCATTGGTAGGTACCTTTATCAGACTGTTACTTGTAAGAGAATTTCTATTTGTTATGAATTGACAGTAGATTTAATCATCTATTGAGGTAATATGTGATATTTTTTCCTATTTTAATGTGCTGAGTTCTACAGAACATTAATTTTCTGGATGTTCAGTCAGTCTTGCATTACTGGAGTAAACCCAGTTTTATCATGATGCATAACCTATTTTATGTATTGGTGGATTGGTTTTGCTAATTGTTTGGAATTTTTCCATCTACATTAATGGGTCAGGGTTGCCTGCACTTTCTTATATATTCTTTTTAGGTTTGGTATCAAGTCATATATTCCTTACTACAATAACTAGGAGAAGTGGTCCCGAAGTCTTGGTTTATTTTCTGGATTTTGTGTGAGAGTTTGTCATAATTTCTTCCTTAAATGTTTGATGGATTTCATCAGTGAAGCCATCTGTGCCTGGAGTTTAGGGGAGGAAGGTTGTACTTACTGATTCAGTTCCTTCAAATTCAATAGTTATATGAGTATTTGTATTTCCTGTGTCATCTTTGGTCAGTTTTAGTAACTTAAAATTTTCAATTTGTCAGTCTTACCTAAATTTTAAAAGTTGTTCACAATTTATTTTGTAGAATCTAGAGTGATCTCTCATTGTTAACATTATTTGTACTTTTTTTAAAGATTTATTTATTTGAGAGAGAGAGAGAGAGAGCACGGGAGGGGGGAGGGTCAGAGGGAGAAGCAGACTCCCTGCTGAGTGGGGAGCCTGATGTGGGACTCAATCCTGGGACTCCAGGTTCATGACTTGAGCTGAAGGCAGTCACTTAACGGACTGAGCCACCCAGGCACCCTATTTGTACTTTTTGTTACTTGATTAATCTTACCAGGAGATTTAAACTTTGTAGGTCTTTTCAAAGAACCAACTTCTGTCTTTTTAAAACTTCTTGAGATTGTTGCTTAATACATTTATTTTCAGCCTGTGTATACTATATGTGTATATAAACATATACATACATACATAAATGCATATGTTTGTGTATACATATATATGTATGTTGAGCTATAAATTTCCCAAGTATTTTTCCATTGTATTTTCATTATTATTTGGATCAGAGTATTTTATAATTTCCATTGTAATTTTATCTTCTACCTATGGCTATTTTTCAGAAGTATATTGTTTAATTTCTAAATTGTGGGATTTTCTTATTCTTTTTCTCTTACTGATTTCTAGATTAATTACGCTGTGGTCAGAGAGCCTGCCTTGTATAATTTCATTCCCTTGAAACTAATGGATAATTGTTTTTCCCTTTGTGGAAAACAGTATGTGCATATGGTCAATTTTTGTAAATATTTTATGTATACTTGAAAATTATATAAACTGCATGTAAAGTACAGTGTTCATTAATTCAAAATTTGATAATTGTTTCATTTTTCTATATTTAAATTTTTTTCTATATATTTTAAATATATTTTTCTCTATTTTGTTTTTAAAGCGTGTAGTAAATCTCCCATATTTGGTGTGGATTTATTTTCCTCTTAGTTATGTTAGTGTTACTTTAAGGCTATATTTTATTTACATAAGACTTAAATTATTATATTTTTCTGACAAATTGAATTGGCTATCATTATGAAGTATTCACCTTTTTAAATTATTATATTTTTCTGACAAATTGAATTGGCTATCATTATGAAGTATTCACCTTTTTCTCCAGTAATGTTTTTTGCTTGGAAATCTACTTTGATAACAGTATACCAACTTTCTGTATGAGTGAGATGCAGAAGCCACCTTAGGGATCATGAGAGTTAGTATTTGTATAAGTATCTTTTTTTTTTTTTTAGATTTTTTTTATTTATTTATTTGACACAGAGAGCGAGATCACAAGTGGGGGTGGGGGGCAGAGGGAGAGGGAGAAGCAGGCTCCTGGCCCAGCAGGGAGCCTGATGCAGGGCTCGATCCCAGGACCCCGGGATCGTGACCTGAGCTGAAGGCAGACGCTTAAGTGACTGAGCCACCCAGGCGCCCCTGTATAAGTTACCTTTTTTTCATTACTTCTGTATATTTATATTTTAAGTGATCATTTACAGATGGCATTATAGTGGCTTTTTTTCTTTTTCTTTTTTTATTATGTTAATCACCATACATTACATCATTAGTTTTTGATGTAGTGTTCCATGATTCATTGTTTGCATATAACACCCAGTGCTCCATGCAGAACGTGCCCTCTTTAATACCCATCACCAGGCTAACCCATCCCCCCACCCTGCTCCCCTCTGGAACCCTCAGTTCATTTTTCAGAGTCCATAGTTTCTCATGGTTCGTCTCCCCCTCCACTTCCCCCCGCTTCATTCTTCCCCTCCTGCTATCATCTTTTTTTTTTTTTAACATATGTATTATTTGCTTCAGAGGTACAGATCTGTAATTCAACAGTCTTGCACACTTCACAGCGCTCACCATAGCACATACCCTCCCCAATGTCTATCACCCAGGCCCTCCATCCCTCCCACCCCCCCACCACTCCAGCAACCCTCAGTTTGTTTCCTGATATTAAGAATTCCTCATATCAGTGAGGTCATATGATACATGTCTTTCTCTGATTGACTTATTTTGCTCAGCATAATACCCTCCAGTTCCATTCACGTTGTTGCAAATGGCAAGATTTCATTCTTTTTGATGGCTGCATATAGTGGCCTTTTTTTAAAGGTTTTATTTATTTGTCAGAGAGCATGAGGCTCACAAGCAGGGGAAGCTGCATGCAGAGGGAGAAGCAGACTCCCTGCTGAGCAGGGAGCCTGACCCAGGACTTGATCCCAGGGTCCTGGGATCACGACCCGAGCCAAAGGCAGATGCTCAACCGACTGAGCCACCCAGGTGTCCCTATAATTGTTTTTTAAATAATCTTTTAGTTGAAAAATTTAGATCATACAAATAATTACCAAAGCACTTGTTTTTTACTCTTCCAGTTTTTTATTTGATCCTACTATTCTTTGTTCCTTTTTCTTTTGAATTTATTGTTTTTGGTTATGTTTTACTCATTAACTTGGTAGTTAATACAATCTTACTCTCTACGTGGTTTTTTGAGAGATTACATGCGTAGTTGACATACTATACCAATGTGTGATGACACTGCATTTTTTTTCTTTAAAGATTTTATTTATTTATTTTGAGAGAGAGAATGAGATAGATAGAGCACGAGAGGGGGGAGTCAGAGGGAGGAGCAGACTCCCTGCTGAGCAGGGAGCCCGATGCCGGACTCGATCCCAGGACTCCAGGATCATGACCCGAGCCGAAGGCAGTTGCTTAACCAACTGAGCCACCCAGGCTCCCGACACTCTGCATTTTTTTACTCTCCCTTTGGTCAGTGCATGAATCTTAGGACAACTTAAACATCACTTTCTCTCCTGCAACTTAGATACCTTTGTTGTGTATGTTAAACCTATTAATACATTATTTCATATAATTAGTGTTCCATTTAGGTTTACTAACTCATTCTTTCTGTTAATCTTCAACTCAGGTTTTCCATCTGGTATCATTTTCCATCTGAGGAAGTTCCTTTAGTATTTCCTCTAGTGTACATCTGGTGATGAATTATCTAATTTTTACCTGAAAATATATTTATTCCACCTTCATACTAGAAGAGTATTTTTCTTGAAAATGATACTTTATTTTTTTATTTTTATTTGAGAGAGAGCGAGAGAGAGAGCACATGAGAGGGGGGAGGGTCAGAGGGAGAAGCAGACTCCCTGCTGAGCAGGGAGCCTGATGCGGGACTCGATCCTGGGACTCCAGGATCATGACCTGAGCCGAAGGCAGTCGCTTAACCAACTGAGCCACCCAGGCGCCCAAAAATGATATTTTATATTGGCAGTTTCTTTCATGCAGTACTTTTAAGCCAACCTTCACTATCCTATCATTTATGTTGAGAAGTTAGCTGCCAGCTTTGTGGGGTTTTTTTGGGGGGGGGGCGGGGACAGAGGGAGTGCTCGTGCGTTGGTCCAGGAAGGGGTAGAGGGAGAGGGAGAAAGAGTCTTAAGCAGATGCGGGGCTTGATCTTAAGACCCTGAGATCACAACCTGAGCCAAAACCGTTAGTTGGACCCTTAACCAACTGTACCACTGAGGCACCCCAGCCTTATTGTTACCATGAGAAGTCATTATTTCCACTCTTCTTTGGTTGTTTTGAGTTTTGTTTTCAACAGTTTTACTGTGACGTGCCTGTTCATGGATTTCTTTTTATTTTTTCTTCTTGGTTTTCATAGGCTTTGATTTTATGGTCTTTGGGTTTGAAAAATTATCAACCATTATTTCATCAAATATGGCTTCTGCTTATTCTTTCGCTCTTCTTTTTCTGGCACACTAGTCCTTAAAATATTCTGTCTCTCATCCTCTTTTTCTCTGTTTGCCATTCTTTTTTGTCTTCATTCTAGAAATTTTCTTCTAAACTTCCTTCATTAACTAATATCTATTCAGTGTACCCAATTTGCTTTTAAATCCATCTTCCAATTATCAAGTTCTGTTTGGTATTTTTAGTGTTGTTTTCTTTTTTAAGGTCCAGTTCTGTTGGAATTCTCAATCTTGTTTTTATCCTAAGAAGCAGTAACCAGACTCTCTCAAGTCCCTCCTGGTCTGTTTCAATGGGCTCTTGTTTCTGTTGGTTTTCATTTTAGTTCTGTTGTCTCTTTATGTACCTGTTTCTTGTTGTTTACCATACTTTTTATTTATGAATTTGGAAATAATTTGAAGTCTAAGGTATATTCTTCAGGTCAGGTTTACATTTGTTTCTCTTATCTGGGCCAATAGCAGTCTGTTTTCATTTCAGTCCAAATTCATATTGGGATGATTCAAAGCTAAGTTGTTTCTCCCTTGGGACCTGGTTAGATTAAAGCCTGGTATTACAGGAAATATTTGTTGAATGAAGGCAAATGTAGTAATAGTAATTATTTATTTGTTTACTTTTTGTGGAAAGAACAGAAATGTTGATGATTTGAATTCCTTCCTCCTTTATTTAAAAGTTGTCAGTAATCTTATCTCTTTCTTTTTAACATAGGGATAAAGCAATTCCTAACAAAGTGGGAACATATTGTATCCAGTTTGGGTTTATGATGGATAAAGCAAATATTCTTAACAGTGAACAGGTTTGCTTATTCTTTTTATATACCAAAGTTAGCGTTACATTTTCTTGCTTAGTATAGGAATGAAATGGTTTTGTTTAAAAGTGGATTTTTGGATGCAATTGATAATAAAAATATAAATAATGTAATTTTCGGGAATATTAGAATATTTTTAAAATACGTTGATTAATATGACCCAATGCAGAAGTTACTTTTCCATTTCTCTTTATTTCGAAGAATCCAGTAAGCATTTTAGTGTATATCATGGTAAGGTTGCTCCTATCAACCATACACGAAAATTTTTCAGTTAATAACATTTTGTGTACTAGAATTCTGGATAATGAAGTTTAAGGTAGTTTTGATAAACATCATCGCCATTCGATAGATTAGTGTACTAAATTTTTAAAAATTACCTGTATTTTTAAGATTTTATTTATTTGACAGAGAGACAGCAAGAAGGGGAACACAAGTAGGGGGAGCAGGAGAGGGAAAAGCAGGCTTCCCGCTGAGCAGGGAGACTGATGTGGGGCTCGATCCCAGGATCCTGGGATCATGACCTGAGCCGAAGGCAGGCTGAGCAGGGAGCCCGATGTGGGGCTCGATCCCAGGACCCTGGGATCATGACCTGAGCCAAAGGCAGATGCTTAACTGACTGAGCCACCCAGGTGCCCCAGAAATTACCTGTATTTTTAAAGCCCTTAAATTTGTTCTTAGATGGTTGTTAACATTCCAAAAATTTATCTCTGATAAACCTTTGTTTTTTTATTTTAAAAAGTAAGTTGATTAGTTTTAGGGGATTAATGGAAATCTATTTTAGAAAGTAAGATTGCATTTTATTTAGTATATGCTAGCATTATTTTTTGTCTTACTCTTAAATACTGAACTATCAATATATTGTTAATCACAAAGCTGTTTTTGTTTTGTAAGGTTATAGTTGATGTTCTACCTAATCAACCTGTGAAGTTGGTTCCTAAAATTCAGCCAGCTACACCAGCTGTTTCAAATGTTCGCTCAGTTGCCAGTAGGACCTTGGTCAAAGATTTACATCTTACTATTACGGTAATGTTTATTTACTTCCAAAATTGTAAAGAGTAACAAAAATTATTTCTAGTTTTAGTGTGCAAAATAGTTACTTATAGAGTCAGATCTTAATTATTCAGTTTAAGGTTATAGGGAAAATTTGTGTGGATGAATGAAATACTCATAAACACCTTTGTACTTTAATACAAATAGAGAATGTATACATACAGTATATCCAGGTATACCAAGTAGAACTGACTAAAAAATGCAGAAATTTGCCTTTCTTATTACATACCTTTTTTTAATGCCCTGTATCCAGTATGTATTATGAATTTGTGTGAAGTAAATTGATTCTTCAGTGTCCATTTCACTTATGAGAAAGAAGGAAGTAATTATTTTTAAGAGGACTGCTCTGATGATTGATCATAGTGAGCTCCTCAAAGCTTCTGATTACTGGGAGAGTAAGCAGCAATAAAGCTGCCAAGAATATTAACAAAAACATGTAAACACAGTAGTGAGACTTCACCTTTATGGAAAATTTTCCTGTGGGATACTTCTTTCAGTTTTCTGTTTTTTGTTTTTTTATTTTCTGTTTTAGACAAGTGACTCATTCTTCTCCTCCCCCAGATCAATAGATGCTAAAAGTACATAACAAGGTGAAATTTTAAAATGGGAGTCCTATTGATATAGAAAGTTATAAGCCATGGTATTAGATGGAAGTCTCTGGTTCTTTTATAGTTTCTGGAATTATTTCCTGCCTGTGGAGCTCTTAATCTGAGAACTGAATTCTGTGCTTGGGAGTAAGAAGGATCAGGATAATTTAATATTTAGGGCTTACCTCATATTTTCTGATACGATCATGTCCTTTTCTGGGCTTATTCTTCTTACCAGTTCTTCTAATTAGTTTTTTTATTGTTTACTTGAAGGATGACTACAACAATCATACTGGAGTTGATTTGGTTGGCACTGTTGTAGCTACCATTAAAGGTTCTAATGAGGAAGATACGGATACACCACTCTTTATTGGGAAAGTGAGAACACTCGAATTTCCCTTTCTGAAAGGTTCAGCTGAAATTACGGTAATTTTTATGTCTTCTGGTAGATAGTATTACTGTATTTAATAGTATAAACCACAGTGTTATAATACCTGTTCTTTTGTATGTATAACTATGAAAATGTTCTAAGTATAACATTAAATTAGAAAGTGAGTGGAAACATTTTGTGATTTTGCTGTAAGCTATTACAGATTAAACCCCCGGAATTATTATTACTCTGAGCAAGAACTACTTTTTCCTTGTGGATGACTGTTCACTCTGTAATGATTTTTAGCTTCAGTGATAATATATTCATGTATTCATATATTTAAAAGTTACCATTCTGTGGATAGAAACAGAATATAACATAGCCCAGGTAAAATGTATACATAAATAGAAAAATGTAACAAAGCAGCTTATCTTTGTTACTCTTTTTTTTCCAAAATGGAAATATTTTTACTTATATAAAAAATACACAGTACAAACACTTAAAAAACAATAGTTTATCACCGTTCAGAGATGATGATGATTAGCAATTTAGTTACTTATCCCCCAGACTTTTCTCTATATACACAAATACTGCACAGATACCCTCTATGTGTATGGTTTATATACATGGGTGGTGTATAAAATTTCATTAATATAGTAGAACTCGGGCGCCTGGGTGGCTCAGTTGGTTAAGCGACTGCCTTCGGCTCAGGTCATGATCCTGGAGTCCCTGGATTGAGTCCCGCATCGGGCTCCCTGCTCAGCAGGGAGTCTGCTTCTTCCTCTGACCCTTTCCCCCCTCATGTGCTTTCTCTCTCTCTCATTCTCTCTCTCTCAAATAAATAAATAAAATCTTTTAAAAAAATAATAAAAATATAGTAGAACTCTGCTTTTATAAAAATTTTATTTAGTACACTTTGATATCTTCATCAGTATGTATAACCTACATCATTGTGTTGATGATCATAATTTATTTGATCAATCCTAAGTGGAAATTTAGTTTCTTTCCAAAGCTTGTTATCAACAGTGCTTTTGATCAGGTTTCTTCTGTGTGTATCCTTTTGCATATGTCTGATTGTTTCCTTAAGAAATTACTAGACGTAGAATTGGTGGCAGGGTATGTTCATTTTAAGCCTTCTGGTAGTTAGCTCTTGCCAATTGCTGTCCAGTTTATATTCCCATCAGAAATGTGTGTGTGTCTATCATAATATTACCAACCCTAAACATGAGTGGTTTTTGGAATTCTAACCCAAGTTGCCTGTATTTCAGAAAATACTTTGTTACTAGTAAAGTTGAACATTTTTCTCATTCTCGATCTTTTTAGGATTGTTCCTTGATGCTTTTTCTTCTGGAATATTCATCATTTTCTTAATTTTATATTAGAGATATTCATGCTTTTTTGTATATAAGTACATTTTCCTGAGTTGTCTTTTAGATTTTAGCTTTGTTTATACTGGAGTGGAGGAAGGATTATATTCACAGTACTTGCCCTAGTATTCTTATGCCTTTAATCTTTCATTTGTCTGTATTTTATTTTTGCATTTTTTTCAAATTCATTAACTTAATTTCTTGATATCATTTATTGAATAATTCTTCCTATACCCAAAAATTTGAAATGTCACCTTTCTTGTATTTTTTTATTGTTGTTATTGTTCATCTTTATATCTAAACCAGTGCTAATACTGCATTGTTTTAATAACATTAGGCTTACACTTGGGGAGCCTGGCAGCTTGCACCTGGCTTACAGTAGATGTATTGGTTGGTCTGTCAGTGACAGACTGTTACAGCATTTCTATCATTTTTTTTTAAGATTTTATTTATTTATTTGGTAGAGCGAGAGAGCGAGCACAAGCAGGGGGAGCAGCAGGCAGAGGGAGAGGGAGAAGCAGGCTCCCCACTGAGCACAGAGCCAGACATGGGGCTTGATCACAGGACCCTGGGATCATGACGTGAGCCGAAGGCAGATGCTTAACCAACTGAGCCACCCAGGTGCCCCCTGCCTTTTTAAAGATTTCTTTATTCTAGAGAGAGAGAGAGAGAGAGAGCATGGGGAGGGGCAGAGGCAAGGGGGAGAGGGAGAGAGAGAATCCTCAGACTCCCCTCTTAGTATAGAGCCCCACAAGGTGCTCGATCCCAGGACCTGGAAATCATAACCTGAGCTGAAACCCAAGAGTCAGACGCCCTACTGAGTGAGCCACCCAGGCACCCTTACAGCATTTTCTTTTTTTTTTTTAATTTAAATTCAATTAATTAATGTATTATTTTTTTCAGGGGTACAGGTCTGTGATTCATCAGTCTTATGCCCAGTGCTCATTACAACACATTCTCTCCCCAGTGTCCATCACCCGGTTACCCCATCCCTCCATCCCACAGCATTTTTATCTCACTTAGTTTCCAATATTTAAAGTTCTAGAGTTTTTACATAACAATCTGCATTTCTGATTTATTTGGAGAATTCTAAAGACCTGGCAGTACTGGGCCATGATTCTCTTAGGGTAGAAGGATTTTCCAGTCATTTGTATTCATGTCACTTCTTTTCATCTCTTGACATTGAGGGCAAGTGTCATTTGTTACTTGTATTCACACTTGTTCTTTCATTTTTATTACAGTAGAGAGTAAAGTGAAATTTTCTTGTACCCTAACAAAAATTAGGTAATGAAAGCCACATGTTGAAAGACAGGGGGAAGACATGTTGAACGTGCAAAGTAAGTTTGTGTTGGAAGAATACATCTAGCCCACCCTACCTTTGTCCTGTTTCTTTGATACTCCCCCACCCCCAGCCCCTTGTAGGCATTTGAAATTGCTATCCCAGCTATACATATTTGTGAGGTTAAGATGGTGGCTTAAGCTGTTTCCTTGCACCTGCATGTTCGTGTTATACATAGAATTTCCACTAGAGGTTCCTAATACCACACTGAATAAGCAGAAAACTGCCGAGTCCTCCTTGGCTTCTGACTTGTACATTGATTTAGTAAGTCTAGGGTAGGGCTCTGGACTCTAATTTAACGAGCAGGTAATTCTCATCAATATGAACATTTAGGAAATATTGGCTCAGAACATAACCAGTTATTTGTAAATGTTCCATGTTTGCTTGAAAAGAATGTACTGTTTTCTTGAAGTCATAATCTAAGCTTATTGTTCAAGTTTGTTGACTATTTTCAGATTCTCTATATTATTTGCTCACTTAGATCTGGACGTTTCTGAAAGAGGTGTCTCAGTTTTATTCTGCTATGTATTTGTTCATTATATTCCAAATTCCCATTTGTGCTTAGATCTAGTTATGGACTTCTTCAGTTCTCTTCATTTCTTTTATGTTTCTCCTTGATAAGCTATACATCAGAAAAATTTCAAAATAGGAAAGGCCTTCTTAAACAAGACATAGAGGAAAAGGTTCTTATAATCATATCTTAAACAGAATTAAAAGAATAATGGCAATATATTGATAATTATTAACCCTCAGTGGTGGATATATAGAGAGAGTAATTATCTGACCATACAATAAAAAAATGCTTAATTAAATTGTGTAGAAATATTGTTATGCACACACACCAATAAAATGTATTGGGTTAAGTACATTAAACATACTTTTTAAATCTCCTAAAGAACTATCCACAAATCAGTAAGAAAAAAGACAATCTAGTAGAAAAATAAATGTAAAAAAAATAATTTTTAAAGTAAAACATAAAATAAAAAAATATGAGCAGGCAGTTAATGGAAGAGAAAGTATAAAGGACCAATAAACAAGTATGACCTCAGTAGCAATCAGGGAAATGCTAATTTAAACAATGACTGGTTCTTTTAATCCATTATGGAATTAAAAAACTTGATAATGAAGTGTTGGCCAGCATCGGGGAAACTAGATATTCTTACACACTAATGATGAGAAGATAAATCGACAGGCTTTTTGAAGGGAAATTTGATATTACCTATTAAAATAAACTTTTTAATGAGTCCTATTTCTCATTATTGTAGAGAATACCCAGAGAAATACTGAAATATTTTCTTTGCTATATTATAAATAGTAGTTTAAAAATTTTAAGCAATTTTAAGCAAGGAAAGAATATAGTACCGTATACTTAATACTGTGCATAAATTTTACAAATTGGTATCTAGACATTCACTCGCATTGATCAACAAATTGGATTGATTTCTGAAAGCAAACTGCTGAACTATAAAGTGTATGTTTTAAAATTGTGAACAGTGTTTTATTTTTATGTGTTTATATTCATGTAAATACATTGAAAATAGCTTTCAGAAACTAAGTGTGATTGTAGTTTGGTTTAATGGTGGGCTTATAGTCTGTATTTCTTGGAAAGAAAATAATTTGTTGCCTGTAATTTATAATTTCATTTCATGAATTGTTCTACAGTGTTTTATGGATTTAGATTTTTAAAAATTCTTTTTAAAAAAATATTTATTTATTTTGAGAGAGTGAGAATGAGAGAGAGAGTACATGAGAGGGGGGAGGGTTAGAGGGAGAAGCATGTTCCTCGCTGAGCAGGGAGCCCGATGTGGGACTCGATCCCGGGACTCCAGGATCATGACCTGAGCCGAAGGCAGTCGCTTAACCTACTGAGCCACCCAGGCGCCTGATTTTTAAAAATTCTTTATCTGTGAATTGTACTAGTCTAAAAAATAAAACAGCTAGTATCTATTGTTTCCTGTAAAGAATGTAAAAAAAAAAAAAAGTAATTTAGGATGTAAATATATTTGCATTATTTACTTGTTACATGCTATGATCTTAAGCCAAACTTTAGTAAAAGTGTTTTGTATGTTCATTAATGAAGAAAATACAATTTAAAAAAATCTTGCGAGCTTTTTAGGACCTCTTGTTTGGTCACCTGGGACTAGTGGGTCTACTTCCATGGTAACAGCTGTAACTTAAACTCAGCATTGGGCTTTGGGCATGTCTTTGTGATTGTTTTTTATAACTTTTATGCCATCAGCTGTTTCACACTACCTCAGCTTCTTAAGATTGGCATCAAAAAGACTTTGCAGGTCAAGATAGTAAGTGGTCATTGATACTTCTCCAAAAGAATAAGTACTTTTTTTTTTTTTGGTAATTGCCTATAACTTGTAATTTTTGTGTAATCTATTCATTGATAAGATCATTTGGCTTTCAGACCAGTACCAGAAGGGTGGTGCTGATGTTTTAATGAATGTTAATGAATCTTAAGGATCAGTCAATGCCTGTTGCCTTTAAAATTTACCACTTACTTGGAAACACAGAATGAGGTATATAACATTTATACATTGACAAATACTATTTTAAATCTTGTTTTTCCTAACTGCTCTTTTCTTTTTACAGAATCTAGTGCTGGCAGAAAATAGTCCTGGAAGGGATAGTACTGAATATTTTATTATATTTGACCCTCAGCTACCAGCTCTGTCAAGAACGTTAGAACCATATATCCTACCATTTATGTTTTACAATGGTAAGTTTTTAGGAAAATAGAGGATTTTTCTTATGTTAGTGTTTTTTTTTTTATTTTGCTTTCCATTAACATGGTATTTATTAGTTACCTAGTCATGTTATGACATGTTTTAGAAAAGTCACAATTTTAGAATTGCTTGAATTATCTGAATGTTTTTTCTTAGATGTTAAGAAGCAGCAACAAATGGCAGCACTTACAAAAGAAAAGGACCAGTTATCTAAGAATATTATAATGTATAGAAGTTTATTTGAAGCCAGTAATCAGCTTCTTGATGAAATGAAGTGTAAGTCATTTTGTATTCAAAGGTAAAAAAAAAAATTAGGCTTTGGGGAATGGTAAGGCAGAAGGTTGAGACCATGAGACATAAGAATTGTCTTTCTTGGACTACAAATAAACTGCAGAACACTGCAGTAATGTGTAAGGAAGTAAGGTAATGATTGCTTATATTCTTTGTTATTTGACCTTCTTATGTATTCCAGCACTTTAAATAAATTTATATTCTGCTTACCAATAAAAATTTGATTTTTTTTTTATTAGAAATCAGTCTGTGGAAATTTAAGGCTTTTGACATGATAATAATGTTTATATCTAGCTCCAGGTTCTGGCAGAAGATATTGAAAGAGACAGTATTACTGGGGAAGTAACATGTAATTTAATTTTTAGTTTGAGTCATGGGACTATGTGTATTTTACGTAAAACATCTGCAGTATGTCACACTATGGAGGTGCACAGGGCAGCACACATTGTATAGAAATATGTAACTTATTTTTAAGTCATTGCACAATGTTTGCTGCGATTTTTAATAAATTTTGTAGACCATTAAAATAAGGCATTTGCTCAGTTGTGGTTTATATTTTTCTATTTGTCAGATTTTTTTGCTATGGTTTTTGTCTTTGTGCTAATTATATAGTTAAAATTTTGATCCATTAACCGGCAAATGTACTGCCTGCCTCATAGTACTCACTTTTGTTTATCCAAGGTCAGTGATTCTTAGAGGATAATGGAAGCTAAGTAGGATGATGAGCTAATACATCAGTAGTAGCACTAAAGATTCTTTTTATAAAGTCTTATTTGGTTCTTGTCACAACTTTTGCAATTATGTAATGTATAGTCATGTGGATTAGGATTAAACAAGATTACTTAGAGTTTGCAGTATTAATATATATGATATCTTCCTTAACCGCCTTACAACCAAATTTCAGTTTTTTTAAAACCAACCTTAATACCACCTTTAAAACCAAATTTTGTTTCTCATTTTTGTGTCTTAGATCCAAATCTTAATTTTAGACTTTTAGTTTCATTTTGAATTTCTAAAATAGTCACCTAGATTTTTTCACTTTAGCATTACTCATTACAAGAGATAAAAAACAAGAGATTGAAAATATTTTTCAAAAACTATATTTTGGGGATTATTACAGATTGATGCAGGTTTGTTTGTTTTTGTTTTTAATTTTAGGCCAAGTCGAAGAAGCAAAATTAAAAGAGGCCCAGTTGCAAAATGAACTAAAAACACATAATATTGACATTCCTACAACACAACAGGTACAGTTTCCTTGTATATGTGAAAAATTTTTTTAATTAAATTCTATAATTTTTTTATCTTTTTTTATTTACATTGTTATGGGCACTCTTGGGGGGTTCCAAGACATGTGGATTATAGTCTAGCCACTTACTAGACATTAGAAGGGGCTAACAAAATGATAGAATACTTTTTTCAAAGAAATTACAGTTTGTGTTTCTAATGTAATAACCCCAATATAAGTGAAATTTATAATACGTCAATTTGAGAACTGTACTGAAGGGGCTTCATAAGTTATAACCAGTATATGTGGTGGCAAAGAAAATGAGAGAAAGTGACAGTAGTTTTTTTAAACTTATGTTTTTTTTTATGTGTATAGCTCAGTTGCAAAGAGAAGTCCTATTGTGGGTTGTTATTTCCTAACTATCAAGATAAAGTCAGTGAGGTGAAAGCTTTACATTACTATAACGTAATGCCTGTTTAATAACTTTATGTTCTTGAGTTGTCCAAATTGTTGATTTTTCTCTATCATTATGGCTGTCTAGTACAGGAGTAATTGGCTTTGTAGTTAATTTTTCTTTACAAATTACAGATGCCACACATTGAAGCACTTTTGAAAAGAAAGTTATCAGAACAGGAAGAACTAAGGAAAAAACCTAGAAGATCATGTACTCTTCCAAACTATACTAAAGGCAGTGGAGATGTTTTGGGAAAGGTTTGTGTTTAAGCCTATTAAGTGGCAGTACATTTTATTATGTTGTTTTGTCTAAAATGTGTTTTAAAGTGACATTATAATAATAGTGTCAGTTTCTTTGTACTTTTTCATTTTTTCCCATAAATTATTTGTTCTTGTTACCATAATAGGGATTTGGCAGAATTTAAAACTGAAATGCATAATTCCATAATTCTTATTTACTGTTGAGGGCTCTCCCAGAAATTAGCATGTTTCAGTCCAAGGCTTGTTATCTACTTACAGATGCTTTCATGTTATATGACTTAATAGGTAGCCAAGACCTTTCCATGTGACTCAGACTTCAGTGAGACAACAAAAGAAAAAGATTAGAATTTTATTGAGTCTAATATTGTTAGAAAGTGAATTCTGGGACTTAAGCTCCTAGAACTTAAGAAAAAAACAACAATAAACAAAAAACTTCATATTTACTGCCAAAAGAGTGCCATTCTTTCTTTAATTCTTTGCCTCTTTGGTTTTCCCTTTTGTCAAATGAATTGTATTTTCATTTTTATCTTACGATTATTCAGTCTTGAACATTCTATTTTATAGAAAGTGTTTCTTTTATATTTTTTAAAGATTTTATTTATTTGACAGAGAGACAGCTAGAGAGGGAACACAAGCAGGTGGAGTGGGAGAGGGAGAAGCAGGCTTCCCGCAGAGCAGGGAGCCTGATGCGGGGCTTGATCCCAGGATCCAGGGATCATGACCTGAACTGAAGGCAGACGCTTAATTGGCTGAGCCACCCGGGCGCCCCTCTATTTTTTTTTTTTTTTTAAAGATTTTATTTACCTACTTGACATCGAGAAAGCAAGCATGAGCAGAGGGAGGGGCAGAGGGAGAGGGAGAAGCAGGCTCCCCGCTGATCAGGGAGCCCACGGCAGGGCTCGATCCCAGGGTCCTGGGA
This sequence comes from Zalophus californianus, assembly GCF_009762305.2. Taxonomy (NCBI): domain Eukaryota; kingdom Metazoa; phylum Chordata; class Mammalia; order Carnivora; family Otariidae; genus Zalophus; species Zalophus californianus. The sequence goes on along the minus strand of NC_045608.1, from coordinate 41,210,699 downwards.
TCATGACCTGAGCCGAAGGCAGACGCTTAACCAACTGAGCCACCCCAGAAAGTGTTTCTTATAGGTGTCCTCAGCACCTTCAGTTTTTGTTGGTATTAAGATTTGTGGTATTATATGTATGTGTGTTTTACTTGTTAAACTTTTCCATTTAATCTGCATCTCCCCTCTCTGCTTTTACCTCTGTTTTAAAATTGAGGAAACTGAAACTGAGGTACAGAAAGATTTAAAAAAACTTGTTCAAGGTTATGTAACAAGCAGGTAAATGGCAAAGCACAGACTCAAGCCCAGGCAGTCTGATTATGAAATCTGATTGTTAAATCACTTTTCTTTATGCCTATGTACATACTACTTTTACAACCACTATATGAGTTTTTTATAGTGTTTCTAGTTTTTGCATGAGGATATTGAAATTCAGAGAACTTGTCAATATATACTTAGTAAGGGGCAGAACTTAGACGTAAACCAAGGTTTCCCTGACTCCAAAGTCCATTGTAATTTCTTTATAAGTGGTTCCTTAACATCACAAGCCAACTACACAGTGAAAATAGAGGGTAATGGTTTCTCCAAAAGTGTGTAACTATGTTTAATAGTGAAACCATGTTGCATTATTATTTAAACCCCGAATATGAAAATTGAAAAATTAAGATGTAAATTTATAAGTTGGAAAACAAGATTCTGATTTATAATTTTTAAAATTGTTATTCCTCAGAACCAATTTAAAGAATTTACAGAAAGAAGCTATCTTTATAGAAGAAGCAGTCCTATGATTTAAGCATATAGATATCTATAGTTAGCCTGCTTTTAGGGACTGACATTCCACATTCAATGGTTATTTGATACAAAATTCTTAATAGGTAAGATTTTACCAAAGCATAAAATAAATTTTAGCAGAAACATATTTTAAAATCTTTCATTTTAATATTTCTCATATCTTAAAATTCTGGGGGAAACCTTTGAAGTCTCATTTTATGTAGGCTCTCCTCTGTCCTCTCAGAGTATGAGCCCTCTCCTAACCATCAAGAGAAAGTTTTCCACTCCCTTCAAATCATGCTTAATCTTCATGATTCTTCTTTAAAAAAATTCTTCCTGGTATTTATTCTAAAACTAGAATAAATAATTGTGGAATGTAGGGGACAAGAGATTTTCATCTAGACTTTATAATGTGTTTTGTGTTTATTTTTATAATTGTGAATACCTCAGTTAACTTGGATGTTTTAGTCTTGCCCTCCTTAATTCCAAATACCTTGATATTCCATCTGTAGTTCTTTCGTTTAAGTGCCATTCATCTCCTATCCCTGAAGAAAAATTCATAACATCCATGAAAAATGGCTAGGGTAGGCTCAAAAAAGCTGAAAAAGTAGTTAAAGCTTGAATGAACAGAACATTGTATATGGTACACAAGTAAAAATATTGAGCTCATGTCTCCTTTAGGAAAAGAAAATATTGTGTATATACTTTGTATCACCTGAAAGTTTAAGGAGAAAGTGTAATGTTGAGCCTTCCACTCATAGCTTTACTTAGATATAATTACCCCGTGGGCTGCCTGGATGGCTCAGTTGGTTAAGCATCCGACTCTTGATTTCAGCTCAGATCTTGATCTGGGGGTTGTGAGATAGAGCCCATGTCGGGCTCAGTGGGAAGTCTGCTTGGGATTCTCTCTCTCCTTCTACCCCCTCCCCCCATGCTCACTTGCTCGCTCTCTCAAAATAAATAAATTCCCCCCATGCTCACTCGCTTGCTCTCTCAAAATAAATAAATATTTTTTTAAAAAATTACCCCATTTATAAGATTAGAGTACTTGTGAACAACCACAAAAGGGACCCCTGTCCTAGCACTTGTGGTCACACGTAGAGTGAGATCACTCACTTTGATTTGCCTCTTCTAATACTTCCTCTGTTTGCTGGAACATTTTTTTCATCTTTGTTTACATGTACTAGTTTCTTTGCTTGTCTCTCTTCTTATCTTTATTCCACTAACAGAGCATTGGAATACAAGAGTAGACATTGTGATGTTTCCAACAGTGACATTTTCATCACTAGGGCAGGTTTTTGCAGCCTGGTCAGTTAAGAATAAAGGATAGACAGTTCAGGAGGAAAGGAGAATGTTTTGTGGACCGTGTGTGTGTGTGTGTGTGTGTGTGTGTGTGTGTGTGTGTGTGTGTGTGTGTGTGTGTGTGTGTGTGTGTGTGTGTGTGTGTGTGTGTGTGTGTGTGTGTGTGTGTGTGTGTGTGTGTGTGTGTGTGTGTGTGTGTGTGTGTGTGTGTGTGTGTGTGTGTGTGTGTCAGGAGGAAAGGAGAATGTTTTGTGGACCGTGTGTGTGTGTGTGTGTGTGTGTGTGTCAGGAGGAAAGGAGAATGTTTTGTGGACCGTGTGTGTGTGTGTGTGTGTGTGTGTGTGTGTGTGTGTGTGTCAGGAGGAAAGGAGAATGTTTTGTGGACCGTGTGTGTGTGTGTGGCAGTTTTAAGTTACTAGTTTTTAAAATCAGTACTTTTTAATGGAAACAACTTGACCAACAGTCTGTCACAGAATTTTGAGACCCATTAAAACAAAAGTTTGATGAGGGGAAAAAAAAGATGAGGGGAAAAAAAAGAATAAAGGATAGATGTGACTATACCAGTGTAGTGAATGAGGTTTTGAAATTGGCCTCAAAATTTCAATCTTGTTAGACTTTGAGCAAGAATGCTTATGACTAAAATATTTGTAAATAGGAGAGGGGCTACTTACCCTAAGTTCCAGTGTGTTCTTACAAGCAGAAGAAATGATTATTTGTGATGTTTAGATTTGTTTTTGAAAGAAATACTATAATATTGGAGTAAGATATCTACTTAGAAAGGTATGATATATAACTATTTTTAATTGAATCTTAATCTTCCATCTATTGTATGTGTATATTATATAAATGTATTTTATGATTACTTTATCAATTAAGACATATCTCAATAGTAGAGCTATCAACTGTGAAAAATGTACATCATCAATTAGCTGATAACATTCTAAGTATTTTTACCTGCTCATTTCCAAAATTTATAGGAGTTTAATTTGTAGATGAGTTTTTCCAAAATTTGATAGCAGAATAGATATTTAATATTCAAACCAGTAAGTTTTTGTAGCTTGAGAATTTCTTGTTAATTCATGTAAGTATTTCAGAAAAGGTTTTGCTGTTTAGATGTGGGCTTTTAAAATACTTAATAGCAAATTTTTATACATTTAAAAGTTTTTTACTTGATTTTTAAAAATGGCTTATAGATTGCACACCTGGCACAAATTGAAGATGATAGAGCTGCCATGGTTATTTCTTGGCATCTGGCAAGTGACATGGACTGTGTTGTCACCCTGACCACTGATGCTGCACGTCGTATCTATGATGAAACCCAAGGTCGTCAGCAGGTGTTGCCCCTGGATTCTATTTATAAGAAGACTCTTCCAGATTGGAAAAGGTTAGAAAAAAAGTAGGAGTAATGATTTTTTCTGAAATATCTTTTTCTTTTTGAAAAAAATTATTTTTTATTACATTCAGTTAGCCACTATATAGTACGTCGTTAGTTTTTGAGGTAATGTTCAGTAATTCATTAGTTGCATATAACACCCAGTGCTCATCACAGTGCATGCCCTTCTTAATACCCATCACCTGGTTACTCCGTCTGCCTACCCCCCTCCCTTCTGTAACCCTCAGTTTGTTTCCCGGAGTCCAGAGTCTCATGGTTTGTCTCCCTCTCTGATTTCTTCCCATTCTGTTTTCCCTCTCTTCCATTCTATTGCTTATGTTCCACATTTGAGTGAAACCGTATGATAATTGTTTTTATCTGCTTGACTTATTTCATTTGGCATAATTCCCTCCAGTTCCATCCATGTCGATGAAAATGGTGGGTATTCATCCTTTCTGATGGCTGAATAATATTCCATTGTATATATGTACCACATCTTCTTTATCCATTCATCTGTTGAAGGGCATGTAGGCCCTTCCATGGTTTGGCTATTGTGGACATTGCTCCTATGAACATTGGGGTGCATATGGCCCTTCTTTTCACTACATCTGTATCTTTGGGATAAATACCCAGTAGTACAATTGCTGGGTCATAGGGTAATTCTATTTTAAACATCTTGAGGAACCTCCATACTGTTTTCCAGAGTGGCTGTACCAGTTGGCATTCCCACCAACAGTGTAGGAGGCTTCCCCTTTCTCCGCATCCCCGCCGACATTTGTTGTTCCCTGTTTTGTTAATTTTTGCCATTCTAACTGTTGTAAGGTGGTATCTCATTGTGGTTTTGGTTTGTATTTCCCTGATGACTAGTGATGTTGAGCATTTTTTCATGTGTCAAGACAGACACATGAAATTTGTATGTCTTCTATTAACGAAGTGCTTAATTTTAAAATGGTTTCTATAAAAGATGCCTAAAACAAACTGAGCAGTGACTCAAATTATCTAGATTATTTTTATTTTCATTACAGATGTGTATACTTCATTAAGGTGTGTATTGCAGTGTATTTACTCATATATGCTGGCCATGTTTAATTTGCCAAGTAAATGTTATTTGTATATAAGTTACACAGGCAAACCCAAAGCAAATTTTTGGCTTTTACAATAGGAAGGATGTCAATATCACGAAATATGAAACTCTTTTATTTGGAGTAAGTGTATAGATGCATGTGTTTTGTCCTGTTTATGTCCTGTGAAGATAAGCAGTCATCATTTAGGTAGAGAAAGTCTCTATTGTAACTGCCAGTAGCAAAGTTGAAATATAAGAGACTATCTAGTTAGAATGTTTTATTATTTTAATACAAATCTGGTTTCTTTATTTCTTCATTTACTTTTTAAAATGTTCTTTAGGGAATAACCATGCAAACCAATTAGGCGTTTTTTTATCTAAATTTAGAAATATTTTATGTGTAGTCTGATTTTGACCTTAAAAGACTGAAAGGAAATGGTAACAAAACAAAAAAGATAAAATGTAGAACAGTACTGATAATTTTCTCAGATTCCTAAATAGAGCTTTACAGTTGAGTAGGAATAGGGACTTAAGGAGAATAAGAACTCTAAAAGAGTCTACTGTGTTATTAAACTAACATGTATTTCATTTTGTAATCTAAAAATAGTTTGAAGAAACAACCAGAATTTGAACTCGAATCTGCTTCTAAAATCTCCCACTCTGCTACTGCCCAGTACCAATTTTAAAACAACATGGGAAAACCAGTCAGATCATAATTCCTGTGTTCATTAAGGGTAATACTTTTGGTGTGAATAATTTTTCCCTTTAGGAGGGCTGCTTTTATCAGCAGAATCCATTAAAACCAAGTTAAAGATCTTTGATTTAGGGAAAGTATGGATTTGGTATTTAGTGCTAATGTTTGCACTGGAAACTAGTTATCCTCTCTGTTCCTGGTATTGTGGCTCTTATTGGGATTGAGTTACCTAGCTCCTAGAGCCACCCCTACCCTCCAGCACTCCTGCTTTCAAGATGTGCGAAAAGCTCTGCCACGTGGAAGGGAGAGGTCCTGACACACTAGTCAGCCTCCACCTCTTGAATCCCATTGTTTTCTCTGGCTTCAGTTGTCATTCTGTACCCTGTGGGAAGGGACATGGAGCCAGAGTACCTGATCTACCTTCCTCACATGGATCTCTGTCTTGGGCCTTGCCTCTTCCCCTGTCCATGCTAGGGTCACTCTCCACATGAGATAGTCATTTTATTGGCATCCCCATTTAGGGCCAGCTTTAGAGGCTGCTTTTCTTTTTCCCTTGTCAAACTCAACAGAAGTTAGTTTATATTGATTTTAGTAGAACAGATAAAACCAAGTAGGTATTCTTATATAGTAAATATTCTCAGTTCTAAGGAAATTTAGGAGTGTCACTTATGGATGGGGAATTGATTTAAATGATCACAATAATGATAAGCAATATATACATTTTTAATTAAAAATACATATTTGTTTTAATATATTTTTTAAATTTCTTTTCATTCAGACCTCTACCTCATTACCGAAATGGAAGATTGTATTTTAAACCCATTGGAGATCCAGTCTTTGCCCGAGATTTGTTAACATTTCCAGATAATGTAGAACATTGTGAAACAGGTAAAGGAAATTATGGTGGCTTTTTAATACAGATGCTACACTTACCATCCAGATATACAAATTACTGGTTATGGAAATTTATGTTCTTATTTTATAAGTTATAGTTTTATTGATATTTTAATCTTTTTTTCTTGTTAGAGAAAAGTGTTGAAATAAAATTCTAATGTTACCATTCTAAGAAAATTTTGTAATGTGTTAATATTTTAATATGACCAAAGATGATGTCATAATTTTTAAAATTTATTGGGTTTTTTAGTATTTGGTATGCTGTTAGGAGACACCATTATTTTGGATAATTTGGATGCTGCCAATCATTATAGAAAAGAGGTATGTATTTGAAATTTTTTTAATTTGTAGCTCTAATTTTAATGTGTATTTTTAAAGTTTAACATATTTTTAAAGTTTAAAAGCCCTATGTAGAAGTAATTTTATGATAATGTTCAGATGACTAACCTTGTCAAAACCAATTTAAATCCTAAATTGGGCACAATATGTGAATGAATGGGCCAAGAAACAAATTCAAATGAGACATGTTTTTGGGATTTGAAATTGTCTAAAACTCAAGGCCAGTATCTACTCTTGACGATGGTATTGGAAAAAGAGTATTCTCAGATAATGTGGAAATGTAATTTGGTATAATTCTTATTTATTAGTTGTTAGGGCTGCTGTGACAAAGTACCAGAGACAGCTTAAACAATAGAAATCGATGGCCTCCCAGTTCCAGAGGCTTGAAAGCCAAATTCAAGGTGTGGGCAGGGTTGAGTCTTTGTGAGGGCTGTGAGGCAAGGATTTATCCCAGGCCTCTCTCCTTGGTTTGTGGATGGTCATCTTCTCCCTGTGTCTGTTTACATCTAGGCCTGTTTGTGTCCCCTTCTTATAAAGATACCACTCGTTAGATTAGGGCCTAACTTTATGACCTCATTTTAACTTGATTACTTCTGTAAAGACCCTGTCTTTAAGTAAGGTCACATTCGGAGGAACTGAGAGGTTAGGACTTCAACATAGGAATTTTGAGGGACAAAATTCAACCCATAACACCTTTGAAGGGCAGTTTGCAATATAAATGTTTCAGTTATCTATTGCTACCTGGCAAACACTGCAAAAGTTACTGGCATTAAACAATAACAACATACTAGTTCTCAGGTCTCTGTGGGTGTCTCCAAGTAATGTTAGCTAGTTGCAGTGTTGACTGGTTACACTTGGGATGGTGGGAGCTCCAAAGTGCCTAACTCACACAGCTGGCAGTTGGTGCTGGTTACTTTTTGGGAATTCAGCTGGGTCTGGCCAGAGGCTCATCTGGCACTGTCTTCTGAGGTTACTGTTCTCACACACATCCTCTTCCCAGGGTGCTGTGGTATAATGCCTAAGAGAATCTAGGAAGCAGTGCCTTAAATCTGAGGTCTTAACAAAGAGATATCCTTGACTTCATTTTGACTCTTAGGATCATTTTACTGGCTGGGCAGTGGGTTTTATCTTAGTTCTGAGGCTCTCCATTTCATTTTCAAGAACGTTGGTCACTGAACAGGCTGGAGATGAAAATCACCCCACACATCCTGGATTAGAAATATTTCCTCAAAATTATTTTTATTTTCTTATTTCCTTTATTATTATTAATTTCCTTGAAATCAGTTCCTACTCTTTATCTCCCATTCATACTGACAGTTGATAATGGCTGCTGGCTAGGCACTAAGTTGGAGCTGTAAGCTGGCAGACTTGGATCTCTCCATGTGAGTCTCTACTTGTAACTGCTCAGGCTTTTTCAAATGGCATCTGGGTTTTAAGAAGGGGTGTTCCAAGCAGTTAAGACAGAAGCTGCAGGTCTCTCAAGTTCCAGCCGCGGGAAGTACATTTCATAGGTCAGTCTGGCCACCCCAGATCCGAGGAGTACGTGGAAAGGTGGGAATAGACTCTCTCTTCCCCATGGGAGAAGGAGCAAAGAAATTGCAGCCATCTCTATACCATCACCATGTATTGAAATAATTTATGTGACAGACACACTGCCATAAGTATGTGAAGATATATTGTAAGAATATCAGAGTATTAAAAGAATTTATAATGGGAAACTTTGGAAACAGTCTTAAATGTCCATCACTTAGGATTGGACAACTCCATTATAGTAGTTTATACAGTAGAGTATATGTTTCTGTTAAAAAGAGTATAATAAATTTCCGTGTCCTAACAAGGAAGGTGTACAAAATATATTTTGTTGAAAAGTTGAAAAATTATGTATAAGATGATGCCTTTTAAAAAAATATAAGCTTATGGTGGGGAGGGGATGGGCAAAATGGGTGAAGAAGAGTGGGAGATACACACTTGCAGTTGTGGAATGAATAAATCATGGGAATAAAAGACACAGCATAGGAAATATAGTCAATTATACTACGATAGCGATGTATGGTGACAGATAGTAGCTACACTTGTGGTGAGTATAGCATAACCTATAGAGATGTGGAATCACTATGTTGTATACCAGAAACGAATGTAACACTGTGTGTCACCTATAAAATTTTTAATTTAAAAATATATGAGTTTATGTACTTTAAACAAACTGGAAGAATATGTTGTATACTGTTGGATATACTAAGGGTTATCACTTCTGTATTATAAAAAAAATCTCTGAAGGAGGGCCTTTCAAAGGGCTGTTCTAGAGATTGAATAAAATAATACATATAAAGCATTAAGCAAAGAGCTTGGAATATGGTAAAATTTCAGTAAAGGAAATTTCTCTTTGTATCTGAGATCCAGGGGTCTTGAATTCTTTAATACACAAGAAGTATTACATTTAGTAAGTATAGTGTTAGGAGCTTAGAATTACCAGGTGATAAACATGTATGAAAAACATTTTAGGCTTGCAAATTACTGTAACTGAAAATGAGTAAGAATGTTTGCGGTTATGTAAGAGAAGACAGAGGCCAGTTTAAAATATGAGCCAGTATCTATAAATAGTGTATTCTAGACTCATGGATACCTTAGAAATAATATATTCTCACTTTCTAAATGAGAAACTTTAAGCTCAAAACAAATAATGGATCTGTACTAAATCACACCAACTTATGGTAGAACTAGAACTGTCAGAGAAGTTTTTCTTTGGAGCCACTTAAGAAGAAATAAATGTGCCCTGATTTAGGAGAGCTTAATTAGTGAGATATTGAAAATTATACAACTAATTGAGGAATAGTATTTGGCATGTTCATGAATGTTTCCGTGGGAACCTATAATGGCTATAATATACTATACCAGAAAAGAGTTGTCAATGGAGAAGCTATTGTATTCTGGTAGTGATTGGCATATTTATATATCCTGAATTATGGAGTAGAAACCATACCCATTAAATGTCGTGACAACATGGAATCTATTAGGAGAAAATGAAAAACTTACTATTGAGGATAGAATTAACAAATTGGATAATAACTAGAAGATTCTACTTAGTTCGGTCAATATTTGGACACTTGATTGAGACACAGTGGATGCTGTTACATGTTGAACAACTGGCTCTCTGGTGAGTGGGGTGATGGGACCTTGATTTGTAGCTTTTGCCCATGGTGTAAGTCCTCATCATGGCTGATTTCCAGTGCCTATGTGCAGCCATTGAATGAGGTGTTCAGGAGAGTTGGCTCTCATGACCCAGGAAATGCTAGCTCCAGCACACTACCAGGCACAGTACTAGGCTCTGAGGGTTATACAGAGATGGACTAGACAACGCAGAGGAAATTCATGCAGAGATGAACTAAAAGGCTATTTCTGGCTATATATCATTATGATATGTATCTTAATATTTGAACTGGCAAAAGGGTAAGGTTTCTAAGTGATGGTAGAACTCAGGTAAGTAGAACACAAAAGCCAGGTTTTGCTTAGAGAACAGTTGTCAAACTAATTGAAATTGATCATCAGTTTCCATTCCTTTGAGGGCTCAGAAGGTAGGAGACAAAACCCAGGGCTTTAACCAGAGTGGGGAATCGGATAAAAGATCCCTTTCCCAATAAAGTGGATCCCCCAAAGGGCTAAACTTTAGTGTAAGTTGAATGAAAAACCTACCATTTCCATTTCAACTCCCAAGTGCCTCTGGAGACTGCAAGAAAATTACCTCTCTTGAATGTTGGCACTAGGTGGAAAAGGAAAAAAAAAAATCAAACTCTTTTCCTAGAGCATTCATCAGTATCAATAAATTGGCTTTTGTTTGCAACCTGCATTCATATTACTTGGGTGGTCTGAAAAATTTCAAGGTAAACATTTGGTTTCACATGGTGCTAGATTGGTAGTGTCCTTAGATACCTGATTATCTAAGGACACACATTATCTCTGGAAGAATTCACCTTTATCTCTTAGACCTAAAATAATTTCCATATTGAACATAAGAGCAAATATTTTTAAGTATGTTTATGTAATTCAAGAAAAGTGTTGAAAATTAGAAAAGAGCAAGTTTGGGCGCCTGGGTGGCTCAGATGGCTAAGCGTCTGCCTTCAGCTCAGGTCATGATCCCAGCCTCCTGGGATCGAGTCCCGCATCGGGCTCCCTGCTCAGCGGGGAGCCTGCTTCTCACTCTGCTTCTCTCTCTCTCTCTCTGTCTCTCATGAATGAATAAATAAAATCTTTTAAAAAAAGAGCAAGTTTACTTGATAAATAGAGCTTCTAAAACTAGAAAATATACATTAAAAAAATAAGATGCTCTCTGGGAAGGTTAAACAGCTTAAGAGAGAATTTGTGAATTGGAAGGTAGATCAGAAAAATTGTCCAGACTGCAGCCCAGAGAGAGGGAAAGTAAGAGAAGGAGGAGGTTAAGAGTCCTGAGACAGAATGTGAAAATCTCAAATAGAAAATAAAAGTCTAATCAGAGTGCCAGAGTGGAGGGAGAAAAGGATCATAAGGCAGTATCTGAAGAATCTAATGGGCGAAAACTTTTTAGAATTGATGAAAAGACACCAATCCATAGCTTGAAAAAAGAAATGTAGGAGCACCTGGATGGCTTAGTCAGTTAAGTTGCCAACTCTTGATTTCAGCTCAGGTCACGATCTCAGGGCTCATGGGATCGAGCCCCACATTGGGCTCCACAGAGCATGGAGTCTGCTTGAGGATTCTCTCCCTTGGTTCCTCCCCGCCCTCACTCACTTTCACTCTCTCTCTCTCTCTCTAAAATAAATGAATAAATCTTTTTTAAAAATAAATAAGAATGTAATAGAGTATATGTGACAAAAGGCTGGTACAGTATTTGTTCCTCATAGTTAGTGTTGCAAATACTGATTGCTTTGCTTCCTAAGTTTTGAATCAAGTTTTGTAATTCCACCAGTTAAGTACTCTTCTAAAGCTTTTCTGAGAAAAGGCTTTTATGGTATCCCCTTGTAACATTGTTTTTGGTAGTGTTTGTTAGTGTTTTCTCTTCCTAAATACTTCATGTTTATACTGCTTCAACCTGTCAACTCCTCAGTTTATTTTACTCCCTTCTAGTTCCCACAGCAGTTTTGAATAGGTATTGCTAGAACTGTAGAACTGTTGCTCACTCACCGAATTTGCAAAAGCTGTCATTACCTTTTTTGTCCTAATTGAGTGCGCTTAGAGGGTGAGAACCATAAGATTGAAGGATACTTTGAGAATTGAAACTGTCCATTAAAGTAATATTTGCCGAATTGTTGTAGAAGGGAGCCAAACTCTCCTTTTTATTGGAGGCATGTGACTCATATTGTCAGTCTGTTAACAAGAGAATGGACAAGTCTGTAAATTAATTTGAGTATGTATGTTATTTAAGATGGTATTAAATCCTTAAAAACATTGCCTGAGTCCTGATAAATGGATAGTACATGACTCCGCTTTGTATTTTTAATGTTCACTTTTAGAAAACATGTAAATCCAAACTAAAAAAGTAAAGATGTGATTGTAGTAAAACAAAATTATTGTAAAACAAAAAGATTGATTTCACCAAAGAGTTCACTACAGATTTTCTTCAAATGGGCATCTTACTGCATTTAAATTTTCTTTTTAAGATTTTTTTTTTTATTTTTAAGTAATCTCTATACCCAACATGGGGCTCAAACTTAGAACTGCAAGATCAGGAGTCCCAGGCTTTACTGACTGAGCCAGCCAGGACCCCCTGCATTTACATTTTTTTAAAAAGTATCCACTTCAATAGGAAACCATTTGTAAAAGTACCTCTGAAATTGTATTAAAAGAATAAAAGAATAAATACTAGTCATGGTTTTATTACATTTTTTCATTTAGTACTGTTACTTTTTCATTTTTAAAAATCAAATTTAATATTTTTTATAATTCAGACTAACCCCAATATTAGATCAATTAGATATTTTTACATATTAAATTATGTTCTTCAATCATTTTTTAATGTATGTGTTCTATTTCATTGTGTGGATGTATCCTAATTTATGTAACTTGTTGAGACCTGCAACATTCATAGCTTTTATTAAAACAATGTTTTAGTGCACATTGTTCACATCTGTGATTTTTCTTCAGAATAAATTCTTAGAAGTGAATTGCTGGGCCATGCAAAACGTTAAGCTTTTTAATACTTACTACATTTCCTTTGAGATGTGCTGTCCTAGAATAGATTAGTACAAGAAGACCTTTCTCCCTAGCTCTCCCAACTTTCAGTGTGGTGTGTGTTAACATTTTGAGTAGTGAAAATATCTTACTTGAATTCCAGTTCTCTCATTTTACATTTTATTTTTGTCTATTTCCTAGACTTTTTTTGAAAGACCATTCTTAAAGATCATGAAATACTAAATCCAATGTCTTGCTTTTATTCTCTAACTTTTCTGAAGCGTCTAATTCTTCACTAACCCTTCCTACTTCCCATTCCATGACTTAGGCTTTACTACGTAATTCTAGTCCTCCCAAATCTGACATTACTAGCTCTTTTTCTTCCCATAGTTGAAATTATAGTATTATCCTCTAAAGATTCAGCCCTGTGCTTTTCCATCTGTATTCTTCAGCCTCGTATTCTCTTTTTGCTTTCCTTTGGTCATCTGGAAAACTTGTATCTAATAGAAGGAAACTGAGATAGTGATGCTGCGTTGATACTGCCATGGTTTTCAGAGCACGGAGCTCTCCGGCTTCTCTCTTCCTTCCTTTTATCAACTAAGCCATCAGTTTGACTGTTTCCTTTTGCATCGTCACTATTCCAGTTTAGGCTGACACTTAAGTAATCTAATTCATCTCGCTGCCTCTGGGTTTTTACCCCAGTTCATCTTATATTTCACTAGCTTATTTTGTGAAAATACTAGCATGATCGTGTCATTTCTAATCTCAGAACCCTTAAGTGATTTCCCCTTTCTTAGAACAACTGAGATACATTTTATAGGCTCACTAATCAATATTCATTTGCTTACAATAGGTTGTTAAAATTACACACTGTCCTACACTGCTCACCAGAGATGGAGATCGCATTCGAAGTAACGGAAAGTTTGGGGGCCTTCAGAATAAAGCTCCTCCAATGGATAAACTTCGGGGAATGGTATTTGGAGCTCCAATACCAAAACAGTGCCTGGTCTTAGGGGAACAAATAGGTAGGTTGAATAACTAATTAATTAAATAACAATTTCTCATTTGATTTCAGTCCTTTGTCTGGAGCTTGTGTATTGATACTCTAACATGAAAAATTAACCAGTAAAAATATGAATACAATGTTTTTGTCCAGTACTTTCAACTTTCTTATATCAGGTAGTTTTGAATTACATAGAAGGTAGGTTTTCCTTCTTTTTCATTCTTCTTATCTTGAAATAAAGAAAAAAACTGTCCCTATTGAGTAGATTAGTATTTCATCACATCATCATATTCTTTTTATGTTAAAATTGTAACTATCTAGATTACAACTAAGAACTTTAATTTTAGAGTGCATGACGTGACCTCCCTCGCCCATTTTCCCTTCTGCAGGCCTGTCCCCTTGTTTCTAGGCAGCCAGTATGATGGCCTCTCCATCTGTGCTCTGAAGTGCATATACGTTACAGTAGGTCCCCTACAGGCTATAACTTAGAGTCTGTTTGCTCTTATATAGTTCTAATACACTTGGGTATCTACTTTTGTAGCAAGAAAGTAGTTTGTTGTCATTGTTAACTTAAAAAAAAAATTGACTACTTTAAGCACCTCTTAAAAGTAGAATTATCCACTATTTGTCCTTTTGTGACTGGCTTATTTCACTATATTCAATGGCATATGTCAATTTCCTTTCTTTTTAGGCTGAATAATATTCTCTTGTATCTGTATATCATATTTTCTTAACTTTTATTAAAGTATAATATACACAAAGAGTACGGTTCATAAACAGCTTGGTAGATTTTCACAAAATGAGCACTGCCCCTGTATTAAGGAATAGAACATGATTGACCCTGCAGAAAGTCTCTCATGCACTCTTCCAGTCCCTGCCCAGTCCCCTCTTGAAAGCATAACAACTTCCTTGACTTAAAACAGCATGTCTGTTTTCATACCTTATGTAAATGGAATCATGCAATGCATACTTTTTGTGTATCTGACTTTGTTCATGCAACACTGTGTATATAGTTGTTCGTTTTCATGGCAGGATAATACTCCATCGTATAAATATACTGTAGTTTATATTTCTTTATTCTGCTGTTTAAGGAACTTGGATTGTGCTCAGCTTGGGATTATTACTTCAGCCACCAGCAGTATTTAAAGTAATAGTTGGGAAAGATGTGGGAAGAAGGTTGTTTTGTGTTCTTTTATGATATGGTCAGTCAGGTGCAGCTATAAGAGGAGACCCAAGAGAGAGGCTCAGAAAAACAAAGTGTAGTATACTTACAGGTCTTAGAGATAGGAGGCATACCATACCACTCAGGGCCACATGGAAAAAAACACAGATGTGGTGAGGAGGCAGAAGATAAGAGCAAGGAGAGTGCTTAGGCCATAGGCTTTATTGAGGTTTCCATAGGAAAGGCAAGGCATGACAGGCAAACAGCTTAGGATTGACTAGTTTGAATAATTTCATTGGGCTTTGGGCTTATAGGTATGGGCTCTAGGCAAAGGATGGTGTTTAAGGCAAAGGAATACTGCTTCTTGGGGTGCACAAGCCAGATAGAAGACGTTTAGCTCTGGATTGGTTAGTTTGCATGCTGTCTGATTGGCTAGTCCCATAAGGGGCAGCCTTTACCCAGCCAGAAAGGTTTTAAGATGTCAGAACATCATAATATACAGAAAATTAAAACTGTATATGATATAAAGGCTCATACTTCTGCTTATGATGGCAGTGAATGCATACAAAAATCTCTGTAGACAATAAGTGAACATCTAAACAAACTGATTATAAAAAATCAGAAAAAACAATTCATTTAGGGCTAGTGAATCAACATAAAAACCCTCAGCCCATATCAGTCTAACACTGAGTTTATGGCAGTGGTTCCCAAGCCAAAAGGAATTACCTGTGGAACTTTAAAAATGCACAGCTATCATACTGACAATTTGCAATTTCCCTGGGCATCTGAATGTTAGTATAACAGTGTGAAGTAATATCTATAGACCTTTGGGAAGAAAACATTTAATAAAAGATTTTTGTGCCCTTGTTGGGTTATCAAATATGTAAAGTTAAGAAATAATGCAAGGATTTCAAAAATAAAACAGTTACATATCCTTCCTGGTAAACATCTTCAAAAATATACTCTATACTTGCAGACTAATGATTCAGCATTAAGAACTCATTTATTAGGGGCACCTGGGTGGCTCAGTCGGTGGAGCATCCAACTCTTGATATCTGCTCAGGTCATGATCTTAGGGTCCTGAGATTGAACCCCTAGGTTAGGCTCTGTACTCAGCAGGGAGTCCGCTTGGGATTCTTTCCCTCTGACCCTCCCCCAGTGCATGCACAGTTTCTTTCTTTCTCTCAGATCTTTTTTAAAAACCTCAAATATTGGGGCACCTGGGTGGCTCAATCATTAAGGTCTCCCTTTGGCTTAGGTCATGATCCAGGGTCCTGGGATCGAGCCCCGCATTGGGCTCCCTGCTCAGCGGGAAGCCTGCTTCTCCCTCTCCCACTTCCCCTGCTTATGTTCCCCCTCTCGCTGTGTCTCTCTCTGTCAAGTAAATAAAAATCTTTAAAAAAAAAAAAAAAAGGCAAACCTCAAATATTAAACAATTTAAAAAATTAAATGAGATCATTCAAGATTATTGAAATGTATAAAATACTTTTGGTTGTAAGCAGTAGCAACCAGCCCTGACCACTTTAAGCAAAACAGGAATGTACTGGCAGGAAATTGGAAGAAATCACAGATTCAAAGACTGGAAACAGCCAAGACAAAACCAAGGATGATTCTGTGACATTCAGCAACCTTGAATTCCTTGCACCAAGACTTCAGTTTGCATTTTTTAACATGCTCAGACTCTACAACTCCTAGGAGAGGGAAATTCCCTCCTTAGTCAGCTGACCATAGTAAAGATCAGATAGAAGAGAGCTTTGAGAAACCTTTCTTGTATATCATGGGATTGGTTGCAGAGAAAAAGCAATTTTAAACTAGACTATCACCACAAAAATTGTCTACTACTAACACAATTAAAAGCATAGTGTCTTCTAAGTAATTATTCCTACAGTGTTTTGCATTACAGTATTTGATATGGGATACCAGCAAAAAATCAGAGCATAAGATGAAAAAATGAGTATGTACGTGTTATAAAATAAGGTGATTAAAAAGATCTTGAATAACATGTAAATATATGAAATTTTTTCACTAGAAAGCAAAGACTTATATTTAAAAGATCTCCTAGGACATATAAAAATTTTGTCATTTGTCATTTGTTGGGTGCTTAATGTATGTCAGAAAGTATAAAAAAATTAGATGACGTGATTTGTAACGAGAAACTATGGGAATTTAAATGACATGCACAGTGCCACATGATCAGTAAACTATAAAACAGGAATCTCCTATGTAAAGGTTGTGTCTATGACACTCCTTTATGTTCTTTACAAGGAATCTCCTAAACAAAATATAAAATGAAATGAAGAGGGGCGCCTGGGTGGCTCAGTCGTTAAGCATCTGCCTTCGGCTCAGGTCATGATCCCAGGGTCCTGGGATTGAGCCCCTCATCAGGCTCCCTGCTCCGCGGGAAGCCTGCTTCTCCCTCTCCCACTCCCCCTGCTTGTGTTCCCTCTCTCTCTGTGTCTCTCTCTGTCAAATAAATAAAATCTTAAAAAAAAAAATGTTAAATGCTTTAATTGAATTTAGAATCTGGGAAATGCCTATTACAATGTTGAAAGTAGTTAGAACATATAAATGCAAATATCATATATGTTAAAAATTAAACCTGCAAACTTTGTGGAATGAAAAACAAGAAGATGATAGACCTACTGATTTTTCCCCCAATCTTCCTTTTCTATATTATTCCAAGTTTTTTATAGAGATAGTATAGGTAGAAATACTTCTTAACAAAAAGTATTAACTCTGAACATTGTAGAAGCCAAGATATGAAAGAAAGTTGTTAATAGCAACTGAAGAAAGGAAAATCCTTTTAAAATAACCGATAATTAGTTAATATATAGCTTATTACTGTGATATCATGAAACTCTTTAACACTTTTATTATATCCATGTATTCCAAATATGTATTATATGTGTGGCCAGCTTAGAGATTATTATACCATGCTTAATTCATTCTACTTAACCTCTCAGTTATTACTATCGATTTATTTTGTTGTTGTATATTAAGTAAAAACCATTCTTAGTGTCTTTAGAAGTGGTGACCAAGATTAGTTAAGTGCTGTAGTTTTCAGGGCAATGATATTTTGTTTTGCTCTATTATGGAAATAAAGCAGTAACAATGAACTCCCATGGACCTATCATCTAACCACTGCTACTTCATTCATAATCCTCTTGTCTCACAACTTGCCTCTAGCCTCTTCTCCCCAGGTGGATTATTTTGGAATAAATCAGGGGTTCTAGTATATTTTCCCTTTTTTCCTCCTCCTAGTCATAAGTGCTTATCAGGTTTTTGCCTAATAAAGTTCTTAGAATCATGTAGAACATAAAAGTTTGAAGAGACCTAAATATTTAGTAAAGTCTGCATACCCATCTAACTGCTTGAATCTTCTAGTAGTAAAAAAGCTGCTCCTGCCCTCTAAGCAAACTTTAAATACTGCCTAAAACCAGCCCTTCAGATACACTTTCAATTCCCTTATATTATTTTTAGTAGCTTTGCTTACATGGTCATTTGTCAGGATACATTGAAATACTCTCTTTCTTTAATATGTATCATAGAGAAATTAATGCATTGTATTTTGAGCTTTCTTTCCTTTGTATGAATTAATTTTTTAAAGTATTTTCTGTTTTCACAGTAAAGCTTCATGTTTTTTGCCCAGGTAATTGAAATTTTCAGACAACATATAAATGTCTGAAATGATCCAAAATCATTCACAAACAAAATTAATTGTGAATTAATTTTGAAATTTTTTTCCTCTTTGGCAAGATTCTACTAAATGAGTTAGGAAAGACTTTTATAGACACCATGGTAAATAGAAGTTACATTTCATGTACAAAAAATTGGGGGTTAATAGGGCATATTAAGTTAAGCTGCTAAAGGGTGCCTGGCTGGCTCAGTTGGTGGATGCAAGTCTTGATCTCAGGGTTGTGAGTTTGAGCCCCATGTTGGGCACAGAGATTACTTAAAAAATTTAAAAATATAGTACTGCTAGAAATCACTACTTCCAACAGATATGACCATTACCTTAAAGCTTTCAAAAACGCACCCTTGATAAAATACTTAATTTTCAAAAAGCTTAACTTTCTGTAAATTACTAGGTCTAAAAATGTATTATAGTATTCAGGTTTGAGACTATTTTTTTTGTCTGTTTGATTTATTAGACACTAAATATTAAATGCAATGACTGTACTCTAAATCAGGGGTCAGCAAATTAGTCAGTGGACAAGAATGCTTTATAGAGTTTTAAATGGTTACATTCTAAATGTATAAATACCCTCATACCCTCAATTTTGTCTCTTGGCTCACAAAGGCCTCAAATTTTGCTATCTGGCCCTTTGACACTCTGGTCACACACAAAGATGATCAATATGCATGGGAAAGGACATACAAACACCAAATATTCAACGTACACACTAGTTTACATATAAAACTATGGAAGAAATTAAGAGTCTGAGTATATTAGATATAACATGAAGTATAAGATGAAATCTACACTTTTTAATGGTCAAGAACAGTTTG
Organism: Zalophus californianus; assembly: GCF_009762305.2. Taxonomy (NCBI): domain Eukaryota; kingdom Metazoa; phylum Chordata; class Mammalia; order Carnivora; family Otariidae; genus Zalophus; species Zalophus californianus. The sequence goes on along the minus strand of NC_045608.1, from coordinate 41,191,470 downwards.
GAAAAGAACTAGCATTCTGATGAGCGAGCAAATACTCATGTACATCTGTGTATGCTCATGAATATATTCATGTATTTAAATACAAATTCTGTATATAACTGAGCGATGACAAGGTCCTTATGATCCTTAATTCTTTATGACTTTTTGAGAACTTTTAAAGGTATCTAGAAAAAATAATAGTTTTCTAGTCTGATGTGGTACTTCTAATTTCATAGTAATGTAATGTTTTGTTACTTTACATAGTTTATTCTTTACATAGGGAAGTGCATTCTTTACACAGTAAAATACTGCAAAACAATACTTATTTTGTATGTGAATGAGTTACAAAATTATGTCCAGACCCATATATCAATGATGCTGTACTTCTTCAGAAGATAACACACAGAACTTCAGGCCATTAGGGCTTGATATCCTATTTTTTTTCAAGTTTTTATTTAAATTCCAGTTAACATACAGTGTAATACTAGTTTTGGGTGTACAGTAATCCAACACTTACAGACAACACCAGTGCTCATTCCAAGTGCCTTCCTTAATCCCCATCACTATTTAACCCATCCGCCCACTCCCTTCCCCTCTGGTAACCATCAGTTTATTCTCTATAGTGATGAGTCTGATGTCCTATTTCTTAATAAGTTAGGTTCTTCCACCTTTAAATACTCAAGAAATTAGTATATTCAAGCACTTTTAATAGACAGTGGTCCTGTTATTTATAAGCAGAAAGATGGAATGTTAAATATTTCCCATTAAATGTAGCACTAACAGTAGGTTCATATTTTATGCACGAGATAGACAGTAGCAGCTTTTTTTTTTTTTTTGTCCTGGATCTGTTTAATGAAACAGACTGTGTTTAATGATTCCACAGGGAATTAAGTGCAGTTAAGCTATTAATCAGGCCCCAGTTCCTCCCAACAAGAGGAGGGAGCACAGAGGGGCCCTGCCAGGCCCTCATGGGTGACAGTTCCAGCAAAACCGGCCCTGTGACCCATGGTCCGGGGCTCAGCGTGCCTTTATGACCCGCTATGAAGGGGATCCTGTGTTCATCAGGGCTTTTGTTTTTAATTTTTTTTTCTTCCCAATGAAGTAGTTCAAGAGCTCCCAGGGAGGAATCTGGGGGGTAAGCAAACAGCTATTGCTGAAGCAGCCTGGGGGGGCTCGAGTGTGGTTGACGGGAAGCTCTGACCCAGCTGATAGGACATGAGGGGATGCATCTTGGTGATGCCAGAGCACCCCATCAACAATCCTCATGACAGCAGTTGGCATTGAGGGAGCACCTCCTGGGTCTCAGGCCCAGGGCTGGGGTCCTTGCCCCTCTGCTTCCATTCCGTGTGCACGTCCAGGATGCAGGTCTTAGTACAGTTGTTTTGCCGATGGGTATACTGAGCCACAGGGAGACCAACTGAGGTCCCACCCTGCCACAGCTAATATAGAGATGAAGGGGGTTGTGAATGCTGTCAGTGATCTGTGCACAGACCGTGGGTGTTAGACGACACCCGAAGTGAGCAGTGGTCAACTAGGAGCCGGAGCTGATCCGAACAGGAGCTCTGGAAGGGCTTGCTAGGAGGGCAGGAGCCAGGCTCAGTCTGGACAGACAGGGTTCAAATCCTGTTTGGGCAAGCACGGTGTGGCCTGGAGCAACTGGCTTCATGGCTCTAAACCTCCTCTTACCCCCATGTGTAAAATGGGGCTAGTGATCCCCGCTCTCCAGGCTTCTTGGGAGCAGAAAATGTGAAGGGACACAGGAGGTGCTCAGGCCCCATACGCTCCCATCCCAGGGCAGTCTGCCATCAGCAAGGGGGCCATGCTCCAGCCCATCTGCACCCAAGGCTGGGGCCAACCCTCTGCCAGGACCCTGACCACGATGCAGATGGGTCCTTCTTCCTTGCGGGGGCCTTGTGCAGCCTCCTCCACAACATGACCCCGAGATCAAGAGTCGCATGCTCCAACTGAACTGAACCAGGCGCCTCTAGCAGTACTATATTTAATGGATTTGCCACCCCCCTCAACTTATCTGTATGGAATTAAATTGAATAATGAATATCAGAATGTAAACATTGAGAGAGTGATCCAATTCACAGAGCACTTTTACATAGAAAACAGAAATTTATTGAAGTCAAGCAGTTGAAGAAAATTAAAATTTAGCAAGCACCGGTTTTGTGCTGGGGTCTAAACTGCATTTTTATTTTGTCTGTTTACACTGAACAAAGTCTTGTGGCTTTAGAAGTAGATCCCACATGTTACTATAATATAATACCTAGTGTTGCTAATTCTTCTTTCCTCAAACACTGACTTGATACGTATCAGTGGTTTTAATCAGACATTTTTGGTTTCTTTGAAGATCTTCTTCAACAGTATCGTACTGCTGTGAACAAGTTGAACAGTGTGATCGAGGACCTTAACCGTCAGTTAGAGTACCTTCACACTCCTGATATGAAGAAGAAAAAACAAGAACTTGATGAACAGGAGAAAAATCTGAAACTAATTGAGCAAAAACTAGGTTTGTGCCTTCTTTTTGTTACTTCTACTTTCTCTGCATGAAGACAGGTATTTATGATTAGAGTTCAACTCCAAGAAGAAAGAAGGTGAATGATCCATGACTTAAGTCGACACTCTTGTCCTCCAAGTCACCTGATAAGTTGTTGTAAAGTCTTCTCTTAGCAGGAATAGTAGGAAGCATTCTCAGTATTATTAATTCGTTTTCTATAAATTAAGATAGATTTGCTTTTCTTATAATCCCAGTCTTCTAAAAGTTCATTTTCTACATTTTCTCTCTTTATAGGTATGACTCCCACACGTAAGTGTAATGACTCATTGCGCCATCCAGCAAAGGTTGAAATGACAGATTGTCCAGTTCCTCCTAAAAGAATGAGAAGGGAAGCTTCAAGACAAAATAGGTGAGTTTATTGTGACCTGAGAGTTATCACTGGGTAGTTTATCAAAGCTCTTGAGTCAACATACTTAAAAACCAGCATGGGGGTGTTCGGGTGGCTCAGTCAGTTGAGCGTCTCACTCTTGATTTCTGCTCAGGTTGTGATCTCAGGTTTGTGGGACTGAGCCCCACGTCAGGCTCTGCGCTGAATGTGGAGCCTGTTTGGGATTCTCTCTCTTCTTGGCCCCTCCCCATTCACACTCTCTCTTTCTCTAAAAAAAAAAAAATAATAAACTTCTTAAAAAAATAAAAATAAAAGCCAGCATGAATTTATTTCTGATTTCCCCCTTCAGCCAGAATTAGGGGTTTTGTTTTATTTTATTTTGTTTGAAAAAACTAAGTGATGAATAATGAAGATAAGACATATTCTCCTAGGGGCACCTGGGTGGCTCAGATGGTTACGCATCTGCCTTTGGCTCAGGTCATGATCCTAGGGTCTTGGGATCGAGCCCCCCATTGGGCTCCCTGCCAAGCAGGGAGCCTGCTTCTCCCTCTCCCTCTACTGTTCCCCCTACTTGTGCTCTCTCGCTCTGTCAAATAAAATCTTAAAAAAAAAAAAAAAAAAAAAGACATATTCTCCTAGGATATTCCAGTTTTCTAAATCATTTTTTCTAATTATTTGGAAATGTTTATCATTTATGTTTTGTTTAAAATCACTGTTAAGATTGAAATTGCTTTTCTGTTGTTTGGCTTACCTTGCAAATACACTACATTCTGCTTCATAAGATCAGCAGCTTGCTAAATTAGAATATACAAAGCCATTTGTATGTTATTTATTTAAAAATCGCTTATAATAGTTGGTTTGGAAAATCAGATATCATTTACATAGCACACTAAAATCCCAGCAAAGTTATCTGCAGCCTAACTCAGTGGTAAGAAAACTGTCCTTTTGGGGTGCCTGGGTGCTCAATCAGTTAAGCATCTGCCTTCGGCTCAGGTCACGATCCTGGAGTCCCAGGATTCCTGGGATCAAACCTTGCATCAGGCTCCCCGTTCAGCGGGGAGTCTGCTTCTCCCTCTGACCGTCCCCCCTCTCATGCGCGCGCGCTCTCTCTCTCTCTCTCTCTCTCTCTCTCTCTCTCTCAAATAAAATCTTTAAAAAAAAAAACTGTCCTTTTTAGATTAGATGTAGGTAAGGCCATCCTATAAGAAGATACCATGGTACTGGGGTTTCTTGTACGTTATTTCAAAAGGTTTAAATATGAACTCTGCCTGAAAGTGTCTCCTATTGACCTTAGGGGAGTTTCTTTGAGACTGTGGTGTTTGGAATTGGTATTCCATGCCCTATCCATCTACATATTCTATATTTATTCAATAATTACTTGAATGCTCATTTTGGGTTATACATTGCTGGGTAAGTAAAAGTAGCATGGTTCTTGCTCCCCCATGGATCTCTACAGTCCTGTGCAGAAGGACAATTTGAAAAAGTAAGCATTTTCCTATGTACAAAATAATGTTAAGTTCTATGAAAGAAAAAAGGATGAAATGATATAAAATGGTGGGGAAACTATATTGGTTGTCAGGAAAGATTCATTTTAGGAGAGAACTGAAGGATGAGTAGCTACCAGCCAAGTAGGGATTGGTTTCAGTCAGAGGGAAAAAAATAGATATGAAAGTTCTGAGAAAGATGCAAGTATGGCATGTTTGAGGAACAGAAAAGATGCTTGTGTGGCTGAGGCATGGGAGGGGGGAGAAGCAAGAGTGTTTGGAGAGGTAGGCAGAAGCCAGATTATCTGCACTCCCAAAAGAGAAATCTGTGTTGCACAAAATTGTGAGGTAAGATTCTTTATCTCATTGATCTCTCTTGAGTACCTTATATTGTGTGCAAGTGGAGGGTGTGAGTGTCTTGGAATAGCTGCCTTTAAAGTAAATTAAGGAAGAGAGCTACTGAAATGATAATGAGATTATAAGAATACGGTAGTCATCAACATGAAAGAGGTGTTTCCACACGTGGGTATATGAATGATGTGTATTTATTATGAGTACACAATATATAGAAATTATTAAGCTGACCACTGAAAGTGTGTTGGGGCAGTACAGCATCAGAAAGAATATTTGCAATGGATTTAAACACGTAATTTTTACAAATCATGAGTTCAAAGTGATGCAAAAGAATCCTCACTGATGATCATTGGCAATTGCTAGAGCACCAACTCATTATAAAAATTGATATATCCATATAGTAAAGACATGTTCTTTTTTTTGTTTGTTTTTTAAGATGTATTATTTTAGAGAGAGTACATCGGGGTAAGGGGGGGCGGTAGGAAGAAGGAGAGAAACAGTCTTAAGTAGACTCCGCACTAGCGGGGAGCCTGATGGAGGGCTCAGTCTCAACACCCTGAGATCATGACCTGACCTGAAACCAGGAGTCAGGCCCGTAACTGCACCAGCCAAGCACCCCCTTTCTTTTTGTTTTTGTTTTTTTTTTAAGATGTGTTCTTACTTAAATGAACTGTTTTTCAGGGTAACCAGATAATTGAAGAAAGTTCTTTTTTTGTGCATGTGGCGAAGCATAAGGTAGTATTTAGTGATTCATCAGTTGCATATAACACCCAGTACTTATTACATCAAGTGCCCTCTTTAATGCCAATCACCCAGTTACCCCATGCCCCCACCTACCTCCCCTCCAGCAACCTCGTGTTGTTCCCTGTAGTTTTGTTTAGTTTTTAAGATTTTACTTATTTACAAGAGCGAGCACAGAGGGAGAGGGAGAAGCAGACTCCTTCTGAGCAAGGAGCCAATGTGGGACTCAACCCCAGGACCCTGGGATCATGACCTGAGCCAAAGGCAGCCGCTTAACTGACAGAGCCACTCAGGCACCCCTGTTCCCTGTGGTTAAGACTCTCTTATGGTTTGCCTCCCTCTCGCTGTTTTTATCATATTCTTCCTTGAAGAAAGTTCTTTTTTTTTAATTAAGATTTTATTTATTCATTTGTCAGAGAGTGCACAAGCAGGGAGAAGTGGCAGGCAGAGGGACAAGCAGGCTCCTTGCTCAGCAGGGAGTCTGCTTCTCCCTCTCCCTCTCTGCCTGTAACCCCCCCTACTTGTGCTCACTGTCACATAAATAAAATCTTTAAAAAAATTCATATAAAGAACAAAGGCATAAAATTGCAACATGATTTTGCCACCCCTAATAAAATTAATAGGTCTAGGCAATAATAATCAATAGATACTCAAATGATTAGGTAAAAAGTTGTTGGGGAAACTAAATAATGGAAAGATCAGATTGATATACCTGAATCCACTGATTGATCTTAGCAACACTAAAAGCAGGACATTTGCTATTATGTGATTGAGTAGGAAGTAACCTGAATCCAATGAAGCTTCTAGGTGTTTCCCAGCTGAGGTTCTGTGGAAGAAGTAAGCACTCCAGAAAACTATTTTCCCTATGGTATGTAAATGGTAACCTCCTCGATGCTTGGGAGGACGTTAATTCATTGCAAAGAATAGATACTGTAAGACATAAGAGGTTAAATCTCGAACAGTTTGATTTAACTACAAGTGTACAGGAAATAAAGGGAAGTTTATAGGGGAAATGATACCACCAGGAAATATCAGCCAAATCCAGAATGTCAAGAATGGGACATAGTACAGGGCAAATGACTGATTTTATTAATAAATTGGTGCCATAAAAGAAGGATAAGAAGAATGAACTGTTTGATATAGAATAAAAGTGATTGAAAGGTATAAGAATCAAATGCAACGTGAAGTCCTTGTCTGGATTCACATTTGAATCTTTTAAGATGACAACTTTGAAAAAACTCAGAAATTTTACATATAAAGGAATTATTTTGTGTATAACAACATCATAGTATTTACATTAAAATAAATACATCCTTAGAAATGTGTACTGAGGTATTGGTTAAATAACATGATGTCTGGGGTATACTCTGAAATACTGCTAGAGAGGTAGAAAAGTGACAGGATATCAAAACAAGATTGGGCAAAATATAAAATTACTGCAGCTTGAAATAGGAATTCATTATATTATTCCTTTTATTTTCATGTGGGTTTACTGTAATTTTTTTTGCAGTTTATTTATTTACTTGCTCAAACTCATGACCCCAAGATCAAGCGTCACATGCTTTTCCGACTTAGGTACAATATTAAGTACCAGGCACCCCATATTTCCGGTTTTCTAAGAGACCAGGGAGGAAATTCCTGCCAAGCAGTTCCAGACTAAAGTTACATATTCTTGAAGCTGCGCTATAGCCTCCGCACTGAATTAGCCCCAGACCTTGCCATTACTACAGTACAACTACACATGTCACTGATTTGAATCTTGTTAATTAAGATCTTGTAGCAATTCAGAGATGGTATGGGCTAGAGTTGACTTTTTAGTTTATCGTTTTGTTGTTAGTAGTGGTAGTATCTTTTCATTGAAGTCATACATGTAAATAAATCAAGTAGTTTATAAGATTTAGTATTGTACTGTAATGTGAGCCACATGTGTAATTTAAAGTTTTCTGGGAGGGGACGCCTGGATGGCTTAGTTAAGCTTCTGCCTTCAGCTTAGGTCATGATCCCAGGGTCCTGGGATTGAGTCCCGCATCAGGCTCCTTGCTGAGCAGGGAGCCTGCTTCTCCCTCTACCTGCTCTGCCTGCCGCTCCCCCTGCTTGTGCTCTCTCTCTCTCACAAATAAATAAAATCTTTAAAAAATAAAAAATAAAGTTTTCTGGGAGCTAGATTAAAAAGAAAAAAAAACCCTGAGATTTAATAATTGATTTTTTGAACCTAGTACATAAAATATTATCATTGCAACATGTAAACACTGTAAAACATTTCTTGAGATACTTTAAATTCTTTTTTCATACAAAGTCTTAGAAATTCAGAAGACAGCAAATCTCTAAGAACTAGTTACATGGCAAGTACTCTGGAGCTACACATGGCTAACGGTTAACCCAAATTGGAGAGCACAGGTATGAAAGCTTGTGATGATGAAATCTTATATCCAGTGCATCCTCACCCATCCCATTCCCCAGAAGCAACCTTTGCTTTAACTGTTTAGTTTCAGTTATTCTATTGTTGCCTCCCTCTTTTTTACATAACTCTGCCCGTCGTATCAGCTTTAAGACAGTACGGTTCACTCAACCCCTTGGTGTGGACGTCCATATTGCCTGATGCACCTAATGACTTTTGGACTGAATTGTTTGAAAATGTTTTAGAACTTGCCCTCTATCATATTATTTCGTTATAGCTTATCCTACAACCACAAGCAAGTCCTCCATGCTTTTTTCAAAGGTAGGAAGCTATAAACCACACATATATTATTTTGGCTATGTAAATATTTAGTACTAGGCAAAGTTGTGTGCTAGGATTACATTGACTTCTCTATAAGGTTCTAGGCCACCAATTAGTATTCCAAATGTCAGGATCAAATAAGTTTTGTGTACTGTATCAGTTGTTTAAAACAGGTTAAATTTTAACCCAGTCCCTATTTAGACTATTTCTTGGATGTTGTTAATTTTTCTGCACTTTCTAATTTCCTTTTTTTTCTTTCACTGTTTACCTTTTTTTCTTTTTTAAAGAATTTATTTATTTGAGAGAGCAAGCATGAGTGGGAGGAGGGGTAGAGGGGGAAAGAGAGGGAGAGAAAGAATCTCTCAAGCAGACTCTGCACTGAGCACAGTGGGCTTAATCTTAAAACCCTGAGATCATGACCTAAGCCAAAATCAAGAGTTGACGCTCGCACCCCATTTCACTGTTTTCCTTGATCACATAGTCTTCCTCCTACTATGGTGACCAGTAACTATGCATAGGTCTCATGGATCTTCTTTGGCTACTCTTGGGTTGAATCCACTATTTCTTGGATTCCTTAAGTTTCTCTCCTGTAACTTTCTTAGAAAAAGTGTGTACAAAGAAACTTGGAGCCCTTGTGTATCTGACAATGCCTTCATTCTGCCTTCACCTTTTTTTTTTTTTAAGATTTCATTTATTTATTAGAACACATGAGAGGAGAAAGGGAGAGAATCCCAAGCAGACTCCACCCTGTGCGTGGAGCCTAACTTTGGGCTCGATCTCACAACCCTGAGATCATGACCTGAGCCAAAATCCAAGAGTTGGACTTTTAACTGACTGAGCCACATAGGTGCCCCCTGCCTTCGCATTTGATTGAAGTTTTCTGGGGATAATGTGATAGAAACAAGACTAGAGTATACCAAAGGAGGAAGGACTGGGAAATAGTCTAGAGACAATGGGAAACAGTCTGCCTGATGGGACCCAGAGAGGCTCTGGACTCAGGAACATAGGAGAGGATGGGAGCAAAATGGAAAAGGAGAGGAAACCACAGCCTAGAATATGCCAAATTTTCAACCCAAAACTCTGAAAGCTTTATTTCCTTGTTCCCAAGCATTAAAGATGCCACCACAAAGTTAGATAACGATGGTAATTAATTAACTTGGCATATTGGCTTCAGGTGTAGTTGATGGCGCCCTCGAGGCTTATCTCATGCTGGCACTCAGGGAGCAAGCAGCCTGAGAGTCGGCTCTCCGGCTGTGTACTGTAAAGCAGAGCCTGCTGGCCCATGGACCCTGCTCTGCCCTGTCCCACCTAAAATTTCTACTCAGAGGGACTTGATGGGAAAGTAGTTCTGGTTTTTGTAAAAGAGGAAATCCAGGCCAGAAGCATAATTCTTTTTCTTAAATATAATTGTACAACTAAGAATCATCATGCATACGAGGGGAGTTTGCAACATTTGAGAGAAAGTCCAAGATAAATAGTAAAACCAACCCTGGAGATGATTCAACTGAACTTTTAAAAAATTTTAAATTACTAATTAGGTTTTCAGGAATTATAATCACAAAACTCAGTATATTATTAGGAGAAACATACAGCCAGGATAAGATAACAGATTACAGATACTGTGGCTGAAATAAAAATTTCAAAGACTAAAGTCAGACTTCCCAGAAAAATAGAAAAAATACGTGAAAACGAAGAAGGAGACCTAGAGAACCAATTCTGTTACGAATCCTAGAAAGTAGAAAATGGAGAAGAAAAATACGTTGACGAGAACTTCCTAGGGATAAATAAAAGGGCCCACTGAAGGCCCAGCACAATGACTGACAAAAGATGTACCAAAACATATTTCATAGTAAAATTTTAGAATATCAAGGAAAGGGGGAGGAGCATAAATGTTTCCAGAGAGCAAAACAGAACCATATTGCCTACCCAGATTTGACACACAGAAAATAAACACAAAAAGTTAGCCATTTTTGTTTAGCTTTTTGATGGCAGTCTTAGAAGTTTTAGGTTGGGGGTGCCTGCGTGGCTCAGTTGGTTAAGCAGCCAACTTTTGGTTTCTCAAGTCATGATCTTATGGGTTGCGGGATCAAACCCCGCATTGGGCTCCACACTCAGCGAGGAGTCTGCTTGAGGATTCTCTCCCTTTGCCTCTCTCTCCACTCATTCTCTCTCTCTCTCTCTCAAATAAATGTTTAAAAAGAGAAGTTTTAGATTGAAAATTAGGTATATTCTATTGCATGGCTTTCTCCCCCTCGCATCCTGTTTATCTTTGGGAGATTTAAAATCAGTTTAAATTTCCATTTAAAAATATCTTTTTAAGATTTATTTTTCTTTATTTTAGAGAGAGTGCAAGCAGGGGAGGGGCAGAGGGAGAGACTCTCAAGCACACCCCCTGCTGAGCCAGAGGTGGGGCTCAATCTCACAACCCTGAGATCATAACCTGAGCAGAAACCAAGAGTCAGTGACTTAACCAACTGAACCACCGAGGTGCCGCTAAAATTTAAATTACAGGTGTTTTTTTTTTTTTTAAGATTTTATTTATTTATTTGAGTTAGAGCAAGCACAAGCAGGGGGCAGGGGCAGAGGGAGAGGGAAAAGCAGGCTCCCTCCTGATCATGACCTGAGCCGAAGGTAGTCGCTTAACTGACTTAGCCATGCAGGCACCCCATAAATTACTTTTTAATTGGTAATTCTCAATCCTAATCTCTGCCAGTTCTCCAAAGATCTTGAACTAATAATTCTTGCACAATCTCAAAAACTGTAGAGCATCTGAAACAAAAGTATCTTGGGGTGCCTGGGTGGCTCAGTCCGTTAAGCATCCGACTCTTGATTTCAGCTCAGGTCATGATCTCATGTTCACTGTGTTCATCTCTATATGAATGGAATTATGGGTATTTTTAAATGTTTTTCCTTTTGCTTGTCCTTGTTTTGTGACTTTTCTGAGATAAGCATTATAATTCTTGTTTATTTTTAAAATAGTAATTTCATTTAAGGAGAGGGGAAAAGAAAAATGAAAATCTTCAGTTTGGGGATCTGAGTACACCATTCCAAAGAACTGTGGTACAAATCGCTTAATCTTTATATGTTAAGTACCGCTTTTATTTTGAGGATTTCTCTCTCTCTCTCTCTCTCTCTCTCTCTTTTGGCATACATGTGGCAAGTAAGGGCTTTAGTTACATGTTTATACCAAGAATTATCATAATTAATGGAACATAGTTCCATTGGATATTTAACCAACTAGGTCTGCTGAGGGAGTTTAGGAAAACTGTGGTACACAAAAATTTATTTTTTCCACATTGACCAGGATTATAACCAAATCAGATGTGTGAACAGTTACTGAGAAGAGGGGGCCATTGGTCTCATGAAGAATGCCCTGCCTTCTGCAGCTCTGTTTCAGAAGACCGAGAGGGTGACTTACCAGACTGATATTTCTGGGGACGATACAACTATCTGGGCATGCATTTCCATGTCAATCCAGATGGGACTGGAAACAGCTATTCAATTTTATGAATCTCACTGGACATTGTGGATTTACTGGAATTATTCCAGTCATCATGCCCTTTGGTTGTCATTATCTTGCAAATGTGTCAGAGGAAAATGTGCAAATATGGCAGTGACTGTAAAACTGGCACATGGCATTTATTAATCCTGAGGAAAAGCATATGTACTATTTTTCAGTATGATTATCATGGATATGCTAGAAATATTTCTTGAAAACAAACCTTTTTATTACTTCTATGTGAATTTATTTAACAAAACTGTTTTGTCTGTTGTGTCTAAGGAAAGTTCTAGAGGTTAGATATTTAATTGTAAATATGTGAGGAAACCCTTAATGAAGAATTCAGAATAAAAACAGAAAAAGCACAGGTATCTGGGAATTCAAATGTTAAGATACATGAGAAAATGTTAAATTGATGAGTGAACTTGTGACAGCAGTAGCATTTTAAATTTCTAAAGACTTATCCTGTGTGTGTATATATATATAAAAAAAGCAGCACCGATTTTTATAAGTATTGTTTGACTTTAATACTAGATGATATAGTCTCAGCCTTAATTCTACATTTTCATTATTTTGTAATTTTTATTACTATTTTTAAAGAGTTAAAGAAGTCGTACACTCCCACATTAATGTAATAATAGTCTGCTAGAAAGTTGCTGCAAAAACGTTCGAATTGTGTATTAATTCAAGCTAATGTATGTCAATATATATGTCTTTGTGTAAGTCCAGGACTATTGGTTTGTGAAGTTATTTTGTAAGGAAATGCTTTTGGTACAGTTTTGTGTCCCAGGAAATGTGTGTGTTTTTTAATCCTTTCTGAATATACAGTGAGGTTAATAAAGAGGATTGTTTCTTCCCTATTGAATGTGTTTTCCTTTTTTAACGTTGAAAGCTCTATAAAAGATTACCTTGGTAAAAACTATTACAATATTGATCTATCTTTATAATTGGAAGTCATTTAACTGTTTTGTTGAAGAAGGAAACAAATTGGCAAAAATTTAGCTAAAGGAAAGATTGGATTCCTTTTAAATGATACTAGTTCTTACTAGTTAAATGATAGTGCTAAAAAAGAGTTCCATCTTCCAAATTGTGTATACTTTTGACTGTATGACTTATTTGCAAGCACTATGAAATGGGTGAGATTGTTTTTTAGTATGTAATTTTCAAATAATACTTGTTAGTAAAAAGTTTGCATTTGTGTCTTTTTTATACTGTCAGAATATCTTCAGTTATATCAGCTAAATATTTTCATGGGATCATCTCTTCCTCTTCATGACTATGTAATTTTATTTGTAAAATTATACATGTTAATTTAAGATATTTTTTTGAAGTCTGTTGAACACCTAGTATTTCTTTTGACTTCAAAAAGAGGTTGCTACTTTTCATTATCACATACAGGTTTAAATTTAGGAATAGATCAGTAGCAACATTAAAATTCATTGTAGGACATTTGGCCTTAAAATATTATATTAAATATAAAGTGATGTTTCTCCAAATCTGGCTTTGTACAAGCAATTATTTCATTTACAGATTCATCAGTAACCTGAGTGTGAAGATATTTTACTGTTTGAAATTAATTCCCTTTTGGAGAGTGATCAAATTGGTGTTACAGAATCACCTATCCCAGCAACAAACAATTCATAGTATAGACAGACATTCTTAATATATTTTATGTTAGGAAGCCTAAATTCAAGATAAAATAATGTCTGATAGTATCAAATAGATTCCCAGTATTCTGATTCTTTAGGCCATGCTCCAATAAACAAATGTGGAATAGAAAATATTAGTAATTATATCTCCATAAAGTACTGTATTTAAATCCTTGCAAATAGCATTTGCATACATTTACTTTTCTCACCTGTGTTTCTCCCCCACAGTTTTTTTTTTTTTAAGGTTTTATTTATTTGGGGGGCGCCTGGGTGGCTCAGTCATTAAGCGTCTGCCTTCGGCCCAGGTCATGGTCCCAGGGTCCTGGGATCGAGCCCCACATCGGGCTCCCTGCGCAGCGGGAAGCCTGCTTCTCCCTCTCCCACTCCCCCTGCTTGTGTTCCCTCTCTCACTGTGTCTCTCTGTCAAATAAATAAGTAAAATCTTAAAAAAAAAAAAAAAAGATTTTATTTGTCGGAGAGAGAGAGCAGGCAAAAGCAGGGGCAGTGGCAGGCAGAGGGAGATGCAGTCTCCCTGCTGAGCAAGGAACCCACTGCAGGACTTGATCCCAGGACCCTGGGATCATGACCTGAGCCGAAAGCAGACGCTTAACTGACTGAGCCACCCAGGCGTCCCTGTCCCCCACAGTTACTCTTAACTCTATTTTTTAATTCTTGAGAGAAATAGAACATTGGATCTCATTTTTCTGTGTTTATTTTGGTAAGTTTTATTTTAAGAAGAATTATATACCTTGACTACTTGATAGTCCGTTGGTGTACTTAAATATAATTGGAATTCAGTTTTATACTTTAAAATAGCGGGAATAATACCAATATAGAATGAGACCATTACTTTTGTGCTAGAAATTAAGGACAATATTTAAAAGCCAGGGGAATCTTTGTATTCTTATATCATTTAGATATGAGTTCTGTGATATATTTAGTGATAAACAGCAAATTTAGTAAAAAAATTTATTTCCGTGCTTTTATAGACCAGAAGTATGTTTTGATTTGTTAAACTTGTTACGTATTTCCTCTCTTCAGTAGTTTTGCAGAGTGAATTACTTCTTTGAAGAACTGACAAGTCAATCGTGGATCCTTTTGTCAAATACTAATGAAAAGTCAAAAGAATCATAAACCAATCAGATCTGTTTAAAAGTAATATATTGAGCTTTGGCTACGTTTGTATTAAATATTCAGGTGCTAACTGCCTAATGTTTTATATAGTAGAATTTAGATTATTAGATAATATAGAATTTAGAATGGAATGTGAATTGCATATTTATAAATAAGAATTCTGAGATGATTCAAAATGTAAAACCAAAAAGTTGGCCTTAGTTGTTTGAAATACAGAATGATTTTTATTGCAACATTTATAAATTCATTAATTTAGCAAATACTTACATCTGCTATTTTGCAAACCAGTGTGTCTAACTTATGGCAGAAGATAATAGCTACCAATTAATGAGTAACATGCTGAATAAAACATTTACATGTTATTTACAGATGATACATAAGATTAAAAACATTAAAAAGATGGAAAAGGATACATCATGCAAACAGCAATCACAGCAAATTTGGAGTGATGCTAATAGACAAAATTAAAACATGTTATTAAAAAGGGACATTTTATAATGATAAAAGGGTGAATCCATTAGGAAGATATAACAATTATAAATATACATGCTTCTAATGACAGAGTACCAAAATACATGAAGCACAAACTGACAGAAATGAAGAAAGACAATTCAGCAATAATAGTTGGAGACCATATGCCCTGTTTTCAATTATGGTTAAAACAACTATACCAAACACAATAGAAGACGTGGACACTATAAACCAACTAGACTTAACAGACATCTAGAACATAGCAGCCAATAACAATATGTATTCTCAAGCACACAAGAATATTTCTCATGATGACCATAGACTAGAGCATAAAACCTTTAAAAATTTAAAAGGACAAAAAATATGTTCTCTGATCACAATGCAGTCAAATTTGAAACGGTTGCCTGGGTGGCTCAGTCGTTAAGTATCTGCCTTCAGCTCAGGTCATGATCCCAGGGTCCTGGGCTCGAGCCCCACATCGGGGTCCCTGCTTGGCGGGAAGCCTGCTTCTCCCTCTCCCACTCCCCCTGCTTGTGTTCCCTCTCTCACTGTGTCTTTCTCTGTCAAATAAAATCTAAAAAAAAAAAAAATTTGAAACATAACGGAAAACTGGGAAACTCACAATATATGGAAATTAAACAAGACTACTCCTAGGTAACCAATGGATCAAAAAAATTTTTTTAATTATGAAATATTTTGAGATGAGTGAAAACACATAACATCAGAATTTATGGGTTGCAGCTAAAGCAGTGCTTAGAGGGTAACTTGGAGCTGTAAATGATACAGAAAAAAGATCTCAATAACCTAATCTTTTACCTTAAAGAGAAAACTAAATTTAAGCAGGAAGAAAATAGAGGTTAGGGCGGAAGTGAATAGAATGAAATAAAGACTAGAAATACGAGAAAAAAAGGTAATGAAACCAGAAGTTTTTTTGAAAAGATCAACAAAGTTGATAAAATTTTGACCAAGAATTGTAGTTTTGACCAAGAAAAAAAGAATATACTGAATGGAGACTACAGTTGACTCTTGAACAACATGGGGATTAGGAGCACCAAACCCTGCCCCCCCCACCACACACACTTTCAAAAATCATAAAACTTTGACTCTCCAAAAACGTAATCACCTATTGTTGACCAGAAACCTTACTGATAACAGTTGACACATTTTGTGTGTTATGAATTACATACTGTATTCTTACCATAAGGTAAGCTAGAAAGAGAATGTTAAGGTCATAAGGAAGAGAAAATATGTTTATGGTACTGTACTATACTGAAAAAAAATTTGCATATAAGTGGACCCATGCAGCTCAAATTTGTATTGGTCAAGGGTCAACTTTATAGTAGAATCAGAAATTAAAGAGTGACATTACTACTAACTTTACATAAATAAAAAGGATTATAAAGGAATACAATGAACAATTATATGTGAACAAATGAGATAGATGAAATAAATTCCTAGAAAGATACAAGCTACTGGAACGGACTCAAAAAATAGACAACTGAATAGACCTATACAAGTGACAAGATTGGATCAGTAATAAAAAACTCACAAAAGCCAAGGCCCAAGTGGCTTTACCACAGAATTCTGCTGAACATTTAAAAGAGTATTACCAACACTTTTTTGTAGGTCATATGCTATTTAATAAAAGACAGAAATAAGTTAATTCTCTTTTCCTTTTTAGTATTTGCCTAAAGAGAAAAATCTTGAAATTTGTAGGGATTTCTGATGCCAGGAAATCGTAAAATGTAGAATATTTAGCAATCAGGTTGGCTTAGCTCATGGCAATCAGCATATGTCCAACTATGATTTGCATTCCACTTATGCTGAGATATCCTTGCTCAGGTTGAACATACTGTGAGTATAAGATCTCTTTTTCTAAGAAAGAAGATGGAATCTTTGGATAATGGCCTCACTGAATTGTTAAGTTAGCTATCTCCAAATTTTGGTGATTTCCCCAGTTCTTCCATAATGTCTCAGTGCTCTAGCCATCATCTGGTAAGTCATGGTCTTCTGGTTGTCTTTTCCACCAAAGTTGGGCAAGTTTTTCTTTGTTTTGGTTTTGTTTTTTAAGTAATCTCTACCCCCAATATAAAGCTCAAACTCATGACCCTGAGATGAAGCGTCGCATGCTCTTCTGACTGATCCAGCCAGGTGTCCCCTTTCCTTTGTTTTTTGATACAAACAGAAAGACGCCTTTGGTTTTATCTACCCACTGAAATATAAAATGCCATCTCAGGATTATACAGATTCATGAAGGTATTCAAACAGGTGGAGCTTCTTCCTGCCTTTGCTTCCCTTTTGCTGGAGAACAACAGGTTGTACTAGCTGGTTTTCAGGAATGTTTAGCAGACAATAGCATCCAGACAATAGGAGCCATTAAAAGGGTTATTCACCGTGACCAAGTAGGATTTATTCTTGGGCTGCAAGGATGGTTCAACATCCGCAAATCAATGTGATACACTACATTAATAAAAGAAAGGACAAGAATCATATCCTCTCAATAGATGCAGAAAAAGCATTTGACATAGTACAGCATCCTTTTTTTTTTTTTAAGATTTTATTTATTTGAGCAAGACAGATAGCATGTGCAAGGAGGAGAGGGAGAAGGATGCTTAACCAACTGAGCCACCCAGGCACCCCTACAGCATCCTTTCTTGATTAAAACTCTTCACAGTGTAGGGATAGAAAGAACATACCTCAGTATCATAAAAGCCATATACGAAAATCCCACAGCAAATATCATTCTCAATGGGGAAAAACTGAGAGCTTTTACCCTAAGGTCAGGAACACGACAGGATGTCCACTCTCACCACTGTTGTTCAACATAGTACTAGAAGTCTGAGCCTCAGCAATCAGACAACAAAAAGAAAAGGCATTCGAATCTGCAAAGAAGTGAAACTCTTACTCTTCACATATGACATGATACTCTATGTGGAAAACCCAAAAGACTCCACCTCCAGAGGAATTCAGCAAAGTGGCAGGATATAAAATCAACGCACAGAAATCAGTCGCATTTCTATATACAAAAATGAGACAGAAGAAAGAGAAATTAAAGGAGTTGATTCCATTTACAATTGCACCTAAAACCATAGGATACTTAGAAATAAACCTTACCAAAGATGAAAAGGTTCTGTACTCTGAAAACTATAGAACACTCATGAAAGAAATTGAGGAAGACACAAATGGAAAAACATTCCATACTCATGGGTTGGAAGAACAAATATTGTTAAAACGTCTGTGCTACGCAGAGCAATCTATACATTCAAAGCAATCCCTATCAAAATACCACTTACTTTTTCACAGAGCTGGAACAAATAATACTAAAATTTGTATGGAACCAGGAAAGACCCCAATTAGCCAAAGGAATGTTGAAAAAGAAAACCAAAGCTGGTGGCATCACAATTCCAGACTTCAAGCTCTATTACAAAACTGTAATCATCAAGACGGTATGGTACTGGCACAAAAACAGACACATGGATCAATGGAACAGAATAGAGAACCCAGAAAAGGACCCTCAACTCTTATGGTCAACTAGGTGGAAAGCATATCCAATGGAAAACAGTCTCTTCAACAAATGGTATTGGGAAAATTGGACAGCCACAGGCAGAAGAATGAAACTGGCCCATTTCCTTACACCACACACAAAAACAGACTCAAAATGGATGAAAGACCTAAATGTGAGACAGGAATCCATCAAAATCCCAGAGGAGAACACAAGCAGCAACCTCTTTGACCTCAGCCACAGCAACTTCTTCCTAGATACATCACCAAAGGCAAGGGAAGCAAGGGCAAAAATGAACTTTTGGGACTTCATCAAGATAAAAAGCTTTTGCACAGCAAGGAAACAGTCGACAAAACCAAAACACAACTGACAGAATGGGAAAAGGTATTTGCAAATAACATATCAGATAAAGGGCTAGTATCAAAAATCTATAAAGAACTTATCAAACTCAACACCCAAAGAACAAATAATTCAATCAAGAAATGGGCAGAAGACATGAACAGACATTTCTGCAAAGACATCCAGATGGCCAACAGACACATGAAAAATTGCTCAACATCACTCGGCATCCGGGAAATACAAATCAAAACCACAATGAGATACCCCCTCACACCAGTCAGAATGGCTAAAATTAACAAGTCAGGAAACAACAGATGTTGGCGAGGATGTGGAGAAAGAACCCTCCTACACTGTTGGTGGGAATGCAAGCTTGTGCAGCCACTCTGGAAAACAGGATGGAGGTTCTTCAAAAAGTTGAAAATAGAGCTACCCTATGACCCAGCAATTACACTACTGGGTATTTACCCCAAAGATACAAATGTAGTGATCCGATGGGGCACCTGCACCCCAATGTTTATAACAGCAATGTCCACAATAGCCAAACTATGGAAAGACCCCAAATGTTCATCAACAGATGAATGGATAAAGAAGATGTGGTGTGTATATATATATATATATACACACATGTGGTGTGTATATATATATATATATATACACACACACACACACACACACTGGAATATTACAGGGCCATCAAAAAATGAAATCTTGCCATTTGCAAAGAACTAGAGGGTATTATGCTAAGCAAAATAAGCCAATTAGAGAAAGACAATTGTCATATGATCTCACTGATATGCCAAATTTAAGAAACAAGGCAGAGGATCATAGGGGAAAAGAGGAAAAAATGAAACAAGATGAAACCAGAGAGGGAGATAAACCATAAGAGACTCTTAATCTCAGGAAAAAAGTGAGGGTTACTGGAGGGGAGGGGGGGTGGGGGGATGGGGTGGCTAAGTAATGGACATTGGGGAGGGTATGTGTTGTGGTGAGCAGTGGGTGTTGTGTAAGACTGATGAATCACAGACCTATACCCCTGAAGCAAATTATACATTTTATGTCAATTAAAAAAATTAAAAAATTTTAAAAATCATACTTTAATGGAATAGTCTTCTCTAACTTGCTTATTTCACTTAACATGTTTGTGAAATTCATCCACACTGATGTGCCTATCAGTAGTTCATCCATGTTCATTGCTGTATGGTATTCTATCATACCATATTGTATATGTACCAAATTTATTCATTTTACTTTAATGAACATTTGAGTTGCATCCTGTTTCTGACTGTTAGAAACAATATTCCTTAGAACATTTTAATATAAGTCTCCCAGTGTACGTGTACAAGATCTTGTCTATGTTCTATATCTAGGGGTGTGATTGACAGGTTTGAGGGTATGTGGACTGTTCAAATGTAAAAAGTAATACAGAATTGTTTTCCAAAGCAGCTGTTCCAGTCTATTCTCCCAGCAGCAGTATATGAGAGTTTCTGTCTGCATTCACCCTAAATAGTGATTGTTGTCAGATTTAAAAATTTTTGTCAATCTTGTAGTAAGTAATGGTATCTACATCTTAGATATATTTTTTTATTATTTTAGTCACCATACATTACATCATTAGTTTTTGATGTAGTGTTCCATGATTCATCATTTGCATATAACACCCAGTGCTCATTACAACACGTGCCCTCCTTAATACCCATCTTAAATATTCGGTATTTATTTGCACTTCCATGATATTAATGAGATTGAGCATATTTTTTTATTGGCCACTTGAGTTTTGTCTTTTGTGAAGTGCAGATTCTAGTCTTTTGTCCATTTTTCTGTTGGATTGTCTTTTTCTTGTTAATTTGTTGTTCTTGATTTGTTAAGTTCCTGTATCCATTCTTTATCAGTTACATGTTGCCAACATGTGAGAAGACCTGGAGGAACCCAGGAGAGCTTCAAGAACAGGTGAAGACTCCAGGGTATTTCAGGTGGAGTTTAAGTTCTCCAGACATGGAGAAAATTCCACAGAGAGGGAACAGTTTATGCAACAATTGTATTTGTTGAAGGACCTCCAATCAGCATAATTGGAAAAGGTAAAAAGGAGAAAGAACCACTTTCCCTTCTCAGCTCTCCCCAGGCAAATTAGATTTGCTTCTGGATTTAACATTCTTAGTTTTAATGTGGATGAAACAGATTTGTGTGTTTCTCCAGTTTGGGCTTTCACTATGCTCTTTGAAGCCTCATCTCTGATAAAATACATTTCTGGGCAAGAGGGAGGCGGGAAATTTAGGGAAACCATCCTCTTAAAAAAAAAAAAAAGTTGTTTTTGTCATCCAGACTTGCTCCCTTAAGATTTTTGAAGTACCCTAAAGAAGTGTTTAAAACTCCAACCTAAAGAGATTATTAGATTATTCATAATGAATCCATCCTTCAGAGAACAAAATTTATTCGTATTTCCCTGGGCATCATTTAGGAACAGGAGGCAGTTCAAAGCCTGAGATGGATTTTCCTCTTATTTGTTATTTCTACAGTTGACAGATCTTTTTGGCTAAGCAGGGATTTGGCAATGTTGGGTTCTTGATTCCAGCTTTTTCAAAGTACAGTTAAGGAAAATTGTAATTCTGAGGTGACATACGTTTGAAACCTTATTTGGCCCCTATTACCTCATTCATCAGAGCAAGAAGCAATCTGGCTGGAGATCACATGCTGTGGCCCAGGGAGAGGGTGACTCTTATTTTGTTCTCCGACTGACTGGGCCTCAGAGCGGGGTGGAGAAGGACTGAAAATAGTCATTTCTTGGCTGCACTGGTCAGGAGTCAGGAGGGAGGGCCTGTCTCACATGGGTCCATTTACAAGTGAGAAAGAGAAACAAGGTCTCCGGAGGTTGGCCTCACCAGCTACGGTGGATATGATGTGATCAGAGTTGGTTAAGGCCCAAGGAAAACTTTACAGAGGTTTAGATTTATTTATTTACATTTGTTCAGAGATAAAACTGAAGTGTATGCTTCTGTTCTAAGTTTGAGTTTTCAACTTGTTTTCAAGTTAGCATCCCCAGATCCCAGTTCTCTCCCAAATTTAATGCCACTTTCCTCCCTATGTATAAAACGTATGTTAATTCGTTCAACTCATGAAAGTCAGACATCGTCTGCTTTCTTTCACTTATACAACAAATGTTATAAAATAAAGTGCTATGTGTCAGACACTGTGCCAACTATAGGGATAAAATATAAGATGAATTAGAAAGATTTTTCAACAAACATCTATTCAAAACTAATTGATGATGCTGGAAGTCAAAATCAGTGTGACTTTTGGGAAGGATTAATGATTGGAAGGAGCCATGAGGGGCCCTGGGGTGCTGCTCATGTTTTGCTTCATGATCTGGGTGCTGGTTACATAGCTCTGTTCACTTCATGAAAATTCATTGAGTCACTATGACTTAGGCACCTTTTTATAAGAATGCTATACTTTGGGGCACCTGGGTGGCTCAGTCGGTTAAGTGTCTGCCTTCAGCTCAGGTCATGATCCCTCTAATGCTTCCCCTGCTTGTGCTCTGTCACTCTCTCTGTCAAATAAATAAATAAATAATAAATCT
Source organism: Zalophus californianus (assembly GCF_009762305.2). Taxonomy (NCBI): domain Eukaryota; kingdom Metazoa; phylum Chordata; class Mammalia; order Carnivora; family Otariidae; genus Zalophus; species Zalophus californianus. Next base: position 41,169,134 of record NC_045608.1, on the reverse strand, counting down.
TTAAAAAAAATAAAGAATGCTATACTTTGATAAAATTCACAGGAGAAAACCATAATCTACAAATATTTATTTATTTTTAAGAATTTTATTTATTTATTTGACAGAGCATGAGCACAAGCAGGGGGAGGGGCAGTGGGAGAGGGAGAAGCAGGTCCCCACCGAGCAGGGAGCCCGATGCAGGACTCGATCCCAGGACCCTGGGATCATGACCTGAGCTGAAGGCAGACACTTAACCGACTGAGCCAACAGGTGCCCCCATACAAATATTTATTTTTTAAAATCCTTCATGAAACTGGAATCCCTAGTACTAAAAGGGAAGATTCTTTTTGGGTTGAAACACATTGGAACTGAGTTCTGATAGTTTTTTTTTCTAATATTCTTCCTATTTCTCCCAGGAATCCTGGCACCACTTTGCCCTCAAACAGCCCTTTGGAAAGCATATCCTCAGAATAGTCAGGGAATAAAATATTTTGGCTTTTGTATTTTTAAAAGCTAGGGGAAAACATGTAAGGGTGCACTAGAAAACTAAGACACTTCCCTGCTTGACCCCTCAACCTTCTCTGAATATGAAACTCTTGTCTCACCTGTATTTTCCATTAGTCAAAAGATATTAGTAACTTTCATCTGCCCATGGCTTACTATTTATGTTGTTTTAGGTTTTTTAACCAATGAATGTTCAAAGATGTCAATGGGGCCTAGAAAGAGAGTGGCATTTGAACAGACCCTTCCCTGCTCTGCACTATTTAAATGCGCTAGAACCAAGCCAGAGCATTTAAATAGAATGCAGCACCACAGTGCTGTGTTCTTACTTAGCTCCTAAGGATGAGTTTAAGTGATTAAGTGCAAGAAGACAGAGCCAAGGAAAGCTCATGCAAATATCCACCTTCATCAACCAACCAAAGATCCAAGTCTTTGGTGCTTAATCAACTTTTTTTTTTTAATAATACAAACTTCAAAAAGTTACCAAAATGTGCATGAGGTAATCACCGAAGAACTTGATCCGTAGTTTTGACTTACAGAAGACCAGTTCTTTCTCATTTTCGGATTTTATTATTTACATTGACATTTACTAATGTTTTAGCCTTTATAAAGGCTAAACAAACATAGCGTGGCTTTCAGTTCATTTTAGGCCTCTTAGAGTAACCATATAATTTATTGTCCAAACCCAGGCACTCTTGAAGATGAAAGGAGACACTAAAAGTAATTAATAGTGTTAACTGATCCACAACAGGAGTAACCTGGGACTGACCTGGGGCAAATCAGGACATCTGGTTATTCTACCTATTGTTAGATAAGGGAAAAAGACAACCAGAGTCATTTTGTTTTGTTTTCCACCAGCCTCTACTTCTCTCCTTCCTGTTGAGTACTCCTCAGTCCTACCTGGCCTCTCTGCCTCACCTACCCCCTGGCTACATCTAAGACCACATACCTTAGTCTGGCTACTCTACCAGCTGACCACATTAGAAACATACCAGGTACAAGGTCTCATTAATTGCCCCTTCCTCGCTAGCAATCACATTCATTTTTTTTTAAAGATTTTATTTATTTATCTGACAGAAAGAGACACAGCGAGAGAAGGAACACAAGCAGGGGGAGTGGGAGAGGGAGAAGCAGGCTCTGCTTCTTCATCACCTAGCTGTGTAGTTTTTACTATGTTATAGTCTATGTACTGAATGTAATGCTATGTTAAATCATTTCAGTCAATTAAGATGAGAAAGAACCAAATCTGTTTTTCTCTGGCTCCCACATTGCCCGGTACAGTGTTGAATATGCACAAGTTCCTCAATATGCTTACTGACCAAACAAATCTTTTGATGGCCACAAAATTCTAAGAACTTTCCCTTTTCCTCCCAAATGTAACATTTTCTTACTGTTCCTGGACTTGAGTTGAAATACATTCATCCTCGTTATTCATAGATTCTGTATTTGTAAACTGGCCTACTTGCTAAATTTATTTTTAAATCCAAAAGCCATACTTGTAGCATTTTCATGGTCATCTGTGACTTGCGCAGAGAAGCAAACACTTCCTTGCCTGACATGCGCATTCCCTGCTGAGATCCAGCAAGACAGTGCTCTGCCTTCTCTTTTTTCCCTCTCATACTGCAAATAAGTGTCCTTTTCATGGTAAATTTAGTGCCACTTTTTTTTTTTTTTGCATTTTATGCTCTTTGTTGGTGATTTTGCTGTTTAAAATGACCCCCAAGCATAGTGCTGAAGGGCTAGCTAGTGTTCCTAAGCACAACATGGCTGTCATGTGCCTTATGGGAGAAAATACGTGTTAACTTAGTTAAGCTCTGTTCAGGCATGAGTTACAGTGATGTTGGCCATGAGTTCAGTGTTACAGAATCAATAATATGTATTGAAGAAAGAAAATAGTTTATGTAACTAAGTGGGCTCTCCAGAAGGGGGGAGATCATTTTTTGTACTTTGTGTTTTAATGTTTACTTTAAAGAGCTAGGAATGTAAATGCTTTCAGGTAGAAAACCTTTATTTTTGAAAATTGAACAAATGCATCTATGTTGGGAAACCTTTTGCAGGTTGATATGGGGCAAAATATGTAATTATTCTATAGTAAGTTTGTATGAGTAATTTGAAAAAGGCAATTCTTCCTTAAATTTAGTTAATCTGTCTTTAAAAGAAAATTGGATGTAACCATTTTGCCAGATTGATATATTTCTTTTGGAGCATAAAATTTGTGCTGTTGCTGACCAACAAACATAAAATATGGTAACTGGAATTGCCTGTGCACAGCAGTGTGCCTGACTGTGTATAATATAGTAGTGTAGTCTCAGTTATTTCTAAAAGTAATCATGGAAACAAGTATGCTTTACTTTACCTAAAACTTTCCAAATTTAAACTATTTTTGAATGTAAGGGATTTGTAGTATCATTAGCTTGTTGAGCAGAGACTTGCTTTGAATCTCGTTTTCAGTGCTCAGAAACCAGCTGCGGTTACTTTAAGTGCATGAACAGAATGATCACTAGTGGCCTGAGGCCACCATATTACACAGGTATTTGCCACAGATTTCCCCTCTGTCTTTTCTCAGGAGGGCTAAAGATTGTTAAATCTTCACATATGTCTGTGCCACCCCTGCCCGTTTCTCTCTGTATTTAACCAAGGTGTTAAGCGTGACTGTCACAACTGTTATGTTTTCCATTAGGCCAGTGGGATATCATTTGATATTTATCATATTATTGTAACCTGAATTTTACCACCTAAATGTAATGTTCACATGTTGCTACCTACATTAAAATATTTTTTGGTTAGGAAAAAAATAATAATAATATGTATTGAATAAGGTATCTTTAAATAGAAACAACACATAAAACAAGATTATCTATTGACTAGTTGACAAAAAACATTGTGACCAGAGGCTTGTAGGAACCTAACCCTGTACATCCCTAGGAGCAATTGTCCAGTATTTGCTAATTCGGTGTTGGCGGCAACTTTATACACCACACTACATCAAATAATGAGAATTGGCCCTACTTAAATACTTACAACATTGTTTAGAACTGTATAACCTAAAATACTAGAAAGAATGAATTTGCTCATGAATACTATTTGAATGAGCATAGACCAAGATTGTGCTAAAATTTAATGATGTATTTTATAATCATCAAACATATTCTGCCTATTTAAAACATTTTGTTGATTCCAGAATAATCAACTCTTATTCCATAAATAAATGACGAACTACAACATAGTTTGATGTGGCTCATATACGAAGACACTACTGCCTAAGCTATTATAGCTCTCTTGGAAACAAATTGAATTCTAAGAGCCTATTTTTGTCAGTTATTTCTTATGAAGAAAAAAATGTGTTCAAAACCACACCATAAGTGTAACAGCAAAGAATTCTCAAACATATTATTTGGCTATAGGAAGCATTCTTAGAACTAAAAAACATCTGAAAAAAATTAAGCAATATGGAATTAGAAACTAATTTCATCTTTTTGAGAAAGATGTTCACAGTTGAGTTGCCTGATGATCTGAGTTTATTTTTGTAGAGTTATTGATCCTTCCAAAGATCTCATTGAATTGTCCTAAAATAAATTTCTTTCTAGAGGATGAAATCTCCTGAACAATAAACTGAGCTATATGTTTCCTCCTGGGGGGCAATAAAAAAGAAAACTGGGCTGGAAGTCAAGAGCCCAGTATTCCATTCCTGACTATCACATTTAGTCATTCTGAATGAGTCATGCATGTGCTTTCATGACAGCCATTTCTTTGTATATTTCTTACTTAGAAAGAAGAACTATAGTAGGTGGTCAGATGCCCACATCAGTTGGCACAAAAAAAGAATGACAAAGCTCCTGAACCTGACTGCAGATTTGTTGCAGTGCTGACATGGTAACAGTAACAATTGTGAATATTTATCCTCCACTTGCCAGGCACTTGTCAATAATGCCAGGCACTGTGCCAGGTGGTTTACATGTGGTAACCCAACTAATCCTCCCAAGAGCCACACAAGGCATTCCCATTTTCAGAGCAGAAAATAGAGGATAGAGAGGCCTACCAACTTGTCTGAGATCGTTCTGCTAAGAGGGGAGGGTACCCCATTTTGAATAGTACATTAACTCCATTGCATGAGCTCTTAACCACTATTCATTGTCGTGTGTGATTTCAGGCATGATTTTAACTTGTCACAGTTTTGAAGTTCTCATGTGATAGTTTAAAATATATTGGGGGGCGGAGCAAGATGGCAGAGGAGTAGGAGACCTAGATTTCGTCTGGTCTCAGGAATTCAGCTGAATAGGGACCAAACCATTCTGAACACCTACGAACTCAACAGGAGATCGAAGAGGAGAGTAGCAACAACTATCTGAACAGAGAAGTGACCACTTACTGGAAGACTGTTGAATCACAGATCTGTACTTCTGAAACAAATAACACAACATATTTTAAGAAAAAAGAAAAGAAGATAGCAGGAGAGGAAGAATGAAGGGGAGTAAGTCAGAGGGGGAGACGAACCATGAGAGATGATGGACTCTGAAAAACAAACTGAGGGTTCTAGAGGGGAGAGGGGTAGGGGGATGGGTTAGCCTGGTGATGGGTATTGAGAAGGGCACGTTCTGCATGGAGCACTGGGTGTTATGAACAAACAATGAATCATGGAACACTGCACCAAAAACTAATGATGTAATATATGGTGATTAACATAACAATAAAAAAATTAAAAAAAAAACAAACTGAGGTTTCTAGAGGGGAGGCGGGTAGGGGGATGGGTTAGCCTGGTGATGGGTATTAAAGAGGGCACATTCTGCATGGAGCACTGGGTGTTATGAACAAACAATGAATCATGGAACACTACACCAAAACAAATTATGTAATATATGGTGATTAACATAACAATAAAAAATTAAAAATTAAATATATTAAGTCACACACCACTGATCAATAGAGAGGGATTTGTTCCTGGTATCTCTCAATAAAGAGGATTAAAATAATGGCCATAATCTTAATAATGTCATTGAATCCATCAATTAATAAATAAGATCAGTCTTGGGTTCAGAAGATACTGAGATTTTGAATCTTTAGCTATGTACAGCAAATGGGATAGTCACAAATAAGTATATTAAGAAAAAATTGAAGAAAGCAATTGTTCTTTGTTCTGTTTGGTCTATTTGAGCAAAATCTTTGACAAGACAGGAAAGTAGCTGTTTGTAAATTTTGAAGTCTAGGGACTCACTGAATTCATTCTGAAGGTGCCCAATGTGATGCCTATATCAAATGTAGCTGAACGAAATTGTATCAACCAAACCATAGCATTCCAAAACAGACCAAGCTAGATGGTGCAGTTAATTTTTCTCAGATATTTCTCTTTCCCTACCAAGCTGCATTTCTTTTTAATGAAGGGCATCTTATCATTAACTTATGAATGTGTAAGACATTTTTGTAGGGTGTATTATGTTAGGAATGCTTTGAAATCAAAATTTATTCCATATATCCAGTCTTCAAGGACTTTTTTCCCCCATCATTAGATAAGCAGCACAGAGAAGCAGTAAAGACACCTAAAAGTACACCTAGACATCAGGGGGGAAGTTTTTTTGAGTTCTAGAAAGCAAAGACAAGAAATGAGAAGGATGGGACACCCAGGCTAGTCTTATGACTCTTGACCACATACATCCTAGATGCAAATCAGTTCATCTTGATCAAGCGTCATGTGCTGATGCCTGAATGTGAGGACTGGGGAAAAGTACCCACCTGCTGCCTCTGTAATAGTCACCCACTCTCCTCCACCAGGTAACTGAAGGGGAATTTGGGGGTCCTGGGGGCCCAGCAGGCTCACTGTTTCAGATGTGCCCCCAAGTACAGAGCCTGATGGGCATTGTTATCATGACCAACAGTGAGGGAATGGGTTTTAGGAAGTAGGTCAAACTTTGCGTTTTTGCTTTAGCTAAGTTGGTCACGCAGTTGAGAGTGGGAGTTACTATGGGGCACTTTGATTTTAAAAGCAGAAGAAATGCCTTCAGATTGTGATAAGAAACTGACCGTTTTCAAGTGGTTGTTTAGAGTAGTTGGCAGCTTATAAAGAATTCACGCTTAATAGCATTTTGCCAACAACTCCCACATTATTCCTTATGGCTGGGGCCACATGACCTGCCTAATGAGTCTGTTTCCTAATGTGCTTAAACTCTCTATCCTCAGGATTCTTCCCTCTGCTTTCTGGAGAGGGCTTTCTGGTTCCCAAGTTTGATGTGTCCCTTCCTGTAGCTAGAGAAGAGAAAGGGAAGAGGGTCCCTTGGGATCTTGGCCTCAAGTCTTTCTGAGAGCCAAAAGTCTTCTCCCATCTTCCCAGAGCAGCCCCACACCAGGTACACATGGGCATGGGTCTCGAGAAACACACGTGAAACAAATATTGTCTCACTTCATTGACTGTACATCAGAAATTTTCCACCTTTAACTGCACAGGAATGCCTGGAAGCTCTATGAACACAGAGCCCAGGTCAGTTTTGGCTCACTTGTGAATCCAGAGTATTTTTACACAATGCTTAGCTTATAACAGATGCTCAGAATAAAATTTATCTACTGATAAGTGCCATTTATAACTGATTAAATATAGTGTGGTCATTGGTCCTCAAACTCTTGGACTAGAATAGTTTCCTAGTATAACTTTAATTCAATGGAAAAGGCAGATTTGACCTCAGCAGTTCAACTCACTCTCAAGTTTGAGAGTTACCTGTACTGAAGAGACATTGTGGTTAGCTGCTGGGTGTAGACATGCATCATTTGTGTTTCCTTCATTTCTGTGCTTTGTTTCTTCCCTATGACACTTCTTGAACAAAAATGGTGTTAGGATGGGGATGATAGGAAGTCACAAAAACAAGATTGGGTTACACAAGACCACTTTTTAGCCAGGTGGCTCTTCTTAAGGCTGGGATGACTTCAGCGCATTATGTGCATGATCTTCCATTAAGAAAGTTCATGGACAGACTATTTCCTTACATGGTGTAATTTTCTGCTTGGCTCCTGTGAAGTTTCTACTTAAGGAATATCCTTTCTTCCATTTGCAAATCAAAAGGTCCAACAACATCAAATCATATTAGAAATAAAATGGACCAATGGCTTCATTTAGGGAACATAGCAAATGTTTACTGTCCATATAACAATCCACAGCCAACAGAAACCTGTTCACTCACAGATACTGTAGTTTATGCAGTCTGCAAATAACCTCACTTTAGTGTTCATTAAAAAAGCAGGTTGATTCAAATACACCCCCCAGCATACAGCATTTTGGTAGGGATTTTATGTAACATTCTTCGGTGGAAGTTGGAGTTGTTTGATCCCCAAAAGAAACTGGTAGAGATTAGTGTAACTCAAGAAATAGGCAGAAAATACACAAGCGAGTGAAAAGACAAACGCCTAGCAGTGTTTGAACTGTTAGGAGCAAATGCAACCATTGTGGCCTTTAATGTTGACAGAAAAAGTTCAGAGTAGGACATCAGAACCAGAGGCTGTGAGATTATCTTTCAAAATGTAGTGTAGCATTTATTAGAATCTGATGCTGTGCTTCGGTAGCTGTTGTGAAGTGTGGGGCTGTCCCCCCCGCTGCCCTGCACGTTCACTTGGCAACTGAAATGGATGCATTAGGCAGAGTTCAGAGAAGAGGACCCGCGTTCATTTCCCGCTAACTCTGAAGTCCTAATGTGGGGGAATGGCGACGTCCTGCCAGAGGAGGAAACCCGAGTCGGGTCCCTCCGAGGGACTGATAAAGATGTCCCTCACGCCCTCCGGGGAGCCGGCACCCAGGCACCAACAGGCACGACGTGAGGACTGCCAGACTCGCCGACTGCGGCCACATCCCCAAGGGGCCGGGGCGCGCCTGCTGGAAGGTGGGAGGCGGAGTTGCTCCGCTTCTGGGAAGAGACCAAAGGAATGAGTAATTGGAAATTCTGTAACTTAGACCCTTCTCCTAAACTCTTTAGCCCTTTCACCCCAAACCCCCTGCCGAGAGGCAAGGGCACCGGAGACAGGGGGTCGTGGTGGAGGGAGAGTCACGTTTCGGAGAGGGAAGTGAAATAAAGAGGGCGGCACCCGGGGGAACCTGTGCGTCATTGAGGGACCGAGGAGAAGCGCGGGCTCACGGGGTGGAAAAGGAGAAGTGGGAGCGAGAAGCCGGAGGGGGCGGCCGCGGAGTGCGGGTGGGGGCGTCGCGAAGCGCCTGAGCCTCTCCTGCCTTCTCCGGCCGCGCCCCGTCCGCCCGCAGCCCTGCGGCGCCAGGCTCGATCCTCAGCGCTCCGGATCCGGCAGGAGGGGCGCGCCCGTCGCGCGCAGAATGTGGCAGCCGACACGGCTCCGGCCCCGCGCGTCCTGGCGCTGGGCGCTGGCGCTGCTGACTCTGGGCGGCGCGGGGCTGTGCCACGCCGGCCCGCAGCCCATGCACCCCTCGCGACCGGGAGCCAGGAACAAGTAAGTGCGCGGTCCCTCTCCTCGTTCCCGGCACGGAGCCCTGGTCCCCCGCCTCCCTCCCCGACCCGCTGCCGGGTCCTCAGCTGCCCTGCCAAAGACGATGAGCAGCAGCCGGGGGGTCCCCCTTGGGCTGCCCGGGCGGCGCCTCCTCCCGGGGGGCCGCGCGCTCTCCGGCCGGCGCGAGGCGTTCCGGGTTATCTCGCCAGCCCTTCGAGCAATGCTGCCTCCGGGGCTGTGGGGCGTAGGGAGTGTCCCGCAGAGCAGGACGATCAAGAAAATACTCCCAGGAATTACTGAAGCCCCTGGGACCGTAGGTACTTTTCTTTTGCGTCTTTTGTCGGCTAAAGATGCCGGTTCCCCGAAGGCGCAGCCGCGTACCCTCCGGATGGCTGCTTTGTGGGGCTCCCGTCTCCGCAGAGACGGCGGGCTCCCTGACCCTCGCTAGGTCCGCTGCTCTGTTGGCTCGCCTCGCTCTCCCCCAGCCTCATTGTTCTCGGGATTTACACTGTGGCTTCTCGCTCTCTCTCCTTCACCCCAGGAACTGGTGCGCCTACATCGTGAACAAGAATGTGAGCTGCTCTGTGCTGGAGGGAAGTGAGAGTTTTATTCAGGCTCAGTACAACTGTGCCTGGAACCAGATGCCCTGTCCGTCCGCGCTGGTGTAAGTCCTTGAGCCCAGCAGCGGGCGGGGTGCGCTGGGGCCTGGGCGGTGGGTGGCGTCGGAGCGCTGGGCTCCAGCGTAAATCTCTTCCAGGGTGAGAAAACTCAGCAGCTGAAAAGTCTGAGCACTGAGCGCAGTCCCAGGCGCGCTGGCGTGTTTTAGGAGCGTGGGTTGCCCTGAGTGAGCATGGACGATGCGCACGACTTGCGAGCTTGTGATCACCCGGGCACTGGAGGGGTGAACGAAGCCCCCACCCCCACCTCTTTTTTTCTTTCGATTTTATTACTAACATAAGGCAGCTGGACCTAATTAGATCCATATTGTGTGTGCTGGGGCACACAGAAGATTCCAAAATGTATACTGCTAAAAACATTGAAATGTAGGATTAGCTGAGAGGTTTGTTGTAGCCCGTGTCCTAAAACAGGCGAGTTTTGTCCAAATGTCCCCATAAAACGGACCTCTTCCAGTGTTGTAGCTCCCTAAACTGAAGTCCCAGCAGTAACTTGCTTAAAGTGAGTCTTTTTTTTTTTATAATGTTAGATTTGGGGATTCAGCTAAGAGATTGTCAGGAGAAAATGGTCAACTTTTTGAAGAGAATTAATCATCTTTTTGCTTATAAAGATTTCATCATCTTAAAAGAAAAAGAGGAAGCAATGCAATAGAATACAAATTCCGTTAAGTACATCACACACATTCAGTTCTCTTCTGGCAAGCCTTTGTGTTTTTGTGTAAGTCAGTTATCAGAGGATGAGGGATGTGAATCAATGGCTGTTGGGGAACACATGGGATGGTTGAAATTAATTGTTTTCCTCTAAGAATGCATTGTTTGTCTTAGGGCACTGTTGTCATTACAGCAAAGAATAGCCAGTAGGCGGATCTGTCTTTGGCAAAGCAAAGGGACAGACTGAAACTGTACTCCAGGAAACCTTATTCCAGAAGGCAGTAGATGAGCCTTCAGGCTTTGTGGGGTGGAAGTGGTCTCTGGATCATTCCACTTGGGCTCTTGTGGGAACTGCAAACAGGGAAGGGATAATTCCTGTTAGGCCAACAGCAACCACCACCACCACCACCTAGAAGAGACCCCCCCCCCCATTTTCGAATAAACAGAGAAACAGGCAGACATGGATTTCTGGCTCCCTACGTTGGATTTGTCAGAGGGGATGCATACTGTCATAGTGCCTGTTATCTCTGTGTGGTAATCTGTAGACCTCACAGTCCATGGCCGGCAGTCAGTGAAAAGAGAACCGAGTAAGATTTTTACAGGGTGGCAGAGACACGAACTAAGTATTCAACACGATTTGAATGGATGTGCTTAAACTTAGAATTATTAGTCAGGAATATATCATTTGTTTCACTCAAGAACTGCATTTTGTGGTTTGCTATAACCTGAAGACTTGTGGCAACTCAGATAAATGAATTTTTCATTTGGGGAGGTCTTGCTTTTCATTTAAAAGATGTTTCTTTTAAATTTTCTGAAATTCTTTTAGTGCTTGCAAAATTAAATGATGATTTAATTGTTGTATTTGACCAAAACTCAGTGGAACAGATCCTTTGTCGTCAGTGAGGAGCAAATCACCTCCAGATCAGCAGGTTAATGAAAGGCAGTTGGAGCATATTTTTGCCACCCAGTGGGAAGGACAAAAATTGCTATAAGAAATGACAGATGTTTCTGTTGTTTTCTTAAATAGAACAAAATAAGTGACCTGGGTGTTTTTCTTCAATAATAGTCACCTAAACAATTCAAGTGTGTTTTTACATTTTAGATACTGCATTGTGTGAAATTTAAAAAATAAGACAGACTGTTTTAGCTGATCAAGCTGGAAATTTTGAAATTAGGTAGTTAATTCAGTCTTGACTTTTTTCTTTCTGTTTCTTTAGAGCTAGGAAAGGAAAGCTTTATCTTATTTTTCAACTACTAAATGATTCCTAAATTTTGATGATTGGTGGATGATGGAAGTCAAAGCCTCTTTATACTTAAAGAGAATGAATGGCTGTTTAACACGGGATTTCCCAGGTGTTTCTGATGAATCCAGAAGCCCCAGTCACTTCTCTCAATTCATGGGCTCGTTGTCAGGTGAGGTCTTCATGATTTGATCCCTAGAACCTGAGCCGTGTGGAAGTGAAAGTCCTTTGGAAACTCATCCTGCAGTTACTGAGGGATCCTTCTCTGGTGGTAGAAGTGCAGGGCTGGAGGTTGGCCGAGATGCTGGAGCTAGAATGCAGTTTGGCAGCTGTGTCCAGCTGAATGCCTGGGAGTGGCAGGTGTGTGCCAGCAAGGCCTTCCGAGGGATGGTGGAGGGAAAGGAGGAAGAGGAACCAGGAAGGGGAGAGAGCAAAGCAAACGTTAGAGGAGGAAACTTCATCTTAGGGACCATGTGCATTTCCAAAAGGGATAGACCTTGCTCCACTTGCATATATGAAGAACCTTCGATTCCAGATTGTGAATTTGGGCATCATTATGTGAAACTAGGAGCAGAGAGGGTTTTTGTATATGTGGGCATTTTGAGTCATTACTTTTCTGAAACTGTAAAGAGATTTTAGTGTGTCAAGTGCTGCTTTAGGGCTTTTTATTCCATATATGAGGTTATTTAATTCTTGCAACAACCCTTCAAGATGAAAACCATGGTCCCCATTTTGCCAATGAGGAAAGAGAGGCTAGATGTTCCCTAACTTATCTACGGTCACGTGACGGTAAGTGGCTGAGCTGCCCGCAAACCCAGGGCTACTGGGCCTTTGGCCCCATAGCGATGGAGAATGCATTTGTTAACGTTTTAGTGTGTGTCTTTGGTGCATTGCACAGTACTCAACTATTAAGAACAATTACACCTTCTTTCTTATTTCATGGAAGGCAATTCCCATGTAAAAGTGATTGAGAACTGTGTGTATGCGTGTGCACATAAATCTTTATTGTGGATTTGCTATGATGCATTGGACTGTATCATTTTTCATACTGTCCACTATGCTATACAGTTTGTTTTTAAAAAATTTCCCCCAGTTTTATTGAGATTTAATTGACATACAGCACTGCATAAATTTAAGGTGGTACAGCATAAGGACTTACATATGTTGTGAAATGATTGCCATAGTAAGTTAACATCCACCATCTCATAGAAACAAAAAAAAAGAGGAAAAGTCTTTTCCTTGCAATGCAACTCTTAGGATCTACTTTCTTAACAGATTTCAAATCTACCATACAACAGTGTTAACTGCACTCATCATGGTGTACATTACATCCTCAGGACCTTATGTTACAACTGGAAGTTTGCACCTTTGACTGCCTTCATCCAGTTCCCTCTTACCCCACCCTTGCCTCTGTTAACCACAAATCTGGTTTCTTTTTCTGAGTTTGGTTTTTTTCTTAGATTCCATGTATAAGTGAGAATATATACCTACATACTATGTATGTATGCCTATAAAACTTGTCTTTTTCTGACTTCACTTAGCATCCATGTCACATGGTAGGATTTTTCTTTCTTTTTAATGGCAGAATAGCATTCCATTGTATGTATATACCACAACTTCTTTATCCATTCTTCAGTCAGCACTTAGGTTATTTCCATGTCTTGACTATTGTAGATAATGCTGCTGTGAACATGGGGTGCAGAGATCTGTCTAACATAGGGTTTTTGTTTCCTTTGCATATATACCAAGAAGTGAAATTGCTGGATCATATGGTAGTTCTATTTTTAATTTTTTGAGGAACCTCCATCCTGTTTTCCAGAGTGGCTGCACCAGCTTGCATTCCCACCACCAGTGCAGGAGGGTTCTCTTTTCTCCACATCCTCAGCAGCATTTGTGTCTTGTCCTTTTGATGTCTTATTTTAATCAAGTACTCACGGCCTGACTTGGGTGAGAGTACCTCCCCCGGGAGCACATTACTGTAATGGGAGGGGCCACTTCATCACCTCACGTCTTTAGAGCAACTCCATGAGGGCCATCAGCCCCATTCTACAGAAGGTCATGTCGTTAGGAAGGAGCCGACCTGGATCCAAATCCAGTCACATTTCCTGGTCTTAGACTTCCCCTCCACACCGCATGGTCCCTTGCCGTCTGGACCCACTCTCGAGGGTGTGTGAGCGTGATTCCTACCACAGCGCATGCTGGGACATTGGCACCTCTGGTGAGATGGCAGGGAGCGGCGATGGCCTGAGGTTTGCTAGGTCCCCCGCTACACGGATTGGTGGTGTTTGGGTGGACTGCCAGCAGGAGACAGCGCTACCTTCTCCTTCTTGGACTAGGCATGGCTTCCTTTGAGGCATCATTCACGCTTCGTGGCAGTGACTCCGGAGAGTCCACGACCTCCCACTCCGCTGCAGCGGTCCAGCTGACTGCTGTTAGTATTTGAGGCATTTGGGGGCGTCCTGTGTGCGGAGCAGCTGCTCTGTAGGTGAGGACGTCCGGGGGTTCCCAGATGGAAGGCAGGCTTATTTCCGGTATTCGCTTTGCTGGGCTCCGGGGCCGAGGCTCCGTAGGGCGGGGTTTCCTACTCTGCGCCCACAAACTGACTTGGGTTTATCAGCATCTACCCAACCCTGCTCCTGCCCCCTCTTGGGTGTGTTGCGTCTGGGTGGAATTTTTCCTGTGAGCTCTTTGAAAGAATCTCCTCAGTTGGGGGAGGAACTGGGTGGGACCGACGAGGGGGGCCTGTGGTGCTGTGATGAAACGGAAGAATTTGTGAATTTGTAGCAGGTGTGAGCTCTAAGTGCTGAATTCCAGAACTCTTCTAATTCTCCTATTCCAAGGGGGAACAGATGATGGTCATTCAGTTGGAGGAAAAGTTGCTTGTTAGAGAGCAATCTCAGCCAGGGGAAGCTTTTTTTCTTTTTCCTTTTAAACAAAGAACACTTAAGGCAGCGAAAATAATGAGGACTTACATCTTCTAGAGTAAATTCTACAGTTTCTCCGTCTCCAGGAACAGAATTCCATTCAACTGGAAAACGTGCCTCTTGTGGGTATAGCTTTGGGGGAATTCTTTTTCCTTCAGCTTTTACACATCTTGCAATCAGTTGGCTGTTAACAGCTTTGCTCCTTGGCTTTGAGGGTAATTTAAATCAGCTAGCGTCTGCAGAAGGGGAGAACCAGGGCCTTGAGTGGCGGTACCCAGACCCGGAGAGCCGCATGCACTTTCCTCCCTCCTTCGTTGGCCTTCCTTATCAGGTGTTTGGGGCTACATCTGTGTTGCTGCCCTAGCGTCTTCTGATCTTCCTTTCAAGCTTCTTTGTATTTTGTTTTTTCCCCTCTTCTTAGGCTCCTGGTAGATCAGATGCTAGGTTTGTAGAGCCCTTCCACAGTCATTATGTTTTTCTCATCACAGGCTCAGCCAGATTACGGACAGAGACGGGGGTGGGGGTTCTTAGAAGAAGTTTATGGTTATGGGCTACATTTTCCACCTTTCTTATCTTGGAGAAAAACTAATGGGATTCAAATAGAGCTTATGGTCTCAGGAAAAACAATTGCTTTTCGTTAAGCCTCCTTTTGGTCCCACTATTTGGTCTTTCTCCACTGATCTATTCTTCTCTGTTGGCACTTGGTAAATGAACTAAAATTCTGAGGTAGCCAGGAAAGGGGAGGTAAATGGGAGCCAGCGTCCCCTGAGGTAGTACCTCTGGGCAGACTGATGTGGCCAATGTGTTCTGGAAGAGGAAATAGAAATCTTGGCTTCTGGCCTGAGGTCTACCTCCGCCACCGAGCTGTGTGACTTCAGGTAAGTCCCTCAGCCTCTCTGAGGCACATTTTCCTCATCTCTGCATTACTGGTGAGGTACCATAGCTGAGAGAACTTTTAAAAGTGCGCTATCACAGGGGATGGTGTAACTGGGTGATGGACATTAAGGAGGGCACGTGATGGAATGAGCACTGGGTGTTATATGCAACTGATGAATCACTGACCTCCACCTAGGAAACCAATAATACATTATATGTTAATTAATTGAATTTAAATAAAATAAATTAAAAAATAACTCAACTTGGTAAAAAGAAAAGTGCACTAAGTGTCGGGTACACTTAGCAGGAATGCCTCATGAACATTCCTTATTCTCATCATTTGGAGTGTTGTTGCCTCAAAGGTGGGCTTATGGTTGAAGGCTTTGAATTTGAAGTTAATGCTTTTGGACATGTTAGAAAAAGATGGAAGTGCTAAAAAATGAAATAAACTCCATACACGAAGATAATAATTAAGTAAATGAAATGAATAAAATCCGCTTCCAAACATGAAGTTAACTTAGAGATTGTTTTGGAAGCAGAGCCAGCAATGGTTTCTTTGGGGAATGCAAGTCAATGATTATGGTCGATTTAAAGGAAATGTTCCAGGGGTGGTGGGCACTGGCTGCTGGTTCTGCGGGTGTGTGCGTGCCCGTGGGAGCTGAGTAGAGAGCCCGCGGTCGTTCCAGGTTGCGTGGGTGGCAGTGAACTCTGCCCATCCTCCGGCCACCTTTCAGCCAGCCACAGCTGGCTCTAAACCTTTGCCTTGAGGAAGAAAGTCCTCTTCCTCCGGTTGATAACAGCAGGATGTTACTAACGTGTACCAAGTGGGAATAATACAGTAAGTACTGCACAGCACAGTTACCCAGTGTTTTACATACTGGTTTTTAAAACCTAAAGCTGACAGACTGTACCAGTGTTCAGACGACGTACAGACTGTCACCCAAATGTTCTGACTTCTTGTTGGTCCAAACAAACACTGACTTGGTTTTTTTTTTTTTTTAACAACTCAGAATTAACTGCTTCTGTCCTTGATACTGCTGTTTTCTGGACTTAAAAATAACAAAAAACCACTTGATTAAATGATGCGAGCCTGACTTCTCCCGAAGAAAAGTTTTCCTGGACAGCTTGAGAAAGGAACATCATAGCTGTCAACGTGACAGTAGTTCCCATTGGAGGAAAATAATGAAATGATTAAAATGAAACTCACCAAGAAGTTTTCTTCTATCTTTCCTGTTTTAAAGTGGTGATGTGTGGCTGGACAAAAGGAGGGGTGGTTCAAACCAACCAAATCCCTCGTTTGAAAATGCTGTAGAAGCAAACTTTTCTGGGTGTGTTAGGACCCAGCTGTTCTTTCCCCCCACCCCTCCCCACCACTTTCCACTAAGAAAATATTAGATTAGGGAATACGCCTAAACATTATTCTCTGCAGCGTCAGCCTTTCAGGACAGTGTATTTTACTAGGCATTTGCTTAAGAGACCAATGGCTTAGGTGAAGCCTTCTCACACTGGCCATTTCGATGAAAGGGAATTCACTATGAGACCTCTCAATTTTTTCCTCACATTCTCTGGCTTCATAGACATTTGTGATTGTATGGGGTCTGCTGAATGGGCTTTATTCAGTTATCTTTTCCAGAGCTTTGCTCACAGTCCATTATAAAACAAGGTTCTAGAGATTTCCTTTTTGCTTCAAGTTGTTTCTCTACAGCTACTCAACAGGGATGCTATTGAAGGATCATGGGACAGGGACGTAGATTTTTTTTTTCTGAACTATAGAAATGCTACTTGTTTTTCTGCTGAGGTTTTCCATGTATCTTGAATTTTTTATTTAAATGCAATTAGCCAATATATAGTATATCATTAGTTTCAGAGGTAGAGTTCAGTAATTTACCAGTTGCGTATAACACCCGGTGCTCATCACATCATGTGCCCCCCGTAATGTCCAGCACCCGGTTACCGCCTCCCCTCAGCAACCCTCAGTTTGTTTCCTTTGGTTAAGTCTCTTATGGTTTGTCTCCCTCTCTGAAAACAGAGCCCCAAAGCTGTGGTTGTGATTGCAACAGAACCCAGGGCGGGGTGAGTTTCACAATCCAGCCATTTGCGGGAGATCTTTTCACCATTAAAAGCGTTTCTCTGGCTTGTGTTGGTGTCAACGCCAAGAGCTCTCCCGTGCCGGGGGAATGGGGCCTTGGGCAGGGAGGCAGAGTTGAGCCTTTCTGAATATTTTGAACATTCCAGAATCTCGGGTCTGGCCGGCCATCCTGACAGGGTTCGGGCCTGGTTCATGCATCAGGGGGAGTGCGTTGGAGATTCCTCAGCTGCTTTCGGCCGGGACAGCAGCTTTCCAGGACCACAGTGCCAGGTCAGGGGGTCTGGCTCAGTCATGATCAACGAGGCACCCTTTTCCCATCCCAATACGCTGCATCATCTTTTGGCAACTCACAAGATATTTGGGAGTCATTCTGTTGCATGATTGCAAAAACAGCAAAAAGAACACAGATTCCTTGCTCACTGATGGTGCAGGAGGGAAGGCAGAAACACCATCTATGGCTTGTTTCCTGAACTAAATAGCACAGCAGCTTCTAAACACTCTTTGTCAGAATTGTCACTGGGAAAATAATCCCAACGAGTAGGCACTCTGTCATATTTTCTTTCTTTCTTTTTTTTTTTAAAGATTTTATTTGAGAGAGAGTGAGTGAGAGAGAAACCATGAGCGGGAGAAGGGGCAGAGGGAGAAAGAGAAGCAGACTCCTCATTGAGCAGGGAGCTCTATGTGGGGCTTAATCCCAAGACCCTTGGATCATGACCTGAGCCGAAGGTAGGCACTTTACTGATTGAGCCACCCAGGTGCCCCTTGTCATATTTTCAAAATGCTAATTTATGTCTTTGATGTTTTGTGTGTTATTTTGCACAAAATGGCAATTTTATTTGTTTTTACACAATGGCAATTTGAAGACAGAAAAAATTCTGTTTTGACTGTCTTCCTTAGTCAATGATCCATACCTTGAAAAGTACAAAAACAAATATTAGGTCTAAAATCCCAACAGATACAGCAAATGGTTGTGTAAAGAGTAATCTGATACATTTTAAAAAGAAAACCCAAAACTTTAGTTAAATCCTCATTTTAAAAAACTCTAATGATGTGGTTTGGGTTTCTATTTAACTGAGTTCTATTATTGCATTGTCAAGACACGACAAGATAAGACTATCTGGTGCTCGATTTCATGGCCCTGAAGAGATTTTAAACACCCTAATGCAGAAATGCGCGCATGTGTGTGTGTAATATATATTATCTAAAACAGCTTTATTGAGGTATAATCTACATAAATAAACCATACGTATTTAAAGTTGTATAATTAAGTGCTTTGATGTGTATGGACCCATGAAGCCAACATCACCGTCAAGATATTGAACATATCCATCACCCCCAAAACTTTCCTCACACCCCTTGGCAATCCTTTCATCTGGTTTCTCCCCACATACTCCTCAGGCAGCTGCTGATCTACTTTCTATCACCATAGATGTTTGCATTTTCTAGAGTTTTATGTGTAAGTACTCATATAGTATATACTCTTATGTTAGCCTTTTTTCATCCAGCATAATCATTTGGATGTACATCCATGTCATACTATGTATCAATAGTTCATGACTTTGTATTGTTGAGTAGTAGTCCTTTGTATGTGTGGACCACTATTTGTATATAGTTGTTTTATAGCTGAGGACTTGTGGCAAAATGGTGTGGAAAATCATTTGTATTGATAGTAAGGTTACTTCTCTGATTTTTCTGAAGACAAATTAGATGCTAACAGATGTATAACAGATGTAGGGCACTAGATAAAACCATAGTGGATGGAGTAAGAAAAACACATTTCATGTTTAGAGCCCTAGAAAATGTTGGATTGAGGCTACATAATTAGCTTAAGCCATTTAAGTTGGCAGAAAGCTCAGTAAGGGTTAAAGGAGGTTCATTTGGAAAATGTTGGTTACTCCGTTTCATTAAACAAATATTTTTGAGGAAGGCCTCCGTCTGGCCCAGGACTAGGCCCCGTGGGGACAGAGCAAGGAACCCGACCCCTCTCTTGCCCTCAAGAAGTTCACATCCAGTCAGTGAATGAGACATAGACAGAAATAATTACAATATGAAAGGTAGAAATGAGGGTTGCAGTACAGAAGTACAAGTAGCCAAGGATGTTCCGAGATGGAAGGAATTACTTCGGCCAGGAGGACTCTGAGAACCTGTTTGCAGGTGGTGGTGATGTCTTAGCAGGGCTTTGAAAGATGGTTCCCGTTGAGTATGTGCAGTTTCGAGAGGACACCAGCAAAAAACAAGAGAACGTGGGCTAGGGCCTGGAGGTGGGAAGCGAAGGGGCATCTGTGGGGAAGTACTGTGTTTGCAGGGCTGCATCCTCCTGAGGGCTGAGGGAAGGCTCTGCTCCGGGCTGCTCTCCCTGCATGTAGATGGCCACCTTCCTCTGTGTCTATCTCATCCTTTCCCTCTGTGTGTCTCTGTGTCCCATTGGATTAGGGCCCATCCCAATGGCCTCATTTTAACTTGATTACCTCCATAAAGACCCTATCTTTAAATCAGGTCACATTCTGAGGTACTGGGTAGGGGTGAGGACTCCAACATATCTTTCTGGGGGGACACAATTCAACCCATAACAACCAGTTTTGGGAGGTTGAGCTTTATCATTTAGGCAAAGGGGAATCAGGGAAGGCTTTTGATTTGGGACACCATCGGAACCTTGCTAATGCTGATCAGGCAATTTTGCAAAACAGATCTGAGAGGGGGAGCGTGGGGTGGGGGTGAGGGCTGGTGGGAGGGGCCCTGTGGGGAGACTGACTGCAGTCCATGCAGAACCTGTGGTGGGGGAAGCAGACCTGGCCATGAAGAGGATGGGAAGCAGCAGCCCAGTCGAATGGCCAGGTGGCCTCTCCTCTGCGCAGATTGAGGATGCATGAAGAACTGTCATGGGGTGATCTGTGTAGTGTGTTGTCAAGGGTATTGATATAAAGGACCACGTGTGTGAAGGAAGACACATCAGTTCAAGGACTGTCATTTGAAGGTTATGGCAGGATTGCCTTTATCCACGGGACAATCACCTCATTATTCCTCACCTTTGGTCAGGAACCAACTATAGTTCTTCACATGGGCAATCGAGACCATTATTATGGAAGGAACCCATAGTTTTAGCCTTATTGCAAACTTGTGCGTTACGGTAAATTTTTGTATGCCTGCATGCACACGACACACGGAGTGCATGCATATCATTTATATAAAGCTTTATAGTTTCACAGTTTTCACAGAAATTTTATTTTTCCAATACCTGAGAGGTAAAAGGGGGGGGGCAAATATTAAAATGCCAATTTGTTTATTTAAATTTTCATTTAGATTCTAGTTAGTTCACATATAGTGTAGTATTGGTTTCAGGGATAGAATTTATTGATTCATCACTTACATACAACACCCAGTGCTCATCACAACAAGCGCCCTACTTAATACCCATCACCCATCTAGCCCAACCCCCACCCACCTCCCTCCATCAACCCTCAGTTTGTTCTCAATAGTTAAGAGTCTCTTATGGTTTGCCTCCCTCTCTCTCTTTTTTTTCCCTTCCCCTATCTTCCTCTGTTTTGTTCCTTAAATTCCACATATGAGTGAAATCATATGGTATTTGTCTCTGACTGGCTTATTTCACTTAGTATAATATACTCTAGTTTCATCCATGTTGTTGCTAATAGCAAGATTTCATTCTTTTGATGGCTGAGTAATATTCCATTGTATATATATACCATATCTTCTTTATCCATTCATCTGTCCATGGACATCTGGGCTCCTTCCATAGTTTGGCTATTGTTGATAGTGCTGCTATAAACATTGGGGTGCATGTGCCCCTTCAAATCAGTATTTTTGTATCCTCTCAGTAAATACTTAGTAGTGCAATTGCTGGGTCATAGGGTAGCTCTATATTTAACTTTCGAGGAACCTCCATACTGTTTTTCAGAGCAGTCTTACCAGCTTGCGTTCCCACCAGTAGTGTAAGAGGGTTCCCCTTTCTCCATATCCTTGCCAACATCTGTTGTGTCCTGTGTTGTTAATTTTAGACTGACAGGTGTGAGGTGGTATCTCATTGTAGTTTTGATTTTGAGCATCTTTTCATGTGTCTGTTGGCCATCTGGAAGTCTTCTTTGGAAAAATGTCTATTCATGTCTTCTTCCTATTTCTTAACTGGATTATTTGTTTTTTGGGTGTTGAGTTTGGTAAGTTCTTTATAGATTTTGGATACTAACCCTTTAGGTCCTTTGCAAATATTCTCCCATTCAGTGGGTTGCCTTTTAGCTTTGTTGATTATTTCCTTCACTGTTGATTATTTCATTCACTGAACAATGATTAGTTCATTTTTGCTTTCATTTCCCTTGCTTCAGGAGACATATCTATAAAAAAGGTGCTATGGCTGATGTCAAAGATGTTACTGCCTGTGTTCTCTTCTAGAATTTCCTGTCTCACATTTAGGTCTTTAATCCATTTGGAGTTTATTTTTGTGTATGGTGTAAGAAAGTGATCCAGTTTCTTTCTTTTGTATGTTGCTGTCCCATTTTCCCGACACATTTGTTGAAGAGACTTTTTTCCATTGGATATGCTTTCCTGCTTTGTTGAAGATTAGTTGACCATCAAGTTGTGGGTCCATTTCTGGGGTTTCTATTCTGTTCCATTGATCTATGTGTCAATTTTTGTGCCAGCAATATACTATCTTGATGATTATAGCTTTGTAATACAGCTTAAAATCTGGAATTGTGATGCCTCCAGCTTTGCTTTTCTTTTTCAAGATTGTTTTGACTATTCAGGGTCTTTTGTGATTCCATACAAATTTTAGGATTGTTTGTTCTAGCTCTGTGAAAAATGCTGGTGGTATTTTGATAGGGATTGCTTTAAATGTATAGATTACTTTGGGTTGTATGGACATTTTAACAATATTCTTCCAATCCATGAGCATGGAATGTTGTTCCATTTCTTTGTGTTATCTTCAATTTCTTTCATAAGTGTTCTATAGTTTTTGGAGTACAGGTCTTTTACCCCTTTGGTTAAGTATATTCCTAGGTATCTAATGGTTTTTGGTGCAGTTGTGAATGGGATCAATTCCTTGAGTTTTCTTTCTGCTGCTTCATTACTGGTGTATGGAAATGCAAGACATGGGGCATCTGGGTAGCTCAGTCGGTTAAACATCTGATTCTTGGTTTCGGCTCAGGTCAGGATCTCCTGGGTTTTGAGATTGAGCCCCATGTCGGGCTCTGTGATCAGTGGGGAGTGTACTTGAAGATTCTCTCCCTCTGCTCCTCCCCCAACTTGTGTGTGTGAACTCTCTCTCTAAAATAAATAAATAAATCTTAAAAAAAGAAAAGAAATGCAAGACATTTCTGTATGTTGATCATTCTGCGACTTTGCTCAATTTATGTATCAGTTCTAGAAATTTTTTGGTGTAGTCTTTCAGGTTTTCTGCATAGCGTACCATGTCATCTGTAAATAGTAAAAGTTTGACTTCTTCCTTGCCAATTTGGATGCCTTTTATTTCTTTTTGTTGTCTGATTGCTGTGGCTACAGCTTTTAGTACCATGTTAAATAAAAGTGGTGAGAGTGGACATCCCTGTCTTATTCCTAACCTTGGAGGAAAAGCTCTCAGTTTTTCCCCATTGAGGATGATATTAGCTGTGGGTCTTTTGTGTATGGCCTTTATGATGTTGAGGTATGTTCCCTCTATCCCTATTTTGTTGAGGGTTTTTATCAAGAATGGATGCTGTACTTTACCAAGGCTTCTTCTGCATCTATTGAGAGGATCATATGATTCTTTTCCTTTCTTTTATTAATGTGGTGTATCACATTGATTTGCAAATACCAAACCACCCTTGCAGCCCAGCAATAAATCCCACTTGGTTGTGGTGAATAATCCTTTTAATGTACTGTTGGATTCAAATTTTTGCATCCATGTTCATCAGGTATCTTGGCCTGTAATTCTCCTTTTTTGGGGTCTTTCTCTGGTTTTGGAATCAAGGTAATGCTGGCCTCATGGAATGACTTTGGAAGTTTTCCTTCCATTTCTATTTTTTGGAATAGTTTGAGAAGAATAGGTATTAACTCTTCTTTAAATGTCTGGTAGAATTCCCCTGGGAAGGGGCGCCTGGGTGGCTCAGTTGATTAAGCGACTGCCTTCGGCTCAGGTCATGATCCTGGAGTCCCGGGATCGAGTCCCACATCGGGCTCCCTGCTTGGCAGGGAGTCTGCTTCTCCCTCTGACCCTCTTCCCTCTCATGCTCTCTATCTCTCGTTCTCTCTCTTTCAAATAAATAAATAAAATCTTTAAAAAAAAAAAAATTCCCCTGGGAAGCTATCCAGCCCTGAACTTTTGTTTGTTGGGAGATTTTTGATTACTGATTCAATTTCTTTGCTGGTTATAGGTCTGTTCAAATTTTCTATTTCTTCCTGTTTCAGTTTTGGTAGTTTATATGTTTCTAAGAATTTATCTATTTCTTCCAGATTGTGCAATTTGTTGGCATATAATTTGTCATAATACTCTCATAATTGTTTGCATTTCTGTGGTGTTGGTTATGATCTTTCCTCTTTCATTTGTGATTTTATTTATTTGAGTACTTTCTCTTCTCTTTTTAAAGATTTTATTTATTTATTTGACAGAGAGAGTGGCAGACAGAGGGAGATGGAGAAGCAGGCTCCCTGCTGAGCAGAGAGCCTGACGTGGGACTCGATCCCAGGACCCTGGGATCATGACCTGAGCTGAAGGCAGACGCCCAACTGACTGAGCCACCCAGGCACCTCTCCTTTCTCTTTTCTTTTTGATAAGTCTGGCTAGATTTATCAATCTTACTCTTTCAAAGAACCAGCTCCTAGTTTCATTGATCTGTTCTGTTTTTTTGTGGATTTTTTTTTCCTATATCATTTATATCTGCTCGGATCTTTATTATTTCCCTTCTTCTGCTGGCTTTAGGCTTTATTTGCTTTTCTTTTTCTAGCTCCTTTAGATGTAAGGTTAGGTTGTATATTTGAGACTTCTTGCTTCTTGAGGTAGGCCTGCATTACTATGTACTTATAAATGCCAATTTATATTTGAGGTAACTGAGGATTAGAGAAGTTTTCAGGTCCTGTCTGACACAACTGGTCTTTGGCTGAGTTGGGACTGGAACAGCCAATGTTGTCATGGATAATAGAATTGGATGTTGTTCTCCATACTGTCTCCACAGAAATATGATTGCTCAGTATTATAGGATCCTGGAGATGCAAGGAAAGCCATAAGGTGGTGTGGCTGGGTACCACCTGGGACGTCTTCAGAAGATGTTTGCTGAACGCATGGGTGAAAGAGAGCATGTGGGTTTTTAATTTTTCTATTAAGACTATTTTTTTTTAGAACAGTTAATGTTCACAGCAAAATTGAAGGGGAGGTGCATAGATTTCTCAAATTCCCACTTCCTCCACACATGCACAGCCTCCCCCGTTCTCACCATCCCCCACCAGAATGGTACATTTGTTACAGTCGATGAACCTACATTGACACAATGATAATCACCCGAAAGTCTACAGTTTACACTAGGCTTTATTTGGGGGAGGGCATGTGATTTTAGCTTGTCTTTCCTCCCATTGTTAAGAATCATATCTGTTGAGTTCAGTTTTCAGTTTTTAGTCATGGAGACAATCAGTTTGAACAACTGTCTTCGGTTTGTGTTTTTATTTTTATTTATTTATTTTTAAAGATTTTTTATTTTTTTATTAGACAGGGAGAGAGCACAAGCAGGGGGAGCGGCAGGCAGAGGAAGAGTGAGAAGAAGGCTCCCTGCTCAGCAGGGAGCCCTATGTGGGGCTCGATTCCAGGACCCCGGGATCACGACCTGAGCTGAAGGCAGACGCTTAACCGTCTGAGCCACCCAGGCGCCCCTGGTTTGTGTTTTTAAAATGGAGATTGTGACACACATATAGTCTTGAAAGTGGTTGTTAATACTGAATGAGAATGCAGTGGCTTGCAGCTAAAATGAGGAATTGAGATGTGGTGGATTCCAGTTAAATCAAAGTAATGATATAATTTAGCTTCTTGAACTGGCAGTCTCAATGTAACCTTTAAAAGTTTTTGCCAAGATGTAAGTGTACTTTGACTATCTCTCTGATCCCTGATACAGTTTTCGTTCTGTAAGAGTTCATGTTACACAATTGTAAATCAAAATTCAACTGAGTAAATTTTAAAGACTGTAGTGTCGTTATTCAGCAATTCACGAATTAGGCAGCATCCCATTTAGTAGAGAGAGAGAGAGAAGGAGCTCCAAAGAGCTGTTCAAAATGAACAGCTTTTATAGGCAGAAAATGGTGGGAAAAGGAAGTTTCTAGCAAAGAGTGGATTGTTGCAGACAAAGTTGCCTTTGAATGGGGTCGGAAGGGGTCTGCTGGTGGATTACGTCATGCCTGCTGACCAGGTAATTCCAGATTAACTGGTTTCAGCCTCTCTTACATTCCTAAGAGAGGCTGAAACTGCAGTTGGGTTAGATATTGAGTCTTGGTTTGCTGACATGGGGCTTAGCACAAGAGACTCCATTTGGAGACTGTTTACTCTCTTTTTTTTTTTAAGGTTTTATTTATTTATTTGACAGAGAGTGACAGAGAGGGAACACAAGCAGGGGAAGTGGGAGAGGAAGAAGCAGGCTCCCCACTGAGCAGGGACCCCGCCATGGGGCTCGATCCCAGGACCCTGGGATCATGACCTGAGCCAAAGGCAGATGCTTAATGACTGAGCCACCCTGGCACCCCTCTTTTTTTTTTTAAAAGATTATTTATTTGAGAGAGAAAGGATAAGCAGGAGGGGCAGAGGAAGAGAGAATCTCAAGCAGACTCCACGCTGAGCACAGAGCCCCGGGCAGGGCTCGATATCACCACCCTGAGATCATGACCTGAGCCAAAACCAAGAATTAGCCATGTAACCGACTGAGCCATCCACGTGCCCCGTTATCTCTTTTTTAACACAAGTATAAAGAATGGTTTGGTGGTGCTGGGAAGTTACAGTGACCAAAGACAGAACTGCATTTTGAGAAAGCTAAATTATAAAAATATAGGGAAGTATTTCAAAGATTAATTTTGTGGCTTTGAAAATATCGTGCTGGCTTATATATTTTATTCCTAAAAATTGAAGCCAGTTTCAGAGAAACCTTTGGGTGGTGGGCCAGCTTAGGCACCTCCTTATTGGGAGGACAAGAACTACTACTTAAACCACATATTTAATTGTTTTAGTTAAATTGAACAACACAATAATGCAATCTATGTAATTTTTCTTAAAAAATAAGCATGATTTCAAGGAAATGGAAGCAAGCTACTATCTTTAAAACTAGTTAACTGATGTTAGTTGGGCCCCCTTCACCTCAAAGTCTATATATTTGTCTCCCTTCTCAATTTGCAAGAATTGTAGATGCCCAGAGGTTTCCCTCCAAACTGGGATAGTGTCCAAGGCATACTGTCCAACAGCCCCTTGTACCTGGGTTCTGTGTGGCTCTCTCAGAACCACAGGGAGCTGGCCAATGTAGGGAACACCATACCCTCCAGTGCCCTGAGAAAATCCAACCCGACAAGCCTGCATGAGTACTGAGGACTTTACTGAAGACTGTGGCTATGACCCTATGCCATAGGGCATCAACCTTAAACATCCTCTGGCCACCCTAAGGCATTTTGGAGAGTAGCTCCTCCTCACTTCTTTCACCTCTGGTGGCCTCCTGCTCTGTCACCATACCCATCTGAGAGCAAATAAGACAATTCCTTCTTAACATCTGGCTAAGCACCCCCACCCCCTGTTCATCCACACCTTCACACCAGAGCTGGGGTGGGTTGTGGCAGCACCTTCCAAAGAAAAACCACGTTCTTTCTGAGTGGAGTGCAGGTGAATAAAAATCTCTCCACCTCACTATGTTAAATGTGCATTAAGAAGAAAATCTAAAGGAATATTGGGTTATCCTGGACAATGTGAGACTAGACTATAACATTGTGGTCCTTTTTCTCCCCAGTGTGGTCATAAATTAGAAAAGAAATGGAAGTGTTCCTGTATTTGCAGTATGCCCAGATTATTACTTTTACTGAGAATTAATTGACCCAAAGGAAAGAGGTGTTGTTTTGTATCTGCTGAGAAATTCCTACTCTCTGGGTGTTTTCTAAGCATCTCAGGGACCTCACCAAGTCGCGGGTGTAGTCTAAAGCTTGCCAGCATCCATGGTCTTCATCCAAAGGACGGAGATCCCTATAGGGGAGGAATGGATGGTGCAAACCAAGTCAAAGGAAACACAGGAAAAAGGATTTTGAAATGACTGTGACTTTCGTAGGAGAATTTGAGGAAATGATTTCTCCTCTTAAAAAAAAAAAAGAGGAAATAATGAAAATAGAGTTATCGGGTAGTTCTGGAAAGAAAGGTTTGGATCCCCAAACCATGGAAAGTCATATGTGTGGTGAGCATCCTGGGAAGGGCTGAGGCCGGCAGATGTTCTCATGGCTCGCTCTGTGGGAACCCAGGGGATGAGGGCACTGGGGAGTGAGCGGGAGGAGCATCCTGTGATTCTGGCTCCGGGAACGAGGAAGCATGATGTCAGTGTGAGGAATGGAACGGTATAGAATTTGTGTGTGTGTCGGGGGGTGGGGTGGGGGGGAATCATCATCCTGCAGCCGCAGTGACCATCCCGGAAGGAATCCTGCGGGAGAATGCAGGCCTTCATTAATTGTGGATTACTGAGCCTTCCAGAAAGCCATCTCCGTGAGCCTGCACTGGCCGGCCCTCCTCCTCACTGTGGCTTGACTTTTGTAATGGATTTCCCAAAGTCAGGAAGTGAAAACTAAGAATGTGGACTCCTAGGAGCGCATGCATAAGCTGTATTTCACGGTGCTGGACACGCCCTGCACTTGGAGCCCTGGTCCTTTCTAGCAACGCACGCTTTCTCTGAAGGAAGGTGCCCACTGCTCTCGTGGGCATCGTCTACTGTGGCTGAGTCGGGACCCAGCCTCCACCGAGCTGCGACGGTGCTCCCAAGTCACCTTCCTTCAGGACGGCAGAGTCACTGTGTCCCCAGGGTGAAGGGGGGATCATTGTACAGGATGGAGCGGGAAAACTCCTTATGCTGTGTGGTCGGAGCAAACCACTGAGGGGTGAAGAGGAGTCTAGGTTTTAAAATCTAACTTGCTGCTCTAAGTACATAAGGAAATTAATTCAAGAGGAAACAAAAAATAAGCAGTTTAGGATTGCAAGGTCTCTGGCAAATACAACCCCTTCATCCGGGGAAGCGGAGAGTCTCCTGTGTATACGTTTTCATTTTGAACACCTTGCTTTGGTCTTAGGATGTGCCATTTTTTTTTTAAAGTGAACAAAGCTATCTTATATTCTGATTTCAATCAGGGCTCATCCATCTTTTGGTTTCATTAGATGCATTTTGTATTTCAGAAATATATTTGCCCAAGCATTCTGGCTTTTAACACTTTGTTGGATTTTCCTAAAAGCCAAGGAAAATATTTTCTCTTTCTTTCCTTCCATTAATGTCTCCATGCAGAGATCTAATTAAAATTGTGTCCTTGAGCAGAAAAAGATAAGATGAGAATTTTGGTTTGTGTGTCTGATGTGCTTTAACCTGGAAGAAGGCCCTTTGGTTCCTTCACTTTGTCCTATGTGGGAGACTTTTTCATCCTGTGGAAAGTTAGCCTTGGAAGGGACCTTGGCTTGATAGAGTCACCTCCTCAGATTGCAGAGATTGTCATTGTAGATGCATATGGTTTCCAATGGCCAAGGTTTGATTGTCAGTAAGAGAGAGTGGATTCAAATCAAATGGCAAAGTGTCTCTTTCTCTTCAACGTAGTTCTGGAATCACTTTCAGTTTCAAACTTTGTAGCCTCCATTGCCTGACTGATTTTCTGTTGCTACTTTCATAAAAAGCACATCTATTTACTCCCTGACTGATAGAAAAACAATAACAGTGGAAGCCAGAAGAAACCCATTTGTCACAAGTAGTTTCTAGAAAAATTAGTTTACTGTCTTATCAATCTCTAAATTAGCACATGAGACTAAACTTTGTAAAAGTGAATTACTGTGTAAAAAGCAGGGAAACTTTGACCTGTGCTACAACATGGGCGAAACTTGAGGGTGAAGGAGTTCAGAACAGGCCATCCCAAAACGTGCCACGTTGGCATATTGATTATTTTGACCTGAAGGCAGTTGAGGAAACACAGAGACAAGAAGAGCTCTCTGTCTTCCCTCTTTCTAAAACCAGGTTTATAAGTTCCTGTCTCCCCTGTACCAGGATGAGGAGAATGACCGTATCACTTTAGATAGATGAGTCTGCATAAGCAAACCTTACTAAAACAGCCCTTACCTTCCCTCAGTTCCCCCCATATACTTCCTAGCAACATTCCCATAATTTATTGCCCCTAGAAGCCTAAACCCCTTTTCCTTGGTCTAGTCACTTCACAATTTATCACCCTGTGTTAAAATGGTGGATAGGCCCCTGAGTCTAACTGCTTGTTTTCACTTTTTTTCTGTAAAGCCTCCAGGCATGTAAAAAATATTAACAGTTTGGATATCTTTTCTCCTGTCTTTTGTCAATTTAATTCACAGGACCCGGAACAAACCTAAGAGGGTAGAGGAAAAGTGTTTTTCTCTCCTACAAGGACATTATGCTAAGGGAAATAAGCCAGTCATGAAAGGACAGATGCTGTATGATTCCACTTCTGTTAAGTCCCTAGAGAGGTCAGATTCACAGGGATGGAAGTGGAATGGCGGTTGCAGGGGTTGGGAGGGCGGGGAGTAGGGAGTTAGTGTGTAACGGGTACAGAGCTACAGTTTGGGAAGATGAAAAGAGTTCTGGGGGTGATGGTTATACGATAGTGTGATTGGACCTAAAGCCACTGAACGGTACTTGTAAAAATGGTTAAGATGGTAATTTCCTTTCTTTAGGGGCCAGGTTTGAATCAGTTACCCCTTTGCATCCCGCTCCACTCGCCACCCACCCTGTTCCGTGGCAGACAGCGCTAATTCATCAGAGCAGTCTCCCCTGGATGAGGACCAGGAATGCTTCTCCACGGCTCCACACCACCCTCTCAGCTTTATCCTTCCTCTCAACACTCTTCCCTGGTTAGGATTTTCTGAACTTGGGGGGGGGGGGGGAAATATGCTTCTTCAGCCCCCTGTTATCTCCTGGTTAGCACCCTATTTCTCATTTCCCATCACAAGCAAACTTCATGGGAGAAGTTTCAGGGGCTGCACTGTACCTCCTCTTGCTAATTTCATTCTTTATTCCAACCCAGTGTCCTCTCTCTCTGTTGATCTGAGCAGCACTGGCTCAGGTCACTGAGCATCTCCTTGTCTCAAAAACAATATCTCTCAGTGCTTCTGTTCCTCGACCGTCTCAGCAGCACTGGGAATACTTCTTTCCCTTTGCTTCTAAGAGAGTGTGATTTTCCTTCTCTCTCTCTCCAGCAGCATGCACTGGCCATTCTCTGCTTGCCCCTGGACCCATTTTCCACCCATCCCCATCCTGATTTTGCTCTAGGAGTCTGCCCTGGACCGGTTGTGATTTCATCCTTTCATTGTATTGATGAAACTGTGCTGTGCAGAAGTTTTCAGTCTAATGGAGTCCCACTTGTTTGTTTGATGTTATGTGTATTCCACACATATGTTATACATATTTACCGCAGTGAAAAATGAAAAGTGAATTCCGTGCCTGGAGGTGGAAAATTCGGAGTATTTCCTGAACGTGGGCCAACTGCATCTGCCTGGATGTGTGTCCTGACGCCCGCTGAAATGCCTTCTTGCTTGTATGCACGTGCTGGTGTTGTCCCAGATCGGTGGTTATCTCTTCAGGCCCAGGGCGCTTCCTACCAGAGAGAGGGAGGCACCTCTTCTTTCTGGCTTCCTTCTCCATCCTAACAGTCAATTCCAGTGGATACTGTATGGGACCACACACAAGAATGAAGCAAGAAGAGTTAGTTCTGGGGTTTTGGGGACAAGCCAATGCTTGGAGAAAGAGAGGAATTTACTAGAAAGTCTCTTTTTGGGAGAAATCCTGGTCAAGCAGTTGTCCCAGCAGGGGCACAGGGGTTTAGATTTGTGCACTTTTAGTGGCATGTATTCAAAAAAGAAGTTACAGGTGAACACAAAATTCAGGGAAATGATCCTTACCTTGTAGGTCCTTACCTTGTAGAAATGATCCTCGGCCAGTGATGTGTGGTTATTTCTGAAAAGCCTTCTACTGGCATCGCGGGAGGGATGTGGGAGGAGAAAGAAGACAGGGGGGGGTGGGGTAGGAATGAGGAGATGAACAGAGGTGTATCAGTTGCTCCTCCCACGGTGGCCTCGTGAGTCCCTGTCCAGGAGACACCTGTGATGACAGACATGCTCACACTAATCTGCAGGTGGCTCCTGAAACGTGGTCAGGGTGACTGAGGAACTGAATGTTCAATTTTGTTTACTTGTAATTAGTTTAGATTTAAAAAGCCCCACCTGATTAATGGCTATCTTCTTGGACAACACAACTCGAGGTCACCTTCTGGTGACCCAAGGACTCTGGAGCTTGATTTGGTTCTGGGGAGGCTCTGGAATTCACATCTGCTGGGGTTAGAACTGAGGAGCACTTGGGGCTTTTAATATGGACATTGGATTCCCCCAAACCTCATCAAAAGTAGACTTAGTATCATTAAATTACTGTTTGATTAATCAATTATTGACTGATGTTCATTGTTTGTTGAGCACCTGCACTAGGACAGACGCTGTGTTTAAAAATGAGGACACTGAACAAGTGTGAATAGAGGCATGTTATGAAAGAAGCCTCACCTCCTGTCAGTGGGAAGGAGTCTTTCTGTGGGGGAAGGGGGTGATGTCAGATGGAGGCAGTCATTTTGTCACATTTTGTTTTAATAGGGACATTTCAAGTCCTATGGTCCCTGAACTCTGATTCAACTTTTCTAGTCCTCCTTGCCGCCTTCCTTCTCAGTAGAATCTTCTGGGTTGACCTGATGTCTTGAATGGTGGTTGAACTCATAAAAATGGTGAACCCTTGTTTCACCACCCCCCACCCCAAAAGGGTTTTAGAGGGCGAGGAAGGGGAGGAGAGTTGAGAGGATGGGACGAAGAGCACTGGCAGAGATTGGGGTGGGCTGGGGCGGTGGGGCAGTGTGCTGCTGCAGCCCCCAGGGACCCCCGGGAGTGCCCGAGGCAGCTGTGGAGGCAGCTGTGGACAGGGCTCCCTTGAGGGACAGGATTTTGTTACAGTCTCTACCCAAGACTGGGATGGAAGCCAAGGCTGCAGCCGAGTCAGCCTTCCAGCTCCAGCCCAGCACCGCCTTGACTCTGTCCCTTGGGCTGTTGGTCCTTCTGCTTGGCCACCCCCAGCGGGGTGCAGTTAGCTGATTCAGTAAGTGTCCATGGGGCGCCTCCTGTGCGCTTACAACCCAGGGGTTCTTAGGGTAACACTTGGGCTGCTTTGGGTCAGTTCACTCCCCCTGCCTGGCTGTCTAGCCCTTGGTTGCCTCAGAGGCTCCCGGCTCCTATGAGGAAGGAAGGCTGATGGGTGCCCTGAGTTTTGGGCTGCACGTCTCAACTCTGGCTGCACTTGACAATTACTGGGGGAGTTTTTGAAAGGTACAGATGCCTGGGCATCCCTGGCCCCAGGCCAGCTAAATTAGAATTTTGAACATAAAGACCTGGGCATTTTTTTTTTTAAAGCTCCCTGGCCAGGATATTGTCCTGCAGAGCACCGAGGGTTGGAAGGAGGGCCCAGGAATCCTGCTGCGTTCCTCCCATCCTCTGGAAAACCTCTTGGCTGGCTCTCGTGGAGGCGGGAGCCCCATTTCTGCAGGGAAAATCCCGGGAAAGCTGGGGGGGCCGCATGCACAACCCTACCTCTCCCCCCGCCCCACCCCGCCATCGAGGCCTGAGGACCCGTAGTCGCCTCTGGGACCCCTGTCCTGGTGCACGGAGCAGCCGGAATGTGAGCTTTCCCACGGCTGGAGGTGGCCGCCTGATGGCTTCCAGCTGTCACCGCTAGCCAGGGAGGCCTCTTCCACATGCTGGACTCACCATTCTGTCAGAAATGCTGCCCACCTGAACTCGGCGCCGCCAGCCTAAAAGCCTACAGGCAGCCGATTAGGGTGGAGGGTGGAGGTGGGGGATGTGTGTGGGGCTGGAGAGGAAGACAGGAACTCCAGGGAACTTTCCTAAGTTATGAGCTGGCTCCAAACTGCTAACTGCCTTTAAAGAAAATAATGAGGTGTGTTGAAAGAGCGAACACTTTCTTACACTCAGCTCAGCAGTTGGAGCCAGGGCCTCCGGGTGGGGAGGGAGTCGGACTCCAGCCTCAGGTTTTGCTCTCCTGGTCCCACTCAGCCAACATCCAGAAGGGTTTGCTGTGGGCTGTCATCTGCTGGCTCACGTACAACACC
The DNA here is from genome assembly GCF_009762305.2 of Zalophus californianus. Lineage (NCBI taxonomy): Eukaryota > Metazoa > Chordata > Mammalia > Carnivora > Otariidae > Zalophus > Zalophus californianus. The sequence continues at coordinate 41,135,419 of NC_045608.1, read as the reverse complement.
CAAGCGCAAACACATTTTCACATTCAGTCTTAAATGCTCAGAGGAACCAAGGTTTTCTGAGATTACACATTTTTGCAGCATTATGCTATACTTGAGCATGCAAAACAATGAAGTGGAATCTTCTTTCTTTCTTTCTTTTTTATCGCTTCTAGGACCACACAGGGAATTCTTTTGGTAGGTGGGGTGCTCGGGGTCTGGGGGCTGGTGTGCACCTGGCCCCGGTCAGATGCTCGGACAAGTGTTTGCTGAATGGGGATGGCAGCTACCCGCTGACCCAAACTTGTAGGGCTTGTGGAACATCTCTGGGTGGGTGCGGTTGCTTCAAATTTAAGGCAATCTCTGGAGTCACTGCTTCTGTGTGCTGGGAGGGCCGTCTGGGGTGCAGGAGAGAACACTTGGGTTTAAATCCCAGCCCTGGCCCTTATTGACCGTTGGAACTTGGACAGGTCACTTGACCTGAGTGAGCCTCTGTTTTCCCATTTGTGAAAAGGGGAAACTAAATAGTTGGGTCTTAATGGGGGGTGTGGTGGCAATACCAGGGAACTAAGAGCCTAGAAGGGAGGTCTTGCCCCACCCTTCTTTTCTGTTTCATTCATTGGGCTTTCTCTTCTGTTTTCCTTGAAAAAAATCTCTCTCTGGAGCTTCTCAAAATCTGTGCATCCAGGTCCCACTGCAGACCAATTAAATCAGAACCTCTGAGAGTGAGACAGGGGCATTGGGTTGGCAGTTCTTTACAGTTGCTGGTGATTCTGATGCCTGGCCAGTGTTGCGAACCACTGCCCTAGAAGGGTCAGTGGAACTGGGACAGCGATAGGTGTTGGGACAGTAATGCTTGGGACAGTACTGTCCCCAGGGCCCAGAGGGTCACCTGGGGTCCTGTTGGTGGGAGAGTTCCTTATACATGAGGTTTTAGGGGTCATGGTTTTGACCCTCAGGGGCCAAAAACCCGTTACATTTAGTAATTTGCAATTTTCTCAGGAATGTGACTTTGAACTCCACCCACTACAAGGTGGGTGCCTGCGATGGAGTCACCTGGCTGGCCCCAGGCCCCATGGGCCCCCCAACTCTCCCCTGAGCAGCACACAGCAGTGCTAGGGAAGTGATAGAGAGCTGATTCCTTTCTGGAAATTGGCCCTCAAAGAGAAGGGCAGCTGCTAGTGCTGGTGTTCACAATGAAGAGAGAGGGAAGATGTTCTAGAGAGCCATGATTCCAAGCTGGAAGTAGAAGTTCGGATAAGTTAAGGAGCAGCTTGCCTCTGTGCTGTGAGCAGGGGCACCCGGGGGTGTTGGATTCCTGCATCCATCCCTCTGAGTGTCCAGGGGCTGCTGGATTGCCACTCTCTGCTCCAGGCCCAGCCCTGGGTCTGGAGGACTTTATAGCTTATCACGAGTCTCAGTGTGATATGCGCATGTATGGGGGGAACATGTACTTTTTTTTTTTTTTTTTTTTTAGAGAGAGGACAGGGAGGGGCAGAGGAAGAGGGAGAGAATCTTAAGCAGGCTCCATGCCCAGCGTGGAGCGCAACAGGGGGTTTGATCTCACGACCGTCCGTGGGAGGGGAGCTGGGTGTGGGAGGGTCTAAGAGATGGAAGGAGGCCAGTCTGATTTGGGGTGAACCCCAGGGGGTCAGGGCTGGACTGAAGAGACCAGTCGTCCCCTCTGGGTCAGCTTGGAGAAAGTAGACAGGGGCTTGGATCCTGTTCATTCGGGTCCAAGTCAGGGAGGGCCAGGGGCTCTGGCGACTGCAGCCACCAGTGAAGAGAGATGCCACGCTTTTCTTTGGCAGGTATCGTGTGAACTTCAGACCCAGATACGTCACCAAGTACAAGACAGTGACACAGTTGGAATGGAGGTGCTGCCCCGGCTTTAGAGGGGGAGACTGCCAGGAAGGTCCCAGGGACCCTGTGAAGACTCCCCGCCCCACGCCCGCCCGGCCTCGAAATAGCATGAAGAAAGCCACAGGTAACTTCTTTGTACTTTGCTGTGGGTGACCACCTCTGATCTTTCCAGTGCTCCTGCAGACAGTAGGATTTATGATTTTCAACGGCGATCTCTCCAAGGTTCAAGTAACACGCATATATGCCTGCAGTAGACACATGTGGCATGCAAAGTTATTTGCAAAAGCAGCAGCAATTAGAGTACAGATCTTTTCTTTTGCAAGTAAATTGCTTTGTTAGGGCCAACTTGTGAAAGCCAAGGACTTAGCAATCAGTGTAGGGGATGGTTTCAGACTGGTGTAGTGTGCAGAACATTTGAAAAGAGATTCAGATGTAGTGATGATTTGTTTGTTCCTGCTTTTCATCTACAAGCTCCCATAAATCTGAATTTGAAGGAACTAAATTGTTGTTTTTTTAAATAGGTAAATTAGAATCATTGTCATTCTGTTTGGGGTGAGATATTTGCAAAGCTAAGACAGAGAGGCATCCAGTGAAGTTGTTCTTAAATTTGTTTCTAAATTTTTTTGAAGTAGCACAAATTCAGTGAATAACTCAGAAAGCAGTGATAATTTTCACCTTTGCTTTTAAGTTTAACATTAAGTGACTGACTTCTATGGATAAAAATTGTCCTTTTATCTTTCCTCTTTCTTAGGTTGAGTGAGAATAAACGTAACCTAGGTTTTCTCATTAATTTGATGGTTGTCTTTAAATGATTTTATTTTCGGGCACCTGGGTGGCTCAGTTGGTTAAGCGACTGCCTTCGGCTCAGGTCATGATCCTGGAGTCCTGGGATCGAGTCCCACATCGGGCTCCCTGCTCGGCAGGGAGTCTGCTTCTCCCTCTGACCCTCTACCCTCTTGTGCTTTCTATCTCTCATTCTCTCTCTCTCTGAAATAAATAAATAAAATAAAATAAATTATTGTATTTTCCCATGAAGTATTGTCAATTTTGAAACTTGTAGTGTTTCCCAATATTGTCTGTAAAATTTTAAAATAATTTTTATGAAAAAAGTAATGCATATCAATTAAAGAGTGTTTATAAAGTTATAGGGAAATACTTAGTTACACATAATCTCACTGCCATATGATAACTACTGCTAACATTTTGTTATCACACATTACTCTCTTTCCTATGTCTGCACATACATTTTGTTAAAGAAAAATTCATTTATTCATCCCACAAATATTTATTGAGCTTCTATATCTGGCAGGCTCTATCCTAGATACTTGGGAAAAGTGAAAAATAGGGCAGACAGTCCCTGAACTCAGAGAAGGCAAACATCAGACAAGTAATTACAATAAGTCATCATAGATAATATGATGGGGACACACAAAGGGGTCTGTTGGATCATAATAGTTTACTTTTGTTTCATTTTTACTTTATAAAAGCTTAAGCCTGTATGTAGTTTACTGAGTCGAATAGCTTAAAAGGACTATTAGGAGAACAGTGACCCTCCTTCTCCCCTGTTTTCCCTTCTCGGAGGTAATTCCTTTAAACTGTTTAGATTGTCTGTTGGAACTCACCTCCATATCTATTGACCTCTCATTATGGAAGGTGAGGGTTTGACTCCTTTTCGTCTGCTTTCCAGCACATGGCTCCCATACCCTCATCCTTTCTGTACAGTTTATACCAGGTTTTTAATTTATTTAATACATATTGTTTACATTGTAGTAACTGTATAGATAATGTTTACAGCTGAGCCATGTAGTATACTATGAATCTGTTGCCTTTCCTATACAGCTTTATGGTTTCTTTAGAGTTTGTATTTGTCTTATATTTTCCTTTGTTTTGTTTTTTATGTCTTTGTCCTTATTTCAACCCAAACTCTCCTCTGGGTGATTATCTAGATGTCATTTCATTATGTTCAGACACATCAGTGTCATCTTCCTGAAGCATCCTCCTAGAGCTTTCTCACCTGCCCCACCTGGTCAGCTTCTTTTCCTTGTTCACAGCTGCCAGCCTGTGATCTTCACTTGTCTCTCTCCCATTGATCCCCTCTTTCCTGTACCCCCTGCTTGTTCTCAACTTACTCCCTTGTTTTGGTAAAGCACATCCTCCAGTAGTTTTATGAGAAGATTGTATGGGAGGTACACTTTCTATTATTTTATAATCTGAAAATATTTTAATTCTACCTTTAGAATTCTAGATTTGAAATAATTTTCCTTCAGAATTTTGAAAGCATCACTCAATTTTCTTCTAGCTTTCAATACAGTTGTTAAAATGTCCAAAACCATTCTGATTCCTAATTTTTTATACGTGACATGGTTGTTCTGTTTTTTGTTTTGTTTTGTCGTTTTAGTGGGATTTCAAAAGGGAATGAAAAGGAAATGCTTATCCTTAATCCACTGTCATTATAAAGAACACACTATTTTTTTAAAGATTTTATTTACTTGAGAGAGAGAGTGCGTGTGCGCACTCGAGAGTGAGCACAAGCAGAGGGAGGGGGAGGGGGGAGAGGGAGAAGCGGACTCCCCGCTGAGCACAGAGCTTGACGTGGGGTTCATGGGGCTCTTTCCCAGGACCCTGAAATAGTGACCTGAGAGGAAGTCAGAAGCTTAACCGACTGAGCTACCCAGGTGCCCCAAGGACATGCTATTTTTAGAACTTATTTTTTAACTTAATCTATAATGAACAACAGCTCATTAAATAATTTACAATATCATTTAATGGCTTTTGAGAGTGTGATTATTTGAACACAATCCCCTACTACTGGTCACTTAGGTCGTTTGCAGTTTTTCAGTATTATAGATACTATTTGAATAAACATTTTTTCCTCTTAATATTTTAGATTCATCCTTGATTATTTACTAGAAGTGTAATGTCAGGGGCAAAAGGATTCTGAGATTTTGATACATACTGCCAAATTATCCTTCCAAAAAGTTGTAGCAGTTTCCATAGTCACCAGGAGTATGGAAAAGAAGCATTTCCTTACATTCTGATTCTCCCCCCGTCTCCTGCCCTTTCCTTTTATTTCCTTTGCTCAGAATGGCATTTCATCTGTATGTGATTCAACAGTTTGTTTTTTTCTCCTAGTGGCTTGAGGTAGAACAAATTTTTCAGTGTGGAAAATAAAGTATTCTTTATAGTTCTCTGCTTGGGAGTTTGGCCATCTGAATTCCAGTCTTGGTTTTAACACTAAGTTGATTTTAATGAATAATAGCTGTGGTTATGATTGTGTACAAAAGTTTAAGGGAGGAAAAAACAACAGTAAACTCAAATATCTGCAACGTTCTACATTTACTTCTAGTGTTTGTTCAGTGTACCTTAATGCATTTTACTTCATTTTCATCTATATTGTGTTTGACTTTTTCCACCTGTCAAGATAGTCTCCATATCATCTGTGTAGGCTTGTCAATGTTAGCCCCTCCTTTTTTTTTTTTTTTTTTTAAGATTTATTCCTTTCAGAGAGAGAGCGAGCGAGCAGTGGGAGGGGCAAGGGGAGAGGGAGATAAGCAGACTCTTCACGGAGCAGGGAGCCCAACGTGGGTCTCAATCCCAGGACCCTGAGATCATGACCTGGGCTGAAATCAAGAGTCAGAGGTTTAACTGACTGAGCCACCCAGGTGCCCCTGTTAGCTCTTTCTAGTATTCCTTGTATCCTACTGTGTGTTCAGGGGGCATGGTTTGCTTCTAATCTCCTATTGCCTCAGGTTTCAGTAATTTTCTTTTTGTCGAGTTCAACAATCTATCTGTCACTTTATTTTCATTTTTATGACTCATCACAATCATCCTTATAACTTTTTTTCTTTCTTTTAGACTATTTCCTTGGAGGTATATTTCTCAGATTATCAAAAATTCAATGTTTATATTCTTTGATTTAGTGAATCTTAGTCTATATGACCATGTGGCTTTATTGTTAGGAGATGCCAACAGAATCACTGCTGTATTTCTCTTTTGCTTTTAGTTTCCCGAACTGCATAATGGTGGTAAACAATGTCTATGAGACTCCTTTAGCCTAGCGATGCTAATAAAAGTAAAAGAACATTTAGGAGTTGCTTGGGGGATAACTTACTGCTTGTATGATATCATACCACCCAACAGCTAATGGGTGGATCTTGCTAAAGTGGCTTCTTGTGGTTTTATAGAACAGAGCCAATCATTGGGGTGTAGCTGCTGCTCACTAATGTGGGAACAATGTGTCCATATGACAGAGTAGATTAAGAATATTTCCCTTTAGGGTGCAAGAAACCACTGACCGTCTATTATGTGCCATGTACATATTCTCTTAACCCTAGGAGGGAAGATAGTACCTCTGCTTCAGAGATGAGGGGATTATAGTTCACAGAAGTTAATTAACTTGCTCAAGGGCAGACAGTAAACAGCAGAGCCAGACTGCAAGGGGAGGTCTCTTTAACTCAAAGCCCACTGTCTTTTTCGCTCTACCACGATTGCCTGTGGTTAGAGGGGATCTATAAGTGAAGGCTTAAGTGTATTCCTCAAGTACCCTGTTTATTGGCTTTGCAGAAAATGGGAAATGGTAGAACGTGTTAAGTCATATCCAACTCTTCCTTTGTAACAGATAATGAACCAAGCCAAGTCTCAGAGCCCAAGAAGACTTTGTCACCAACTCGTGCAGCGGAACCAAGCCAAACGGTAGATCCCAAACAGGAGCCACAGGAACTTCAGGAACAGAAAATCCAGGTGCTTGAAGAGAAGGTTCTCCGACTCACAAGAACAGTTCTTGATCTCCAGTCTTCCATTGCTGGAGTGAATGAAAACCTCAAGCATGCCATTCAGGACGATGCTAGCAAAATGCTGGCATCGTGGCTCAGTAATCTGCACCCCCAGCCGGTGCCTGACAGTGCCGTTGGTGGAGACACAGAGACCATCCAGCTTCCTGATGTCCTCAACAATAAGGGATCTGGCATGAAGGACATCAAGTCTGAATTGGCTGAGGTCAAGGATGCTCTGAAGAACAAGAGTGACAAGCTGGAAGAGCTGGATGGGAAGGTAAAGGGGTATGAAGGACAGCTCAAACAGCTCCAGGAGGCTGCCCAGGGCCCTACAGTGACCATGACGACCAATGAGCTCTACCAAGCCTATGTCGATAGTAAGATTGATGCCCTGAGAGAGGAGCTCATGGAGGGAATGGACAGAAAGCTGGCCGATCTGAAGAACTCATGTGAGTACAAGCTGATTGGTCTCCAACAGCAGTGTGATGACTATGGGAGCAGCTACCTAGGAGTGATTGAGCTTATAGGAGAGAAGGAAACAAACCTGAAAAAAGAAATAAATGATCTTCGAGCCCGGGTACAAGATCCTTCAGCTCAGTCAAATTGCTGTGGTGGTGAAAAGAATGGTGACTTTGGGCAACAGATCAAGATGTTAGACCAGAAAATTGAAAGAGTTGCTGAAGCCACCAGAATGCTGAATGCACGACTGGACAATGAATTTGACCGCCTTGTAGTTCCAGAGCCAGATGTGGACTTTGATGCCAGATGGAATGAACTAGATGCAAGGATCAATGTGACAGAGAAGAACGCGGAAGAACATTGCTTTTACATTGAAGAAACCCTTCGGGGGACCATTAATGGTGAGGTAGATGACCTGAAGCAACTTCTTGATCAGAAAATACAGTCTTTGGAAGAGCGCCTGGGGAGTGTTCTCCTGGAGGTGGCCAACAGCACTGAGGCAGAACTCAGCCCCCCAGCCTCAGCCTTACCGGGTGTGTCAGGGGCTGGGAACAAACAGGTCATGATAGAGTTAAGTCACCTGAAGAACAAAGTTCAAGTTGTTGAGGATATTTGCCGGCAGAACTTTCAGAGAGAGCCTCATGGCATAGAAGATACTTTGTCAAATGGAGAAGACCACATAACGGGTGATAGTTTGAACCTTTTGAAATCTCTGAATGACACGATGCATAGGAAGTTTCAAGAAACTGAACGTAGCATCCAGAAACTTCAACAGGATTTTAATTTTCTTTATTCTCAACTAAACCACACAGAGGACGATGTGAATCATCTGCAGAATGAGCTGAGCAGCTGTAGAGAAGGTAAAAGTGCTGCATTGGGTGGGTTTCCTAAGGGGGGCGAGCAAGGAAGGACAGTGGAGCCCCTCCCATCTCCCTGGGACCCCAAGGCTCATTGCTGCAGCCAGCTGGAGGAGAGGTGGCAGCACCTGCAGAACCGGGTCCTCTCTGAGCTGAACACTTGTAGGGAAAACACGCACGGGGTCCGGAGGGATGTCTCTGTGGTTGAGAGCAGGGTATCTCAAATGGAGAAAACCTGCAGCAAGCTGGACTCCATCTCAGGAAGTCTTCAGAGGATCAAGGATGGGCTCAACAAGCATGTCAACAGCCTCTGGAGTTGTGTCAGGCAGATGAATGGGACACTCCGGTCACATTCCAGAGACATATCTGGCCTGAAGAATTCAGTCCAGCAGTTCTATAGCCACGTATTCCAGATTTCTACCGACTTGCAAGATCTGATCAAATTTCAGCCATCAGCAAGTAAGTTGACCTTTACAATTCCATTTCTTGCATTTGTTTGCAACGTTTATCATGCTATATTTTGGATGGCCCATGGGATTAACTACATCAGTCCTCCCCAAAGTGTGGTTCATAGATTGGTGCCAGTTTGTGAATCACTGGTGCTCACTGGCAGTGAGATAAATACCCACATTGAGAGTATTTAGAAACTTCTATTGAAAACGGTTGGACTTCACTGTAGCATTCAAGCACACTGTCTGTGCATTTTACAGAAGTACCAGGACAACAGATTGAAAATGAAAAAGGAATACTCCTTCACCACAGGGAAGATGGCAGAATGTTGATCTGTGTAGACCGTCATGTTGGTGAGCTTAGAGTTGGGGTCAGGTTTCTGGCATGACAGCTTGGAGGAGTGGATATTGTTGTCCCATCTTTTAGGGAGTCTCCTGTATGCTTATTGGCTCACTTGTCTACCAACCTCGCTTTTTGTTTGCGGGTGTCATTATAATCTGTCCTCATCAGCTTCGGGCTACCTCCTATTCCCTGAACTCTAAGGCCTAGATGATGGCAAGTGGAATACTGCCCTCTTCCTTTCCAGAGACAGAGACAAGACCCTGGACGAAAAGCATTTTAGGGGCAGTAACTGTTGAAGGCCGTGTAGTGCTTAGAACAAGGAAGCACATCAGCTGTGCGTGGGACAATGCTTGCTGCACATTAGATGCTCAGCAAATATTTGTTGAATGAATGAATGAATGAATGGTTCCTTAAAAACATGAAGTAATATATTCAACAAAGTTCGTTTCTTTTCTTACTTGAGGGTTCAGCCCATCCTCCCTGAAGGACAGAGCTTCTCTTATACCTGGATTCTTTCATTTAGGTAGTCTCAATAATGAGACAGCCTTTTCTAATTGGAGGCAGGGAGGGAAAATGAGTTCACATTTATTGAGCACTTTCTGTGTACCAGCACGGGGTTGGTTCCCTCAGGGGACATGTCTTAGAGCCCCCCAATCGCCTCATGGGGAAGGCACACTACTTTCCCAAGGGGAAGTGTATCCAAGGGCATACAGCCAGAAAGTGGCGGAGCCGGGATGGGAACCCTGGGTGGGCTGCATCCAAGAATTGTCTTCCAGTCCAGAGCACATCTCCTTTGTGTGTCCCAGAGTTGAACACAGATTTACTGGGTCCAAAAGGACTTGTTGAGAGCCAACTGTAGGCCTGGAAGGACCCCACTTCCTGATTCGCCCTCTCCCTGTTTCCTCCTCTCTTGCTTTTTGGGCCTTTATCACCTTTTTCACCTTGCTCAGCTCCAGGTGACAAAGGCCCTCACACGCTGAGCTGAGATTTTTATAGCCTGGATGGAGTGAAGCCTCTAGGATTTTATGTCCAAGCTGAGACATAAAACCCAAGGAGGGGAGGGCTGGAGCATGAGAGGCAGATGAGCCATGGCGAGTCCCTGGTAGGTCCCCAGGAAGCTGGAGGGTCTGAGGTAGTCAGGTGGGAAAATGTTTTGGATGTTCCCAGAGATAAGACGTTTGTAGATAAGGAGGTACCCAGGCCAGCTAGGACCAGGAAGCTGGACTCCACCCCAGTGCTGGGCCCACGACACTACGCTATTTATAACCCTTCCCTCTTCCCAGGCCCACACAGCTCCTCTATCTCTGGAATGTTGAGTAAAGGTCACAACACTGTGTGTGTTCATAGAACGATTGTCCTTGGGGTGACAGGGCTGTCTGGACGGTGCTTTATAATAACAGATTAAACCAGATATTTCCAGTTGATTTGCAACTCCCAGGCGGTGTGGGAAGCTGTGTTAACTCCTTCACACTTGTCTGTTGAAGGAGGAGTCAGAGGTGGACGTCTTTAAAGAGAATGTAGCTTCTAAAAGATTATCCTTCTGGAATGAATTCATTGCTGTGAATGTAGAATGTGTGGACTCTCGAGAATTCCACTGATTGAAAAGAACCAAAAATTAACAAGCAGGGCTCTCTCCTTGTCTTGTATATAGCACCCCAGTCCGGGAGGTCTGGAGCCTGAGTAGCAGAGGTCCAGGGGCAAATCTGGAGTTAAGGTCACAGTGAAAGTCACACGTCGGCCAGTTAAAAGTCAACAGAACGTTTATTGAACACCTGCTGTGTGCAGGGCTCTGTGAGAGACATGGAGAGAATGAGTAGCAAGATCCTGACCCTCAAGGCATTTTCAGTCAGAGTGGGAAAGCCACATAGGTCTGCAGAGAGAATGAATGTGATAGCAGGTAAGGCCCAGCCGGTGGTGTAGGGTTTATCCTTTCAGTTCATAAAGTCTCACTGAGCCTCTATTATGGGGTAGTTAATGAGCTATGTGTGTGGAATATGTGGATGATGACGCACATGACAGTGACAGTCTGAGGGCCAGCAAGCTGACCAAGGGATGGTCATGGGAACGGGGTGTGCATAGGCACACTGGCTGTGTGGAGAGGCACCTGTGGCCACTGTGGAAGTCGGGGGGGCTCCTCAGAGGAGAGAGCCCCTGAGTCAAGCCTTCAGGGTTGAGTAGGTTGAGAGCTTAGAGGTTGGAGGGGTGAAGAGTGAGGTGGAGTGATAAGAGAAGCTGCTGGCAGGGGGTGTTACTGGAACTGATAACGAAGGGATGGGTAGGGTCCAGAAAAGGAGGAGGGGAAGGCATACCTGCTGAGGAGTTGCTATGAATGGGTCAGTTAGTTATTGCTGTGTAACAACCTACCCCAAATCTTGGGGGCTTAAAGCAACAAAGATGCATTGTTTTCCATTATTCTGGGCATCAGGAACTCGAGGGGGGCTTGCCTTGGCTTGGCTCGGGGGTGGTTCTCCATTTGGCATCAGCCTGGGTCAGTCACTCAGCTGTAATCAGCTGGCAGCTGGCCTGGCTGCGCTGGGAGGTCGGGGGTCCGCCCTGTCGCCATTCTCTGTCTCTCTCTCCATGTGGCTAACTTGGGCTGCCTCACAGCATGGCGGTCTCAGGGGAAGTCAGACTCACTACATGGTGACTGGCTCCTAAAGGAAAGTGGAAGCTGCCGGGCCCCTTCCGGGCATGGCAGCCTGTCTGCCACATTCTGTTAGTCAAAGCAAGTCAGCTCCTGAAGGGGGACGTGGTTTGTATGCGTTGGGAGGGAAGGAACCTTAATGGTAGTCATCATGTCTCCCTCAGGGAGCAAAGGCCCAGGGATGAGGGTGCCTGATGTAGGTTTGGACCAGTAACCAGGTGGCTGGACTGCCTGCGGAGGCAAAGTCCGGCCTTTCCACCCAGGGCACTGCCCTGTTCTCCCATGCCGTTCTTTTCTTCAGAAGCATCCCTAAGGGGGCCTGAATTTTCCAGAAGGCAGGCAGTGTGGGGGCTAGGGGCATCATATAGCTCCAAGTCTATTTTGTCTCCCTCCCATTAGTGCAGATGTTCTTCCCTGGGGTTTAAAAGGGACTCTTGAAATTATTTGCAAATGTTGGCTGGTTTTTTTGGACCAAAGGTCCATGGCTTTCATCTAGGAGGCAGAAGAGGTGCCTAACTTCCAAAAAGTGAAGAACCAGTATCTCACCTTAAGCTCAGTAAAGTGGGTGTGATGCCTCTCTCCTGGCCCCCTCCATCCCACCCAGTCATTCCCATATTCATTTATTCAACTGACACAATCTTAGCCGCGTCCTGGCGCTGCAGTGCCTGTCCTCACGAATGTTACACTCTCGTAGGGAAGACAGACAATGCACAGCCAAGCAAACAATGATCTGATTTCAGCCAGTGATCAGTCTGCAAGGAAAAACAACAGAGTAAATTCATGGAGAAGAGGAGACAGCAATATGTTTTAGGTGAGTGGGCAGGGAGGGTTGCTCAGTGGAGAGGACATCTTTGCGGAGCCCTGCAGGGATCTGTGGGAAGTGTCCCCCGCAGACAGAACAGCACGTGCAAAGGCCCTGGGGCAGTAATGGGTTTGCCCTGTTTGAAAAACTTAGAATGCTAGTTTTATCAAGTATATGAACAAAGGGGGTAAGTCCTAAGCACTAAGGTCAGAGAGGGGGTAGGAACCAGATCATGTAGGATTTTATAGGCTATGGTAAAAGATTTGAGTTTTAAGTATGATGAGAAACTATCAGAGGATTTTGAGCCAGCCAGTGTTTATTATTTCCCAGGTTTGCAATCCAGCTATCTTCATGCTTTCTCTGGGGCTTTGGGCAAGTCATTTATCTACCTAGTTACCTCACTTTCTGCATCTACTAATTGGAAATAATGACACTTACCTCAAAAAGTTGGTTTAAAGAGGATTAATACTCATAAGGAGTGGAGTATTAAACAGTGCCTGGTCCCTGGTAATCACTCAATCAGTATTACCTATTATTTTAACCCTCTGTCCCCTATAATAGATGTTTACTCTGCTCCTGGCTGAACTTTTCTCCCTTTCTCTTCCTACAAACCCCCAGGCATCCAGCCTCAGGGGAGCCAGAAGAGCCTGTCCACAAAGCAGACATGGGACGAGAGCCCTGCATGTCCGGCTCCTGGCTGCTCCGTGGAAGGCTCCGGAAACCCAGTGGGGGTCTTCTCTCTTTCCCTTTCTTTTTCTTTTTTAAATTGGGGGTCAGGTGGGAAGTGTAAAAAGCCCAGAAATCTCCCCTCCCTAGCGTTCAAGATTCACGTTCAAATACTTCTGTTGATGAGAGGCTCAGAACTTGGGACTAAGTTAGGCTGCTAAGTCCTTTGTCCTTCTGTCCGATTTGGCCGGAGGGGTTTGGCCCGCTGCCCGCACACGCTCACTCACACTGTTGGAGACGCGTGGGGCCCTGCGCTTCTGGCTGGGACCCTCTGCCTTTCACTTGGTCAGCATCTTGTGGGGCAGGAGTTGCTCTGTGGTGTGGGTAAAAGGCATCTTTTCCTGCCTGGGTCCCAAGGACTGCCCTGGCCTGTAACTCAAGCATTGTCAGCGAGGCCATGGCTGGCTGCCCCCTTTGACAGCCGGGGCATCCCAGCCTCCCGGTGTGACCTAGACGCTGAGGCCTGGTTGGACGCCGGTGTTTTGGCTGTGCCTCTTACGGTGGGAGAGAGGGGAGTTCCTGGGATTGAGAAACCTGGGGCTCCCGCTGGGTGGGGATGGCAGGCGGAGGAAGACTTCTGTGCAGCAGGGAAGCTCTCTTACCCTACGTCACAGTTCCAAGAAGAGACATGCCCACCTAGATACCAGGATGTTGTTTCAACCGACCCTGGTGACAGCAGCATCACTTCCTTTTTCGAATCCCCCCATCTGTTTCTTCTGCTCACGTCAGAGGGCTGTTTCTCCTAGCACTTGAATTTGGGAGTGTTAGAGATTTAGGAATCCCATCGTTATCAAGTGGCTTAATGCAGTCTGTGCCACAAGAATGAAAAAGCATGGATTTTCCAAAGATTTAACCATAAAACCTGGCCAGGGAAAGAGTGGCCTGATGTCACAATGCTGGCCTGGGCCCTCAATGTGAAATTGGCTGAATCAGGAGCCAGTTTAGGTCCAAGATAGCATGATGGACCAAGTCAGCGTTTTATAAATATATAAAGGCTAAAACAGACTGCATACACTCGGACCAGCCTGACTCCAGCAATACGCACCCTTTTGCCCTGTGGGCGCCCGGTGCTGGTAATGCCCTTTGGTGGACGTAAGTAGCTGCTGTGTGGTGTTCTCAGGCCTGAGCTCTCCCCCATAGCTGCATGCAAGAATCCTCAGGGAGCTTTAGAAAAGTAAGAACTCCTGGGCTCCATCAGGAGATTCCTGCTCAATAGGGATGAAATGAGACCTAGGAATTTGTAATCAAATTTGTAATTAAAACAAAAACCCCTAGCTCTGGTCCCAGAAGCAGAAGGAAGGCTACTTCAAAGGCAGCAGGATATCACCACCCAGGGTGAACTGTGCCCAAAGGAAGGGGAGAAACAGGGAGGAAGGGAGAGGAGAGAGAATGAAAAGGCCGACTTTGACACTGGGCGGGCAATAAAAGGGGACTTGGTGTGAACCAGTCCACTTGCAGACTCCTGTAGTTGTTGATAGGACATGCTTTATTTACATCTTGATTTCTGCAGCTTTATAGTAAGTCTTAAGACCAGGGAGTGTAGATCCTGTGCATTTCCATAGGGATTTTAGAAGCAGCTTGTGAAGTTCTACCAAAAAAGAAAAAAAAAAATTCCCAGGTGATGTTGAGGCTCAGCTAGGTAAGACTCCCCCCCAACCCCGGGATTCTGTGATTGCAAATTCCTTCCCATTTCAAATGTGCTGCCACCGCGAGTATGGCTGTGTGTGCCTCTCAGTTGTTCTCTAGGTTGTGCTGGTCGGACATGTGGACCCGTTTTCGCCCTGGAGCCCGATTCCAGGGCTTCCCGTGTGGTCGCGTCGGGACTCACTGTGTCGCCCTCTGCAGGAGGCGACACTGCACTCCTGGGCGGCACTGAGGGCTTCTCGTCCTTCCAGCCAGAGCCGCCAGCCGCATCTAGGTCACCGTGAGCTCAGAGTAGAACCATTGCCCAGGAGACCTGGTCTCCCTTCCAGTGTCCGCAGGAGACCAGGTCAGGTGTTCTGTGGGGGTCTCGCCGCCCCGGCAGCCTCCAGCAGGCCTGCGGTGCTCCACTGTGGGGGGGTCCCTTTGGACCTCGTCCGCCAGCTGAGCTGCTGCAGGGAGCCTGAGCAGCCCCTTCCTGCGGCCCACGGTGGCGGTTAGCGGCGAAGACTTGGTGGGCGTCCTGTGGGCGTTTGGAGGCCCGATGGCCAGCTGTAAGGTGCTTGCGGGGTTGCGGGCTTCCCGGCAGGCCTGCTGCCCCCTCTGCTGGGCGCCCTGCACAGTGCCCCGCTCCCATGGGCACCTGGTTTGGTCTGGTTGGCAGGAGGGGGCCGCAGGGCTGGCCCGCTAACAGACTGGGCAGATGAGGCAGGAGGGGTCCATGGCCTTCCCGCAGCCGGGGCCCCGACTCTGGCACCGGAGGCCAGCGTCCATCCCCCACGGCCTCTGCTTCTGTAACAGACACCACCTAAGGGCCCTCCTTCCTGCAGTCTCCCCCCACCATGCAGCCGGCCTCCCTTCGGGGTTCTCTGGTGGCCGCAGGACGCAGACACAGCCTGGACTCCTGTCCTCCCAGCCGGGGCGCAAAGCGGCTGCAGGACACCGGTTCTTAGCACATCAGCTCACGGGTTCCTAGGGATTTGCTTCCATAGGACTTCTCTTTCATGAAGTCAGAATTCTAGAGGAGCGGGAGTGGCCTTTGGTAGTCGGGTACCAGGCCCGTCCACAGAAGGTGGGGTGCTGCCAGCCGGCTGGGGTTGACCTGGGGTCACGAGGGCAGATCAGGACTGGAGCCTGGGGCGGTTCCCTGGCCCGTGGCGGCGCACATGGGGCCTGCAGCGGCCCTTCCTACGCCACAGTTGGGTTAGATGCCCGGGGCAGCAACACCGGGCTCTTCAGGACAACTCAGTTCAAGTGGTCACTCTGAATTAGAAACACATGTTGAGCTCAGAAAGACATCCACTGCCAGGAGTGATCTCTCCAGAATGAGCAAAATGCTGTCCAGTCTTTGTTACAACTTTGTAATAAATGTATATGCATTGGAAACACGTGATAACCGTGATGCTGGAGAGCCGGCATGAGCCAGGGCACGGGGGTGGGGGGTGTTGTTGGGGAAATGACTGGACCCAGGGCAGCTTTCTCCTTACTGTCCTGGCTGAGATGCCTCGGAGCAGTCAGTTGCCCACAGCAGGCCTGGGTGTGCTCCCCCAAGGAAATTAGTGGAGGATATTTGTTCCAAGGGGTATACTTGTGCATTCTTTGCCTTCTGTGCAGTATGGCAAGCCTGGGTGTTGGAGTGATGGATATAAAAGAGCTGTCACTGTCTCTGAGGACCAGAATTGCCCTTGGTGACAATGACTTTTGGGCAAAATTCAGGTACCTAATGCAATGGCTGGCAGGAATTAGAGTGTGTCCCATAGTACCTTCTAGCCTTCATTCATTCACCAAACACTTAAATGTCTCAATGTCAGGTGCCAGGCCCTGTGCCAAATGCTGAGGATAAAAGATTATTAAAATGTGTCCTCAAAGGCTCATTATCCAGCATGACAGGAACACTATAAACAAATTGAAAGACTAAAACAAGTCATCTAACGAATGAAAAGAACTCTGAAGAAACACACAATGTAAGAGAACAAACATGTAAAACCCTTAAAAGAGCCTTCTTTCTTATTGGAGGCTTTCCTTGCAGACATGTGATCTTGACCATGGTTCATGTGTAAAGGTGAGGCATTGGGCAAGATTTCATGCTGGCGGGCTTCATTATGGGGACAGTTTGAAGATTCTCCCTTTCTCCAACCTAAGCTATAATAAGTGTCCTGGGAGCTAAGTAGGAAAGGGGGTTGGGAGCTTCCTAATTCAGTGGGCAGACTTTGTGTTTCCAGACTGTTCTCTCACTCCTGTCCTCCATTGTGGCTGATGTCCCCATGTCTGCAGTCCCTCTGCCTCAGTTTGTCTAACCCAACCCTTCTCAATCAGGATTCTGAAAGAGAATTGAGGCCTGATTGCTGTTCCATTGAATGATGAGAATTCTCTTCTCTGTATCTAAGTATTAGTTCTGTATTATCCTTGGGATGACTGAGAAAGTGGTGAATCATTCTCCATAGGGCTTAATTCTCTCATGGAGCACTGGTCGGTCCCTTTGGGGCTGGAGGTGGGTGAGCTACGTGGCTCTTTGGTGGAAGGGGAGCACATGTTTGATCGCCATAGTTACCTTAGTGAGTTTGAAAACGAGACAGGGGGTCAAAATGCAATCACTGATTTTGCCGGGACATCACTGTATAGCTTCGGGACTTGGGCACTGCAGGTACCATACAGACTGCAGAGGTGGGTGGGGTTGGAGGCTGGTATCTGCCATTCCTGGTTATTTTTAGATGCCTTGTGGACCCTTGGAAGCCTTCCTGGAAGCCTGCCTTGTTCCAGGAATGTATTCATAGAAGGAAGGGCTCGCTGCTTCCTGGTGTGTCACAGCGCCATCCCCTAAGGGCAGGGAAATGTGAATCAGAAGTTTCTTCCCGTGGACTTCCCCTTAGCTGGTGAGCTTAAGGCTGTGGCAAGAGGCGTGGGGTGTTTCTGCTCCTTTGGGGCCTGTGCCTGCTGCAGAGGGGCCTTAAGCTCCCTGACGCCTGCTGGGGTCACTGCGGCATCTGCGTTCGGCAGGGCTTCGGCTTGCGGAACCATCCAGTGACCCTCAGACTTGCCGGTTTGAGAGAACATAAGGTGGCTGGGGGCAGCAGGTCCTGTTCAGTAATTCCTGATAGACCTGTGGTATCATCATGTGGTGAAATCCGAAGTTTTAGTGCTGAGGCCAAGAATGGTGCTGTTCTGGGGAGGCAGCCATTGTGTAGAAAGGCTGAAAATCCTCCCACCTCCCCCTGGCTGCTGTGCAGGGGTCCCCAGTGACCTCACCAGCTCCTGGGTGACCTGAGGGCAGCCTACCCCGTGGCCCACCTCCTGAAGCTGTGAGGCATGCTGTGCCCACGCTCTAGTGGCTGCGCTGGGCTCGCCGGGGCCCGTGCCCAGGACGCTGCTGATGCACAAGCACATACCTTCCCCGGGAGCCGAGCCCATCAGGTCTCACCGAGGGGCCTGGGGCTGAGCAGTCGAGTCTGAGGTTCTTAACCCTGCGTTTTTCTCTCCACTTTCCAAATGATCAGCCGAGGAGCCCTCAGAAGCGCCGCCGCCCCCGCCCCGAGGAAAGACCCCGCAGGTGCCTGGAAGGCCCTCCCACCCGGCTCTGGAGGAGGCCCCCACGGAGGCCTCTCATCCCGAGCCGACCCCTCTGCCGACACCGAGCGCTCCCCCACTACCTGAGGACCCCAGAAGACGGCCACACACAGGCCAGCGGCCTGTCCTGCCCAAGAGACCCCCACACCCGCTGCCCCCGCCAACATGGCCGGGCTGGACAGGGATGCCCTACTTGCCTGGCTCCACCGGGGTCATTATGGAGACTGGAGAGGCCGGGCCTCCGGGGAGGATGGGCGTGTCGGGGAGGGGCCTGCCCCAAGGAGTGGACGGCCAGACGGGGCAGGGGCCCATCCCCAGCGCTGAAGGCTTCGCGGGAGCACCAGGTAAGGCCCTTGCGGCTGGGCACATCTGAGTCGGTGGGGGCGGGGGGGGGGGGCATTGTGAGAATATATGGAGGGTCAGCCTGAGCCTTAGGGGGTCTGCTGCAGGGTCTTTCCAGGTGCAAGTTCCAAAAAAGAGCTCTTCAGAGGTGCTGAGGGATGAGTTCATGCTAATCGAACCCCCAGAGGCTGGGGCACCCCCAGGGTTAGTGCAGTAAACATCTCGTCCCACTTCCAGTAGGAAAGTGTACCTAGGAGACCAGTGTGGACTGGGAGCCTCCGCAACAGCAGAGAATGCCGCCCCTCAGAGTGGGTGGGCCAGAAGGTTCTGGCTCAAATCTCAGCCATGTGAACACAGGCTTTGGGGCCTGGGACGGCTTCATAACCCCTGGAAGGCTCAGCTCCTTCACAGGCAAAGTGGGGGTAATAGTGGGAGCTTTGGGGGCAGCTCTGAGGGTGATGGAGAAAACCCCCGTTCAGTGCTTGGCCAGGAAGGACTACTTGCGAGCTGTGCAGGGCAAGGCAGGAGGGAGAAGAAAAAGGGAGCGAGCAGGTGTGTGACCCCTGCTGCGTGCCAGGGACTGAATCAGGTGCTGGGGCTGCTGTAGCTGTCCTGACGGCACTGTGCAGTCCAGGGTAGTCCCGTTTAACACATGAGGGAACGGAGGCTCGGGGCGAGGACAGGTAAGCGGATGGTGCTGCGTAGGACAGTGCACACCGGAGCAGGCTGACCCCAGCTGGGAGGGGCTGGCGCACCCGGGGGCCCTGAAGTGCCATGGCTGCCAGGCAGGCGGGGTCCGTGCCGGGAACACAAGGAGGCACGGGTGCTTGGTTCCTGCTCAGCCACCCCAAGCTGCAGCCATCACAGCTCTCCCCCAGGCGACTGTGCCTCTCCAGAAAGGACACTTCCTCTCCTGGTCACGCCATGCATTACGGCTGTCTATACCGCATCTCCTGCCGTTTGGCCCTTTGTCCATCAGCGCTTCCACCCCCGCCACCCATTCATGCATTCATGCAGCACAGTCCAGCCTCCTCTTTCTCTTCCTCCACCAGCCAGCTTGCCCTCAGGGCTCTTCTCTGGTCGGGAGAAGTGGGCCAGGGAGGAAGCAGGCACAGTGGGGGCACAACTGTGCCTCTCCTTCTGGGAAGGCAGCTTGTTGGGGGCAGGGGAAGGGGGGGTGCTTGTTTTGTCTATTTAAAGAAGTAGCGTGAGGAGCAGGGAGAAAAAGAGGGGCTCCTGTTTGACGTTCGACCCCATTTTTTTTTTCAGGATACCCCAACTCCCCTCCGGTAACCTCCCCAGGTACGTGTGCTGGGGGACCAGGCCGCCTCTGCCCCTCCCCGGCGTGTCCTGCCTGCTCCCTCTGGGCTGTTAGTGTGGGTGGAAGCCGGGGTCCACCAACTGAGGGGGAAACCGCTGCTGACTGGATTGACGCCCCCCCCCCCCCCAAGATTTGCTCCTCGAGAGGGTCAGAGTCATGCCTGAGACAAGGACTTGCCCTCATAAATCAACAAGCGATGGAGTCGGCCGAGAGGCTCACTGGCCGGGTCTCTGCCTGGTGCCGCACCCAGCCTCCCAGTTCCCCACTCTGCGCGTGTGTGGGTGTCGGGGGCTCAGGGTGGCCACGGTGTCACACGGGCATGCGGCCTCGCGTGTCCGCCCCCCGCCAGTGCCGTCCCCCTGCGCGTCCCACGGTGCTTTACCACCTTAAGGCAGAAGAGTACGGGCGAGGCTGCCTGTCCTGGCACACGGGCCTCAGTGCTCCAGACCCTGACCTCTAACCCCTGCGAATGTTCCATGCCCTCTTGGCTCCAGGGGTTCCAGTGCCTTCTCTGGTGTCTTTCTCTGCGGGTCTCACTCAGAAGCCTTTCCCCAGCGATGGGGGCGTCGTCCTCTTTAACAAAGTGCTGGTGAACGATGGAGATGTGTACAACCCCAACACTGGTAAGCTCGGAGACTGTGCACTGTCTCCCAACGCCAGTGGGGCCCCGTCCCGTCTGCTTCCCCAGGGCGTGTGGGTGGGGTGGGGGCGCCACGCTGGAGGAGGTGCCTGGGCAGCTGCGGGCGTGTGAGGGGACCACCTGGCCCCTGGTACTCTTCCCCGCTTTGTGGGGTTGGATGGAGGTTTCCAGCTCACAGGCTGCAGGGTGGGTGGGTGTGCAGTGACATTTTCTAGTCATGAGATCAGCATACCAGCCCTCGGCACTTGCCACGGGAAGCGCCGTCCCACTTGTTTGTGGAGGCCGTGGAGCTCTGCCCGCCACAGTTACTGTGCCCTGGCCCCTCCCCACTGTCGCTCCATGCCAGCGAGAGGCCTTTTTCAGTGTCCTGTTGTCCTCACACCGAGACAGGACAGACGGGAGACCAACCCCCTGCCCTGTCTCCTTCAGAAGCTTGTTGATGAACAGAGCCAAGGAAGGGGACAGCATTCCTTCCAGAAGGGGCCAGACCCTGCTTGTGGGGTCTCCCGCTCTGGAACAGAATCACTTCAGTTGTGGGCCTGGGTTCTGCCTGGGGCATGTGTGTTGTTCCCCAGCCCCTGACAAGAGTGAGGACCAAGGTCACCTCAGGTTCCTGTGGTGTAGGCTTCCTCCTTTCCATCACACCTGAGCCTGGGCTTCTGTCCATCTTTGTCCCCAGAGATTGGAGTCAGAGCCTTCCTGAGAGGCCAGACACGGGCATCTTGTCCCCTATATGAAGGGGAGGCAGGTCAGGGCCCCCCTTCCCCGCCAAGCCCATGGGCAGCATGGAGGGAAGTACAGCTCCAGGTGGGCCCAGGGCAGGTCAGGGCAGAGCCCCGCTGCAGGTGCTGAGGGCCCACGCAGCTGGGCGGCCTTTCCCGAGTAGCCCACAGACTCTGAGAAGCCGGTCTCTGGGCCCATCAAGCGCCAGCGTGCTGAGGTGCCCACACGGGTCCTTGCCGAGGAGCTACATGGGTGTGATGGCAAGTGGGAGTTGAGGGAGGTTATGAGGAGGCAGATGAAACGGGATTCCTTCTCAGCAGAGTTTTTAGCCCTCACCCTCATGTCTGCCCTGCGTGGCCGTCTAATAAATCCTACAGTGGTTCTTAAGTTTTAGTGAGCATAAAAATTACCTGCAGAACTTGAAAAAAAACGGAACTCAGGTATCCTCCAGGCCCGTTGAAGTCAAGCGCAGGACTTTTTTTTTTTTTTTAAGATTTTGAGCAAGCGAGCGAGTATGAGGGGAGGCACAGAGGGAGAAGCAGATTCCCTGCTGAACAGGGAGCCCAACATGAGGCTCGATCCCAGGACCCCGAGATCATGACCTGAGCCAAAGGCAGACCTTTAACCAACTGAGCCACCCAGGCGCCCCAGGACTCTGCAGTTTTAACCTGCTCTTTTTTGTGAATAATTCTTTTTAACCTGCTCTTGAGGCACAGAGGCAGGCCGGGGTGCAAGAAGGGCCTTTGCTTTCAGAGACCTTTTTTTCTACACAAATACAGCCTCCTCCTGGGCCCTCACTCCATGCTGTCTTTGATGGTGGGGTAGCTTGTCCACCCTGACAGGTCAGGTGGTCTTTGCAAGCAGGGATGGTGGCACATTTCTGGCACATTCCAGGATGCCCAGCCCAGAACTGTATTCTCTCATTGAGCAGGTCCTCAGTAAAGGAAATTCTGGGAGACCCTGAATGTGGACTCAGCACAGGCAGTCTCTAAGCGAGGAAAGAGGCCATGGGCCTGGAATGCTGGGACCAGGTCTGTTTTCAGGGTCCAGGTGCCCCTCAGGAAGACTGTGGAGCTTCAGATTACTCACCGTTACAAGCTGGGGAAGAGAGCAGGGTGGCCTGGCATTTTCTATTTTTCAGGGCAGATGAAGACCCAGCCCCCGAGATTCCTTCTCAGCTCCTGGGCCCTCCATTCTGTGGCTCTTGGCCTGTGGTCAGCGTCCATGTCTAGCCCCCTCCCCACAGCCCAGGGGAAGTGGCTGCTGCAAGCGTTTGGTGGGGTCTCCGACCTCGTCTGTCTTTGGGGCCAGTTGTCGCTTTGCAAATGGTCCATCTACAAATCCATCTCTTCTTTCTCATGCCTCTTACCTCCGAGCACTGCTTCCCCAGGCCCAGAACCTGTGGGTCATTGGTTCAATGAATGCCAGCTTATTTCTGGCCATAAATGGATGCCACCTGTATACTGGTCCAAGACAAGGAGCCTGGCTCTTCCGCATGAGGGCTGGCTGTGGTCTCTCCCACAAGCTTTGTGGCTTCTTTTTGGCCCCATCTCCTCAGGAAGCAACTCATACATTTCGTAGATTCTGTGCCCAGCACACACATTGTGAGGCTTATTCTCAGTGGGTCTTGGGGTGCTTTCCATGCTGGAGAAAACTCCCAAATGGCAACCAGAATCTGGGCAGCTGGTGCCACCCCACTAAACCTTAGGGGAGGTAGGAGCAGGCCCCGGGCTGGGCCCCGGCCCTGAGTCTTGATGCCTGTGCTGCACACACAGCACGGTGAAGGCAGGTATGCCATGCTGCCAGGAATGTTAGAGGGACTGAGCTCTCTTCCAGCAAGGCTGGCTAGTTCTCTCCCTGCACAACCGCAGGGGGCAAGTTCTCCTGAAGGCTGCTCTGGGTGGAGGTGAGTTAACGGTGATCGTACCACATGCTGGGGGTTTGGCAGTATTTGTCCTCTTCTGGAGGTTACAAGCAGAAGACAGGGTCTCACCGTGAGGATTGGGTTTGTTGCAAAGGGCAGTACCAGCTAAGGGGGTCTGTCACTGGGTGGGCATAGGGCAGGTTCAAGTACAGAAAGGGGCTACCTCCCTTCAGATCAGCCTGCCTTCTATGGGTCGGGTGACCAACTCTCCCAGTTTGTCTCCTGGGACAGTCCTGGAAAAACAGATCGTTAGTCTCCCAAATCTGGGTTAACGGACAACCTGTCCCAAAGGTGCTGGGATGGTGTCCCGGGACACGAGTGTCTGCCTTCCTCCTCCCAGGCATCTTCACGGCTCCGTATGATGGGCGCTACCTGATCACGGCCACCCTCACTCCTGAGAGGGACACGTACGTGGAAGCTGTCCTGTCGGTCTCCAATGCCAGTGTGGCCCAGCTGCATACGGCCGGCTACAAGAGGGAGTTCCTGGAGTACCACCGGCCCCAGGGGGCTCTGCACACTTGTGGGGGCCCGGGGGCGTTCCACCTCGTCGTGCACTTGAAGGCAGGAGATGGTGTCAACATCGTGGTGACTGGGGGCCGGTTGGCTCACACGGACTTTGATGAAATGTACTCCACATTTAGTGGGGTTTTCTTATATCCTTTCCTTTCTCACCTCTAGGGTGGCTGGGGAAAGGTACTGGGAAAGATAGTCGTAAGAACTGGGAAGCTTTAATATATGCAGTTTCTGATGTATGTAACTGGAGCACTGATCTAGTTTTCTGTGAACATCCCAACCCCTCCCCTGAGATTCAGGCCTGCCGTGGCTGCTGAGGCCACACACCTGAGTGTTCCCCAGCAGGTGGCGAGGACACGTGCCTGACAGGGCCACGGCCTGCTGTCGCTGCGCCCAGCTACCTGAGGAGCAGCATCCTCCCTCCCCTGCGGCCTCCGGTGCTGGTGCCGCATCGGCAGGAGCTCTGCTCCAGGGGCCTGCATGGGGCCGATTGGGTGCCCACTGCGGAGCACGACCTGCTGCTGGAGGAGGGAGAGCTGCTGGGGTACAAGGCGGAGGGGATGAGGGCAGGCCAGGTGGTGCCGGTGGCCACAGTCTTTCTTTATTCACAGCGCCTGCAGGAGAAGGTTAAAAACTCAAGGGCTGAAGCCGCACGTGCCACCACAGAGACCTGGGGGCAAGGTGCAGGCTGGCCTGGGCTGGCTCTGCCTCGTGCTCCGGGCCCTGGCCCAGCGGTACAGGCGGGCCGGGAGACTGTGCGGCCTGTGGGGCTCCTTGAATGACGTGTACATGTGAAGTGCAAAGACAGGGAGTGTCAATAAAGATGTAAAACCACTTCAAGTTACTGAAGTCTGGTGCCTTCTAGATTGAGAGGTGTTGCTAAAAACAAACTGCAGAAAGGTAATTGACTTTTTTTAAATGGCTGTAGAAAGCAAGCTTGTATAAATCAATCTCAACCATTAATTAATTGTTACCCCTCACTATGCAAGCTACACACTTGGGTTTCTTTTTTTGCTTATAAAAAACCAGATGTGCTTGGAGGTCAAGGCCCCCCTATGATCCCCACAGCTAAAGAGGGGCTCCTCCAGGGGATGCTTAAAATTCTCATCTCATCAGCAGCTGCCCGAGCTAATGAGCTTGCTCGCTGCACAGCTCACAGCAGATGCGGCTTTAAGGACTCTCAGGTTCCCAGGCAACAACAGGCCCAACATAAAACTGATCACACTGAAAGCTGAGATCATCGGAGAAAAGCAGGAATCTTCCCATGGAGAGCACGTTCTGTTCCAGGGAAGCCCAGGCATGTTGCTCCTTTATCAGCAGCCAAAGAAACCTCTACGACACAAGACCCTTAGCTTCAGATGGTCCCTGCTCATCAGGTTGGTAAAATCTGTTGGCCAAGCAAGTGCCCCTGGGGAGGCAAGTCCCCCTAGAGCCCCAGGGAAAGATGCGGATCAGAGAAGCAAGTTTCCTGGGCCTGAAATCAAGCCACTGGATACTCTTATGCTATAAAAAAAATGCTGATTTTCCAGGACGGCTCGCAAATGAGGTAACAGAGTGGCCACTGGACACTTCAGACAGGAGCCTTCTTTCTCATTCCCTTGACCCAGGTAGGGAGAAGTGACCAAGAACCGCCAGTCTGTGGTTTTAGGACTTTAAAATCTGGATCTCTCTGTCCAGGAGTTGGGGGGGGGGGGGAGGCATTCTCTTCCCGTTTCAACAGCTGGGGAACTGGCTAAAGGTGGCTGTTAAGAGTCTGTCTGTCCTAGAAATGACTTATGGGAAAAACCCCAATGCAGTGGAACATTTTCAGGAAAACCCAGTTGGCACATGTACCTACTTTCGCCCTCACACCCCCTATAAAGACCTTACTCAGTGCCAAAGGGGACAAATGCTCAACAGCCAGAAAAGCAGGGGCCAGACAGAAGGGAGACAGTGACTATTCTTTCTGCTCTCTGGATGGTTCTCTAGAGCACTGAGTAAAGCTTGGTCCTCCTCTCTCAGTGCACCCTCCTTTACTGAAAAAGGTGAATTTCAGCTCTGTGTATCCAAGATCGGCAAGGTAAACTAAGTCTAATTACAGCAGTCCTGCGTTTACTTCAAGATAAGACAGAATGAAAGCTAGATCAGGGCTCCTTCAGAAGATGGCATCTTTCAAAAGGGAAAGGCCATCCTTTGGTACAGAGAGAAAATGCAAGGTCAGCTGAGCTCAGGACTCCAGGAGCTCTGGAGCAGTCCCTTCCAGGCCTTAAGCTATGTGCCTGTGAGTCAGGCGTATGGACCCCGCCCAGGACACGACTTCTCAAAGACGCTGTTGCTGAGAAAAAGGTCAGGGCACTAATGCACAGACAGGCCTGGGACATTTTTTTTCTCCCCCACATGTAACATTAGCAAAAGGCCTCATTTAAATGATGAACAACAAAACAATACCAGCACTAAAGAATGCAAATCAATGCACACCGCATTGGCAATTATTTCCATGGTAGCGCATTAATAGAGCTTTCCTCGGTGGCCCTATCATCTTTCCTGTGGTTTCTCACGACTGGTTTGAAAGGAGTGTTTGTGATCAGAGGGACAGACCCAATCCACACTTGAAGATCTACAACATGCCTTCACATACACATGAACCCAGTTCCTGAACACGTTTCCTTCTTCCCCTACACTGTCCTGTCAAGGAAAGGAAAAAGGCAGACTCCACTCTTATGAGCTGCAGGGATGAGCCCTTACTGCTCCACCCCCAAGCGCTGGAAGCCAGCTCCTTCCAGTCAACGTCTAAGTGTGTCCTTTCTATTCCCTACATACCCCCCGAAGACCCCCGGTCCCCTCACCCTGTGCTCACGTCAAGGCGAAGCAGGAGGACATGACACGCTTTCCCATACTTGAAGGCAGGCTCTCAAGGAGGGCTTTGGGATTCATGTCCAGCACATGCTGCATCTGGTAGAGCCCAGCAATCTGAGGGGATAAGATACTCAAATAGTATGTGGGGTGTGATTTTTGATCCAACACCACTTTGACTCTCCTAGGCTGATGAAAACATCAGAACTGCTAAGTGGTACTCACCCGGAGGGAGGGTTTAATGAAAGGTGGGGTGGCAAAGGCTCTGAGCAGGCCTCCCGGGGGGACCCCTCATGGGCTGCGGGGAACCCAGCCTAGAGGATGCCAGTGAGAACACACCCGGAATTACATATGTATGAATGAATCATTATCTGGCAGAACCTACAAAGCAAGAGAGGTTGGTTCCTGTGGGTGTAGCCTCACTTTTGGAGTCAGGTTTTATAAAAATAAGCACCAAAAAGAAGTCCTTTCTGTAGATGAATTTAAGTGTCAGCAAAGATCAAAATGCTAATTTATGGAAATTATCAGTTTCTGGCAAGAGTACAGAGAATATGGTTTAAATGTCCTCTGAAGGAAGGAGTCAAATGCATTCAGTTTACGTTTGTTTATTGTTGTAACATCTTGTTTTGAACATCAGACACTGCACCAAAATAGGAGCCATTTATCTTAGGATAACTGTCTTTGCCATGACTGAGAGTACTGTACTGATGTTTACAATTAATTTCTGACAACTTAAAACTTATTAGTGGCATTGCTAATAATCAAATACTTCATCAGACTAAATGTAATTATTAAATTAAAACAACGAAGTTTCCCCCTCCCTTTCTTACCTTCAAAACAAACCAAAAAAGTAGTTTTCACCTGGAAAGAGCACTTAAACAAAAACTCAATTTTTAACTGGTTTCATTAAACACAGCATGTTCTAAAACAGGAAAACAAGGCTTCCCAGAGTAAACAGGATACATAAAATGATGCTAAAATTCCCTGGAAGAGTTTGTTTTCACCAACTAGCAAAAGGAGAAAGCATTTACTTTCTACTTATCTTTAAAGGTCTTGCCTGCACCTTCAAGAACATCGTCCCGAAGGGCCGCATGCACTCCTACAGGGCACAGGCACTTTCTGGGCATTTAGCTAGTTGTTGTTCCTCAGCTATTCTGTGACCGTTAGCAGCTTTCATTTTAGTACATCACATCAGTAAGTTTTTTCTTTTTCCAGTTGAAAACTATGCAGATGGTTTTAAGCACAGCAAACACAGTCCTCACACACGGGGGCTAAGTGTGCATGCTCCGGGCCCACACGTGCCCTTCCTCACGCCTGCCAGGGACGCAGATGCTGACACCACAGCCAGACAAGCTTCAGCACGTGGGGAGCAAGGCAAATACTCAAGTCAGATTGAACTGGAGAGAGGGAAAGGGGCCAAGGCCATTTCACCAGTGGAACATCCGAGAGAATGACTTCAAAAAGCCCAATCTGCTTGCGATCACCCCGTGACCTCGCCCATCACCGAAAGCAACACGGGGCTAACGCTTCTTCATTAGCTCACCATTAGAAGGGTCTGTGTACACACACACTCGAGGGTAACTCTTTCACAGAAAGAACAAATGTCATTTGTACCAAATGGCAATGGGTTTCAGCACAAACTTAATACTTTCATAACACTATAGTGAGAATAATCATCCACTTTCAGCAAGAGGGACTCCTTCAAATAAGGAAAAAGATTCACGTTAATTAGCGAATGTAGTACCCACTGGATCTGCAGCAACAGAATGACAAAGTCTAGTGCTTACGGACACTGGGACAGAGGGGCCAGCCACTGTCGGCACAGGGCTGGGACACCCGGGCTCCTGGGTTGGACCTTCACGAGGCCCATGTGTCCACAGAGAAGAGCTTATCAAGGAAAAGGAACTGTCTAATCAAAAAACTCTTTAAAGACAACCTAAAGAGGACTACAGAAGGTTGAGAAGATTTCCGGTACCGCACGTGTGCAGAGAAGCCCTAATAAGCTCAGGTTCAGTGCAGAAAGCTCATGTCCCTCCTGGAAAACAAGCGTGGAGAGGACACATGGGCGGCGTCTCAGAGGCCACCAGCTGCACCGCTGCTCTACCAGGATTGTAAGTCACTAACTGGGCAAAATCTCCCAGAAACATAACCTAGTTTGCTTAACCTACTGTACATAAATAAACTCTTCACACGATTAGTCCTTGCACTATTGAGAGGGGGGAAGGTTTGCACTGGAAGAAGCACATGTTGGTCCTCTGGGAGCATGCACCTCCATGTTCTGCCACTGAGAGCTGCCTTTGGGGGGCTCTACCACAGTCTCCGCACCCAACAGCACGCGGAGAAATGGCCAAACTAAAGGGACTGCCAACTCTCCAATCTAGAAAAATAACCACCCCCATTTCTCCACCTTAGGTCAGTACTACTTGGGAGGGACAAACTACACGGAGGAGAGCAAGGAGAGCACTGCAGTGCAAGTCCCGGGCAAGCAGAGGTGGGCACGGAAGCGGCCCCCAGCGGGCACCTGGATCCACAGCTCCCACTCTATGCTCTGGGACCCGGCTGACCGCTTCCCTTCCAGCTGAGGCCTGTGTGTGCACGGAAGCCTCCTCTCTGACAGTCCTCTGGATTCTAACACCGAGGTGACCATCAACACCCAGGCTCTCAGTTCTGGAGGGGGTCACAGGGCAGACCCTCCCCTGGGGCTGTCTGCTCGGACCACCGTGACTCATTACAACCAGGCTGGGAGACAAAGCTGCAGGCAGAGGGACAGAGAAAAGAACTCTTCCAGGACCCCGCACGAGTGCATATCTGCATTTCTAAGGCCTTGCTTGTCATCCAATCAGCTCCCACCTATAGTACTCTTCTTACGGGCACCAAGCTCATCCAGCAAGACCTGTCCGCCTGACTGGGTCCAAGACAAGAAGGCGATGATCTAAGGGGCTTTTTTTCCCCAGAAGCCCATGTCTGCGGGGCTGGGGTCAGTGGCCCGGGCCCCTGCCTGGAGCAGCCCACTCAGCAGACATCCTATTTCATGGTGGCATGGAAGGAAGAGCCCACGGAAGAAACGTGCACAGGTGGTTTGAACCAACATCACTAACTGGACCTGTAGCAGCTCACTGGACCCTGATCCCCTAAAGAAAGCCCTGGTTTTAGAGAGAAACACTCTCAACTGCCCAGTGGAAATTGTAACACTTTACTTTATACATGTTTTGGTCCCCTCTTAGCTTTTTTTTTCCTTTTAAATTATTCAATTAAAGGAACACCAGCACACACTTAACACAGCGCATGTATGAGGACGACCAGTGACAGGAGCCCAGGCCTCCAACCGCAGGTCCGAGCTCCCCACCTGCCCAGGGCTCTGAGCGGCAACCCTGCCAGGCAGGAAGGCGAAGGAGGACAACAGTTCCAGTGCCAGGAGCTCTCCCAGTGCCTGCTGGTGCCTGGCTGTCAACACGTGTCTTGTCCGGCACCTGTGGCTTGGAGGGTAGCCCAGTGGCCTCTGTCCAGCAGAAGTGCTGGTCACCTTCCCTTGCTGTGAGGCGTGTGCCTGAGGACCTCCCTGGGAGGTGCCGCTTCATGCCAGGTCGTCCAGGTCCACTTGGGGGATCGGGTCTCGCCAGTAGCAGAAGGAGCTGAACTCCGGGCAGGGAAAGGCGGAATTCTGTTCCTTGTTGAGAAGCGGGAACACATGCTCCACGAGCTCACTCAGTCTGTGATACCTAGAAGGGGTTGGGAAAGAACAGCACAAACTGTCACCCTGAAGTGACGTCAGAGCCCAGGACTGTGCGCTGTGAAGCTACTGAGAGGCCTCAGAGCAAGGTGTCCATCCCTTCCCGGGGCACAGCCCTCCTCTTCGTCGGCGATCCTGATACAGATGCTATTACAGAGAAGAAAACACCCAGGCAAAGAGGAAAGCCTCCAAAAGGCAGATGCAGTTCTGCTATTTCGAGGGTGGCCTGATCCTCAGACTCTCTCTGTCCCCAGCTTCACCCCTGGCTGTGGGTGGTGGGCTGAGAAACAAGAACATACTTACGAGGACTTGTTTCCTTTGGTCCTTTCTTGTATTAATTCACCCTTGGGGTTCACGGTGAATATTCTGCAGTCTGGAACTCCCACTTGTGTGTAAGCATAGACATCCTGGAGAAGAAAACATTAAACACGGTGATTACAAGAGAAGACATTAAGAGATGCTTCTCTGGTTCCTCGTGAGCCAGAAGAATTGCACAAGCAGGAGACAGCGTACAACATGTGGAGCTGGAGCAATGCAGCTCTGCCCCTGAAGCTGAGCTCTAGACAAACCCGAACTGAAGAGGGGAGCCAAACCCAAGACCACTAGAGTCAGAACCCTGGGCGCTGAGCAGAGGCCAGGGGCCCAGGAGCAGGTGGGGCTGCACTGCCTGCCAGAGGCCGGAGAGCAACAACCCCTGCGTGCCTAGAACCAGAGGCCCCGTCTGTGCGGAAAGGCTGGGAAGTATCAGGGAAGGCTGAGCGCTCCCTGGGGTGGATCCAAGGACACGGCTTAGAAGCACTCAGAACAGGAGTCAGAACTACCTGAGGAAATGGAATCAAAGCCACAGAAACAAAGTGCCCTTTCTCATACACCAAAACTCTAGGGCAGATGTCCACCTACAGGACCTCCCCAACAGCAGAAATTTAGAATAGAGATAATGAAAACCCATTCAGAACATTCATTTTGCTTATACAACTGGTTTGAGAATCATGATGTGGCTGTACCCTAAAAAATACTCTCCTCTGAATTTTACCCACCACATCTCAATGTGTTAGCCCAGAGGAGACACTTACATTTGGACGGTTTCCAAAGGCAGCATAGAAGGGCTGCTTAGATGGGGCAAACAGATTCTTGATATCATTTAAACACTCAATTTTGAATTTCTCTGGCTTCTTTTCTATCACTTCCCTGGGCAAAAAAAATACAAATACAATGACCAAATTAGAAATGGTAATTTTCCCTGGTGTGTGGTCCTGAAAAGACTTTAGTGCTCACAATCATTTCTGAAAATCTTTTATAACTGGTATCTCTCTTTCCCCTTCTGTGCCAGTCAAGAAAGACTAAGATTCTGAGTGAGGGGTCTAGGGAAGGAGTAAACTTGACAGCTTGACTTTTTTGGATGTCTGACACAGACTGGGTGAGTTCAGAGTTAAAATGCTCTGCGGGAGCCCAAGAACCAAGAGATGCAGAAGCTTGGAATCACATACAAATCCTTACAATGAGTTTGACTTCCAACCTCCCCACCATTCAGACCCCTTCCCCCAGTGTGAGTGGGCACGCAAGTGTGCACAGGAGAGGTACCTGTGGAAGGCAGAGAACAAGCTGCTGGGGGACAACATCAGAGGGCCCCGAGGTAAGATTGTGCCCTTGTCATTGACCCAGTGCAGGTAGCCACGGGTCATGTCAGCCATGCCGATGGCACGAGCGGAGCAGTACAGAAACTTGTAGCCGTTCCTGAAAGAGAACATGTCCTATTTAAAAACATTCCTTGGCCAAAGTTTAAAAAAAAAAAAAACCACTATTTTTTTTTTGACATTTCATTTTATTTTTTAAAGATTTTATTTACTTATTTACTGAGAGAGAGAGAGAGAGAGAGAGCGTCTGCACGCACAAGCAGGCGGAGGGGCAGAGCGAGAGGGAGAAGCAGGCTTCCCGCTGAGCAGGAAACCTGATGCGGGGCTCTATCCCAGGACCCCGGGATCATGACCGGAGCCGAAGGCAGATGCTTAACTGAATGAACCATACAGGTGCCCCAAAGCAGCACTGTTCTTCTAAAAGATTCAAATACATCATGATGTATTGTATGGTGACTAACGTAACATAATAAAATAAAAAAAAAATTCAAATACAGTTCCTTTCATTCATTGTGAAAATCAAATTCCTGAATTTAATAAGAACAGCAGTTAGGATTATAAGGATCTCAATTTTCCATGGAAAACACCATGGAGAAAAATAGAGATATATGCAACAAGGCATTTGCTAAATTTACAAGTATTGATATATCTTCAGCATCTAGTCCAGGAAAGTCAGATTACAGAACAAAAATCTTGGACTATCTTTAAATTATCTGCCATAAAGGAAAGATGCAAAGGATCTTATTTATAAAGACAATTTATAGAATGCAAACCACTCTAAGACAAGGAGCAAAATCACACCTGGGTAACAGACATAAAATTTTCCTATTATGGCATTCTCAACTAATGCTTAAGATACTGAGTCTTCAAATCAATTTTAACTCATACACATTATGGTCCACAAAGGCCAGATAGCTGTTTTCTCTGTTGCCCCAAAAGAGAGGACCACATGGGTGAAATACTTCCCCCATGCATGCATGTATTACCTACTCAGTGAAATCAGATTAAAAAAAACCCAATAAACCAAAAATGAAAATTGGCTCTCCTGGTTAAAATAAAGCAAAGCACCACCCCCTCAGGATAGCCAGAACTATAGATACAGGTAGCGCCTACAACTCTGAGCACTGTGCAGCAGGGAGGAGATGACTGAGACACGTAACGCAATGACTAGCACACAGCTCATGTTCCACAAATGGTGGCTGACGCTCTTCTTTGTGTGAGGCTACTCGAGCACATGGGCAAGTGGGCCGGGATACCTACTCGTTGATGGAATGGTAGAGCTTTGCTATACCCTGATGAGTCCAGTCTTTACCCAGCTGTGGAAGAATCTGCCCTAAAGCATCAGACCTGAAAGGATAGAAAGAGGAAATGGTAACAGGGAACAAAGCACACAAAGCCAAGTGTTTTCCTATTTAAATATCAGCTGCTAAAAACCATCGGGTAGAGGCAGGGTCGGGGGACAATCTAATCTACAAGGGCAACTTTGTCATGGCTTGTGCAACAGTGAGGCAATCCCCTCTGCACACCCACCCACCCACCGAGGAACTTCTAAAAGTAGAAGCCAGATGTTCATTTTCAGAGATAATTTACAACCACACATCCTCTTTTTTCCTCCCTAATCGCAACACCTTACTTTTTAAAATTTTAATGCCACAACTTGGAGACCAAATAACTAAAGCTTTCCAAAAGTTATCTTCAATGTTAATTTGTATGCCTCCACCCATCTTCTCCATCCACAGAATGATCCTATCTATGTGTGACCACGTGTGACCTTAGCATACAAGTCTCAGTGCAGAGAGTTTTAAAAACTTCCTGATGGTGGCCAAGGAGGGACCCCCCGATCCCACCCCCCATTGCAGAGTGGCCTGCATCTTGCCCGCTGCTGCCCATCATGGGCCCGTGCTTACTTGGTTATTGTTCCATCAATATCAGAAATGATGACCTTGTCATTCCAGTTCCACAAGTAAATGGTTCCTGCACAGCGGCAGGTACCTTGATACTGGGTTGTAATACTAAACACAACATCATTTGGGCCATCTTGGAGCTTCAGTTTTGCCTTTTATAAAAAGTAAAAGAAGAAAATCATAGAGGGATAATTTTGAAAATAATGGTATATCACTCTGATGGAATTACATGCAAAATTAAGAGTCAGTTTCCAATAATATGTAGTCATTGAGAGATTGCTAAGATATAACGTTAAGTGAAAAAGGATCCTAATCTCTAAAATATATGAGTGTGTGAGTAAATGTATAGAGTGTGTGTGTGTGTGCGCGCGTGCGCGCGCACGTAGGGAGATGTATAAGGAAAGAAATACATAAATATGATTACTGTAATAATAAAAAGCAAAAAAAATCAGCTGAAGAATGAGTTTACAACGGAGTCTGAATATTTACAAAATCACCACCAGTGTTTCAGGGCCTCAGCTCAAGGCAGGATGGTTTCTGTTGCGCTGGCATGCACCCAGCCCAGCACTGCATGCAGAGCTTGCTCACAAGAAGCTGAGGGAGCCACTGCCTGAATGATGTTCTGGAATTCTAAGAGATTTTTCTGATTCCCCCAAGAAACCAAACGTTTCTGCTCTTCCTCCATAACCTAGGGCACAGCAAGACCATTTCAAACTGAAAACAGGGGAAAAGGAGTGGGAAACAAACAGGAAAGAGGAAACTGCACCTAAATAAGAAAAGGTAATTTCTCTGTGGCTCCTAAGAGACAGTGTATGGCCCAGTGATGGGCTGGCTGGGCAAGATTCATCTGGGAAACAGGTTAAAAATACGTCTCTCTTGGCCCATTCCTAGAAATTGATGTGGGAGGTCTGGGGTCCACGTCCCAGGTTCCCCAGGTGATCCCCAGGGAGGGAGACGCTGTCCTACTGTGGGTGAGCGTTTACATGAGCACACACTGGGTCCCGCGTGCAGGGCTTAGGATAGTGTGGACAGAAGAGGAAGCATGGATAATTAAACAGTTACTAAAATAAGTTGACTGGATCCACACGGATCACACACGACTCACAATCTGGTCTGAAGAGAGTCGAAGAGACTTCTTATATGAGGTTGTGCCGCCATGGCTTGGGGGCTCTGTGGGAACAGGGTCCACTTTGATGGACTCTTCGAGCTCCTGTGACCCCTCATCACTCGATGAGTCATCCTCAGTCGGCCTATTCAACAGCAATCCAGTTACTCAAAAGGCAGCAGGGCATTTTACTAAGAGCTTTTCATTTAGGATCAAGAAGAGATCCTAAAGCCATTCTAGGGATTGGAAAAGTTGTTTCCTCTGTTTCCTGAGTATTCCTATCATGAAGTGAGAAGGCCCCCCTCCTCCTCGCTCTCATGACTAGCCAGCAGTGACAGTCTGGCCATGACTAATTATTTTCTGCTATGACTGGTGAATGCTACTAGGTCTACTGACTCTTGCTGAAAAGATACGGACGTTTCAAAAGATGCAAACTGCAGAAAATGTAATTGCTTACACAGATTTTAAGAATAAGAAAGATTTAACCCGTTTAACAAAAGAGGGCAAAGAGCAAGAAAATGAATGCTCAGGCTTAGACCAACTACTGCAAAGAGCAAGAAAATGAATGCTCAGGCTTAGACCAACTACTGAATTAAAGAGCTGGAGTGGGAAAGGAAAGAATCTGGTTGGGGAAGTACAGCAGGAACGAGAACAGGGTGCATGGTAGCACCTTCTTTCAGGGCCAGCCAAACCAAATATCCAGAGGGGTGCTACTTCTTCTAAGAAATGAAACGGACCCACACCAATTTTGGAATTTTAAAAAAAATTTAATTTTAAGCAATCTGTATATCCAACAGTGGGGTGCGGGGGCTGGAACTCATGACCCTGAGATTGAGACTTGTGTGCTCTACTAACTGAGCCACGAGGCGCATCTTTAAACTCTTCTGCATCTCCCTTTTGCGCCTGACAGGAAGCCAGGGAGCAGGGGCCAGGGACAGCACATCTTAAGGCTCCTCAAGATCCCTTCCCAGAGGCCTCCATTTCACAGGCATCTGATTCCATGGCTCCAGGATGGGAGCAAGACATTTAAAAAGCAGTGATGGGTATATTTACTCCTCTGATTATCTTTTTTAGAAAAGCAGAAGTTATGCACCAACAAGCCACTTACTGTCATGGTTGTCCATAAGAGAAAGACATTTCTGACTAGAAATTAAACAAAACTGTCAAAATCAATTTGAATACAATGGCTAAATAGCCCAAGTGCTGTGAGCCCAGAGGATAAGAAAGGGCGCCCCACCTGCCACTGGCTGGCTCCTTTGCGCTCGATGCCAGGTCACTGGTCGGTGGCACGTCAGATTTCCCTTCCTTGGCCTCTGGCAGCTAAAACAACAAGATAATAACGGCAATGTACAATTTTTCCCTCCCAGCGACTGACAGGTAAAAATGTCTCAGCAGCTCTCTCTAGGAATGAGCAAAATGATTTTCTGAATCCACAACTTAAAAATGCTTAAGAAACAGACTTTCTCTACTTTGAGCCAAAGGACAGAAATCTGAGACAGAAGTCACATGCTCCTATGCAAGAAGCTGCACTACAGAAAGCCCCAAGTGAAAATTTTTAAAAGGGCACTACTTCAAGTCACGGAATAGAATTCGACAGGCCCACACTCATTAGTCTGTGCCAGGGACACCAGTACTACAGAATGCAAGTTACTGATGCCACTGCCACCACCATCTCCTCCTTGGGAGGAGAACAAGCTCTTGCTTCTGTCTGGAAGGTAATGTAGTGAGCAAAGCGGAAACACAACAGGCTTTGGAGCTGGACTCATGGCCAAACCCTAGCTCCATCCCTCTCCAGTTGTGTGCACTGGGTGAAGCGACTTCACCTCTCTGTGCCCCAGTTTCTTTGCCTGTAAAGTGGGAGCTCAGACATCTCTACTGTCGGGCTGCAGTGAAGGTGAGGGTGAAATAAAGCATCTAGCATGGTACCTCCACATCTAACTGTTCAAAAATGGGGACGGTCACTATTGTAACAGAGTATTATATAGTCCAAACTGACTGACTTGTGCTTGGCAAAAAGGTTTTTTGAATAAATCAAAGAGTCACTTCTTTTCAGCCCATGGAACAAATTACCTCCTCCAGGTCTGTTACCTGTTTCGTCATGCTTTCTCTCTTACGCCAAAACCACCAGCGACCAGACTTCTTTGGCATTTTATCTTTGACCCAGGACTCGACTGTGGCCTGGAAATGATCAACTTGGGTCAGTCTAGCCATCTCTCTGTCACAAAGACCCAACTACTTTCTACCAACAGCCTGTAGGATGGTGCCTTATCATGGAATGTGAGCAACATTCTCCACACCTCCCCAAGTCCTCTAGAGTCTGTAACACCTCCGAAAGGCAGGCAGTCCTCTTTTGTGATGGTATAGCTTCGTGGCGGGTCTGTGGTAGGAGACTGGGTGGTCTGGCTATAGAGGAGCAGACAGTGGCGGGGGGGGGGGGGGGGAGCCGCCAGGTGGGCTGTTCTCATTTCTTTACCCTGGGAAAACATGTTCTTAAGACCAGCTAGGCTGATAGATTTAGAACTTTCAGGTTTTACACCACAGACTTATTAGCCACAATGTAACCCAATCACACTGATGTCACACTTCTGGTGGCCACATCACCTTCTTGCTACTTCTTTCCATATTAATGAGTAATTTTTTTCATTCATTCTGTATTTAGCCAACAATAACACCCAGTCAGAAACCAGTATAAATAATCTAAGAAAAATGACAAAGATATGGCAGCCCAGCAAATTTCCTAGATTTTGGGCATAAGATAATTTGAGTGGGCACAAAGAACTCTTTAGATCTTCTCTAATATTAATTTTAAACAAAACTCTGAATAGTACCCAGTTTAAAAATATGCACATATGGATGTTTCTAAATATCTTATGCTGTAGTTTTTTTAAATTTTTTTATCGTTATGTTAATCACCATATATTACATCATTAGTTTTTGATGTAGTGTTCCATGATTCATTGTTTGTGCATAACACCCAGTGCTCCATGCAGAATGCGCCCTCTTTAATACCCATCACCAGGCTAACCCATCCCCCTACTCTCCTCCCCTCTAGAACCCTCAGTTTGTTTTTCAGAGTCCATCGTCTCTCATGGTTCGTCTCCCCCTCTGACTTACTCCGCTTCATTCTTCCCCTCCTATCTTCTTTTTCTTAACATATGCTGCATTATTTGTTTCAGAAGTACAGATCCGTGATTCAACAGTCTTGCACAATTCACAGCGCTCACCATAGCACATACCCTCCCCAATGTCTATCACCCAGCCACCCCATCCCTCCCACCCCCCACCACTCCAGCAACCCTCAGTTTGTTTCCTGAGATTAAGAATTCTTTCTCTGATTGACTTAATTTCACTCAGCATAACACCCTCCAGTTCCATCCACGTCGTTGTAGATGGCAAGATCTCATTCCTTTTGATGGCTGCATAATATTCCATTGTGTATATACACCACATCTTCTTTATCCATTCATCTGTCGATGGACATCTTGGCTCTTTCCACAGTTTGGCTACTGTGGACATTGCTGCTATAAACCTTGGGGTGCACGTACCCCTTTGGATCCCTACATTTGTATCTTTGGGGTAAATACCCAGTAGTGCAATTGCTGGATCGTATGGTAGCTCTATTTTCAACTGTTTGAGGAACCGCCATACTGTTTTCCTGAGTGGCTGCACCAGCATGCATTCCCACCAACAGTGTAGGAGGGTTTCCCTTTCTCCACATCCCCGCCAACAACTGTCATTTCCTGACTTGTTAATTTTAATATCTTATGCTATAGATAGTTTTAAAAAGGAAACGAAATGGTGCATCATCTCACCTTTGGCAGACTCTTCTGGAATACTTGCAAGCTAAGGATCATGGGAGCAGCCAAAGCCCAGTTATAGTAACTGTGGAATAAAAATTGTGCAAAACCATTACACAGAGAAGAGAGTGAGAGAGAAAAGAAAGGGGAAGAGAGGGAGGGAGAGAGAAAAGAGGATTGGCGTAGGAACAACGTAAAATTCCTTATTCTTTTCAGTGACAAGATGATCAACCAAATTTTTTGTCACATGAATGACCTTTGCTTCGAACCAAACTTCTCTGAGCAGAGATGCAGTAAAATATCTAAGCTATATTTCAATGCTTCATTGAAAAACAAGGCTGAGGCTTCTCTTTCACTTCAAAGTCACTAGTCCATTTATAGGAGATGGCACATTTTATGGCAAGAAAACTAAGTTAAAAAGAGCACTCTGAAAAAAACTCTGCAAGAGTATTCAACAATTACAAAAGCAGGAGTATTTACCGGTTATATATCCGTATTACAAGGTTAGGATTGTCTATAAGCCCAGGGTTTTCTGCAAATTCATGATAAGTAATGATATGCTCCATGAATTTTTCTGCAATGTAAAATAATAATGATCCTTTGGTTAGAGATTACATAAATTCCTAAATGAGATTATCACAACTCTATGTTGAAGGAACCACAGGATAAAATGAGTCCTTTAAAAAAAACCCTTTTTACATTCATCAAAAGCAAAATATCAGACACATTTTTTTTATCCAGGACAAGAAAGAACACTTCTCCTTTTTCTAGTCTTCCCCTCTTCCACCACTCCTCCCGCAGTTAAAAAAAAAAACAAAAAGCCACAAAAAAACCCCACAAAACCACCACCACAACAAAAGAAACACAAGAGGAATATGCCAGAGACTTTCAGGAAAATAGATTACAAATGTGGCCGGGCGGGGGGAGAGAGAGAGGAAGACACAAGACACACGTGTGCGTACACACTCGAGAACAAACACTGCAGGTTCATTCTTAACAGACACACTTTACCGGCAGGCAACGGTGTAACTAGGGAATATTCATGGGGATCTTACATCTTTAAGTGCATGCTACAGAGTAACATAATAAAAAATTTAAAAAAAAAAGGCTCTAAGTGCATGCTACATTAGAAAAACAAAACATTTTACAATTGCTTGGAGAAAAAAAACCTAAAAGACACACATCAGAATTTAGTTTAGGGTCTGTCAAGAAATGAATCCCAAAGTTCTGGAGAAATGAATGAGGATTCTGCATGAATCTGTGTGCTCTGTTCCTAAACTGGCACTCTAGTAGATCTAGGCTAACAGAATTTTCTCACCAGGATTATTTCTCCTGGTGATGTGTATATTAATTACTTTTACTTGCCATTTCTGCCTCCTCCAAAAACAAATTCTATCTAAGTTACCCAGATTTTTTAAGTGTAAATTTTATGGTTTATGTAACTGTGTATTTTCCATTCCACCCCCCACCTATAATTTTTAAAATGAAGGCTTAATGAGGATTAAGAGCTATTGGCCATAACGGACTCTTGATTTCTTGCAAATAATAAATAGAATTAAGAGATGGAGAAGAGGCATAATGAGTGCCCTGTGACCTTAATTTTTTTTAAAGATTTTATTTATTTGACAGAGAGACACACAGCGAGAGAGGGAACACAAGCAGAGGGAGTGGGAGAGGGAGAAGCAGGCTTCCCACAGAGCGGGGAGCCCGATGCAGGGCTCGATCCTAGCACCCTGGGATCATGACCTGAGCCAAAGGCAGACGCTTAACTGACTGAGCCACCCAGGCCCCCCCGCCCTGTGACCTTTAAAAAGAGAAAGATTCAGCAAAGCACAATTGTAACACTCAGGGAACCCAGTCTGCCAAACACAGGACTTCAGCTGCTCTGAGGGGGAGAGAAGTTGTGGAAAGAAAATCTTTCCTTAGAGGAAAATCAATCAGGGGCCAC
The DNA here is from genome assembly GCF_009762305.2 of Zalophus californianus. Taxonomy (NCBI): domain Eukaryota; kingdom Metazoa; phylum Chordata; class Mammalia; order Carnivora; family Otariidae; genus Zalophus; species Zalophus californianus. The sequence continues at coordinate 41,094,910 of NC_045608.1, read as the reverse complement.
CAGCCAAACTGAGAAAATATGAAGAAGAATTTAGGTTACAAAGGAAGGCAAAGCCAGAAAGGCCAAAGAACTCGGGAAAGACACACACGACTGCTTGACCTACCCGAGTCATCTGAATTGGCTCCGCTAAAGAACCTTCCTTTCTTTGGAGCAACAGTACTTTCCGGGGCCAAGTCTCAAGACTGAGACAGAAAGTAACCCCTTCTTCTTCTTACTAGAAGGACTATTTCCTCAATGGACAATTAATTTTCCATAACTTCAGGCCCTACTCTCATGTCTCAGGCCCAGCACTTTGCAGAAGGGCAAGTGGGCCCCAGCCCACACACATTTCAACTTCACAGATGAGAAAATGGACACAGCGTGAGCTGATCCTGACCGCTCTGCCAACAGGGCAGCCTGAAAATGCTCCCTCTTCAAGTGAAATGAGTGCCTGCAAGGCATTCTCAACTTACCCAAGCCATTTATTTGTAAGGTCAACCCCTACGAGGTACCTAAAAATGAGGGGCTAAAGGTCTGATATTAAAGGGAGTTATCTGTTACCTGCACAAGGTCATTAAAGAATTTAATATCCAGCAGATGATCAGGCTGCTTTCTCCAGTGAAGACAAGGCATAATTGCTCGACATACCTTTGGAAATTTCTCCGTTCTCACTGAGACCCCCACAAAGGGAGAGGGTGACATCGGGCAAGTCCATGGCAGAATCTGAGAGGCACTCGGTGCCGCTATCTGCAGCCGCACTTCCCACGGACTGTGGGGACTGGGAGCCAGAGAGCGTGTCACACTCAGGCCACTGCCGGGAGCCAGGGTCCGATTCACTGTGGGCAGCGGACGAGGAGAAAAGGATTTGCCTTATTGCAACTTCTTATATCCCTAGCTTACTACATGGTTCTCTGGGGGCTTGAACCAAATAATATATCCCCTTAAAAAAGGATCAGACTGACCCACAGACACACCTTAGGGTAGAGTTTAGAATCATATCATAAATGACATTAAAAATAACCTAACAGCACTGCTGAGGAATTAACTGTGAATACAGTAAATATGTCACAAAAATCACTACAGTCATTCCCAGTAAAACAATCTTTTCAACTACAGCCTTTCTGATTTTAATTAAAGGAGTAAAAGACTTATAACCATTTATTTACATTTCCATGATGAAAATGACGGAGTAATTAAGAAAAATCTGATGTTTGGAAACCTTTGATCCTAACTTCCTAGAAAAAGCTGTGGTACTATATACATCCTGTAGAAAATTACTATAGTTCGGAGCTGTCTAGGTTTTTCTAAATTCATTTGTTACTTCGCAAAATAGAACAAAGAAATTAAGCAAGAGAAAATCTCAGGAGGGTAGACCCACCTTCAAACAAAGATTTTGAGAAATAAACTAGAAATAAACTTCTTACACCAGTGAGGTTCAGGACTAAAGATGAAGTTATTCAATATTTTCATTTTTCTAGATGGTAAAGGCATGGAAGCTAGGTTTTTAGAAGATGATCCTGAGGGAAACTTTGTAATGGAGCATAAATCTGAATGAAAAGGAACAGGAAATGGTACAAATTTCTTATTCATGACTGTTTACTGCTCCACATTCTTTGAATGGACATTTAATGTCACAATGTTCTAAAAGTTTCAAATTCTTTTATTTTATTCAAAAAGCCAATATACTTAATGTTACAGTCAAGTTTTATGATCTTTAGAAAAAAACTCTCAAATTTGAGCAGTAGGTGGCAGCAAAGTATGGACAGGCCATAAAAAGCCGCTTCCAAAGCTATTAGGTTTTGCAACTGAACCAACAAAATTTAGGTTTCTGGAAATTTCTTTCTTAATAGCAATGCACACCCAGTGGAAAATATTGAGATTAATTAGATCAACAGAACGTTCTTCTCACTGGAAGTGGTGAAAAAGCCAAAGCTGATGTAAAGCAGCAAAACCTGTTATGTTGGCGTCAGGGGGTGAGGCTGACCCCTAGGTAAAACACAAACAGAAGACTGGGATGTTTCTGCTTTCTCCTGGGCCCATGGCTAGGTCCCCCTGTAGTCAGATGTGGCCAAGTGATCATATGACTGAATTTTTAGATGTGGACAGAAGGGGTGGGCTGTGCCCTTCTCAAGCCTGGCTCCTGAAAACTCCTGTGTGAGCCTTTCTCTTTTCCCTATGGAGGCTCTAAGGGAATGGTGGAGCCTCAAGATGGAAGAAAAGCTTGTGCTCCTGAATCCCTGGGTGTAAGGTGCCTGGCACCAAACATCAGCACTGGAATACCATACGAGCAAGAAATAAACTTCTATTGTGGTAAGCCACTGAGGTCCTGCATTTTGTCAGGGCAGCTGGTGTTATCCTAACAAATTAACTTCTAAATACTTGGAGGATGCCACCTGACTTAACATGCTGCCAAATCTACAAGAGTGGTGTGATCTATATTAATACTGAGCTATAATTACAAATACTGGATGCTTAAGATGACATGGATCATGACAATTAGCAAAACAAATGCTGATAAGCATTACATCAGTCTCACTACTTTTAAGTATTTATGAAATGTCTCAAGAAATAATTTGTTCAGGAAGGAATAAGCTAACTTGGTGAATGGGCAATGACCTTAGGCAGTCAAATTATAATACATCATAGTAAAGTTCCACTGCATTTCACTCTCATTAAATTAATCTCTCCCCATTTTTTAAAAGGGAAACTAAGAAATAATCCTTGGAATATCAATAAATAAGCACTGTGAAATCTGAAATAAAGTGGTAATTCTAAGCTCACATTTTTAACTTCCTTATGAAAAAAAAAATGGAGCACTTCCAGTTCTTTCACCTTAAAAACCCAACTATTACTTTATGTGAAGAAGATATTTTAAGACAATTTTAGGGGAGAGAGCTAGGGAAGAGTTTTAAGGACCTTCCAAAAATATCTATAAAAAAATTAAGTATCATATCCCCCCATCTTTCCATTTTAAATAAAAACTTAATATGTTTTTCAATAACTTATTTGAAAGTGCTTAATTATGTCTGCCTATAGCTCAGTATATTCAAACCATACCTTTCATGGGGAAAAAGTAAATTGTTTTTTGTAATCACAGTCTTACAATGGAATTTCCCTAAGGATGGAAATGAACTTAGGAAAACAGTACAAATACACTGTATCTGAGGTTTTATAGTTATTTAAAAGGGAAAATCATGGGGGGGTGACAAATGGTGAGAGCTCTAGGGAAAATGTGGGGTGCACAGATCAGCTGGAATGGTGTCTCACTGGGCCCAGCCCAAGTTCAGAAAAAGCCTGGGAACTCAGACTCACTGAAGGAGTGAAGGCATTCTTTGTAGAATGTTTTTGAATAAAGATATATTACCTTTAAAACATGCAATAAATGAAATAATGCTAATGAACTTTCCCAAGCATGTGGAGTTTGCATTAATGACTGTAAGATTTGCTAATCTGAAGTCATAAACATTGGTATACATTACATAGGTTTAACTAGTATACCTCTTCTCATTATACTGAAAATTTCTTTATAAAATAGGTAATTAGTTTCAAATCACTAGAGTCCAAACAACACACAATTTCTGAATTTCCCAAAATCTGAAAAAATCATCCAACTTAGCTAAGGATCACCATAACCTTGCTCCTTTTTCTCAGAATGTTTTGCTTTAGAAACAGCCATTATATTTCACAGCTATTCACCCTTCAACATCTAAGAAATACACTACCTCTTAGGGAAATAGAGAGCTGCAACTTCAGGTTCTAGAGCCTTTAAGTCATCCAGGTAAATATCATCAGGTCCCTGGTGCTGGCTTCTCTTGTGGACCCCTATTTTTATAAGAAAAATGCATCAGAGGTAAGAACTTAAGCTATTCTTCATTTACAACTCTTCAAGAAAACAAAGGTTTATAAACAGTAAGACCAACCACAATTCAAACTGCATTTTATTTAATTTTTAAAGATTTTCTTTATTTGAGAGAGAGAATGAGCAAGAGAAAGAGAGCACGAGAAAGAGGGAGAAGGAGAAGCAGACTCCCCTGCTCAGCAGGGAGCCCGACGCAGGGCTTGATCCCAGGACTCCGGGACCATGACCCGAGCAGAAGGCAGACACCTGACTCACTGAGCCACCCAGGCATCTCAACTGTGTTTTATTTTTAAAGGTGTCAATTAAACTTTTCCTTGTGTTGGTTCTCAAGCATCCATGCCAATGAAAGAGAAATTTGGTGTTACACACGTAAGAGTTGCATAATAAACACATGCTAACTTTCATGTGCTGTTACATGAATAATCCTAGCCCCTGAATCATTTAGACTTCATGATGAAATTTTCTTGGGAGTATGAATAAGCATGACCAAACTTGATGAAATCACTGGCACTGAGAAAGAGGTCATTATTCTAAAACTGTGAGGGAAGAGCTGCTAGAAACAGGACAGTCACATGGTGCCGAAGTATCACCAAGCATTACCTTCTGATTGCAAAAGGACAAAAATCCTTTACAATGGATAAACCTGGCAGACAACACCTTAAACAAGTGGTCACATTTAGAATCACTAGTAGTGGGACACTATGAGATACTGTATAAAGTACTCAATATATCCCAGAGGTAATCTTCAACTCAAAAAATAAACAACGTTGAACCCAAATCTAATTAAGCCTCTAGATCTGTACTGCCCACTACAGTAAGTCACCAGTGTCCAAGTCTGAAGTGAGGTGTATAAAATGTGTAAAACACATACCAGATTTAAGACTTACTATAAAAAATGTAAAGTATCTCAATTTTTATATTGATTACATGTTAAAATTATAATAGTTTGGACTTACTAGCTCAGAATATACTACTAAACTTAATTTCACCTTTTTTTTAATGTGAGAAGATTTAAAATGACTATGCAGCTCACATTGCATTTCTACTGGGCAGTGTTGTTCTAGAGCTAACTTCCAGTTTAAGGAAATACGGGGATGTCACCTTGAAAAAAAACTATTGATACATCCAGAATGTGAGAAAGCATACAAGAGAATTGGCTGGGCTCTTGAAAAGGTCAGTATCATGGGTGCAGAGGGGGGAAAGAGGTGCAGTGGTGTGGGTATAGGAGAGTGAGGGAGTATGTGTGTGGGCGGGGCTGTTCTAAATTAAAAAAAGGTTAAACACAAGAACCAAATGCAACATGTGAACCTTGATGAGATCTTGGTTTGGGGGGAAAAAAAAACAAAAAAAACCCAGCTAAAGCTTTTCTTGGCACACTGGGGGAAACATGAATATGAATTCTTCCAGATGGCAATGGTCCTGTGGTTATGCAGTGTTCTTATTCTTCAAAGGTGTATCTTACAGTATTTAAAGGTGAAATATCATAACGCCTACAAATTGTTTTCAAATGGTTTAGAATAAAACACTGTGAGTGGAGACAGAGAAGAAGAAAGCAAATATGTATAAAACTTGATAATAAAAAGCTGGGGGGAAAAAGAATGAGGCCAAATGAATGGTAGAAACCACTCAGTGTTCCTATCTGGTCAGTTCCATACTACATGCTAAGAATGGGCGGAGGGTCATTATTTCCCCCAGGGATTACCATGGGGTAGGAAGTAGGGGTCATTATTTTCTAAACTGAAACAGAACATTCACCCTGAAAACTGAATTTTCCTCCTTACCAGTTCTTAGAACACATGGTTATGGGCCTTTGGTTGCAAAGGTGCTGAGCTACAAAAGAGCAGGTACCAAGGTAAGCTGGATCATCAGCTGGATGATCACATTTGGCCACAAATATCCTTGACAAATTCTTTTATTTTTTTTTTAAAGATTTTATTTATTTGACAGAGAGAGACACAGCGAGAGAGGGAACACAAGCAGGGGGAGTGGGAGAGGGAGAAGCAGGCTTCCCGCAGAGCAAGGAGCCCAATGCTGGGCTCGATCCCAGGACCCTGGGATCATGACCTGAGCCAAAGGCAGATGCTTAACGACTGAGCCACCCAGGCACCCCAAATTCTTTTATTTTAAATAAGTTTCTTAAAAAATTTAAATTCAATTTAATTAGCATATAGTGTATTATTAGTTTCAGAGGTAGAATTTAGTGATTCATCAGTTGCCTATAACACCTGGTGCTCATTCCATCAAGTGTCCTCCTTAATGTCCACCACCCAGTTACTCCATCTCCCCACCCACATCCCCTCCAGCAACCCTGTTTCCTATAGTTAAGAGTGTCTTAATGGTTTGTCTCCTTGTTTGTCTTATTTTTCCTTCCCTTCCCCTATGTTCATCTGTTTTGTTTCTTAAATTCCACGTATGACTGAAATCATACTTCTTTCTCTTGACTAAGTAAGTTCTTTCCAAGTGACTCTGAAGGTCCATACCTATAGTGGTTATTTATTCAGTTTGTGATTATTTAACCTTTGGTGTATTTGCAATTTTCAGGTAAGGTTTTACTTCCCTAAAAAAATAGGGCCCAAGGCCAGTGTTCAGACAGTATGTTCTGGCTCCTACTGTACTAAAAAGTGTCAATGGACAAACTTTATTTTTAAATAGTAAGAATGTTCTGATTTATTAAACTTGTATTCCAAAAGTGAGACAGAGCTGTGGAGCCAAGAGTTGGACCCGATTTTTTATGTTTTAGAGGGCAATAATCAATGAAAGAAGAGAACACATACTAAAAATTAGTGTACATTTATTTATATTCCATGTTATTGGAAAAAAGTGGACTTCATTTGGCCTCAATTAACCAGATGTTTCAGGTGAAAACATTTTTCTCTAATTTTTTCTTTTTGAACATAAAATTTTGGGGGGATTCCACTTTATTGGCATACTTTGTCAATAAAATGGTTAATTTTATGCATTCACTGATTTGAACATGCTCATTAACTTTTTCAATAAATGCCTCCTGAGGGTGTACTGAGAAGGAGCAGTCGGAAGAGAGCAGGAGGAAGTGAGAGTCCTACTCCAGTGGAATCCATAGTGCAGTGGGGAAGCCCCATTAAACAAGCAATCTTCACAGTGTGTGTTAGGTTCTGGTCAGGGGAGTACCACTACAAAGGCAGCCATCATGTATCATCTGAAATACTGAAATAACTTATCATGTAAATTTACAGTACCTGATGCCAATTCAAACAAATGATTACCTTTCTTCTTTGATGGTGAGTCTACTTTCGCTGCAGGTTTTGATTCTGAGGGGGCCTCCACTAATGACGGGTTAGGAAGGTGGTCTGCATCTAACATAGATGAAATCTGAGGAGGCTCCAGGGGAGGTTCGAGAAGTTCTGCAGCAGAAGTTGCACTGCTCATCTGCTTACACAGGGCTCTAGGTTTGGGTTTCACTATGGTACAGACCGTTTCTCCCATGGAAGCATCTTTTTCAACTTCACTTATGAGGTTGTCCTCACTGGGAATTACCCGAAAATGGGTATTTTCTGATGGTGTAATTGTAGCTGTCCTAGGATGATGGTCAGATCTCTCTCTTTTGCTGACCTAAAAAAAAGTTTGTTTAAAAATTAAACTACCTTCAAAGGTATTTGTTATAATCTATTTCTTAAGCTGGATGCAGGTAAATGTATTCATTTTATTTATAAAAACACATTTGGTAAACATATGATTTTGTGTGTGAGACATTTCTTAATTAAGAAGTGGGAAAAATAACTGCATTTTGTTCAGTATCATGATATTTACACAAAAGACTTCTATTTCAAACTGCTATACTATGAAGAGTTAAACACCAGAGAAGACTAGGGAAATAAGACAATTTTTAGGTGCTAAGAGGTAAAATATTCATTTTCAGGGAGAAAACTTGAGTGCTATATGAAAATTTAGCCCTGCTTGGACTATATGTCAAGGCTCTGCTAAAATAGTTTAAAAGTGGGTAGTCAAGTCTCGATGCAAATCACACATATAAGCAAAATGTGTATTTTAAAAAAAAAAACCTTAGAGGGTTCTAAATACTTTCTCTCTCAAGTAATGTATCTTTCCAATTCTTTCATTACGGGCCAAATTCTATGCTGATTGTGCAGATCTACATTGGCCTACACTGTGAGCTTAAGTGAGATCAAGTTTAGGAAAAAAGCTTTCAAAAAATCAATTTCCTATTTAAAACTTAAGTGTAGAAATTCTAGTTTCCTTTACGTACCTTTTAAATGTTCCTAATTAAAATGTTAATTGACAATCAACATTATTTACTAAATAGAAACACACACAAAATAATGCTGGATTCCTTCTGTTGCAGTTATGAAAAACGGTTAACTGGATTTCCTCACATGACCACATGAGGGCACTACTATCATTTATATTCACATGTGTTGGCTCAGAAATCACCCCTCCCCCCCTTTACACAATGACAGAGACACCTCACAGGTTTTTAACTGGACATACTCCACAGGCAAGTAAACATTAGTACCTTGGTGGACTCTGGGAACCCACCCCATGTCCACTCCATGTGGGACTCAGATCTGAGCAGGCTCTCGGCAGGTTTCACCTCCAGCTCTGAATCACTCTTAGGACACACTGCTGCTGGGGAATAGGGGCTATAAACACAGGACAAAGAAATGTGATGCCTTTTAAGTCAGGGAACTTCAGTCTTGTGAGCTCGACAGATTAAAAGAAATACAAGTTTGAATATACCAACTTTATCCTTCCAATATAATGACTCTATTGAAGGGAATATCAATTATTTCTTCCATTTGCGTTCTTTAGTAATAATAAAAACACCACCAACCAGTTATCTATTGAGGACTTGTTGGGTTCTCTGTAAACACCTTTATATGTATTATCCCACTGATTCTCACAAGAAATCATTGAAAGAGGTAATTTTACAGGAGATGAAATGCACAGAAAGATGGGTTAAATTCTACAGGGTACTGAAGATACCTAATAAATGTAAGCTGTCTTTTCCAAAAAAAAAAAAAAAAAAGACGGGTTAAATTAACATAATACATGAGAGAAACTGGATCTGAACACTGAACAAAGTGTGACTCCATGTTTCTTCACACTATCCACAGTTACAGTTGACACTTTAGGATTAGAATTTAAGAATTGTAGAGGGCCAAATTCTATGCTGATTATGCAGATCTACACTGGCCTACACTGTGAGCCTAAGTGAGATCAAGTTTAGGAACAAAATAATTATTGAGAGGAAAAGTACATATTCATGTTACAAGTACATATTCATTCAGTTCTCTGTATGAGAGAAATGGGAAATATAATTACTGTCAAATAACAGAAAAGCTATTTAATATATCTTAAAGAAACTGAGAAATTTTGAAAATACTTACTTGTCTAAAGGGGACCAGTCTCCATCAGATAAAGGGTAGTGATCCCCAGAATGGAAGAGCAAGGGTTCCTTATAGTCATCTTCCTTTAAGGAAGCATTTGAAGATCCTCTGTGAAAGGAAAAAAACAAAGTCAGGAACAATGACATTATGTCAGCTTAAAAATATCCCAAATCTACCAACACATGTTTAAATGATACAAATGAAGAAGGCCAAGTGATTAATAATTACTCCTCTTAAAAGGAAACTGAGAAGGAGAAGGGGGATTCACTGATGCCACCCACCATACATGACTGCAATCACTACTGAAGTATGGGACAGACAGGAAGGACAGAAAAGATGTGATTAAAAATTCCCTTTTACAGCCCTTCAAGGTAATTGATTCAAAGGCTAGAAGAGGAAAATTAAAGCTTTATGTATATTTCATTCAATCCTTACAAATCTGAGGTAAGACTATCCTATTTTAGGTATTAAATAATCAAGGATCCAGAGAAGTTTAGTAATTTGCCCAAAATCAAAGAACTAGTAAGTGGCTGAATTCAAAACAAGTAAGCCCTTGTTCTTTCACTATACTCTCCTGTATATTACAGCAAATACAAGACTATGAGCTGAAGACGAGCTATGGTTCAAAAATTCAAAAAGACCCTAAAAACTCTTAAAAACATACAGAACTTATTTTTCTTTTTGTATGGACCAAGAATTAGCTGAGAACGTTCTCCTTATTTAGAATCTACCTGACGTGGGGCTATGAGGAAGATGATACAGAAACAAGATAAATGCTTTTAAAGATTCATACAGAGACCTCAGAACTACAGGAGGATGAACTAATGCTAATAAGATTTTAATTAATTCACCCTTTGGTTTTCTTGAATTTGCACAGTTAATGTAACTAACTTGCCATATAACCTTGAAAACATTCCTCAGAAGCACTGTGGGCCCTAGTTGTTCATCTTTAGTTGGAAATTTACCACTTGTCCTATTTCAGAGTCTATATGAGATTTATGTAGTATATGTTGAAAGCTCTGTAAAGTATAAAGAAAAGTACAAAGAAAACCTCTGAAAAGTGTAAAGCACTATACTTTCCAGTTTGAGAGCTTCTTATAGAAAATTCTACATTCTACCAGAACAAATATTCTATGTAAAATGAGAATATCTGTATAACTTAATTTGGCAGACTAAAAACAGAGGTAGAAATCAGTTTATTAACTTTTAATATTGCCTTTCTTCCTTTATATCCTCATTGAATGTGCTCTGCTTTCCCACTAAGTCTGCCATGTCATAGGTTTTCCACATAGCTGCATCTTCTAACTTAAGGTTTTCCTAACTCTAATTCTTCTGAGAGAAAGAAGATAAACTCTGGCATAATACCTCATTCAAGGGGAGAAAAAGGCAGACATCGGGTAAAAATACTCTATTTCTTAAAAAATGAAACTCAAACAGTAAAAACTGTAAAAAGGGAAAACCAGATGCTTATGAACAGTCCTTACTGGACAAATCTGAAAGCATAAAACAGCCTGACCCATCCCTATTCATGTATTTGAAAGTGCTTTAAAAAGTACTATGTGAAAGTCACAGAAACTTATTAAAAATATTTTATTTTTGGAACGTATTTCACTGTAGTACAAAAAGTAAGCCCAGAAGAGTTCAGCAAACTGGATTTAGTAAAATATTGAGAGAGACAGAAAGTTCGAGATCAGGCACCATTAAGAATTTTACAACCCCAGGGAAGTTATGAAATGGTCTTCTCTGGGCACATTCTGACAAAAATAAATCCCATTAGTTTAGACCTGTTAGATGATGGAAAAGGTTGCTGATGTTGAAGTTCCCTTTAGTCCTATGATTCGTTAACTAAACTAAGACTTCTAAAAACTTGCTAATAAGCGCTTTTCAAAATGGTACACATGCCTGAGAACATTCGACCAGCCTAGGTTGACCACAACAGATTAACTTAAACTAAATACATGACATGAGAATAAAAGGGAGTGTAGATACTGGAATGTGAAGACAACAGTATGAACACTGACTACATCTATGTCAAGATACAGGACAAACATATACATTAACACTGAATAGCAAAGAATTTGCAGTAGGGTAAACAGTCTAACACCGAGTCAAGGTTGAAAGAAGTGGGAGGTTCAGCTGCCAAAATTCAGAGTAAGTGTATATAATAGAGCAATTCACCATTCACAGATGCATCTCAACATGGCTTCATATTTAATACCATTTTATAAACCAATTATCTTTTCTATTCAAAAACCAAGAGAGGTTACATAATGTATACAATTGTCAAAATTCACTCAATTGTATACCTGCATATTAAGTTCTATGGATGTTATTGTATGTAAATTATACCTCAATCTTTTATTTTTAATTTTTTTTTTTTTTTAAGATTTTCTTTATTTGACAGAGAGCACAAGCAGGGGGAGAGGCCAGGACCCTGGAATCATGACCTGAGCCAAAAGCAGCCGCTCAACTGACTGAGCCACCCAGGTGCCCCTATACCTCCATCTTTTAAAAGCAGGAAGAAAATCAAAAGGAAGCTAAAATAGTATGAATTATTTATGTGGGATAAATCAGAGGGACTAAATGAATTTTTCTCTATTTAACTGGTGGTACGTTAGAGATAAATGGGGTTGCTAACTACCAAGACCGAAAATCACTAACTCTGTAAACAATGTTTATCCTCAGCCTTAGCACAGCTATTGGTCAATAAATTTCAGTGTGGCTAATGATCTCAGTTTGCATTTAGATATAGGACATTTCTCATAAAAGATGCCTCATAATAGGATTGAAAGGAGCCCTGCAATATTTCTCTGTCTACTGTGTCAGAAATGAAGGGGAGGGCGTGCCTGGGTGGTTCAGTCAGTTAAGCATCTGACTCTTGATCCCAGCTCAGGTCTTGATCTCAGGGTCATGAATTCAAGCCCCACTTTGGGCTCCACAATGGGCATGGAGCCTACTTAAAAAAAAAAAAAAAGAAAGAAAAGAAAAAGAAATGAAGGGGAGGAAAGGCAGGGAGCTGGCTGTAAGGTTCCTGTCACCACAGAAAAACATGGAGGTTCTCTAGAAGCCAGTTATTGATCAGGAGATGAAGTATGCAGCCTCAGGGCAACAGATGCTGTTTATAAAGTCTCAGGTTCCCTGTACCTAGCTTCTAGGTATAACTTATCAACACATCTGCTTTGGTGGATTAAAAGAAGATTCCCTTTCTGATGATGTGGTCTTAAGTCTCCATTTTTTTTTTTTTTACAGATTTTATTTATTTGTGTGTGTGTGTGTGTGTGTGTGTGTGTGTGAGAGAGAGAGAGAGAGAGAGAGAGAGAGAGAGAGAGAGAGAGAGAGAGAGCGAGCGCGCACACAAGCAGGGGGAACAGCAGGCAGAGGGAGAAGGAAAAGCAGGCTCCCCCAAAGCAAGAAGCCTGATGAGGGACTTGATCCCAGGACTCTGGGATCATGACCTGAGCTGAAGGCAGACACTTAACTGACTGAGCCACCCAGGCGCCCCTTAATTCTCCATTTTTAACATTGCTGGGATTGTGCTAGAGCACCATCTAATTTGACAGGTCTCTTCCCTCCAAAAGACTACTTAGCCTAGGTGCAATGTTTCCAATACATATACATAGTAAAAATCCATCCATCCTCTGGAAGGACAAACAAGGTTTCCATGCTATATACAAGCCAAAGTCCATCTTTAGGGAGAGACTCACTAGGTACAGTTTACATAAAGCTCAGTGTAATTTAAAGCTCTCCAATTTTTGCCAATGTGTTTCTTTTAGCTGTGAAATAGCAACCCACTTTAAAGAATGATTTCATCTTTTGCCTCCTTCCTTCAAGGAGCCTTAATTAACCTTAATTCTATTATCAATGAAATTCTTGAAAAGTATAAAGAATGCTATTTAAAAAGAATGCTATTTATCAACATAAAATAAAAACCGATTTTAGGGGGGACCTGGGTGGCTCAGTCAGTTAAGCATCTGCCTTCGGCTCAGGTCATGATCTCAGGGTTCTGGGACGGAGCCCTGCAGCGGGCTCCCTGCTCCGTGGGGAGCCTGCTTCTCCTTGTGACCCTCCACAGCCCCCCCTGCCAGCTTGTGCTTGCCCACGTGCTCTCAAATAAGGGAAAAAAAATTTAGGTATTTCTCTGGAAACAGAATTTCTTTCCTAAAGTGTAGGGGCCTGAGGATGGGAAGGTATTTTAAAGCCGCAAACTTCCCAACCCCACCTAATTTCTACGTTGCACAACTGCAGAAGCAGTTGACCTCCTATTCTTTTTCTGATTCTTTAACCTGTTTAATATGCTGTTAATACCTTTGACCCTAAATATCTTCCCCCCAATTATTTTAGAATCTAGATGCTGAGCTGGAAGGAGCCTTGCCAACCATGTAGTTCAATTCTCTTATTTCATAGATTAAGAAACAGGCCCAGGGGCACGTGGGTGGGTCAGTTGGTTCAGCTCAGGTCGTCTCAGGGTCATGAGATAGAGCCCTGTGCCAGGCTCCGCAGTCAGTGGGGAGATTGCTTCTCTCCCTCTCCCTGCTCACTCTCTCAAATAAATAAATCTTAAAAAAAAAAAAAATTTAAAAAGAAACAAAAGGCCCAGACGAGAGTGATCAAGTAGCTGCTGTTCCACAATCAAAAATATTATAACAGGCCTAGTCTTCTACCTTTCAGCTCAGCACTTATTTCAGTATACATCTGACCTGAATTCCCATGACTGTTACATTTTGTCCTTTAAAGTCCTCATTTCTGTTGGCTACATAATTAAGCAGATCCTGTTTTAGGGAAACTTTAGATAAGAGTTCCTCCAAGTTGCAGCATCTATGATCCATGGTAGTCTAAAGAAAAAAGCAAGACACCAAGCTCCTGGAAATTATTACAATGCCCTAATTTACGTGCATTCTGACATAACTGCTTCCCAAGCAAGCGAGGTTCTGGCTTGGAGGGAGAGTGGACAAACGTTATAATAAAAGACATACACCAATAAACTTTGAGGGCAAAAGTGTTATTTCAGTGTCCTTTCTGGTGGATCTTAGAAGAACTTAGGCAGAACTTTAGGGTCACTTGTGGGCAGCAACTTCTTGTCCAATGCTCATCAATAAAGTTAACCACCCTGCTGACACACATATGGTCCTCTTCCAGTGCCAGAGCAACCACTGAGTGGAACAGATCTAAGATAACCTTTTAAAAATCAAAATCTTGAACAAAAAAATAAATGCCCTACCCCCAACTGTTACCTCTTGAAAGGCACTGCTGACTTGAAAACTGGCATATATTTTAAGCTCTTCTACTGAGCTGGTAAGTAAGAAGTAATCGAGATTTTTCACTCTAAGAAAAACCAAAACAACAACAAAAATCTTCCTTCCTTCTTCAACTTACTAGGAATGTTTTGATGATAAACTCTAAACAACAACTCTCAACTTCTCAGAAATAGATGAGATACCAAGATACCAAGTAGGGATACACACCCGAGGCTGCCCAAGGGCCATCAGTAATCCAGATCTTCTTTGCGACTTAAAATTCATTTGGCTTTTGGAAACCTACTGGATGGAAAGACACACACTGATGGTCTGCTTCAAGTGATATTTTAATACCATGACAGGATGTCTGATGGCAAATTTTATAGAACAGCAGAAAGGAAAAAAGAGAATGCCTCTTCCACTAATTCCACAATAAACTGCCATGGGGAAAAACGAGTCCAAACCTCACACTGTAGATCCATGGAAGAAACAACAGCAACTAGCCGTACCTGAGCTCTGCCCACAGCATGTGTGCATGCCCAGCACCTGCACAGAGAGCCCTACCTTGCTGACTGGGCCCCCTTGTCGTCATCAGAGCTCATTTCCACATCCACGGTATCCTCTGCAGCAGCGGAAGCAGTCTGGTCTTCCTTCTTACTGTCCTGTTTGCATTTCTTTCTCCTTCGTTTTTTCTTTTTCACAGAACTTGAAGTGAAAACCGTTTCTGTTTCCAAGATGTGTGAGATGTCTGAATTCTGAGATGGTCTTTCATTTCCACCAGACTTCACCAAAGGGGCATCAGTATCTTTAAAGAACTGATCTTCAGTAGGAATTGGTGAGGTGGCAAGGTAAGCAGGGAGCTTTTCCTTAAAAAGAACATGGAGAAAGAAAAGTTGTCCGTGACAAAGTGGACAGTGAATCAAAAACAATAATGAACTCTTTGTGTATCTAAATTCACAGTGGTAGAAAGAATACACAGTCCCCAAAGTAAGACTGTCACATTGAACGAAGTCACTGCCCACTCTACTCCAAACAGTCTTTACGCTGGCACATACAAATAGTTCATTGGTCCATGTAACTGAATACATTTGAAGGAACCAATATACCAATTTAGCACAAACCTATAAAAACTGTAATTAAAGCACAGCCAATTAAATTCTCTGTAAAGGGAAGTTCAAAGCAGCAGCAGCATTCCGAGGAGGCAGGACAAAGCACTCTATCAAGAACTTACAGACAACAGTAACAGGATAAAGCAGAAGGCAGGGATCAGGAACACCCCATCAGACGGGGGCAGCAGGATAGGTAAGTGAAGTGAGGATCTACGGTAAAATGTGTGTTTGCTAAATTAAATGACGGTGGAAGAAAGTGATTGACAATACCCTGTTAACAAATGAAATTAGTGGATTTTAAAATTGTAATGTCTTCAAGACAGGCTTTTAGGAATTCAGAAGAAGAAAATAAGGCCCAACAGTTAGAAATAATTAAGCTCGTGGGGTGCCCAGGTGGCTCAGTTAAGCATCCCACTCTTGATTTCGGCTCAGGTCATGATCTCAGGGTCCTGGGATTGAAACCTGTGTTGGGCTCCATGCTCAGTGGGGAGTCGGCTTGAGATTCGCTCTCCCTCTTCCTCTGTTCTGCCCCCCACTCACTTGCGCATGTGCGTGACTCTCTCTCAAATAATCTTTAAAAATAAAGAATTAAACTTGTAATTTAATATCAAATAAATGATCAAGTTTGATGTTCAGAAAATTAACTTCTTAGTCACTAACTTCATCCCTTTGTATCATGGGGGAAATGGAAAGTATGTAATAGAGGTATAAATTAACATCAAAGAACTTTGAGTACTCAAATTTTTACATAATAGTCCTGAAAATGAGTGAGTTTCCATAATTGTTCTAAATTAAGCTTTTGAATTTGGCTTTGGTAGACATATTACCCTGAAGCCAAAATTTTGTTTACCCAAGCAATATTTGTATTCATCAGCAACACACACTTACAGAGAAACTGTGGTAACAGGTTATTATTCTGTATGCCCCCAGGGCACTCAAGTGAGAGGCTGTGGCCTCTCACTTCAAGGGCCTTTTAATTCAATGGTCCTTGTTATAAAGTTTACTGGTACTTCTTAAAAGCTGTTTTGTCTCTGGTGGTGTTTCCTAGTTCTGTTCTAGCACTGTCTGCATTGTATGCGGGGGATGAAACAACCTAAATCTCTGTCAGAACAAGAATGGTTAAACTGTGGTGCGTCCATACTATGGATGACTGGGCAACTATTAAAAGGATAGGGGTAGATCTAGAACTACTGGCTTGAAAAGGATGCTGACAATATACAGTTTAGATGAACAAAGTTTAAGAGAAACAAAAATGTAAATAAATGGAAGACAGATGGGTTTTGGTAACGTTTATTCCCTTTAAAACTGTAAAGTCCTGGAGAGTGGGGGCATGTTATATTCATAGTATGTGACACTGAGTAGTAATTCCAATACTACTGGATGAATTAACTTTTTTTTTTTTCTTAATTTTAAAGAGCACAGTATTCTAAAGAAAATCTAAACAATTTGAGGATACAAGGAATAGGAAAAAGAGGCTGGGAAAGTTTGTACTCTACAAGTTAACCTTGCTAAGCATAGTTATAAATGGAATCATCAGAACTGACCATGAGAACCAGGTAACTATCAGTAACCCAGTCCTCTCACTTGTTGATTTATACAAAGCCTAATCAATCACTGTTCTGAAACACACATGATTTTAAGGAACACATCAAAAATATTTTATCCTTGTGATAACTCATTTGTTTCATTCTGCTTTTTGCTTCCATCTCTGATGAGGGAAAATCTTTGTTTAGGCCAAGTAAACACAAATGAGGTAATATAAAAACAAGTAATTAAGGTACTAGAAAAAAAAATTGGTCTGGAAAGGTTCCTTTTCATAATCATACTTTGTAATGCTGATTGGTATCTAAATTGCTGGTGTCTCTCTAAACTAAAAATGATGAACAATCTCATCCTGCTATCGTTTATTTTTTGGTTAACATTTTTCTTTGTGAATTTATGACATCCAACATGCAGTTCATCTTCAAAACCCCTAAAAGTAGTCCTGTATCTTTAATAACTTGAAGGTTATAATTTTTGCTGAGATTTTATGAAAAAAGCTGTAAGGAAGTCTCTTCTAAGATCCACACTAAGTCTATCAAAAACAGCTCACCCCCATTCACATCAGTAGATACGAGGGGTGGGGATGGGGGTGGCAGAGGGAACTGTGCTCTCTCACTGAAAGAAGCCAAACATGCAATAATCAGTTAAAAAGATATAGGCCAATTAATTTAAATCTTTGAGACCATAATAAACTAATCCTCAAGACTATTCAAGGTCAGAGATCCCACATCCCTAACCAAAATGGTAAACACATTTTCCAAGTTCATTTTTTTTTACAGATTTTATTTGACAGAGAAAGACACAGTGAGAGAGGGAACGGAAGCAGGGGGAGTGGGAGAGGGAGAAGCAGGCTTCCTGCTAAGCAGGGAGCCCGATGCGGGGCTCAAGCCCAGGACCCTGGGATCATGACCTGAGCTGAAGAAGGACGCTTAACAACTGAGCCACCCGGGTGCCCCACATTTTCCAAGTTTAAAGGTCACAGATGTACAAACACACAGCGGGCAGAGATAGGCCCTCATTATTTAGGGAGAACTGAATGTATTCAAGTCAAGGTGTAAACTCTAACAGATACTAAATAAGAAAGCTCATTAAAGACAGAGAAAAAGAGCAAATGCAAAGGCGTTCTGCGCATTCTCTGTACCCTGACACTTGGTGGGGAGAAAAGTTCCTCACTCCTCTAGCTCCTTCCTGACAGCTTAGTTTTTCAGCCTAAAACTAAAGCTTGTTTAACCTGTAAAAATCACCTCTATAACTGTGAAAACTGCTGAACATTTCTGTTTTGGGATAGGTCCTGGAGGCCTGAATACACTGTGTAAAGTGGATGTAACCTACTAGAACTTACATATTCCTCTTCAGTCTCCTCCACAAAGAAAGCTTCCCCATTGTCACCCAACTTCATGTGAAGATCCACTGCATCACCATTGATTTCTATATCAATCTAAGAGGAGAAACAAAGTGTGATTTAGTATTAAAACTTTCAGTGAACCTAAACCAAGCCAAACTTAGTACTGAGGTTCCTAGGCTGACAGTCCAGAGAAACAATGCTACCTGCCCTACCGTCCTACCCTAAAAAACTAAACAGACCTGGGGAGGAAGGGGATGGATAAGAAGGGACTGAAAGAAAATGTTTTATCATTTATTTTTAGAACATAAAATATTTATTTAATTTCCCAAATGGCATAAAATAGGGGAAATATAATTGTCAAAAAACATTTGAGCACTTTCAGAGTTATAGCACAGACAGGCCTCACCTGGCATGGTACAGACAAACACAGATTTCAGTTACTGTGGTATGTTAACTGTAACTGCAGAAAGCACAAACTTCACTGGCTGCTCTTCTGTCTACAAACCACTACATAAAAATAGATGCCAATCATGATCAGTAATCCATCACATCACTTTTCAAAGTCTATTGGTGACTAGTCAAAGCACGTATGTTATTCAGTTCAGGCACAGACAGCAAAGCTTATAGTTGTAGTTGTCTCCTTGTCTCTCATTAATAAACCCATGTGACATTTTATAAAAATGGATAATAAAGAAGAAATTGGCCAAGATCAAAGTGCAACCTAACCTAACAAAAAGTAGTATTACTAGAAGTAAAATTCAAACTGAGTGTCAACAGTTACAGAAGAAATACCTGACTGCAGGAATGGTGACCCTGCTGCATTCGAAAGACTTAAGATGTGCACCCAGAGGAACCTGATGAAGGTAAGCTTATCCACACAAAGGAGGAAAGTGGTTGTGACAAAAGGATGAAGATAGCCCAGAGGAAGTGACACAGGAAAAACACTTCACAGTGAAGGAACTCACAAACATACTTCATGATAGCAAATGTTCCAGAGATGAAAACCTGAAAGCTGATCCAGACTCAGAAAAGAGTTATGATAATTTGCCAAGACAAAGAAAAGATGCTTGTTCCATATTACAAGTTTTATATCAAGACGACAAGCACTGTTCAAACCAACTAATCTTGGTAAGTTATTTTACAAAGACATAAGACACTTTAGTCCTCCATGTTTCTAATGTTTTAAATTGGGGTGTACTAAACATCATTTTGTTATTTTTCATTTTCTTATACAGTTATAACAGAAATTTTTAAGTTTTGACAAAAATTTATAAAAATCATTAGAAAATCCTAATTTTTCTGTTATTATTAAGTTTGTTCTGCATGGTTTCAGCTTGCCCAGTCATTATAATGATCTGTACTATAATGCAAAGAACTGCGTGTGTGTGTGTATAAATACTACTTATCATTTAAAAATAATTGTTCATCTGTTGACTGTGAATAAATGCCTTCAAATACCTTGTAATATTAAATGAATACCAACTTTCAAAAAAAATTTTTAAGATATTTATTTCAGAGAGTGAGCACACAAGAATGAGCAGGGGAGGGGCAGAGGGAGAAGCAGACTCCCTGCTGAGCAGGGAGCCTGACGCAGGGCTCGATCCCAGGACCCCGAGATAATGACCTGAGCTGAAGGCAGATGCTTAACTGACTGAGCCACCCAGGTGCCCCCCAACTTTCAAAACTCTTACAGATAAACCTGTAAACTCCAGTTTTAGATTGGTTCAGGAGACATAAAAATATAATATAGGTATAAATAGAGCAGTCCACAATCTAAGTGTACTTAGCTTTGCAAGGGCCTGATGGTGGGAACACCTGCATGGTCCCCTGGGTTTTTCCCAGTGAGGACCAATTATCCCTTTTTTTAAAATTTTTTATTGTTATGTTAATCACCATATATTACATCATTTGTTTTGGTGTAGTGTTCCATGATTCATTGTTTGTTCATAACACCCAGTGCTCCATGCAGAATACCTTTAATACCCATCACCAGGCTAACCCATCCCCTTACCCTCCTCCCCTCTAGAACCCTCAGTTTGTTTTTCAGAGTCCATCATCTCTCCTGGTTCGTCTCCCCCCCTGACTTACTCCCCTTCATTCTTCCTCTCCTGCTATCTTCTTTTTTCTTAAAATATGTTGCGTTATTTGTTTTAGAAGTACAGATCTGTGATTCAACAGTCTTACACAATTCACAGCGCTCACCGTAGCACATACCCTCCCCAATGTCTATCACCCAGCCACCCCATCCCTCCCACCCCCAACCACTCCAGTAACACTCAGTTTGTTCCTGAGATAAAGAATTCCTCATATTGGGCGCCTGGGTGGCTCAGTTGGTTAAGCAACTGCCTTCGGCTCAGGTCATGATCCTGGAGTCCCGGGATCGAGTCCCGCATCGGGCTCCCTGCTCAGCGGGGAGTCTGCTTCTCCCTCTGACCCTCTTCCCTCTCGTGCTCTCTATCTCTCATTCTCTTTCTCTCAAATAAATAATAAAATATTTAAAAAAAAAAAAAGAATTCCTCATATCAGTGAGGTCATATGATACATGTCTTTCTCTGATTGACTTATTTCACTAAGCATAACACCCTCCAGTTCCATCCACGTCATTGCAAATGGCAAGATCTCATTCCTTTTGATGGCTGCATAATATTCCATTGTATATATATACCACCTCTTCTTTATCCATTCATCTGTCGATGGACATCTTGGCTCTTTCCACAGTTTGGCTACTGTGGACATTGCTGGTATAAACCTTGGGGTGCACGTACCCCTTTGGATCCCTACATTTGTATTTTTGGGGTAAATACCCAGTAGTGCAATTGCTGGATCGAATGGTAGCTCTAATTTCAACTGTTTGAGGAACCTCCATACTGTTTTCCAGAGTGGTTGCACCAGCTTGCATTCCCACCAACAGTGTAGGAGGGTTCCCCTTTCTCCACATCCCTGCCAACATCTGTCGTTCCCTGACTTGTTAATTTTAGCCATTCTGACTGGTGTGAGGTGGTATCTCATTGAGGTTTTGATTCGGATTTCCCTGATGCCGAGCGATGTTGAGCACTTTTTCATGTGCCTGTTGGCCATTTGGATGTCTTCTTTGGAAAAATGTCTGTTCATGTCGTCTACCCATTTCTTGATTGGATTATTTGTTCTTTGGGTGTTGAGTCTGATAAGTTCTTTAGAGATTTTGGATACTAGCCCTTTATCTGATATGTCATTTGCAAATATTTTCTCCCATTCTGTCGGTTGTCTTTTGGTTTTGTGGACTGTTTCTTTTGCTGTGCAAAAGCTTTTTATCTTGATGAAATCCCAAGAGTTCATTTTTGCCCTGGCTTCCCGTGCCTTTGGTGATGTTTCTAGGAAGAAGTTGCTGCGGCTGAGGTCGAAAAGGTTGCTACCTGTGTTCTCCTTTAGGATTTTGATGGACTCCTGTCTCACGGTTAGGTCTTTCAACCATTTGGAGTCTATTTTTGTGTGTGGTGTAAGGAAATGGTCCAGTTTCATTCTTCTGCATGTGGCTGTCCAATTTTCCCAACACCATTTGTTGAAGAGACTGTCTTTTTTCTATAGGACATTCTTTCCTGCTTTGTCAAAGATAAGTTGACCATAGAGTTGAGGGTCCATTTCTGGGCTCTCGATTCTGTTCCATTGATCTATGTGTCTGTTTTTGTGCCAGTACCATACTGTCTTGATGATGACAGCTTTGTAATAGAGCTGGAAGTCCGGAATTGTGATGCCGCCAGCTTTGCTTTTCTTTTTCAATATTCCTCTGGCTATTTGGGGTCTCTTCTGGTTCCATACAAATTTTAGGATTATTTGTTCCATTTCTTTGAAAAAAGTGGATGGCATTTTGATGGGGATTGCATTGAATGTGTAGATTGCTCTAGGTAGCACTGACATCTTCACAATGTTGGTTCTTCCAACCCATGAGCATGGAACGTTTTTCCATTTCTTTGTATCTTCTTCAATTTCTTTCCTCAGTATTTTATAGTTTTCTGAGTACAGATCCTTTGCCTCTTTGGTTAAATTTATTCCTAGGTATCTTCTAGTTTTGGGTGCAATTGTGAATGGGATCGACTCCTTGATTTGTCTCTCTTCTGTCTTGTTGTTGGTGTATAGGAATGCCACTGATTTCTGTGCGTTGATTTTATAGCCTGCTACTTGACTGAATTCCTGTATGAGTTCTAGCAGTTTTGAGGTGGAGTCTTTTGGGTTTTCCACATAAAGTATCATATCATCTGCAAAGAGTGAGAGTTTGACTTCCTCTTTGCCGATTTGGATGCCTTTGATTTCTTTTTGTTGTCTGATTGCTGTGGCTAGGACTTCCAATACTATGTTGAATAGCAGTGGTGAGAGTGGACATCCCTGCCGCGTTCCTGACCTTAGGGGGAGTTCTCAGCTTTTTCCCATTGAGAATGATATTCGCTGGAGGTTTTTCGTAGATGGCTTTTATGATATTGAGGTATGTACCCTCTATCCCTATACTCTGAAGAGTTTTGATCAAGAAAGGATGCTGTACTTTGTCAAATGCTTTTTCTGCATCTATTGAGAGGATCATATGATTCTTGTTCTTTCTTTTGTTAATGTATTGTATCACGTTGATTGATTTGCGGATGTTGAACCAGCCCTGCAGCCCAGGGATAAATCCCACTTGGTCGTGGTGAATAATCCTTTTAATGTACTGTTGGATCCTATTGGCTAGTATTTTGGTGAGAATTTTTGCATCCATGTTCATCAAGGATATTGGTCTGTAATTCTCCTTTTTGATGGGGTCTTTGTCTGGTTTTGGGATCAAGGTCATGGTGGCCTCATAAAATGAATTTGGAAGTTTTCCTTCCATTTCTATTTTTTGGAACAGTTTCAGGAGAATAGGTATTAATTCTTCTTGAAATGTCTGATAGAATTCCCCTGGGAAGCCATCTGGCCCTGGGCTTTTGTTTCTTGGGAGATTTTTGATGACTGCTTGAATTTCCTTAGTGGTTACAGGTCTGTTCAGGTTTTCTATTTCTTCCTGGTTCAGTTTTGGTAGTTGATACATCTCTAGGAATGCACCCATTTCTTCCAGGTTATCTAATTTGCTGGCATAGAGTTGCTCATAATATGTTCTTATAATTGTTCGTATTTCTTTGGTGTTGGTTGTGATCTCTCCTCTTTCATTCATGATTTTGTTGATTTGGGTCATTTCTCTTTTCTTTTTGATCAGTCTGGCCAGGGGTTTATCAATCTTGTTAATTCTTTCAAAGAATCAGCTCCTAGTTTCGTGGATCTGTTCTACTGTTCTTTTGGATTCTATTTCATTGATTTCTGCTCTGATCTTTATTATTTCTCTTCTCCTGCTGGGTTTAGGCTTTATTTGCTGTTCTTTCTCCAGCTCCTTTAGGTGTAGGGTTAGGTTGTGTATTTGAGACCTTTCTTGTTTCTTGAGAAAGGTTTGTATTGCTATATATTTTCCTCTCAGGACTGCCTTTGCTGTATCCCAAAGATTTTGGACAGTTGTATTTTCATTTTCATTGGTTTCCATGAATTTTTTTAATTCTTCAATTTCCTGGTTGACCCATTCATTCTTTAGTAGGATGCTCTTTAGCCTCCATGTATTTGAGTTCTTTCCGACTTTCCTCTTGTGATTGAGTTCTAGTTTCAAAGCACTGTGGTCTGAAAATATGCAGGGAATGATCCCAATCTTTTGGTACCGGTTGAGACCTGATTTGTGACCTAGGATGTGATCAATTCTGGAGAATGTTCCATGGGCACTAGAGAAGAATGTGTATTCCGTTGCTTTGGGATGGAATGTTCTGAATATGTCTGTGAAGTCCATTTGGTCCAGTGTGTCATTTAAAGTCTATTTCCTTGTTGATCTTTTGCTTAGATGATCTGTCCATTTCAGTCAGGGGGGTGTTAAAGTCCCCCACTATCATTGTATTGTTGTGTGTTTCTTTGCTTTTGTTATTAATTGCCTTATATAATTGGCTGCTCCCATGTTCGGGGCATAGATATTTACAATTGTTAGATCTTCTTGTTGGATGGACCCTTTAAGTAGGATATAGTGTCCTTCCTCATCTCTTATGACAGTCTTTGTTTTAAAATCTAGTTTGTCTGATATAAGGATTGCCACCCCAGCTTTCTTTTGGTGTCCATTAGCATGGTAAATGGTTTTCCACCCCCTTTCAATCTGGGGGTGTCTTTGGGTCTAAAATGAGTCTCTTGCAGACAGCATATGGATGGGTCTTGTTTTTTTAATCCAATCTGATAGCCTGTGTCTTTTGATTGGGGCATTGAGCCCATTTACATTCAGGGTAACTATTGAAAGGTATGAATTTAGTGCCATTGTATTGCCTGTAAGGTGACTGTTACTGTATGTTGTCTGTGTTCCTTTCTGATCTTTGCTGCTTTTAGGCTCTCTCTTTGCTTAGAGGACCCCTTTCAATATTTCTTGGAGGGCTGGTTTCGTGTTTGCAAATTCCTTTAGTTTTTGTTTGTCCTGGAAAGCTTTTTATCTCTCCTTCTATTTTCAATGACAGCCTAGCTAGATATAGTATTCTTGGCTGCATATTTTTCTCGTTTAGTGCTCTGAAGATATCTTGCCAGTCCTTTCTGGCCTGCCAGGTCTCTGTGGATAGGTCTGTTGCCAATCTAATATTTTTACCATTGTAGGTTACATATCTCTTCTCCCGAGCTGCTTTCAGGATTTTCTCTTTGTCTCTGAGACTCGTAAGTTTTACTATTAGATGTCGGGGTGTTGACCTATTTTTATTGATTTTGAGAGGGGTTCTCTGTGCCTCCTGGATTTTGATGCCTGTTTCCTTCCTCACATTAGGGAAGTTCTCTGCTATTATTTGCTCCAATATACCTTCTGCCCCTCTCTCTCTTTCTTCTTCTGGGATCCCAATTATTCTAATGTTGTTTCGTCTTATCGTATCGCTTATCTCTCGAATTCTGCCCTCGTGATCCTGTAGTTGTTTCTCCCTCTTTTTCTCAGCCTCTTTATTTTCCATCATTTGGTCTTCTGTATCACTGATTCTCTCTTCTGCCTCATTTATCCTAGCAGTTAGTGCCATTTTTGATTGCACCTCATTAATAGCCTTTTTGATTTCGACTTGGTTAGATTTTAGTTCTTTTATTTCCCCAGAAAGGGTTTCTCTAATAACTTCCACGCTTTTTTCAAGCCCAGCTAGTATCTTTAAAGTCATGATTCTGAACTCTAGGTCCGACATCGTACTAATGTCCGTATTGAGTAGGTCCCTGGCTGACGGTACTACCTCTTGTTCTTTTTGCTGAGGTGATTTTTTTCGTCTTGTCATTTTGTCCAGAGGAGAATAGATGAATGAGAGAACAAAATGCTAACAGGTTTACAACGTCCCCAGCAAATATACTGTATACAAATCAGAAAAGACCTGAAACCAGGGGAAAAGATAAAAACAAAAACAGAACAATACAAAAAAAGCAGAATGTGATCAAATATGATCAGGCTAGTGCACAGATCAGTGCCACACACTAGATTTTGGGCATATTTTGGTCTGTTAGAAAAAAGTGCCTCCTAAAATTTTAAAGGAAGAAAGACATATATGTACAAAATAAGAGTTGATACAATGAAGGGATAGAAGATGACTGTAAAGATGAAAATTATAAAAGGTTTTATAAAAGGACTTGATAAGATAAGAAGTTGTTTGAAAAAAAAAAGAAAAAAGGGACAGACTGTCATCAGGCAGGAGACTAGAACAGAGCCATACACTAGTGATTTAGGGTATATTTTGATCTGTTAGAAGAAATTGTATCTCAAAATTTTAAAAAGGGAACAACTTATATATATATATGCCAAAAATAAGGGTAACTACTATGAAGGGATAAAATATGACTCTAAAAATGAAAAATAAAATATGTTTTTTTTTTTTTAAAAAGAGATTGATAAGATGTTGGTTGAAAAAGGGAAAAAGAAAAAAAAACAGTTAACAAAAATTAACTTTGATGAACTAATGAATCATGGTAAGAAAAAAAAAAAGCCATGAATTCTATGTGCAGTATTCCCCTAGCGCTGGAGTTCTCCTGTTCTCCTTGATCAGTAAACTTGGTCTTGGCTTTGGCTTGCTGGCTGTTCGGGCTGATCTTCTGGGGGAGGGGCCTGTTGCTGTGGTTTCCAAATGTCTTTGCCGGAGGCTGAATTGCCCCGCCCTTGTCGGTCCGGGCTAAGCAAGCTGCTCGGGTTTGATCTCAGGAGCTTTTGTTCCCTGCAAGCTCTCGGTACAGCTTTGGAGGACCAGGGCAAAAATGGTGGCCTCCCAATCTCCACCCGGAGGAGCTGAGAACTCGGGGCCCCACTCCTCAGTACGCCCACAGAGAAAAGCAGTCACTCCCTTGTCCCCGGTCTCCGGCCGCTCTCCGTGCTCACCCGGCCTGTGACCGAGCGTTGCTATCTGTGGCACCCGACCCCGTGTGGAGTATCCAAACCCAGCAGATCCCTGCAGTGCGTTCCCGCGCCGCTCCTCCCCGGATCTGCCGCCTGTTGGGTCCCTGCTGGAGGAGCAGTGGCCCGACTGGAGCGCGGATCACAGTTTATGGCAACCCCAAGCTGAGAGCCCGCGCCTCAGCTCCGTCTCTGCAGCCGGCTTCCCCGCTCCGATACCTGGGAGCTCGGGCGCACTCAGGCTCCCCTGGTCTTTCTGTGACCCCAAGGGTCCTGAGACCACGCTGTCCCGCGAGGGTTCCACCCCCCGCTTAGCCACTGCAGCGTTGTCCCTCAGCTTCTAACAGTTCGATTTTGTGTTCCGCGACTCTTATCACTTGCCAGAAGCGGCCGGTGGAGGCCCCTCCCCCGCCGTCTATCCTCCCGAATATCACCTCGGATTCACTTCTCCGCACGTCCTACCTTCCAGTAAGTGGTCGCTTCTCTGTTCAGAGTTGTTGCTACTCCCCTCTTTGATCTCCTGTTGAGTTCGTAGGTGTTCAGAATGGTTTGATCCCTATTCAGCTGAATTCCTGAGACCAGACGAAATCTAGGTGTCCTACTCCTCCGCCATCTTGCTCCGCCCCCCAATTATCCCTTCTGACACTGAGTGCTGGGTCACATCAGGTCACTGAAGGTCATTAACTGACATATGTTGTCAAAATGCTTGTTACAAATATATGTAAGTAACATAACCACACTGCAGGGTAAGGAAGAAAACTAGCCTAAGTGGAAAATGGTATTTTGACTATTTTAAGTCTGAAGACAAAAAACTACAACAAATACCGCAGTTAGTAATTAAAAAAAAAAAAATCAGACATATGGGTTAGCAGTTCTGTAATTATTTTATGTGTATTCTAGGATTGAACAAATAGGTAAACATATTGTATAGTAAGAGGCGTTTCTCACTGTCAGAAAAAGAAGTCACAAATAAGGAGATGAGGAGGAACCTTCTGGTGATGGACTGGAATTAGTGGGAACTCATGATTTTTACAGACAGATGTAAGTACGTGTATCTACGTACACAGATTTTTCCAGCTCTGCCCACTGACAGGGCCTAAAAGCAATGACACCTCAGTTAGTAATGAGCAAACCTAGTGACTAGATTCTTTGTTTCTAGATACCATTCTCTAATAAGAGGAACCACCGGTCCCCAGAGAAACAAAATAATTCCAGGGCTGAGGCAGGTAAAGTGGATTCTTCTGGAATATCTTATGGTGCCAGAAAGTAAGAAAGTGCTCAAAAAAATGACGGGAGCATTTCAAAAGGACTCAACTTGAAGGAGCTAACTACCAATTGCCAAACCTGGGACAATCTGAGCAACTAAATAATGATAATAATGGATTATATAACCCACAGAGTAAAATTAATATTCAGAAGTCCACACTGATCTAAATAATGAATACATAAACAAGAGAAAAGGATAGCTCTTCAATACAGTAGAATTTCAATTAAGAAACAGAGTAGGAAGGACGAAACAGAAAACCATTTGGCAAACACCACAGTAATAATTGTTGCAGGCAAAATTCATCAGGGTATGGTAAAATTCATGGGTCTAAGTACGATGAAAAACAGGGTATTTGCACAGTCTCCAAGTTTCTTCACCAAATAAATTTACAGTGAAGAAACCCAGTAGATACCATTAACCAAAGGATCAAAGTTAACATCATCAGTAACAAAGCATGGCACCACGTTGGGCCTCCTGAGATGATGCACTGAGAGGGGTACACCCTCACTCTGTGTTCTTCCCCAAATGAGAAAACATCACACAAACTCAAACTGAGGGACAATCTATATAATAACCATCTGTACTCTTCAAAAGTCAAGGTTGTAAGGAAAGACAGAATGGTTAGAGAATATAAGTGAAAGCAATGTGGGATCCTGGATAGAATCACGGACAAAAAGACGACAGCAGTGGGAAAACTGGCATACTCATTCTGATGTACCTTGTAAACTGGTATCTAAAACAATACTCATAACTGTATAGTCATACTTCCTACCCTGTGGCTTAATCTTACTCAATATATATGACAGGGTGCCTGGGTGGCTCAGTTGGTTAAGCGACTGCTTTCGGCTCAGGTCATGATCCTGGAGTCCCGGGATCGAGTCCTGCATAGGGCTCCCTGCTTGGCGGGGAGTCTGCTTCTCCCTCTGACCCTCCCCCCGTCATGTGCTCTCTCTCAAATAAATAAAATCTTTAAAAAAAAAAATATATATATATATATATACATATGACAGATGTTGAAACAGAACTGATTTGCTTTTTAGAAATACTGGCTGTAGGGGTGCCTAGGTGGCTCAGTCAGTTAAGTTGCCAACTCTTGATTTCAGCTCAGGTCATGATCTCAGGGTCCTGGGATTGAGCCCCATGTTGGCCCTATGCTCAGTCAGAGTCTGCTTGAGATTCTCTATCTCCCTCCCTCTCCCTCTGCTCATGCTCACTCTCTCTCTCCCCCCTACCCTCCCTCCCTAAAATAAATAAAATCTTAAAAAGAAAAGAGAAGAAATACTGGCTGTAGCAGACTCTTGTTCTGGCATGCCATTCTTCAGGTAAGAGTATCTCTGGTGTGTCCTTTGGGATCTATTCATCATCTGTTTCAGGTGTGGCTTCAAAGCGAGGAGGCGAGGCTGCTGTCCATGCCAAGCCGATCAATATATTCCATCCCAGCTATCAGACCAGGGAGACTGACAATTCTGACAGGGAGACTAAACATTGATGCTTCTGTAGGAAGAAAACAGCTCTTTCTACTACGGTTGCTGAGTTCCTGGGAAGTAAGCCTGGAGGTATTGTGGCCATCTTGCATTAGAAAGCAGACACATGAAGGGATGCAGAGCTGAGAGGTGGGAGGAGACAGAGTTCTGGTAATACCCTCAGACTCTAAATAAAGCCCTGATTAATTCAAATGCCCCTGGACTTTAGTTACACAAGCCAATAAATTCCCTTTTCTGCTTAAGCTAGTGTGAGGTGGATTTTTGTCACACACAATGGAAAATTCCTGTCTAATACACTGGGTTATTTAACTTCGATAAGTAAGTTTTGTGTTAGATCAACAAAACTAATATCTAAAATATCAACTGCAGGTTTACCTTCTGAAATTCAACTCTTGAGTTATGAAGTACACTAGGAGTACTGGTGTTCTATCAAACAAGAACATACCAATGACAGTGGGAAAATTATTATTATTTCCCTAACCAGAGGCTTAAAGGTGATTATGATTTCAAGTCTACTTCATAGGTGTCACCATAACTGGGGTCTTATTTTAAAAACAATGAATAGCTTTCCCTAATCCAAACTGACCTAAAATAAGACAAATAGTTAATCCAAATTGCCTGAGTATCTCAAGGCAGACACGGTTTCGGTTTTACTCTCACAGGAAAGCTGTGTTTCGGTTAAATAGCCAAATTTCCTTTCAAACACATCCTTTGGATTTCTGGGATATTAGTGCAAAAGAAGTAATTTTCTCTTTTCCTGTGTCTCATGGATAGATTCCTATTAAATAATCCAAGGGTGAGACAAGATATTTAACACAATCATTTGGGCAGCCTTGTACATAAACTGTACTACATCTTAATTGGAAGCATACAGCATGTAGAAAGAGGTATGTTGTCTGTCCAGAAACCATTTACAGATACACAAATGCTTACACATACAACAGCCTGCAGATTCCATTCTGAAAGGCCAGAAGACTTAACCAATCTGCTGATCAAAAACACAGATCACAGAAGAACAAACAAAAGTGCCATATAAGCCATTTTATGACTAGATCCTTGCAAAGCTAATGGGAAATTTCAGTGCATAAACAGTTTCATAGAGATTCTCCCAGAGCAGATAAAGTCTGAAAGTACTATAGGTTAGTGTTACTGGCAAGAAAAAAAAAATTCCAAGAAGCCTAACTGTGGCCGAACACTGTTTTGCAATGGGCAGTTTCCAAGTTACTAAATGAACTGCGTGACTGCTTTTGGTTTCCAAAGGGTGACTGAACCCCTGCCACCCTGCAACATGGCTCTCCAGTGGAGAACTGATTTATAACCCCTAGAAAAAAAGATGTGTTTGGGGGGGGCGGGGAGGGCAGGAAGGGAGAATATCTAGTGCTGTGAAAACGTAAAAGTTTTCTTCCATTCTCAAAACAACCTATGTTTAATTAAGATAGAAATTTCTATTTTAAGGAATAAGATGTTTCCAACTTATGCCAGTGGTCCTCTAACACATAGCTCTGTGCCCCAATATGTTGTGAATCTTTCAAAATCCTGACAAAATCTCCCTACATTGTTCAGGTAGATAATGTGGGGTAAGAGTAGAAAGGAAAACTACCACCATGTACCTGCAAGTTTTATTACCAGCTCAGTGTTCTAAACTGACTGACATCCAATACATTTTTTTTTTTTAAGATTTTATTTATTTATTTGAGAGGGAGAGAATGAGAGACAGAGAGCACAAGAGGGAAGAGGGTCAGAGGGAGAAGCAGACTCCCTGCTGAGCAGGGAGCCCGATGTGGGACTCGATCCCGGGACTCCAGGATCATGACCTGAGCCGAAGGCAGTTGCTTAACCAACTGAGCCACCCAGGTGCCCTGACATCCAATACATTTACAAGCCTTCGCATTGCTCCATTACTTGAAGGTGGCGAATGTAAGAAAAAGGAAAACCAACACAAATTGTTTTCTTTCTGAATGAATCTTCCCCAAAATAAATAAAAGCCAACAAGCCTATGGCATGTAGGTTTGCATTTAGTAAGATCTGGAGACAAGTCCTGGTATTAACTAACAAAATTTAGATACAAATAAGATTTAACAGCTCTGTCAAAACAAATTTGGCATGAATTTTGTTTAAATAAATGTATTCTGGATTACATCAGTCTATCCCATTCACAACTGGTATGAAGGCATTGCCCTAAATATTTTATAAAATTTTTTTAATTTTATTTGCCAGAGACAGAGAGTGAAGCGCACAAGCAGGGAAAGCGCCAGGCATAGGGAGAAGCAGGGTCCCTGCTGAGCAAGGAGCCCAATGTGGGACTCCATCTCAGGACCCTGGGATCATGACCCAAGCCAAAGGCAGACACATAACCAAATGAGCCACCCAGGTGTTCCTTCCTTAAATATTTTAAAGTGCTGTATAAGGTAAAGAAACTTTTCAAAGACACCTAACCTTCCCCATTTATAACTCCAGTTTCTCTATTTTGTTCTTCTGAGTTGCAACAAATAGGATTATCAAGATAATTTTCAGCCTTTTTTGCCCCCTTGGACTTTCTATAGTAAGACTTATATTCAGCAGCAACTTCAAAATAACACATAAAGATTGACTTCTTATACCATTATCTTCAACATCATACAGGTGTCTGTTCCCCCTAACCACTGCAGCAGTCGGGGGAAGCCCGGAAAGCACATAAGAACAATTTATTCTGTTACCATCTAACCTTTCACCCTCCTTGAGAACAAGCTGTCCCCTGCACTCACCACTTTCTCTTTGGATCTCAGGACCCCCAGCTTCCCAAACCGAACGTGAAAAGGCGAGCACTGATAGGTGCCATCCTGCTGCCGCACCACAATGACGTCGATGCACCCGGACAAAGTGGCTTGGTTAATGCCCTTGTAGAGTTCCTTCACAGTGACAATCACCTGCCCAGCCAGCTGTCCCACATAATTCATGGTTTGAAACTACAAAGACAAAAAAAAATTTATATGAGATAGTAACAATGAATTTGTGGATCTAATGACAAAGAAAAAAATAGTAGTAATTAAAAAGACATTGCACATTTGTAAACCATATTACATATTTTATTAACCTTGCTGATTTCGAACCAGTAAGTCTCATGCTACCACTGTTTTTACATATTTCCACACAAGGACAAAATCAGGTGGTCCTTTTGTATCTTGAGAGGCTGTCCCAGCCAGGGCCTCAGGCATGCGTAAGTTCCCTTTTCTTTTCCATCATCATGGATCCTTGCAGCTGCCTGTAGGGGTTACCCCTAAAGTTTAGAATCTGCACAGAACCACCAAAGAACCCAGACTACCATCTCTGCCCTCTTGCCCAAGATCACTGGTAACGTGGGGCAACTGCATCCACCCTGACCACAGCAGCCAAGCAGAAAAAAAATGACCAATGATCACCTCCAGAAGAAACCAGAAAACAGGTTGTTTCTGCTGAAGACAAGTAAGTGAAAGATGAGTTTTCTACAAAACTATTAATAGTATATGGGTCAGAGACATGCTAGATTAAATAAACTCTGGGTGAGCTAGACTGGGCCTAACCTATTTATAACATTACTTTTATTGAAAATCCCCTCAATACTTGAACACAACTCACTCGAACATATATTCATGTTCTACAAAGCACAGAAAAGGGTTTTAATCGTGTTGCTCAACAATAATTAGTCAAATCAGGATCACTAGGCTCTAAAATACTCCTCCAGAAAGGGTCAAGGAAGGAGTGTGCACCTGACCAGGGCTGAGGGATGAGAGGAAATGCTTCCTCTTGTGCCCCACATCCATTGTGGCTGCAGCTAAGACCACAGGTTGGGGAGCCCACCATACAGTAGGTGTTGAAGACCAGTGGGGAAGTCTCTTTGAATCTCCCTCAACTTTTACTAATTAGAAAAAAATAGCTCCTCATCAGTCCCAAGGATGTCAAGTTTCATCTCCAGCTATCAAATACCACGTTTCATTCATTAGACACCGACACCCCTCGTATTATGTCAAAGCACAATTCAGCAAATCATTCTCCTGGGTACAGGTGGGACATAGACCAAACAAGAGATCCTCCACAGCTCCGGCTAATCCAGAGGCCAACTTTTACTGAACCAGAGAACAGACAGATTATTCTTTAGGTCATTCATCATAAGCACAGTTGTCTCTTTAAACTCAGCTTTTCAGGAGCCTTAAGCTCAAAGTTACATGCTCAGAAAAGTTACCAAAGATCACGTTCTATGTTGTCAGATAAGTCCAAAGCTGAATTGGGAGAATGTTACTCCACTGGGAAAACTTAGGGGCCTGCCAGGACATCTGCCTCTAGAGAAACTCACCCTCCTCCCCACAATTGAGTGCCTGCCTGCTGGCAGTGCCCAGATTCCACTTAAACATTTTTTTCTCTTCTACACAGATGAATGTGTAATCAAGACCCACCAGTTTTACACCATTAAGCACAGCCATAATTTTATCCCAGAAAATTTTTTGAATATTTTAATGTTACCAAGGCCCCAAAATTTATCTACAGAAGAGATAACTTTGAGGATGTAAACTAACTGCTAAACTCACTACTAAATTAGGCCATATCCTTTACAAAACAGTTACAAGTTGGTGTGATTTTGGTTTTAGAAGGATTCATTTGGTAAGGCCAAACTAGGCAAGTGTTCAATGATGATTTCTTCAATGAATAAAGGAATGATCAAATGAACCATCAATAAATAAGACAAAAAAAGAGAGAAACATATGTAGGGAGGAAATAATATTTCATCAGAATATTCGTATTACATCTCATTTTTAAAAATTAGTAATTTTTGCAGTAACTGTAGATTCACAGGCATGTAGTTTTAAGAAATAATACAAAGAGATCCCATGTATCCTTTAAACCAGTTTCCCCAATGGCAACATCTTGCAGAATTCTAGTGCAATACCTCAATCAGGATGTCAACATTGATTCAGTCAAAATGGAGAACATTTCCATTATCATAAAGATCCATCCTATTGGCCTTCATAGCCACACTCAGCCACTTCTGTCACTCTCTCCTTAATCCCTGACAACCACTAATTTGTTCTTCACTTGTTTTTTTGGTCATTTTTAAGAAAGTTATATAAATGGAATCATATGGTATATAACATTTTGTGATTGCCTTTTCCCACTTCTATTGCTATGGAGATTCATCCAGGTTGCTGTAAGTAATATATGCTGTAAGTAATATATGTTCACGACATGCTTTTTGATTGTCACAGCATGTACATGAACCACCACCCAAGAAGTCAATCTTGTATTACTGCCTGACTGGTGGCAATTTAAAAATGAGTTTTGTTAAAAAAATTTTTTAATTTCGTAACTAATTATGTAATTATATATATTCTTTTCTTAAAAGAAAATGAAAAATGTTAACTTCATCTCCATTCAGCCATAAAACAAGTCTTAAAAACTAAATGTGTAAGGAGCTTACATCAACTAGAACACAGGATCCATAATTAAGTGTAACTACATCTATTCAAAATGATTTTAATTACCATGGTTAAAGGAAGCGCTGTTATACAAGACAGTCTACTGGGTAAATGCCAGTTGCTAAATGTAGAAAAATATACGCTATCAAATGACTGTTTTTTTTTTCCTTAGCAGATATAAAACAATTCTGTGTGTATTATGAAGGCTGGGAAAACAAAAGTAAAGGGAGTCCTGCGGCTCTAACATTCACTACACCCTAGGAATGAGGGGCACACTTCTGCTAGGAGGGGCACTCCAACTAAGCTGGGGATGGGGGCTCCCCCTCATGGTTATGTCTGGGGGGAAAGCAGTTGGTCGTTGTACACATGATATGTTAAACAGCTTCTTCTTTAAGCATTATCTATCACCAAAAAACTTCATTCCTATATGTCCAGCCCAGCACTAGCCATAATAAAGCTAAGTGAGAACAAATTCAGGGCCTCTGACACCCGTCCTGTTTAACGCCTGGGAAAGTGGGACTCCGAACAGGGGCAGAAAGACAGACGATTAAGTACCCAGTCACATGTCAGGGATACACCTCACTGAAGACACTACCTTTTGAATAAAACAAAGATTAAAAAATATAGCAAAATAACATACATTGTAAATTATTCATTAGAGCGAATGATGAGAAAAAAACAGAAGAGAGAAAATAAATTCAAGAACAGACAGGGAAAGAGAATGAGAGAGAGGGGATGCAGAGACAGACAGATGGAAATTCAGAGACAAAGCAAAGACAGAATAAGAATACATACATAATCAGAAAGCAGATGGACATAAAGATGCCCATACAGAGAGAGGAATGTGGAACTGAAGGATGTTCATAGAGCAGCATCCCTATCTTCAGGCTCACAAGCACAAAAGAAAATATAAACATGTATTAACTAATTCTTAGAACTGAAAGTATCTAGTCCAGTCTTTCAAATACCAAAAGCACTTCTAGCACATCCCTGAAATATGGTAAAGTTAATCATCACAGTTAGCAGCAACTAATTTTTTGAGAGCTTACTATGTACCAAATTCTTAACAATATTTTAAAGGTGGGGTGGAGCAGATGGAGGGGGAGAGAGAATCCCAAGCAAGCTCCATGCCCTGTGCGGAGCCAGAGCTCGATCTCACGATCCTGAGATCATGACCTGAGCTGAAATCAAGAGTCAGATGCTTAACCCACTGAGTCACCCAGGCAGCCCACTATGTACGTACCAAAATGCATTATCTCAGAACTACCTTATGAATGAGTAAATATTATTTCTATTTTTAAAGATAATAAAATTAAGGCTTTAAAAGGTTAAATATTGTTATGGACTATTTGTGTCTGTTTCTCAAATTCTTATGTTGAAGCCCTAACCCTCAATGTGAGGGTATTTGGAGATGGGGCCTTTGGGAGGTAATCAGGTTTAGATGAGGCCAAGAGGTAGGACCTTCAAGATGGGATTAATGTTCTCATTAGGAGAGCTCATGTTCTCTCCTCCTACTATGTGAGGAAACAGAAGGTGGTTATGTGCAAGCCTGGAAGTGGGCCCTCACTAGGAACTAAAATTGGCCAGCACCTTATCTTGGACTTCCCAGTCTCCAAAAACTGTGAAAAATAAATGTTGTTTAAGCCACCCAATCTGTGGTATTTTGTTATGGAAGCCTGAACTAAGACAAGTTATCTTCTTAAACATCATAACTGCCCTACTGTTTTTCAATGTTGGGGTACTTCACTGACAAAGACTCACTCCTTTCACCAAGAAGTTCATAACTGTATCAGACAGCCCTAGTTACTATGTCCACTAGAACTCACAATGGATATGCGCCACCCTCTTCTAAATGATACCACTTACACCGAAGAGTTTGTTGTTCAACCATAACTAGGTCTCATCTATTCTGGGCTAAACATTCTTCTTCCTTAAAATATCTAAAATGACTGGGTTTACTTTCACTTTTCGGACAAACCAGAGAACTTTCTTTAAATGGGAAATCCAAAACTAGACAGAGTGGTGCAGACAGACCTGACTGATATCCAATATATACAATGTAAAGTGTGTTTAGGTGCAGGCACTGGCTCCCATGGGCTGGGTTAAATATTGGGAGCTCCCAAGAAAGGGAAGCGCTTACTGATCACTAAACTAAAAATGGAAAGAGTCAGAAGACAGTAATTAACTAAAATACTTATCAGAAACGAAATGGCCCCTTATGCATAAAATTCAATAGATCTGAATCAGTCCTTCATGAATAAAAGTCAATAGTGTCCACTATTAGATTTTTCTTATCAAATATTTTAAAGTAAACATACACTAGTATCTGGAATAAATGAGTAGCTTTCAAGATTCAATTACGTACCAAAAATTTAAAGATTTGTTTAGCAGCTTTTCCTGAGCATCAGAGAAACTAAATAAACCATCATGATATGTAGGAGACATTTATAAATGGAATCCATCAGTAATTAGGTTCAAGTACAGATCCTCTTCCTATAAAAACTGCCCCAAATTATTTAAAGGTGATATGTTCAAAAATAATTTTTGCTAAGGAAAAGAGATATAGGCGCTATTAAAAAACAATTTCTAAACTGTGATCAATACAAAAATGGATACATTCCAAACCACTCATATACATCTTTGTCAAAATCTGTTTCCTAAGTTTACCTTCATATATTTATTCAATACTATTAACTAGTTAGCACTAACACGTTATAATGTCCATCACATGTCAAGTGCTATGTAAACCTGTACTTTAGTTCCTGAATATTAGATCAATATTCCCATTTATATGAGGAAACTGGGGTTCAACAGTGTACAATGTCACCACACTAAGTGGTAAAGCTGATATTCAAACTCAAGTCTGATTCTAGAGCCCATGTCCTTAATCGTATCTCTAAGTGATAGAAATGCTCTAAGCACGGATCCCAAAAGCCTTGATGAGACCCCCGCCCCCAGATTTCTTGTTGCAAGTGGGCTGCTTTTAGCAACTGGAATATTATTTTTACTTAATGCTACTTGGCCCCCAAGTCTCCTCTGCTTGCTACCAGAGGTAGCACTGAATACTATTTCCTGCTAGGCCTGCATTTCAAGATTAGGAAGTAGACTTCCTGGGAGATCACGTGTGGTCGGGGCTTGTGGGCAGAGATGAACAGCTTTTATCCAAGAACCTGCCCTGAACATTCTAACCTTCTGCTCACAGATGTAAGGAGTGTGCTATGAGGGAACAGAAACTTCTAGATACTTCAGGAAACAAACACCAGAACACTGTTGCCTTGTACACATTCCAGCTTATACCTATGCTCCTAGACCAACCTCCTCCAGGCATCCAAGCTTATATTCTGCCTTTGAGTAGCACTTAATATTTTTTAAGAACTTTCTCAAACATACTTCATTTGATCTTCAAAAAGAGAATTTAGATTATGCAAGACAGACATTTTTCATTTCACATTTAGGCTGAGAAAAAAGGTTTACTTTCCATTACTATTCACTAGAACCCAGCTGTACTGTGACTCAGGATCCCAACCTTCTTGCTACTTCCCACAGTAACTTAAATCATGGGCCTCTCAAGGTGAGCTGGTAACCCTGAGGACAAGAGATCTCAGGGCTGAACTCAAGTTGTACTTAAGTCCTACAATCTTCCAGGAATTCCAGAGTCTCTTAAAGGTAGCCAAGCATGAACTGGAGGGCATGTTCAGCTAAGAACTGAACTCTGAAAAAAGTAGGAGATGAAAGGCAGCAAGGGCAGACACAGCAGCACCTGCTGAAAGCTTCTCCCTAGTCTGGGAGGTCAGGCATTTGCGAATGAAAAATCCCCCAGATGAACTGCCCACATCCTGTCAAAAGACATTTTCTAACATTTACTCGGTGGCCAGCAGACAAGATGGAGATCACAAAGAACTAAATGAGGTTACAAGTTGGCTAGACATATGTAATGGAAAACTATACAAAACAGCGCTATCTCTGAGTGAGAACAGACAACTGACACTAAGTCTGAAAAGGAACCCCGCTTTCCTGGAGAAGCCACTCTTGGCCATTTAAATTCAAATAAATGCCTTACTTTGTACCACTCAGCTTTTTAATCCCCCATCATAACAAAATGCTAATTTGTTTAATTTTTCTTATTTTATAAATAGCTGCCTTTTAATTCTTGCTTTATAAAATAAGTAAAGGAAATAGCAGCAGCACAAGGAACAGCCCTTGCCCTTGGTGAGGGAAGGGCCTTACCCCAAGAATCCAAAGTAGATGGTGCAGTAAGGCCCATCTGATTTCCTTGAAACTAAAGTCCATGAGGAAATGCTGACAGCTGCACCTCTAAAATGCACTGCCCTGAAGTCTCAAGATCACAGCAGGTCCCCTTCTGTCCTGCGATTGTGGAAACAGGGCTCTCCTTCATTTCTAGGACCATTCAGTCCCTGTGTACAGAATCTGTAAACTAAAACCCACTGTCTCCCAGCAAAATTCCGGAGTACTGTACAAACAATTCAAATAAGAGACAGCAGAGCTCTAAAGGCAGAAGTGCAGAGACTGAAAATCAGAAGGACCTGTGACAGACCCAAGGTGATGCTAAGGGAAAGGAAGCAGCTGGTTAGGATCAAGCCACAATTTCTAGACAGAGCTAGAAATACATCTGGCACATAGATGGGATTCAGTAAATACTGCTGAATGAAGAAACCAACTTAAATATGGAAATAAAAAGGGCAGACTTGGTGGGGAACGTCCTACTAAGGCTAAACTTCAAAAAATTTTTACTTATTACACTGGTTCAAAATTTCGTGTTTATGAAAATCATCCTTAACAGTTTTTTAAAATGCAGATTTTCCTGAATTTTTTTGAAGTTTAATAAC
Source organism: Zalophus californianus (assembly GCF_009762305.2). Lineage (NCBI taxonomy): Eukaryota > Metazoa > Chordata > Mammalia > Carnivora > Otariidae > Zalophus > Zalophus californianus. Next base: position 41,055,045 of record NC_045608.1, on the reverse strand, counting down.
TAATTATGAAGATGACCCAGGCTAGGGAAGCATAGCTCCACGTAAAAGCAAGAGATCCTATAATAAAATTCCATGCCTGTTTCTGCTACCTCCAAAATCAGTCTATCATAAAATGAACTACAAGAAGGCTTAAAGCCTTGGCTGCTATCTTGGCTCTTTCTTTAGAGAAGATGTACAGGGGAAGTCTAGAAATCTTTTGGAGCTGGTGTCTAGCCTCAGAAGATTCTTTCCTGAGACACAGATTTAGCTGGGATGAGGTGTTCTTTGGAGGATCTGGGTTTCTAGTCAGTTTCCTGTAGATTATGAGGTGTCTTTCTAGAGAACAGCCCTATGACCTCCCTTGTTTGAAGGCACAGTCAGGGACTGTTTTAGGTCTAACCAACTTTTTTTCCTGCTAAGCGAAGAAAACTGACAAGGACCACACTGTAAGGCTACTATTTCCAAAGAGTAGTCCTCTGACCACCTGTAACAGAATCAAGTTTTGCTGCTGAAGAATGTAGATTCCCGGACCCCAGTCCAGACATAAAAAACTGGAAGTGGGATCTTAAGGACGGGTTCTCCATGACTCTGACAGGCATCCAGGTTTGGGAACTCACTCGGTCTCTACTGCATGGACTTGGTGCTCCCAGCCCTGACTCAGCTTGGGAGAACCGGGTGTCCTGTCCTTTAAGGCGCATCTATCACCTTGACGTGTAACCCAAACTAAACAGACCTCGAATTTCGTATATTCTAATAAACAGCTGACCTGATCATTTCGTGAGACCTGAGATCAAGAGTCGCGTGCTCTACCAACTGAGCCAGTCAGGTACCCCTCATTTATAAAAATTCTGATCTGGGAGGATTGCTCTCCTAGCAGTTCCTTCCCTAATTTTAACCCAATACTATTCAACATCAACCTTCAGGACAGATAGGTGAGAAGAGGTAATTTCCTGACCCGATACTCCTGCTTTGGAATTTGAACAGATCCATGACGCATCAGCTAGATCAGAGGGTAATTATAAGGCTCCCTGGATCACAATGATTTCATCTTTCAGAAACTCCTCCAAACAAAGGGGTAAATCCCTAGTAACTATATCTGGGCTTTGGGACTTAGACCTTGGCACCAGCTGACTGATAGGGTAGGGAGACCTCTGACCCAGACAAAGTATGTATAGAGAGCCAAAGCAACAAGAATCTAGCTGGGCTGAGCTACTTGAGCAATAATCCAGAAGGCCCACCAGCTCGACACTGAGATGGCACAGAGCCCCCAACTTGCCCTCTCATCACTTCTCTGACTCATGAATGGTCATAAGTTTCTTTGTTTGCTTGGCTGGCTCAGTGTCCATTTCTGATGTTTACCAACAAAGGACTTAAATACAGATAGGTGGATACTGATTCTGACCTGATAAAGCCACTTGGAACTCTCTATAAGCCCCCTCCCCACCACCAAAAAAACACCCTGAGAAAACTAGTGAAAGCCTTTCTCCCCTGAACTCAGAACTTTTTTTTTTTTTTTTAAAGCACAGTTGACACACAAGCTTAATTTCAGGTGTACAACAGTGATTTGACAATTTTTTTTTCAGTTTGGGTTTTTTTTTTTTTTTAAATGAGAAAACATGAGTTTTGGCTGTTGAGTCGATAAATTCAGATTTCTAATCTGTCACGACATATTCTCTTCAAGGAAGTTTGAAAGCACAGATTTTTGCTCACTGGGCTCACTTCTCCGTGATTTCACCATGCTCACTAGCTACAAAGTGGATGAACAATTATCTTGGGCTGAGTAAGGTTGAAAAAAGGGAAGACATTTTGCCGCCACAGCAAGATACATTTTTTTCCCAAGTGGTGGTCCCAAGTTTTACTCGAATATTTGCTTTGACTTTTCAGCAGGTACAACTGAAGGAAGGACTGTGTCCCCTATTTTATGTTCAAAAACCATCAATTCCCTACTTTCCACCCCAGTTACTGGCCTAATAATTTTCTGGACAATCCTCCAAAATCCAAACTAAGTTTTCTTCTCAATCTATCCAGCTACTACTGTTGGCTGTTAATCTAATATTTCATAAGAGGAACAAGGGGGTTTTAGTCTTCCTGGATAAAGAAGAGATGGGAATAAAGTATGCCCACACAGAGCACAATCCAAAAGATCAAAAAGAGATGGCGCGAGGAGGCATGGGCTCAAGGGTTAAGAAAGCCGCAGGCAGCAAGGGGTCTATGGCTATGTGCATCCAGGGTTACCACAGCCAAAGGCACTCACCACAGTACCCCACCTCCAAGCTCTAAAGTTCCGACAAAGAAAGATGTGTTGTATGCTTCACAGTCTCCCCAAAGCCTGGCACAGTGCCTAGCAATGAGAGGTTTTTAATGAGTATTTTCGGACCAACAAATGTATGAATCAATGAATGCAAGATCCAGTGAACAGAATCAGCAAGGAGAGGGAGAAATATACACGATGTTTTGTACTGTAACCTAAAAGAGAAATTCAAGAAGTAAATGAAGATATGTGTGTATATATACACATAGCCACACATTAAGAAAAATGCCAAGAATAGTGGGGGCCAACCCAATGTTCCAAAAACAATGCTCAGATATTCTGAAACCGATGTTTTTCCAGATGCTAATTAAGACTTCACTGAAAAAAACTTGCATAAATCTGGTGTATGTGAGTGACAATTAAAAGTGACACCCACCTTCGATCGGTAAATCTAAAAATATCCCTGTGAGAACAAATGACATCTGTGCAGATCGCTCTGAACACAGGGCAGCCCCAGAGCAACTTGTAGGAGAGACCACTGGCTGGTCTGTCAGGGGAATTCAGTATGGGGAAGTCAGCTGAAGCAGAGGTAAGGCAAAAGGTGACAATGATCATACCATGACCAAAGACTATTATAGAAAACAGGGTGAAATAGAACTTAGGTTATCATTTCCTACTAGCAAGTCTACTTACATGAAAATGCCCAACATTAGAATTCTATAAGGCACAGCCTTCAAGGTAAATAGCTGGTAGCAACAGTTTCATTTTCCTAATGTTCAGCAATATAACAAAATACTCACTTTTTAAAGCAATAGAATTGGCACAGAGAGAGGAAAACTAAATGTTCAATTTTACACATATCTTTAGATTTCACTACGCATAATGAAGTACCTGTTCCTTGCGTAGATGCTAAAGTGGCTAGCAGCACACCAGGAAAAGTGGGCCCTAACTACTTGCCTCAACCCTCATTAACACTCCTGTGACCAAAATCGTTTCAGACTATTGCAGCTCTATAAAATTTAACAGTTCTTGTATTTCTCTTCGTCACTTCTCCCTTTGTTTCCCAAATTACAGAATAATGCTTGAAACTAAGGCAGTCTCTGATAATTTAGTTCATGCTTTTTCCTGTCATAAATATGCCCTAAAATATGCCCAATCTACTTGTATATGAGGTGACAGATTATGGTACAGGAACATTTAACCTGACTGGAGACTAGAGAGAAACACAGAAGTGAAATCGTTAAGAAATGTAATGAGTTTAAGATTCTATTTATAGTTAATAATGAAAGACATTAAACTATTAGTCAACATCAGTTTAATCGTTCCACCTATCAGCATATACAAACTTCTAGCTAAATGTTCATGGCAAGTCATGAAATGCAATTTAAAAATTTCAAATAGCTATACCTTGACCTGTTCAAAATCAATTTTTTTTTTAAAGAATGAAGATTTTATTTATTTACTTGGCAGAGAGAGACACAGCGAGAGAGGGAACACAAGCAGGGGGAGTGGGAGAGGGAGAAGCAGGCTTCCCACAAGCAGGGAGCCCAATGTGGGGCTCAATCCCAGGACCCTGGGATCATGACCTGAGCCGAAGGCAGATGCTTAATGACTGAGCCACCCAAGTGCCCCTAGTGTACAGTTTTAATCATGCAATTATGTAATAACCACCATAATCAAAATATAGAACTAGATCCTTTCCCAAAATGCCCCCGCCCTTCTGTAGTCCATGCTTTCCCCCCAACCCCAGCCAACCGCTGATCTGTTTTGTCTCTATAATCCTTGTCTTTTCTAGAATGTCACATAAATGACACTATATAGTATGTAGCCTTCTGAATATGGCTTCTCTCACCTAGCATAACGCATTTGAGATTAATCAATATTGTGGCAGGTATCAGCATTTTGTCTCCTGGTGTTAAGTACATAGTATCCCACTACCCAGATGTTCCAAAGTTTGTTTATTCATCTACCAGCTGAAGACATCTGGCTTGTTTCCAGTTTTTGGCGATTACAAATAAAGCCATCAAAAACGTTTGTATACAGGCTTTTGTGTGAACATAATTTCATTTCACTGGGTAAATAACTTAGGAATGGGACTGCTTTAGATGTATTTTTGCAAGGCTGATTTTGCAGCTATTGTTTTTAAAATATCTTTGGTGTCCTGGGAGAAGTTTGCTATTAAAATAAATCCTTTAAATTATTTTACAAAGTGGTAATAACTGTTTTACAAGTTTGGCTTTTCATATGTGGTAGTTACTTAAAATAGAGATTCACTTACACGGGTGAAAATTCAAACTCTTTAATTACTCACACTGTAACTTTTTAAGCTATGCGTACCCTTGAAAAAACACATACATATAACCTAACCTACAATTCAGATGTTTTGCTCCATATTCTTCCTAGTATTGGCTATGGGAAAGTGATGCGGGGGAAAAAAGAGGGCAAAACATTTATCCCTTCCAAATGCCATTTTATATACCTCATCTCATTTAATCTTCACAATTAGGTGAGGTAAATGCCATATGCATTGTACTAGCAAGAAAACTGGGGCTCAACTTACATGGAGACAAAGCAATTTACACAGAGCCAAAGAGTTACACTGTGATTCACAGACAAAAACTCAGATATGTCTGTCTCAAATGCCCAGGCTTTTTACTGTATCTTGGGACCATAAGCTCCTAAAAACACTAATGCTAAGTTTAGTAATTTTCAAGGCTATGTGTAAGTAGGAATTTCATAAATGCTTTTAGAAGGCCATGAGGATTCTTCCACATGTTACCATACATGAAAAATGTTAAGCTTTCTATTATGAGTAGCCCTAAAGGTATGACTACATTATAGTCATAAATGTTTAATTTTTTGAGATTTTTAAAATTTATTTGACAAAGAGAGACAGAGAGAGAGGAACACAAGCAGGGGGAGTGGGAGAGGGAGAAGCAGGTTTCCCGCCGAGCAGGGAGCCCGATGCGGGGCTCGATCCCAAGACCCTGGGATCATGACCTGAGTCGAAGGCAGATGCTTAATGACTGAGCCACCCAGGCACCCCAATTGTTATAAATATGTTTTAAGGAAGATGTTCTCATCCTAAACTTTCTAGGATAAGACAACTGTGGCTAACCTATTTTGGTGGTGATCACTGATAACCATAAGCAACTCTAAGGTAAAACAGGAAATTTGACTGTTAGGCTCACTTTCACATATGAAAGGCATACAATCTCAGCAAGTTTCTAAGGAAACCATATGTTGTATTTTCAATGATGACTATCACTTTAGTCCACACATTGATTGGGAGGATACAATTTCCTTTGAAACATTCTGACTTTATTTGAAGTTCTTTCTATTTACTCACTGACCTGGATGTCAGGAATTGACATCATGACTCTTCTATAGTTGAAATAATAGCCGTGCGACTGGGAACAAATAAACATGTTCCTGTCATTTGTAGGTCTAGGGAAAGACATGTTAAACTAAATTCATCTTCTTCTCATGCCCCCCCCAAAACCTCAGTTAATATCACTGATGAATTAAGCTGACATTTAAAACTTGTCCCAACTGTGTTAAGTCCTTGGGCTGAAAGTCCCTCAACCCCCATCATATGGTACCCTGTTAAGTTCAGGTAGGAACATGCCAGATGAATTACTCCAGTAGAATGTGAAGGTCACTGCACCTACTTTAACCAACTTTACAACTACTAACTTAACAAGCATGTGTGGGCCTAAAGTTCACAGTCTAAACATCCTCGATAACCCCACGCTGAAGGGTTTATTGTCAAGTCTGATAGACCAAGTACATGCTTTAGAAAGAATGCTGTGCTTTAGAGAAAAAGAATGCAGACTGCCTTATCAAAAAGAAGATAATTCAAGGATTAAAATAAATTTGGCTTTAGTGAAATTGTGAACTTTCTGTCATTTGAGTGGGTTGTGTATATACTAAAATACACATGGCCTCCCTGTGCATTCAAACCACTAACATTGCCTCAAATGCGCTCAATTTCTCTGACAAGTTTTGTAAAAATGCTGGCCATAGACTGGACTGGCTTCCCACTCCATTACAAAAAACTGGGGACTTTCTCTCCTAGCCGGCTGAGTTCCCTTAGTTAGAAGGGGTAGGAGTGACATAAAAATTCTTTTCAGTGTAAGAAGAAATGATGACTAACTCAGGAATAGAAAACAATGATGATTCAACAACAAAGGGAGTATTCATCAACGAAGACTACTTAACAAAGCCACAAGACCTTTGGGTCCATAACGTACCTAACAGATTTATATCCCAAAGCTATCATTCTCCAAGTCTGATTAATCATAAATACCTGGGAAGCTTCTAAAAATGCAATTTCCTAGAGGGAAGGCTAAAACAAACCCTGTGGTATTAGACTAGAATCAGAAGTCTCCATGGACAGATGCACAAATGTTGGTGTGTTTATACCTGGGCTAGAATGCACGTTTAACATCCTAGCTTTCTGGCAGTTGGCCCGTTAGCTCAGTTGGTTAGAGCGTGGTGCTGATAACATCCTAGCTTTCTCTGTTAAGAGGAATACTAGAATCAAGGACACGGTAGAAGCAACAAGCACACCTAGAGCCGAGATCTTGGTTTCTAAATACCATTCTCTACTAAAAAGAACCAGAGCTCCTTGGAGAAGTAGTTAATCCCAGGGCTGGAGTCAGGGAAATACAAGTTGATGCTGGAGTTCCAGAAAGTATGAAATTGTTCAAAATCAAGAGAATAGGGATAGGTTAAAGGAACACAGGAGCTAACGTGAAAGAGCTCCCAATGGCTAGAGCTAACACAATTTGAGCAACTGAATAGTGATCGTATTTGATTATTACCTACAGGATAAAATACTCATGAGTCCACACAGACATAAGTTAATAAATAAGCAGGAAGAAGGGGCAGCTTTCTCTTTAAAGATGAATTCCAATTAATACAAAATGAGGGAGATAGAAAACCACTATTAGAATACCACAGTAATAACTGTGGCATGCAATGGATGTTACAAATAGAGGACAAAAGTTTGAGGAGAAACAGGATGTTTGTATATTCTCAAAGTCTCCCCCCAAGACATACATTCATTACAAAAGGAAAAACATTAACTTTACAGTAGAGGAACCTGCCGGATACCACCTTAATCAAGTGAATCAGGGAAACTTCACCAGTAATAAAACATATCGCCATCACGGAACTCCTGATATGACATCATGTCTGTGGTATTCTTCCCAAAAATACATGACCTCCATCTAATGAGGAGACAATATCAGACAAACTCAAACTGAAGGAAATTCTACAAAATAGCTGACCAGTACTCACTAAAGAGTGTTAAGGTCACAAAACACAAGGAAAGACTGAGGAACTGTCACTGCCAGACTACTGTGACATTACAAAGAGCAAGCTGGGATTTTGGATTTGATCCCGAAACAGAAAAACGACTTTAGTGGGGAAAAAAAAAAATACGAATAAAGTCTGTAGTGTTTTTTTTTTTTAAGATTTATTTATTTTAGAGAGAGCATGCGAGTGAGTGTGAGCAGTGGACATGAGGGGCAGAGGAAGAGAGAGAGAAATCCCCAAGCCAACTCCCTACTGAGCACAGAGCCTGACTCGGGCTCAATCCCAGGACCCTGAGATCATAACCTGAGCTGAAATTAAGAGTCGGACGCTTAACCAGCTGAGCCACCCAGGCACCCCTGTAAGTTAAACTAAAAACAATTCCTAGGCTCCACTACCCCCATCTGTTTTGTTTTTGTTTTTTGTTTTTTTGTTTTTGGTGTATATTTGAAGTTCAGTAAGGGTTCCAGGGGTTGGTCAGACTTGGGAATCACTGTCCCTGGCTGCCACTTGAATCACTGAGGAATTCTGAGGAATCCTGATGACCAGGCCACCGCCCCTAGATTCTAAGTACAAGTACTTTTTAAAGCCCCAAGAGACCCCCAAATGGCAGCTTACAGGCAAGGGCATCAATGCCCAGTCCCCTCTTGAAAACTCACTGTACGGGGAACGAACAGAATTGAAGGGTGTACTTCCTATTCCTCTCCTGCCTCACTTTCCCAAAAGGAGGACTTACTTTTCCAATTAAGTTCTGAAATATCAGTCTATAATGGTTATAACTTCATGCTTTGTTAGACTATAAAAGATGACAGATGACTTCTATAATCTTAACTACTGCCCCTTGACCTCTAACCTATGATAGCCTCTATCTGCAGTTCAAGTGGAGTTAGGTAAGTCTCAAAAGAATGCAGTAACATTCTGGAGATTACATAACTTTCCCTTCAGGTTTTCCTGGGATTCACTTTAGGCAAATTTCTGATGAAGGTCTTTTCTACATAGATACAGCTAGGATTAAGATAGTACACCAAGGGCATACAAAGTTCTAAACATGATTTTTAATCACAGAGTTAAAATGGTACTCTAACATTAAGATCAGTATACTTTTATTTCCACCCTTTGAAAAATCTCTTCCCTAAGTATCCTAAGAGCTCAGACAATGATTCTAGATTATGCAAAAGTTTCAAAGAAGGGACAAATAAGTATTTTTCTAGAACAAGCAGCAAGAGTGAAAAATAACCAATAAAAATTATTTTCCCTACTTTCAATTAGATAAGAATGTATAACACGAACAAAAATTATCTACTCTAGAATTGGTGTCTAAAATTTTTTCTTCAGTACAAATGGGTTGATTTTGAATATTTAATACCTAAGATGTGAATGTAAAATATTATATAAAAAGATATGCGTTTTTCCCGAGAGATAAGATTTTTGTTTAGATCCTTTCAGACAGTTGTGTCCAAATCCTGTAGACTGGACCAACACCTGATTCATGTGTCATCTAAAAACAGTGATGGGATTACATCTTGTTTTTCCTATGCACAAAACTACCTGACCAGCATCTGGATCAGATCTGCAATATTGGGATTATCCCAATCAACTGGGTGAAACAGCTAAGCTAACTGGGAGTATGTAATCAGAAACAAGGATGTGGGCAAACTAAAAGAGGCATTTTTTTTTTTTTTTAAAGATTTTATTTGACAGAGACACAGGGAGAGAGGGAACACAAGGAGGGGGAGTGGGAGAGGGAAGAGGCAGGCTTCCCGTGGAGCAGGGAACCCGATGTGGGACTCGATCCCAGGACCCTGGGACCATGACCTGAGCTGAAGGCAGTCACTTAACGACTGAGCCAGCCAGGCGCTCTAAGAGGCAGCATTTTTATAGACATTTGCTGAAATCTGTCCAGTTGTGCTACTCACAAACTCAAGAGCAGCAAATAACTCAGACACATTAGTAAGTGCAAAAAAAAAAAAACAAAACTGTCAGTATCTAGCAAAACCAGTGTGGCATAATTGATATTTGCTGAATGAAAAGAATTTTGTTTTCTTTAAATTAACAGGTCAGTCATGTACTCTACAGCATTAGGGAGTAGTTGTGTGTATGCATGTCTCTAAGTCATTTCTGACAACAGATGGGGGCATAAATATAAAAATGGATAATAATTTCAAAAAGCCTAAACATATTTCTGGCCACTCTATGCTACTCTCCACAAAATTCCTGAGCTCATCTGTGGCATCAGGATTAAAGAGGCAAATGAGCTGTGAAAACAGAAAGATTCTAGGAGAATTTACTCCCCCAAACTGCCTACCTAGTAACACCACATTTCTGAGACGAAATAAAATTCTACGCAACTAAATATTTAGTTTTGTGAACACTCCTGATGCTGGATTGGAGGAAAGTGTTTGGTTTTGGACCCATTCACCTAGTGCTATTCTAGGATTTCAGGCAGCAGGAAGTAATGACAAAATGTGCTAAGGGTTGGGGATTGAGGGGAGATTTCCTAACTCAGCATAAGACACTGCCCTAAGCCACATGCCCCGCCTATCGGGTGACTTGCTATCTTCTACTACCATGTTTGTTAGTAAATCTTACTATAAATGACATAAACATACAAAATTCTCTCCGAAAAAAATAAGCTTTTTGGACTCAACCACACTGGTGCCCAGGTCCTCTGAAAGAGCACAGAGGGATAAGAATGGAGAAGCACTGCCCACTTGCTTCATGGAGTTCCCTGCAGCTAGCGGTGAGGACATGAAGACACAGAGGTCAAGTTCTCACTTCGGCCCCATGAGCAGGTCCCATAGCCTCTGTGCATGGGTTCTCATCTCTAATAAGAATGTCCAGATGCTGTCTAGAGTCTCCACAGAAATACTTGATTCTAGAAGCATTTCCTAGGATTACAAGTTTGGCTAAGCACTCCTGTAGTACATGCTGCCCTGATTTAAAAATGCTATCAAGGTAGTTTAAAATAAGCAGTGGAAAATAAGGCCAGCAGATTATTTTGGAACTTCAGGATATTAAAATATGAAATAATGTGGCCTTTTCCTTACCAAATAAAGGGATTATCTTCACTTGTTTAAAAATTATGGAAACTTTTTTTTCCAATTGCTAATTTCTAGTAAAGCACAAAAGTCTTGTTTTTTAAATTATGAGATTTATACATTTATGTTCCAAACCCATAAAATCATCTCCTTTAAGATGGAGACATTCACCCAGGCAGTATATGAATACTTAAGGAGTGTCAGGGTCACTGAGGACCTGGACCCTGAAAACTAGGTTTTTCCCTGTCGCCCTTGCCACCCACACACAAGTTATAAAGTCTAACTCTTACATCATCAGTACAGCTTATTAAGCAGATATCAAATCTAGCACCCTAACACTAGCCATTCAGAAAAATCGAAGTTTCTCTTGGGGCAGGGAGGTGACTCATGGGACTTCAATGTTCTGACATTAACATAAAAGGGAACTGTTAATAAAATGCAGTCTAATCAAATACCCGTTGACCTCTCTCTAGAAAACACCAGTATAGCATAAGAACTTCCTGAGATAGGTGGTTTGTGTGTGTTAGTGCTGCTCAATAAAAGAATTTTTTATATATTCATAAAGATGCAGCTATATTCATTATTCTCCCCACTGACCTTTACAACAAATGTGGATGAATCCATATATACATACACTCTATACTATTAAAAAGGAAATCTGGGGCACCTGGGTGGCTCAGTCGTTAAGTGTCTGCCTTCGGCTCAGGTCATGATCCCAGGTTCCTGGGATCGAGTCCCACATCGGGCTCCCTGCTCCGCGGGAAGCCTGCTTCTCCCTCTCCCACTCCCCCTGCTTGTGTTCCTGCTCTCGCTATCTCTCTGTCAAATAAATAAAATCTTAAAAAAAAAAAAAAAAGGAAATCTGAAAAATAAATTGTTTCTCTCTGTATACCTGACTTCCATTCATATTCAAACAGTGTTCAGTTCCATTGGTTCCTGAGAACCCTGAACAAGTACACTTTCATCGAGTCCAAAAAGCAAAAAGCACACAAATGTGGTAACATTTTTAAAGGTGACAAAAATTTATATAACTTTAAAATCAACCTGATTATGAGCCACAGATATTAGAAATTATCTGTTTTTTACACTTGTTTTCATAAAAACATACATCCTTAATTTCCTAAGAAACACCTTTACCTCATGGTATTTACTTGAGATTTTTGAAGGAAAAGGTTCCACAGGTAGAGTTAAATTATATTGTCCTTAATCTACCTGATTTTATTTCCTTAATGCTGACTTCTAGAACTTAACATTTTCATATGATTTATTTTGTATCTTGTCTAGATTAAAAAAAAAAACACCTCAATTTGCATTTTGCCCGCATGTCAAAGCTTACAATATTTTTTTTGTAATCATAGGAGAAAGACTGCACTCTTTTGTATCATATATCAGAATAAAATGCTAGTTTCAAAATATTCAGTTTTCCAAAAAATTTTGGCTAGGACAGTAAAAACCCTAAAACTTTTAAAATGTTTTTTATTCCTCAACTACTGCACTTAGAAGCAAAAATGTAAAACCAGATTGTTTAGTTTGAAACCTAGTTTTAAAAAAATTCTGTTTAAAGCAGCAACCTCATTTTTTCCTAGGCAGAAAGTTATTTGTTAAATAATAAATAGAAAAAAGTAGAAAGATGGTGTAGCATGGTGCTACATTTTCCAAAGAAAAGGCATTAGTCCTCTTCTCTTGGTACTACCCAGATAGAGCAAGCAAGCAAAGTCAACAGGACATTGGTGCATGTAACTCACCAGGATACCAGCAGGGGCCTTTCCATGGTAAATACCTTCAGTTTTACTTAGTGAGTCTTCATGAACCTTCTCCTCCTCATCTTCACTATCATCTTCTAAGTAAAACATCTTAAAACTGAACAAGCTTATCAAGCATGTCCTTTTTTCAGAGACAAAGTTACAGTCCTAAATTATCCAAACGCAAAGCCACTCTGCTGACAAACTGAGTGCAAACTTTGCCGACACAATATGGTTAAAACTGAAAGGAAATGGTTGTTAAAAAAAAAAAAAAAAAGCAATACATACACGACTTTACCAGTAAGATTTGTTCAAAACGCCTCAACCCCTTCTCTGAAGGAGATAAGGAGGGGCATGGGACAGGCTGTGCCATGTGTTTACACTGATAGGTACCAAGTCCTGCCCAATCACATGATGGTCACTGCAGCTTCCATGACACAGGACAGGGATTGAGTTAATGATTCTCCAAATCAATCACATTCTCGTTTTAGAAATAAAAACTATATAGAAAAGTAATCTTATAAAAAATTAATCATTTGAGGGAAAATAATGTACATATATTTTCTAAGTAATCAACGAGCTTCCCAAAGACAGCAGGTTATAGATGCTTTCTAGAATTCAATAACAATTTTTTGTCCTATCAGTATGACTCAATATGTTTTCACAATTCTGGATGGAAGACAGCCTGCTCAGCCCTGTAAATAATAAAAAGTTATAGTAATAAGTTATTTATTAATATTGTTATATAATATTCACATATAGTAAAATACTGAACAATTTAAGAGTATGACACTGCAGCATTGTAAAATTCAAATATTCCTGGTACTCCCTTTCTATCTTTCCTTAAGTCAACATCTACAAGTGAATTTTTCTAAAACGTGAAAACATACCTAACACACATGGACAAAATATATTGTTTTTAATTAAAAATATACTATTTTATTCAATACAGCTGTCTATGGTTGTGCTGTTCATTACAACGTGGCTATATGTGCAATGTTGCCAGAGCCAACTGAGAGGTGTTGTAAGTGTAAAACACACAAAATAAAAATGGAATGTGAAATAATCTAATTTTTTATACATAAATGTTAAAATGATAATATTTTGGATGTCCTTAGTTAAATACGATATATTCTTAAAATTTATACCCGGTTTTTTCTTTTTGCTATATGCAATTTAAAATTACATATATGACTCCATTATTATTTTTTTAGAAGATTTTGTTTATTTATTTGACAGAGACATAACAAGAGAGGGAACACAAACAGGGAGTGGGAGAGGGAGAAGCAGGCTTCCCACTGAGCAGGGAGCCCAACGCGGGGCTGGATCCCAGGACCCCGGGATCATGACCCGAACTGAAGGCAGACATTTAAAGACTGAGCCACCCAGGTGCCCCTATGACTCCCATTATATTTCTACTGGACAAAGCACCACCTTAGGGCCCTGAGACAATCTTGAGAACAAGGGGAGAAAAAGGACATTCAGCCAAAGTTCTACTAAAGAAGAAATGAAGATGACAGGATTTTTCACCATTCCATAAAAGTACTGAGTTAATTCATCAACAATATACTAGTTGATCCTCATATATTTAATGATGTTCAAATTACTGAACTTTTTCCTCTACCTCTAAACATCACAAAAAGACAGCATTTCCAAATGTTTGACCAAGTAAAGGGAGCCTGGTAATGTTTACTACAGCAATACACCACCAAGATACATATAATAAAAATATTAAACAGAATTAAAAACAAATTTCACCAACATGAGAAATGGCAAAAAATTTATCTTGCATTCAGTATGTTATACTGCTTGCTGCCCAGCCTACCAGACATTAATGTGAGCCTGGAGTACATGAAAGTGCCCTTGGGTGCTGGTAATCTAACTCTGTATACATCAGGGAACACAAATTCCTCCTTTTAAAAGAGAAGTGATTTTTTTTTTTGGTCTAAATATTACACAACGTGTAAGAATTTAAACTTTTCCCTCCATGTCCTACGGCAGTTCTGGATACCCAGCATCAGATGGTAGTAAGATAAAAACTGATATTGGGGTGCTGCTAATAGGAAAATAATAAAAGGAGAAATAAGACGTCAGGGAGAAAGGTAAGAAAGAGAACGAGAAAGATGATTAAGGAGAAAGCAGAGAAAATAAAACTTGAAAGAGATGAGAAAATATATAGATGGAATGACTGGAGAAAGGGAAAACTGTTGAGGAGGAGGGCAACTGGAGGGATAAAGATACAGGGAAAAGAGAAAAACAAAAACTTTATCCATTTTAAAAGTTAGTCAACTGAGGGGCACCTGGGTGGCTGTTGGTTGAGCATCCCACTCTTGGTTTCGGCTCAGGTCATGATCTCAGGGTGGGGAGATCGAACCCTGCCTCGGGCTCTGCGCTCAGCAGAGTCGGCTTAAGATTCTTTCCCCCTTTCTTTTCCTTCCCCAACCTCCCACCCCAAATAAATAAAATCTTTTTAAAAAAGTGAGTAAACTGAGGCCCAGCAAGAAATCAGGCAGTTAGTCCAAGGTCACCCACTTAGACCTGATTTCTGGTTCATTGTTTTCTTCCCATGATGCCAGGTTAAGACCAGAAGACAAAGTGCTAGGGAAAGGAGAATAAAGGTCAACGAGAAGGAAAAGACAAAGGGCTAACAAAAGAAGAGAGGTAAGAGCCAGAGGTTGGTGGGTATGAACTCTCTTCAGGTAAAACTTCACCTCAAACGCCTCTTACAAAACAACCAGGGCCTAGGCCAGTCACTTCAATTTCCTGCTAGTCTTGGTACTGACTGTTTCACTGTTTGGACTGATGACTCACAGAATGTTCTGACTCCAAGTGGGCATGCACCATGGACCCGGACACGATGAGCTCATCTTCCAAACATTGATTCTGCAAGAGGCACACACCTCCAGTTTCCCCCTGTGGTGACCTGTGGATCACCTGACTCCCAGTTAGTTGGTAACTGACATTCTGGTTCTGGCCCATCTCTTGAGTGGTGGCACTTTTTGGACTGAGTCAATAAAAGTTAAAACTACAACCAACAATTCTTAATCATCCATATGGTTTTTCAAAGAAAAACACTAGTGTACTGTCAAACTTTTTCTCTACAACCAAAGATAATAAATGGTTGAATATCAAGAAAGACTACTTTTTACTTTTACACAGCATCTTTAACAACCTTAAAAAAAAAAAAAAGCGTTCAGTAGAATTTGGAAGTTTTTCCTAGACTTGTATCTTTCCAGAAAAAGTCTAGCTTAAGGAAACAAAGCTAAAATGCTAATCAGGACAGACTCCACAGCTGATAATGATACTAGTAAAATACACTTTTTTTTTTTTTACTACTAATCCTGTAGGTACGAGACCAGGTATTAAAGGGCTTCTTAAGAAGACATAAAGATTAACTTAAAACGTCCTAACCTGAGATCTGCTTATCTGAGGTTGAGCTAAATTGGTTCCATAGAAGTACTTACGCCACAAGTTATATTGACTTTAACACAAAAAATGAAAATAATCTACACCCCCCAGTGGTCACACCGTGGAATACCAACTTATTTCTACTGAATTACCAAAGAGGTAAGAACATTAAAAAGTTTTGATTAGTATAAAATCATGATGAAAATATCTTTTAAAGCCTCAGTTACAATGAATTCATAATCTCTATCATGATTGTTCTACAGTAATTAACTCAAGTGCATCTCTACATTTTCAAGGGCACTCATGACAAAGAGACCCACACAACAGATTTCCTTGAGCCAGATGGCTCTTACCTACACCAATGACGTTTTTCTTCCTATATCTGGAATTACTTATAATTCACTGTTTGCTTATGAAAACAAAAAGGACTAATATGCTTTCTTCAAAACCAAGAGCAAAAAAAAATTTTTTTTTTTAAGATTTTATTTATCTGAGAGAGAGAGAGAGAGCTCTAGCAGGGGGAGCAGCAGAGGGAGAGGGAGAAGCAGGCTCCCCACTAAGCAGGGAGCCCGATGTGGGGCTCGATCCCAGGACCCTGGGATCATGAACTGAGCCAAAGGCAGACACTTAACCCACTGAGCCACCCAGGCGCCCCGAGCAAAATTCCTCTTGATAAAACTCAGGTTTTTCAAACATGTGTAGTTTAACTGCTTACTGGATAATGGCTACCTAGTTTACTCAGGTTCCAGTGTTTCATTATATCCTCACACAATCCCCAAAACTCTTAACAAGGGTAGCCAGTGACTGTTCATTTGAGCTGTGAATTAATGAAAAATCAAATGCATATAGGTCTTTTCAGGAAGAGGAGAAAAAAACAGGAAGGGTCTCCTGAGGCCCAACTTGAAGTATCTTTTTCAAAGATAATCTTGAAAACTTTTTAACCTTTAAAATTCAACATACTCTGCATTCTACTCTGCTACGTCCATTTTTTAAGTATGAAAAAAAAAAGATGACTGGACAGTTTTCTTCTACCAAGTTCAAAGGTTAATATATCACACTGACTCTAGGGCCTAGAATATCCTCAGTGTCCATATCCCACTTTAAGGAGTTTGGTACTAAACAGCCTCGGAAACCCAACCCTCTGACACTAATGTTCTAGGTCACACTTTCACCCAATATTTTGAGACCAGAGAGACAATACTGAGAGCTGTCTGGCTGCAGCTATCAAGTATATCTGCTTGATCATTAAGATGGTAAAGCGGAACAGCCCAATTAAGGATCAGAAGAATCATGGTTTGACTTTATCACCAATTCTGGACAACACTGTCAATAAAATAAAGCCAAAGCAAATGGGGAACGCTCTGCTCTGCTCAAAATTCCCGTGGCAGCTGCTTCAGTGCTGTGTGTGTGTGTCCCCGTCCATGTCCTGTTAATCACAACTGTTTCTGTTTAAATGTTTCTTTCTTCTCATTTTACCCTCTGAATAGCAGTTTGCAATGGCCTTGCACCACAGTGACACTCAGGGATGACACCCTAATTATGTAAGCAATTTTCCGTACCAGGACTATGTCACCCCATTTCAAGCACACTCAAGAAATCCTGTTGAAATGCAAGTCACATTATCAAATTTAAAAATAGTAAACACTTTTAAAAGTGTGATGCTTTAATCTTACAGAATCTTACAGACACAAATTCGTTGCTATCAACTCACCACTAACAGGAGCATATTATAACACTGAGGCCAAATGAAGCTACTTTAAAGATCTCTCCATGCCAGGTCAAAAGTGAGATGGCTTAGAACTTGCCAAAGAAAACTACAGCAAATAAAGTGAGCAAGACTTAATATCATTAACACAATCCAAAGAAAAATAAACAAAAATTTAACAAATTGTGAGAACGGCATCATGCAGGGACCCAAGTCAGTCATATTCTTACACTTCTTGGCTCTCAAGAGGAATCTTCCCTTCCTCCATTTGGTATTGCACATTTCTAACTAAAGATTTTCTGGACCCCCTGAAAAACTGGTGATGGTTGTTTTAACTACTTTGTTGCCATTTGCTTCGACTGCACCTCTTTTTTTTTAAAGATTTTATTTATTTATTTGAGAGAGAGAGAATGAGAGAGAGCACCAGAGGGAAGAGGGTCAGAGGGAGAAGCAGACTCCCTGCTGGGCAGGGAGCCCCATGTGGGACTCGATCCCAGGACTCCAGGATCATGACCTGAGCCGAAGGCAGTCGCTTAACCAACTGAGCCACCCAGGCACCCTTTGAATTACTTACAATTTTATTTTAAAAATACTGGTAATTAGCTGGTACTTGTCTTCTTGCTCTCTTCTTCCATCTATATAAATGAACTGCTACTGTAATGCTGATTAAGTACTTACAGATTCTATCTGTAAAGTTTCTATCATATATAAAACTCATACAAATAATAATAAATACACTAGACCCTCAAGAAATAAGTGTATAAACATCCCATATACACAACTATCATACAGAGAACCTGCTCAAGTTTTACAGCTGCTAGATGGAGAAGCCAGGATAGGATATAGGGGGCGCCTGGGTGGCTCAGTTGGTTAAGCATCTGTCTTCGGCTCAGGTCATGATCCCAGGGTCCGGGGATCGAGCCCCGCCTCGGGCTCTCTGCTCAGCGGGGAGCCTGCTTCTCCCTCTCCCTCTGTCTGCTACTCCCCCTGCTTGTGCTCTCTTGCTCTCTGTCAAATAAATAAAATCTTTAAAAAAAATAAAGAAGCCAGGATTTAATAAACCAAGGCCTGACTCCAGAACCTTTGTTTTTAACCATAACATTGATGTTTAATTTATAATTTGCTTACTGTCATATTAGCAGGCTTAAATAAAATACCACCCAAGCTACTGGGATTATCATTTTAATAAAGAATCATCATGGGCACTGCTGAGAAGAGTCATCCTGGTAGGACAGGTGAAAGTATCAATTATTATCTGTAGCCTTAAATGCACCAACGGAATCTGGCAACCCTGTGACAGGCTTGCTCTCCCAACTTGTTTCTTTTTCAAACCAACATATTTCTCGACTTGACTGCAGCCACATCACCCTTCCCTCCCCATCAGAATATGCACCAGAATATGCCACCATTTCATACTCTTGTTCGCAGGTTCATTTGTGTTCTTCAGGAAATGAACAGCAAAATGGCTAAATTACATTGTTATGACAATGATAACTTAAGGAATTTACTTTTACGATATTAAGAAACTTCTATGCTACATCTAATTTTCTTACCAGATTTTATTCAACTGTCTGTATTTAAACTAAAACAAAAACAATCAGAACTCTTAGACTGTCTTTCAGAAATCAAATCTCCCTACTTCACTCCAAAGTTCCCTTCAAATGCGTAAGAAAAAAAAATGTAGCATTGGTACCCAGATTTATACATGACAATAGTTAGATTTCACACATACAAACAAATGCAATTCTAAGATGGGTAAAGCCTTAAGTCAGCTTTGCTATTCTTAGAGGTTAAATGCTGGTAATGTCTAAAATTTAACCTTGCAATGCCAGGACAGCAGAGGATCCAAGAAAGCAAAGAGGCATCTAAGAACAGCAACATTAGAAGAAAGGTTCCCCTCAACCATCTTTCAGTGACTCCTGCAGGTGGAGAGAAAAATCTTCCTGATTACTGGTAGCATACTAATAAAAAAGAAACGGGGGGGGGGGGGAAGTGCCAATCCAACCCCTTAACTGATGTCATGAAAGTGACCAGGAGAATTCCTCAGCTCCAGTAACACATATTCAGTTTTTAACAATACTTGCAATCTCTCTTGTATTTAACTCTCAGGAATGCAGCACCCCCCTCCCTATTACCCAGAGAAACAGGTTTTAGATCAGGAAGCACAAATTCACCGGTTCTCCACTCTTCTCTTTGGAACTGCCTAGGTCTGTCTCAATTAAACAGAACATGGCGACCATGAGGCCAAGAAGCAGGGATGTGAACTCCTGTGCAGCCATACAGAGATCCCACTCCTAACTCCAGGCATCCCATACTGGTGTCTGCAGAGGCCCCTGGGGAAACTGGGAGAGGCTGTGGAGATGGAGGAGTCTTCCACCAGAAGCCAATTAAAACACAACTTTCAAATTTCAGGCCCTACTTTATTGTGCACAACTACTACTGGGACCCTAACAGAATTTTCAGAAATGTCAGGAAGGGGACTCCCTCTCCCAGCCTGGAGGACATCTGGGTGGATAAAGGGAGAAGCTGTGGAGACAGTAGCCATCGCCAACTACATCGCTACTGTGAGAGCCACCCAGCACTCCAGTTTGAGCTGTGGCCTAGTTTGACATAGCTTTGCAAAACAAACGCCAGGTAAGGCTGTACCACTGTGTTATCACAAGCTTGTACACTGACTACTTGTACACTGAGCTACTGCAACAAGAGAGAAGGACTTCCAAGAGCAACAGCAATTCAGTGAAGCAACATTTGGAATGTTGGAAAATAAAGCTTATTTCAACTCACTGACCTGTTTAAAAAGCAGTGTCTACTTTCATGTGTAGGTACTATTCTATTCTGAGCTGAGATCAAGCAGTGAACCTGGCTGATGAGGTGCCTGCTGTCATGGCACTAAGATTCTAATGGAGAAAGAGAGACAAGAAATAAAAAACAGGGATGCCTGGGTGGCTCAGTCAGTTGGGCGTCTGCCTTTGGCTCAGGTCCTGGTATCAAGTCTCACGTCGGGCTCCTTGCTCAGCAGGAAGCCTGTTTCTCCCTCTGCCTGCCACTCCCCCTGCTTGTGCTCTGACAAATAAATAAATAAAATCTTAAAAAAAAAAGAAGAAGAAATAAAATCCCAGACTGGGATAACTATTATAAAGGAAATTAAAGAGAGTGACGCTGCCAAAAAAGGAGGAAGGACAGGAAGGGCTACTTTAGGTAAAGGGATTGAGAAGCCAAAACAAAACAAAACAAAAACGTATGACAGAACTTTTAAAATCAAACAACCTTAACCCAGGAGACTCACATCTGAAAAAGAAAGAGTGCAATTAACACAGAAGACAGAGCATCAGAACCTGGCTGATCATGTTCACATAACTCTGTCATGACAGAATTTACTTTCTCACAAGACACTGCTGTAATCATGCTGCCAACCTTCAAATTACTTTAGAAACAAAACAAGGATAGCAAATGAGGTGATCAGATACTAAGTTATTAAACATTCAGGAAACCAGCAGAAATTTAACAGTCACATGAATCTGAACAAAAATCACCAAGTGGGGGCGCCTGGGTGGCTCAGTCGTTAAGCGTCTGCCTTCGGCTCAGTTCATGATCCCAGGGTCCTGGGATCGAGCCCCGCATCGGGCTCCCTGCTTGGCGGGAAGACTGCTTCTCCCTCTCCCACTCCCCCTGCTTATGTTCCCTCTCTCGCTGTATCTCTCTCTGTCAAATAAATAAATAAAATCTTAAAAAAAAAAAAATCACCAAGTGTAATCTAAAAATTATTTCCTGAGAGTTGCTTTCTGATCTTCAGTGAAGACAGATGTGATTAAGAGTCTTTAAAACTATTACGATAACTAGACATTCTGTTACACACAAAGGATGTCGGGGCGCCTGGGTGGCTCAGTCAGTTAAGCGTCTGCCTTCGGCTCAGGTCATGGTCCCAGGGTCCTGGGATTGAGCCCTGCATCGAGCTCCCTGCTCAGTGGGAAGCCTGTTTCTCCCTCTCCCACTCCCCCTTCTTGTGTTCCTGCTCTCGCTCTGTCAAGTAGATAAATAAAAATCTTTTTTAAAAAACCCAAAACATAAAAAATGCAAAGGATGTCATACATTTGATCTTCATTCCCTCTTAAAATCCACCGTTCAGAGTTGAACTGTGTCCCCAAAACTAATTTGGAGTTTCAATTCTCAGTATCTCAGAATGTGACCTTCTTTGGAAATAGGATCTTTATGGAGGTAATCAGGTTAAAATGAGGTCATCAGGGTGGGCCCTACACCAATATGACTAACATCCTTAGAAAAAGGGGAAACTTGGACCAAGACACATACACACACACAGAATGCCATGTGACCATGAAGGTAGTAATCAGGATACTGTACGTACAAACCAAGAAATGCCAAAAATTGCCAGCTAACCACGAGAAGTTAGGAGGCATGAACAGATTCTCCCTATAGCCTTCAGAAGGAGCTAACCCTGCCAACACCTTCATTTCAGACTTCCAGCCTCCAGAACTGTGAGACAATAAATTTTTCTGCTGTTTAAACCATCCAGTGTGTGGTACTTTGTTATACACTCACTAACCTAATAGTAAAGAAACATAAAAGGGGTAACTCACAAGTACAAAGAGAACGTTTGGAGGAAATAACAGGAAATGAAAGAGGTTGTCAAGTTTTTGAAAGGCAAAAAAATGGATGGAGGAAAAAAATGGGCGATCAAAAGCAAGGAAGTGCTCAAAACAAGAGCCCACACTGGTGGAGGTATGTCAAAAAAGCATGACAACTATAAGACAATTTCCCAGCGTCAAAAACATGATTTTCCAAGTTGAAAATTCCTACCAAGTACCCAGCACCAACGTGGACAGGTATCTGCACTGTAGTGGGCTCCACCAAAGGCAGTCACAATGGAAAGATGCCAATAGACAACGTTAAAGGCTCTGCAGTTTCTTTAAGGGCAAAGGATTCAGAAATCACCATGTGGGCATGGCTATACAAAGCAGGATGCACATCATACTCTGAATCAGAGGTACAGCACCCCAATGTCAGCTACCTCTCAAACTTTTCATGAGGACACACTGCCACAGATGATTCTGCTTGTGGGGATGAAGCCTCACCAGATCTGAGAAGCACCCATATATTGAATGTTTTTATGCCCTTCTGACCTACACAGACTGATAATATACCTGCCTGCTAGCCAGGCATCAGTGTACAAAGCAATGCCAGGACTGTGGGTCCCACCGTGAAGCCACGTGAGGAGGGCACTTCTCAGGTGTTCCGGTCACTCCCTCACAGTGAATGGTACAGGGACAAAGGCTGCAAATCACAAACAAAGGCACTTCATCAAAATATGAGAAAGAGGAGAGACTTTAAAAAGAGATAAAATTGCTTTAAAAAAACCAAAAAACAAAGAAAGAAAGAAAACTGGAAGAGAAAGGGAAAGGATAGAAAGAATGGGAAGGAGAGAAAAACAAATTAAAAAGCTTGGTATTTCTCGGGCGCCTGGGTGGCTCAGTTGGTTAAGCGACTGCCTTCGGCTCAGGTCATGATCCTGGAGTCCCGGGATCGAGTCCCACATCGGGCTCCCTGCTCAGCAGGGAGTCTGCTTCTCCCTCTGACCCTCTTCCCTCTCGTGCTCTCTCTCTCTCATTCTCTCTCTCTCAAATAAATAAATAAAATCTTTAAAAAAAAAAAAGCTTGGTATTTCTCAACAGTAAACAAATCAAACTTCTAAAGGAAAACTATTTCCATTCTAGCATTCCATAGCCAGCCTACCAATTAAGTATGGGGCTAGAATAAATTTCCAGACAGGTAAGGTCTCAGAATTGACCTACTGTGAACCCTTTCTCAAAAAGCTACAGGGGACCAACAATAAGACAGAAAAAAGAGAAATTAAGGAGTCGATCCCATTTACAATTGCACCCAAAACCATACAATACCCTAGGAATAAATCTAACCAAAGAGGCAAAGGATCTGTACTCAGAAAACTATAAAATACTTATGAAAGAAATTGAGGAAGACACAAAGAAATGGAAAAACGTTCCATGCTCATGGATCAGAAGAATATTGTGACGATGTCAATGCTACCTAGAGTAATCTACACATTCAATGCAATCCCCATCAAAATACCATCCACTTTTTTCAAAGAAATGGAACAAATAATCCTAAAATTTGTATGGAACCAGAAAAGACCCCAAATAGCCAGAGGAATCTTGAAAAAGAAAAGCAAAGCTGGCGGCATCACAATTCCGGACTTCCAGCTCTATTACAAAGCTGTCATCATCAAGACAGTAAGGTACTGGCACAAAAACAGACACACGGATCAATGGAACAGAATAGAGAGCCCAGAAATGGACCCTCAACTCTATGATCAACTAATCTTCGACAAAGCAGGAAAGAATGTCCAATGGAAAAAAGACAGTCTCTTCAACAAATGGTGTTGGGAACATTGGACAGCCACATGCAGAAGAATGAAACTGGACCATTTCCTTACACCACACACAAAAATAGACTCCAAATGGTTGAAAGACCTAAATGTGAGACAAGAGTCGATCAAAATCCTAAAGGAGAACACAGGCAGCAACCTCTTCAACCTCAGCCGCAGCAACTTTTTCCTAGAAACATCACCAAAGGCAAGGGAAGCAAGGGCAAAAATGAACTACTGGTACCTCATCAAGATAAAAGCTTTTGCACAGCAAAAGAAACAGTCCACAAAACCAAAAGACAACCGACAGAATGGGAGAAAATATTTGCAAATGACATATCAGATAAAGGGCTAGTATCCAAAATCTATAAAGAACTTCTTAAACTCAACACCCCAAGAACAAATGATCCAATCAAGAAATGGGCAGAAGACACGAACAGACATTTTTCCAAAGAAGACATCCAAATGGCCAACAGACACATGAAAAAGTGCTCACCATCGCTCGGCATCAGGGAAATCCAAATCAAAACCTCAATGAGATATCACCTCACACCAGTCAGAATGGCTAAAATTAAGTCAGGAAACAACAGATGTCGGTGGGGATGCAGAGAAAGGGGAACCCTCCTACACTGTTGGTGGGAATGCAAGCTGGGGCAGCCACTCTGGAAAAACGGTATGGAGGTTCTTGAAAAAGTTGAAAATAGAGCTACCATACAATCCAGCAATTGCACTACTGGGTATTTACCCCAAAGATACAAATGTAGGGATCCGAAGGGGTACGTGCACCCCGATGTTTATAGCAGCCATGTCCACAATAGCCAAACTGTGGAAAGAGCCAAGATGTCCACTGACAGATGAATGGATAAAGAAGATGTGGTATATACATACAATGGAATACTATGCAGCCATCAAAAGGAATGAGATCTTGCCATTTGCAACGACATGGAATGAACTGGAGGGTGCCATGCTGAGCAAAGTAAGTCAATCAGAGAAAGACATGTATCATATGACCCCACTGATATGGGGAATTCTTAATCTCAGGAAACAAACTGAGGGTTGCTGGAGTGGTGGGGGGTGGGAGGGATGGGGTGGCAGGGTGATAGACATTGGGGAGGGTATGTGCTATGGTGAGCGCTGTGAATTGTACAAGACTGTTGAATCACAGATCTGTACCTCTGAAACAAATAATACAATATATGTTAAAAAAAAAAAAAAGCAGCAGCAGAAGATAGCAGGAGGGGAAGAATGAAGGGGGGGAAATCGGAGGGGGAGACGAACCATGAGAGATGATGGACTCTGAAAAACAAACTGAGGGTTCTAGAGGGGAGGGAGTGGGGGATGGGTTAGCCTGGTGATGGGTATTAAGGAGGGCACGTTCTGCATGGAGTACTGGGTGTTATACACAAACAATGAATCATGGAACACTACATCAAAAACTAATGATGTAATGTATGGTGATTAATATTAATAATAAAAAAAAAAGCTACAGGGGGATGTGCCCACCAAAATGAGGAAGCAGGCTGACAGAGGACTATCTAGGAAAGAAGGCCTGACTGAGGTGAGAAATCAATAGGATGCAGGTGAGGTGTTCACTGCTCAGAGTCCTGTAATTCTGTCAGAAACTGGGGGGCCTGAATTTGTGATTAATCCCAACAAAACAATTAACTCCAGGGAAAACAAAAATTTGGTGAAGAAATAAAATCATTGCATATGCTTAGTTTTAAACAGTACTCGGCCATGAAAACATAAATACTGAATACTGAGAAATTTAAAAATTATGATACCATTACATGCAAAGGATAGAAGGAAAAGTGTGTGAGAGTTATGTAAGAGATGAATCTTTATCTAGCATAGTAGGAAATCCACAGAGAATGTCTAAAACCGAAAAACCAAGCCACAGTAGTGTAGGCATACACGCATAGAATTAAAGCTCACAAGAAACAAGTAAAAAGAGTTGAAAGAAACTTCTTCTAGGAAGCAGTAATCGGCAGTGAGAAAGAGACTGGTATTCTTCACTACGTATCTCAAAGTACTCTCTTAATTTTTAGATATAAAGTATACTTAAAAATGTAAAAAATGAAAAAAAGTAAAAGATGAATAGGACTATCATGTGATGCAGCCTTATGATAAAGAATCCTATCTACAAGGAATAAAAACTACTAGAGAAAAGAAAAAACAAACACCAAGCAAATATGAGCACTATGGGTTTTTATTTTGTTTTGCTTTTAATTAGGAAAAGTTCTTTTCCAGCTCTCAGCATTAGCACTGAGCTTTAGGTATGTCTCATTAAAACAAATGAACCAGAAGATTTAAATATATAAAATTCTTATTAGTCATCTAGTTCATTCACTTTGAAAAGGGAAATGTCCTAAACCAAAAGCCCTTTTCTTTCTATGTCAAAGATACTAGCAAAAGATTTAGCCAACACTGAAAAGGATGACACTCAAAAGATTAAAAAAAAATTATCCACCATTAACCATACAGGTTTATTAATATTTTTCAAATAGTAGAAAATAAAATTTCGTGTAGGTTTATAATCTAAGGAAATTTTAATGATGATAATCAGTTATTAAAGTTTATAGAAAAATGTTAAGAGACTTTATGAATTAGTCAGCAACAGTGTTTTTTAGTTAAGCATTCGCCTGCACTGTATACAATAGGTACAGAGGACAGCTCTGCTTTCTAGACACAAAGAAAACGCTCCACTTATAGGCCTCGACAACAAAATTCATGGAGCAAGAGATGAAATGATGGCAAAAATCACAAGGCTTAAATTTACCAACATATGTAGTACATAAAGCTTATATACAAAATTGCTAACATAAAAATAAATTTTCTATGTTAACACTACAGAGATAAAAGTTCTAGGTCAAGGAAGTTTTAAGCAAGCACAAACATCTTTCAACTAAGCATCATATGTTCATTCTAAGAACATAAGCACAGAAGCTCACTCCAAGATACTTCCTTTGACTCACTTTCACTCACTCATGCAGTCAGTACTCCCTTCACAATCCCTCCCTACCTGGTTTTAGAAAAGTTTGCTTGATACAGAAGTAGACTTACTTAATTCTCCTACAAGCCTATAAGGTACTTCAAGGCAAGAGAGATGTGCTATTCGCTTTTCTTTTTGCCCCTGTGCCTCTCAACACTAGCGCATCTTGTCTGGTTAGAAATCCTACCCTGCCACCCTGCCTCTGGACCTCTAGGTGGCTTGTGGCTCTGGTTTAATACACAACCTCATCCAATCCTCAGAATCAGGCTTTCAGTAGGTATTGTTATCTCCACATTACAGATGAGACAATTGAGTATATACCAAACATGTAATCATGAATTTGGGAATTCCTAAAGATCTATGAATATATTTCTGTTTAATGAGAAATTATTCTGTATTGAAGAGTTCATAAATACCAAATCACTTATTCAATTACAGTAAGACACCATTAAAATTCCATCAGAGAGAATTCTATCTGCAGATGTAGCTACCAAGTGAGTCAAATGATATAGTGAAGTAAGAGCCAATTCGTAAAAAACAAATCTGTTCAAAAACACAAACTCAGATACTCAACAAATTAGAGGTTTCAGCAGGCTACCCACAATGTGATGGGACAAGGGTTACAACATGGAGTAAGAGGCTACAAGTTCTGTCCAACTCTGAAATGTTGTAGCTCAGGGCTCCTACACACAATCCGGTCCCACATAACCCAGGGGTTGTGGAGTATACTTCTCATATAATAATCAAAATTACAAGGGAAAATCCTTCAAGAAGACATCATGTTGGATACTGACATACCATGTCTCAAAAAGTCCAACTGAGCCCATTTCTTCCTCGCAACACTAAAAAGAACTGCCTTCCTCTCAAGCTGAGTCCGAGACCAAAATTTGGCTAGAGTTTAGGGGCCATGTTTTAAACACCGAACCAAACTCAGCCCAGGGATATGCTCATATTACAGAAGGCAGGCTGAGGAGCACCAGCTTCATATCGTACAACTCACTCGAGCAGGCCCCAGGTAGGTGTGGTGGAACCAGGTCACTTCCACTGTTTTCTTGGCTGGTCTTTCTCAACATGGTTGGTTTGGATACATAAATGATTTAGAGAAACCCAAGGCTCCTAGACAGCAGGTGCTACCCTTCTATTAGCAGTTTATAGATGCTGACCTTAAGAGTAAGTTCTCCAGTTCTACCTAATAAAGTAAAAACAAAACCTCCAAATTGGTTTAGGCACGTCAATCAGATTCACGAGAATTCTTATAGTCCTGGCGCAGTGCGATGACATGGGAGCAGGGGCAATGGAATGACGTCAATGTCAACACACACTGCCATACCTCTGGCAATCTCTTTCAGCTTCACTGTCTTCACCTAAAAAATGCAGCTACTATCTTTACCGTGCAGAGTTGTTGTGCCTCTTAAGAAATAATTTATGTAAAGCATAATGCCTCACCCAAAGGTGTTCAATCATGTTCCTAAGAAATAGGCATCAGCACCATTTTATGGACTGAGTCTCAGTGGACAGTGTATATTAAAGACAGCAAAATTCCAAATGTTTACTTTCCAAATACTGCTACTTAGGCAAGATATTTTGAATTCATTGGACCAGTCAGAAAACCCTACAACAAAAGATTACTCCTTCCTTACAAAACATTTGTTTAATACATATTTTAAATTATAAAACAGCTTCCAGGGCACCTGGGTGGCACAGTAGATTAAGCATCCGACTCTTGGTTTTGGCTCAGGTCACAATCTCAGGGTCCTGAGATCCAGCCAGAGAGTCAGGCTTTGAGCTCAGCATGCAGTCTGCTTGAGAGATTCTCTCTCTCCCTCTTCCTCCTCCTCTCCCTCCACCCCACTCATTCTATAAATAAATAAATAATAAAATCTTTTAAAAAAGATAAAATAGCTTTCTATTTAGAAAGTATTTAGATACTTCTCTAAATAAGTCCTGTTCTTGTATAGTTCGTATGTAAAGATGTTATGTCTATAATTATGTCAGATAAGTATTACTCATCCAAAAAATGTTAAGATTAAAGCAATTTAAAAAGATATAAAACGTGGGCACTTTGCAATATTTCACAAAGAAAAAAAATAATTACACTTAACATCCTGAAGGAAACAAAAAGTATATTCCCTATGGTTCTTCAGTAAACCCAAACACTATCTGACTTATGTTGGTCCAGAAAAAAGGCACATCACTTTACAAAGATCATAAACTTAGAAACAACTGTTGGGGAAAATATCATAGCACAATTCAAAGAGTTCCAAATCAGAGTTCATAATTCATACCAACTATCTGATGATTTTGCTGAGATTCTTTTATATTTATCTTTTGCTTTATGTTTTTTAAGTAGGCTCCATGCCCATCATGAAGCCCAATGTGGGGCCTGAACTCACAACCCTAAAATCTGGACCTGTGCTAAAATCAACCAACTGAGCCACCCAAGTGCTTCAGAAGGCTAAATTTAATGGCTTATGCCCAAATACCTGATAAAACCTATCCACATTTTGGACACCTCTCTTTAGAATCAGTAAACACCAAGTCCCTAGACACATCTATCTTGCCAGGAGCAATACAGGTCACATCATAATGCATTGAATAGATTAGAACCATCATGGAATTGTACAATTCCACTGTTTATTCAGAAGCACAAAAAAGGCTTTTAGGTAGATTAACCAATGAATTTTTTGTTTATGATTCTTTCTATAAAAAAGAAAACATCTTACTATAGATCTAAAAACATATGTTTTAAATAAAAAAAGATGTTTAAATCAATTATCCCTTCTGTATTTCAGAAACAGGTAGAAGCAGAAATTCAGTCACTAAAGTTACTTGGTACCATATGCCTATCTTTTTTTTTCTCCGAGTAAAATCAATGAAGGATGCTTTCCTCATGCTCAGCTTCTCTTCTTCATCTAATAATTACTTAGTTATGACCACCAAAACCAAATAATTTTGGGGGCGCCTGGGTGGCTCAGATGGTTAAGCGTCTGCCTTCGGCTCAGGTCATGATCCCAGGGTCCTGGGATCAAGCCTCACATCGGGCTCCTGGCTCAGCAAGGAGCCTGCTTCTCCCTCTCCCTCTCTTCCTGCTCATGCTTTCTCTTCTCTCTCTCTGCACCTCTGTGTCTCAAATGAATAAATAAAATCCTTAAAAAAAAAATTAAAAAAAAAACAAAACCAAATAATTTTTAAACCTAGATACTGATGGCCCTTCTCTTTGAAATACTATGTCTTTAATCATGTTTCTTAAACCTTTCAAATCCACGTCCCTTTATACCCCCTATAATGTTAACTTAAAATTTCAACTAAATTCACGAGTGACCCCAAAAGTTAAAAATCAAAACAATGGGAGACAGCACACCAGACCCTCAAAAAATTTCCACTGCATTGTAAGAGGTCTGTACAGCCACTCCAGGTCACTCTATTTGAGCTTTCTGCACATCAACCTATGAAGGTCTGTCCGTTTGTCTCTTTCTCCCTCATAGTTACTTTTAAAATCTGTTGCAATCCTATCCTCAGGTGTTCATGTTTAAAGGTTCCTTCCTCCTCTCCTCAAATCCTACTTGCTCTACCAGAGTCTGACAAACCTTTCAGACAAGCTTTTTATCATTTCCATTCAACAGTCCATCTCTCCCCTACTACTCTCCTTAGTTCCACTGTTTACAGCAAGCAGGCAAACTAGCACTAGTCTGCAGGCCACAACAGAGTGTCTGAAAATTAAAGAGACAACAATTATTTACTCTAATGCAGATTAACAGCTAGAGAAAAGCCACAGGTGATTTAAGAGCAAACACAAAGTAACACAAGATCAACGCCTCCTACAGCTGAAATTCATCAAGGAAAGTGAGTACTGCAGAAAATAATTAAATGTTTGGGGCAGGTGGAGATGGTAGGGAGAAAACTGAAATGAGAGAACTGAGATGGGAAAAATATATTTGCTAAAATAGGTGAGAATGGATCACTGGAGATATTTGAACAGGAAAGATAAAAAAGATGCCAGGAGTTGAAAACAACTCAGAATTTATAAATCAGTTTCATTTTTATTTATACTTTGCCCGGTTGAAAAACTAATTTGAGGCAGTTCAGACAAATACACATATTACTAAACAAAATTAAGAGAATTGGCGCAAAAAGTAAATAATATGAAATGAAATAAAGGCAAGAAACTAATTTACTATTCATAAAATTAGCTACTGTAACTACAGAGGTAAAGACTTTCTAAACTGTTGAAATGTGACAAGTTGGATAAAGGCAATCCTCCAGCGACCTGAACATCACAAGGGGAGCTTTTCTATGAGCCAATGTTTCTCCTCCAAAGAAGTAGAAAAGCCTAATTTGGATGGTTCATGTTGAAAATATAGGACACTACAGATAAACACCACATAATAAAGTTCTAAATTCAAAGATTATAAAAATAGCTACACAGATTCTAAGTGGATTTTTAAAAGATCTCTTTCTATGAATGCTCCATTTTTCTAATACATTTATGTAGTCTCTCAACTTATATATTTGACCTAAAACAAACAATTTTAAAAGACCCTTCTTCTAACACGTAAACCACCTCAACTTTCAATACCCTCTTTGTGCAGAGATAAAATGAAGGTAGCAAAAGAAGCGGATGCTGTAACCGTTGTTACGCTTTACAAGTTCAATGATTTCTGGCTCCTTCCTCATTTTCTTAGTAATAATTTTAACACCAATCTAAATTGACAAAAATAGGATGACAGAAATTTAGTATTCAGGGGCTTTAGAGGAAAAAGAATCTAAACTGTAGTCGGTGAATCTAATTTAAAAAACTGTGTATCTTATCAGCATTCTAATCCTCAAAGTCACATTCAGGGCTTTATCTTGCATTGCCACACAGCTTATCTCCTAACAGATTTTTTTTCTTCTTCCTTCTTGATAGACTGAAAACTTAGAGCAGAAATCACCCAGTTACAGAACTTCAAAACAGAGGTAAACCATCTGGGCCAAGCTTCCAGTGATCAGTCAGGAGCAAGGTGGCCACAACTGAGGAGCACAAGCTGGAATGGCTCTACCACACACAGGTTGCCACTGACTCTCAGAGATACCTAGCTGCTTCACCTGGACCTCAGAGGTGAGTGTGGTTCTCTCACACATGTCTTTTTTTTTTTTTAAGATTTTTTAATTTGAGAGAGAGGACGAGAGGGACAGAGAGAGAGAGAACGAGCAGGGGGGAGAGACAGAGGGAAAGGGAGAAGCAAACTCCCCTCTGAGCAGGGAGCCCCACGTGAGGCTCCATCCAGGACCCAGGATCATGACGTGAGCTGAAAGCAGACGCTTAACCAACTGAGCCACCCAGGCGCCCCACATATTTGTCTTCAAGAGTAAAGGAGGGTACATGTGTAAAGTGTTTAGTGTTAGCAACGCTGTGTTACTAAAAAGAATAATCAAACTGACATCAGGGGAGGGGGGGTTCCAAAAAGTGCAGTTAACTGCTAGCAAAGCCACCAAGAAATCTTATTTGAACGCCTTCTAATATAGCCATAAAGCTTACTACTCCAGCCTATAGTAATTACCTCCAAAGTTTTAATAAGACAATCTATATAGGATTCTGCCAACTAGAGGCTCTCCCTACTAACTTGTGAGTTTTTTCATCATGAAGAAGGCAAATGACAGTTCAGAAGACTCTGGGGCTCAGCCAGAAGTATCACGTCTTACTTATAAACGAAGGGAATAAAACAGATAAAAATGGGCTTTCAAAAGAAATGTCCCAAACCACTGTCTAGCCACTGACTGGTAAGTTAATAAGCAGACGTGCGCGCGTGCACACACACACCACACAGTGACAGCTATTAGGGTCAGAGCAAAAGGAAAGGATTTAAATTAAAGGCAGGTGGACTTAAGTCAGACTTAAAGAAAAACCTCCCGACTTACATTATTAAGCACGTAAGGGAGGCAGCTGAATCTATCTCCCAACAAGACAAAGCTTCCAGCTAAGTGTTACTGTGCTGCTTTATATGAGGAAATAATGTATACCAAAAAAAACATACCCAGAGGAAATAGCTGTTGACACAGAGAACCAAGCTATATTTAAACTAAATATTAATATTTAAACCAAACATTGCAAAATGTAATACTCATGAGCTTAATTTAACCTTTTACCACCTCTAATGGGTGGCACCATCAGGATTATTCAACCAAAGCTCACAATTCAGGAAAGTTGAGTGAACTCATTCAAAAAGTACCACCAGCTCTCAGGTCACTGGTAAGGACACACACACACACTGACTGCTGCTTCCTACCCTTATTCAACAGAACTCCATGGAGGTTCTTCTAAAAGCTGGCTCTGCATTTGGTACCAGGCAGCTACCAAGTCTGGCCTGCAAGGACCTTCAGTCTAGCGCAGGCGACAGTCCCCCGGGGAAAACCAAAATTACAATACAGGGTGATGAGTATCTTCATTGCTACATTCTTGGAGCAATGAAGGACACAATGCCCAGCTGACTCTATTAATTGTTTCTTAACAGTGGCTTTACTATAGTGTTAAATGGTTTTCAAATGCTCCCATTTCCAGTTCCTCTTAAACATAAAGCTTCTCTGTTGGTTCTCAACTGTGCTATCACATATTAAAACAGAACCTATCGTTTCATTTCTAGCATTCTAAGGCCATCTCTATCAACATTTACTTATACTTCAGTCTGACAGATCACAATTAACTACACATTTAAGTAGAAGGAAGCAGACACCCACACTGGCCAGTGCTCTTTCATGGGGGGCCTTGGGCCTGCTTTTTATACTCTGGATGGGTATGGCCCCGAGGCTGACTGCCCTTCAGGCAAAGTGAGGATGTTGCACTAGGGGACCGGCAGAATCCTTGTGGGCTCTGACGCTCCCCACCTCGGCATAGC
The DNA here is from genome assembly GCF_009762305.2 of Zalophus californianus. Classification (NCBI taxonomy): domain Eukaryota; kingdom Metazoa; phylum Chordata; class Mammalia; order Carnivora; family Otariidae; genus Zalophus; species Zalophus californianus. Next base: position 41,021,342 of record NC_045608.1, on the reverse strand, counting down.
CTGCCGCCCTTTTCCTTCTTAAACCACTAAGATCAGTATCAGACCATCCACATATAAACCATATGGGCCACTAAATAATTTGTAGATGTTTCAAATGTATTTCAAAACTGACTTTGTATTGTAAAAGCATTAGGAACCAGCCAGGCCAGGTTTTCATAAACAGTAACACGAACAATCTCTACTGGGCTAACACCTTCAACAGGGCCTGGCCTGACACCAAGACAGAGACTCTTTTTCAGTTTAAAATAAACAGGTTTGGAAAAATCATCCCGAAATGTACATTTAAGATTAGCATTGAGGCTTAAGGAATCCCTCAGAGCATTTTCAAATATTCAGACTTCCAGCACTTTCTGAAAGGAAGAGTGATCTTTCTGGTTGTTTTTCTTAAGTATGACTTAAAAATGTCATCCCAAATTCTCAATGAGAATAGTCTTAATGTGTTCAGGTGAGTGCAGAAAATGGTGTTCCGCCGGGTTTAAAGTTGAGAGAGAAGCCCTTACTATAAAACTGTTACCCTAACACGTTCGATACAATATGAGATTTGCCGAGGGAAAAGGGGGTCTGAGAAGGGAAAAACTACTCACACTCAGGACCGCGTCTACAACCTGGAGGCGGAGACACGGGGCGAACGAACGGCCAGGGAGAAATAACAGCAACTTCCCAGCCCGGGCTTCAAAGCGGATCACGTGCCTCGGGCGCCCCCTCCCCCAGGGCAGGGGGCGGGATGGAGACGCGGCCTCCAGCCGCGCTTTCCTCGCGGGGCGCCGCTTGGCCAAGCGTCACCTCGGCCTCCGTTCCAGCCCCCACGCCAGAAACCCGCGAGCTGGGGGCTCTGAGGTGACCATCACCTCGGGGTGCGGCGGGGGCACCCGAATGTTTCAGTCTTCACGTCCCCCTCCTCACGCTGACCCCGCAGCCGTCAGCCCCCCCCCCCACACCCCAGGCCACCCCCCCACACCCCAGGCCACCCCGCGAGCCCGTCCTGCCGTGGCGCCGGTGGGAGCCGCGTCTACGTGACGGCGGCGGCGAGGCGCAGGGTCCGGCCTCCCGCAGAGCAGCACCGCGCCGAGTTGGAAGACCCCAGCCGCTCGCGAGCGCAGAAACGCGACGCCCGCCGCGGAGGCCGAGCCGCGACGGCGGGTCGCGCGGAGGCGCGAGGACCCGGCCCGGCGCCCGCTTACCTGCGGCGACTCCGCTCCGGACCCGCGCCGGCGCCCGCGGGCGGCCGAGGGGAGGCGGCGGCTGGACGGCGACAGTGAGGACCGGCCCGGGCTCGCCGGAGGCTGAGGGGGCGGGGTCGGCCGAGGACGCGCGCGAGGCCCGGGCGCCCGCCGCCGCCGCTGCCTCGGGAGCCGCCTGGGCCACAGCCGAGGCGGGCGGCCCTCATGAATGGGACGCGGCGGCGGCGGCGGCGGCGGCGGCGGCCGAGGGGCGGGCGGGTGGGCTGCGCGCAGGCCCCTCCCCGGCCACGTGACGCCGCGCTCGGCCGCCGCCTCCCGGCCGCGCGGCGCCCTAACGGCCTCCCTCCCGGGCCCGCGCTACCCGTTTGCGTCGTGGCGGCCGCTCGTCCCCTTCAATGCGCGGCTCGGAGCACTGGCCTCTCTCGCTTGGCGCAACGCTAGCGATACTTTTCTAAAAAAAGTTTCTGCTGGTCCCCATGGCAACCCTGCGGCGCGTCACGTGGAACTTAGAGCCCGACTGCCAAAAAGAATAAATATTAAAGTGCAGAAAAGGTATACAGTTGAATGTTTTACAATCCACTTTTGATCCCCAGTAGGGTTTTCGCCTGTTTGGTTGCTCTCCCCGCCCCTCCCCCTCCTCCCCAATCCTAATACACACTTTTTAAGAGAGGGATTGCCAAAACCGTATATGACTGCACACTAGTTTTTATCTTTTTGCAGCCTATTATTAAAAAGTTATGAATGGAAGTGCATGTGTTACTTTCAAATGTCAGTTAATTTCTCAGTATGCATTCCGTGGATTATAATTTATATAACTTTGAGGATCTTGGCAAATAGGCATTTAGATGAAGCTTCTGCGTGACGAGCCCAGCGGCAGCAGAGTTTCTTCCCACAGATGGGAGTGTAGTGTGGCTGGGCTGCGCCGGGACCCAGAAACCGGCTGCCAGTCTCAGGGCCCCTCTGTGGTTCACAAGAGGGAACACAGGCAAACACTTCCTCATCTAAGTTCCTTGGCCTCTTTCGCATTCAGCCAAGCTTTGCCCCATCTTTAACCAAGGCCCTACAGAGAGACTAGATAGTTCCACTGGCCCAAGAGCACGAAGGATTTTCCTATTTTCTGTGCCTTTCACTTGGCTTCCAAGTGAAATAAAAATTTTAAAAGACAAGAACTGGGATTTCTCTTCCAATATTTCAAAGCACTTCACTCCTCTATGGAGAAGTGGAATTGAAGACAGAAAAAGAGCTGGACCCTCACTTTCTACCTCAATAAAATGGAAATAGTGATGCCTTTCTCACAGGATTGTTTTGCCTATAAAGAGCCTCATTTAGCTTAATGTCTGGAACCTGGAACATGCTGTTACCGTTTGCTTTCTTTCCTTTCTTCCGTTTTCCCCTCATAAGACCTTTCCTGTTTCCCTCAGGCTATTTTTGCTACCTCCGGCCTTGGGAGGGAAATATTCTGCCAAGCTTCCTTCCTTCCTTTCATCATTCAGGAAGCCCTAGACATCCCCTCCCTCCAAACAGCCTGAGGTTTGATACCTCACTATGAGTGATTCGCATTTCTAACATTTCCTCATTCTCTGGTTCTACCTAATTTACACCATGACTTAAGCAAAATAGGGACTCATTAAATGTTTGTTTCATGATATCCCTTCATTTCCTGCCCCTGATGCCTAAGAACTCTGTGGGGAACCACCAAATACCCACCTACTCCAGTGGAATGTCAGAAGGAGGAATGTCTTCCTTCACCTGTCTTCTGTCCCCACCACCTTCCAGCTCCATGGGCGACCCTCACTCTTGTTGTCCCCTCTTCCTCAGGCTTTAGCAGACTCAGGCTTCTCCTACTACTTAAGATAAAGGAGAAGGGGGAAGAGGAAGAGAGGGAAGGGAGAAGAGAAGCCAGAGAAGACTTTCTTGATCCTTTGTTCCTTCTTAGGCTATTGACTTATATCACAGCTTGGCTCCCCCAGGTAGCCAAACTACCTGGAAAGAGGAGCCTCTGCTTTTTCATTTCACGATCTTGCTCCTGCTTCTGTTCCTCTTGGCTCCTGAAACTTCTCAAGCTAAAGTAGGCAACAACCTTCTGGTTGCCAAATACAGTGGATCTCTTTCAATCTTCTCTCACAATCTCTGGAGGGTAAGACACAATTGACCATGATTTCCTCTATTTTTTTTAAGATTTTATTTATTTATTCATGAAAGACAGAGAGAGAGAGAGGCAGAGGGAGAAGCAGGCTCCCAAGGAGCAGGGAGCCCGACACGGGACTCGATCCCAGGACCCTGGGATCACGACCTGAGCCGAAGGCAGACACTTAACCATCTGAGCCACCCAGGTGCCCTGACCATGATTTCCTTCTTGAAAGTCCCTCCTCCTCCAATCAGCCAGAAACTGCTCTGAGAGCCTCATGCCTGTGCTTGGTGGGTTTAGACGTCTCCCCCACCAGCATGGCCCACAGTGACATCCAATTCAGGCCCATCACGTTTGCTTCTTCAAAACTGCTCCTCCTGAATCTCCTGTCTTGGCTAATTGCACCATCACCCATTTAGTCATCCTAGCCAGAAAAAAACCTGGGAGGGAGTCTCATTTCCCCTCTACTCTCATTCCATGTACATCAAATCTGTTCATTTCTACTCTAAGGCTCTCTGCAGAATTGCCATGTTGGCCACCTGCAGGGTGCTCCATGATTACACAACAATGTGGCCTCACCCCTCTGGCTGTCAGGCCCTTGCTATGTCTCTTACCATCCATTGCAGACACAACTGAGCTGGTCTTCTGCCCTCCAGTTCTCCACAGGTCTAAGTAACCTCCACTCTGAATTGCAGATCTACCTGTAGCACAAGCTATTGGCAGTGCATGCCTAGAGGAAAAAGTCTAAGTTTTCTAGCACAGCATCAGAGTGTTTTTTTTCTCTCCACTTTTCTCTCCTGCTCCTTCTAGCTGGTATGCTTTAGCCATTCCTTTTAAAACAGGATCATTTTTGAAATATTAACTTCTATCTTTCTCCATGCATTTTCTTCCTTCTCCCCCCGACGCCCGCCCCGTTTTAACAAAGTAGTCAGGCATTCTGCTTGTCTCAAGGAACTTCTGGAAAGCAGAAGTGGCCTGCAAGACATTTCCTTTATGTCTTTAATTCCCAACACTCTAAACTCATTGAGGAACTGATGTAAGTCAGGAGGGAGAGAACCAGTGAAAAGGGTTTTCTTTAAGGGAACCCAGAAGTGGGGAGGATTTTCCCTAGAATAAGAATCAAGTCTCCCCAGGTCGGAGTTGGAAGGGAGGGGGTTTTTATGCCCCCCCTCTGGCAGCTTCCCATGGGAGGTGATTAAACCTTAGAGAAATAACTTTGTGGTTCCCAGCTTATGTATCTCTCCTGTGAGGACTGTCAATCTCAATAAAGAAGTGAAGTGATACAAGCTCAAATTACCAGAACTTGAGTTTGTCAGGAAATAGCAGAGGAACAGGAATTTGGGAAACCCGTGCTGTAGCAAGAAAATTGTCTGTCTTCTGTAAACCAGGCATTTACAGGAAATCAGTCTCTTAGTTCTTAAGTTCTGTTCTGCGGGTACATGAGCAATATTCTCCATTTCATAACCTCCATTCCATATCCTTCAATTATAGATTGAAGCCCTTTCACAGGACTCAGACTACTTAGCAATTTCTGAGCCATCACTGTACACTCAGTTCTTTTAGAAACTCTTAACTACAGACCTATGGGGTATCTCTATCATTAACACCAATTTATTGATGAAGGAACTGAGGCACAGAGAGTTTGAGTGACTTGCCTCAAGTCTCACAGCTAGTAAGCAGTGACCCTGGGTTTCATCCCCAGGCATACTTGACTCCCAAACCTGTATTTTTAACCACCCATTTTCACCACTCGTTAGTTGCCTCTACTATAATATGCTCAGCGAAGTGTCTGGACTAACTCTTTCAATGAAAATAACAGCAATAAAAATACTGGGTAAAATATTAAAAATATATTCTGGCATCTATAGACCAGCAAGAAGCTGAACAGTATCACCAGGACAGAGTAAAGGCCAGAAACCAGTGGCATAAGCAGAGCCCAAAATCAAATTTTGCCTGGAAGGTATTTGCTGAATCCAGTGAATTTGAATATTGGATTTTGTAGCCGTGGAAGTCTTAGGGGCAGATGTGAAAGCCTAGGGTCTGCTTTAAGAATGCAGTTTAAATAACGTCCCAATAAAGTTGGGACTCCAAATGCAAAATTATACAGTTAGAAAAAAATCAATTTTTTTTGAGCCCACCCAGAAACCTCACTAAAGTTGATCATAGATTGAACTATATTATGACAAGTTTCTACAAATTTTGAAATTTTTGCATCACACAGACCATATTTCTTACTGCAGTGCAATTAAGAATCAATTCTTTAAAAAAGATAACTGGGGGGGCACCGGGGTGACGAAGCCAGTTAAGCATCCAGGATTCTTGATTTCAGCTCAGGTCATGATCTCAGGGTACAGAGATCCAGCCCCAGGTCAGGCTCTGTGCGCACACTGCGGAGTCTTCTTGTCCCTATCCCTCCCTCTCTGCCCCTCCCCCTGCTGGCACACTCTCACTTTCTCTCAAATAAATAAATAAAATCTTTAAAAAAAAAAAAAGTAAAGATAACTAGAAATACCCATTTGTTTGGAAACTCATGGGTCGAAGAACAAATCGTTCTGAAAATCTGACAATATTTAAATGCTACGTATTAAATATTTGGTACTGTGTGTAGAAAGTTGAGAGAGAAAACTAAAGAAGCAGTTAAAGGAAAATTTATAGACCTAAAAGCTTATATTAGAAGAGAAAATAGTTTGGGGTGCTGGGGTGGCTCAGTTGGTTGGGTGACTGACTCTTGATCTCAGCTCAGGTTCTAGATCTCAGAGTCCTGAGTTCAAGCTCTGCACTGGGCTCCATGCTGGACATGAAGCCTACATTAAAAAAAGAAAAAAGAAAAAAGAGAAAATAGTTTGAAATATGAAGAGTTAAAGAGTTAGAAAAAGAACAGCAAAATAAAGCCAAATAAAATAGAAGGAAGGAAATAATAAAACAGTAAGAAAATAATAAAATTGAAAACAAACAAATAGAAAGGATGAAATAAGCCAAACACTGGATTTGTGAAAGGCTAAAAAATTTTACAAACCTCTGGTAAAAATGATCAAGGAAAAAAGAGAAGGTACAACAAACAATGTGAGGAATAAAGAAAAAGTTATAATCACACATGATGCAGAAATTACAGATTAAAAAAAATTCTGCAAACACTTTTATGTGAATTAAATTTGAAAATTTAGATGAAGTGGAAAAATTTCAAGAAATAGAAATAGAAAGCAAGACTAGACTCATAACCATTCAAGAACCTGAATCTATTGTTAAATATTTTCTGCAGAAAAAAATCTAGGCTGAAACAATTTTATCTGTGACTTCTACCAAACATTCAAGGAATAAATAATACTAATCTCACCAAGCTTTTCTAGAGTATAGAAAAAGAGAGATTATTCCTCAACTCAATTTATGAGGCTGGCATAACCTTATACAAAAATCTGACTTGGAGAATGTGAAAATAGAAATTTCAGGCCAATCTCACTCATAAAAGACATAAAAGTCCTAAGCAAAATTTCAGCAATTTATGTTCAGCAAAATGATACATCATAATCAAATTGGTTCACCCAGTAATTTAAGGTTAGTTTCAGATGAGAAAATTAATTAATGTAATTCACCATATTAAAGGTTAAAGGAGAAAAATCATATGATAATCTCAGTAGATGCAGAAAAGCCTTTGATAAAATTCAAAATCCACCTAGAAGAACTCATAATAAACTAAGAATATTTTCCTTGATAAAGGGTATTTACATAAATCTACAGTAAACATAAGTAACCATTCCTTTTAAAATGGGGAACAAGGTGTGCCTGGGTGGCTGTTGGTAAGTGTCTGCTTTCAGCTCAGGTCATGATCCCAGGGTCCTGGATCGAGTCCCCAGGGTCCTGGGATCGAGTGGGGCTCCCTGCTCAGCAGAGGGAGAACCCTCTGCCTGCCGCTCCCCCTGCTTGTGCACTCTCTCTCTCTCTCTCTGTCAAATAAATAAATAAAAATCTTTAAAAAAAATAAAATGGGAAAGAAGAGAGGCACGTGGATGGTTAAGTCAATTAAGCATCTGACTCTTGATCATGATCTCAGGGTCGTGAGATCGAGCCCCACATGGGGCTCCATGCTGAGTGTGGAACCTGCTTAAGATTCTCTCTCTCCCTCTCCTTCTGCCCCTCCCCCCACTCTCTCTCTCTCACACACACACTCTCTCTCTCTCTCAAAAATAAAAAATAAAATAAAATGGGGAATAAGAAAAGTATGCTGCCACCTCTAGTATTGTATTAGAGGACCTAAATAGTGGAGTAAGGCAAGAAAAAGAAATAAAATATATACAGACTAGAAAGGAAGAAATCACGACATGATAGTATGTGTAAGAAATTCAAAAGAATATGTACATAACCTACTGAGATGAACATGAGAGTTTAGCAATGTTGTGGGTACAAAAGTCAATATACAAAAGTCATTTAGCAATAAACAAAAATGAATTTTTTAAAAGATGACAATGTTTACTGTAATTACCCCATACTCCTTAACCTCTCCTATTTCTACATGACTGCCCACTCTTCATGGAAACTAGCATTAAAATACACAGGTCTAACTTGTTTCTTTAGGTCTTCATTTCTTCATGAAGACTCCCATGTCATTCAAAACTTAAATAAATTTGTATGCTTTTCTCCTGTTAATTTGTCTTTGTCAGTTTAACTTTCAGACCCAGCCTGGGACCCTAAGAGGGCCAAGGAAAACTTTCTTTCCCATACAGTATCAAAAAACAAAGTACTTAATAATGACCCTAAATAAACATGTGCATGACTTTTGTAAAGAGAATTACAAAACTTCATTGAAAAGCTATGAAGAAGACTTGATTAAAGAAATATGATATTTATGGATAGAAAGACCCAATCTCATGAAAATACTAATGTTCCACAAATTGACCTATAGATTCAATGCATTTCCACTCAAAACCCCAACAGAGGTCTCTTCCTGAAGAAGAACATAGAGGGAGGATTTATGCTCTTGTATAGCAAACCTATAGTAGTCAGTAAGGGTGGTATTGGGACAGGGATAGACAAATAGATCAAACAAAATAGAGAGCCCAGAAACAGACCCAGCATATGCAGTCACTTGATGTATGGTAGAGGTGGCAAGTCAGATCATGGGGGAAAAGGTGGACTTTGCAATAAATGGTGAGGACGCAGTTGATTATCCACATGGAAAAGAATTTGGACTCCATTCTATGGCATATCCCCAAATCAGCCTTAGTTGGATTAAAGGCACATATAAGAAAAACAAATTTGCTTTGCTGTCATCATTTCAAGGACATACTTCCTTTTTCATTTTGCCATTTCTGAAATTGTGATGTTTCTTATAATCAATGGCAACATATTCAATGATAGGTGATATATAACTTTTAGGAGACAATATAGGAGAATATGTTAACAAATTCTGGGTAGGGAAATATTTCTTAAACAAAAAGCACTACCTATAAAGAAAAAAGCACTAACTATAAAGAAAAAGATCGATAGATTTGACTACTTTAAAGTTAGAATTTCTTTAAAAGAGAAAATAGAGTAAAAAAACAAAAATAAGCATCATCCTAGGAGAATATATTCACAACATATATAATCCACCAAATAGTAGGATCCAAAATATATGAAGAACTCATATGAATCAATAAATAAGTCTAGCAATCAGTAGAAAAATGAGCAAAAGAAACAAAGAGGAATTTCACACATACACACACACACACACATAAAACATGCACAAATTGTACATAAACATATGAAAAGATACTTGGTTCTATTAGTAATCAGGGAAAAATAAATTAAAACTACAATGAGATGCCACCACACACTCATCAGAATGGCAAAAATTTTAAAAGTTGTTGAATGCAAAGTGTTGACAAGGGTGTAGAGTGACCAACAAGAGCTCAGACATGCTGCTGGTTGGAATTCAAATGCAAAACAACTTTAGAAACAGGTTGGTATTACCTAGAAAGTTGAAATACACATACAAGAAGATTCAGGAATTTCAATGTTATATATATATACCCTCTAAAAATCCTTGCACAAATGTATTCAGAGACACAAGAATTTTTATGGCAGCATTGCTCTGATTGCAAAGAGCAAGAATCCAAATGTTCACCAAAGATGGAATAGATAATTAAATTGTGGTACAATCAGACAAGAAATACTATAAAATTACATCAGCATGACTGAATCTCAAAAATAAAATGTTAAGCAAAGAAGAAACAAAAGATTAAAGTATGATTCTACTTATTCTGTTCCATAAACGGGAAACTCTAAACAATTTATCATTTAAGGATAAAAGCATAGGCAATAAAAACTACAAAGAAAAAACAAGGAAGCGAGTAACAGAAATTTTAGGGTAGGATTAGCTTTGATAGAGAAACCGGTGCAGTCTGAGAGCGGCATACAACATCATGGGTAGGGTGTCTTGGGTGACGACTACACAGGTGTTTGTGTGCATCTTTATTTTACAATAAAAATTAAAATAAAAGACAAATGAAAATGAATCAATAAATGAATACCTCTCTGTATTTTTAAAAAGAGAAACTTGGTACGTCTTGCAACTTCCCTAAGAAGCTGCAGGGAACAGGTTCTTTCCAACAGTGTGGTGCACAGCTTGTTTTGTAACAAATCCTAAATGATGGGCAAGAAAAGATGGACCAGAAGTGCAAAAGGAAATAGTAGAAGAACAAAAACTCTTTTAAGAAGTCACTTCCAATATATCTATCTCCAAATCATTCCAGTTAGGTCTGTTGGCATTCTTTTAAATCAGTGGTTATAATTCTGAGTCCTGAGAACAAAGTCACCTAAATAAAGATGGACTTTCTTATTTTCATTGGTTATGTGCTGCCGGGATCACAGAACCAGGGACCTAGGAGGCAAATGTGTCTGATCTGCTGCCGGAGCAGAAACCCCCTTAGGGATGTTACTGTCCTGTCTCTGCTTGAATCCTACAGTGGTGGTGGGCAGTTCATCATGTTGGGGGCAATTCATTCCATGACCATGCAGTTAGGATTGTTGCCCTACTCAGTAGGCAGAGCTGCAACTGGGAGACCTTCTCGGATCACTCAGTTTCACCTAGGAGATGGACTTTGTCTGAAAATCATTCCCTTGTTGAAGTACCCACCACCTTCCATAGTTGGTCAGTTTAGAGAAAACATTAAGAAGGATTTGATTATTAGCACCTTGAGATTTTTCTTCTCCTTTGTAGCACCAAGTTTCATCAGCATGTATTGGACATTATAACCAAACAAATAATATTAACAAGAAAAACAAATTTTAGGAGTTATGGAGGGAGGAAAGATTTTAACTGACCTAAGAAGGGCTCTGCCCCCAAGCATGTAGGAAAGCCCTAAGCAATTCACTGTTATACTCTACAGTAACCATTCTGAGGCCAGCCTGGACAACTTTCCCTCTGTGAATATTAACTTTCTTGTGCTTCCAGATTGCTTGTTTCAGCAGCTACTGTCTTTATTTCTTTCCAGAATAGCCACTAATTTGAATGGAACGTCTGGACAACCACAAACTATTCTTAAAAAATGTGTTTGCCAAGTACATCTGGTCTCTTCTTTCTCCTTTTCCAAAAGACTTCAAAAACCGTTCTTTGTTCCTCCTTGGTTTGAGGGTGTTAGTCCTATGTAATGATCCTGATGATGTGTGTACTCCTTCCCTTCTTTTCCTTCTCCTCATTGTCTCCCTTATGGAAGCTCTTCACTAAGTGAATTTTTTTGGCAACACAAAAGATTTTTCCTACCCCGCCCCCACCCCTCATTCCTTCCTATTTCTCTAAATGGCTTAGTAATGTTAGACAAATTTCTTCCAATGTTAGGAAAGTCAGGGAGAGGAGCGCCTGGGTGGTTCAGTCGGTTAAGCACCTGCCTTCGGCTCGGGTCATGATCCCAGGTTCCTGGGATTGAGTCCCGAGTCTGGCTCCTTGCTCAGCGGGGAGCATGCTTCTCCCTCTCCCTCTGCCCCTCCACCCGGTTCATGTTCTCTCTGTCACTCACTCTCTCTGTCTCAAATAAATAAATAAAATCTTTTAAAAAAGAAAAGTCAGGGTGAAAGCATATGGCTTTGTAAGTTATTTTCTTGTTAGAACTCAAGTTTTGGTGTTTTTACTAAGGGAATCTTGTGATTAAATAATAGTCTCCAGAATTTATAAAATAAATGTTCAGCAAGTTTAGAGTGCTATGCTCTGTATTTATTAATTAATTAGTTAATCTATGGAGCATCCCCTTGAGTGGGTTACTTACAATGTACCTCCCACAAACTTCGGTGAGGAAACAGACTACTTTTGAACTCAAGGATGGGCCCAGTTTGTATTAACTTCTGGGTGCAGAAGAATACAGCACTTGTCTCAGAGGGTACAGAAGGAAAGACAATGTACAGCTGGAACAGGGATTCTCAAAAGTTTCATTGTTGAAACACGTGCTATTCCCAACCGTCCTTCACCCTCAGCCAACACATCCCACCCCCCATTCCATCCTCCCCTTCAAAACGTAACACATGCTACTGAGACTTTCTGTTTTAGCTGGAGAGGAAAAGATAAAGGAAAGGTACAAACAGAGGAGTGGCAAGGAGGAAAATGATAAGGAAGCCCAGGCCTCTGCACAGAATCAGAAATCCGCTTTAGTCAGCTTTAGACCGTTATGAACCAAATTAACTTGTAATGACTGATCGAGAGCAGTTTGGGGGGAGGGGGAGGGGGTGCTATGGGAAAAAAAAATCTTCCCCAGAGCTGATGTTATCACCGTCAAGGAACCACCTTCCTTTCCAGATTTTTCATCTCCTCAAAACTTTCCGGAATTGTTTTATGGTCCTGCGCCAGAAAACACAGCTCTGGGTGTCTACAGTCTGGGAGCAGATGCAGCCTGGGAAGGGGGGGCCTTTGAAAAGATCCTACAAGATACTAAAGGAAATTCAAACTGGGAATGTGGAATTTACAATGGAAACAAACACTTGATCTGCACTCCTGTTCTCAGATTTGAGTCTAAATTTAGATCATGGTATAGAGGAGCCTGTAAAGCTTTTCCTTCTGGGCAGGCATCTCTTTACCTCTTCTATTTTAGCTTCAGAGAGGAAGTTTTATATTGTTATTGTTTTGGAGATAGGAGCTTCCTGAGAAGCCAGCCCCCTTAGCTTCAAAGAGTCTTATCAACTCACTTCTGAGTTGTCCTCAGTGAAACCTCGTAATAATGTTTGCGAAAACGTCTTTTCACATCGTTGTTAGATAGTGAGACCTGAAGGATGTTTACTTGGGTGTAACTGATATTCTTGTTAGGAGATAACTACTCCCCAATTTAAAGTTTCTATGGATATCAATGCTCCAAGTCTTTAAATGTCTGACTGGCTTTAAGAGAAAACCCAGCAACCTGGAAATATTCAGAGCAACAAATCACCCCTGTGGTCCTTCCTCAGCTGTGTAGACAAATGAAATTCTGACAGCTTTGGTGACATGTGACACTCCTGCTTATCCCCACCATTTCTTTCATCCGTCCTCTGGTCCCAAGTGTTAACTAGATACACGCCCTCCTCCCACCTAGGTCCTCCCAACTTGGCTCAAATTTTTCCCTCTTTCTGGAATGTTCTCCCGCGCCCTCAGTTCTGCTTATTCTGCCAAGTTCTGAACAAGTGCTGCATCTGCAAGAGTCTTCCCTAAGCTCATCAAATGGATGTAGTTTTTCCTTTCAAATTATTGAATGGCAAAGCAATTTGTTTGTATCTCACATAATGCTCCATGTTATGATTATTTATATGTAAATCCAATCTCCCTTTCCAGATTATTTGATACTTGATTGCCTGATACACGGCTAGCTTATTATTGTCGCTTCAATAACATCTGACACTGTGTATCATACTGCAGAAAAAAGCTTAATAAGTATTTGATGCACAAGTGGACGAATGTGGCCTTAAGTAAGAGCAAAGATGGATCTATGCAGTGGGTGGCCTGTGCCACACAGCTAATGTCCTGTAGGAAAAAAGTTGCACAACAGTGAGCAGTTTCCCCAGCCCTGTCCCAGAGTATTTGCCTCCACCAATCTCCAGCTTGGTTTCCTTCTTCTTCCCTCTACTTACCAGCCAAACTCATCTCCTCAGCACTGCTGGAAAACATTATGCTCATTCCTAGTCTGCAGCTTTGGTTATGGCATTCTTCCTACCTGAAGTGCCTGACGTTTCTGCTTCTAATCGTCTAAGGTTTGCCCTCCCTTCCAGGCCGAAATTCAAGTCCTCCTCTGTTTTATATTTTTAAATTTTTTTTAAAAGATTTTATTTATTTATTTGACAGAGAGAGACACAGCGAGAGAGGGAACACAAGCAAGGGGAGTGGGAGAGGGAGAAGCAGGCTTCCCACGGAGCAGGGAGCCCGATGTGGGGCTCGATCCCAGGACCCTGGGATCATGACCTGAGCTGAAGGCAGATGCTTAACGACTGAGCCACCCAGGCGCCCCAAGTCCTCTTCTGTTTTATAAAAAGATTCAGGACAGATTTTTCAAAGAATTAAACTTCACTTTAACAAATTCCTTTCATGTTCAAAGTCTCAGGAGCATGGCAGCAATATCCCATGAAGCGAAGTACATCTGTATCTCTCCCACACATGCAGTATTTAATTTTCAAAGATTGCTAAAGACTCTTATGTCTTCCAAATTTAGTGCACTTTTAATGAAATGTTTTCCTGTCTCGTTTCATTAGGAAAAGCCATAAAATTGCAGGCTGATCAACGAATAGCAGTGATATTTCTTTTAAACTTAGCATCATAAATCACCTTGGCTTTAAACTCAGCGCCATAAATCACCATGGCCATACACATGTTAGGGATTGGTCTATTGGATTTAGTGATTTACTCTTTGCAAAAATCTCAAAAATTGATGAAGGTGGGAAAGCATAAAGCAGAGACGTGTCTAGGTATGGATATTTGTGTTCTGGTTGTGGTGTTTGTGTGCAAATGTGTGTTAAAAGATAAAGTTGGCTTATTCAGTCTCGGATCGCATATTTTAGAACTGGGTTGAACTATTTGGAGGGGACTGAAATAGTAATTACAGAAGTCATGGGAAACTTTTATTTTATTTATATTATTTTTTAAGATTTTATTTATTTATTTGACAGAGAGAGACACAGCGAGAACAGGAACGCAAGCAGGGGGAGTGGGAGAGGGAGAAGCAGCCTTCCCTCGGAGCAGGGAGCCCAATGAGGGGCTCGATCCCAGGACCCCGGGATCATGACCTGAGCCGAAGGCAGATGCTCAATGACTGAGCCACCCAAGCACCCAATCATGGGAAATTTTTAATTCACATTTCTCAAGGGGGAAGCGGTAAGCAATGCATCTGTTTAAGAAAAAAAAGTGGGAGCTGAATTTATAGAAGCCCCGTAAAGGAGAACAAAGAATAAGGAATACTAAAGTAGGAAATATACAATTTAATTAAAGCTTAAAAAGGTGGTAACTATTAAATAAATTCCTGATTAAGTAAAAGGGAAGATTGAAGAAGGAAAATTTTCTAAATATCCAGAAACTGGAATTATGGAATTTGGATATGTGATAAAACATTTATTTTATTTTCATAATTGTATGAAGAATAAATTTATGTTTATAATAATATAGAGCATAGAAAGTTCTAGGAGTTCAACTAAACCAATCTAAAAACACTTACAGGGGCGCCTGGGTGGCTCAGTCAGTAAAGCATCTGCCTTCGGCTCAGGTCATGATCTCAGGGTCCTGGGATGGAGCCCTGCATCGGGCTCCCAGCCTGCCACTCCCCCTGCTTATTCTCTCTGGCTCTCTCTATTTCTCTGTCAAATAAATAATATCTTAAAAAAAAAATAAAAACACTTATAATGGGATATGTATTTGTGAACTAAACATATCTTTTTTTTTAAAAGATTTTATTTATTTATTTGAGAGAGAATGAGAGAGAGAGAAAGCACATGAGGGGGGAGGGTCAGAGGGAGAAGCAGACTCCCTGCTGAGCAGGGAGCCTGATGCGGGACTCGATCCAGGGACTCCAGGATCATGACCTGAGCCGAAGGCAGTCGCTTAACCAACTGAGCCACCCAGGCGCCCTGAAATAAACATATCTTTTGGTATTTGATAGACATATGATTTTATATGGCTATCCTGTTAATTTTCATTCATTGATTAGTCCTTACATACCTCCAGCTGGGTCAATGCCTTTGTTTACATTTCCATATATGACGCAGAAACTACTAACGAACCAGTAACTAACTGAGCAAGTTGTGTGACTTGCCCAAAGACATTCAGTTAATCACAGTGGAGCTACTTGTGAACAGAGAATAAGCCCTGACTCATCGTGTAGCCTTTCCTGGTTGTGAAAATTTTCTTCTTCCTGTTTACATTTTCAGTTTAACCAACGCATACTCTGTACCTGGAAGGATTCTAAACATGGCACAAGGCAGAGAGAAATAACGCACAGTCTCCTGGCTTTTTCCACCAAGATTCATACCGTGGGGTTTTCTGTGACCGTAAGAAAGGAGTTTGGCTACTGGGCAGCCACCAAATGACAAATGCCTGCTGCCAGGCCAAAACTTTAAGCAGAAGTTAGTTATAAAGGGAAGACAAACATTTTGCTTCTCAAAACTTGCTCTTTATTTGAAGTTGGTGCTAAATAGATGTTATTTCTAGCTATGGATTAAGCCAAATAAGGTCTCTATCTCAACCATGTTGTTTAGTATTTTGTGTTTGGACATTTTTACAATCTGAAAAGAAACTCACTTTTTAAATACCATAATAAAAATCATTCAAATATATATCAAATCACATTTCTCCCTAAAATCTTTCTTCTAAGTATTCAAATGGGCATAACCTCTAACCTTCTGTGGCTCCTCTAAGACTATATAACCAATTGCATTATAATAAAAACATTGTCCTATTAAGTGCTTTACATGTATATCACCTCCATCCCCACAACAACTGTAAGAGGTAAACATTGTACATTATCTTCATGTTACAGGGCGCCTGGGTGGCTCAGTCAGTTAAGCGGCTGCCTTCAGCTCAGGTCATGGTCCCAGGGTCCTGGGATTGAGCCCCGCATCGGGCTCCCTGCTCGGTGGGAAGCCTGCCTCTCCCTCTCCCACTCCCCCTGCTTGTGTTCCTGCTCTCGCTGTCTCTGTCTCTGTCAAATAAATTAAAAAAAAAAATCTTATCTGCATGTTACAGATAAAATACTGATGCCCAAAATATCAAGTAACTTGCTTAAGGTCACACAACTACTAAGTGGCAATTGGTCTCAGACTGGAAGTCCCCAAAGCCACCATGATATATATGCCCAATTAGCACCTGTGAGAAATGGGCCATCAGAGATGTTCGACTTTACATAAAGCTTTTGCGAAATTAATTTTTCCCATACATTATGTAGCCCTCCAATCCACTAAAATTTTGTAACCAGGGAAACATTGTCATCTCAATCATTAGGAGTATAGAAATAGGGAACTTTTAATGTCTACACAAATCAATTAAATGAAGAATCATGAAAAAGGCACAAGAGAGAGAAAACAAATCTTTTTAAAACTTCTTCAGGCTCAAGAGAATTACTAATTCAGCCAATGCCCTTCACCTTTCAATCCTAAAGGTGATTGATTTTATTTCTTGGGAGATGGTCATTGTGTCTGTTTTTAACACCTCACAGCACCATAAAGAAACAAACTGACATGACAAAAATGAAAGAACCCACCAAGTCTGAATTTAAAATAAGACAAGAAAGCATAAGGCTTTTCAGAGGTAAACATTAAATAGATCGACATGAGCATCTATCTTTGCATCATGTAAATCAGAGACTCTAGAGAGTCTAATCAAGTCAAATTATGCTCATCACACCTTAGAGCAGCCATTCGGAAGCATCTCATATTATTTCCTTCATTCATTGTCCAGAGTTTACTTCCAGGAAGCCTATTTCTGCACATATTTCCATGTAGTCTCCTTTAACACTTGTCCTTTTCTCCCCCCACTCTTAATCTTGAGCCTCATTTCTTTTCAGGCCTTTGCATCTCAGTTCTTGCTTCACTGCATTTCAGTAATTCATGTTGTACAGTATTTGTTTTTCCTGGAGATTCTTGTCTGAATCATACAGCAAGATGCTCTCTTTTGATATCTGGTAAAGTGAGGTGATCACTCTGAGGAAATCATTTGGGTGCAGTTCTCTCCACCGTTTACCAGCAATCATTTGTCTCCACAGAGGTGGCATGACTAGAATCCTGAAATACCTGACACCCCTGAAACATGGTCTCTAGCATGTACCCCAGATTTTGCATTGGGGGCCTTTGTGAAAATAAAATGTTTTTTAAAAGGGATTAGAATTTCCAGTGGGAGTCCCATCCCTCAACTCAGAGGACACTGAGGGAACGGAACTCAGGACAGGGATGTCATGAGGGGACTGGTTCTTGGGGTCGGTAGACTGTGGTGGGAGACAGGCCTGATGTGAGCCCATTGGGCTGGAGGTTTGATCAGCCAAGAACTAGCATCAGGTGAGTGGGCTCCTGGTGCACTGTGCAAAAGGCAGGTGTGGGATACCAAATGGAAGAAGATAATTCTCCTGAGTGGGACACTGCTCCAGGCTAACTCTGATTAATTACATTATACCAGGAGTGCTTACTACTGAAGAAATGGATCTTAACAGTCTCCCCCTGCCTTCCCATCAAAACCCAGAAAAACACTAAAACTTGCTTCGCAGAAAGAAGTTTTCTTGCCCAAAGTAAATGGAGAAATTTATGAGGCATCCTGTTGCTTTAGTTATTCCAATACTTGGAGTGAAAATATGCTCCTATATATTTATTTGCCTAAAACTTAACTCTAGTTGTCACAACAAATCAAAATGAAGAAGGAAGTAGGACTTGCAAGCATATTTTATAGATAGCTGCCATCTGTCTCCATGAAACCATGAAAGCCTCCTCAAGAACAACTCTTGCCCTGATTCTTATCTCTTATTTATTGAATCTCCTCCCACTTTTTCTTGGTCCTTTCCAAGGCAAAGGGTTCACTCTCTCCAGTGATACAGAAATTGTACTAGGCTCCTGCGGGAGGGTCATGGGAAGCTGGGTTTTTCCATGGCAGTGTAATAGAGAAAATCCTTAGATGTTTGGGGCAACTGACATTTCCACCCTCCCTCCTCGTTAAGGATGTTGTTCTTTCCATACTCCATAGCATGTCGCGAATTCATCTAACAAAGGGCTTCGCACCTGGGCTTTGGAAGACCAGTATCTCAGTGCATCTGGAGAGAGAAAGTCACAGGGGCGAGGTGTTGAAAGATCTGGGTTCCACTCTTCCCACACTTATCTGTCACATGACCTTGAGCAAAGTACTTCACCTCCCTGAGTGTTAGTTTGTCCCTCTGTAAAATGGGGACAAATAACCTGACCCTGAACTACCTCACCAGGTTGTATGTATTACTTTATGTACACTCAAAGTGCTGTCTCAACTAGGAAGCGCTTTAAAAACATATTTCATGGGGCGCCTGGGTGGCTCAGTCATTAAGCGTCTGCCTTCGGCTCAGGTCATGATCCCGGGGTCCTGGGATCGAGCCCCGCATCGGGCTCCCTGCTCTGCGGGAAGCATGCTTCTCTCTCTCCCACCCCCCCTGCTTGTGTTCTCTCTCTCGCTGTGTCTCTCTCTGTCAAATAAAAAAAAATAAAAAATAAAAAAATAAAAATAAAAACATATTTCATACAAAAACAAAATAGCTCTGGTAAAATTTTTAGGTGACGTAAGTAAGAAAATGTCACAAAAATGAATTCTTGATTCTATACATGAAAATGATTTCTGTACTATGAATGGGTAGAAGCACTTCCATAATATGTTCTATTTGCCCTTTGAAAAGTTACCCTCAGGAAAACAAGGTAGGAACTAAGGGAGGGAAATAGGAAGGGAAGCCCCTTGTTATACACCTAATATGTGCCAGGTGCTTTCCTGGGCACTTTTTAAAGAAATGAACTCATTTAATCCCCACAAAATCTCCATATGGGAGACAGTGCAATGTCTTCACCCCTGCTTTCCAGTGGCATAGGTGGGGAATGTAACTTTTACACAGGCGGAAAGGGGTGGATTTGAGGTCAATTCTGTCTAGGTCCATGATTCTTCCACTGCCCTAGAAAAATCCAACTCAACTCTGTTGCTCAACAGTATTGCTGAGCTACAAGGGAACAGTGATTACAGAGTTGCCAGGGGGGAAAATGTATACACACAAAGGACTTGATTTTGTCTCAAATGGCCTTTAATGAGTCAAACTTTTAGCACAAGACAAAGAACTTGTAGTGGTGAGTAGCAAGACTCATTTAAATAGATTCAGCTCAATGATGTGAATAAGGTCCCACCGCCACTGCAATACCTAATAAGATAAGGTAGAATCTGATGTTAGAAATCCAATAGTTTGCCTTCAGTTCTAGTCAGGAGGGGTGGGTTCAGCTTTTTGGGCCAGGCTGGTGATTGACTCTACATTTTCTGTGCTAATTTTCTCAGTTGTAATAGAAAAGATTTCTTTTTTCTTTCTTTCTTTCTTTTTTTTTTTTAAAGGTAGAAACAAGATGTTTATTTATAATTCCATTCACACCATTCCATTTCATTCCATTCATGACCCATTCACGAGTTTAGTAAACAGAATTTAGCAAGGATTTCTACTTAGGAAAGAAAGGAAGTAATGACCCTATTTAGCCCTCAGGGATAAAGATTTACTAAAAAGGTTTGAAATATATATAACATAACCAGGGCTTCTATTCCGGCTTCCTTTATATGACTGTCATAGTACTAGTAGCTTCACCTAGACTATCTCATGTCCCTATCTCTTAAAAGGGCCTCCATTGTGGAAGAGTAGTCTGTGAATTCCAGAAAATACCTTTAAAAGGTCTGAGGATTATTAATAATTCTGGTCTAGCTTCTGCTTGCTGAAATGGGTTAACAGTGCAGATGGGTCACCCAAGGATGGCCTAGGGTTGGGTTGAACAGGGAGAAGTGTTTACCCAAGACTGTCTGAGCAGAGACCCAATCCCGGTGGAAGGTAGCCAAGATCGAGCAAGGCAATACTGAGCACGCTGGGGAGGAGTCCTGAGAGGGCAAAGGCTCCCTCTGTGAGGAGGCAGGGTGGGAAGTGCCATGCAGGATCTAGGCGGGGCTGCACCAGTGCCAGAATGTTTAGGGGTGTTTGTTTGAAGGCCAGCTGAGGGTGAGGGAATGGAAGCCAAAAGGTAACCCAGGCAGCAGCAAAACAAGCAAGACAGATTGCATGATGAGGCCAAGGGACGGTAACAGGAAGCAGTAGCAGCAATTCCTGTATTCGGCAAGTTTTGTGCTCCCCAAAGATAAACAACCACCACAAAATACCAATCACAGCTGGTTTGCATCCAATCCTGTAAACATGCATTGAATGTCTACTCCATGCAAGACACAAGACATGGTGCTAGATGCAGAGAGGAGTTAACTCTGATCAAGTCGCATGCCAAAAGAGGACAGAAGAATGAGACACTCGGAAGTGAAACCAAGAGGAAGTTTTGTGAGTAGGATTCTCTCAACTGCCTGGACTGCTTCTGCCTCAAGGGACCTCTCTTCCCCCGCAACAGCTTGCATTATCCACGAGGCACTTTCTTGAGACCTTATATCTTATACTCAGCTTGTTCATTTATGATGAAATATTTACTGAGAAGCTACTGCATGCGAGGAGTTGAGAGATGTGATAAGGCATCAGACGCAGTTTTTGCCCTCGAGAAAATTTCCTCCCTTACCTGGGTCCATTGGTTGGTCTGAGGCATCTAAGGTAATAGACTTTCTTTGCAGCTAAGCTCTTCTATTTTTTTTTTTAAGATTTATTTATTTACTTGTGCGAAAGGTGGGAGGGGCAGAGGGAAAGGAGCGAGAATCCTCAAGCATACTCCCCGTTGAGAGCAGAGCTGGATGTGGGGCTTCATCCCACCTCCCTGAGACCACGACCTGCGCCAAAATCAAGAGTCGGCCTCTCAACAGACTGAGCCACCCAGGCACCCCAATTCTAAGTTCTTACCATCACCCTGGACCCCCTGAGCCCTGCATTTTTCAGCTGTCACGCTCCCACAAAACTGGGCTCCGCATGAGGTGGTCCCCCGGTGCCCGCCCCTGCCCAGACCCAGCGCTGTTCCTTTATACATCTATTCCAAATCTTTCCCACTCTCCCCCAGCCATAAGTACACCCTCGCTCTTCTTATTCCATCCATTACCTTACCTCTCAAATTCCTGAAAACCTGCCCAAATGCGCGAGCCTTCACGTTTTCTCTCTCACCTTTCCCCCTGGTCTCCTTTTCTTCCCTCTTGTTCCAGGAAAAACTAGTCTGGCTTCTCCACAGCGCCTTTCTCTCTGCTCGCAAGCAGATGGATACCACTCATTCTAAACAGAAAAGCTTTCCTCCAGCTGGGCATCTCCTATCCTGCTTCAGTATTAGCTCTTCCTTCTTTCCAAAGACGGTTTCTCCATGGAGGAGGGTTCATTTGTGCCCCTCCTAGCCTGCTGGTGTCCAGCTCCCTCCCCACCTGGCCCTTTGCAGAGGTCACTGCTCCAGAAGAGGTCCCTGATGACCCTCCAACCGTGAGACAATGTTCGCTCACCCAGCTGTGAATCTTGGGGCTGTCCCCTTCCGCAATTCCTGGGACGAGCCATGTTCCTGTTTCTCCTGTTTTCTGACAGCCCTTTTCCAGACCTTGTCCCCGTTCCTCCCTGGTATCCCGGAGATACGGGCATAACTAAGGTCAATTTGGGTGCTTGTTTTCTCTTAACCCGTCCCTTTCTCTCGGGAGACCTCACACACTCTGCACTGCTCCTGTCACACCACACCAGAACCTTCTTCACATATGTGTAGGGACTTGGCGTTTCCCTTCGTTTCAGACCCGAGTTTCCAACTGCTTGCTACACATCAATTCCAATTCAACACCTCCAAATTCAAATGCATCATCTGCTCCCCGGACTCTTTATCTTCTGTCTCATGTATCTCTGATAAACATTACCATCATCCTGACACTCAGGCTTGGGGCTTCAGTGGTCCGTGATGCCCCTGATCTCTCCCTCTTCCCCAGCCACACCACTTCATTACTCACCCCAGTCTGTTCTTCAGGAGCATCCTCACTTCTGCGCCCTCTTTCCGATTCCTTCTGCTACCTCTGCAGTTCAGGACGTGGAGGCATGTGGTACAGATGTAAACATGGAGGCTAGCAAAACAGATTCAAATTCTGATTCCACTAGGACCTAGGAATAGAGCCAGAAAAAAAATCACTCTCTGGGCCTCTACTTCCTCTACTTCCTCATCTAAAAATCAAGGGGATAACACCTTCCTCTTGGGGCTGTCAGGCATAATGTGTGTAAAGGGCTAACCACTATGCGTGGGACAATATAGACATCAAAATATGTTAATTTTCTTCTCTTCCTTTTACTCAGGTTCTTTTGAAATTCACTTTTAATTGTTAACTATTTTCCTAAATTTGTTTTCCTCTTTGCAATCTGTCCTCCATGAGGGCACCAATTATCTTTCTAAACCTTGGATTTAATATTCGGTCATTTTCCTGCTCAACTACTTCTGGCAATTCTCTATTGCCTGACTATTGCCTGTTCATATTCCACATTATGATAGTCCAGACCTTCCATGATTTGCAGCTATTTATTTCCGTTGACCTAGGAGCCCTTCACAGGATAGTAAATATCCACAGGGCTAACAGTGAGCTTTTTATCCATGTTCCTCCAACCAATGACTGGAACATAGTAAAGAACTAACACATATGTATTCTGGTTACATTGGCTGCTATATTACCACTCAACTTCACCAAGTGTTCATTCATTTCCTTAATGAATTACTCCTTCAGACATACCCACTATGCTTAAGCTTCTTGGGGCCATTGCATTTTAATCATTTCTGTATTTTTAGTTGAAAGCCTACTTCATAAATGTTTATCGATCATTTCCAAATTATTCATAATGGTTGATAAGCCCTGAAGGTTCTTATATTATTCTTTCTATATTTATGTGTAACCGAAAAGTTCTAGAATAAAAAATACTTTTAAATTTAATGACTAAAGGAAATGAAAGAATGAATGGATGTACATGTGCCCACTATTTGTTCCTTCTATTCATTCCACCTGTTATGTCCTATTTCCGCCAGTCTAAATAGTACAACTTTCAAGACCCAACTTTCTTCTGTGAAATGATCTTTAGTTCTCTTAATTTTAAATTGGTCTTTTTCTATTCTTTACTTCTAAAGTATCTTGTTTGCTCTTTGTCGCCGAGAAGCTAGTTTTCCTACAATGCCCATTCTCACCTTCCACAAAAGACTCTCAATTTTTAGCCAGGCTCATGCCATTCAGAAAAGACTCCATTTCCTGACTTGTTCTGACTTGCAGTAACCAGGTGATCAAGTCCTCCCCAATGAGATATAAGTAGGATTGTCCTGTGGTGACCTCTGGGCACCTTCCTCAAGAGACAACTAGCATGTAGAAATTGGCCAGCTAGGCAAGAAGTGTTTCTAATAAAAAAGTTGGAACTCAGGTTTGGTGTTTTTTTCTAGGTGCCTAAATAACCTAAATAAGCTAGGTGCCTAAATATATACAGGAACATTTTCACTAGAAAATGGTTTTCCCCAGGATATCTTACGCCAAGTCATTTCAGCAAGCCAACATGAACCTGACTTTGAGCTTTAGAATCTTGAGTTTGTGTTTGCATTAGCCTTGAGGATTTGGAGAGTAGACAAAGAGGCAGTGTTAAAAATGTGTCAGGTTAGATTACTTAATGGTTTCTCCAAAGTGGAGGAAAGGTATTGAAAGAATGACAGCAAGAAGAGTTAGGGAGCTAGAAAGCAGCTGGATTTACTGCACATTATGCAACAGCCAATCTTATTTTAAACTAAATTCCAAGAGAACAGTGTGATATCTAATGTGTACAGGCCTATGAAAATACTGTGGCATAAGCTCAGGAAAAATGGATATTTGCAAATAGTGTTCCCCTGGACCCTTCTGTAAGTAAAAACAATCAGGCTTTAACTCAAAATCTGTCATAAAGTGTGGCACAGAATCTTTTTTATTGTCAACAGAAAATTAGGAATCAAGGAGTTTTAGTAATTTATTCAATGCCACTTCTTGCCATCGTTTTGAAATTGTTAAAATGGGTATAGTGAGTTCAGAAAGCAAACCTGATGTCTTCATGAGAGATGGAGCCACATTCATGCTCTGGGTGGGATCATCTCTGCAGGAGAACATTGTATTCTCTTTCAAAGGCAAAATGCTTCTAAGTTTTGCCTCTTTACTTTGAATGTACTTTTTTTTTTTCTTTTTAAGAGAGAGAGCGGGTGTGGGGAGAGTGAGGAGGGACAGAGGAAGAGGAAGAGAGAGAATCTTAAGCAGGCTCCATGCCCAGGGTGAAGCCCAATCTCAGGCCTTGAGATCATGACCTAAGCAGAAATCAAGAGTGGGTTGCTTAACTGACTGAGCTACCCAGGTGCCCCTGTAGGTACTTTTAAAGTTATACTTGCTCACCTACTAGCATTTATGAAATCCTATATTTGGGATGCTTTTTCTATAATAAAATATTATCATTAGTAAAAAAAAAATTAAAAAGACAACAGTAAAGCAAAAAAAGAAAAAATTTTTAAAAAGACAACAGTAACTGACCTGTATCCTTTGTCTCTTCTTTTTGCCCCAACCTCTATCCTGCTATCTGGAATGAGGATGTGATGGCAGGAGATCTAGCTGCTATCTTGGACCTGAAGACCATGACCACATCCTCAAGATGATAGACAATGAGCCAGAAGGAGCTGGGTCTCTGAGAATTTTATGGAGCAGAACCTGGACTGGATACTTAGCTGTGGAATTTTACATAAGAGGGAAAATATACCTTTATCCTGTTTTAGTCACTGTTATATTGAATTTTTATTTCTCAGAGGCAAAGTTATTCCTATCAAATACATACTTTTTCAATAACATTTGTTCTCTGATTTATATTTGGTTGTGGATATGCTGCAGGACAGGATGTTTCTTCTCCTTGATCCCCCACTTTCTACCTCACTCACAGATCATAGAGATGGTGTCACTATTAGCAAGAGAAAGGTTTTGTTTGTCTTGTGCGCTGCATGTGACAGATGGAGGCAAGTGCCGGCCAGGCCGGTGGCTGGTTTGGCCGGTTTGGCCGGAGGGAGCCCAGGGCCAAGCCCAGTGTTAGGGATCCTGCAGAAGGAAGGTGGGTGGGTAAAAAGACCCCAGAGTGCAAAGGAAGAGAAAAGCGTGAGAGACTAAAAGTTGAAGGGGCTCATAGCAAGCATCAGAATGGAATGGGATCTGTATGAACTGCCTGGTGATTGAATGGGAAAATTGAGACACATTTCTATGGCCCCCTGACCAGGGTGTTTTTGAGGGGAGTTACTGGTGAATACTGCCTTCTCTAGGGGATGGATGATACCTCCAAACCCCTCCAGATACTGCCAGCAAACTTATGGGTGACATTCTTATCTCTCTCTTAAGCTTCTCCTGAGCAGAGTCTATATTTTATTCATAATTTTATCTATACTTCTTACCTAATTCACAGTTTATAGAGATGCTATATAAAGGTTTGGGGTCAATATTGATGAGCCTGATGATGACTGCCTTAGTTTTGCTGTATCGGTACCTCTAAGAACTTTTTCCTGTATCAAAATCTGCAAAAGAATAAGGTACCTCATCCTCTCTGGGTCCCCTCCCCCAAAGTGTTTAAAATGCCTCTTAGAATTTGCCTAAGTAAATATATACCTAACACATGTTTTTGTGCAGAAGGAGGCATTAATAGGCTGGGCTGGCTTTAGCCAAGTATTCGTTAGCTTATCTTGTTGATCTTTTTCTATTCCATTTGGAATTTTACTTCCCCCTTTCAGTTACAGGCAAAACAACCAGAAAGCGAGGATGTACTTCCTAGTGAATGAATCTTTAGTAAATATTTATTGAATGGATGAGTGAATAAATGATGTCAACACATTTCTATAAATCCTTGCTATAACCAGGTGATCATCACCTGCTTTATGTTACTTCTTAGTTACCAAAGGACAATAATGGTGTGTTTATCAGTCAGTATTAACAGATTGATCCCTGATTATCACACAATCCCTGTAATCATACAGTCAACTGTGGGGTTATTCTTAGGAAGTGTATTGTAAACCCTAAGGAGTGATTGTGGGAGCAACTGAAACGTCAGCGTTCCTGTTCTCGGGCTGTTAAAAGCAATGGCCTGGTAGGAAGAGGATCCCATAATCTGGGGCAGGGCATCGATAAGGAGTTATAAAGGAAAGTAACCCTCAACTCCCCTTCCTGCCTTGGGCAATTGCTAGCACGAATATCCTTATTCCTCCCTTATCCCATAACCGCCTCCCTGCGTGCCCAAGCATAGAGGAGGGTAGAGGCCTGCTTTCCGGCTTCAAGATAATTGCCATCTCTTTGTATTCCTTCCCTATGCTTTGATATATCTGTCCTTGCTTCACTGATTAAAAAAAAAAACTAAACAAAAGCTATGTGCACAATTCAGCCGCTGCTACTCTCCCCTGTAGAGGCAGCCCTGAACGACCCCTCAGATTGGTGTCTGAGAGCACTATTTTGGTGTGCAACATCAACTACCATAATAGTGGGATTATCAATCAATATTCACTGCATGTCAATTTCTGTTAGTGTGAGGACTCCACGAGATCCACTTTACACACTGAGTAGAAAATACACATAGAGAATAATTTCATTCTAACATGTAAACATAGTACTCACTGTAAATAAAATAGGAGTTCAAAGGAGAAATATGCATACAACCTGGAAGGAAAAGTTAAAGGTGACTTCATGGAGCAGATGAGCGGTGAAGAACAATTAGGATTTGGTGGGGCAACATGGAGGAACAGTGATTCTAGGGGCTGGAAAATCATGAGCCAAGCTCACGGAGCAAGCTCATGAAGTTCTGAGCAGAGGAATAGCAAAAAGTATATTCTAGAATACTGGTCTGGTTGTGTTCACTGGGATAGAAACATGCTTTTCTTTCTTATCGCAACCATCCTGGGGGCCTAATCCATGTGTGTTGAGATGAATTAATGCCTTATTTATAACAGAAGTCATCAATCTCCCTCCTTTATATCAATGGGAATACAATAAATGACATGGTCCATTCCTCTTACCTCCCATTTTTCTTTCTTTTTAAATCTTCTCTGCTTTATCCACCTTCAGATTCATTGCCCATCTCTCTCTCCCTCCTTTCATTTCTTGGTCTCTTTGGAGTTTAAAGTAGAAGCACAGGACAGTGCTGCCTGCTGATTTCTGTGTCCAGCATGATGGAGGGTGGTCACTGTACTTATCACCTGTCATTTCCTCCCACAATGTTCCCACTCTGACTCCAGGAAGATGCCAGAACTATTTTTGCCAAGCCTTACAATATGGCATGTCTTCCAGCTTAAGCTATGGCATTAACATTTCCCAAAGTAGGATAATTTAATTATCAGAAAAAAATGTATACGAGAAAAAGAAGGTTGTACCTTCTTGTCTATTTATGGGCATCATTTTTTTTTTAAGATTTTATTTATTTATCAGAGAGAGAGTGAACAAGTGGGGGGGGAGGGGCAGAGGGAGAGGGAGAAGCAGACTCCCTGCTGAGCAGGGAGCCCAATGACGTGGGACTTGATTCCAGGACCCTGAGATCATGACCTGAGCTGAAGGCAGATGCTTAACCAACTGAGTCACCCCGGTGCCCAGGCATCATTATTTTCTGACAAGAATAATTTCTTTTTATAATCAGATAATTCAGTTTGAGTCTTTGTGATAGAAAGTGTCAGAATAAACATCGTGAATTAACTTTTATTTGTCAAAGTTAATTAGGTCTTACAGCAGAATTTTGAGGCTGGTATACATGTATATTCTGCACAGCTAGGAAATAAAATCAAATTGGGTATTTTCTTTGATGACCAAATATGCTCACATTTAGTTTTGCTTTCATATAAAACATAATAAAGCACAAAGACAGAAAAAAAAATAAACTAAGAATCATCACCCATAATCCCACCCTATAGATACAAATTGTTAACCATTTGATAAACATATCCCTTTTTTCTTTTTTCTCTTTATTTATTTATATGACTTTAAATTTTAAAAAAAGGAAAAGCATTTTCTTTTCCAACTAGGCAATATATCAATCAATATTGCTGCATAGCATTCCTTCTGTGGATGACTGTTTTTCTTAGCCAATCTCCTATTCTTTAGTATTAAGATTGTTTTCCATGTTTTGATATCATAAGCGGTATTGTGTTATTCTTTTTCAAACATCTTATTACTTCATCTCTATTTCCTTAAAATAAATTGTTTAATGCAGAATTTCTGTATTTAACAATAAACGTTTAAAAATTTTTTCCATCCATAAGTCTGCTTCCTCCCACCCCACCCACCCCCCTTAACAGGACTTTTAGTTATGCTTTAACTTTAGGTAAAAAATACTAGGCCCAGATTCATTGTGAAGGCCCAAACTTTCTGGTTCAGGTGCTGGGTATATCTGCTCTTTTCCACATTAAAACCTTTCTCTATAGATAATCCGATAAATGAATTCTCACCTGAGGGTGAGCCTGTCCATTGTCATAGTTGGGAACAGACTTCGCTGAGAGGTGCTCACTAATTACTGAAAGAAGGAGTGGATAAGTTGTGCCTGCCTGGGTTGGCATAAGTCATCTCTCCCACAGAGTTTACATTCTAACAGGAAGTCACTTGATGATGGAGAAATGGCCTTCTAATTATGTAATTTCAGCCACCTGTGAAGAAGTAGGGCGATATATTCTGGGCAAGGTGAAGACAATGAACTTTTCTTGTTATTTCTGTAAACTCAGAATTGACTTATTCTGCCTACTCATGAGGGAAAGCTGAGCGGGGGCAGAGGGATATCTCTGAAATCCCAAATTTATGCTTTCCACTTTCTGACCATGACATGGTATCCTCTGGCCTACTTACTGAAATGCTTCATTCCAAATGGTTTTATCTCATCGAGACTACTTATATAATGAGCATCATTTTTCAAAATGTTCTTCCCCCTTTGTTGCCCAGCCTTGGGACTCCATGGTCCAACTCTGTAATTGCCTCCCTGTGAACTGCCTTGACTCTGTTTCTCTATTCTCTCTCCATTTACTCATCTGGCAAAACACCTGTCCTCCATCGTAAGTACACTCGTGCCACTGCATACCGTAGAAAGTGGCACAATGGTGCTGGTGAGTCTCATCTTAAGTATGTGTCACAGACTTCTGTGGGCCCTTGACACTTCCCAGAAACCCCACCCTATTTCCTGCTCTTTTAGCTATTTATATTGTTCCCTTTCCTCTCTTAATAACCCAATCTTCATCTTCCTCCTGCATCTTCACTTCCAACGGATGACTTAGCCTCATAATTCATAAAGAAAATGGAAACAATTAGATAGGAACTTCCTCCTCATCTCACTGTTAACTACCCACGTCTGCTGCCCTCTATCCTATTATGGCGGAGGGAGAGGGGCCCCGTCCACACCAAGCCAAACCTCTGCCTATGCTCTGGCTGTCATCCCTTCTTGCTACTCACAGGCTTCAGTCTCCACCTTCACTGTCTCCCTCTCAATAAGCCTCATCAGCATCTTTTCATCTCTTATCCAGCATCCTAGATAACTCTCCCCCCCACCTTACTCCAAGTGCCCTTCAACTACCATGTCGTTTTACTTCCCACTCACAAAAACTACTTGAAATAATGATCTGTACTCTGTGTCCCTACTTTTTTAAATTTTCATTTACTTTCAAACCCACTCCAAGTCTTCTGTTACTAAAACCAAACCCAATGCCAAACATCATCCTCATCCGATATAGCTGTCCACTCTGTTTGGGATGGACATTCTTCTCTTTTGCCTCCCTGACACTCCCGGTCCTCTTCCTACCACCGAAGCCACTCCTTCCCAGTTGCCTTTGCTGGATTCTCCTCCTCTTCTGGAACTCTAAATGCTGGCCTGCACCAGATCTCTCTTTCCCCACTTCCTTCTTTCCAGAGGTGGTTCTCTCTTGGAAGCCCACTGCTACTGGTAGTGTCTAAAGTCCAGTGACTCTGGGGCGCCTGGGTGTCTCCGTTGGTTAAGCGTCCGACTCTTGATTTTGGCTCAGGTCATGGTCTCAGGGTTGTGGGATTGGGCCCCGCATTGGGTTCTGCACTCTGTGCAAGTTTGCTTGGGATTCTTCTTCTCCCTCTGCCTCTCCTCCTACTTGTGTTCTCACTCTCTCTCTCTCAAATTAAAAAAAAAATTAAAAATAAATAAAGTCAAGTGACTCTTAAATATCCATCTCTCTCACGATCTCTCCTCTGAACCACGGACTTCATCTGACTTCTTACCTGTCATATCCATTCATGGGTCTAATAAGTATCTCAAAATTAACATATGCCCAATATAGGATACTTGATTTTCCTGTTTCTCCCCATTTTACTCCTACCTCAAGTAGTGGTACTATCCCCCTTCCTGTGGGCAGGCCAAAAGTCTTGAAGTTGTCCTTGATTTTTCTCTTTCCCTCATTTACTAGATCCAATGCATTAACAAAACTTTATCCTCAAATTATATCTCAAATCTTCTTGCCTCTCTCCATCTCTACTGCCAACTGTAGTCAAAGCTGTCATCAATTCTCTCTTGAGTTGTTGGAAAAACAATTTAACTCCTTTCCCTTCTTTCTTTTTTTTTTTTTTTAAGATTTTATTTATTTATTTGAGAGAGAGAGAATGAGAGATAGAGAGCACGAGAGGGAAGAGGGTCAGAGGGAGAAGCAGACTCCCTGCTGAGCAGGGACCCCCGATGTGGGACTCGATCCCAGGACTCCAGGATCAGGACCCGAGCCGAAGGCAGTCGCTTAACCAACTGAGCCACCCAGGCGCCCTCCTTTCCCTTCTTTCATTTTTGTCCTTCCTCAATCCATTTTCCACTAAACACCCAAAATGACCTTTTTAAAAAATTAATCAACTCATGTTGTTCCTCTGCTTAAAATCCACCAGTGGGTTCCCATTGGATATAGAATAAAGTCCAAACTCTTAATCCGACTCTAAAGTTGCCTCATGTGATCTGACCCCTGCTTCCCTTTCTGACCTTGGTAGCACACTTCTCCTCAATCACTGTCTCCCACGCAGACTGTTCCAGACCTACTTTCTGTTATTCAAACATGATAAACACAGACCTGGCCCAGGGCCTTTGTACTTGCTGAATCCTCTGCCTGGATCATTCTAGCTAAACCATTTGAAACTCACTATCCATTGTCCTGTTGTATGTCTTCATAACTCCGAACTCCAAAATTTTCACTGAAGTATTTTACTCTTAGTGGATGCTCAATAAATATTTTTGGAACAAACAAATGACGCTGCTTAATGACAACGAAGCTTGTTCACTGATTGGTTTATGCTTTAATTATCTTCAGTAAAAAATATGCTTGGGCATCTGTCCAAAATCGAAGCAAGACTAAAGTTGAGGAAAATGCAAACAGAATTACAAGTAACATATTGGCGCTTCTTCAGAGTCTGTCCTTTTAAATGCTGTATTTGAGATAGTTCCTGAGACTGTAATAAAATTATAATCTAGCTGTTTTCTCCCCCTAATCTATCCACCTCCCACTGTTGACAAGGCACAACTCTGACTCCCCTGCCAAAGCAGTGCTCTCTGCGCACTGCAGCTGGAATTTGTGACCAATGGGCAGGAATGAGGCCGACTGGCTACACGCTGCTCTCTATGCCAGCTATGGTTTCCTCAGCAGCTGGCCCTATTCGCACAGCTAACTCTAATATTTTCCCTTTGTCTTTGATACTCTGCATTCTGTTCTGAGAGGTCAAGGTGTGGATTTTTTATGTTTTCTACTCACATAGGGAGCTTCACCACGTATCTTTATGGGTAAAATATCCATCATTTTTCAATAGTGATTTTTGTGTTCTTTTCACTTTCTTCTCTGAAAGTGCTGTTCAACTTATTTGGTATTCCTCATTTTAGTCTTCTGGTCTCTGAAATAATGTTCATGGTTTTCTTTCTTATATTTCTAATCTGAATTCTGAAATGTGTCTTCCGGTCTATCTTCTCCTTCATTAATTCTGTCTCTACTCAAGTGTTTAGCTTGCCCATTGAGTTTTTTTAAAAATTCTGATTAGTATATTTTTCATGTGTAGGATTTCTCTATGTTTTTTTCCAAATTAACATGTTCTTTTCCCCATAATATGCAATTCCTGCATTATAGAGTATATTTCTTCTTTTACCTCATTCAATATTTTAAACACAATTATTTTAAAGATTCTTTCATGTTGTTCTAGTATCTCTCATTCTTAGACAGGAGTGAGCTTACTTGTGATTCTCCCTTGGGTGGTTCATTTCCTGGATGGTTTGTAACTTTTAGCTATGAGCTCATCTGTGGTGGATGCTGTTTCCTCTGAGCCCCACCTTCCTTGGTTTTGTAGACACATTACGAAGGGCGGGTTAGCTTCCTGTGGCTTCTCAGGACTGGTGGCCTTGAGTGTTCTAGTCTGTGTTTCAGAGATGGGACAACTCCTTGGCCTTATACAGGAGTTCTTGTGACACAGGTTAGTGGCTTCCACTTCTGACATGTGTGAAAATCATGTATTTGATCTGTGAACATTGGCTATATAAACATCAAAACCCCAGCTCCCAACTCCTGAAGCTTGTGTCGAGTTCTAATACCTTCTTCATCTGTCCAATTTTGGTGTTGCACGCTACTTTGACGTTGAGCTTACTGTTCATTCTCCAGCCCCTAAAAGTTTCTTTCCATCAACAAATATTTATCAAATGCCTATGAATGTGCTAGGCACAATGCTAAGCCTTAGAGAGTCAGTGATGAAGTAAATAATGTCTTTGCTCTCAAACATTTTACTTTTTGAGAGATTTCTTTCTTCTCCCATGCTCTAAATGTCTTAGAAACAGTTCTGTTGTATTTTATCCAGCACTTCTGTGCATTTGGTGTGTATATGTATGTGGGGGTTACAGGGAGAGGGCGTCTTCCTGCAGCGCCTCCATCTGCCAGAACGCCCAGCCGTCCCTCCTCCCCCACCTAAGCCCAGTGAAGTTGAGAGGATGGTAAGGCTTCCGGCATACCTTGCAGACTGTGACTATATTTCTATCCACACGTAACCTGAGAGGCAGCTGAGTAGAATTAACCTAGCCTAAATGCCTAGGCTCCAAACCCAGCTGAGCTACTTAATAGTTATATAGTCTTGGGCAAAAATCTCTCTTGGTGCCTCAGTTTCCTCATCTGGAAAATCAGTCCAATAATAGTATCTTCCTTATATGCTTATTAAAAGGATTCAATGTCTAAAATGCTTACAGTATCTGGCATATCGTAAATACTTTAATTTTTTAAAAAGATTTTATTTATTTATTTTAGAGAGAGATAGAGAGATAATGTCAGTTGGGGCAGGGGCAGAGGGAGAGAGAGAGAGAATCTCAAGCAGACTCTGTGCTGAGCACAGGGCCTGACATGGGGCTC
The DNA here is from genome assembly GCF_009762305.2 of Zalophus californianus. Classification (NCBI taxonomy): domain Eukaryota; kingdom Metazoa; phylum Chordata; class Mammalia; order Carnivora; family Otariidae; genus Zalophus; species Zalophus californianus. Next base: position 40,987,607 of record NC_045608.1, on the reverse strand, counting down.
GATCCTAGGACCCTGAGATCATGACCTGAGCCAAAACCCAAGAGTGGGACGCTTAGCCCACTGAGCTACCCAGGTGCCCCAGTAAATACTTACTAATTAGTAGCTGCCACACAAACATCAGTGGCTGCTCTTCACTGAATTGCATCCCCCACCCATCCAAAGTCATATGTTTAAGGGTAGGTGTCTGCATGCACACTCTAAAGAAAGGCCACATGAGCAGTGAGATGGCTGCCAAAAGAGCTTTTAAGAGTAGCCAAATCCGCTTCACCCTTGACCTGAGACTTCTGGCTTTCAAAACCGTGAGAAAATAAATGTTCGTTGTTTAAGCCACACCAGTCTATGATATTTTGCCCTGGCAGCCTAAGAAGACTCCTACAGTGACCCAGTGCTAAACACAGTGCTCTACGCCTAGCAGGTCTTCAGGAGATGTTTATTGCTGCCTTTATTGCTATGTTTTGGCTTGTGTCGTCTGCATGCCTTATGGGTCAGGGCGTTTTGGGGAGATAGCCTGTCATAGCGGTCCGCTGGTCCAGCTGGGTGGAGTGGTAAGCTGCAGCAAGTTAGGGAGTTGGGAAACCAAACCAGGTCAAACCGGGGGAATGTCTAAAGTCTCCATAGAGACTGCATTAGTTTGCTGGGGCTGACATAACAAAGTACCAGAGACTGGGCTTAAACAACAGACATTTATCTCCTCACCATTCTGGAGGCTACAAGTCCAAGAACAAGGAGTCAGCAGCATCTCCTCCAAGGCCTTTCTCCTAGCTGTGTTCTGTCTGTATCTTCACGTGGTTTTTTCCTCTGTGTGTGTCTATGTCCTAATCTCCTCTTTTTAGAAGGACACCAGTAGAATTGGATTAGAGCTTACCCTAATAACTTCATTTTTACCTAATTAATATTCCTCTTTGAAGGTCCTATCTCCAAATACAGTCACATTCTGAGGGACTGGGCCTTAGGTCTTCAACATGAATTTTGGGGGGTGCAATTCAGCCCATAACAAGGACAGAACAAATTCTGCTGGACACTTCTTTTCTCTGGGAGCATTTATTCCAGCTCATTCCTGTGTAGACTTGTCTGCTCCTGGAATGCGTTCATGTTGCCGAGTGATTTTGAACAGAAATAACCCAGGGCGCCTGCGTGGCTCAGCTGGTTAAGCTTCGACTCTTGATTTCGGCTCAGGTCCTGATCTCAGGGTTGTGAGATTGAGCCCCGTGTGGGGCTCCCTGCTCAGGGGGGAGTCTGCTTACGACTGTCCCTGCCCCTCTGCTCCCCGCCTTGCTCTAAAATAAATCTTAAAAAAAAAAGAAAGAAATACCCCTTTCTTCAGTCTCAATGTGGCAAAACCCCATGGGCTCATCAAAGCTCAGAAAAAATGCTCCTACTTCTATGAAGCCTTCCCTCAATCCCATACCCTACTCTCTTCTTTATCCTCCCCTCACTATAAAGTATTACATCCCTCCTCTGAATTTGGATAACAGCTTGTTGTCTGTGTTTTCCTTCTGAACTAATTGCTCATATGGTTCTACACGTTCCCCCAAATCTCTGATCAATAACTGACTTATTTTAAGACCTTACATGCTTAGTGGAACTTTTGCCAGCTACTGAGGTTGAGCCCTTTAGAAGCCTGGGTGGAAGAGGCATGAAATTAGTATGAAATCATATATGCCTTTATACAGGCAGATGGATACCTTGAGCAGGAGAGAATGTCATGCTCGAATGATGTGGAATTCTCAAGGACTTACACAAAAGGTCCATAGCAGAAGTGAATTGGATTAGAATGGTTTTGTTTTGGTTTGGTTTGGCTTTTTTGGCAGGGACTTGATTAATTTCTACATAAAATACTTTAAAGGCTAGAGAAGTAAACATCTGAAATTTTTTTTCCATTTCATTTTAAATGGAGTTCCCAGGATTTGACTCTTGTTTTGAATGATGTCTTTGTAACAAACTTCCTGTGTTGACAAGAGACACACTGCATTTTTGTAAATGTAGTTCCACAGAAATTTCAAATGTCTTACTAGTTTAAGGTCTTTATGCAATTTTTTTGAGATTTCGAGTCTCTTAATCTTTATCATGTGTATGTCTCTATAACATAAACTATAATACAATTATAATATACAACTGTATCTCTAATCCATAATAATACAATATATAAATATATACTATATCTCTATATTGTATATAAATAATATAATAATTATATTCAACTATATCCCTATAACATACCACTATAATAACATTTCAAGTAATGTGTTTCAATTTTTTGAACTTTTCCTAGTATCTTGACTTATTTTGCGTTAAATTATTTATCAACAGAGATCTGAACACCTACTGACAATTTTCAGCTTTGTGGTGATAAACTTTTCCCTTTATTTTAGTTTCATATTATTAAGGTAGAGTGGAAATGGGACAAATTGACTCTGCATCTCTGCTTCTGCCAGAAATCAATCTGCTTCTACATAAAAGTTGTTCAAATGCCATTGACTCAGATTTTAGCAGAACCAGGGACATCACAACCAAATATCTCTGTTTTATAAGACAGAGTGATTTGAGCATGGCCGTATTTTAAAATACAAATAAAATTTTTTTATCACTCTAGCGACAACAGTTTATTGTCATATTTTTACTTACAGCTTTTCTATTTCTTGGTGCCTCATATTTTAAGGCAACAGCCTTCTTTCATGTAGCATTAGAAGCGTGCAGCAAATTTTTGAAATGTTAATAACCATAATGTAGCCTAGATAAGAAACATTAGCATTAAAAGCCTGGAGAAATTTAAGACTGAGAAGTCCAACTGAAAGTGTTTACACAAAATTGTCTAATTCTTATAGACGTGAAGTTGATGCATAGAAGCCAATAAATAGTCTCTGTTCCTTCCCCTTTCTTCCCCTCATCGCCTTGCTGCCCACACACTGAGAAACTCTCATCTTGCCTCATTCCCGGTCCAGAGAGATGGAAAAACACAATTCTCACCCCAGTACAGTTCCATGACTTCTGGCAGAGTCTGTGCAGAGGTTAAAGCGGCCCGTGATTTTCCACTGTTGCTGGACATAAAACCGGGGAGAAGGCGGGGATTTTAGAGTCTGAGTGTGCTCTACCCAGTATTGTGGGTCAGCCTGTTGTGTGGAGGAGCAGAGCAGACCAGTGCTAAGTCAATATTTGTTGATGAATGAATGAGTAGAAAAAAATTATAGCTTATATTTTTATTAGTATATAAAAGTTATAGGTAATTGCCCTCTCCTTCAGTTTTGAGAAGGAAACAAAGAACTTTTTTCATTGTCATCATTTCGTTATCTTTACTTTCAACACTGCTGAAACTTTCTACTGAGAGGAGGATTTCAGATTTCTTGATTCCGTTCCAGCAATATTCATATGCTTCTCCTCTCGCTTGGCACAGTTTTCTTTTCAGAGAAACTAAAAGCTCCTGTTGTTACGGTGGTGGTCCCTGGTTTTGGGTGTGTGAGGAAGAGGCACATCTCCTGGGACATTCTGATGAATGCGGACTGGACTGGGGGAAGCGACCGAGGCGAGGGTGCCTGCACTGACAGAAGTCTGAGAGCAGAGAGAGTTCCGCTGGTAGTAGATCTCTTAGCTTTAGCTTGTTGCATAAAGTCTTTATGTTGCCTTCATTTTTGAATGATATTTTCTGTAGGTAGAGAATGCTAGGTTGAGGGATTTTTGGCACTTTAAAGATTTTGCTCCATGGTCCTCTGACTTCGTTTCTCCTGAGAAATCTTTGGTTATTCTTGCTTTTGTACGTGATATCTTTTTCTCCCTGGCTGCTTTTAAAATTTTGTCTTAATCAATGTTCTCCAGCAAATTTATTATGGCATGCCAGGGTATTCTTCTGTCTCCACTTAATATATCCAATCTTTCCTCTGGCTTCTTGAAAATACGGAATATAGTTATAACAGATGTTTTAAGGTCCATGCCTGCTGATTCTATTATCTTTGTCATTTCTGGGTTTTGTTTTTATTAATGTACTTCTCTTTTTGTCCCCCAAGTCTGTATTATTTTATTATAGAGATCTGCTAACTTAGGTTAATGATTATAAAATGATACTAATGATATTTCAAGTTATATACCTACAATCCACCAACAAATTACTGATCTACACATAGCTTATCATATTTCAAAGGCTACTCAAGCATCTTTTCTTGAAATTATGATTACATTTGCTGTTGGGATTACAGTGTTAAAATTACAAAAATTTATTTTGAATTTTCATTATCTGCTCCAACAATATTAAATTAGTATTGAATTATTCTTGATACTCCCATAATGTTTGTGTACAAAGTATTTTTCCAGTTTAATTGAGATATAATTGACATAACATAGTATTAGTTTTAGGTATACAACATGATGATTTGACATGCATATATTGTGAAATGATTACCACAATAAATTTAGTTAACATCCATCACCTCACAGTTACAATTTTTTTTTGAGTGATGAGAACTTTTAAGATCTACTTAGCAACTTTCAAATATATAATACAGTATTATTAGCTATAGTCACCATGCTATACATTACATCCTCAGGACTTATTTATCTTAAATGGACTTTTCTCCTGGTTGTTAGTCATATTTTCCTACTTCCTGGTATGCCTGCTGATTTTTTATTGGAAATTCTCTATAATGAATTTCATACTGTTGGATAATGCGTCCATTTAAAGTGTGCTGCACTTGGTTCTGACACACCCGTAGGTTATTACAGATATTTGATCCTTTTTGCTTTTGCCTTTTGTTAGGGTGGGTCAAGAGCAGCTTTTAGTCTAGGGTTAATTTAGCCCTGCTACTAAGGTGAGAAACTTCTGAGGACTCTCCCTGATGTTCCACCTATTACAAAGTCTTTTCATGCAGGCTGGTGGGAGGGAGAACTGTTTCAGCCTGCGTGAGCCCCAAGAACTGACCTACTGCTTCCCACTGGCTCTCTCCCCAGCACCCACAGAGCAGTGCCCCACCAGAGACCCGTCCGCAGCTATCCAGCATGGCTCCTCTGTGCCACTGGCTTCTTCCTAGACTTTTTCCCACAAATTCTAGCCACCTCGGCCTCTTTGAACTTCAGTCTCTTGTCCCTACAGCTCAATGAGACTGGCAGGTTCTGTTTGGGTTCCCACTGGTTGAACTGCAGCCTGAACACTCTGCCCAGGGCCAAACTCTCAGGTCTCTCTTTTTTATTTCTTTTTCTCTCAGGGCTCATAGTTCTCTGCGTCTGCATGCCAGTGCTCTCTCTCTCTCTTTTTTAAAGATTTTATTTATTTATTTGACAGAGAGAGACACAGCGAGAGAGGGAACACAAGCAGGGGGAGTGGGAGAGGGAGAAGCAGGCTTCCCGCCGAGCAGGGAGTCTGATGCAGGGCTCAATTCCAGGACCCTGGGATCATGACCTGAGCTGAAGGCAGACGCTTAACGACTGAGCCACCCAGGCACCCTGCCAGTACCCTTTTTAAACAGTTCCCCCCCCATATATTTTGCCTGGTTTTCTAGTTGTTTATGGTGGGAGGACAATTTCCATAACAGTAATCCTTTGTGGGCAGACACAGAAGTCCCTTGTAGGGTAGTTTTACATGTGCTTCTCCGGGGCCCCAGACATTGGCCATTTTTATGGGAACTCTTGGCTTCAGATTCCTACACCATGTGGTGCTGTAAATTTGGACCCCACAAGCATGCAGTACTGGCTTGAGGAATCCGTTAACTTTGTTTTTCTACCCAGAACCACCCCCAGGCAGATGGCAGGCTTCCGTGTAGCTTCTCCCCATCAGTTGGTGATATTTTTACCATTCCCAATTTTTTTATTAAGCTACCCCTCACGTACCCCGGTTTGTGCAGGGCTTTGTTGTATACAACTGCACATCTTCAACAGTCGGAGCCACGTCTCTTGCTCTGACGTGGGTGTTAACTCTAGTCCCAGGCCAGAGGGGTTTTATCTAGGTAGAATTAATACTTTTGTATTATGGCATCAGTGCATATTTGATTTTTAGGTACTTGTGATGTTTTAGATCATTTATCCTAGTAATAGCTCAGCTTTATGATTTTAACTTACAATGTTTAACCGATTGTGATTTTGTTGTTGAAGCCTTATGGAGTTTATATACAAAATGAGAACATTTAAGAGAATTTTCCATTTCAATATGCTTAGTTTCATAGGTAATTAAAGTTATTTAAGTTTTTGGAAAGTTTTTGTTTGTTATGTCAGACGATAGTAGTACCTAAAATGGAAAGCAAATAGATTAATTTATAAATACAGTTTAATAAGTCAAAGGGAATTTAGATATTCTATTAAGGCACCCTTAACTCTTTTTTTTTTTTTAAAGATTTTTTTATTTATTTATTTGACAGAGAGAGACACAGTGAGAGAGGGAACACAAGCAGGGGAGTGGGAGAGGGAGAAGCAGGCTTCCCGCTGAGCAGGGAGCCCGATGCAGGGCTCAATCCCAGCACCCTAGGATCATGACCTGAGCTGAAGGCAGACGCTTAACGACTGAGTCACCCAGGCGCCCCCACCCTTAACTCTTTTCAATGGCTAGATTTTTAAATAGAAAAATAAGATTTTAAAGCTAACCTTCAAGGATTTAGGAAGATCTAGATTTTAAATTTATTACTTTAATAGATTGAATATTAATCTTATAAAACAAAACTCTGAATAGTCTTTTTTGTGCTCCAATATGATCCTCTGTGTACCAGTAGCTCACATTTAGCAGGTCCAGATTCATGAATTCTCATGAGTTAGAAAGACTTTCAGCATCATTAAATGTTCTATTTTCCCCTGTAGAAACAGCAGCTTTTTACATAAGCCATCAAATCATAATGTAGTTGATTTATTTTGGTTGTTAAAATGGTTGAAATAATTCTTATTTTTGGGGAGAGAGAGTGGGGGGCGGGTAGTGCAGGAGGGGCATAAGGAGAGAGAGAAAATCTTAAGCAGGCCTCACACCCAGCATGGAGCCTGACATGGGGCTCCATCTCACCACCCTGAGATCATGACCTGAGCTGAAATCAAGAGTCAGACACTTAACCGACTGAGCCATCCAGGCGCCCCTGAAATACTTCTTATAACCATCTTGTTGAGGAGTCTCAGCTTATGGAGCTATGAGTATGAAAGCATTTTTCTCCCTTGCTGCCACCTTGTTTCATCAAGACCCTCTGGACTGGATGGCAGGGATCTCAGTGATGCACACTTTGATTTCACAAGTTTTCACACAATTTCAGAACTTAGGACACACTGTTTTAAAATTGTATTTTCACTGGATTCAAAGTCCTTCTTGTTTTCTCTCTGGTCTGGGCTCCAGAGGTATGGAACTCAGGGCGGGGGTAGCAGGTTCTGCTCACGCACACACCTCCCTTCTTCCCTTCCCCCCACAATGGTGACTTTGCTGCTGGTTCTTATGAGGGGTGCATTTGGGGTTCTGAGGAGAGTCTTGGGGGCCTCTCACCTGCACAGCTCCTGCTTTTCTCCTTTCTCCTCTCTTTGGCTCCCCTGCTGGTGTCCACTTTCCTTTGGTCCCCTTGTCCAGAGAGAGCTCTCTTGCTGAAGGAAGGAAAGCTGCAGACTGCTCAAGGTCAGCTGCCCTTGGCGGGGTCCCTTTGACCCTCGAGAAGCCCATCAGCTTGCCATGCCTGTTAGCAACAGCACAGCATCTCTGCTGCCTGGTGTTCAATGTCATGGCAACAGCAGGGGGCACTTGGCTGCACAAGGGAATCAGACGAGAGGAAATTTCTAGTCCTGAACTTTACAAAGGAGAGGATGCGTAGGTGTACCTCCAAACTTATAAGGGAGTCTGTTGTCCCATCCCTGACTTTTGGCAGGAGGATGGAGAAGGGAAACCTCTTTTTATCATAACTGTTTTCCTCCAGTGGTGTGTGAGTGAGCACAAGTGTGCATGTTTGTGTGTGTGTGTGTGTGTAGGGGGTGTGAGTGTGTGATGGTGATGGTGGTGGTTGGGGGGAGAGATGGGGGGAGAACCAAATTTCCTAAAGCATAATGCTGCCTGTCAGCGAGCCCTGCAAAGAGAGGTGGCTCCAAAGCTGGCAGTTCTCTGAACTCAGAATCAGGGTTCTTTTTTTCTAGCTGTGCGCCCTTAGTCGCCAATTCTGGCAGTAGACTCCCACACCGTCTTATTATCCTTAATTGACACATTACATGCAATTACTTCGGGTATCTTAACAATGGAATCGACGTGATTGTACAGTAAGCCACCAGATGTACAATGACAGAGCAATTTCACACCCCTGAACCTCAGTTGACCTTGGATGGCTCATCTGATCATGCTAGGAAGGTACTGCTTTAATCAAAAGGAATTTAAATCAGAAGAATGTGCTATAAGATGCGGTGGGCAGGATGCAGCAGAGACCATGCCACTGAGCAGCCAAACAGGAAGAATGAGAAAAACACTGATGGGAAAGAGGAGAGGTGTGAGGACTGTTTATTAATACTGAGGAGGCTCCAAATCACAAGACCACCAACAGAAATGCACTTCACTATCATTAACAACACACAAAACATACCGCTTGGCTTAACAATTTGTCCCCCCTTTTGACAGGATGCTGAGGTATGATCGCAACACATGAAGATTTCCTGGGAAAAGTCTAGCCAAGTCCAAACACTGTTCCACAACACATTCATCTGCTCTCTGACCATCATTCAACATCCCTCTGGCTTTATTCTGGTCTTTTCCTTAAAACCGTTTCCTAATATTTGTGCTATCAATGGCATTTTCTTAATGCAGAATTTGTAGATAAAGAAAAACTATTAAAATGTTGTTAGTTGATGTTTTTTTATATGAATAAGAGATGTGACAATTTTCCCCCGAGCCAGCACAAAAATAGGGAGTAGAAAGCAGGAAGGCTTCCTTACACTTAACCCAAGCCATTCACACACAAGTAACACAAGGCAGCTCAGCGCAGCTCCCCTCGCGCAGCCTCCTGGTCACTTGGCCTTCTTGTTGCCTTTCTGGGGCTGCTCAGTGGCCTTCCTTGCCTCCTCCTCCGGGATGAATACACTGATAGTGAAGTCGCTTATCTCTGAGCCATACTTGTTCTTCACAACCAGCCCGTATTTGCCAGAGTCGGCGGTGCTCACCCCACTGACGGTGAAGTAGGCAGTCTTGCCGGCCTCGAACTTGACGCTACAGTGGTCATCTGGGACCAGGGGCTTCTCGTTCTTTAACCAGGAAACCTCTGGAGTTGGGTCGCCCCACACGATGCAGGTGAGATTAAGCGCCTGCAAAACACGTTTTATGAGAGGGAAGGAGATAGATCAGGTACCATGATCCAGCTTCAAGAACCCTTCTGGTGGTTTGGCAGGGGCTGAAGGAGGATAGATATAAAGCCCCTGGAATGATGGGTAGAGTTATGTGGGGTATGCACCTGCATGAATTACAATTTGACTTCAATCCTAGCTAGGTTTCTGGAGGGTCTCAGCTTTCTGGCTTTGGTTCCCAGCTGCACTCTTGCTTTCATAAACACATAGATGCCTTTTGCTCTCGTGTGGCATTTGGATTCTGTCTCATTAGAGAAATCTCATTGCCATAATCACCACCTGCTCACTTTGCATTTTGTCTGCTTCCCAGAGCCCAGCAGCAGAATCATGACCACTGTTTCATATAATGGGATTCATTTTCAGGTTCCATCTCCCTCCTTTTATTTCTCCCCTCAAACCCCATCCAGTCTGTTGTAGTTGCAAAGGTGCTCTACCAAAATGTATTCCTATTTCCTGATATCTTATTATATTACCATGTGCGCTGAAACCCTCTTACTTTAAAAGATCAATGTTTGGGCCTATAGTTTTACTTTACCATACTTTTTTTTGTTGGAAAATTTAAGGATAATTGTAGATTCAGAAACGGTTGTAAAAAATAATAGAGAGATTGTATGTGCCCTTACCCAATTTCACCCACCAGTAACACTTTACAAAACTATAGGGTAGTAATACAACCAGTACATTGACAGTGATGCAATCCACAGTTATTATTCAGATCTCCCCAGTTTGGCCTGTACTCATTGGTGCTTGTTTGTGTGGGGTTCTATTCAATTTTATCCCTTGTCCTAGCTCCCCTCAGTCAAGAGAAAGAACATTTCTGTCACAAGGATCTCTCATGTTGCCATTTATACCCACATCCACACCCTGCCCGCAACCTCCCAACCTTATTTCTAACTCCTGGTAACCACCAATCCATTTTCCATTTCTAAAATTGTATAATTTCCAAAGCATTATATAAATAGCATTGTATAGCATGTAACTTTTTGAGACTGCCTTTTCTACTTGGCATAATTCCTTGCAGATTCAACCAAGTTACTGCAGGGATCAATAGTTTGTCCCTTTGTATGGTTCAGTAGTGAGCCATGGTGTATATATATATATATAGGTATATAGGTGTATATATATATATATATATATGTTTATATATATATATACACCTATAAAGGTCATCTGGGCTGTTTCCAGTTTGGGGCTATTATGAATAAAGCTGCTATTGAATATATACAGGTTTTTCTGTGAACATAAGTGTTAATTTCTTTATGATAAATGACCAGGAGTACAACTACTGGGTCATATGATAAACGTATGTTTTCTTTTTTGAGAAATTGCCAAACTGTTTTCACAAGTGGCTATACAATCTTGGCTTACATTTCTACTAGCAATGTATGAGTGATTCTGTTTCTCTGCATCCTTATCAGCATTTGTTGTTGTCACTGTTTTTATTTTAGCAATTCTGATAGGTGTTATGATATTTCACTGTGGTTTTAATTTGCATTTCTCTGATGGCCGACAATGTTGAATTTACTTCACATTTTATTTTATTTTTTTAAAGATTTTATTTATTTGACAGAGAGAGACACAGCGAGAGAGGGAACACAAGCAGGGGGAGTGGGAGAGGGAGAAGCAGGCTTCCCGCCAAGCAGGGAGCCCGATGCGGGGCTGGATTCCAGGACCCTGGGATCATGACCTGAGCTGAAGGCAGACGCTTAACCGACTGAGCCACCCAGGTGCCCCTACTTCACATTTTAAATTCCATTCTTGCATTTTTTTTCTTACCAAAATCCAGAAAGTATAAGGAAAAGAACTAGGGCTCACAATATACAGGAAAAGGATATTCTTCTAAATATCCCTCTAAAGGGTCTTATATGATCACTTACTACCTCTTTTATAGAAGTATTTTTTTTTTAAGATTTTATTTATTTGACAGAGAGATAAAGCGAGAGAAGGAACACAAGCAGGGGAAATGGGAGAGGGAGAAGCAGCCTTCCGGCTGAGCAGGGAGCCTGATGGGGGTCCATCTCAGGACCCTGGGATCATGACCTCAGCCTAAGGCAGATGCATAATGACTGAGCCACCCAGGTGCCCCAAGAGTATTGTTTAAAACTGGGAGATTAAGAAATCTTTTCCCTTCCATGGTAATTGGCATTTCTTTTTTTTTTTTTTTAAAGATTTTATTTATTTATTTGAGACAGAGAGAATGAGAGAGAGAGAGAGAGCACATGAGAGGGGGAGGGTCAGAGGGAGAAGCAGACTCCCTGCCGAGCAGGGAGCCCGATGTGGGACTCGATCCAGGGACTCCAGGATCATGACCTGAGCCGAAGGCAGTTGCTTAACCAACTGAGCCACCCAGGCGCCCTTAATTGGCATTTCTTACTGAATTATCCTATAAACACATTTCAGCAAGAAAAATAGGCTATTGCCATCAAACTTATCCAAGCGGACCTGGGGTTAAAACTTTTATTTTTCCTTTTTCTCTTTAAGTAGGCTCCATGCCCAACGTGGGGCTTGAACTCATGACCCTGAGATCAAGAGTTGCATGCTCTACTGACTGAGCCAGCCAGGTGCCCCTTGGTGGTTAAAACTTTTAACAAAACAAAATCAAACTCCCAAATACCTTAGGTGTTATGGAAAACTACTATCCATACTTAAGATTTATTTCCATTATAGATCACAAAGTCCTTTCCCATACATTCTCTCTCTGAATTCTCACTACAACCCAGTGAGCTTAATACTGTGAACCCCATTAAATGAGGAACATGAAAAATGGAGTTTAAAGACAAAAGCAACCTTGCAATGGTTGAGCTTCAGGTCTGCTGTGGTCATATATATTCTACCCGTGAAGAAATGCAGCTAGATGAAATCTGCCTTTCACTAAAGTGAAACATGCCTTGTTTTCTCCCTAGCCTACCTATCATATGTCTTCATTGGGAAAAGGTTTTGTTTTACTACAAGTACCTGTCCATTATGGCTGGCTTATTGAATTTGTCTTAATGAAACAGAGTGATAAAGAAAGTGAATCCAGGTTAGAAATTATGTTCATTGCTTTTGAAACAGAGGGATGAAGAAAGTGAATCCAGGTTAGAAATTATGTTCATTGCTCTTCAGAGAGATTATTACAGAGCCAGGAAATACCAGTTTAAAGTTAAATGGAGGGCGCCTGGGTGGCTCAGTTGGTTAAGCGACTGCCTTCGGCTCAGGTCATGATCCTGGAGTCTTGGAATCGAGTCCCACATTGGGCTCCCTGCTCAGCAGGAGTCTGCTTCTCCCTCTGACCCTCTTCCCTCTTGTGCTCTCTATCTCTCATTCTCTCTCTCAAATAAATAAATAAAATCTTTAAAAAAAATAAATAAAGTTAAATGGAAAGAAGTCAGTTTTGGGGGCACCTGGGTGGATCAGTCAGTTAAGCATCTGCCTTTGGCTCAGGTCATGATCCCAGGGTCCTGGGATCAAGCCCTGCATCCGGCTCCCTGCTCGGCGGGGAGTCTACTTCTCCCTCTCCCTCCACCTCCTCCACCCTCTTTGTGCTCTCTCTCTCAATTTTATTTATAGTAAATAAATAAAATCTTAAAAAGAAAAAAAAAGAAAGAAATCAGTTTTCAACTGAAACAGAGCCTATAGAAATTCATGGAGCAGGATGTTTCCCTTCAGAGGTAAAGTATTTAACAGGACAGCCCATTTTCCACTAGGTGCTAGAGGTTGCATCTTTCTCCAATTATATCTGTCATATAGTTATGATTGAACCTTTTTTGCTTCTTGTGATATGAAAGGGTACCCCTGGAAAGAGACTAAGTGGTTTACATGTGACCACATAAGGCGAACTTGTATCCTGATGCTTGGCCTACAAACTGTTAAGATGACTGGAAAATGGACTGCATTTTGAATCTTGTATTTGGCTACTCTCATGTCAAGCCTAAGCAACAGTGGCTTAAGATGAAGATGGTGGGAGCTCTTAGACGGAACGAAGTCTGGGGCACTGGAATCCATTGCTAGTGTGGAAGAAGCAGGGACAGGAGTGCTCTATGCTTACCTTCCCTTCCTGGATGGTGACCACATCGGGGAGTCCACCCAACACTCGGGCACGATCTGCAAGCATAGGTGTTTCTGGTTAATCACTGAAATGATGAGTGCCAGTGATCACACTCACAGAAACACCCCAGGGACTAACTTTCCAGCTTAGTTTCCTTCTCCTTACAATTATTTTATACCTGTTTTAAATATGAAAATTAGAAAAGGATCCAGTAATTTTAGATGTTAATCCTTCCTCACACAGATAAATTGTGTGTGTGGCTGCCTCTACCTATTCCTAAAATATCAGCTTGAGATGGCTTTGTGGTATTAAGACCTGCTCTATAATTTTCATGACTATTTTCAGCCCTGGCCCTTCTGTAGCTCAGTGGGGCTCAGTTCAAGGAGGCAAAAGCAGATCCATAGAGATGGAGAGCCTCCAAGTCAGCTTGGCCTCCTTTAAGGGCTTCCCTATCATTAAAAAAAAAGGGTGCACAATTGGAGGCTGAATGCCATGAGATCTGGAGGCTTGTGCAGATGGGGGCTTTCTCTGAGGTCTTTCCTAGAGAGCTTCCCTTTTTTGTCTCCTGGTAGTTCTTGGCGTACAGGGCTATATAGGGTTACTATCTATGACCATGAAGTACAAAGGCCCCCAGCTGAGGGCACAAGGTGTGGGAAGCATGCTGAATTCCAGAGCTGACCTCTCGCTCCACCCAGCCCTGTGCTCTGGGTGTGACTGGCTTAGTGCCAGGCAAGGACGCCTTCCTGTAATCTGCTCAAAGGGACACTGCCTTGACACTAATGCAGTGGCCACCACCCTCTCAGTTTTAGGCCTACTTCAACTAATGTGTGACTCTAGATCCTATTGCTACAACTCCTTTCCCCACTAAGTCAGACTGAAGCTGTGAACAAGCCTTGAATCTTGATTGCGTTCTCCTGCTGATTCCATTGCACCTTGGACCACCTGTAAGCTCAACTCAGCATCTGGCTCCTACACGACCCGATGTGTGACATCAGGCAAGTCACCTCACTGTGTGGACCCTAGTCTCCTAATATGTGGAATGGGGGAAGGGTTGCATTACACCTGTGGACATGAAGTTACCCAGCTCTGCTCCATAGCATCCATGGGATTCCTCTGGGGGCCCTGGGAGGGCCATTGAGTCAGGGAGCCCGGACCCCATCCCACCTTCAATTATGCTAACTTGGCTTTTACCTATTTTACATCTTGGATCTGTGTGAATTTGTTTGAATTAAGCATCCCTCGGCTTACAAAAGGTTAAACACAGGGGGCCAGAAGAGCACTCAAGTCTCTTCCAGCTCTAAACTGCTTCGATGCAGAAACTTCAGAAAGAATTCATGAACTGGAGGGAGGGGCAGCCTCCTTGCCCACCAGAGTTCAAGAATGGGGAATAGCCATCAACTCTGGACTCTGGCTTTGCTTGTGCATACAGGCGCGGAAGGGGCACACTTGGTCCCAACAAGAAGCGCTCCCCTCGCGCTGCCCTCCCCCAGCACGCCTGGTGCTGGTGCTGGCATCTGCCCCGTTCACCACTACCAGCTGCCTCACCACTCAGGAGCCCAGCACACGACGGGGGAGAAGGAAAGAGCAGGAAGGAGAGAGGAAGGCAGTCTAAAGTGCAAAGTTCCATCCTAATGACCTGGAGCTACAGAAAGGCTGGCAGAAGACTTCACTTCTTACTCCCCCTCCTGGTTCCCTTCCATTCCAGCTCAGGACTGACTCTACAGTGTTAGCCCTCAACAATTTTCAAACTCTGCCTCACACGCTCAGAGAGAACCTGAATGATTATGGTAATTAGTTCATGACTCTTAGAATCCTAAAAGATTGAGTTCTAGAAATCTCCACACATGAGGCCAGCAGTTAGTAGTGAGCACGTTTGTGGGTACACAGACTTGACAGTTTGGTGTTTGTTCACTCAGACTGTGAAGAATTCAAGAAGGCCTTCTTTGGTTTCTTTTATCCTACAGGGGCTCTTAGGAAAATGCAGGAGTATTTGTCGGGAGACCAGTCACAGTGATTTTCCTGATGTCACATTTACAGTTTCTTATTTCTTCTTTAATAGAGATACATTTTTCTGATACATTGTGCCTGCTGCAAGTGATTAACAACTTATTGTATAACTTGTGCCCAGAGATTTCTCAGGACACCCAGGGGTTAGCTCAAGTCAAGAGCTCAGTGACATTCTTAAAATGTAACCTGACACCTTCTTTTCACAGACGTTCTTACTCAAGAGACTAAATGAAAACATATGTAGAACACCTAAGATTAAAAAAAAATGAAAGACTCTCTGTCTGCAGTCACAATAAAAAAATAAAAGCTATGTTTTGAGACTATGCCAGGAATAAATGGGAAGGGGGTTTACTTACTTTTCTCGGCAATGGCAGCTTGTCTGTGGTTGAGAGAACCAAACAAACATGCAAACAAAGAAGAATTTTGTTTTAGTGGTACTTCAAAGTAGCGAACCTTGACTGCATTTCATTGCCTCAGAGACATTTTGCTGCTCAACAAAGCAGTGGGAAGTGCGGTTTTTAGGCATCTGCCAAAATGAAAGACCCTCTCTAACCCTCAGGTGGGGGAGCAGCACATCATGTTCCAGAGAAATCAGGGCACACAAATGGCAAGGGACTTACTTTAGTCTCTGGAATTCAGCAAAGGCTTCATCATATGCTTTAAGAGAAAAAAAAGAGAAGTTAGAATGTTCTCACCCAGAATTGACAACACACAGCAGTGGATTGAAATTCGTAGCCTGAGGTCAGTGTGGTCACTCCAGACATGACTAAGCCGACTGAATAAGACTGCCTGCCCGTTGACTCTGCAACATGATGGACTTCACAGGAGAAGCAAATACTTTCTAGGTAGAAAAGATGAAGTAGTGGATTTTAGAAGCTCCCAATTCAGTGAGAGACCTTCCTTTCAAGCAGAGAGGCAAAGATTAGCTCTGCCAAAGATAAAATGGTAATAAAGGTGGTTGTGTGATAAGCATCCTGAACATCAAAAAGGCCTTTCTCTTATTAAAATCATCCCACACGGCACAGCCTCTGAGCTCGACAGTTAAATGTTTCCATATTACACCGTCTGGCCCATCTATCTGTGTTAAAGGGCACAGGAACTACGGAGCTCCCAGCCTGCGCCAGTGTAGGCCTGAAGCAATGCTTCTAGGCTGGGCAGGAGCCCAGAGAAAAGACAGTGAGACAAGGAAATGAGAGCTACAGAGTTCTAAAATCTTTCTTCCCCCCTGAGCCTGCCGAGCAAGCCACTTTGAACAATTCAGGCGAAAAGGCAGCTTTATTTTGAAATCTCTCTCACCTCCTCTTTAAGCTCCTATGTGGTCTGGGAATCATCATATTTTACGTCTAGAAAGTATTCACTGTCCCCCTCCTTTTACGGAGGGGAAAAATAAGCATAAAAAGTCAGGCTTCAAGTCTCTAGAGGTAGACAAGTTAGGCTAAGCCAGGCTAAGCATTCAGTTCTCTTCCTTTTGCCCACACGACACTAAGAAAGAGCTGGGCCCTGCTGAACCAATCTGCTTGGGTGGGCCAGAGAGTAAAAGAAATTTTTTTTTAAGTTTTAAATTTATCCACCCCCTTCCTGTTTCCCCGTTTCGGTTGTGTTTCAAAATGTCAGATTACACTGCAGAAGAAATCCCCTGTTACTGCAGTGTGTGCCTCAGGCACAGCGGGGCCTGAAGGCAGCCACTCCCATCTTTCTAGTCCTCCTGAGTGGGAGATGGGGGGGGCGGAGCGGGGTGGGGGGGAGGTGTGTGTGTGGGGGAAGGGTCTGAGGGCTCAGCTCAAAACAATTCAAGGCAGGACTGCTGAAAGGCTGTGCTCTTAATTGTGAGTCTACTCTCTGGGGATTAAAAAGACTAAGAGTTCTGGAATATTCAGATCGCATTTTAGTGTATGAAGAAGTGGAAGAAAAAGTCAGTCCACGGTCTCCCTGAGGAATGTTAGGCAGAATCTAGACAGGAGCAGTGGAAGGACCGCCCTGAGGCTGAGTCCCAAGTCCTTGAGGGGGAATGATAGAGACAGGAGCTGGAGGCAAGGACAGTAATAAATAAGCTACACATTAAAAGCTTCGGGGTACAACATCCTGACCCTGTGGTTTCCAAGATCTTGGGGCTGACAGATCAAGAGCCACAGTTGCAGAACACACGCTCCCTCTCCTTGTCCACCTCTCTAAACTGTTTAATTTGTGGCTGCTAGTTGCATGTTACCTTTTTATCTGCTCATGTCTCTCCATAGTTCCTGCTCCTGTTCCCTCTTCTCTCCAGATGCCCGCATTCTCTCAGCAGATGATCAAGACATCTGACGCCATAAGGACCCAACTTCTCCAACTCTCTTCTCTTCTCCTCAGTGTTAATCTTTGTTTATTCATATTTACCCACCGCCCCTCTCTGATTTCTGGAGAAAAGGGATCCCTGCTCCTTTCCAAAGTCAACACTTTCACCCCTGCCCTGGATCTCAAACCTTTCATCCTTCAGAACATGGATACATTGGTTATTCCTCATCACTCACATCTTCCAGCTCAAATGAATTCTTAAACTCTATGAAACATGCTCAAATTCCAATCACCATAACAATTCTTTCTCAGTGCTTGTTTTTGCTCAGGTGACTGTAAATCAACCTGCCCTCCTTTGTGAGCATCTTGAAAAGGGAGTCCTTGCTCTCCGTGTTTATTGTCTCTATATTTTTCACTGATTCTCCAAGATCCATTGAATTCTTGCTTCTACCACCATGCTGAATTTAAATTGCTTTCTTAAAATCTCCAATCATCTTCCAATAGTCAGATGTAATGGCCTCTTATCACCCTTCATTCTTTTTTTAAAAGACCACGCTCCTCCACAGGAAAGTTCTAGTCTGTAAAATATTCATTTACCTTGTCCAGAAAGATCCACTGTCTTCAGGTGTCCAGTTTTGCCATCAAAGAGCTCCATCACATATTTCCCTTTGTCATTTGGAGTGGGCTCACTGATTTGCAGCCAGATCTGTTCCCCGGTGACCCCACTCTTAACTCTGTCTGAGTACTTAATAGGAGTCCCGCTGTTCATAGCAAAGAAAACATTGTTATCCTTTGCTTTCATCCAGAGCTGATTTTTACTTTGTCTCTCTTTGAAGGTCTCACCATAGAGTTTTACAGGGTTTCAAACAACATGAGAACCATGCATGTTCAGCTTCAGAAAAAGTATGGGCCCTGAATCACAGAACCTGGATTCCAAGGCCCAGGGTGGGGGTGGACAGTCTGTACATTTAACTCCCAGCAGCAGTCTGGGGCCCTAGCTGATTGCAACACCGATACTTCTCAGTGGTATTAATTATCTTTGTTTTTGCTTGGGTTTATTTGTGGGACTAAGAGAATCTTTAAAGGGAAAAGGCCAAACTATATATTCTATTACTGCATATTTCTTGCAGATGGTCTCTGGCTATAAGTCAGATTTTACAAACTAATTAAAAACAGACTTAAGGAGGTTCATCTGTGGCTGACATCTATTGACAGACGTGGTTACAAAGCTATTTAAAACATATGTAAATACGTACTTGGTAGTAAGGCCAAGAATAAATGAAAAGCAGAGTCTCTGCCAAAATCAATGAGGCACCTCTCTGTCCCTGGACATGAGTTTCTCCAAATTCTATAGTAGGTCATGAGCAGACACATACATTGCATTCTTCACAAGAGAATAAAAGCAAATAGAACCCTTGGCCTTGTGATCTGATGGTTTAGAAATGTTACTGTTATTAATGAAGTAAGAGAAAGGTAGATGTAGGTGTACTGTCAATGATGCTGAAAGAAACTTTATGAAGAGTTTGTAAACATGTGAGGAAATAGGAAAAAAAGCAGTATGCAAAACTACTTAATTATAGTAACAATTATGCATAGAGAAAAGACTGGAAGTACACCAAAAAGTTTACACTATGGCTAGGAGAACTATGGATGATATTATATTACAAGCTCTTTCTAAGATATAAGTATATTTTCTAAAACAAGCATGTATTACATTTGTAGCTATAATAAACAAAATGAACTAAAAACAGAAAAACAAAAATCTCCAATAAAAATGTTTCAGCTTTCAAATAAACATTCACCATTTTTCTTATACAATACATTCTTTAAAAGATATTCACGAACTGCCATAAGAGGGGCATGTGGGTGGCTCAGTCGGTTAAGCATTTGCCTTTGCTTCAGGTCATGATCTCAGGGTCCTGGGATCAAGCCCCGGGGTGGGCTCCCTGCTCAGTAGGGAGCCTGCTTCTCCCTCTGCCCCTCCCCCCACTCGTGCTCTCTCCTTCTCTCTCAAATAAATAAATAAAATCTTTTAAAAAATGAAAAAAAAAAACCTTCCATAAGATGTAGGGTAAAGGAACCCATCTGTACCCACAGACTTGAGTCTGAGCAGTTTATATGTCTTAGTTAGAAAGGTAGACCGTCCTCGGTTTTGCTATAATAAATCTGTTTGAATTCTCTAATCTCTAACTAACATGCATAATAGTACCTTAGATTTGTAAAGCCCTTCATGGTTTTCAAAGTGCCATAAATTTCATTCTCTCATTGGCTCCATCAGTATTATGAGATAGAATAGGCATTATTGCTCTTATTTCATATGAGAGAAACCTAAGATTTCAAAATATTAAATAACTTGCCTAAGATTCAAGGGAAGATAGGAGCAAAGTCAAGGCTAAAACCCATTTCAAGTTTTCTCCTGTTATGCCACATACTTACGTAAAGACAGTGAAGACAATCAGTCATTGATTCCTGAATCTTTCCTAGCCACACGGGTACACAAAACAGTCATTCAGCTGACTAGACCAGATAGTGTAAGAGGTTTATGCCTTACTAGTCTAATAGCAACTTCCTTAAAACTGAATGTTCTAATTTTTTTGAGCAAGTAATTTTTTTAAATTCTTTTTAAAGATGATATAAAGTGATATGATATAAGATGATACAAAGTTTTTTGATTGATTATTCAGTTAATTCATCTTCTCTTATTCTTCAGACTCATATATTAGAATGTCCTAGATGCCACAGAGGAATTTCCTAGAATTTGATCTATTTTAACTCATAATTACTTTCCTAAAATGTGCTCTGAAAGAAATAGAACAAAGGACTGAAACCCCAAGCATTCAAATTGGAATTTCACTTGTTCTCCCCCTCCCCCATCCGTTTTTTTTTTTAAGAACCCAGGAAATGGATAAGAATAAGAATAAAAACACTGTTTTATATCACAGTAAAGACATTTTAAAGAAAACACAAATGTCTGTTTTGTGGGACGACCCAGTTCTGGTTAAATGTTCAATCTAGACTGTTAAAGCAACTGGAACACAGAATAGCGCCATGGTGAGGGGAGCTCTGGAGCCAGGCCTGGGCTCAGTCCTCCACCTGCCAGTGAGCTGTGCGAACTTGAGCAAGTCACCTCCCTGAGCCTGAGCTTCCTAGTCACTAAAGTGAGAATTACCTGCCTCTTAGAGTTGTGAATATTAAATGAATTCATACATGGGAAGGGCTTGGGGCCGCTGGCAGCATCCGATAGACACCCACAGTAGGGAAGATGCAAATAAACACTGTTGTGTGCCTCCTCCCAGGGCTGTCACTGACCTACTGCTCAATGGGGCTCAATAAAGGACTTCTGGAATGAGCATCCTCTGCATCCAAAGAGTGGGTGGAAGGTGGCTGTGCCCCATCAGATTTCTATGCCTAGGCTGCTGTTCTCTCTCAGCTCAGGACATTTCAAGGAAGGGCAAAGGTTAAGGACACTGCCAAAAGTATAATGGGTAAACTGGTTGGACTTAGAAACCTACTTTAGCTCTTAGAATCCCAGAGGTGAACTTGAGTTCACCTGTAACTCCACAAAGGAACCTGGGATTAGAACAGATCTACAGGCTCAGTCTAGCTCAAATACACATTCCCAAAGTAATCTTGAATCCCCAAAGCCTTCCAAGGGTGGACAAGAGACATGTTAATGCCCAACTATGCCAACTGCTATTAATGATAACAGTAACAAACTCAGGCACTCCACTGGATTGGGTTTCTTTGGTGAACGGCTATTAATTCATATAACAGGAAATGTGGTGGCTCTTGGTGCATACTGCTTCAGTTTTGTTCCAGACCATAACAGGGGTGAGCTGTGTATAGAAAGAGGGGATAAGAATCTGGTTTTGGGTGCCTGGCAAAGCAGAGGGAGCCCAAGCTCAACCTTCTGAAGTGGAAATTCCATTATAGAGATGTGTACAGATGATGACAGTTCCCAGATCACAAAGACAGATGATCTTAGCCATCACTGGCCTCACCACGAACTCAAGTTCAGGCTAAGGGAATGGGGGGGATGCTTCTGTCTACACTTGTCAGTGTCAGACCTGGGAAGTAAGAAGGCTCCTTACCTAAGAGGAAGAATAGAGGATTGTTGTTGCCCCCTTTTTGCCCCCCCAACACACACACACACACACACACATACACACACACACACACACACGGGAGAAAGAATTTCTACATGGCAGTTAAGTTCCCATTTACTTACTTGTGGGACCAGTTAACTTTCAGATCATCCAGGTAATAAGTAACAAAAGAGTACAGCCGGATGCCCTCGGCTGTGCTCTGGATTTTCAAGTCTGTAGCAGACAAAGCTGAAAGAGGAAAACAGCATAGTTCATACAGCTATAAGTCTATCCAGGAGAATAGTGAAGCACTGTCGTGGGGAGACCACTCTAACTTACCTATTGTTTTACATACTTCAGTCATCAGTTCTTTAAAGGCTGTGGACAGAGATTCATAGACAGAGCTTTAGCATAAAAATGCTCAACGTAAGGTCAGATCTCAAACTATGAGGAGCATGTGCTCTCAACATTATCCTGCCTGGTGAAGGGTATTGGCCACAGGTGAATTTGCTGAACAACTGACAATAAGTGCTCTTTGAGGAAGTAATACCTCAATTTGTATCAACTTTTAAAAGATTCTTGCTCTTATTTTGATATATTTTTTTCCCTCTAACTCTTTATAACTATCACCATATTTACATTCTAGAGGAAGCCACAGTGAGATTTCCAGGAAGGTTCCTGGCTTTCTTAAGTCCCAAGAAGTCTTAGTTTACATATATGGAATTTTCTCATCTGCATCATCAACTCATAACGAATTAACCATCCAGGTTCCCTGATACTTCTCAGCCTGATAATACTTCTTGCCAATAAGCACATTTAGTTTTGCTTCCACCAGGAATAGGAAGGTGAAATCAAAGTCAGACCTACACTGTTAGTAATATTGTTAAAGATCTTGTTCAAGAACACACTTGGCAGTCTGGTGGTCACACGTAGGTCTTTGTTATCATGCTTAGAAGTCTCTGAAAAATAGAAATTGCTTTCTTGCTCTGCTAATAACTGAGAGGCTTCACGTTTCATATATAAATCTTTCTTGCCACCTGTTAAGAGTGGACTATTTGGTGACACACTTTTCATGGTAGTTTTGTTTTTTTTTATGAACTTTTTTTTTTTAAGTAATCTCTACACCCAACATGGAACTTGAACTCACAACCCTGAGATCAAGAGTCGCATGCTCCTCCCACTGAGCCAGCCAGATGCCCCTCACAGTAGTTTTTGATCCTGGAACACTTTTTATAGGGTTGAAACAAAAATGATGATTTATATTGAAAACAGAACCCTTGTGGACTATGGACTATAAATTCTCTGAAGATCAAAAGTACATATTTGATTTACAGGAAGACTAAAAGTGAAGTATTTTTAAATAAAAGAGTAGTTCACTCTGCTGGAATTTCAATTAAAATTTGTGGACAAAAACTCAGCATGACTTCAGTTGTTACTTAGCCTCACTAATCAGTCTGGTAACCTGTGACACAGAACACACAAAATCAAACCCAGCAGTTGGAGGACTGACCTTCATCCACAAGCTTCAGTCTGCTCTTATCTTTTCCTCTGTCGTCTTTCAGGATAACTTCATAAATCCCAGCATCTTTCTTGGAAAACTAAGAGGGAATGGAAACACCACATTGCAGCTTATAGCAGCTTCAGAGAATGGTGTTTGCATTTTTAAGGTCCTGTGGTTTATAGAACTGCTGTCAAACCACACATTGAATGAACATCTGGCCCAGTGAGTGATGAGGAGTTCACAGATGAACCTGTCCATCATCATTTGACCTGCTAGCGGTCCTGATTTTTCACTTTTAAGGCTATTGATTTGAGACTTAAAGTCCTATTCTTTACTCTGCCTTCACATTAAAAACTAATGATCCAATATATTTGACAGATATGTTCTTTTAGACAAAAAGTAGATAAAAACCTGTACTTAACTGAATACTATGTCTGATTGTCTCTGTACTTTTAGGGAACAAGTTATCATGAGGCTTAAGAGCAAACCAAGAAGGGCCCACTTAATTGCCCTGCCACTCACCCATGTATGAAAAGAGGCAGTTCAGAGAGGCCAGAGTTGGTGGTGTCTAGCCAATACTGGTTGGATATCTGACAAATCCGTGCATGATCACAAGGTGAGAGAAGTTTTTGTTTTCCTATGGCTTGTTTTTTTGGGTGATGTCAGGGCAGGGATCTTTGGAGCAGCTAGAAGTAAGGTGTTAAAAATGCCCAGGGCAAAGGAATACAGAATCTAGTCTCTTTTTTAGAAGAATGTAGGGTACAGAACTAATATATTACATCTCACATTTATAGTCACCTACCTCTGTTATAAGCAGGGTACATATACCATCCTTAAAGTCATGCTTTTCATCCACTGATATCTCTCTCTCGTCTTTGTACCACACAATATGAGTCTCCTTCTTAATATTTGCCACCTAGAAGAAAAACCATAATTATACTTCTTAAAATAAGGGACTGCTACTCTTACAAAACTTAATAGTTCTTAACATAGCATTGGATAGAACAAAAAGCACTGAACTTAAAAGACATACATTTCTAAAGGGATAAATTGAAAGCTATTTTAATCGATAAAGAATTTAAAATAAAATAAATACAAATGAATAAACCTAAATCAATAGCATTTTTATGTCCAGCAATAAAAACTGATTTTAAAACTGTCTGGTGGACAGAAAAGAATAGATACATACATGCTAGCGTGCAGACTTAAATAAAATAAATAATAATAAATATCTGAAAACCATAGGCAGACATATCTCATCACATTAAAATATAGCCTGTGTCACAAAAATAAGGCTTTATCAAAAGAACAGAATGAATAAGTATATATCTAAATGAGTAAATATATATCTAAATGTTTTATTTTTTAAAAGTTTATTTACTTATAATCTCTATACGTGGACCTCAAACTCATGAGTCTGAGATCAAGAGTCACAGGCTCTACTGACTGGTCTAGCCAGGCGCCCCTCTAAATATTTTTAAAAATACGAATGAAGCTTTGCAAATAAATGTGGAAGGTAAGTATGTTTTTAAAAACATTTTTTAATTAAAGTGTTTTCAGGTTTATTGAGATATAATGGACATATATAAGTTTAAGCTATATAACATTGATTTGACATATGTATATATTATGAAATGATTACCACAGTAAGTTAGGTTAATATCCATCAAGTATGGTTTAATAAATTAATTGCTTAGCAATTTTGAGGAAACATTTAAATCCCATTCCCATACAAATTTCAAATAGGCTAACAAACTCATACAGTTAAAGGGATCTTGAGCTACAATATTTGAATTTTCTACAAAGAAGAGTATATTCATATTTCTTGTATAATTAAAATTGTATAAAAAAGTAAAGACTTCATACAAATCAAGAAAACAATCCCTAACACCCCACTGATTACTGAAGAAATGAACACACAATTCCCCAAAGAGGAAATATAACCACAAAACAAACAGATGAAAAAAACGTTTAATGTAATTAGAAACAAGGATATGCAAGCTTTAAAATGTTAAAAACTTTCAGTTAATAAATTAACATAAGAACAAACACTGGTAACTCTACAATGAAACCAGCACAAACGAACATTCTTTATGATCCTGTCAACTGGTCCCTAAATTATAGAAATTAACTGTGTTACTAGGTGACACTGCTTCTGATAAAAATGACCCCTGACTGGGAAAATGCATCTGGACTAGGAGGGACTAGAAATGGACTCCATAGCTTTAGGTTTCCCTAAGTATGCTGACGCTTGTAATTTGGGCATGCCCCTTATGGGGACCCCTGAAAGCTCTGCCTAGGGAGTTGTTACAAGAGGTATTGGATCCTTAGGTCATGAAGTATTTTTAAAACCATTGCATTTCCTGCACTGACCAAATTGGGCTTGTCCCTTAGCACCTTAGCTGTCATCAGGGGGTGGTGAAGTGGACTCCTGCAGGAGAGGAGTGCCCAGCGCTGCTTGCAGGCAAGCTGGGGTTCTTGTCCTATATTCTGTTGACTAGTTCCAATTGGGGCCCATGACAGTTTCATGAATCTGAATGTTTAGCTACACATACTCCATTACCTATAGTGAATCTATAAATCACCAAATGTATCTAAATTGCTATAGTCATGAAACAAAGAGCTATGGGAAGACAGAGGAAGGTTCATTCTACCTGGACAGAGAAGGGAAAGGCCTTACAGAAAAGATGACTAAGCTGGACCTAGAGAAAGGATTTTGTCAGAGAAGCTGAAAGAAGAAGGTCACTCCAGGCACTGGAACAACATAAATACATAAAGTATGAATATTCAGAATCGATTTCTAGATTCAGAATCTGGGCTAGGGGCTGACATCAGAACAGGACATTAGGGCTCACCTCCCAGAAGGCTAGTGCAATAAGTAGTACAGAAAGAAGGAGGGTAGACATGTGGGCCTTGGGGAAACCGTGGTTTATGCGGTGGGCAGGGTGAAGGAGAAAGTGAGTCGGAGGCAACATGGCAGTGGACAGCCAGGAGGAGAGAGGGGGTTTTAGCTGCTGAGAAATTGTTTTTCAGGAAGTTTTGCCATTTACTGAGAGGCTAAAGCCTAGAATTTATCTCTCGGACACATTTCTGGTAGACTGCTCTTTCTTTAAATGTCATCAGACCTAGAAGAGACTGGGCACTTGGGTTCTGGCTTTTATAATGCCAAATGCCAAATCCATGCTTCTACTTTGGAGTCACTGTCTGCTGTCATGACCTTCACACTCCAGCCTCATCCAGCAGTTCCCCAACCAAAACATTTTGATGACTCACTCAGCTGAACACACCGTAAGCTAAGGTACAAAATGATTTAGAATGTGATATGGACTTTCATTTCTAAGTTTTTCCCAAGGCCTAATGAGACAACTGGTTGTGAGCCTCAAACTCTTTACCAAGCCTCTCCCTTCGTGGCAACACACTGGTTTCAGAACCCGCAGCTGAGCTAGCCAATTCTCAAAGGGATTGTTGCCTTAGTCACACAAGTTAGATAGGAAATTGCTACACTTCCACAGAAAGACAGAGTATCTGGAATGATTGTGGAAGAGATCTACTAGTTAGAATGAAGATTTGACCTGAAACAAAGACATTGTGAGATTCTTCTGAGATTAATTAAAAAAAAAAAAAATGGGGAGGAGGGAGAAGAAGAATGAAGAGGCAGAGCACAGAGGCTTTTTGGGGCAGTGAAAAAACTCTGTATGATACTATAATGGTGGATAAATGTCATTATATATTTGTCTAAACCCATAGAATATATAATGCCAAAAGTGAACCCTAATGTAAACTGTGGACTTTGGGCAACTATGATATGTCAACGTAGGATCATCAATTGGAACAAATGTGAGACTCTGGTGGGGGATGTTGATGAAGATGCTGGCTGTACAAGTATGGGGACAGGGGTTACATGGGAAATCTCTGTACCTTCCTTCAATATTGCTATGAACCTAAAACGGCTCCTAAAAACATAAAGTCTTAATTTAAAAAAAGAGAAGAGCCAGTCCTTATCAACTAGGGTGTAATGAATAGGAGTAATAATCTTGTCTTCCCATATTTTTATGTTGTTTTATTTTATCTTATTTTATGTTTTATTTTATTTTATGTTTCTTACCACCCAATGATTATAGTAACATTCAATAGCAAGAATGTGTCACTTGGCATTTTGGTTCAAATGGAGATGAAAAATTGATCTTTCTTTTCTCACATTCTACTTTATTTTTATTTCCCTTATATCAAATATTTAAAATTTACTTCTTACCTTGCATTTCTTCTTCTTCTTCTTCTTTTTTTTTAAGATTTGCTTATTTATTTTAGAGAGAAAGGGAGAGAGAGAGAGCATGCATCCACGCAGAGGAAGGGGCAGAGGGAAAGAATCTCAAGCAAACTCCCCACTGAGTGGAGAGCCCGACACTGGGCTGGACGTGGGGCTCAATCCCTTGACCCATGAGATCATGACCTGAGCCAAAACCGAGTTGGATATTCAACAAACAGCCCTCAGGTGCCCCCTTACCTTGCATTTCAATAGTACATTACATTCACCGGTCACTTCCCAGCTCAAATACTCAGCAAAATGAGGACCTATAAAATTTTAATGACATCAGTAATCACTCTGTTAATCACAAATGCAAAATCAAAGCTCATTCTTAAATTCTAAAGTGATATATATATATGAAGTGATATTTTAAAATTCAAGATTAGTTTTCAAATATTTTAAATGGATACATATTTAATAATAAATATTTTCAATTATTTTTTATTTACCAGGGCATTATTAGCCTAAGCAATAATATACATTTAAATTTCTTATGGAATTAATCTTGGAATTTTTTTTTCAAGAAATTAAAGTTTTTCTCTTTACTCACTGCCAATTTTTACCTTGTTTCCTGATCCATTCTTGCCGCTGGAATTCGGCTTCTTTCTGGAGCTTTTTATAAACTAAAATAGAAAAATAAGGAAGGATGAAATTGAGCTGAGTAGTATAACTGTATATGCCAGCCACTGTGCAGATTTATATTCATTATTATAACATATTCATACATCACAATAACCTATTTAAGTTTTTATGATGAAGAAATAAGCTAGGAAGGT
The DNA here is from genome assembly GCF_009762305.2 of Zalophus californianus. Lineage (NCBI taxonomy): Eukaryota > Metazoa > Chordata > Mammalia > Carnivora > Otariidae > Zalophus > Zalophus californianus. The sequence goes on along the minus strand of NC_045608.1, from coordinate 40,959,379 downwards.
TAAGTAAATTGTTCAAGGCCATGAAGCTAGGAAATAGTGAAGTAGTATTGGATGTCGCAAATGTAGAGATCTGGCCAGCCTTTCCAAATGCCACGTTTGTTAAATGTCATATTTTATATCTTGGTGGTTTTACAGTGGCTTATGGCAGCTGACATATAATCCAGTTATAAAGCATGATTAATTGATCTGGCATGCACCACTTTTGTATATTTTTCTTCTTAGTTTAAGTAGTTTAAAGTAAGTACACAGTATAAGGTAGTATCATTGTTTCTGAGATATAGGTAGAGTCTTAGTTGTATTATAATCTCCTTCACTGGAGAATTTTAGTAATAAATACTTGTTTAGATAGGAGATCATTTAACTGCAGTCTTTCCTGTGGGCTAAGGATAAATCTGGTGAAATACTATGGAAAGTATTAACTGAAATTGGATTCCAATGTTTAAAATACAAGAAACAATTCCTGCTGCCTTCAATGGGACCACTTTCGTGCCACAGGGTATTTGCACTGAAGGGAGCAGTGAAGTCTTTCAGTTAATGTGCCACAGACTTCTCACCATCTCCAATGAGAACAAGAGTAGAATGGCCAGTTGCTTTCCCATCTTGAAGCTGGAAAGTGTATGTTCCCTCATCCTCGTCCTGTAGCTTTTCCATGAACATTTCAATTACGCCAGTGTTTCGGTCAATATGCATCTTATATTTCTTCAATGTGAAAAGGAAAACAGAAATCAGTGAGGAAGATAGGATGCCAATGCCTGATGGAATAAACACAAACTCCAAAGAATCATAATTTTAACAAAATTTCTTGTTACTTTTTTTTTTAGATGAGCTTTCAAAATCTTGTTCTCCAGGAAAAAGAAGAATATGACCTGGCATATATGACCTTGACCAGAACTGATTACTATAAAGTCTGAAATTTAATTTTTTTAAATACAAATAAAAGTTTTGTTATCCTAAGTCACAAGTGTTGTCAAAAAGGTGTTTTTAGGGGCATCTGGGTGGCTCAGTCATTAAGTGTCTGCCTTTGGCTCAGGTCATGATCCCGGGGTCCTGGGATCGAGCCCTGCATCGGGCTCCCTGCTTGGCGGGGAGTCTGCTTCTCCTGCTCCCAATCCCCCTGCTTGTGTCCCTCTCTCGCTGTGTCTCTTTCTGTCAAATAAATAAATAAGATCCTTGAAAAAAAAAAGGTGTTTTTAGATTCCCATTTTACCTTCCAGATTACATTTGTTTTAATTAGCAGAATAATGCCACATAATAGGCAGCGTGAGGGACGTGTTTTTGTCTCATCCATTGCTATATCCCTCACATCTTGTGCATGCATGGCCTATAGCAGGCAATTAGTAAATATCTGCAGAATTAATATGTGAGTAAAAATGCTTCCAAAGCATTTGAAGTTCATTTGTTCCTAATAAACTAAACTTGTCCTACTCTTCTGTGCTTATTTTATCATATGGCTTAGGCAACTTTTTTTTCAGTGTAAAGATAAATCTTAGCCCTTGGGCATACAAGCGTAGGTTCTATAGTAGATTTGAATTAAGGAAGTTTTCCTATAAAATGTCGCAGAATGAAGGCTCAGGTCTGGGATCAACTGTGTGCTGCAGTTCATGCCTCAGAGTGTCCCCTGCAGGAAGCCAGTCTCAAACCGAGACCACGTTTTTGCTTTGCTTTCCTCTACCTTAGCTTGTTTCCCTAATCCCCACTCCTGGAAGTACTCCCCCATAAATACATTGAAAGAGAAATTCTATTTCAGACTGTCCTTCTAGGGAACTTAGCCTAAGACACTAATTTCCACCCAACAAAATAGTGTAAGAACTAACTGCAATGACAATGAACAGTTCTTCAAGTTCAGAGTATGTATGTGTATGTGTGCATGTGTACAACAGCATGAAACCATGTGTGAACACATGAAGGGGAGTGCGTCTATGCATGTGTGTGCACGAGTGGTCCCTAAATGGCTGTGGCAGCAGACAGTGATGCCAACAATGCTTTTCCTTCCCCTCTACTGCCCAGGTGATGAGCATGGCGATCAAGGAGAATGTCTTGAAAAAGGAGAAGATGGGCCACTGTGGACCCTGTGTGACTTATTCAGGTTCTATACACAGTTGCTAAATGAGCTGAAAAGAAATATATTACTTTTTTTTTTTTGCTATTTATGTTATTCATTCTCCCACTCACTAATGAATCCTGAAATGTTTTAAAAACATATCTTTTTTTTTAAAGATTTTATTCATTTATTTGACAGAGAGAGAGATAGTGAGAGCAGGAACACAAGCAGGAGGAATGGGAGAGGGAGAAGCAGGCTTCCCGCCGAGCAGGGAGCCCAATGTGGGGCTCAATCCCAGGACCCTGGGATCAGGACCGGAGCCGAAGGCAGACGCTTAACGACTGAGTCACCCAGGCGCCCCTAAAAACATATCTTGATGAAAGGAGAACAGGTTGTTAATAATGGCCACAAATCACACCTCTTTCCCATCTTTTGAGACTCTCATTTATACCTGTGATTGCCCGGTAAAAGCCAGAGCTCCTAAACCCAAGTTCTTCAGTACCACTGGGTACTGGCTTGATTCTGGGAGGACAAATACAGTGCAGATGTTGTAACTCTATCCATGGAAACTATGTTTATGTTAAAAGCAAAGAAAAGAGAGATACATACAAACACCTACGTAAATTAAATAAGACATCCATAGACACACACACACACACACACAGAAGTGTAGAAAAAGATAAAAAAAGTATAAACCAATGTGTATATTAAAAAGTTGTGAGAATTTGTGATTTGTCCCTTTTGAGTCTTTACAATTTTTATATAATAAAAATGTATTGCATTTTTCACCAGAAAAGTAAGGAAAGATATTTTTGCTGCATTTTTTTCTGAGCCATTGGAACAATGGAGGCCATTTCCTCCCTGTGAAGAACCAAGTTCCTGCTGAGGTTTCTGATGTGAGTATGTAAGTTCAGGTAAGCACACTGACACCTCTTCTTCTCAGGAGAGCAGCTCTGTTTTCCCGGGTAACCATACATCTTGATTTGCCCCGGATAGTTTTGGTTTGATTCTTGTCCTGGAAAAATTATTACTAGAACCCTCTTTCATTCTCAACAGTGTCCCAGTTTGGATAATATGATATAATCAATCTATATTTTCCTCTATTTTTTTTTTTTTTTACTCTCCCACTCCACATCCAGTGGTTTTCATAACAACTTAGCTGCATTTTAATAGGGCTCCCTCAGCACATTGTACAGTGATATGTTTAGAATCTAAAAAGTGTAAAACATACCGGTCCTTCAAAAATCTCCTTGTCATTAAATACGTAGGCGACTTTGGTGTTGCCAGACAGCTTCTCAGCCTGCATCCAAAACCGGACCTGGCCTTTCTCCAAAATTTCAACTGCCAACTCTGACTTAATTGGGACAGCTATGCAAAATAAAAACAAAAATAGTAATTTCATTGGCAACCAATTGTATTAATACCAATTTTTCAGTGAAAAAAACACTCAATGGAAATGACAATATAGCACCTTGCTTCTTGCAAAGCCTGGAGGCAGTAAGAACGTTGTAGGGAAAGAATGATACTAAGAGATGGAAGACCTGGGTTCTAATCCTGCTGCCACTTTGGGCAAGTCATTCACCTTCCCTGAGTCATAGATATCTCAACTGTAAAAATGAGGAAGATAAACTTACCTCCAGGGTTCCTTCACCTAACCTGTGTGACTCTCTACTGTGGCTTTAGGGACAATAACAAAGTGTGATGAAATAGTCTTGGGCTGGCCCCAGGAGAACTGGAGCCTAGTCCAACATCAGCAACTGTGTGATATTAGGCAGGTCACTTCACATATTTGGGCCTCAGTTGACTCATTTATAAATGAATGGGATTGTACTGAATGTCCTAAATGGTTAAGAGATTTTCCAGCTCCAAAATTCTATAATCTTAATTACTTCAAAACACTAGGAAAGGAGTTAAATTTTATTTTTCTCAACAATTAAATTCACTTTGGAGGTTCTTTCAAATGTTTTTAAAAATGAATTTTAGGGCACCTGGGTGGCTCAGTTGGTTGAGCGACTGCCTTCGGCTCAGGTCATGATCCTGGAGTCCCAGGATCGAGTCCCACATCGGGCTCCCTGCTCAGCAGGGAGTCTGCTTCTCCCTCTGACCCTACCCCCTCTTGGGCTCTCTCTCTCTCACTCTCTCTTTCTCAAATAAATAAAATCTTTAAAAAAAATAAAAAATAAATAAAAATGAATTTTAAAACAGAATTAATGTTGATATATACAAGATGAACTAGCTTATCATTTAAACTCTATCCATCCCACTGGTTTGCCAATTCATTTACATTCTTAGACAAGGAAACATTTTTCAAAGGCAAATATGTGAGTCACAAATAAGAAGGCATATTAAGATATTAAGATATAAGTCACTAATTCATATTAAGATATTAAGATATAAGTCACTAATTCTTATTAGTGACTCACATATTTACCTCTGAAAAATGTTTCCTTGTCTAAGAATGTAAATCAGAGAAAGACATGTATCATATGACTTCACTGATATGAGGAATTCTTAATCTCAGGAAACAAACTGAGGGTTGCTGGAGTGGTGGGGGGTGGGAGGGATGGGGTGGCTGGGTGATAGACACTGGGGAGGGTATGTGCTATGGTGAGCGCTGTGAAGTGTGCAAGACTGTTGAATCACAGATCTGTACCTCTGAAGCAAATAATACATTATATGTTAAAAAAAAATGAAGAAGATGATAGCAGGAGGGGAAGAATGAAGGGGGGAAATCGGAGGGGGAGACGAACCATGAGAGACAATGGACTCTCAAAAACAAACTGAGGGTTCTAGAGGGGAGGGGGGTGGGAGGATGGGTTAGCCTGGTGATGGGTATTAAAGAGGGCACGTTCTGCATGGAGCACTGGGTGTTATATGCAAACAATGAATAGTGGAACACTACATCAAAAACTAATGATGTAATGTATGGTGATTAACATAACATAATAAAAAAAAAAGAAGTAAAAAAAAAAAGATATAGCACGGCTGGCCTCACAAAGAAAGTAAAGGAACCATATGTATCTCTGATAATATACCTGTATTGCTTAAGCCATTTGAGTCTGGGTGAAATTTTAAAAGTTGGCTGATATCCTTCAAAAACAGTTTTCTAAATTTCTTATAACTTGAAAATCTTCTCTATAAAGGCTCCTCCAATAGTTTTGTATCAGAGGTAGCTCCAGGGCAAACTCTGCTGAAAACCATGGCTGTCTCTCAAAGTTTAGTAGTCCTTTATTTCCTTCAGGAGAAATCATCACTCTTTGCTGTCTCTAAATGGTTCTTATAACTAATCTCAAAATTTCAACAGATGCTACATTTTAAATTGTAAGCTTCCCAAACTTGTATCAAATATACATCAAAATTTCTTTGTACTTATCCTAAAACTATCCTTTCCAAACTTTAAGGGACGCCTTTCATTTGCTGTTCCATAGTCATTGTGAAACTCAGTTATAAACTTGTTCCAGTGAGGAACCAAACAGAGGCTCAGATGTCATCTACTGCAGAGTGTCTGTGATGCACAGAAGATGGGCTCTGATGTCACACTGTGACCTTGGACAGTTCTTTCCTCTTGAAACCTCATGTTCCTCAATTGCTAACATGGATATGATCTGCCTCATAAGACCACCAAGAACAATGAATACAGTACCAGAAGACACTAAGACACTGTGAATAATGACCAGTGCTCAAGAAAGGTGAGTTCTTTTCTCTCCTCATTTTACTGATGACAAAACTGAGCCCCAGGAAAGGCTAGTAACATATCTGGGCAGCAGAGCTGCGACCAGGGTTATTCCCTCTATTCTGTGCTCCTCTCGGTTCTGGCCGTCCACTCTGAAGAACAGTAGTGGCTGGCCAGTGTGAGCATGTCTAAGTAAAGCAACAAGGACGGACCCCAGGGTTGTGAGAGCAGAGGCTAAGCTTTCTCCCTACAGGACACTCCTACTTGCTACAAGTAACTCTTGAGGAGAATGGAGAGTAGAATCTTTCCTGAGAAAGTCTGAAGACCTCATTCTGGGAGATTTAATACATGAGTGTTGCAGTTACTTAAGGGGCCCAGAGTGGTGGTGGAGGAGAAAGGGCATGTCCTCCTGGAATTTTCAAGCTCCCTTAGTGTTGTTCACTACCCTCTCTGAGTAATAGGAACACCACACAAGGAAACACTGGCCACCAGGAATCACCAGAGAGGGTGTGGTGGCAAACAGCAGGTGTATACACAGTAACAGTCATGTCCACTGACCAAGTGGGTCAGTCCACTTGGGCTTAACCACGGGTATCCACTGTGTACATCTGGTCTAGTTACCCAACCTCTTTGGGCCTCATACACCTCTAAAATTAAATTACCTTAGAACCGAGCCTTTTACGGTCACTGTGGAGTTTAAATGATACATTCCCTTTCAGCACCCTATAAATACTCTGGCATATAACAAGTGCTCTATAAATTTGGCTATTAATATTTTGGTACCTCTTTCCTCCACCAGTTGCTTCAACAACACCCTACAACTACCAATTATAAAATATAATGTATTGACACCTAAGAGGACATACGAAATAGACACAATTTATGTATATGTGCTTGCATATATCTGCACACATAGGGTATATGCATACAAGTGGGGTAATATCCAAGAGATATTATGTAGGATGTTGACAATACTGAAGTATACCTTCCATCACCTCCCTCACAATACCTTGACATCTTTAAGTAAGCTGTCTCTCTACACTGCCGCTTAATATCAATAGTGGCAAGACCAACTAGGCTATTTTCTGTTTTTAGCTTTATACATTTTTATTTTTTCCTTCTTCTCAGTCCTAAATTTCCTTACACTCTTTTCTCTGGCAGTTAATTTGCTCCAGCAAAATATCTATTTTTTGTAGGTTTAAGGCATATGTTTAGTGGTTTTCCAAAATATTTTTGAAAACAGCTTAAAATAGAATTTACCGTGCCAAGGGATAAAGGAGCACCATGCTCTCTATTACATTCTGTAAGAAACAAGACCCATTTAAAACCTTACAAGATCTCACAAAAAGACTTAATGATGTTCAACATTTACCGACAGGAAGTGGGTATAAATTGAGAAATTAGATATGCTGCTTTGACTCTTTATCAGATCTCTGAAAATATTCCTGTAGCCACCAGGCTGATGTAATAGCAGTGGGGGGAAGAAGAGTGTGGGAGCTGTATTCTTTTTTTTTTAAAGATTTTATTTATTTATTTGAGAGAGAGAGAATGAGAGATAGAGAGCACGAGAGGGAAGAGGGTCAGAGGGAGAAGCAGACTCCCTGCTGAGCAGGGAGCCCGATGTGGGGCTCGATCCTGGGACTCCAGGATCATGACCTGAGCCAAAGTCAGTCACTCAACCAACTGAGCCACCCAGGCGCCCGGGAGCTGTATTCTTGAAAATGCCACTTCAATGGGCTAAGCAAATCTCCCTTGGGTTAGGAGATCTGACATTTGCATGTCAGAATTTTTAACACATTGTTGAGTTCTCTCTCTCTCTGCCTACCCAAATGCCACACCAGGTCTCTAATAAAAAGGGAACCTGAGTTTGTTGCTACTAACTCTCCTAGAACCAGTAATTAGAGTGATCATGCTTATGCAAAATAAATCTCTCAGCATATGTGACAGTGACATCAGACAAGTACTGTCTCCAAGTCCATATGATCACTGAACATCAGGGAGGCTTGGGCACCTCCAATTCAACAGTAACACCCCATGTTGTCTCATCTCCATCCTTTAAGCTAAATGTAAATGTTGTTTGGACCAGCTCTTGCCTAGACACTTTGCCAATGTTTACTGTCTGACTAGATTAGTGGATGCTGCGGTTTCCCTCCATTTCCACCAATGTTTGGGAGGAGGCAGTCTGATCACTAATGGAGTCTGGCTGTGTTCAACATAGTGACCCTCTCCTACACTCCCTACTTCACATCGCTGGGGACGTGAAGGTGGAGCATCCTGTATGCTCGCAGACAGATCTTATACAAGTGGGTTTTTTGAGGATCACTGTTGTTTCCATCAATATTTATATTTTTCCTGAAAAGTTCAAGGATCTCTCACAGCATCTCTATACAGTAGGTTGCTATAAATGATTACAACAGCCATTTCTAGAAAAGAAACTAAGGCATGGGGAAATTAAAATTGAGTTGCTAAGGTCATAGAGTGGGTCAAAAGTACAGAACAAAGAGAATACAAGCCAAACTTCTACCTTCCACGCAATTAAAAAGTAATAATAACTTTGAAGATACCATTCATAGTCTCACTTTTCCAGTTTTATGGTGAATAAGCATACAGATGAGAAATGGTTCTCTCCCAGAATTCAGAAAGTCTGTATTCTACACCCACACCCCATAGGCACCCCATTGTGCCTCTTTGTTGAACAACATTGGTTTTGAGAACAAAACAACTGAGGCCAATAGTCACTAACACTCAGCCTCAGGATGCAACAAGATTCCTTGGGGATGGAAAGGAAGTCAGGCGATTAGTTCCAGAGCAGTGTGTGTTTATTTTTGAGTCAGAGCCTTCACTGGGAATTTCAGGAGAGCTGCAGACCCTCCTCCTAGAAAAATGTACATATACAAACATACAGGGTTTTGCCTATAGTGTGGAGTCATGGTATAGTTTCCTGAGTTCCTGAAAATTCTGTATTGGTGAAGGAGTTGTATTTTAGGGACTAAAGAGTAAAACAAAACAAGATTCCTGATTTAAAAGAGTGAGTGTGTATTATCACTCTCCATTTGTTTTCTCAAACTCCAGGGTATAACTTTCTGGATAATCCACTAGTTTGGCCAATAGATATCAATGGCAAGAGAACGTATCAGGTCAGTGGAACTTTCCTAGTATCATTTCAGACTTCTCTCTCTTAGGTGTCAACTGTGAAATTTAATCTTTTATGTGGAAAGTGCTTTATGGAAGAGTTTGTAGATAGTTCAGAGGGATTCTTTTTCTGACTAGGGCATCTTTACCTCATTTTTCAGGAGTTTAAAATGGTAGATAATGTCTTTAGATTATCTTTATTTAAAAGTATGATTCTTCTATTAAGTGCTAACATTAAATTGCTTAGGAAGAGATTGGTTTGTCTAAAAAACATGCAGATTCATGTATCCAGTATCATATAATATATAGGATTCCAAAGTACATAGGCAAAAAGTGAAGAACTTAACTACCCAGCTATTACGCTTATGTAACCTGACACTTCACTACGTAACAGCATGGGATGTATTTTCTATGTTAGTATTTGTATCTCTTTAGAACAATGGCCAAGATAAAAGCAGCCCTTCTGGAAAGTGCATTTGTAGCCACCAGTGTATGTTCCATTATGTGTTCTTAAGAACTTCTTCTCTTAATCCTGTCAGAGTTGTCGCCGGACCTATTCCACAAGTCACCACCCAGTAGGACTGCTAAACTCTGTGGATGTACTGTGGACACTTACTTGGGAACTTGCGTTCTTGGCTGAGAGCTAGTAAACGTTTCAGCTCTGTAGGGAGAAAAAAAGAACAATTAAACTTGAACAACTAAAAGGAAAGTCACTTGATCCTAGAGGATCACTGCTGAATCAAAGCAGAGTTAGACTTGTGAATGGATTTTATTTTTTTTATTAAAGATTTTTATTTATTTATTAGACAGAGACAGAGAGCACAAGCAGGGGGAGTGGCAGGCAGAGGCAGAGGGAGAAGCAGACTCCCTGCTCAGTGGGGAGCCCTACGTGGGGCTCGATCCCAGGACCTGAGATCATGACCTGAGCCCAAGGCAGAAGCTTGACCGACTGAGCCAACAGGTGCCCCAATAAATGGAATGATTTTGAACTTACCTTCCTCATTGATCAAGTAGCTTGACCCTATTCCATCAGTGTCTGTTACATCGCAGGAGTAAATGCCCAAGTCTTCCATCCCCAAGTCCTTGAAGGTCATTTTCGTTCTGCGGAACAGAATACTCTTGTAAGAAGGGAGGCTGTGCGGGGTCTATAAGCCCACGTCTTATGTTGTGTCTAGGTGTCTGCACAGGATACTCCCTTCACTGGTAGCACTTGTTCCCATCTCCCCTACTGACCTGAAACCTGCTCATTTAAGCTGTTTCTAGGAAGACTTTCTTGACCTCCTCCCAGGGATCGGGGGTGGGATGACAGGAGTGGGGAGCTGGTACAAATATCCCATCCCCAAATTATGTTGCATATCAATACTCATCCCCAACAAAGGTATTTTTAGCTGATTTGCCTTTGCTGGGGAACCTAAAAAATATCTTCCCCCACAGGGCAGAACCTTTTTTTGTCAACTCCAAGTGCCTCCTTTATGTCATCCCCTGCACTTTCCTTTTTGAGCTTATCATACTGCATTGGCATTGCCTATTTTATTATCCCTACGTCTCTACTATATAGTCATTGTACCATTAAGGACAAGATCTGGTTCATGTCCTTTTGTGTCTTCCAGCATGATATGTGCTTAATAAATATTTGTGGAATGAATAAGTGAATGGGTCAATGGTTTAGTTCACTGTATTTTCTAACTTTGGTAAGTGATGTTGCTAGTCAGTGTCTAAGATCAGCCAAATATATAAATGTTAGTAAAGTGCACAAATCAGAAGAAAATTTTACAGTTTGTCTTTTCTTTGACCAAATTTATATATTTTTAAAGGTTTTATTTTTATTTATTTGGCAGAGAAAGAGAGCACAAGCACAAGCAGGGGGAGAGGCAGAGGGAGAAGCAGGCTCCCCGCTGAGCAAGGAGCCCAATGTGGGACTCAATCCCAGGACCCTGGGATCATGACCTGAGCCGAAGGCAGATGCTTAACCGACTGAACCACCCAGGTGCCCCACCAAATTTATGTTTTACTTCAAGGACTTTATAGCACACTGACAGAAAAATGTCTTTTAATTATATTCAGTATGTCCTTGCCATTCTCCAACAAAATTACTATTTCTTTATTTATGAGATATTTTGGGCTTCTTTGTAATAAAAATAATACTTAAAAGGATTTTGCTTTACCAAATGCAATCCAATATGGTAGTCAATATGCTAAGCAAGGCAAAGTAAAAGAAAACTTAGATTCTTGGATGTAAAAGGAAGTAAATGATCACAAAATTCATCTCCTCTGCTCTCTCCCATTTTACAGAAAAAGAAATTCAAGGCCCATGGAAGTTAAAAGCTGCCCCAGGTCAAGCTGGGATTCGAACTCATCTATCCTGTGCTTCCCAAACAGAGTTCTTTCCAGTGTGTTATTATGTCACTCATAAGTGGTGGTGAAAAAAGCAGAAGAGATTATACCTAGCCCATTTAATTCACCATAACTTGAACCAGCAAGTAGCATGTTCTTCCTTGCTCTCTCCCCATAAGCATCCTCACCATTACTTTAAGATTACAAAATTTCATAAAATAACGAGAATCATCATTAAAGCTGATTTTATGTCAAAGCTTTTCTAACATCACAAATGAGATAATATATGAGAAAGCTTTTTAACTGAAATAACATGAAAAGTATTTTTATAAGGACTGTTATTTTTTAAGGCTGACATTGGTTATTACTTTTTACATGACCAGATATAAAATATTTGTGATTTCATCCCAAGTATTTGAAATAGAAAGCAACGAGCTTACTTCACTTTCCTATCATGAGAAGGAAACCCATTATTAAGATTGAAACAGTACATACTTGTTGCCTTTGCTTTCAACCTCTAATCGCGGAGAGTCCTCAGTGGATATATAATCTTTGGACCAGTTGAACTGAGAATTTGGAGCCATCTGATCACATTCAAAGTTCAGTGAAATTACTCCATCATCATCCACATTTACAACAACCTCTTTGGTTCCTAGAAGATCCGAAACAAGGCAATGATTATTTCCTGATAGAAATTAATGAAGTAAGAATTCCTTACTTTGGGATTCATTACTGTAGCCTTAAACCAGGGCCTTGAGCCTGCGCAAGGGAAAAGCTCCAGCTGCTCACTGTGAATGGACAATACTGCTCTACAATTCAACTTTTATACTGCAACATGGAATTAAATGAATGTGCCATGTTTTTCAGGTAGAGCCAACACCATGGACAGTATTCTTTGTCTAGGGCTGAATAAAAATTGGTTGATGTGACTGAAAGTACAGTTACAGGAGTAGGTTGGTCATAATAAGGGCGGCAAGGCAGCCTGGGGCAAAAGGAAAGTTGAGTGATCCTCATCAGGACTGAATCAATGACTTTTGCTTCATTAACATCCGTATCCAACTGCTCATCAGGAAAGGATAGTTAAGAGATAAAGAAACCAATGGGAAATCGAAGGGGAGAAAGTAGAGGTAGTAAAAATTGCCTATGTTCATAGGCTTAACGTTATAAATCATTTAAAAATGGAGAACTACATGGAAACCTGAGGCCAAGATCTCGTTCTGTTGATCAAGCAACCATAAATCAACCTAAAGGTGCCCCTCTAGATTAGAATGACAGCGACCTAAGCATGACTGTTATTGAACTCTTTGGAAATTTAAATGAAAATGAATTTCAAGAGATCCAGATGTTTCAAGATTGGTTTTTAGGTTTAAAAGAAAACAATTCAGTTAATGTTTTGAGTTCTTGTATTTTTGAGAGTTATAACAAATTGCACTGGCATCTAATTTAGCAATTCAGAGTTTGTACAGCATATAAAATATTCACATCTATGCCTAATCCAATTTAAAAGGTAAGATGTACTTCTCAAATTGACACTCATTCGATTACCAGTCTAAACTCAGTTTGTTTCCATATGTTAGGAAAAATATATTTAATCTCAGAAAGGTACAGCTTTGTTTTTAAAAAGGCATTTAAAAAATCTTCCAATAGATACTGCCAAAAGATTGAAGGTTTTCTCTCTAAATTGTGTTTAAGAAGTCAGCATCCTGGCCTACTGTGCAATAAAACTTGTCAGGGGGAAAAATTGCAAAAATCCTCCCAGGGGAAGGCCAAGAGAAAATTAGTGCCCAAACAGTGTGTGGCAACATGAAGATCTTGGTTCTTAAGCCAGGCAGCTGATTTAATTTGTCTTTACAGATAACAGGGTGTGCTTTAATTATAAACCTTTAAAAAGTGATTTCTTAACACATGAACACTTAAAGAAGACTAGTTCTAGAGATTTTTAAAAATTATTTTTTAAAAAAACAAAAGAGTTATTTTCATATTTGGCTATAAACTGAAATAATGATCAAATAAAGATTTACTTATACTTGAGTGAAATGTCTACCATGTGTTACTTTTAAAAAGAGTCTACTCCACTGGAAGTTGCAGACCATGTTTTAGTGCTACTCCTGATAACACATGACGAATCCTCACCATCCACTGTTGTATAAAAAAAGTGAAAAAGTGCTCTCATTGAAACAAGAAAAGACTAACTAACATCTAAGAGGGCTGAGGTTTAGACAGTGTTATGATACAGAGCATGGTTGAGTCACAGAGAGAATACAAATAAGAATATTTCTTTATATCTGTATTATTATGAAGAGGAAAGAAGTGATGGAGGTTGACTAAACCTTCCTTACTATTTGCATAATAGCTATTTTGGAGGCATGACAGATTGTTCATATTAATCATTCATTGTCTTCTCTGTAATCCTTTTTGAAAGGAAGTGAATCATCCATATGCTTGCTGTTTATTATATTGGAGGTATGATTTAAGCTTACAACAGAAAAAAATATTGCTTAGGTTAAGAATTGTGATTTTTTTTTTATTAAAGTGAAAGATCTGACTTTTTTTGCAAAGGAGTCACAAAACTGAAAGAATATAGAATAGTATAGTTAGCTTAGCCTTTCTCTCCATTCCACAGAGAACTTTTGCACTGTAACACTTCATCCATCTGGAACCCTGCCCCAAACCAAGAAATGAGGAAAACAAGCCTCTAAGAGGCAGCAAGGATGTGACAAAGTCCACACACTAATATTCCTGGACACTCACTGGCGAATTCCATAGATTGTTCCTTGGAATCTATTTATATTTCACTTGAGATGATTCTAGAAAGTTGGTTGGTTGGGTTCCATCAGTAGATTAGACCCCCAAAACAGAGGGAAGTAAAAAGCTACTACCAGCAGGCACACTGAGAATGAAGAAAATGAGAGCAGGAGAGGAGGCAGAAAACCTGAATGCCAGCACAAAGACATTATTTAATAGAGAAGCAAATGGCTCCTCACCCCATAATAACATCACTGTATCCCAACACTGTACAATAAATGAGGTTGATCCTTATGGCCCTGAGTCACACAGAAAAAGGTAAATAAGATTCAGTATACTGCATCCAAGGTTGAAAAGGACATACTAAAAAGTCTGATCTATTTTACAAGAATTTTCCTCAAAGAGTTTTAGAATGAATTTTAAAGTATTGATGCTTTAGCAGTAAATTCTCAGGTAAATGGAACAACTGGGAATTTAGAACAATAATTTGTTGAGGTTTTTTTTTTAATTGAGGAAAAATATATTTTATATAAGTTTATAAGATTATATATAAGTTTCAGGTATATAACACTATAATTCAACATCTATATGCAGTACAAAGTGATCACAACTAAAAGTCTAGCTACCATCCATCACCATACAATTGACCCCCTCTACCTATTTTGTCCACCCCCCGACCCCTGTTCCCCTGTGGTAAACACCAATCTGTTTTCCATATTTATGAGTTTGCTTTAGTTTTGTTTGTTCATTGTTTTATGTTTTTAGATTCCACATTAGTGAAATCATACGGTATTTGTCTTTCTCCATCTGACTTCACTTTGCATAATATCTTCAAGGTCCATCCATGTTGTCAAATGCCTTGTCCGCATCTATTGAGATGATCATATACTTTCTAGCCTTCATTTTGTCAAAGTGGTGAATCACGTGGATTGATTTGCAGGTGTTGAACTATCCTTATATCCCTGGAATAAATCCCACTTAATCATGGTGGATGATGCCTTTTAATGTATCATTGAATTTGGTTTGCTAATATTTTGTTTCGGATTTTTGCATCAATGTTCATTAATGATACAGTCCTTTAATTTTCTTTTTGTGGTGTCATCTGGTTTTGGTATCAGAATAATGATAAAATGAGTTTGGAAGTGTTCCCTCCTTTTCAATTTTTTAGAAGTTTTTTTTTAAGATTTTATTTATTTATTTGAGAGAGTGAGAGAAAGCACAAGAGGGGGGAGGGTCAGAGGGAGAAGCAGACTCTCCGCTGGGCTGGGAGCTCGACGTGGGGCTCCATCCCAGGACCCTGGGATCATGACCTGAGCTGAAGGCAGATGCTTAACTGACTGAGCCACCCAGGTGCCCCTTTTTAGAAGAGTTTGAGAAAGATAGGTATTAAATCTTTGAATGTTTGAGAGAAGTTACCAGTGAAGCTGCTCTGGTCCTGGACTTTTGTTTGTTGAGAATTTTTTGATTAGTGGTTCAATTTCCTTACTAATAATTGGTATATTCAGATTTTCTATTGCTTCATGAATTAGTCTTGGAAGATTGTATGTTTTGAGGAATTTGTCTATTTCTTCTAGGTGGTCCTCTATGTTGGTGTATAATTGTTCATAGTCTCTTATGGTCCTTCATATTTCTGTGGTGTCAGTTGTAACTTCTCTTTGATTTATGATTTTATTCGAATCTTCTCCCTTTCTTTTCTTGGTGAGTATAGCTAAAGGTTTGTCAACTTTGTTTACCTTTTCAAAGAACCAGCTCTCAGTTTTACGGATCTTTCCCAATTTCTTTCTAGTCTCTATTTCATTTATTTCCATTCTAGTCTTTACTATTCCCTTCCTTCTACTGACTTTAGGCTTCATTTGTTCTTTTTCTAGCTCCTTTAGGAGTAAAGTTAAATTGTTTGAGATTTTTCTTGTTTCTGGAGGTAGGCCTGTATTGCTATGTATTCCCTCTTAGAAAGAATTTTGCTGCATCATCCCAAAGGTTTTGCTATGTAATTTCTGTTTTCACTTGTCTCTAGGTATTTTTTATTGATTTTCTTTGATTATCTTGATGACCCAATGGTTGTTCAGCAGCATGTTATTTTTTTTTAAAGATTTTATTTATTTATTTGACAGAGAGAGACACAGAGAGAGAAGGAACACAAGCAGGGGGAGTGGGAGAGGGAGAAGCAGACCTCCCGCTGAGCAGGCAGCCCCATGCGGGGCTCGATCCCAGGACCCTGGGATCATGACCCTAGCCGAAGGCAGATGCTTAACGACTGAGCCACCCAGGTGCCCCCAGCAGCATATTGTTTAATCTCAAACATTTTTGTGGTTTTTCCAGTCTTCTTATAATTGATTGTGCTCACAGAAAATACTTGATGTGATTTCAATGCTCTTGAATTTACTGAGACTTGTTTTGTGACTTAACATGTGATCTATCCTGGAGAGTGTTCCATGTGCAGTTGAGAAGAATGTTTATTCTGTTGCTTTTGGATGGAATGTTCTGCATACATACTATTAAGTCCCTCTAGTCTAATGTGTCATTTAAAGCTGATGTTTCCTTATTAATTTTCTGTTTGGATGATCTATCCATTGATGTAAGTGGGGGTGTTAAAGTCCCCTACTATTATTGTATTGCTGTCAGTTTCTCCCTTCAGGTCTGTTAATATTTGCTTTATATATCTTGGTGCCCCTGTATTGGGTGCATATATATTTATAAATGTTATGTCTTCTTGTTAGATTGACCTTTTTATGATTATATGCCCTTGTCTGTTATTACAGTCTTTGTTTTAAAGTCTGATATTTTGTCTGGTGTGAGTATTGCTACTCTAGCTTTCTTTTTATTTCCATTTGCATGGGATATCTTTTTCCATCCCTTCACTTTCAGTCTGTGTATGTCTTTAGATCTGAAGTGAGTCTCTTGTACACAGCATATAAATTTTTCTAGCCATTCTGCCACTCTGTATCTTTTGACTGGGGAGTTTAAGTCTATTTACATTTAAAGTAATTATTGATAGGTATGTACTTATTGCTATTTTGTTAATTGTTTTCTGGCTGTTTTTGTAGTTCCTCTCTGTCCCTTTCTTCTTTTTTCTCTCTTCCCTTTTAGTTTGGTGGCTTTCCTCAGTGTTATGTTTAGGTTCCTTTCTCATTTTCTTTATATATTTACTGTAAGTTTTTGCTTTGTAGTTACTGTGAAGCTCACATATAACCTATGTATATAATGGTATGTTCTGACTTGATAGCAACTTAAATTTTTTTTAAATTTTATTTTATTATGTTAGTCACTATACATTACATCATTAATTTTCGATGTAGTGTTCCATGATTCATTGTTTGCATATAACACCCAGTACTCCATTTAATATGTGCCCTCCTTAATACCCAACACCAGGCTAAACCATCCTCCCACCCCCTCCCCTCTAGAACCCTCAGTTTGTTTCTCAGAGTCCATAGTCTCTCATAGTTTGTCTCCCCCTCTGATTCCCCCCCCTTCATTTTTCCCTTCCTACTATCCTTTTTTTTTAACATATAAGGTCTGTGATTCATCAGTCTTACACAATTCACAGCGCTCACCCTAGCACATACCCTCCCCAATGTCTATCACCCAGCCACCCCATCCCTCCCACCCCCCACCACTCCAGCAACCCTCAGTTTGTTTCCTGAGATTAAGAATTCCTCATTATCAGTGAGATCATATGATACTTGTCTTTCTCTGACTGACTTATTTCACTCAGCATAACACCCTCTAGTTCCATCCATGTCATTGCAAATGACAAGATTTCAGGTTTTTTTTCGATGGGATAGCAGCTTAAATTTGAACACATTCCAAAACTGTACATTTTTCTCTCACCCACACATTTTTATTTTTGATGTCACATTTTGCATCTTTTTATTTATGCATCCCTTAATTAATTATTGTGGTTTTAAATTTATTTTACTTTTTTCTGTCTTTTAACCTTCATACTTGCTTTATAAGGGATTGATCCACTATCTTTATGTATTTACCTTTTCCAGTTAGATATTTACTTTCTTATATTTTCTTATTATTAATTAGTGCCATTTCTTTTTGGTTTAAAGAAGCCTCTTTAACATTTCTTGTAAGGCCAGTTTAGTGATAATGAACGCCTTTAGCTTTTGCTTATCTGGAAAACTCTTAATCTCTCCTTCAGTCTGAATGATAACATTGCCAGGTAGAAAATTCTTGGTTGGGAGTTTTTTCCTTTTAGCACTTTGATTATGTTATGCCACTCTCTTCCAACTTGCAAAGTTTCTGCTGAAAAATCTGTTGATAGCCTTATGGGGTTTCCCTTGTACATAGTAAGTTGCTTTGCTCTTGCTGCTTTTAAGATTCTCCCCTTAACTTTTACCCTTCTAATTATTATGTGTCTTACTGTGAATCTCTTTAGGTTCATTTTATTTGGAACTCTCTGGGATTCCTGAAACTCTATGTCTGTTTCCCTCCTCAGATTAGGAAAGTTTTCAGCCATATTTCTTCAAGTAAGTTTTATAGCCCTTTCTCTCTCTCTTCTCCTTCTGGCACCCCAGGATTGTAAATGTTATTCCTTTTGATGTTCTCTCAGAGACCCCTTAAGTTATGTTCATATTTTTAAATTCTTTTTTCTTTTTACTACTCTGGGTGAATTCATTTTTTTTTTAAAGACTTATTTATTTATTTATTAGAGAGAGAGAGAGTGTGTGCACACATGAGTGGGGGAGGGGCGGGGGGAATCTTCAAGCAGACTCCCCTCTGAGTGCAGAGCCCATCCAGGGCTCAATACCATGGTCCATGAGATCATGACCTGAGCTGAAACTGAGAGTCGGATGCTCTACTAACTGAGCCACCCAGGTGTCCCTGTCTGCGTTAGTTCTATTGCTTTGTTCCAGCTCATTGATCTGATCTTTGGCTTTATCCAGTCTGCTGTTGAATCCCTCGAGTGTATTTTTTAGTTCAGTTATTGTACTCTTCAGCATTGTCACTTCTATTTGGAACTTTCTTATATTTTCTGTCTCTTTGTTGTGGATCTCACTGTTAACCCGTTCTTCACCTGAGTTCAGTGAACATCTTTACGATCATTACCTTAAACTCTGTATCAAGTAGATGCTTATCTCCATTTCATTAATGTCTTTTTCTGATATTTTGTCTTTTTCTTTTATTTGGTACATATTCTTCTGTCCTTTCATTTTTTCCTGACTCTCTGTGTTTGTTTCCATGTATTAGGCAAATCAGCTACTTCTCCCAGTCTTGAAGGAGTGTAGAAAATGTCATGTGGAATGCAGAAGTGAAATCTCCTCTGACTGCCAGACCTAGATGATCAAGGGGTACCCGCTGTGTGGACTGCATGTACCTACGTGCAGTGGCAGCTCTGTGTCTGCAGTTCGGTGTGGGCGGGGTTGATGTCTGGCCCAGCTGCAATGCATACATAATTGTGGCAATAGTGAGTGCTATTGATTGAGACTTATATAAATAAAAGGAAAAATAAAAAATAAAACTATATTTGGCACTTAATATTTAAAAATCAAATACTTGCTAAAACTTACATTTGATTGGATTTTCATTTTTCAAAAAGTTGTACTGGTGTTTAATTTATCAACAATAAGATTAAAATCTAAAAGGGCTGGGATTTTGTCTTCCATATTTTCCATACATATTTACACGTGCAAGGGACTGGATTGAAAAAACAGATTTAAAATAAAAATGTCAGTTTAGAATTGCAATGTTTACCTTATTTGAACTTGTCTCATTAAAGCTTATGTATAACACCAATATTTTGATAAACAGTCAAGAAAATATTATAGTCACAGTGGGTTTCCTCAATTTTATACTCAGATCCCAAAGCTTGGTCTCTTCCATGACAAATCAGTAATGTGTCAACTGGTTCAAAGAATCACTCTAAAAGTAATCATAATCTCAAGCTTTTGAAAAATCAAATTCACTGCAAATATTTCAAATACCAGTTATGTAAGCCTATTTCTTGAGCTCTGTAACAATTCTCATTAGAATACAGTGTTTAGTCAAAGTAACTGCAAGGAAGTTTAAAAATATCACTGTGTAAACAGAAAACAAGGTTATTGTCTTAAAATGATCAATGCAACAACTTACAGCTTGTCCTTATTTGTCACATCGATTATGATGCTGATACCATCCAATCTTTCAATGCTTTTCAAATTCAAAGCTTTCCAGTACTATTTAGTTTTAATTAATTTATTAACATAGTTCTTTGAATAAAGATATTTATAAAGAGTGACCTACTAAACCAAGTATTTTACAATCTTACTAAAAGGGGAGATTGAATTGAGATTGCCTTTGGAAAAAAGGTAGACTCTTCCTGTGTTCTGGCTTTAAAGAGAAAATAGCGTTTTGGGAAAATACTTTAAAGAAATTATATAGGACAACAAATAAATATGAGGACAAAAAGACATCTCTTGGAAAATTCAAAGCAGATTAAACAACTTAAAAATGAGCTCAGAGTTTCTTGTATCTGAAAAGGAAGGACAGGTTGGCTTATATATTCCTCTTTGTATGATGAAGGAAGTAACTATGTTCAACTGGAAGGGCTAACTTTTCCACATATTAAAATCTAAGAGGAAGTTCAATAGTGGAATTCTGTAAATAAAGGAGTTCTTAAAATATAATGGGCAAAAAATTCTATAGCAATTTTTAGAAAGATATATGATATTCTTTTTATAAATACTCTAGAAAAAAGAGCAAATATAATGCCAGCATTTTTGTTTCTTTTTTTCTTTTTGTCTGGTTTCAAGTTTTTATTTAAATTCTAGTTAGTTAACATAATGCCAGCATTTCTAATAGGCCCAGGCTAATCTATTGAACGATGCCTGTGTAGATGGACCCAGTGCAGTGTCAGAGTCAAGAAAGGTGTAGTTACAACATCCTCAAATTTTCTTTTTCTTTTTCTTTTTGTTTTTTTTAAAGATTTTATTTATTTATTTGAGAGAGAGAGAATGAAAGATAGAGAGCACGAGAGGGAAGAGGGTCAGAGGGAGAAGCAGACTCCCTGCTCAGCAGGGAGCCCGATGTGGGACTCGATCCCGGGACTCCAGGATCATGACCTGAGCTGAAGGCAGTCTCTTAACCGAGCCACCCAGGCACCCTCAAATTTTCTTTTTAGAGTGTCCCATGGCCTAATTGAGTTTTTGCCAAGCACAGAGCTACTGTCACTTCATGGTTGAACTCATAAATATCTGAAGAGCTATATTCTCTAAAGCTGATTAATGTATAATCAAAATGGCTCAGATACTTAACTGGCAGGCAGTAAATTTGCTATTCTGCTGTCAAAGTCAAAGCTTCCCTATGGATGTTCTCATCTGGATGAAAGGCCATCCCACTCTCCCACAGAGTTGGGTTGGAAAATTGGAGCAAAATCTGTCCAGACCTAGATTTTCTCAAAAACGACCTTTGAATCTGCTCAAGAACATGAAGAATTCAGGTAAGAACACAGGAGATTTGGCTATAGAAAATTGAAAGAGATTATTGTGGTCTAAAAAGGACTGAAGAAGAGTTGTCTTGAGTCTGCTACCTCAACCCTACCCTACACAAATCCTTGATATGAACACAGGGGGATACCAGATTGTGTGGAATGGCATTTTAATGGTCCCTTCAGGCGTGCCACCACACCCAGTACGTGAATGAGTTAAGGTACAGCCCAGGGCTAAAATGAATGATTTGGAAATTAACTGTCCCTTCTCTCCAAAAAATTATTTAAAAAAAAAAATTTGAAAGCTAAAATGAAATCACAGTAAACTGTTCATATTCCTATATATTTCATAAACTGATAGGCAAATTTTTCTCACATAATTTAGTCTCTTACATCAGCATTAATAGGTTGTTTTTATAAGCTTTCATTATTTGTCCTTTTCCATGGTGTGTGTGTGTGTGTGTGTGTGTGCTCGTGCGATGTTTAAAAAACTGGAGAATGGGACAGAATAGAAGCAGATAGAATTGAATTAATGTAATCAGCCACATGTGATATTTAGCTCCCCTGTGTTTAAGACCAAAACTGCTGGCTGACCTACCACTTTGGTACCCACATCATGGCCTCTATTACAAAATATCTAGAGTTAAGTTTACACACTGTGGCTATAAAACAGAGTCATACTCACTGGCCAAAACATGGTAGTCATCCATTATTTTTTTCATTTAATAAATGACTACCACACACCAGGTACTAGGCCCTCGCATACAGGGAGAAAAGACACACGGTTCCTGTTTTGTAGGAGCCCACAGTGTAAAGCAAAGTTCACAACCCTGGTTTCATGTTAGAATTACCCAAGTGGCTAAACAAACAAACAAAAATGAACCTATGCTCAGTCCTGGAGATTCTCATATAATTGGTCTGCAGTGGAGTCTGGATGGAGCCAGTATTTTCAAAAAAGTTCCTGGCATGATTCTCATGTACAGCGAAGGTTGAGGACTACTGTTTTAATGGGTGAAAGAGAACAGTCAATAAACAAAAACAAGGGAAATTTTCTAACTGAAGCCAGTTGAGCTTAACAGGCAGCCTGGCTTCCTGCTCTGAATCCTTGAAGACTCTACCTCTAGGCGACTGAGCACACGTTTGCCTTCTCAGTCCTGCCAGGTTCTATGACCAACCAGTTTTCAGAAACTGGAATTGGTTAGGAGGTTGTTAACTCAATCATTCCTTCTAGTGTTGCATTCTTCTAACCTGCCTTGCTCCTAAGAGACCAAGTCCTAACTTCTGGTAGCCGGTTTCTGCTTGGGACTCTGCCTTGTGTTTGGGCCCTCCTGTGCATCGCCTGAATTCTTCAGCCTGCTGCTGAGTCTCTGGTAACAATACCTGTAGCCCAGACCGCCAGTCATTTTTTGCCCTCCAGATCACCTGCCACACCTTGGCATGTCTTTCTTTTATCTCCCATCTGATCTGGCTCACCTTGCCTCTGCCTCGCCTTCCACTCCAGGCTTGATGCAATCAACACAGATACTATTTGAAAAATATCAAATATCAAGAACAGAAGTACCCTTTATATACCAACAAATCTACACTAAATGTTTTTCAGCTTATTCTTCTTATAGGCTTTTTTTTTAGCTTAATAGATTTCTTGGTAAAGCATGATACACTGGGTTCATTTTTCTGGGTCATCATTGGCAGAACAACTGGACATTCTGGCAGGGGCTGAGCTACATCTGCTGGCATATTCATTGACTTCAAAGGGAGACCAGTGATCCTCACAACCCTGGTGGATTAAGTTAACTTTCAACTCAAATTCAGATTACAGTTGCGATATCTTGTTAGACCTATTTGAGGCTTGCTGTTACACGATGAGCTTTATTTTCTGAAATTTTAATAATAGATTCCAAAAGAAGTTGTTCTTCTGCAATAGCAATCCAAATTTCGCATCCCAAATCTTGAAATTGATAACATGCCTCCCCACCCCTGCCCTATCCGTTCTAACATAAAATAAATATCTGGGTAAAAGTAAAATATTGGTGTTTAAGAAAATTATTAAATACAGACAACTTTACACTACATGTAAGTTTTTACAGGGACTATGAAACCCCAGTTTATAGCCTATTTGGGTATGAGAAATATTTTATGAACATCTATCATAGCTCTCATCACACACCATGTTGTAAGCTCTGAGGTTTCCACCTAGATTGTAAGCCTGGTATACAGTGATGATACCGTATTCCTCTGCTCCTGTTGCCCATACATATTATGCTGACACATCATAGCTGCTTAAGAAATGAATGTGCCTGTTGCATATGGACAAGTCCACGTGTCTCCTGGGTTTTGGTGCTCCTTCATGCTGAAGCACTTTGACTTTGTACATCCTAGGATTCTTTCCTAGGCTGTGAGCCAAAGAGTGGCTTCATCTGGTGCTGTTTTGTGGATTAATGTCTGCAGCTGTTCTTTGTAGTTATATTTTGGGAATGGAATGACCACAAAAAATGAGTTCCAAATCAGTGAAACAAAACTCTTCGCCCACGAGCTCATCAGAAGATCATTTTCTGGTGGTAAAACTTCCATAGTGGTAGTTTTATTAATGTCATGCCTGGCCACCTGCCATTCTGAGGCTATGGATGAGAAAATAAGAAATCAATTTAACCTTTCTTCAGTTAATCAGATTTGGAATCCACTGTCTCAAGGGTGCTTTTAGCTGATTGATGATTAGGTGAAGAGTTTACCTCTATGGTGACCTAAATGTTGTTCTTATTAAGAGTCTGCAGTTGGATCATTTTGCACATCCATTTGTTTCTATTTCCTTACAACTGGCAACTTCAGAGTCTGATTCCTATATGAATATATATCCTGGTGTCTTCACGTGTTGCCTTTTACCTGGTGTATATGTGCCTAGCGTTTTCCTGTTTTCTCATGAAATTTTGCAAAAGGGACTTATGTGAGGTGTGGCACTTTCTCCAGACAACTTCCACACTTGTGTATAAGGTCATTTTTCACACCCAGGTCTTAGAGGGTAGTTATAAGAGTAGTTGAAAGTAGGTTATGAAGTAATAGCATGAGAAGGGTAGATACTTCCTAAAAGAACACTTTTGACATACTTTTCAAGAAATATGCAGTGAGAGCAAAAGTTTCTATGTTTACTTTCTTTCCTTATCATAAAAATAAATACCACATTATATATCTACTCTTTATTTTAATCTGAAAATCGAGGTGTATTGAAGCGAACATGCTTGGACTATAATGAAGGCAAACTTAAAATAACTGGTTAATACTTTTTTATCCTCTCTCATTTCCAATGCTTTTTTAAAGGTTATTTTTTATTGATTTATAACTGACACGATATTATATTAATTTCACATGTACAATGTAGTGATTCAAAATTTATGAAGTGATCACCTTGACAGGCCTAGTTACCACCTGTCACTATACAAAGTATACAAAATGATTGCCTATCTCTATGCTGACCATTATAGTGATTTCCTTAATGTAACTTCTATGAGCTGAAATATAACTTTGAAAAGCAACAGAGATTAAATGACAAAATAAATAATTATTATGTAATAATCTGAAACTATTTGCACAGTGAACACTGTAAAGTTTGTTCACATAATAAAAGGGAAGACTGTCTTCCTTAGTCCAATCATGGCATCTCTTTAAACTGGGAAGTGAAAGTTCCTGCCACTCTATAGATCATCCAGGTAAAACTGCTGTTAGTTTTAGTTAGGGGTCAGCAAACAATGGTCTGCAGGCTAAATTTGGCCCATTGCCTCTTTTTTATGGACTGCAAGCTAAGAATGGTTTTTACATTTTTAAACAGTTAAAAAAAATCAAAAGAAAATTAATATTTCAAGGCATGTGAAAATTACTTAAAATTTAAATTTCATATTACATGTAATATATAATGCATGTAACTGGCACAATAAAGTTTTATTAGAACACAGGCCTGCTCATGAGTTTATGTATTATCTATGGCTGCTTTTGTGCCATGGCAGAGTTGAGTATTGTGACAGGGACGATATGGCCACAGAGCTGAAAATATTTACTATCTGGTCCTTCACAGAAAACATTCGCTGACCCCTCGCTTAACTTAATAGCTACAATTATATAAATTCTGCTTTCATTTAAGAATCATGCTTGTTCACTAGGCTGTCCAGCTTCTCCTACAACTGGGAAAATATCCTTATAGGACTTAATGGCCACAGTATAGTAATAGGAATAATGTCCAAGAATGTATGCTTGAAATGGTCAGTCCAGGAAACATAATTTGATCAAGAACTTCCCCGTTTTTAGGTATAGACCAGAATAACCCTGGATCACTTCAAACCTGGTTTACCCCTATCCTAAGAGTGCCTATGATGCAATAAATGACTCACGTCCGCAGGCCAAACTTATCAACTATTCAGATAGCAGACATCGATGATTTTGAAAATTAGGAAAAACATAGAGAGTAAGATTGAATGTTGCTTTGGTATCTTACACAGATGAGATTAATTTTAACGAAAGCATAAAAGCCCACCTGTACGGGTTTCTGCCACAACAGGCCCAGCAAGGTCTGACGGCTTGCCAACACCTGCCTGGTTGATGGCTCGGACACGGAGCACATAGCTGACGCCCTCCTTGAGGCCTTGTACCTGGAAGAAGCAGGCATAGAAGTGATGGGTGCTCCATGTCATTTAAACAGAAGTGTTCTTCCTTCGTACATACAATTTCGTTGTAGAGTTCAACTTCTCCCATTCATGGAACTCTATCTCCCGTCCTCACTTAAGGTTATCAGATTAAACTTTTTAATATGTACATTTTTTTCTCCACCTCAGGCCTAAAATTTTTCTGAATATAAAACATCCAGAAGAGTAAATCTATATCATAATAGGTATGAAGATTATAGGTCATCTCTACTTCTTTATGCCTATATTATTTGAATTTTTCATCATGAGCATGTGTCGTTTTATAATCAGAAAAGTCAGTAAGTCTATTTTCACTTTAAAAATTGTGGACAAATGGGGCGTCAGGGTGGCTCAGTCGTTAAGTGTCCGCCTTTGGCTCGGGTCATGATCCCGGGGTCCTGGGATCGAGCCCCACATTGGGATCCCTGCTCAGCGGGGAGCCTGCTTCTTCCTCTCCCACTCCCCCTGCTTGTGTTCCTGCTTTCACTATCTCTCCCTCTGTCAAATAAATAAATAAATAAAATCTTTAAAAAAAAAATTGCGGACAAACTCTAAGATAATTTCCTTACAGGAAATTCACCTCCCAGTTTGTGAGGCACATTCAACCTCAATGTCAATCTCTCTCCCTCTTTCCTATATTCGCCTCTCTTCTTTTTCTTTTTTCAAATGAGTGAACTTAACCATTCTTTGATATGTTTAAACTGTATTACTTTTTTCTTCCCGCCCATTTTTTTTCTGGGCTGTTGGTCCCCTTTGCTTGGCTTCTCATCCTTGTTTTGCTTAACCTGAGTCAAGTCCAGCCTCAGCTCTTGGGATCCTGTGCTGCGGCAAATTGAAGATTTGGAAATTATCCTGGCCATAAATACACACCATCACCATCCAGGATGTGTCTGACTTTTATTTTACACTGTCCTTTGGGAGTTTCTTTGAATCTAGAGGCCTCCTGACTCATTTGGACAACGAAAGAGCGTGCTAACTTCCTGACCTTCCTTCACCTTTTTCTCTTCCCCATGAATTGTGACCTTTCCTACCTCCTCAAGGTTTTGTACGGGGCTGGGGAGCTCACTGGCATATGCTAAGATGAGTTAATGGCATATTTAAAGGTCATCTCTCTTGGAGGATATATTTATATTTTTTATGGGGACAGTAAATACCTCAACCCTGGAGAGTGGCTGACAGATGGCATGGACTTTAGTCCACAGTGGCAGGTCAATGGGAGAGAACTTTCAGAACAGGCATACTCTGAGTATCTTCCAAGGCTCACACCCTCTAGGCAGTGGCTTATTCTGGCAACCGATCGGGCTGCAAACGAAATGCAGTGTGCCACTTTCTGTATGATTGTGGTGAAGCCACACTTCATTCTAAGTCATAAGAGTCAGAATCATATTTCCCACAGTTTCTGAAGCCCTAGTGTGGATTTCAGGGTCTCCAGGTGTCACTGCTGACACAGGAGAAAACATTCTTCTGAGATATCCATTTGTTACAAGTGAGATTCAGTGGCTTTAGCAGAACAGTCTCTGGTAGATGAAGTTAGGAATTTGTTCAATTAGAACACTTTAGAGGAATCTGGAAGGCAAAGGTGTGGATAAGGGTGAGGATTAGGTCTGAGTTGAATGAACCCATTCCACTAGCCTCTGGGTGCTCACATGAGCACAAGCATGAGGGAGCCCATGAAGTGAGACAGAGCATGACTCAAAGGAATCAGCAGGTAAAGCCTTGCTGGCATGAATGCTATGAAAATAACACCCCCAAATCAAAAACCATCCCCAGGGGGGAAAAAAAAAATCAGAGAAAGAAATGAGAAAGTCACCTTTCTAAGACTGTAACAAAAATGTGAGGTGGGTAAGTAGAGGCAAGGAGGGAAAGAAGAGAGAGGAGGGAGCTTGTGGAATATTTTCCGAAGCTAGGCTAAGGGATTCAGGTTAAATATAACCAAATTGCTTTAAGCACCAGAAACTCCCCCCAACCCCAATCACTGCTAAATGGAATCTTACCAGGAGCCCAATATATGAAATAGACCACAGCAGAAATGTTGTGTTTTATCTTGCTAACTTTAAAGTTAATATCATTCAGGGAGCATTTCTTCTTTTTAAAAAAAGGTTTCTCGGGCGCCTGGGTGGCTCAGTTGGTTGAGCGACTGCCTTCGGCTCAGGTCATGATCCTGGAGTCCTGGGATCGAGTCCCGCATCGGGCTCCCTGCTCAGCAGGGAGTCTGCTTCTCCCTCTGACCCTCCCCCTCTCATGTGCTCTCTCTCTCTCATTCTCGCTCTCTCAAATAAATAAATAAATAAATAATCTTTAAAAAAGGGTTTCTCAAAATATGAGCACCCTCTTACCCTCAGGTACGTGTTTTTAATAGCTGCCTTGTTGAGTCCTCGCCATTGGCTATCCTTGGCCTTGGCCTCCTTCAAGTCCACAAAGTAACCAGTGACCGGAGTCCTTCCAGAGTGGATAGGAGGCTTCCACTGCAGAACCAGGGAGGTTTTCCTGACTTCACTATATTTGACATTGTGTGGGGGTCCTGAAAAAGAGACAGAGAGACCAATGTATACAAATCGTAACGTAGACGACAAAATGCAAATACGGGTAAATCTAGAACCACATCTGAAGTCTTAAAGCTGAATCCAGTGTTCTTTTGTGAAATCTACCATTCCTGTAGAAATAGGTATTTTGTGGTCATTTTGTGTCAAGTTTCCTCAATGGCTCTACATCAATCTACTAAGTCCCTTTCTGGGCAGCAGGTGGTCAGAGCCAATTCAAGGGGCCCCCAACTACGAGGCTGGATGAAAACTTGCCTTCAGGGTGTCCCTGGGCTTGTGGTCCTCATCTTTTATCAAGAACAGCTTAATTTGGTTGCAGATTCAGTTTCAGATTATTTTTGGATGGTAATCTGTAAATTCCCCTAAATCTCAAATGAGGATGAAGAAAGCAACCCTATTTGATGGCACATGAATATAGATAGTAATATTTCTTTTACAGGAAAAAGGAATATATTACAAAATAGCTCCCCTCTGGAGGGAAATCTTTTCCATAAAGCATATATTCTACCTAGGAGTAAAAACAAACTACAATTACAGTTTACAAAGAACTTTCACCAAAACAAGTACAATCGATCCCGTGGGTCCTAGCTAAACACTGCTAGGTACTTTATATTTATTTATCTCATTCATCCTTAAGACAACAGAAAACTCAAAGAAGCCAAGTAACTTGATCAACCTGTTTAGGAAGAAAGCCAAATGTCTTCCCTGCCCATGTGCTCTTTGCACTCTTGGGAGAATGCAAACTACTAAGTGATCTCCCACATCTCTCCATGACCACCAGCTGCTATGTAGGTGATATATTTATTTTCTTTTTTTCCTGACCTTTTTTTCTTTTAAATAACTGATTTCTAACCAACCAATCAAAATCCCCTGAACTGACTCACAGTGCTCTAAAAGCCAGCTACAAACATATGCTATGCGATGCTTTTTGCAATTAATAGCTCAATATTTGAGGGGGCTCTGTCCCTTGGCTTACCAGTCACGGGTATGTGTCATCCTTGCCTTCCGACAAGGTAAGAGGTTTAAATAACGTGGTAATAGATTTAAATAATAACATCAATGCCTTATAATAGTGTGTCATGTTCTGTTTCGCAAAGAGGATTTTAAATCATTTTCTTGTGCCATCCTCAGAACCCCACGAGGCATCCAAACAGGTAGCACTCACCCTACAACCTCTTTTGCTAACTACATCTCTTTCAACCAAAACATTTTCCACAAGCCTGCTCAGAATTTCTTAGTCTCTAGTCACTCATATTTTAACTTTATTCAGGAATTGCAAGAATTTAAAAACAGATCCACATTTGTGTAGGTGAGAGAAAGAGCTTAAGAAATACCAACTGGCTTAAAGGAGGTGCAAGGAAAGGCAGCATGTTTGCCCTGTATATTTACTGAAGTTGAGTGAATGCTTGAACTTCTCTTGGGTTTCTCTTGTCATCTTTTTATTCACACTTGATGGAGAAGTGATGCAAACAGAAGCTCTCTAAGCAAAGGCAAAAATAGTTCTTCAAGGGCACTAGCATTTCAAGTAGAGGAAGAGGGTGGCATCAGGGACAGGGCTGGATCTATCCAGTATGCTCCAGTGTGGCCTTGTGTTCTAATGTGGTTGATACTGGTGCTATACCAGTTGTTACGTATGTTGAATATTAAACCCAAGTGGGAGAATCTAGTCATCCTGTGGCACTCATTGGGTCTGTGAAGTTGGTACTGTTGGAAGCAAAATAAAATCTCCCACCAAATATATTAATGTCTTGCTAGTTTGAAACTTAATGGCTTAGTAAATTTGTTTGTATTCAATTTTTTAATTTGTTCAGTGTTGCCACTGTGTTTTAAAAAGCACAGGTAAATGTTTCTACCTTCTCCCCATTTTCTTCCCTGTTCAGTCAACTACCCACTATGGCAACCTCCAAAGGAGAATATTTCCAGCCAGTTTCAGGAAATTTATTGTGATGCAGAGTTGAGACAAAAATGTAGAGAGATGGAAAGGACTGGAGAAATGGAGAAAGTCCAGAACTTAAGTCCTAGGCAGGCATGTTAAGTCGGCCTACATAATATAATAAAGAGCTAGCAGCAAGGGAGGAGAGAGACAACAAGGAAGAGGAGACACATTGGCTGAGCTTGGAGAGAGAGATTTGGGGGAGGTTGATAAATGAAAGGTTCCAGCACAGTGGGAGAATGCATGGGAATTAGGGAGTACAGGAGGAAGTTTTTGAGACCTTTTGTTGTGGGATATGAACTGGATGCTCTTCAACGGTCTTTAAGAAGCACAAACAAAAATGAGAATTCCTTTTCAATGATCACGTGGAACTCAGATTTGTGCTTCTGTTAATCTTATTCCAAGCAGAGTTATAACTCTGAGGGCTCTAGGATTTATTTGGAATACAAGCACAAGAAATTATAGTCAGTTTTATATTGGCACCTATTATTTAATAGGATTATAAAAATATCTCAGGTAAACAAAAGAGAATTCCTTTCCCTTAGAAGCTGTCTATATGGCACTTAAATTTACTTCCAAGTTGTAGGTTCTTTTGAAAGAAACCCCAAGCCTCAGTGCTGAGAAATGTTTTTCATGATTTACCTGGAACAGCAATGGTCCACTCTTCACATTTGAAGCATTCGCTTACTGCTGAGGGCTCTCCCAACCCAGCGATGTTCATGGCTGCCACTTGGAACTGATACACCATGTTTTCCTTCAAGTTGCTAATCTGCAACATGACAATATCACAGAGAATGGATGTTGATTCAGGTATTTTTTTTTAAGTTGTTCAATATTTTGTTTACTTACTTCCTGTGTTGCACACACCCTGAAGTGACCTCCAGTGAGTTATACCCTTTTGTATCTACTCCCCTTGAGTGTGGGTGAAGCCTATGACCTGCTTCCAACCAAGAGAATATGGCAGAGGTACTGGAATATCAGTCCTGTGATTATTGTTCCATCATATGGAAAAGGAGAGAGGATATTATAGATGGAATTAAAGTCCCTAATTAGTAGATTTTTGAGTTCATCAAAAGGGAGATTATCTTGGGTAGGCCTGATTTAATCAGATGAAAACTGTCAAAATGGGGTTTGGGACTTTCATGATGAGAACACTGTCCTGATGGCCTTGAAGAAGCAAATGCCAGATTGTGAACTACCTAGCCACTCAAATTTGCAGAAGGGCAGCCTCTAGAAGCAGAGGGCCCCAGACTTACAGCTGAAAGAACTAAATTCTGCCAGTAACTGAATCAGCTTGGAAGAGGAACTCAGCTCCAGAGAAGAATGAGCCCAGGTGACATCTTTGTTAGACCCCAAGCAGAAGACCCATCTAAGCCTTGCCTAGGCTCCTGACTCATGGACACAGTGTTATAACAAATTAATAGAAAATTGATGCTTGTACAGATGAAAATTAAAAGAATTCTAAGCTAGGAATCAAAATATTCAAAATTCTGTCATTTTTCTGTTCCTTATTGAGTGACCTAATGTTTTCTATATCCCTCAGAAGAAATTGGGTTGTGGTAAATATACGTGATAAAGTAATGAATGTGAAACATTTGCAAAATAGAAATGATGGGATATATTAGTGTGAAAAAAATCCATGGACTATACACAATCCTTTGAGCATTAAAAATGCTTAATAAATGGGGGCGCCTAGGTGGCTCAGTCAGTTAAGTGTCTAACTGTTGATTTCGGCTCAGGTCATGATCTTAGTGTCCTGGGATTGAGGCCCGAGTTGGGATCTGTGCTCCGGGGAGTCTGCTTGTAGTATTTTGAATTTTTTAGCAAGACAATCTCTATAGCCTAGTTCACCATTGCCAGAAAAAGAAGTCCCATGCCACAATATTTTACTCCCGGAGAGGAGACTCCGGGGAGTCTCCTCTCCCTCTGCCCCCCACCCCCTGCTCATGCTCTCACTCTCTCTCAAATAAGTAAATAAAATCTTTAAAAAATGCTTAATAATGGGGCACCTGGGTGGCTCAGTCATTAAGCGTCTGTCTGCCTTCGGCTCAGGTCATGATCCCAGGGTCCTGGGATCGAGGCCCACATTGGGCTCCCTGCTCTGCGGGAAGTCTGCTTCTCCCTCTCCCACTCCCCCTGCTTGTATTCCCTCTCTCACTGTGTCTCTCTCTGTCAAATAAATAAATAAAATCTTTAAAAAAATAAAAAAATAAAAAAATGCTTAATAATGGAGGTATTGATGGAACCAGCTGAATTAACAAAGCTTACCTATTGTATGACTTAAGAACAAGGCAAAACAAGTATATATCTATGATCCAGTCTACACCTGATTTGATCATGAAGTCATAAGTTCATCTGCAAGAAGGCTTGTCTTGCCAGTTACTTAAGGTATAAGGTGAATATAATGGCTATATGTTATGGTAACAGAATAATACAAGCTCCCTTTTTGATTCACACACACATGCACACACATTCCCTTTAAGAAGGGAAGATCTTTTTAATTAAGAGGAAACCATCATGTAGATAACTTGGATCTAAAAGTACTTTATTCAGGTACAGGGCTGTTTTGGGGCTCCATTAGTATGACCAACCATTCCAGTTTTCCTGGAACTATGGGGTTTCTAAGGATGTAGGCAGTATAGTGTTGAAATTAGGAGAGTCCTAGGCAAACGGGAAAAGTTGGTCATTCTAGGCTTAGGTAAAATATTGTGGCATGGGACTTCTTTTTCTGGCAATGGTGAACTAGGCTATAGAGATTGTCTTGCTAAAAAATTCAAAATACTAGATAAAAATATCTTTAAAAAATCTTTTCAAAAGCATCAGATTAGTGTTAAGATGTTACAGAATTGGGTGCCTGGGTGGCTCAGTTGGTTAAGTGTCTGTCTTCGGCTCAGGTCATGTTCCCGGTGTCCCAGGATCAAGTCCCACATTGGGCTCCCCACTTAGCAGGGACTCTGCTTCTCCCTCTGCCCTTCACCCTGCTTATGCCCTCTCTCACTTCCTCTCTCTCGAATAAATAAATAAAACATTTTAAAAAAAGATGTTACAGAATTATCAGGACAGAATAAAGGGAAATAGGAAACAACAACAACAAAAAAAGATAAGTGGAACATAGAAGTAGCTTTTACCTTGGGGATAGTTGCCAATAAAGAAAAATTTGACCTTTGGTTTTGATTATCTCAAAAGCAGAGGAACTCAGAAATCAAAGCCTAGACCCAACCTAAAAAGGGGATAATAAAAGGGAACTCTCTACAATTAGGGGCTTTACTCTTTGGGAGTAAAGTTGAATTAGAAATAAACCTGCCTTTATACAGTGCAAATTCACATTGCTTGATTGTCCAAAAAAATAAAGTCTTGTATTTGATTTAAGAAAAAACTTAACAGGTGGTATCCCCAGGCACCTTGCAGAAGCAAAAACAAATCCTCTACAGAGAAAGATGCCTTCATCCTAAAGCTCAAATTATTCATGCAAATAATATTTTAATGACAATGAGCAGCACATAATAAAGAATAACCAAGCATAGTAAACAAGATACCATGAGCCAGACTACAAAACCAATGATAACAGATGCAGATCTGCAAAGATATTAGATGGTAGAATCATCAGACATAGATTAGAAAAACAGCTGTGCTTACTATGTTTTAAACATAAAATATAAACTTAAAATATCTGCAGGACTAATCCTGAAACTAATATTACATTATATGTTAACTGAGTAGAATTTAAATAAAAACTTGAAACATTAAAAAAAATAAAATAAAATATCTGCAGGAGACAGCAAACTATAAAATATTTTGTAAAATGTGACCTAAAAAAGGGAAAAAATACAATAAGAGAAAAATAATGGATGTGTTTAACAGGAAATCAGATGCAAAAGAAGAGCAAATTTGTAAACTAATGGAAAGTTATAAGAAATTACACAGACCACAGTGCAGAAAGACACAAAGATAGGAAAGAGAGAAGAGTGATTAATAGACATGGAAGATAGAATGAGAATGTTAAATACATGTTAACTAGAGTTTCAAGAGAAGAAGGGAGAGAATGGGGCAGCAACAATATTTTAGGTGATAAATGGCTTAAAATTTTCCAGAAAGATCTTCCTGAAAAATCCAACCCACAGATTGAAAATCCTCCTCATGCCAAAATCCTAGGCAAAGGCATTTTTTAAAACCTATACCTAGACACATAATATTTTAACTGTAGCACACCAGATAGTGAAAATATTAAAAGCTGTCTAAGAGAAAAGACAACCCTCAAATGAGCAAACAGACTAAAAGCTGACATGTCACTGGCAACAACGAGCCAAAAGACAGTGGAATATACCTTCGAAATATGAAAGAAAATAACTACCATTATATAATGTTTTGTCTAGAAAAAATTTTTTGGAGAATGAAGAAAAAAGTTATTTTCAGACAAAAATGAAGAGTATGTACCTTCCGAATACCCTAACTAAAGAATAGTCTAAACTATTTAATTTAGATGAAAGTAATTTCAAATGGAAAGTGAAAGATGTGAAATTAAAAGCAAATAAAATCTTAACTAAAATAATTTAGATAAACTTAAATAATTATTGACTATAAAACAATAATAACAATAGTTTTGGATTAAAAAATGAGTTAAAAGCACATATACAATAGCATACAAGTTGGGAATAGAATAAAATGGCTTAGGTATTCTGAGGCCCTATTCTTCTCAGACAAGGGTAAAGCGATAGAATAAATTTAGACTGTTAATTTGCTCACTGTAATTTCTAGAGTAACCACCAAAAACAAACCCAGAAACCCAGAATCTATAGCTTTCAAAGTAGTGTAGAGGGAGAAAAGGGGATAGCTGAAGGAAAAAATGTAACTATTCAAAAGTAGTCAAGGAAGGACAGAAAATGAAACAGAACAGGCAGGACAAATAGAAAGCACAAAATAAAGATGATTCGTTTTTTAAAAAGTAGTAGTAATATTAAATACTCTAGTTAAATGACAAAGACTCTCAGGTAGGAAAAATATCCAACTCTACACTATTTTTAAGAGACACATATAAAGCACAAAATTAAAAATAGAAAGTCAAAGGATGAAAAATTATATACCATGCAAACACCAACAAAAAGAAAATTGATAAATTTATATTCATAACATAATATAGACTTGAAGGCAAAATATATTGTTAGTGATACAGAAAATCACTTGTATACATCTAATAACATCCCTTCAAAATATATAAAGCAACACTTTAATTGGGTTAATTTTATGATATGTGAATTGTATCTCAATAAAGTAAGATTAACCTTCGATTTCCCCTTTCAGTACTATCCTTGTCAGGTATTTGTATCAAATTAACTCTAGTCTCAGGGTAATTTCACTCATAAACATAGAAGCAAAAATCCTAAACAACGATAAGCAAAAAAAAAAAAATCCAGTAATATATAGGCAGAGTATACATAATGTCCAGCTTAGATTTATGCCAGGAATGCAAGATTATTTTAACATTAATTACTAGAATATACCACATCAAAACTAAAGGGAAAAATCATATAACCATCTCAATAGATTCAGAAAAAAAAATTTCATAATTTTAATTAATTCTTAACTAGGAACAGAAGAAAACTTCCTTTAGCCGATAACAAATGTCTATCAAACACTGATAGTAAATATAATACTCAATGGTGAAATGTTTTCCTTTAAGATAAAGATCAAATCTAGAATGACCAAGATCACCACTTCTATCAATATTTTGTTAAAGATTTTAAGCAGAAAGTTAAGAAAATGAAGCAAAAAATATAAAATTTGGAAATGAAGAAGTAAACTCTCATTTATAGATGATATGATGATTTATAGAGAATCAAAAAGAGCTCCTAGGTAACTTAAAGAAATAATAAGAAAATTTAGGAAAGACCTATACATACAATGATATGTAAAATCAATACATAAAAATGATGTATATTTCTCTATTCCAGCAATAACAAAATGATATAAAAACATACCATTTAAACACTGAAAATATGTAATACCTATAAATAAATAACAAATGTGCAAAACTTCTATAGAGAATTATAAAACATTGAGAAACTTTAAAGACCAAAATAAATGGAGAAAAATATCATGTTTATGTATTAGAAGACTTAATATTTTAAAGCTGTCAATTATTCCTCAATTTATTTATGGATTCAATGCAATCCCAATCAGAATTCTAAAATGTTTTAGTTTAGTTTAATTCTGTTTATTGTGTTTGCTTTTGCTTGTCCTTCTTTGGTGGAACGTGGTAACCTAATGTTACAATTTATATCAAAGTGCAAAGGGGCTAAAAATAGCCTTGGAATTAAAAAATAAACTGAGATAACTTGATCTACCAGTTATCAAATTTGCTATGAGTGGTAATGATTAAATTAATGTGGTACTGGTCCAGTGGTAGACAAACAGCAGTGGAACAAAATACAAAACACAGAAGCAGACACGTGCATCAAAGAAACATGATATATGCTACAGATAGTCTAGCAGAATAGTAGAAAAAGGACAAACTTTTCAATAGATGAGACAACTGGGTGTCCCTGCAGGGCAAAAACAAATGTTGACCTTTCCTTTACATCACACACAAAATGTATAGGTGAAGTAATGACTTTAATGTAAGTGGCAAACCAGAGAGCTTTTAGAAGATAATCCAGTACAATAACCCCATGACCTTGGAAGGCAAAGGCATCTCTTAAAAAAAATTAAAAAGGGGGTGCCTGGGTGGCTCAGTTGGTTAAGCGACAGCCTTCGGCTCAGGTCATGATCCTGGAGTCCTGGGATCGAGTCCCACATTGGGCTCCCTGCTCAGCAGGGAGTCTGCTTCTCCCTCTGACCCTCTTCCCTCTCGTGCTCTCTGTCTCTGATTCTCTCTCTCTCAAAAACATAAAATCTTAAAAAAAACCCAGAAAACCATTTAAAAAAAATTAAAAAGGCAGAGCAATGAAGTGGGGGAAGACAGAGGGGGAGACGAACCATGAGAGACTATGGACTCTGAGAAACAAACTCAGGGTTCTAGAAGGGAGGGGGGTGGGGGGATGGGTTAGTCTGGTGATGGGTATTAAAGAGGGCATGTACTGAATGGAGCACTGGGTGTTATCTGCAAACAATGAATCATGGAACACTACATCAGAAACTAATGATGTAATGTATGGTGATTAACATAACATAATAAAAAAAAAGGCAGAGCAATCACTAATGACACAGAAAATGTTGTTAAGTCTGGCTATCATGAATTACAGTGTTGTTACCATAAGGAGAAGAAAATACTAGCCAATGAGCAGGAAAGATAGATGCAGCTTCCGCAGCTACCAAGGATTTTGAGCTCAGAATATATAAAGAACTTCACAAGTCAGTAAGAAAATCTATTAGAAAAATGGGCAAAGACTCGGTACAGGCATGTTATAAATGGAGATTTCAAAATGGAGTATGTATATATATAGCAAACGATACTCAAACTCATTTGACACCCAGATTGTCAAAACTGAAAATGTGTGACACCAAGTGTTAGAGGGATGCGCAACAATGGGAATTCTCATACTCTTCAGAAAAATAGTATAGACTTATCTACTAAAATTGAAGATAAACAGAATCTCTGGCCCAGCAATTCTACTTCTCGGTAATAACCTAGAGAAACTAGTGCCTGTATGTGCCAGCAGACATACACAAAAATGTTCATAGCTACACTGTTTGATATAGCTATAAATGTGAAAATGCCCAAATATCAATCAATACCTGAATGGAAAAGTATATTGTGAGACACTCATATAATAGAATACTATACAGTAATGAAGTCATAGCTACACACCAACATGGAAGAACCTTAAAAATACAATTTTATTTTATATATTCTTGTTTTATTCTTTATGTGTTCAGAATGTGTGTGATATTTCTTAAGTTTTAAATGTTAGATTTAAAAACTGTGGCATTGAGTTTGGGAAAGCATCATTCCCCTGGCCTCACCCTGCTCTTGCCCTCACAGCCTGGGGTTCTGGGAGTGTTGGAGGGTGACTTTCCTCTAGCTGACAATACTCCAAAGAGGGGAGCCGTAGCTATGGCAACAGTGAGACCCTTCAAGTACTCTGAGATGGGCAAAGCAGTGAAGAAAAGAAATTTGTGATTAGACACATGTGGACCATCCCTTGTGGCTATCAGAGCCACTGTGGTGGGGGAACCTTCACAGGTGGTGAGCTGAGGCTGGGCATCAGGCCCATGTCCCATTATCCTTTGTGATTTGAATGCTGAAAATTAAAAATGCAGTCATTTGGATTCTGAGACCCTTGAAGCTAGCAGCACACTGGTTACAGATATTTTGTAAGTTTTGAAATAACCATTAATTTTTACCATAAGTAAACATTTTATAGTGAATATTCTAGGAAGTTATTATGTTTATGTGTATGAATCAGAAAATACAAATCCTTCCTGCTCAGTCAGATTACTTCTATTTACCTTGGTATATTTTTGACAAAAGTCATGTCATTGTAGACAATGAACACAGGAGAAATGACATGAATCATTTACAAGGCGCTGAGTATGGGTGTGGATGTGCATGTGAGTGCAAGGGAGCATGTCATCATATATATGACTCCACAATACAGAAGGTCATTTACCTTATATGCCTCGTCACTGACAGCTTTGATGTTGGCTTCTCTCCATCTTCCTGGTACTCCATCAATTACCTCACGATAATTCACATAATAGCCAGTAATTTCAGCCCCTCCAGTCTTATCTGGTTGCTTCCATCCAAGAACCATCGAGTCACGAAAACTTTCAAGACAAGTGATATCACAGGGAGGAGATGGTGCCGCTGTTGCAATTGAATAGCAAGTGAGTAGACAGAAATGCATTTATGATTTTATGTACATTAAGCTTGTTTCATTCGTGCCATGTGGGAGGGCACTAGGGTCTTGCAGTATAAAACTAAAATGTGAGACTGATCTGTAACTTGGCACCCAGTTTGGTGTATGAGAAAAAAACCAACACACAGTGAAAAGCGTACTGCAATTATTATTCCAAAGATAAAAAGAATCTGCCCCCCCACTTCCACGGAAGAACAATTTTTGAAATACCAGAAGCAAAATGGTGCAATATTCTGAAAAATGATTCTGTTCCCCATAAGAAGAAATATTTTCCCCAAGATATATATTTTTGTTTCTTTATGTGGTTTTGTTCTTATTTGCTCCTTGAGGAAAATGAAGTAATGTATATCAATTTCTGCCTCAAGGTGCTCATGGAGAATTTCCATGTTATTTCCAAATGGTTAGCATTTCACCATTCAGGCATACATACTCTTGTGAGACCTTACAACTAAACAAGTTCCGTCTACATACAGAAAAAAATCTTATTTGGAGCTCAACTAAATGCCACCTTAAAAAAAATTAAAAAAAAAAAACAACAGGCACAATCTGCCATGTGATTTTTTCTCTTAGTATATAATACCTTTTGCTGCATTATTTTTAACCTGATATTGGACTATTATTCACGTAGTACAAAATACTACATAGCTGTCACTGTGTTTATTAGTTCCTAGCCAGAAAAATATCTGGAGGATATTTTAAAAGTCTTCCTTCATTCATGTGGCTTCTGATCAACTTTTAATCCAACTACTATATTATGGTTTTTGATAAAGAAAGAGAGGGTCTTGGGGTGCCTGGGTGGCTCAGTCGTTAGGCGTCTGCCTTCAGCTCAGGTCATGATCCCAGGGTCCTGGGATCGAGTCCCGCATCGATCCTACTCAGTGGGAAGCCTGCTTCTTCCTCTTCCACTCCCCCTGCTTGTGTTCCCTCTCTCACTGTGTTTCTCTCCATCAAATAAATAAATAAAATCTTAAAAAAATAAAGAGAGAGAGGGTCAGATGGTGAAAAGAAATCCATCTAGATGTGCAATAACATCAAAGAGTTTTCTGAATATTTATTTGGATTACAGAAAAAAAGAACCATTTATTCTTATTCAAGTCTTAGGACAATAAAGTTTTTAAAAATAAAATACATTTGTTTCTTTCTCCCCCTCACCAACCTCCTTCATTCTTAAAAAGAAACAAAACACAAAACTTTCCCCCTCTTACTCTTCCTATTACAGAGCAATACTGAATGTGAATTCTCAAATGAATATCCCATCTTGAGTTGAGGGGACAATAAAGTTCAAAAAAAAAAAAAAAGGAAGTGACAGAAGTCGGGGGTGGAGTATCAGTATATGTTTATCATTTCATTTTTATTTGCTAAGAAAACACTGTCACCTAGAATACATAAGCCACAAGTACCAAATATCCTAATAAGAAAATTCTGAGCTTACTGATAAATAGTCTTAAATAAATCAGTTCTGGGAATGTGATTCATATAGCACAGAATTTAGCTTTATGTGATTATGATACCCTGTTAAACTTTTCATGGCACCTCAAAGAGATAATGTTACTTATATTTATTTGAGTTACATATAAAGATAACTTGAAAACCTGAAGATGAACAATAGAAGTTAATAACTATGATGCTGATAAAATGTGACTTCTTTGTAAAATATTTTTCCTATACATGTATTGAACATGAATATTTCAAAGGACCCCACACAGGCTGTGATTATCAAATTCTTCCTGCTCTCAGCTCTAATTTTCTTAGTGAAATGAGGCCAAAGGTAAGTCTGCCTGAGAAACCAAAAAGGACTCTATAACCAAATTACTTTAAGTATTCTATTATAAAAAAAAAAACATTCTATTGTCATCAAGCACAGTGAAGTATATATAAAAGCCAAACTCATATAAAATTACTTTTACAACTCATTAGACAAAAGTATTGCAAATGGATAGCTGAAAACATGTCAAATGAAGAATAAACATAGATGAAAGTGAACACAGATGGAAGAATGTGACCTGGACAATGAGGTGAGGACACTGATGGAGACAGATGGAACAGTTGTACTCTTTCGACGCTCACCTATGTCCTTCTTCTTTTTCAGAGGGTCAGACTTACTTTTCCCCTTAACATCTGCCTTCCGTGGTGATGGGGTAAGCTCTTCCTGAACTGTTTCACTTACTTTACTCACTTCTGTTTGGCCCAGGTTGTGAGCGCTACTGGGTAGTGAAGGTTTGTTAAGTTTGCTACCAAGCAAAGCATCTTTCTTTAAGGTTGGCTGGGAGGCTTCATGCATGCCTCCCCTGGAGTCTGTTAGTCCACCAGGTGTATCATTCATTTCAGGCCACACATCTGAAGACACTCCTCCCCCTATAATCACCAGATAACAACAGAAACACTTTAAGCCCAGACACAGCATAAACTACTCTTACTCAATAGAACAAAGGGAAAAACAGGACCACAAGCAGAACAAAAGTAATCTTAGTTTAACGGAAACCACTCAGATTAGCAAGAAATATGGAAAGCATACGTTTCACATAATTTACACCTAGGAAACAGTTCAACTTCTCCAAATTCTGGGAAAAGAAGAAATGAGAACAGAAAACCACAGACAGAACAGGAACTGTTTTGATTTGCAGAACCCAAGTATATATAAGAAAAAAGCAAATCTCCGACATTTTTTGAAAGATATAAGTTCTATTATTCAAAAGAATGAGGGGAGGAAAAGATCATAAAGTACACAAGGCATACATTTAAAGATCCTGGTTTTATAACAGAATTACATACATTACTGAACTATTAATGGCCTGTACCTCCCAACCTCAAAAAAACATGGTCACTATTGTCCATATTATAAGGAATATTAAAAAATAATACGGCATGATAACCGAAGATAACTGGTATGAAATAATCTTTCCCTTCAAATATGGGTTACTCTGTCACAGACTTCATTTTTGGTGCTCTGAACTACCTGGGTCCCTTCCCTACTTTATCTAAGATTGGGAGGCACATCATATACATACACACAATTACTTTGTTACCAGTTTTATTATGTTGGTTACTTTGAGAGCAGAGATGTAGCATATGATTAAGCAACCACATGTGTCTCGCACAAAATTTAGAGTTTATAAAAAGCATGTTAATGTTTTGTTAGTGAAAATAAGCCAGGCTTTGTCACAGGTGAAATGGCTTTTAGGTACAAAATATCTGTTATGGGTGATATACCACTTCAAGGAACTGGATGGCCCTCCACATTCCCAGGACGAGCACGAAGTTAGAATGGAGTTTCACACAGTGGGAAATATCTGAGGAAACTCAGACTCGTGAAGATGACAAGGCTATGGATGCACAGAATCTGATGAATGATGAAGATCTGTAAAATGATGGCTATGGAAGGTTAGCTGTCACCTGGAGTCAGAGAAAATGATCATCTGAGGATGGAATCATCAAGCAATACTAGAAGCTTTAGGCAATTTCTGGAGAGGATGGTATCTTCCTTTGTAACTTACAAAAATCCATTTTTAACTACCAAGTTATGCATAAGGAACTTACCAATAGCAGCTTTTACTTCAATCACTTCTGAATCCTGGGAATATTCACTAAGTCCAGCTGCATTCACTGCTCTGACCCGGAAGATATAACTCTGACCAGTTGCCAATCCATGGCAAGTAAATCTAAAATGAAAGGATGTTTTAAAAGTTTTTCCTAGGGGGAAAATTAGACAAGATGGTTTTAGCCTAACTGACTGATCTGGCTTTATAAAAACAATTTGCTGTACAGAGATCAGGCAATTAATGTGCTTTAGACAAGAAGGCAGCTAATTAAGGCAATTTTCTAAACTCACTCCATGAAACAATGCGGAGTCCTGGCTTTCCCCTGAATAAGTACCTTAACTATTCCGAGCCTCCGGTGTGCGCATCAGTAAAATGGGGACAATAATGCCTCCATAATAATTTTTGTGTAAAGATTTGCCATAAAGTATTTAAAGTACCTATTTCAGGGCCTGGCATATAAGAGGCACTTAATAAATAATAGGTGGTATTAACACTGTTAATGGCTATTTCAGGTATATACTTATGGCTGTAAGGCACTGGCTGCCCCTCTATAAAGAGGTCTAGTTACTGCTTCCCTGCATGCCGGGGAAGGTATAATTACTTGAGAAATTACACTAGAATCTGAAAATAGGATGAAATATGGATTACCATTTAGATGTAAGGATCCAGTAATGAGGTGTGAATCCATGGGCAGTTTCACACATAAAACAACCTCACTCCTTAATAGCTATTATGGCTATAAATAGCTGTTTCATGAATCACTGTAACATTTTAATCCATCCTGAAGACTATAACCAGAGGAAATAACAGGTCTGCTAATGACTCTATTACCATTAGTAATGTTGGAATATTTAATGACGGCAGTCATAAATTAGGCCAATCCTTCAGATCAGCTCAGTTTGGCAAATATTTATTGAGCACTTCAGTGTTCCAGACACTGAGCTAGGTATTGTGGACACAAAGACAAATAAAAAAAATGGTGCCTGTCCTTGAGCAGCTCTTATCTGTTTATGGAAAGGCAGACCCGGCCTAATCCTCTATAAATATTTCTAAATAGTCCCAGGAAAAGGC
This sequence comes from Zalophus californianus, assembly GCF_009762305.2. Classification (NCBI taxonomy): domain Eukaryota; kingdom Metazoa; phylum Chordata; class Mammalia; order Carnivora; family Otariidae; genus Zalophus; species Zalophus californianus. The sequence goes on along the minus strand of NC_045608.1, from coordinate 40,915,435 downwards.
TGGGGACTTAACAATAAAAGTGAAATGAACAAATGGGCTAAATGAATCTCTTGCTTTCTCCCATTCATTGATTTGCCTCTAATCTCTCCTGTTCTGCAAAAGAAACAATTCATCCTATGGGGGTCTTTGGACTTTGACGGGGCCATGCCAGAACCTGTCTAACAAGCCTGTTTGACAATTTTGGGGGGGAGGGGTGGAATTCTCCAGATTGGTCATAAATCAAAGGAGGCTCAGAGTTTGGTTGCAGGTCAGAATTCAACACCAACCTGCAAAGTTGGTTGATAAAATATTTGAAAGCAAGAAAAAAATAACCCTTTCCATATTAAAAACAGATATAAAGAAGTGGCAAAGTATTCTGAACATCCCTTTGTTGGTGTTATTTATGTCTCCTTAGCACTGATTTTAACCATGTTCAGAATTTGTAAAATGTTGATGCTTTTTTCCTATTTGCTTAAAAGGCCTAGGGGAGCCTAGGTGGCTCAATCAGTTAAGCGTCCAACTCTTGATTTCAGCTCAGGTCATGATCTTTGTGAGATTGAGCCTGCTGAAGATTCTCTCTCTCCCTCTCCCCCTGCCCTTCCACCACACCCCTCTCTAAAAAAATTAATTAAATAAATAAAATGCCTGGGTCCTTTATGTTAGCTAGAATCTATTGGATCTTGAAATCTGGTATCATACTGAATATTAAAGACCAGAACAGAGGGGTAAAAAGGACAAACAGCATGAGGGAAAAGAATCAGAAAATACTATAAAATGAATTCATCAGAGCTGGCATTAATGTGTTTCTAAGTGTTTAAGATCACCAGTAAACCTTTTTTTCCAAATATATGGCAGTAGATTATGTTCAATTTTAAGTTCATTTGGATATTTAAAGTATAATGTTTTTAAAAAAACAAACAAACTCCCTCCATTGGATGTTTGTGCTGCTGTATGGGTCCATGGCTGCATTTTCTTTTTGTGTGGCTGGGGGGAGGACGATCATAATTTTATTATAAATTAAAAAGTAATTTTTAAATTTTTAATTTTTTTATTATGTTCAGTTAGCCAACATACAGTATATCATTAGTTTTTGATGTAGTGCTCAACGATTCATTTGCTGTGCATTTCCTCTTCATAGCCTCCATGCTCTAGAGTCAGAAGGCTCCCCATAGCATCCCCCGCCCCAACATTGTGGTTACCGTGGACCCTTCACAGGGTTGTTGTTGCAGGGCTCCCACTTGCCAGAGCCAACAACACTGGACTCTATGTAGTACCCGACCAGCTCTTTAGCATCTTTGGATTCCTCCCACGAAACTATCACTGATGTGTCTGTATTTCTGCTTGGGATGATTTTGCCTGGGGGCTTGGGGATATCTGACAAAGGAGGAAAATGATGATCAAACTCAGCATGGTTTTAAAAAATGCATTCTTATCACATATGAACAAACACACACATATATAAATTTTATATAGGTAATCATGTCAAACATACAGTCAATTATTTAAATTTGTTAAAGTGGAAAATTAAAAAATACATATGTTAGTTTGGGGGCATAATGATATACTAAATACTCCAGAAAAAAAAATACATTAGCAATACTGTTGAAACTCCTGGAGAAGTTTACTCTTCATAACTTCATAACTCATAATAATGAATTTTTAAAACGTATCAGTCGGGTATAGGTGTCAATTACATTTATAATGTGAAAGAAGGATGCCACCACTTTTACTTCTGGATAGATATATTCTAATGAGATTCTTGCTTTAGAATTTTTTCTTGAAAAAAATTGTAAAATCAGTTTACAGTTGTTCAACCAAACTCCTTACTCACCAAGTTTGTCCCCTACCACGGTCACTTCCGTTGCCTCTGAGGGCTCACCAATTCCTGCTGAGTTAGAACAGCGGACGCGGAAACGGTAGGATTTCCCTTCAGCCAGGTCGAACAGAGCAAAGCGGGGAGACTTCACGGGGAGCTCTGTGTTCACCCGCTGCCAGTTTTCTGTTCCTGCATCACACTGCAGCCCAAACAGAGAGACCCATTCACAGGAGGGCAAGAATAGATGGGGACTCTGAGCCAGGCAACTAGCAGTCTTATTTATCAGTCAGCAACTACTTACCTGTTTTGAGTTGAACTGGAGAAGAGATTTGGAGGAAATTGGGGATGAAGCATCTATAGTCCAGAGGATTATCAAAATCAAATATGGCTTCGGATTGTTTGACAAATATGCTACTTTAATACTTCACTAACTTATTAACTAAAGATCATCGATCTACTTATAAAAGACTTTATTTTGAAGACAGTTTGGGGTCAGATACTTTTCTAATTCTTAGGGTAGGTAAGTAGATTTACTATGCTATATAAAATACTTAAATTTTCATTGTTATAAACTGTTATTTTAATTGAGTGTTATTTAATGACTCATAATCTCATTCAGGTCTGTACTCAAACACCATTTCCTCAAAAAGGCCTTCTTGATCACCCCCTTCCTATTCTATCAAAGAATCTAAAAGAGTTCTTTGCTCCTTTCTCATTACTTTCTATCCCTTACCCTGCTTTATTTTTTTCAAAACACTTAACTGTATTTGAAATTAAGTTATTTATTTGTCATCTCCTCCATTGGAAAGTAAATTTCAATGAAATGAGTTCAGGGAGTTGTCTTGTTCACTGCTATACCCCAGAGCCTAGAACTGTATCTGGCACAGAGTAGATAATCAACAATTGTTTTTTTTCTGAATGAATGAATGGTTTTTGAATTCTGAATTAATGAAGGAAGGAAGTTAATGAAAGTTAAAGAGGTTCTTTTTTTCTTCCCCATATTTTAGAATAAATGATGGGAAAAACTAAATTTAAAGCAATCCTGTTCTTAGAACTAAAATGATCTAGAGTGACTCTGATATCCTTGAAAGGATGTGGTGTCGATTTGCACTTTGTAGAGAGAATATAGTGAGAAAACTATGATTAGTCTTCAGTAATCCTTTATCCTGCCTATTTGAACTCTCAATTCTGCCCCAAGGTCAGTAGAAGTGATTTTGCTTCAGAACTTCTGAACATTTTCAAGAGACTTTTCTAGAAATCCAAACCTTGTGATACAGTGACCAGCTGTCAAGGATGATACGCTGTTGGGACTATAAGAATACTGATATATCGCTTGGCATAATCTTCATTGACTTGAAATGGAAGGCAATGTGGTATGGTGCAAAGGACCCAGAGGCATTCATTGCGGTCCTAGCTTTGTTAATAACAAGATATGTGACCTTGGGAAAGTCATGTGAGTATTCTTTGGTCTCAGTTTCATCATTTGTAAAAAAAAAAGCAAATGTGACAAGATAACCTCTAAAGTTCTTTGTAGAATCTTTCATGATTGTGTCATTGTGTGTGGGAGGGTAGAGAGGATAAATTCCCCCTAAACAGTCAATCTGCTGCTAACTGAGGGATAAAATTCTCCCAGATCTTTAATCCTTTAGTTTATGGCTTTGATTCATTTTGACATATTCTCTACCGGGGAACATATAACAATTACCATTTGTTCTTTCATAATAAAAATAATAGCTGCCTTTCACTATGCTAAGAGCTTTATGCCATTGTAACTCTTTAATCCTCTCAACTATGCTCTGAACTGTAAGTATTGTGGGGGTAGCACTGTGTGATTATCCAAGTTTTCCAGAGAAGGCAGGCTTGGGAAGGTTGAAATGCAATGATGTATACTAGTTAGATACAGTATATGAAAACTGAGCCAGACTGCCCAGGTTCAAATCCTAGCTCTGTCTCTTACTGTGTGCAAATTCTATGCCCCAGTGATGCCCTCTATTAAATGTCAGCCATTTCAGGGCTCACAGACACGGCGTAACCGGGAGTACGCAGTAGCCATGACAGGCAAGTTTGTGCTTTATGTGTGTGCAATTTCTGGGAACAAGTTCTGTAAAGAAGTGCAAGCTCTAGGGTTACTGAAGAAGCAGCATTCGTACAGGCATGATCATTCTGGGGATGAAAACGTGCTGCAGGACAAAAGCATGTGAAACACTGCCCTTTAGAAAGGTCAACATGTTAGAAGAGGCTCATCAGAAATAACCTGAGATTCAGCTGAGTAGAATGGTTTGACGTCTGGAGAGTTCTTCTGTAAATGTGCCCTAGTCTCTGGGCATGTTCTCCTCCCCCAGTATGTCAACATCCTGGACCTTTTGTATATGTCAGCGGAGCCTGTAGAGGCCTCTCTACTCAGAGTACACTCATACATGTTCCCTCTGTTCCATACTAATAGGTTCGCTGGTGGAAGAACACTTAAATTTTTAATCACAGACTCATATGCATTTAGGTCTAGGGAAGTGATAGATTTTCCCGGAGAAATTAGAGTTTATGTGACCAGAGGAAATGTTCAACAGAAGCCAGAGTTGACTCATCTGAAGAAAATGCCTCAGTGGTAGGTTGTTACTATGTCACTACTGTAGGAAAGATGGTAATTATTGTCACAGAGCTTATTCAGAACTCTTTTCCTGTGGAGCATTTCAAAAAGATTTAGTGAAGGGTATGAATTAAGCACACCAGGAAATAAACATTTTCCATTCTAGTCTTGCCCCCTATTAAAAAAAAAATTAAAAAAATTTTAAATCAGAAATGCTACTCAAGTTATATTTAATTTGAGGCTAACATCTAGAAAATACACAAATTAATACCAATAAAAACTTGTAATATTATTTTGGTAAAATCAGACTCTTTTGAAAGATGCCCATATTGCATGTTAAAGAGATAATCCATTTATTGTTACCAATTTGCTAGGGATAAGGAGAAGTGAGGCATGCTCCTCAAAGACAGGAGCTAAATGTCTTTATCAAGGAAATAAATTAATAAATTTATTAATTAAGATAGGAAAACCACAGATCCTAGCAGTTTTAGTGCTAGTATAATTTTCTCTGATGATCTGAAATAACTAAAAGGCCATAAAGATAGTTGCCTTTGGTTTTATGTTGTCACCTAATTTGCAGATGTTTGCATCTTTGTACACACCTATAAATCTATGATATCTATTCTCTTGTAATAATTGTCAGGGAAGGTGACCTAATAGGTGTTCTGAAATTGAATGATCAGAATAGCATTAAGGATGAAAGAGAAAAGCTCTCAGGAAAACTAACCAAGCTACATAATATTTTTGCCAAATAAAGACCTTTTCTATAATTTTGCTATGAAAGTAAAATGTAAATGATAAATTATCATGTTATCACAAAATTTTATAAAAACAAAATACACAAAAGAGTACAGCCAACTGTTTCATTCACTGTTCTTAAAAAAAAATGGTGCATTAAAAATAAATAAATAAATAAAATGGTGCATGGCTGCCAATAGAAATGTAAACATTCTTACAGATAACATAAAATAAACTTACTTTTGTTTCATTTTTTTCAATTACATCTTAATCAAAACTTTAACAAATGGATTTTGAACCTCATTTTAAGCAAATTCTCTTGAAATGCCCTTTTCCTGTAGCAATTATGCCTTACCTAGCAGGTGTTCCTCCTATATGTCTGCACTTGCAACTGGGCACTTCCCCCAAATAACATCCTTTCCAGGTCTTGGCTCCTCTCCATTTTCTGGGTAGAAATACTTACTACAACCACCCTCAAATATAGGCATGTGATGGAGTCACACATAATTCTCATCATCGCACCCATTTTAGGCCTTCATTATATGCTGCCCTCTCTAACATAATTACAATAAAACTGTAAGATATTTGAGGGCAAGAACTAGTTGGTATCTCATGCTGTTTGTAATTCCTGACCCTACCCTACTATCTACACTTGAGTAGTACTAGCCAAGTGTGTGGCAGCATGTAAGGACTTTCTCTCTTTAACTCTCCGACTATTTGACAGGATTCTGAAAGTACTGTAACTTTTATTCCTCTAGCTCATCTACCCTCATCAATGTTCATTTCTGACTGCAGAAGACAAGTTGTAGAGAGACGAAAAGCCATTAGTAGAGCAAGGAAAACAGAGAAAGTGTCTAGAAAACAGTGCCATATGAACAATCTAGTTTCAGGAACATTTCTCTGCTTAAAAGCGTTTTAATTTGGGGTCTGTGGACCTCTTAGAAGTCTATGGGTGAGCTCCAGGGATCCATAAACCCCCTGAACTTTCAGGCAAAGTTCTGTGTGATATACATATTTTGGTGAGGACTGTTTATAGTTTATAAGGGTTTAAAGAGGTCAGGACACAATGGAAATTTAATCTCTATTTCTTTAAAGAAATCTTTAGGAAGAGACCTGAGGTAATAATGTCGATCCCAGAGTCTTACCTTTTCCACAAAGTACAGAATGCCCTCATGGCCACGCTGGCCAGGAGGTTTCCAACTTAGCACCACATAGCTCCGGGTAGCCTCTGTGACTGAGAGGTCTGTGGGGGGCCCGGGAACAATACCCTCTGAAAAACAACAAGGAAAAGTGAAAAGCACACACTCTGAGAAGTCCAGCGTATGCCAAGAGTCATAGATGTTTCTCTCCCACTGGAGCAAGAGTCAATTACTGCTCCACAGTATAAAGAAGTACCTCATCTCTGAAATTCTTCCTAAAACATTCATTCATTCATTCAAAGCCACAATTTTACTTTCTTTGCTTGGCAATTTTGATTTTCTTACTGGTCCCAAAAAACAGTAATGACGTAAGTTATACTTTCTGTACATCCTATATCAGCTTTTTTTAGAATTTCTTTTCAAGGATGTTTGGATAGCAAACAAACTTGGAATATAAAGATAGTATATTCTCTAGGGCAGAAAGTTGACTTGTTTCTCACCAGGATAGTAAAGATAATGTCCTTCTTCAGAGAAAGCTTGGGTAGATTTGTTAGCAGCCCCCTTTATAAGTACAAGTCAGATGTAACACATATCTACTGTGTGTACAGCATCCATCTGTGCTGCTCCCTACCATGCTGTGGAACTTGGCAGGGGGACAATGCAAAGGAAAGTAATGAGAACATGAAGTTCATGCTGTCTAATTGTGCTGTGGGTAATAGAGTCCTTTGTCTCCCCCTAGGAATCTCTTATCTTTTTTTTTTTTAAGATTTTTTTATTTATTTATTCATGAGAGACAGAGAGAGGGAGGGAGAGAGAGAGAGGCAGAGGGAGAAGCAGGCTCCCAAGGAGCAGGGAGCCCGATGCAGGACTCGATCCCAGGACTCCGGAATCATGACCTGAGCCGAAGGCAGACGCTTAACCATCTGAGCCACCCAGGCACCCAGGAATCTCTCATCTTTTGTGAGCATCTATGAAACTGTGGTATGAAACGTATTAGCTTGTAAGTAGGGTAAAATTTCAGATCCCCACAGTTCCTGACATCAGCCTGACCCTTCCACATCAAATAACTAAAATACCAAGCAAAATACATGAAACAACTGTTTACAGACATTGGATATTAGCTGGCTTAGGACACTGATTACTGATAGAAGAGAAACAAATTAGGTGAGCTCTACCATTGTCCTGGCTTATTGTCTGGAGAGAATTTCAAGACAGCAGCTCAGGAAGAAAAACCCAGGTAAAGCCTGGCAGTCTCCCTAGGTGGAGGAGAAGAAGCTGGAATTCCAGGAAGGGCAAGGTATCTACAGATAGAGTCACAAGGATGAATACTGGAGGAAAGGGCTGCATGGAGAGGGAGGCTTCAGAGATTTTCAGAGGGTCCCTCCAGAGTGCTCACCTGAATATTGATCAGCACATCAATGTGAGGAAACCACCTGAGGCAGGGAGAAAACCCACACAAGAGAATTGGAGAGAACAATCCTCAAACCCTCATAGGGCCTGGGAGAGTGCATATTCCCACTAGTCAAAGCGGAAATCTCCTAATTCACAGGCATCTGGTAGAGTACTACTCAGAAGGCTATTTCCTCTGTAGCATGGCCAAATTATCCCTAGACTAAAGTCTGTTCCGATTTCACTTAACAAAAGCAAGCCTTGAAAGATCAAATCATTTCCCCAGAACAAAGCTCAAGAGCATTTATAAAAATACAAAAATATCTAGCACCAAACAATGTAAATTCAAAATGTCTGGCATTTCATGAAAGGTTATTAAGTATGCAAAGAAGCAAGAAAATACAGTCCTTTCTGAGGAGAAAAATCAATCAATGAAAACAAAACCAAAAATGTCACAGATTATAGAATTAGCCAACAAGGATATAAAAACAGTTATAGTAAAAATATTCCGTATGTTCAAGAAGGTAAAGATTAAACATGTTAAATAAAGACATGGAAAATATAAAAATAATACGAATTGTTCTCGACTTCTACAGATGGAAATTACAAAGTCTGAAATGAAAACAAAACAAAACAAAACCCACACACTGACTGGAATTCACAGCAAGTTAGACACTGAAGAAGACAAGGATAGTAAAATTATGACACAGTGGCAGAAAGTATCCGAAATGAAACACAGAAAGCAAAAAGACTGAAAGGGAAAATGAACACAGCATCAGTGATCTGTGGTTTCAAGTGGCATGTAATTGGAGTTCCTGAAGTACAGCAGAGAGAAGGGGATACAGAAAAAAAATGTTTAAAAAAAAATGGTGAAGAATTTTCCAAAGCTGATGAAAATTGTAAACTCATAGATCCAAGGAACTTGTACACCCCAAGCTCAAGACACATGAAGGAAACAACACAAATGCATATCACAAATTTCTCAATCCAGTGATAAAAAGAACCTGTTAAAAGCAGGCAGAGAGAAAAAGATACATACTGAGGGACAAAAATAAGAATAACAATAGTCATTCTTATAGTGCAGATATGCGCTACAACAGATCATCCTTTCTAAAGTACTGAAAGAAAAACTGTCAATCCGGAATTCTATAACCGGTGAACATCTATTTCAAAAATGAAGATGAAATACAGACTGTCTTAGACATACAAAAAATAAAATAATTCATAATCAGCAGGACTGCACTGCAAGAAACATTAAAGGAAATGCTTCAGGTACTAAGAAAATGATATCAGATGGAAATCCAGATCTACACAAAGAAATGAAGAACAACAGAAGTGATAAAAATGAGAGTGAATATTGAAAAGTTTTTTCTTCCTTTTAAATTTCTTTGAAAGATAAGTGACTATTGGAACTAAAATAATAACATTGTATTGTGCAATTTGTAATATATACACAAATAAAATCCATGAAATAACAGCACTAAGGCTTGAAAGGGGAAATGGAATAACACTGTTTTCTTATTATATTATACGTGAAGTAGTATAATCTTACTTGAAGGAGGTTGTGAGAAGATGTATATTAAAATTCTAAACTACTATAATGCAAAACAAAGAATTATAGCTGATAAGATAACATAGCTAAAATGGAATAATAAAAAAAATACTCAATCCAAAAGAAAGTAGAAAAAAAGGAGAAGGGAAACAAACAGGTAGATTGGTAGAAAACAAATAGCAAGATGGTAGATTTAAATCCAACCATATCAATAATCACACAAAACGTAAATTGGTCAAACACTCCAATAAAAAGGCAAAGATTACCCAACTGTATGAAAAATCAAGACCTAACTATATGCTGCCTACAAGAAATACAATTTAAATATAAAGACACATGTAGGTCACAAGTAAAAGGATGGAAAGCAAATGACATGCTAACACTAATTAAAAAAAAACCTGGAATGATTATATTAGTATCAGACAAAGTAGATTTCTGAGCAAAAAACATTACCATGGATAAAGAGTGTTGCTTTATAATAACAAAGTGGTCAGTTCATAAGAAGATATAACAATTAAAATGTTTATGCATGTAATAACGAAGCCTCAAACAATATGAAGCAAAACATGGTAGAACTACAAGAAGAAAAAATTTGGTCAGAGATTTCAACACTACTCTATCAATTGATAGAACAAGAAGATAGGATATAAAACACTCAGTTGAAGTCCCAGTAGGGTTTTTATAGAAATTAATAAGCTAATTTTATAATTTATGTGGAAATGCAAAGGCAGAATAGCCAAAATGACTGGGGGAGAAATAGAGGACTAATACTACCTAATTTCAAAATTATGAAGCTTTTTAAAAATTTTATTTATTTATTTATCTATCTATTTATTTATTTATTTTAGACTCTGAAGCTTTAAAACAACAACAACAATAACCTAAAGCTACAGTAATCAAGAGAGTGTTGTTGGTATAGAGAAAATAAAATTGACCAATAGAGATTCCAGAAATAGATCCACAAATATGCAACCAATTGATTTTGGCAATGGTGCCAAGGCAATTCAACGGAAAAAGGATAACTTTTGAACAGACTGCTGAAATAATTGGATAGCCATATGCAAAATGATCATGATGACAATAAAATTTAGACGCTTACTTCACACAATATAGAAAAAAATTAATTTGAAATGGAGCATATAGATTGAAATCTAAGCGCTAATGCTATAACATTTCTAGGAAAAAAACAGGAAAAATATCTAAGTAAACTTGATTTGGCAAAGATTCAAATTTGAGGCAAAAATGACAATATACACATAAAAAGATGTCCAACAATATGAGGGAAACGCAAATTAAAACCACCGTGCTCCCACTGTGATATACCATTACTGGTGACAATGTGGAGCAACTGGAACTCATATACTACTGATGTGAATATAAAATGGTACAAACATCTTGGAAACAGTTGGTAGTTTCTTTTAAAAATTAAACATACACCAAAAAAAAACCCATTAAACATACACCTACCACATGACCTGTCCAACTCCTAGGTATTTATCCAAGAGAAATGAAAAGCATATGTCCATACAAAACTTAACAAGGATGTTCATAGAGGCTTTTGACAGTAAGTGAATAAAAAAATTGAAATGAACTGATACATATATCAACATGAATAAATCTCAAAATAATTATGCTGAGTGAAGAAAACCAGAGAAAAATGAGTACGATACCATTTATCTAAGAGTGTGGAAAATGCAAACTAGAGTGACAGAAAGCAGATCAGTGAAGGCCTGGAGATAGGCAGAGGTAGGAGAAAGGAATTACAAAGTGGCATGAGGAAATTTTAGGGGTGATGGATATGTTCATTATTTTGATCATGGTGACAGTTTCACAGGTGTATATACATGGAGAATTTGTCAAATTGTACATTTTACAGGTATCAGTTTACTCGATGTCAATTGTACCTCAATAAACCTTCTTTTTAAAAACTGTGATTCTCTAAAAATATAAGCTACTTTATGATCTCCAAATATTTCAGAATGTTCTTTCCAAAAACATCTTAAATAATATACACTGTACCCTCCATAATAAAGGCTAAACCACACGGCAAAACACTGGCAACAGTATCTGGGGAAAACTGAGCTTTTACCTGTAGGTTCCTCTTCAGTGACAATGATCTGCCCAGTCCAGGGTGCTGAAGGGCGACCTGAACAGAGATAAATGTAAAAATCATAAAACTCATAAATGCGGTTTCAACTGCACTCATAAACTAGCCATAGTAGTCACAAATTGGTTTGATACTAGTTTACTTACATATTTTCCTAATGAATCTTACTGAGCATATATATGGTGTTGTGCCTTCAAGGGACCCACAATCTTACAGAGCACAGAGCCCACCTATTTGGAGTCAATATTTCTGGAATTATACTTTCACAAGCAAGGTAAATAACCTATGTTCATTTACTGTTCAATACAGATCTCTGGAAACATGTACGTTCTCTCATCTCTTCTTAAGAGATAGCATGTATTTGGCAGAAATGTTTCTGGAACAATTACAAGTCCAGTAGTTATTTAACTGCATTAATGAAGACAAAAGAGGAGGGGGAGAGGCTAATCCTACAGTACAGTTCAATGAAAGCAATTTCTTTCCATTATATTTTGAAAAGTGTTATCTACAAAGGAAACCAGTTTAGATCTGGAGTATGGAAAATGGGTGACATGGGCAGGAAAAGAGGAAAATCCATTTAAATTCATTTCATTCATTCATTCATTGAAGAGGAAATTCATTTCTGTGTTCCCACAAGTAATAGAAAGAGAGAATGGTTCAACTCCTGCTTTATCAACAGATGTTCACCATAGCTTGTAAAAAACCAGAAAGAGGATATGAAAGATAACCTATTTTCAACTCAAATCTTACTTTCATTGTAATTTATAAAAGAGGAGTAAATGAAAATATGAACTGGAATTAGGAAAGAGGTAGGGAAGTCAGATAGTAGGCGAAAAATAATCAGAGGCAATCAAGGAGCTTGACTGGAAAAAGTCTCCAGAGAAAAGGTATTTTACTTAGCTTTTTAGGATGCCATACATGTACCTAAGTAAAGAATAACACTGCAAATATGACATAGACCAGTAGTTCTCAACTAGGATGATTTTGCCCCTCAGGGACATTTGGTAATGCCGGGAAACAATTTCGATTGTCACAGCAGGAGGAGGGGCGTTACTGGCATCTAGTAAGTAGAGGCCAGGAATGCTGCTTAGCATCCAACAATGCACAGGACAGCCCCCTATGACAAATAATTACCTGGCCTAAAATGTCTTAATAGGGTCAAGTTTGAAAAATCTGGTATAGTCTGAAGTGTTAATTTCTAACAATCTTTTAATGTCATTTTATGATCCCTATTACTGAGGATGCATATGGATTCCCACAAAACAAATGCAGAGCATAATTCAAGTACCATGGTTTTGACATTGAGACTTGGAGTTTAAATACATGAAAAGATTATTTTTGATTGTCTAATATGGTAACTCAAGTATACAGACATAATGTTGTAAATGTGTTTTTCCTTTGATATAAAGAAACTCACTGTGTTGAGTATTAATGCTCTAAGGGGCAAATTCTAGGTTAAGAAATTTACCTTATAATTTTAAGAATTAAAAGAAAAGTATATTTGGAGTGTGCTAATAAAATGAATAAAAATGCTTCCCAGACTTTTATCATATTTCAAACAGAATGCCCAGAACTCAGTTTAACAAGGGAAAGTCTTCTGAATCAAATAAAAATAAGACAAAAAATAAAGTCCTTAGTGAAGACATAAGTCTAAAAACAAATTGGTTTTGGTTTTGGTTTTTTTTCCCCTGGGATTTTCTGATAGATAAAGGATTTCCTATTCTCTTCTCCCTCTAGTGGAAGGGGGAGGAATAACCTTGCAATGAGATCTAGTGTAGTTACGGGGAAAAAAAAAAAGGTTCAAGATCCTGAAAATTGAAAGATGCTTACTTTTAAGTCTAGCTTTCTCAGCTGGATCCAGAGCAGCCACAGGCTCAGAAACTCTAGATGGTAGACCTATTCCATTTTTATTCACAGCTCGAACTCGGAATATGTAAGAACGACCTTCTATCAACCCAGTAACTGGAAAACGAGCAAACTTCACAGGTGTATCATTGCATTGAGACCAGCTATCTGTACCCACCTCACACCTGAGGGAAAGAGAGTGATCAGAAAGAATATTAAAACAAGTATGACTAAATTAATAGCTCCAAAGCTGCAAACCCACCCAATTGCTTCAGATCTCCCTATAACCTACCCAGCTCAAGTGTAGTTCAATAGTTACTTAACTGCATGCACTTAGTTTCACTCAACTGCAGTGTGTATTCTTTAATAATAAAAATGCCTCAGATCCTTCCTAAACACGCATACTTCCTTTAAACTCTCTAAAAGCTGAGGGGCCTTGTGTGCTAAGCAGAAGAACTTTGGGGAAAAAACAGACACAGCAATGGGTAGGTATATACAATCTTTACACTGGAGAGACTGAGGGGGAGATCCCCCAAACATCTTCCTGGCTGACATCTTCAATTACCACTGGTGACTTCTTTGTCTTCTTTATGCATTTTCTTTTAAAAATAAAACTACTGTTTGAGAAAGTTAATACCTTAAATATACCTATTTATACTGTTGTTTGGAAAGAACGTGCTTTTTTTTCTTAAGTAATCTCTACATCCAATGTGGGGCTCAAACTCACAACCCTGAGATCAAGAGCTGTATGCTCCAGGATTGAGCCAGCCAGTCACCCCTGGAAAGAGCCCACTTGATGATCATTACATTCTGTGTGGGCAGAAGGGTGAGGAGAGTATTGTAACATATGTGTTTCTGAACAGATGAGACTGGTGAGATGCAGGGAAACTCTGAGGCCTGGCAGGGAGAGATTATGTGCTTGGAACCTCTGATTTCTAACTAGGTGCTTTTACAGCAGTTGGTGTCTGGATGGAGTGGTCACATCCTGGGAGACAAAGATGGCAGTTCATATTATGCTATTGGCCTGATCAAAAGGGGTTAGTGGCTCTCAGCGTGTGATTAAATTACACAGCATTAGGATTAAGTAACTCATCAGTTTTCATGAGCAGAGCACTGAACTTTTAGTTTATGTCACTTCACCAACATGGCTCCATGTCTAATTCCCAAATAATTTGCATGGGGGAGGGGGTTCCAACGGCAGTGCAAATGTGGTCAGGGCAAGAGGTTTCTCTGCTTCCTCAGCCTCACCCTTCCATTCTTTGATATAGATAATAGACATTTCCTCAACCTTATGTAAAGTGCTATGAAATATGGCTTCAATCCCTGATTCCCACCCTTAAATCTTGTCTTTGTAGAAATTCTGGAGCTGCTATGGGTAGGGTTTGGGAGGGAGCCGAGAGGCCTAGGGCATTTCTTCAAACTGGCCCTGTCTCCAGAGATTCTTCCTCTTTCCCTATGCAGATGCTGTCACGGTGATCCAGTGATAAAACAGTGTGCTTCCCAACCTTCATGTGGGCAGAAAGAAAGGCAGAAAGCAGCTGCTCTGGAGATGTCTACAGCATGTTGGAGCAGAAAGAACACAAATATATGGCCAGGCTGATATTTGAATTCTAGTCCTGCTACTTACTACCTGTGCAAATTTAGGCAACTTAGTGTTTTCTCACTAGCATGTGGCTTTGGGCCAGCAACTGTTTCCTACTTGTAGTAAGAGTATCTACCTTTCAAATGGTGGTTATGGTTAATGGTTAACGTATGTGATGTATTTAGAACAGTGCCGTGCACATAGGCAATGTTTAATAAATATTAGCTGCAATATAGTTATTTTTATTATGACTAAGCAAAATGTACTTCTGATTGTCCCTGGTCTTAACACTGATTAAGTTTGCAAATCCCTTGGAAATCTGCCAAAGACAATAAAGCAGTCTGTAAGGATGAAAAAGAATCTACCAAAACCTTCACAGTTCATCAGTACTAAATGACAAAGTAATGTGGAAGTATTTAGTATATGGTTAAATAGTATATGACTTACAAATATTTCTCTGGATGGTATTGAGCCCAATGGGCATATATTTACGTATTACCATAAGTATTTGGTTTAATATACCTTGGTACAAACCTGTTGTACCACAGTGGCACAGATTATATGTCCTTAGTGGTTTCTACAATTAGATTCTATTACTGAAAAATGAAAAGAGAATTGGAGCAACTATTTGAATAGAAACTAAGTCAGATAATAATGTATTTAGGTTGATAATCTAAATTTGTTGTATGTATTGTCCAAACTCACTGGATAATTAATGTGTAAGACCCAGTTACTATAAATATCAGAGGTTCTAAGTTTTGGAGAATGTAAATAGCAAAAACTTGTAGAAAGAACATAATTTAATACTATTGATATTTGTTATTTCTTTGTTTAACTTGAAACCACATCCTGTGAAATAAGTAAGATTTTGTTAGTATTCCTAAAGTATTATTCTTTAAATTATTTAATATTTTAAAATTCCTGACATACTAGGGATATGGACATTAAATATATTGGACACCAGCTGTTTCCAAAGTGGCCTCTATAAAGTCTACAAATTCATAGCATTCTTGCCAAATTAGTGACTTGCATCGGTAGTCAAGTTCAAAAATTATCTTTGGAATTTAGGTCAATAGATATGGGTGTGTGTGTGCGTGTGAGAGAGAGAGAGAGAGAGAGGCAGAGGGAGGGAGAGGGAGGGAGAGAGAGAGAGAGAGACAGACAGACAGACAGACATAGAGAGAGAGAGAAAGAGAAAGAGGGAGAGGAGACCAGAAAAGAGAATATTTCACGTAGAAATGGTGGGAGAAATCAAGCATGTCTCTCTATGGCCAAATCCCTTGAACTGAAACTAGACTAAGTACTAACTTATCAATAAAATATCCCAGAATAGGACTCCCTCCATCCACAGCTGGCTGTTTCCAAGAGACGATGATGTAATCTTTGTTGGCATCCAAGCACACCACGTCCAAGGCAGAGGCTGGAGCTCCTTCAATCTCTGGATCAGCGTCTGTGGAGATACAGAAGGATCCCTTTAAGCCTCTCAGACAAGATCCATCAGAGTCTGGCAATCTCAGACTTGGTGCACACATTTCTTACCACATCCATAGTGGCTGCATCTTTGGCCCAAGCAGAGCGAGTTCTGATCTTAGAATTTGCTGACCAACATGAAAATCTGTGCTTTTCATCATCAGTACAAAGAACATTATGTTAGGGCTATAAAAAGGACTCATGACCTTTGCCTCATGGCCTTCGCCTGCCCAAAATGTTCTAAAGGAAAATAAATATGGGGTGCTTGGGTGGCTCAGTCGGTTAAGCGTCTGCCTTCGTCTCAGATCACTATCCCAAGGGTCCTGGGATCGAGTCCCATGTCGGGCTCCCTGCTCAGCGGGGAGCCTGCTTCTCCCTCTCCCTCTGCTGCTCCCCCTGCTTGTGCTCTCTCTCTCTCTGTCAAATATAAATAAAATCTTCTAAAAAAATAAAAAATGAAGGAAAACAAACATGGAGATGTCAGGAATCGCTATCAGAAAAGTCTAAGGGAAGCTGAGCCAGAAAATCTGTTCTTAAGATATCTAGTGTGCAGTGTTACTCAGAAATACGAACTACTCCGAAGGGGAACACACAGCCCCCTCTGTCACCTTGTGGATGCATCACAAGAGAATACAAACCACGAAGCTTCGCCCATCCCTCTGCTGGGCACTCCCACTTTGGAAGAGAAAGGAAAACATTCACTTTAATCAAATGTTTGTTCCCAGACTGAGGACACTTGCAAAAGGAACTCTGATGCAATATCCACATCTGAGCATTGTTTATCCAAGTTTAGTAGAAGTCCAGGATTATACAAGAAGGAGAGGGCGGTTATTATTTATGAAATGAGATCCTCTGATAGTGCGTCTCCTCAGCAGTGTCTTCAGGCACAGCTAAATTAGTGAACCAGGGATGTTTTCAGGAGGAGAGCAAAGAGAATGAAAATAATGTCAATAGCCTTTTAAGTGGGAGGCAGGGTTCCTGGAGGTGGGGTCCACAGTGCCAATTCCTCCTGACCTGTGGTCCACCACTTCATAACCAGAGTTAACCGGACAGGAGGCTGAGAGGTGTCAGAGCCACTCAACTCAAGGAAAACACTTCTGTTGACTGAACAAACACTTTTCTTTTACAATGAGCTATACTTCTGTAACTCATGAATTACTAAACCATTTGCAAATAAGGCAGAAATATTTGTGCACTTCTGAATTTGATAGGTTTGCATTGCCTGTGAAGAGCTCAAGTCACTTTGGTTTTGAATATTCTGTTTCTTGCCCCCCAAAAACCTGCAGGAAAGTGTTTTAGGCAACTTCTCTGGCATAAGTGCTCTACTAGAACATAACTAAATCATGGCTCCTAAAAGAAAGCATTTTGGTGGGGAGAAACTTCTTTGCTTTCAGGTTTTAAAGGACTGGATTGGGGGGCGAGCCTGCTGACGGTGAAGTTAGAGCAGAGCTAGAAAGGGGTTGAGATGCTGAGGTTAACAGGCATAAGTGGCAGAAGAGGGATGTTGGAAAGCCGCTCAGTTGGGAGGGGACATGTGGCAACCTTCACCCATGTCCTTTTGCTAACGGCCCATGATGTAACAACCAGGAATCCCCGGTTTAGCTTGCTGAATATCCACTGTATATAACAGAGCCCGGCAGACAGTAGGCGTCCAGGGAGCCATTTTTCAGCATATTTATAACATGGCCTGGACCATGCCATTCTTCGGGTGGGCTTAACAGTCTTTCTAAAAACAGGTTCTGTGTAGGAGCTGCTGGAAGCCAAATCCAAATACCGTGTTCTGTTGGGACACATCTGTGCTCATGGCTCTCAGCAGCTGCTCCAGGCTGCTTGACCGCAGCGCCCACTCGATCCGTGGCAACCCTCTTCCTAGCCTGTGCCCTTTCTCCCAACCCTCCAAAATGCCAAAGTTTTTGTACATTTGATTAATTAGGGGAAAGATTAGCCTGCTACTCTTTATATCTTGATTTCTGACATAAGCTAATTATAACTTTTTTTCAAAATGTAACTATTATCTTTAGTATAAAAGCAGTGCCTGCTTGTAAAATATACGATAATCAAAAAATATATGTTTAAATCCCCTTTAATTCCATAATTCAGAGATAACTACTACTAACATATTGGCCCAGATGCTTCTAGATTTTTTTCTATATTTATGAACTCAAAAATGATTGTTTTTGAAATAAAAATGGGACTGGACTATGCAGTTTCATGTTAATATATTTCCATATCAATAAATACAGATACACATCATTTGTTTTCATTCTTGTGTGTTATTCTGTTGTTTACATGGGGCATTTATTATACTTTATCCTATAATTCCCATGGATGGATGTCTAGATTTCTTCTAGTTTTTCCCAATACAAACATTTTTCTCACCTTTGCCCACTTAAGTTCCTAGAACTGGAATTGTTGGAAATGTGCACTATTGATACATAGTAGCAAAACATCCTGAGAAATGTTGAAACAATTAACACTCATCAGCAGTGTACAGATGTGCTATTCCCACCATCCTTCTATCCCAGTGGATTTTAAAAATCCTTTAAATCCTTGCAATATGATAGATTAAAATGTTACATCATTTCAATTTTCATTTCTTTGATTACTAGCGGAATTTTTTCATATATTTATTTGTCATTTGTAATTGTTTTTTCAAGACATTTCTATTCCATCCTTTGCCACTTTATCATCTCTCTCCCTCTATGCGGTGGAGAGGATAGGGGAGGGAAGAATATATAAAATATAGAATTCTAGAGGAATATGTAATAAAATAGTAACATTGGAATAGCTTTTCTTCTTCTTTCTTTCCTTTTTTGTTTTTTGCTTTATTTATATGATCTATTTTTTTCACAAAGAACACACACTATCTATGTAATTAAATCCTGGCCAAATATGTGCAGCTCTGGAATGTGTTTCTGCAGACATATGGTGCTTTATACACTGATCGTTCTGGTTCAGAAGCTATTTTCTAAGCAGCAAAAATATCAGCACTCTAAAAATGCAATGAAATGGCCTATGCAGTTCAATATATACAGAGTTTTAAAAACACATGAAGTGTCATTTAAAACATGCTGGTAATTTCTTGGGATGCCTGGCTGGCTGAGGTGTTGGAGCACGTGACTCTTGATCTGGGGATTGCAAGTTCGAGCCCCATGTTGGGTGTAGAGATTACTTAAAAATAAAATCTTTACCAAAAAACCAACATGTTGGCAATTTCTTAAAAAGTTAAACATAAATTTAGCATATAACCCAGCAATTCCACTCGTAGGTCTCTACCCAAGAGAAATAAAAACATACCCATGAATACGGACACAAATGTTCATAGAAACAGTATTCATCATACCCAAAGAGTGGAAACAATCCAACTGTCCCAAATGGTGAATGGATGGACAAAATGAGGTATTTCCATACATCGACATACTACTTAGCAATAAAAAGGAACGAACTGCTAATATGTGTTATAACATAAATGAACCTCAAAACATATGTTTTAATGAAAGAAGATAGATGTAAAAGTCCAAATACTATATCCAGAAATGTCCAGAGAAGGCCAACAGAGAGAATGTAGGTTAGTGGTTGCCTACGGGCTGGTCTGGGGATGACAGTGGGGAATGGGCAAAGAAATCCCTTTGGGGTGATGGAAATGTTCTTAAACTGGATGGTAGGTGATGGCTGCACACTCTGTAAATATTCTGAAAGCACTGTCCACTCAACATAGGTGAATCTTGCAGTTTATCAAGTACACCTCAACAAAGGCTTTTTTTTTAAAAAGAATCTAAAACACATCATTCAAAATAAACTTATAAGTGAAATATTTTCTAAAAGTTCTTAAGTTCACAAAGCAATTACTGAAATTTATCTTCCCAATTTTGTCTCTCCCATTTATCTTCTCAATTCTCTCACACCAACATCTGATAAATTTTAGAATCTTTCCATTTCCTTCTTTTGTGGATTTGAAAACTAGCTTAAGTATAAATTTCAAATTTCAATGCCTTCTCCCTTTCTATAGTCAGTAATGTGAAGCCTGGCCTAAATCTGGCAGAGAGCCACAATTCTGGATACAGGCACTGAGAAATGTTACTGAGAAAACCCTAGACTATGTCAGAGTTCCCAGACAAAGGCACAGAAGAACTGCCAAGGTCTAAATAACTAAGGTTTTTTCCTTGAGTCGCCAGAGACACCGTCTGGTTTAGGTAAGACAACTGAGAGCAGAGGCAAACACTTTGCTTTTTCAGTCCTTATCTAGCCAGGTTCATCCAGGTGGTTTGTCTACACAAACTTACTTGCTGAGGAGTTTCAGTGTGTCCATCTTCACAGTGATTTATCCAGAGGCTAGCATCTTTCTTCCCTCAGCGATAGCTGACTTTTCCCACCAGGCTTTTGTGTAGGAGAAAGTCTGACACATTTTCAGATGATGTAGATATTCATGTATTTTTATCAGTTGTTGATCCAGGACAGAATTCCACAATCATTATTTTTGACTGCAGGTGTATGTAGGCTGCTAACCATTCCCAGGATCCATTTTTTTGTTTGTTTGTTTCCTTTTAGTACTAGAAGTGCCAGCTTCAGCAGGCAACATGGCCACCCGACTGGACACATGATGCCCTAGCTTCCCTCACTGTGAGATGTGTGTGTTGGCTAAGTGTTCACCATGCAGAAGTGATGTGTGCAACTCTGCATCTCCCCCTGCATGTCCTTTCTCTCCTCTTCCCATAGGCTGGGATGGGAACATGGCATGGCACCATGGGGACAATGGAATAACGATGTAGATGGAACCTGGGACTCTGAACCACACTCCTATTTCTGAATTGATAGACATGGGAGAGAAATAAGCTTTTTTGTTTCATCAGCTTAGCTTATATCCTAATTAAAATCCTGGGTTAGGGCGCCTGGGTGGCTCAGTTGGTTGGGCGACTGCCTTCGGCTCAGGTCATGATCCTGGAGTCCCGGGATTGAGTCCCACATCGGGCTCCCTGCTCAGCAAAGGAGCCTGCTTCTCCCTCTGACCCTCCCCCCTCTCATGTACTCTCTCTCTCTCATTCTCACTCTCTCAAATAAATAAATAAATCTTTAAAAAAATTTATAAAATCCTGGGTTAGGCATCAGAAGATCTGTATCCTAGGTCCACTTCTGCTTTTAACTAACTGTGAGGCTTTGGTAAATCACTTTATTTTTCTGAACCTCAGCTTCTGCAACTTAAAATTAAAGGATTAGACTAGAATGGGAATCCTAACTTTTTCATACGATAGACTCCTTTGGCAGACTGACAAAGAAAGTCTAGAGGCCCCTTCTCGGAATAATGCTTTCAAATGCATAAAATAAAATACATGAGATTACCAAAGAAACTAAATATATTGAAATATAATATATTATAGTATAGTATATAATATATAGACCCTTTGGGAGTCTGTGGATCCCAGTTAAGGACATCTGACCTCTAAAGTTCCATTTTGATAAAAATTTCCTATGAGTTTATGATTCTATTTAGGACATGAGAGATTTAAAAAAATTAGTAAGTCTCCTATATTGTTTATATTTTAGTTGTCTATATATTATGATGGTTTGACACCTTAAAAACCTTTCTGACTGGGGAGACACTGCCCCTCCCAGGGCTAGCCAATTCTTAGAGATAGCAAGGGCTCAGCCAGGAGCATGCCTTTGATATGCAAAACTGACCAATCCAGAGCCATGCCTCCTCTATCTGGCTTGTGCACCCCAGGAGGCCATATTCCCCTGCCTTAATCATCCCAGGGCCAGGTAGCAGGCCACTAGGGACCACGCCTATAGTTTAGAGTGTACCAAAATGATTCAAACTAGCCAGTCCTAAACTGTTAATCCTGCCCTGCCTTGCCTTTCCCATAGAAACTCCAATAACAGCCATGGCCTAAGCTCTCCCCTCCCTCTTGCCCCTTATGCCTCCTGACCAACCCAACCTATGCTCATGTTTCCCCAGGTGACCCTATGTGGTGTGCTAAAACCTGTGAGTGTAATAAACTTAGTTTTCCTGAGCCTCTCCTGTGTCTCCTCTTGTGGACACCTGACTAACATCACAGAAGAGAACACAGAACACTGACCCTGAAGACTGTGTCAATGGTCTTCCAAATGCGCTGGGATCCCATGTAGAAATAACATCCCCACTTGCAGACAGCCAATCCACAGGCGAAGAAAGAAAGACTCCTAAAATCACACAGTTTGCCTTAAGGATTAAGTTGTAGCACCTTGTTTCCTAGTTCATTAAAGCTGAAACTATAAAGAAGGTGTCTGGAGTGAAATAATGAATTTGCTCCATGAAATAGATATTAAAGAGTAAATCCCCTGTAGCACATCACTCTTTTATTGTAGCTTCCATAAACTGAAATGGCTTTTCATATTGTTGGGATGTAGCATCTCTCCTCGAACATCTACAGAGAGCTGCCCTGGTGACTCACTGAAGATAAAGAAAGTCCTGACATTAGTGATAGTAACACAGTCCGGAAGCTAGTTAGCTTTGGGTTGGTGCCTCAGGGTTAACCTTTTTATACTGGGTCTAATTTTACTGGAAGTTAATAACTCTATGCCATGTATTTTGGAAGAATTTTCAAATGGACCTTTCATCATTACAAAAAACCTGTCTGGATAGATTGATTTGGCCTCAGTGTTTTAAACATTCTTGGGTGTTCTGCTTTTTGCTGGGTCTTACCTCGAACAAAGACATAAGCACTATATTGTTCATAATATTCTCCCATTCGTACACGGATTGTGTAAAGGCCTTCATCTTCTTTGTTGAGATGAGAAAATGTCAGTGTTGCTCGATCTCCGCTCCAAAGTGTTTGAACCCATTTGGATGAAGAAACAGGTGCTCCTGGAAATTTTTTTAAAATGTAAGAAAATTAACTCAGTTTCCCCCCATTGCTCCCTTCTTTTTCCATCCCTCCCTCTCTCTCTCTCTCTCTCTGCTTCTTCTTCTATATTGAAAGCTATTTGACTGTTAGTAGAGGTCTCTAGGGCTTTGAGCCATTCTGCCATGCTTATATTGATAAAAAATGCTGTATCAGAAGTGAAGGGACCAGGGCCAAATATAAAATCTGCAGGGTCCAGTGCAAAATGAAATTGCAAAGCCCCTGTTCAAAAAGCAAAGAAAAAAATACAGTTACAGGTACTAAAATATAAGGCTTTTTCCTCTAAAAATATTTTACTATATATAAAATATAATTGGGGTAACACAAATTGCAAAAAAATATTTTCATGCCATAATTTTATATACAAAAATAATTTTTTATTAATGTAATACCTTGATTGATAATAAGATATTTCAGGCTTGCTTTTCTGCAAATTCAGTTATTAGGTCATCAGATTTATACTTTTGGCAACTTCCTTTTAAGTCAATATAATTGAGGGGCACCTGGATGGCTCAGTCAGTTCAGTGGCCAACTCTTGATTTCTGCTCAGGTCATGATCTCAGAGTCATGAAATTGAGCCCCACAATTGGGTCTGTACTCAGGCAGAGTCTACTTGTCCCTTTCCCTCCCCTTCTGCCCCTCCCCCCTCACTCCCTCATCCCCCCACCCCCACCAAATAAATAAATAAATCTTTAAAAAAAAGTAACATCAGTCACTCTTTACAAATGCAAGATCAGAAATGAGTTGATAATCTTTAAATTTTGAGAAGGATCTTTCTGCTGATGCAACTATTACTGCAGCTGTTAAGAAATTGCATACTAAAAATATCATATAGTTTTATACTATACAGCATTATATAGATAAATTCTTATAAAGTTAACATTGGGTTAACTTTCTGATAAATTATTTCAAAATATAAATTTTAGTACTCTAGAGCTAATGATTCTTAAGGAACAAAATTTCTAAAAAAATTTGATTTCATATAGATCAGTTTCACATAAGTCTGAATTTAATTTTAAATGTAATTTTACATAATAATATTTTGATATTTTCTCTATCATGTTCTATAACTTGTGGATGTTATACAAGAAACTGAAAATGATTTGTATATAATCCAAATGTCTGTTTATGCATTCTATTCACTGTATCTTTAATTACAAGGAAAAAATAATTTTAAGATTATCTTCCTTATTAATAATTGCTTCATCCACAGTTTCATATGAAAAAAGTGTTCTCTTTCATTGAATGCGACAATCTTTAAGCTTAATTTACATTTCTAAGCCTCTGAATATTTGCTGTGCCTTGTTATAGCAGTTTTCAATACCAGGGATTTTCAACTCTGAAGAATTCCAACAACTGCTTCATATGCTTTACTTCAATGTCTATACACGTGATTTTATTTTGTAGTATTTTACTGACAAAGTTTACTGCCTGGTTGCTGGTAGTTCCTGTCTGGATGCTCAGGTCAATAAGTTAGTATTTGTGCAGATGCCACAGAAATGAGCTCTGGGGAAGGAGGGCTGGGCTGGCAAGCTCCGACTCTGTTCCAACTGTAGGTTCCCATGCTGCCCCCCACTTGGAGCCCCTTCCCTTCCCTAGGGCCATGTTCGCCATCCACAGTGCTTTTGCCATTATTGGCTTCGGTCTCGACCCAGATGTTCCAGACTGCCCCAGGTACCTGTGTGCACAACTGAAGTTCAGGCCAACTGCTTGGTGAGCATGCTGCTTTCTGCCCACCATGTCGAGGGGTCAGTGGCCATGCTCCATAGTCCCACTGGACTTCCGTGGACTTCCCTTAATTTTACTAAATAAAATTAACTTATAAAATGAATAGATCAGTAATTTATAAAAATGCATTTTTGTAATGCTTTCCACAGATTACTTGGTGATAAGAAATTATAACCTCCACAAATATATTATCAAAGTTCTGCTACTTTGATATATGTATAAAAACTCTTTCAACATCCAGTGGGTTATGCCTTCTAATGTCCAGATTCTGCCAGTTCTGATAAACAGGTCTGTGGTCTTATGGAAGCTCGTGCTCGGGTGTCAAGCCCCGTCTGCCACCTTCTGTGAATAAGAACCAAAGTGAGAATTCATCATAAAGGCTCACCATTTCGGTACCACTGGATCTCTGGCTGGAAATGCTTAATTTCAGGAGTGATAACTACACGGCAGCCTAGACTCATTGTCTCTCCCTCTCTTCCAAAAGACACATCAAATTTGTCATCAAAGTGGATCTCAAACTTGGATGCATAACCATAAGGTGTCACGCCAACTGGGTACAACAAAAACAAACATCAGCAATTTGTTTTTTTTCTTATCAAAGAGACACTAGCATTTTAATAAGCAGTCACAACAAACATTGATCAAATGAACTCTCTGGGCAAAAATTAAGTCTTATAAAGAAGTACAAAGCACATTCCCATATATTATGATGTGAAATGGAAATTCTTGCTTCATTGGTCAGATAAGCTCAATATTTATTTTTATAATTGCAATGAATAGAATTTTAAGGGGCAGGCTTAATACCTCACATAGCACGTAAATGAATACCACATTTAGCTCAGACTTAAATACTTAGCACAATATATGCACTTTTTAGATTCCTAGTTCATTTAAAACTCAACTGCTGTACTCTCCAGACAAACAGTCAGATCAATCCCTCAGAGTATAAAAATAGTTTTCCAACTTATTGGAGAAATTTATTGCTTCAGGGCGCCTGGGTGGCTCAGATGGTTAAGCGTCTGCCTTCGGCTCAGGTCATGATCCCAGGGTTCTGGGATCAAGTCCCACATCGGGCTCCCTGCTCCTTGGGAGCCTGCTTCTCCCTCTGCTTCTCTCTCTCTCTCTCTCTCTGTCTCTCATGAATAAATAAATAAAATCTTAAAAAAAAAGAAATTTATTGCTTCAGTGTCTTTAATGATCTGAGTGAGAAAAAAATAAGAAATTTCAAACTGAAAAGTTTATAATATTGTGACTTTAAAAAATATTTTTCTTAGAAATATCTTACTTACAGATTGAGTAAATACCTGCATCATAAACCCTCCCAGGTTTTATTTTCTCTTTTCTCAAGGGAAAGAGCTTGGGAAAATAATGACTCCGTTAACGGGTTACCATGCCACATACTTGAATTTGACAAGTCGTCTAATCCTTACAAAACCCCCATGGCACAGATATGTTTTTCCTTCTCTTTCAGATGAGAATGGAGAAGTTCACAAAAATAATACACAGCTAATGTCCAGGTTTCAAAGGTATTATGTGTGAAATTGAAATTCAAACCCATAGCTGCCTGACTCTAAAATTTAGGCCCTGTCTCTCATATTTTATTTCTCCTCCTAACACCTCTTAGAATTAGTTTGAAAATGCAAGCTAAAATTTACTGAGTTCAACTTGTGCCAAGTATTGTTCCCAGTGTTAAATATCTATTAACTCAAACCTCATAATAGCTCTCTCGGGTAAGTTCCATTATCATCTCTCTGTTTTATAGATGAGGAAACAGAAGCATAGGGAGGCCAAATTAACAGCCCACAATGACCCTGTAGAGCCAGAATTGACACTGGCAGGCTGTTTCCAGAAGCTGCGCTCTCCAGCAATCCATAATATTGCCTTGAATCTGTGTGTCCTCTGGCAACCACTAACCAAGAGTGAAACAACACCTCTTTGAAGCACAGGTTCCATCTGCCCCACTTCTATAGGATGATGTCCCACTAAGATCGAAAGGGAAACAATTCAATCAGACCTTGCTGTTTGGGAAGCCAGGCTGGCTCCAAAGCTGCCTTAGGGAGTAGAGATAAGAGTTACAAAATAATAAGGGTTAGGTCGGGGTTTGGCAAATCTGTCAGCTGGATCTGGACTGCCTCCTGCTTTGTACCATTAGAAATAATTTTTCAATTTTTTAATGGTTGAGATAGAATCAAAAGAAGAAGACTATTTTGTGACACAGGCAAAGTCATAGGAAATTCAAATTTCAATGTTCATAAATAAGGTTTTATTGGAACACAGCCATGCTCATTTATTTACCTACTGTCTATGGTGACTTTTTTTTTTTTAAGATTTTTTATTTATTTATTTGAGAGAGAGAGAGAATGAGAGATAGAGAGCATGAGAGGGAAGAGGGTCAGAGGGAGAAGCAGACTCCCTGCTGAGCAGGGAGCCCGATGTGGGACTCGATCCCGGGACTCCAGGATCATGACCTGAGCCGAAGGCAGTCGCTTAACCAACTGAGCCACCCAGGCGCCCTATGGTAAATTTGTGTTGCAATGGTGGCATTGAGTAGTTGTGACAAAGACCATAGGGCCCACAAAGTCTAAAGTATTTACAATCCTAATGTATTTACAATTTACAAATTACAGTTAGTTTACAAATTATAATTACAGGAGTCCTTTGCAGAAAATGCCAACTCCTGTCTTAGAATATGGTTTAGAGGGACACCTGGGTGGCTCAGTCAGTTAAGCATCTGACTCTTGATTTTGGCTCAGGTCACGGTCTTGGGGTCATGAGATCAAGCCCTGCCTCGGCTTGTGCTGGGCGTGGAGCCTGCTTAAGATTCTCTCTCTTGGGCACCTGGGTGGCTCAGTTGGTTAAGCGACTGTCTTCAGCTCAGGTCATGATCCTGGAGTCCCTGGATCGAGTCCCGCATTGGGATCCCTGCTCGGCAGGGAGTCTACTTCTCCCTCTGACCCTCCCCCCTCTCATGTGCTCTCTCTCTCAAATAAATAAATAAAATCTTAAAAAAAAAAAGATTCTCTCTCTCCCTCTTCCTCTACTCCCCCACCCCACCAAAAAAAAAAAAAAAAAAAGAATATGGTTTAGAGTTAGAAAGACCAACTTTTAAGTCCCTACTCTACCCTTATGTGTGGTTTTGTCTCATGATTTAACCTCTCTAAAACTATTTACTGATCTGCATAGCACAGATAAAAGACACCTATTTTATAAGCTTTGGTAGAGCATTAAATGATCATTGCATATAACAAAATGTCTTAGTGTGCTGTCTGGTACAACTGATCAATATATATTAACTATCAGAACAGAACCACGGGCAGGAAGCTTTATCTATATTTATCAGCATATTCCAAGCACCTAAACCAGTACCCAGGACATAGTAGATGTTCAATAAATATTAGTTGAATAAATGAAAAAAGTCCTCTGTTTTCTATGTGGGGAACAACTGCACTCAATTCAGGGACCAGTCAGAGGAGAATTTGAAAGATCAAGAAGTTAGAGAAGTAAGGGTGAGCTGGGCTTTTAGACCCTAGTTTGATGGAGAAGAGAGAAATGGGAGAAATATGGATGCTGATACGGCAGTGGGAATGAGCAGGATACATTCAGATGATTGTGAAATAAATGATTAATAAACCTGTCTTAGGGACAATGGGAGATAAGTCATAGTTTCAAAATGTTCAACTATTCTATCTCAGTATGAGTCAAATGATGGGAGAAAAACACGATTTGGGGTGTGTTCCTCCCTCACTCCTACCGATCATTCCCTCCCACCCACCCATGGGATTGATACTAAAGATTAAAACTTGGAATATTAAAATTAGGAGCCATCCCACAAAATTGATGGAACAGGTCATCTACGGACATCAAACTAACCAGTTAGGTGAAAAACTGACCCATGAGAAAGTATCTTCCTCAAGCATTTTCAAAACTATCACTTATTTTTAATGTTCAGAAAATAAGTTCAGGCTTGACTACCTTTTTCAGTCTGATCACCATAAGCATCAAATTATCTGAACAACCATGAGGGTTTTACTTTTATTGGTTCCTATGAAAAGATGTTCTGATATAGGTGAAATGATTGAAGTTCACAAATTACCACAGATCAGAATATTTTTAATAGTTTGTTATTAAAGAAAATTTAGATATTTTATTTATTTATTTATTTATTTATTTATTTATTTATTTATTTATTTTCAGAGAGGGAGATGAGGACAGGAAGAGGGAGAGAGAGACTCTTAAGCAGGCTCCATGCCCAGTGTGGAGTCCAACACGGGGTTTGATGTCATGACCCTGAGACTATGACCTGAACCGAAATCAAGAGTCGGATGCTTAACCGACTGAGTCACCCAGGAGCCCTTAGATTTTATTTTAAATTGCACTTCATAAATTAGTGTATTTATTTATTCATTCATTATCAAATACCTATTCTGTGTCAGGCGTTGGGGTTTAGAGATAAAAGGTCCAGCTTTGCCTTCAAGTGGCTTGGAGCTCGGTGAGAGAAAGACACAACAGTTAACAGTGTCCAGCGTGATGGATGCTGTGGTGGAGGTGCTGCGGTCTCCTGGGGACACCTAACCCTGACTGGGTCGACTTGTGGGTGGCAGTGGGAGTCAGACATGAATTTCTCCAGGAGGTGATGCTGACGTGGATGCTCTGATACAGGACAGACTTGTGTGTGGGGGGGTGAGCATGGTTAAATCTCTCTGCCCAGGTTTGTGTAATGATCTTTTTCAGTTTAATACAGAAAGACTTAAAAACACTTGCCAGTTTTAGCCCATAATATCTGGGCTTTTATAAAACCAGAACGAAGCAGTTACATTCAGAAGGAGAATAGTAACCAAGAATCTAAAAAATAAAACCCAGCATAGATAGCTATTATATACATACTACCATATATTATAATAATCCTCTCTTTTATTTCAGCATTATAGAATGGCTTATTCTGCTGTATTTTAAATAGAGATGACACTTAGCAAATATATTTTTAAACTTACAGCTGAGGGGCAGGGTGGAAACCCCAGCATGGAAGCGAGTCTCATCAAACTCTCCCTTATATCCTAGAAAAGAAAGCAGAAATGCATGTGAACTGCTGCCTGATTTATTTTTTATCAATGAGAATAAATTTTTAAAAATACACTTTGAATAAAACAAGTGCAGCAAACCTACTCTTTACCACGACCGAAGCATATGCTGAAAGCTCTCCTTTAACGTTCATCGCAGAGGCCCGGTACTGAGCAGTGTCTTCAAAATCACATCTGAAAGGACAGATGGAGATGAGTGACCATCGCTACAAGCTGTTCTTCTATCAAGGATCTCTTTGCTAACATGGCACACTGCAAATCACTGGCCAGCACGTGGCTCGGGGGACTTTTGATGAAGCTGTCTTGGATCCAGCTCCCTGTGGGATTCTATATAACGCAGGATACCTACTACAGTTTCAAGCCAGGAGCACAGTATGGGAGGAGGACGCCTACAGCACTGTGACCTTGCCCAGGTTCATTTAAAATGTCCAAAAAAAACCCATGTCAACAAACTGTTAAGCACATAAATTACAGCAGGAACAGTATTATGATTAACTGGTCTAAAGTGGTGTCAGGAGCAGAAAATGTCTGCCCATGCAGGTAACTTCCCAGAGCACCCCATGGGTACAACTTTCCTGCTGGCCTCCCTCGGGAGAGTTTCAGTCTGGGGGCAACAGGGCGACAGAGAGGGAAAGACACAGTCTCCCCTACAGGACTCCCGCAGGCTCCCTGAGCTACAAACCGGATCCGGGTCTGTCTAATGTGTGGTTCGGTGTTCTAGCTTCAAAGTACAAATATGGTGTTTATCTCTCAACTCAACTAAGGTTCAGGTCACACTTGGAATTTCAGCCCACAGCACAGCACAGCAGCTCCATTTAGAAGTTCCTACAAGTTATAATACAGAAATCGGGATAGGTTTAATAATGGAGTAAGAGAAAGAATGATCTCACAGAGATGAACAAGCTAAGATTTCAAAGCAGGTTGTTTTGTGTCTTATCACAACCAGTGTCTGTGTTCTTCGTTGACCTTCTGGATTTAGTGTCATTTCTAAAAACTGATTTCTCGTTGAAATTTTATGGACATCAATGGAACTCCAGGAAGGTCAATATGGTTGCCTTTCTCATAATTATTTAATTATAAAGCAAACACATAGCTCACTGCAGCCTCAGTAGAACCACCAAATGGCAGAACTGAAATGACTTTAGGTCAAGGTCAGTGCTTGGACAATGTCCCAGGGCCCTAGGGTCCTGCTTGAAACCCAGTATCATGTGTGTCATCTGCTCTGATCAGAATGATGTAAATTTTACTTTGACATCTCAGCATGTCATGGTTTCATGTGAACTAAAAATGGTGGGACTTCTTCATCCACATAACCAGAATTGCATTCAAAACCATATTAGGAGATAGATTAAATGTTTGAGGACTTAGAAATTTTGAGGTGGGTTTGGCTTTCAAATTTTGCTTTGGATTTTGCTTTAAAAACATTCCCCTGTCCAGTCCTGCCTCCATCTGCAGGCTGACAGGGTGGGTGCATAGTTTCCCACACTTCCTGGGGAGCTGAAGGAGAGAATTTATCCTGGTGCAGCTTACTTTCACTGCCACCCACCACAATCTCCATGGCCTTTGCTGATTCAAGGCAAAAAAGGATAATGCTGCTGATGATATCGATTTAGAATGGGGAAGGATAACTAAATATAAATGCCTATTTATGTAACTTATTTTCTCACTAATGTCTAAGAAAAACTCTCAAGTATATAAAAGGATAAGGTACAAATTAATTTTTTTCTCATCATTACTAAATTCAAACGTAAGACCACTTTGTGACCATGGTGCATTTGGAAGAAAGGGGGACAGCGGTTAACTGCTGAGACTGCCTCCCCAGGCAACTGTCAAGTGACACACATGGACCCTGACATCCTCTTACGCATTGATCTCCAGAGTGTGCATTCCATATCGACTCTCAATAATATATTTTCCAGGGTTTGCATGGACATTGATTGGCACCTGGTTTTTATACCTGTGAGACAATGGAAACAAGGCAAAGTAAGTTGAAATATAAATAGCTTTATGATTAAAAGCACACACACACACGATTCTTGTTCATGAAGGGACACCCATAAACACAGCACTGAGGTTGCAGCAGCATCTGTTGAATGAATAC
Source organism: Zalophus californianus (assembly GCF_009762305.2). Classification (NCBI taxonomy): domain Eukaryota; kingdom Metazoa; phylum Chordata; class Mammalia; order Carnivora; family Otariidae; genus Zalophus; species Zalophus californianus. The sequence continues at coordinate 40,883,449 of NC_045608.1, read as the reverse complement.
AAAGCTACAGCAGATTAAATAAAATGCACTATAAATACAATTAAACTTCTCGATGAGCGTGCTTTCCTCTCCTCTATCATAAAAATTACATTGAAGAAGTTGACCATTCACAACAGTGTGGTGGAGTCTCATATACACAATGTTGAGTGAAAAGAGCCAGACACAAAAGAGTACATAGTATAGGGGCTCCTGGGTGGCTCAGTCAGGTAAGCATCTGCCTTTGGCTCAGGTCATGATTTCGGGGTCCTGGGATTGAGCCCTACATCAGGCTCTCTGCTCAGCAGGGAGTCTGCTTCTCTCTCTCTCTTTCTCAAATAAATAAATAAATAAATAAATAAAATCTTTAAAAAAAGAGTACATAGTATATTGGTTGCTTTTATATAAAGTACAAACCCATATAAGACCAAATTACTGCTGTTAGAAGTCAAGAGAGTGATTTCCCTGGGGTGTAGACAGCAGATATGAAGGATGCATCTTGGCGCTGATATTGTTTGGTTTCTTGTTTGGGTGCTGGTGACATGGGTGTGTGCAGTCTACAAAAACTCATCAAAGCTCTACATTTATATGTAATATGTACTTTTTGTGTGTGTATATTATACTTCAATCAAAGACCTAAAGAAAAACTCGTCCATTGTTGACAAGACAGAAAGAAAGGCTTTGTGTTGGGGGTTTTATTGTTGGCTGTCTGTGTGGGATGAAAGCAAAACATTCTTCCTACTAACATTCTTGCATGTTGTTAAAAACAATGTCATTGTATTGAAAGCTCTTATATTTAAGTGTTTTGTTCTGTTAAAAGCAAGCATGGCTTTTGGTTTGGAAGAACTTAAATATCAATCATGAAAGAAAAAGTCTGACAAATAAGAGTTGAGAGATTCCCTTTTTCTGACTGTCCTCTTCCTGGTTACGCCTCTCAGCCCTCAGAGGATAGGCCCACATGGAGGGGCCCTTCCTGAGACACCATCTTCTGATAAACACAGAAGAGTGTTCTGTGTCCTCTTGATTCTTCACCACGTCCTCATGCCTTCAATAACCAATGACTATGATGCCCAACCAGGCTTTTCTGCTGAAGCCATTTTCTGTCCAAAAGAAGAGCTAGATTTCACTTTTTTTCCCTTCAGACACACCACTTCATGTGCACAGATAACGTAAATAACACTAATAACCACAACTGAGACAGAGCATTTACTATGAGCCAAACAAGGTTCTAAGTGCTTTACACATAGATCAGAAAATTCAATCCTGGGGCACCAGTGTGGCTCAGTCAGTGAAGTGTCTGCCTTTGGCTCAGGTCAGGATCCTAAGGCCCTGGTATCAAGTCCCACATCAGGCTCCCTGCTCTGCAGGGAGTCTGCTTCTCCCTATTCCTCTGTCCCTACCCCCTGCTTATGCTCTCTCTCACTCTCTCTCTCAAATAAATAAATAAATAAAATCTTAAAAAAAAAGAAGAAGAAGAAAATTCAATTCTTAACAACAACTGCCTGAGATAGCCTATTTTTAACATCATTTTTCAGATAAAGAAACCAAGGCATGGAGAAGTTAAATAACTTGCTCCAGTTCACACAGCTAGAGAGCAGAGCTGGGATTTGAAACCAAGCATCCAGCTTGTGACAACATATGATCCTTCCATTTTCCAAATATACTCTGTTTAGCAGCATTTTATTTCTTCAGACTTCTGGAAATGGTTATAACGAGGTATGGGAGCAGGGAAAGTGGTGGAAAGGGAGAGAAAGAAAGGAAATAATCTTCAGTCAGTTCCTTCCTCTCCCCAGCTTACACACACACACCCTTTGTCCCTAAAACATATTCATTTTCTATACTTTTAAAAATGTGTCATTCTCTTTCTACGCCTAGCAAAATCCCAGCTCATCCTTTGAGGTTCAGATCAAATGCCATTTCTTCAATAAACTCCTCCCTGAAATCCCGCATGATATTAATTGTTCCTGCCTCTCTACACCAGTGTTACTTTGTTCAAGCTGCAAGATAGAACATTCACCACATTTTGGTTGGATATGTGTCTCTTCCATTAAGCTGTCATTGCCTTGGTGATGGGGGTTGTGTCTGATCCATTTTTACTTCTATTCCCACTCTCAAGGAAGGATGAGTCATGGGCAAATATTAGGCACTCAGTGTTTGTTAAATTGGCTTGAACAGAATTATTGTATAACAATAGATTAATTGTGGCTTCATAATGTTTGGATGAAGGAACAGAGTTCTGACAAACACGTACTTCATGATATGGCTAATTTAAAATAAGCACATGCCAAGAAAGTAAATTGAGGCTCTTTGTGTCTCGGTTCCCTCCGACGTGAAATGAGAGGGTTGCCCTGGCTGGGGGATCACAGCTGCGTGGCAGGTGGGGAGGCACAACCTTCTACCCCACCCACGGCAGAAGGGTGAGCCATTCCCTGCCAGCCCCAGAGTGTCCTCGGCCAGCTGTCTCACCAGAGCTCCAGGCAGACAGGGCTATTCGAGCAGAGATGGCCTAGAAAAAGAAATCTGCTAGGTGCTCCTAATTTCAAACATTCCTTGTATTGATGAATGACAGGGTAGAACAAGTTAAGCGGCATGTTCCTCAGAAGAAATTGGTCTCAGTAATTTCACACTTGACTCAAAAGCTCCCTATTGCTCAAGTTTGTGCATGAGCTGGGGTGTTTTCGGTAGTTCTTTTTAGTATAAGGAGAGAAATGTGACACCGAAGGCTATGGCAAGTGGTACCTGAGCAACCAATTTAGTGACACTCAGTTTGGCTTCGACCAAAAATGTTCGTATTTCCGTAAACTTTGAGTTAAAACAGTATCTTGAGGCTGCCATGGGTCGCTTCACCTTCCTTGCTTTTCAGCACTACCCCACTTAGCACCTTAATGCCTTCCCCCCAGCTAAATACCCAGGACTTTTCTAATGTGACCACCTGGCATAAGAAGTCAGTTTAAAATGTACATGCACACGATACACAACACTTTGAGGACCTTCGAGTCTTTCCTCTGGAACTCTGGATGGCAGTGTAAGAAAAGCCTGTTGTAAAGCAGCACACACGGATTGAGTTAAGAAGCAATTCTCTTCTCTTCTCTGAGAACTTCACTTAGTCATTCAGGTTTGGGGTCACTGTGAGACTGCCTATGTTCCACTATGAGATTTCTGGCCTGCTCTGTATATTCTTCAGAGCTTGTTATTTCTGGAAAGTGAAATTCCAAACAGGCTAGTCAGAGGCTAATTTTGGAGAGTAACCTACACTTTGGGATTATTTGTCAAAAGGCTTCTGAAATTCTTTTTTTTTCCTAGGATTTATTTATTTTAGAGAGAGAGAGTGCATGAGTAGGGGGAGGGGTGGGGGGACGCAGACTCTCTGCTGAGTGGGGAGCCCATAACATGGGCTCTGATATCATGACATGAGCCAAATCCAAGGGTTGGAGGCTTAACCAAATGCGCCACCCAGGTGCCCCAAGGCTTCTGAAATTCTTGTGACTATTCAGATGTACACCATTTTCCTTACCACTTTCACGTAGTTTATGAACTACTTATTAGTTAATGAGCTTTCATTATACTGTAAGTATTTGTAGGATAATATTCTTCCTTTATGTATGTAAAACACAGATTTCACTCCCCCAAATAAATGTCTGAATCTTGGGCTGACTCGGTAACAAGGGGGTGTAAGTGAAAGCTCTTTGGCAGCGTACAGCATGGTCAAGCATTCCGATTTTTTTCTATCAACAAATAATGCATGCCAAAATGATCTTTAACATGCTGAATCTCACCACAAACTGTAATTACTACTTAGAATCCAACTTTGTATTTTTAATAAATAGCTATTATCCACTTTAAAAACCAGTTGGCTGAGAGAGCTCTAACCCATTAGGTTAGATTTTGAACTTAAATAAATAAGAAAAATCTAAAATAAAACCCCAAACCCTTATGTTGGGAAGTAATTATAAATTATAAATAATTTTAATTTTAAACTATTTTAAATGTAGGTTGCTTTCCAAAGATAATATGGTAGTAATTAAAGCTAACTTTAAATAACATCGTGAATAACTCTAATCTTGTAAATAAATTCAATGTATGATTCTATTATGGAATTTATAAATTCTCATAATTTGCAAAAACAGAATAACACTTTTCCAAATCCCCAGACAATTCCTGAAGTACATTTCTTCTACTATTTTATTCTGAGGTTTTGAACTATTATCATGCCTAATGACAAATTTCTTTAAGTGTCTATTTGGCAGTAACTTTAGGGGCAAAGTGAAGAATTCCAAACAAGTATTTTAACTGTCCCGCTTGATGGTCTAGCCTAGTATTCGCAGATAAATCCAAAAACATGGGTGTTGAGTGAGTAAATGAGTGAACTGCTACTCACTAACACCAACACATTGCTCCAGTGAGTTTGCATGAATCTCCCCACAGATTACAATCCAGATTTTCATTGACAAAATTGATCTAGACTTTGGACTGGAAATCCAATTAAATCTGTCTCTTTTTTAAAAAAGGATAAAATTAACTCAATTCCTTCCTTTCTTAAAAGAGAACTTTTCTCTTTTCCCCTATTTCATATACTTTAAAAAAATCTGAATAGGCAATGCATTTATATGGTCCAAGAACCAGAAAGTATAAAGGTACACAGGGAACAGTCTCCTTCAAACGCGTCTGTCTTCAACCCAGCTCATTCCCACAGCTAACTGTTCTCCTTGGGTTCTTACAAATCCTTCCAGGGTTTCTTTATGCAAGTAAAACAAATACAAATGTAATCTTTTTCTTCCTCTTTTAAACCAATATGTAGCCTATTATACAAGTTATTATATAAATACAGCCTATTAAATTAAGTAAAACAATTTTGGCATTTTTCACCATATATATATACGTTTCCTTTTGTGTTGACAAAGCCCTCCTTCAGGATGGCCAGCTTCACTGTGGTGGTGCAGAAGCATCCTTGCAACTAACTTTTCTACTGGTCCCAATGCCTAAACAGGTTTCCTTCTGCTCTCAAAGTGACTTGGGAATCAGACAGTGCCCCTTGGCATCTCTGCACCTGGCCCTGATGAGTGATATGTGCTCCTGTCATTTAGTGTTTTCTGAGTAACCTCTAGGTTACATTTAGACAGACTTGGTCAGTACACGGGATTGGCCAAAGAGCAGCTGCTGCCTGTTCATATCATTTGTTAGACCTCAGGGATTTCCATGTCTCGAGGGTGCTTAGTGGAAACTTGGAACTTAACCCTCTTTGGAAAGGGCTCTAAGGGAAACAGGCCCCAGGCACACATGCCCTTGAAAAAGCATGGCTAAGGACCTAACAGCTACAAGGCGAGGCAGCATGACTGCAGAAAGCATCGTCACAAACTTGTTCCCATGATTCACCTCCTTCTATTCAGGAAGGCCATTCCCAATTATTTCTTTCATACTTGTCCTCAGTGTTAGGCCCAGAAAGCTACAGTTGAGTAACGAAAAGACATAAATGCCTGCAAAGTAATCACCAAAAACCATGGTTTGTACTTGGGTTGTGGGTCTCCTGCTCGTTGAGGGGGAAAATGCTTATTGAAGACTGGGTACTCTGTACCAGTGTTACAAAGTAAGTTAGAGCTTCATTTAATGATTATTTTTTAAAAGGCAGCATACCCAGGAAGGTACACTGATCCCACACACAGTTTACTCCCAGAGGTGGGTTTACCTGGAGGCCAATGGAGCTTCAGGTCTCTCACCAGCACGGGTGTCCTCAAGGCTCACTGCCTAATTTATATTATTAATATTCTTTTTTGTAAAGAGTGACCCTGAATTGTATGAGCTTCATGCCCCACAAAACCTGGATCTGACCTTGTTTACTGCCATAGCCAATTTTCAGTTATCTGCTAGCTGTCTAAATTTAAGCTTTATCCAAGGGCAAATCTTGCTCTCTGAAGTACCGTTCACTATTTTCTTAGTGGTCCACTGGTTCTTCTGTTTTCATATTGACTTTTCACTTGGCTTGCAAGGCAATAGGATTTTCTGTGAAATGCTCTGATTTCTCCCTATGGGGAGAATTTTATAAAGAATCGAGCTGTCTCCTCCAAGCACTAAAGGATATGCAGGAACTTGAGAAGACTTGTTACAGTAAATGAATAGCTTCCCAATTGTTCCTGAGACAAATCTTGTGTCTATATCTTCATTTTTATTTAAAATGAGCCCCTGGGATATAGACTCAATGTTAAGAAAAAAAAAATATTTCAAAGCTAGATGTGAAAGATTTAGGGAGCCAATCATACTATTTCTCAGCTCCATTAGTGAGAATAACTGAAAATTGACAGAATTTCTATTCTTCAATTTAACTAGGATTCAAAGAGTTGCCAATTTAGTCATCTCATATTTTTGTGGGGAGTCTATATTTTTTGCTTGTTTTTATTTTTTTTATTTTTTTCTTTAAATTGTTTATTGTTATGTTAATCACCATACATTACATCATTAGTTTTTGATGTAGTGTTCCATGATTCATTGTTTGTGCATAACACCCAGTGCTCCACGCAGAACGTGCCCTCTTTAATACCCATCACTAAGGCTAACCCACCCCCCCCGAAACCTCAGTTTGTTTTTCAGAGTCCATCGTCTTTCCTGGTTCGTCTCCCCCTCTGATTTCCCCCCCTTCATTCTTTCCCTCCTGCTATCTTCTTTTTTTTTTCCTTAACATATATTGCATTATTTGTTTCAGAGGTACAGATCTGTGATTCAACAGTTTTGCACAATTCACAGCGCTCACCATAGCACATTCCCTCCCCAATGTCTATCACCCAGCCACCCCAACCCTCCCACCCCACCCCCACTCCAGCAACCCTCAGTTTGTTTCCTGAGATTAAGAATTCCTCATATCAGTGATGCTTGTTTTTAAATCACTCCTTTTCCAGCCAACAAAACGTGATGCAGGAATTTAATCTCTAACAGAGTTTGAGCTCTCCTTTCATGAAAACACATCACTCTGGCTCAGTAACACCATCAGTGGTACATGGCATGGTTGTATTGTATTTTAGCAGCTATGTATTTAACAAGTGCTTAAGAGATTAGTATTTAGCTCCCAGAAATTCTTTTGTATCCTTTTGAAAATCATCTTTAACTCTAATTTTTAAAAAGCAGGAAAAAAAAGAATATTGTGCAATAAATAAATCTACTTGATTAAGGATTCCAATTATTCGTTTATCAGGAGTACATTTTAATTCATAAGAGGAATTTCTTACTGACCAAATAATTATTAGAGCTGAAAATTTGTTATTCTTCACACATTTCAATTGGAAAGTTTAGATTTTTTTTATGAGGTGGGAAGTAATCAGTTTCTTAAGAGGAAATATCCCTTTAATGGGCCAAACAAAGTATGCAACTCCATAGTCGCAGAGAAAGGTGGGGCTAAGGCTGATTGATTCCTAGCTTCATATAATATACCTTTATACTTTAAAGCTTGTAAATTGACTTTTTTGAAACTTCATTTTCATTGAAATATGTTCCTTGTCAGTTACCTCCCTTAGTCCTAGGCAGGTGTCTAACCAACAGAAATAATGGCCTTAAGAAAGGAGGAGGCAGGCCCTCTGCAGGGGGTAAATGCACCCTATGTTGCAGTATAAATGCCACACAGAATGTCATTGCCATTGGCATTTATACTGCAACATAGGGTGCATTTACCACCACTCCTGAGGATAAAAAAACAGCATGCCAAATACCTGTGTCAGGGAATTAAACAGAAAACATCTTTTTTAGGTTGGCTCCATCATTTTCATACTTCTGCTGTCTGTGACAGGTATTCATGACATATAACAGGAAAGTCTGGAGTTTAGGGATCATCCAGTCATTGACAATTGCAATGAGAGAGAGAAAATGGGTTCTTATTCTTTATGGAAAGAAAATTTCTTAAGACCCCGTATTGAGTAATATCTTCCATCCGGTTCCCTCTTCCGTGTGGCTTTAGAAAGTATGTTGAGATCTCAGGTCATGTGAGGAGTAGAGATGAAGCCTTCTGGGTTTTAATTATCTTTTTAAGAGCATTGCTTCTGGTCACAAAATAATACCTATACTGTATGGGAGCAAATTTCTGTTTACATTTTATGGCCCATAGCAGTTATAGCCATGTATTTTCTTTGTATGTAAGTATGTTGACTATATTTTAATACCTTATGCAATAAAGACCCCTTTTATAACAGGATTATGAAGTATCATAATATATCATAATGTACATGAGACTGTTCTTTCTTCTCATTCATAAAATATTCATCCTGGTATCCTTTCCTCACTATTTAAAAAATCTGTACAAACTTGTAGGTACTTTCACTGACTCTTGCGTATTCACAATGCTGAATATCTTCACTGGAGGTAAAATTAGTTTTGTGTAATAGATTCTATGAGTAATTTTCATACAGATAACATACCATGTGACACGAGGTTCCGGCCAGCCCGATACAGAACAATGTAATTTTACGTTTTCTTTCTCCCAAACAGTGTGGGAACGAGGTTTAATGACAAATTCAGGAGCATGGAGAAGATGATCTTCATTCAACTTTCTGTGAAATGCCTCAGTTTCTTCTAACTATAAAAAAATACATAAAAATATTATGAAATCAAAGTAACCTGTGCTGCTAAAATAACAAAAACCCAAATTATCATTTTTCCACTTGGAGGCTTACTTTTCTATTTAGACCAAAGGCCTTCTCTTTTTCCCTGTTTTTAAAAAAGATTTTATTTATTTATTTATTTATTTATTTATTTATTTATTTATTTATTTATTTTAGCAAGGGGAGGGGGAGGAGCAGAAGGGGAAGGAGAGGGACAAGCAGACTCTGTGCTGAGCATGGAACCCCACGTCAGGCTCCACTCAGGGCTCCTCCCAGGGCTCAATCCCAGGACCCTGAAATCATGACCTGAGCTGAAATCAAGAGTCAGATGCTTAACCAGCTGTACCATCCAGGCGCCCCTCTTTTCCCCTTTTAAAAAGATACATTTAATTTTTAACATCTCAGCAACATATTTTACTTTCCCCTAAGGTGGATTTCTTAAGGTTCTTTAGAACCATAATTTCTGTAGAACCTAAAATTTCATGGAGTTTGAAACTACTAAGTCTGTCTTTCTTTGACCCATACATTTTGATGTCTTTCTCCTTGTTTTCTTTAGTTTTGTTTCTCCAGAAGACTACATATTTCCTCATTCAAAACAAATAAATCTATATGTACATACACAGGCAATGTTACATGCATCTCTGCGTTTGTAAATTACATTAAATTGTCTTTTCTTACTGTTTTTGTCAGCGACAGGCGTTCTGCCTTCTCTCGAATTGTTACTTTCCTTGACTTCTTCTCAAAAGCTTCCTCCTGGTGAAGAGTGGACGTAGACTGTTTGGATACAGCGGACTGTTTGGATACAGCGGACTGTTTGGATACAGCGGACTGTTTGGATACTGAGGACTGTTTGGATACAGCGGACTGTTTGGATAAAGCAGACTGTTTGGATATAGCTGACTGTTTGGATACAGCGGACTGTTTGGATGCCGTGATTCCTTCTTCACTAGCAAGAAGATTCCTCTGGGCTATATAAGCAGCAGCTTCTTTAATTCTTTCTTCTTCCGTATCTGTAATTCCACTGACATGCACTTGGCTAAAATACAATAAGAGCAAAACATGGTTACTGTGGATGGCAGTGATAGGATTGCCTAATTTTTACTAAGTTCAAAGTATCAGAACTTAGACATTGTGTATCATGCCCAAAGAAAACCTGACAAAGAAAAACCTGGTAAATCAGAAGATAATTCTTCACATACAGAAATGATCATCACCTTAACCCATAATGGTAACAACAACAATAATACCTACTTTGGCCATGGTGTTGACAAGTGCTTCTTTACATACACTATCTCATTTTAAGCCTGCAATAACCCTAGGTAAACTCTTATCATTTCTATTTTAGACATATGGTAACAAGGCTCAGAGAAATTAGGTAACTTGCTTAAGGTCATTTCATTGGTTTCTTTAGGGTATTTAAATAGGATTGAGTCTATAATAAAAGATTAAGTTATAACCTTCCCTCCAGAAAAGATGACATTATAAAATGGGATATATTGTTCCTGTGCCTGTGATTCCAATATGGGACTATGTGCTTGATCTGGATTCTATAACTCACCTGATATAATGCATTGCCCAGAGCTGTTGCACAATTTACATGAGATCCTTATGCCTACTGGGTTTCTCTAAAGGTTATTTGTGTGTGTGTAAACATATTTAATGACATTCTTTATTTATGCTTGCACATAGCCCTGATAAGAAAAAAATGACCAAAATTTAAGGCGTGATGTTTATAAAAGTGACTTGTTTTTATTCATAATTAATGATGATGGCAAGTGAGTGGTAACATCCAAAAGTGCTATGCCTAATGTAGTAGTTTATGACAGAAACTGTGCTATAATTTATTAATGTTGTTAAAAACATGTAGATTATTTTTAACCTCCTTCAATACCTTTGTGGTCAAGCCCAACAGTGAGGAAGTATAATGATTATATTGAAGATTTTCTTGAAATTGAGTCTACTTAGACCTCTGAAGGCTGAATTTTACCTTTGATTTTCTTATAAGAATAATGGTTTCCAAATTTAAGCAAATACTGCCATTATGTTTATAAGTTTCTGGTACCGGAATCTGTGTAGTTTGCTGAAAAAGAGGGCTCAACATTTGCCCAAGTTTGAAATTTCTTATGGAATTTTACTAAAACATCTGGTAGACAAGATTAGTCTACTTTGTTTCTTACTAAACTCAGTGAGTAAAGTTTAATTTCTTTTTCCTTATCTCTATCTCTCCAAATATTAATAAGGTAGTCTTTACTAAGTAAGTGAGTAATATATCTGCTATAATTTAAAGAAAAGGGAAGATAGAAGATTTTCAGTTTAGTGTCTTGAAATAATTATCCCTAATTTCTTTTTAATGAGATAGGAAGTGAATGAATTAATAAGTGAATACAAGACAAACCATCATGAGGGCACCTGGGTGGCTCAGATGGTTAAGCGTCTGCCTTCAGCTCAGGTCATGATCCCAGGGTCCTGGGATCGAGTCCCGCATCGGGCTCCCTGCTCCTTGGGAGCCTGCTTCTCCCTCTGCTTCTCTCTCTCTCTCTCTCTCTACCCATCTCTCATGAATAAATAAATAAAATCTTTAAAAAAAAAAAAGACAAACCATCATGAGAATCTGCCTGGAATTCCATATAGAGGTAAATATATAACAGAGAGATTTGAAATGATCTTTGTAAAATGATTTGATAGATATAGTAATAGATTTTATTCAATGCTAGTCTTGCCCTGAGTTGAGACAATTCTTAAATAAGAGAACTTTAAGTTTAAGCTCACATCACCTCTAATGTGACATAGTTCGAGAGGTCAGAATGAAGTCCTGGTCTCCTTACTTTTCCATGGCAAATAAGCTGAACCTCAGGAAGACTGTAATTATTTCACATGAGATCTCAAATACACTTAAAAAATATTTTGACCCAGGACAGGAGGAATATTTTTCTTTAAGTAAATATAAGTGTATGTCAGTGATAACCCTTTTATAATCTGGGTACAAAAGCAAAAATATGCTAACATGCTGACAAAACCATACAGCTACAAATTTAAGATGAATTTCATGCCTCTCCAATACTCTAAACCTGCTGGTGACACAAAGTTAACTCAATTTATCTGAGTACAAGAAGTGAAATTTTCAAGTGCCATCCAGAAGAAACGGTATTTCCCAGAAATACACTATAATCACAGAGTGCACTGTATGTTGCATTGGCCAATCTCGGCAGACTCAGCTCTTCCATTGCCAGCCATGTAACTTTCAGCAAGTCACTGAGTCTTAATTTCCTTGTCCATAAATTGGTATACTAATACATCTCTAGAGCTGTATAGAGAACTTAGCAAAATAGTTTATATAAAGCATCTAGTAAGATTCTCAGAAAACAATCGGTACTCAACAAAGGTTCATTTTCCCCCCATCTTCTTCTTAGATTGTTAATACTGACAACATCATTATGAAGTGTTATTTTCAACATAAGAGTAGAATATAGGAGATGGATCCATATTTTAAAAAGGAAAAAAGGAGAACTAGAAATAAAACCAAATGAAAGCAAGAAGCCTCATTTCATGTGGTAAAGAGATGGAGAGGTATGCCATGTAGGTTAATGCTAAGTTAATGTGCTTTTTAAATATTTTTTTTTTAAAAAAACAGAGTGGGCTGGGAACAAAGCAGAAAATAAAATATTTTACTCCTCTAGCCTAGCCATCCCCTATAAAGAATGTCAGTGTATATTAAACTAACTGTGGAGAGGCTAAGTCTGGTAAGCCTACTTAGCAAAATATGCGTATTTCAATGGAAAGTTCACTTAAAAAAAATCAGAGATATCAAAGAGAAAGCTAAAAATAGCATATTATTTACCCCCTCACCTTCCTACTGGAATCAGAGCAATTATGACATTAGCTTCTGAAACAATTCCAGAAGAAACTATCAGAGAAGAATGGGAAGAAAAACACAGGGAAACAGAAGTAGGTCACCAACGATGACAACCACGTCATTGCCTCCTGAATTTCCTGATGGCATCTGCCCCGAGAGGAAGCCCTCATTTTGAGTATCACCTCAGCTCTGTGGATAGTTCTCCATTCAAAGGACAATAAACAGGGAAGGCTCTGAAGGTTCCCATTAAATCTTAATTTGGTGTCTCAAACAGGTTTCAAGATTCCTCTAGATATTATAATCATTCCAAAAAAGTTTATATTTTTTTAAAAAGATCATACACACATATTTACCTTATAAACACAGAAATTTGGCATTAATGGACTTGTAATTTTGTGATTATTTTGTTTGAAATTTGCCTCAAGATAAATAGTAATCTTTTTCACATTAAACAAATATAGGCAAATAGGCAGACATTAAAATTATGATGCCATTCTTTTACTTAGTCTATGTTATCTAAGATTTTTTTTCTTCCTAATGAATAATAATTGAAACCACACTGGCAACCACAATGGCTTCCCTCTGCCTAAATATAACATCTGATTTTTTTTTTTTGTTCATCCAATGTTTTATGGTTTTGAACCTTTCTCTCTCTAGTGACTATATATAGTGTCCAATCACTAGCATCCAATGCTCTCCTTCTTAATTTCAGTCAGTTACATAATTAGAACCAAGTTCCTGATCATTCTCTTTTGTCATGTAGCCATCCTAGGTGATGGCAGATTTTCACAATGAACATGTCTCCCTCCGTGCAGAGTTCCAAGGTTCCTCAGACCTTTCTCAATCATCACGTAGTTAAGTGTTCAATAAATGTCAGAGGCAATTATTATTATTACCTGACAACATTTACTCTTCACTTTCTAATATTTAAGGCCAGGAAGAGAATGCATACATACCGTCCTGAGAAAATGGGCACTATATAGTCACTTGGCAGATTTTCCTTCTCCTCCCCAGAGAGAAGGCTCTTCTTCGCTCTCTTTGCTTGGGGGCTCAACTTCGATGAATAATCTTCTAACATCAGACTGGAATCTGTAAGTCTGAAACAAAACCCCTAACATTAGGTAATAACCAATAATTGCATTGAAAATATTCAAAAATGCTTATACAGGGAAGTTTTAACTTGGGGGAGGTTTCACATAATCTTAGATTTCTGATGTTATAATATCTTTTATCTTTAGAACTAAAGAGGAGTGAGAAAGACCTCATACAATGCACTCTATATAGACACAAGAAAAAAATGGGTCTATGGTAATTTCATAGCTTTGTCCACCCCCACCCCGAAAGTTTCAAGGGAAAACAGCAGTGTTTTTGTAATAGTTCCAAATACTCTTTGCTGTTAAGTTAATGTTCAAAATTTGGGAAGTCTATAAAAATGGTTTTATCGAAATCTTTTCAGGGGATTGATAAAATATAAACTGTTCTGGATAGGAAGCCCTTCTCCACCAAACCATTTTGATGCAGGACCCCTAGGTTCAGCTCTGAGGCCTTTATGTAGTGTAGACAGACTCCTCTCTTAGAAGAAACACTGAGTTCATCAAACAAGAGTTAATATATTTTGTGTGAACACATAGTGTTAAGTAATTCAGAAAGTTACAGGGGTGTGATAAAGAACCCTTTGGTCAGTTCTGTTGTACACAAAAATCCACCCATGCACATTTGTGCAAATGTGTATTTGGAGGTAGACAGTGTTCTAATTAAACAAAAAAATGTATTAGCATGGCAGAAAACATGAAAGCCGAGATTGCACCTACAGAAAAGGATTGATAAAATCAAAAGTACAATCCGTCTTAATCTTCGTAGTTCTTGAATGAAATGAAATGCATTTTCATTCAAATATATACAGGTGGGCATAAATTTCAGGAGCTCATGGACTCTCTCAAATTAATCCATGGACTCATGTGAAAAGCCCCTGGTCTACATTGTAATGAAAGACATTCACAATAGGGAACTCTACCAGAACTCTGTACTATCCTTGTAATTTGAAATGATTCTAAAACAAAACAGTATTAAAAAGTTCCCTTGTCTGGAGAAAATTTGGGAAGAAAGTGAAGCATGTGTGTGATATGGCATGGAAAGAGCAAGCTGCCCAGCTGAAACAGAAAAACCTTCGAAACCATCCAAACCTGACCATTTCTCAATCTTTAAGAAGCATTAGGAAAAGCAAAGAGATGACCTAAATCAAAAGCAGAAGACAGGCCAAACACATACATAGTGCAAAAGGAACACATAATAATGCAGGTAAATCTCTCCTCTGCTAAACAAGTAGCACAGAACTGTAGGGCTTCTAGAAAGTACAGGGGGGTGCAGTGGTTCTGGGCCTGGGGGTATAGGGTGGACTACTGCCTTTGATCCCCAAAACACAGTGGCCAACTTCTTCCTCTCCCACTATCTCCTTCCCTAGGGTGAATATCTAGGTCCTAGTGTATGATCAGCATTAAAATTAAAGGTTAGAACCTTCAATTCAAGCTTGAGGATTGGTTACCAACTGGAAGGCTGAGTGAAATTTATTCCTGACTGCCTGTTCCAGGCAGCAGCAAAATGACTGCGTTCTATCTCCCCAGCAGATTACAGAGTACAGGCTGTGCTAATACAGGTCTAAGTTTAAAGTGGTATTTTCCTTCCCCTCTTTAATTCATTACCATGCAAAATAAAATTAATTTTGGAGTTTAAGAGTTTCTTTTTTTCCTATTTATAGAATATTTTCATTTTTTTTCATTTTGCTCTCACTTCTGTTGTTGCTCTTTTCTTTACTTTCATTCTAGTATCTATAGTCATTCTCATGAGCTCGTATTTTCAACATTTATTTACATTGAAACAGCTATGATTTGCCATTCTTTTTGTTATGTTAATCCTTTTTTGTCATTTTCCCTTTAAGATGAATCTTTGAAATGATGCACTTATTACATAGAATGTGCCAGGAGGTGATTATTCCATATGTAGGGGGCATGCCACCTACATATGTTTATTTACATGTTCTATGCAAATACTGCCATATAAATAGTCACACTTTATGAAACATTCAGTCAATAGAAACATTTTAAAGACCAAATTTGAGGGGTGCCTGGTTGGCTCAGTTGGTTAAGCATCTGCCTTTGGCTCAGGTCATGATCTCAGGGTCCTGAGATCGAGCCCTGTGTTGGGCTCCCTGCTCAGTGGGGAGTCTGTGTCTCCCTCTCCTCCCTGCTCCTGCTCTCTCTCTCGCTATCTCTGTCTCTGTCTCTCAAATAAATAATCTTTAAAAAAAAAAAAAGACCAAATTTGATGAAAAAAAAATAGTAGTGCTAATATTTCTTCCTATCTTTCTTTCCATGGTTTGCCTTTGTGGTCACCCCACTTTGGAGATCATAATATCGTATCACACTGCCTGTAATGACTCCCATGGTGACTTGTTATTCCTGAATTTATTCACAGGTTATGAAATCATCACAGTTCAGTTGAAAATATAGCATTAAAAAACTCATTAAATTTTACAAGAAATAAAATGCTAGTTCCTTAAAGTTATGTTTGTAGTCAACATACAATTTGGGGGAAATTGTCCTAGTTCCCCAGGATGAGTAACTTTATTCATACTTACATTAAGTAGGGATCTGCTTATTGGCTATATCACTTTCCCAAAGTGTGATAACCTATTGGCATGTTTCAGAAAAATGATGGGCTGTGGGCATTGTTTTTTGCTGACACTGCTCCCAAACCCTGCATCACCAATCCCTATATGCTTGGGTTCTAGTGCATTATCGCTTTCTCTTTCTCACTGCCTATGACCACTCATAGAGATGGATAGTTTTAGTTATCTTTGTATCTGCATTGTGTCCAGTGCCCGAAGGTGTTCAATAAATGTTTATTGAATGAAGTGAAATCATTCATCCTCCTGTCATCATACCCTAGCCCAGTGATTCTCAACCTTGGCTTCACACCAGAATCTGCTGAGGAGTTATTAAAAATGACCAATGTAGAGGTGGGACTTCTAGTATGATGGAGTGAGTATTTCAGCAGTTACTCTCCTCAAAAAGCAATGATAAAACTGGATACATGTGTCAAAACCAACCCATTCAGGGCTCTGAAAATCAACCAAAGGCATACACTACACTGTGAAGTAGTTATTCATAAAAAAGGACTGAACTTTAGGTATGAACAGTGGAAGTCTACATGGCATTCTGCCTAGCTTTCTCCCCTCTCCCAGCTCAGTTTATAACGTATTTCTATCAAAATCGAAAAAGGCATGGCAATCAGAATGTTCACTGCCAGAGGAGGCTGACCTGATTTGGAGCAGAACATGTTAAAACTTCACATCCAGCAGCATTGTGAGAAACACTAGCAATCTAAGTGGTAAACAAACAAGGGAAGACCAGCAACTCAGTTAGTCTCAGGTTCCAATCATGGTTGGAAAAAGCAGCAGACTGGTAGATCAGCCAGCCATTTAATAGGAAGATCTGGGAAATAAGACCACCATGGGAAGCCTTCAAAAGTTTTCCATGTGCCTGCATAGAAAAAACTGGATAGGACTCAAGTTATCCACACATCACTGGCTGACTAATCCTGTGTTCATGTGTAGAGGACAGACAAGAGAGTCTAGAGGTAAGCAAAGCCAGAATGTATATATTTAAAAGTTACCTGAACTTTAAGTGTCCTCCCTAACAAACATACAGATCTACTGCCAGAGAGTGAAAGCTTTTGTTTTAATACAATATGTCACCATTCATTGACTGGTCATTAATCTATGCAAACACAATGTGATTCCTATGAATTCAGGTTTAAAAATGAGAACAATAATTTAAAAAACAAACTGAGTAGAGACATCAGCAGTCACACAGTTTACACACAGTTTACACACACAGAGTAAACAGATTCTATAAGTGCATTTACACAAGTTATTAAAACCAAAACACAATGACAACACATTTAAGGGAAAATTCAGAATCCAGAATTGCTACAATATACTATCTAACATGTCCAATTTTTAACAACAACAAAAATTATGGAACATGCCAAGAAATAGGAAAATATAATCCATACCAACAGAAAAAAATCAGTAAATAAAAACTGTCTCTGGGTGGACACTGATGTTGGATTTAACAAAGACTTCAAAGCAGCAATTATAAATATGTTCAAAGACTAATAAAGGAAACCATGTTTAAAGAACTAAAGGAAAGTATTATGACAGTGACTCAAAAGGAGAGAGAATGTCGACAAAGACGTAGAAATAACAAAATGGGGGGGGCACCTGGGTGGCTCAGTCGGCTAAGTGTCTAATTCTTGATTGCAGCTCAGGTCATGATCTCAGGGTTGTGAGATTGAGCCCCATGTTGGGCTCTGCACTCAGGGGGAGTCTGCCTGAGATTCTTCCCCTCTGTCCTTCCCCCACTCATGCTCTCTCTCTCTCTCTTATTCTCTCAAATAAATAAATAAAAACTCAAATTTATTTATTTGATAGGGTAAGAGAGAGAGCACAAGCAGGGGGAGTTGGCAGAGGGAGAGGGAGAAGCTCCCTGCTTGGCAGGGAGCCTGACATGGGGCTCGATCCCAAGACCTCATGATCATGACCTGAGCCAAAGGCAGACGCTTTACTGACTGAGCCACCCAGGTACCCCTAAATAAATAAATGTTAAAAAAAAATTCTAAAATAGGATCAAATTAACATTGTATAGTTTAAAAGTATAATAACTTTAATGAAAAATTTATTAAAGGGACTCAACAAGAGATTTTAGATAGAAGAATAAAGAATCAGTGAACTTGAAGATAAAAATTATCCAATCTAAAAAACAGAAAGATGGGATGCCTGGATGTCTCAGTCAGTTAGGCGTCTGCCTTCAGCTCAGGTCATGATCCCAGGGTCCTAGGATCGAGTCCCACATCAGGCTCCTTGCTCAGTGGGGAGCCTGCTTCTCCCTCTGCCTGCCGCACCCCCTGCTTGTGCTCTATCTCTCTGATAAATAAATAAATAAATAAATAAATAAATAAATAAATAAAATCTTTAAAAATAAAAATAAAAAACAGAAAGATAAAAGAATGAAGAAAACTTTTAAAACCTTCAGAGATCTGTGGGACAATATTAAACATACCAATATATGAGTAACAGTAACATTGAAAAGAGGATCGATAAAGAGTAGGAAAATATATTCAAAGAAATAATGGCCTAAAGCTCCCCAAATCTGATGAAAACTATTACTCTATGGATCCAAGATGCTCAATAAACCCAGGTAACATACACACAAAGAGATACACACCTAGATAAAGCCAGAGAGAAATCTTGAAAGTAGCAAGAATAAAATGGTTACTCACATACAGGAGAAAAATATATTAATCGTTGACACTTTATCAGAAACAATATATCCCAGAAGGCATTGATATGATATATTTAAGTTCTGAAAAAAAGTTAATCAAAAATTCTATATCCAGAAAGACAAAAGCAAAAATAAACTATTGGGACTATACCAAAATAAAAAAGCTTTTGCATTGTAAAGGAAACCATCAATAAAACAAAAAGGCAACCTATTGAATGGGAGAAGATATTTGCAAGTAATATATCTGGTAAGGGATTAATATCTAAAATATGTAAAGAACTTATACAATTCCACATAAAAAATCTGATTTAAAAATGGGCAGAGGACCTGAATAGACATTTTTCCAAATAAGACATACAGATGGCCAACAAACACAAGAAAAGATGCTCAACAGCATTAATCGTCAGGGAAATGCAAATCAAAACCACAGTGAGATTATTGCCTTATACCTGTCAGAATGCTAGAATCAAAAACAGGTGTTGACAAGGATGTAGAAAAAAAAGAATCTTTGTACATTGTTGGTGGGAATGTAAGTTGGTGCAGCCACTGTGGAAAACAGTATGGAGACACCTCAAAAAATTAAAAATAGAAATATCATATGATCTAGTAATTCCATTATTGGGTATTTAACCCAAATAAAATGAAAACACTAATTCGAAAAGATATATGCACTCCTATGTTTACTAAAGTATTATTTATAATAGCCAAGGTATGGAAGCAACCCAAGTGTCCATTGAAAGGAAACAATCAACAAAACCAAAAGACAACCAACAGAATGGGAAAAGATATTTGCAAATGACATATCAGATAAAGGGCTAATATCCAAAAATCTATAAAGAACTTATCAAACTCAACACCCAAAGAACAACTAATCCAATCAAGAAATGGGCAGAAGACATGAACAGACATTTCTGCAAAGAAGAAAATCAGGAAATGACAGATGTTGGCGAGGATGCGGAGAAAGGGGAACCCTCCTACACTGTTGGTGGGAATGCAAGCTGGTGCAGCCACTCTGGAAAACAGTATGGAGTTTCCTCAGAAATTTGAAAATAGAGCTACCCTACGACCCAGCAATTGCACTACTGGGTATTTACCCCAAAGATACAAATGTAGGGATCCAAAGGGGCACATGCACCCCAGTGTTTATAGCAGCAATGTCCACAATAGCTAAACTATGGAAAGAGCCTAGATGTCCATCAACAGATGAATGGATAAAGAAGATGTGGTATATTTATACAATGGAATATTATGCCGCCATCAAAAATGAAATCTTGCCATTTGCAACGATGTGGATGGAACTAGAGGGTATTATGCTAGGCAAAATAAGTCAATCAGAGAAAGACAATTATCATATGATCTCACTGATATGTGGAATTTGAGAAACAAGGCAGAGGATCATGGGGGAAGAGAGGGAAACATGAAACGGGACAAAACCAGACAGGGAAACAAACCATAAGAGACTCTTAATCTCAGGAAACAAACTGAGGGTTGTTGGAGTGGAGGGGGGAGGAAGGGATGGGGTGGCTAGGTGATGGACATTGGGGAGAGTATGTGCTATGGTGGGTGCTGTGAATTGTGTAAGACTGATGAATCACAGACCTGTACCCCTGAAACAATACATTATATGTTAATAAAAAAGTCATCCTTATATATATATTCCATTCCATTATATATAAATTCCATTATATATATATTACATTACTTTATATATATATAAATATATATAATGGAAAATTACTCAGTGATAAAAAAAGGTAAGATCTTGCCATTTACAACATGGATACACCAAGAAGGTAAGTGAAACAAGTTAAAGATAAATATCATGTGATTTCACTTTATGTGCAATCTAAAAAACAAAACAAATAAACAAAAAGCAGAAACAGACCTATAAACATAAAGAACAATCTGATGGTTGCCAGAGGTGAGGGGGGTGGGAGGATGGGCAAAATGGGTGAAAGGGAGTGGAAGATACAGGCTTCCTATTATGGAATGAATAAGTCATGGAAATGAAAGTTATAGCATAGGAAATATAATTAATGGTACTGTAACAGTGTCATATGGTAACATATGGTAGCTACACTTGTGGTGAGCAGTGCATAATATATAGACTTGTTGAATCACTATGTTGTACACCTGAAGCTAATGTAGCATTGTGTGTCAACTATACCTCAATAAAAAATTCAGTATCTAATAAAATATCACTCAAAACTAAAGGCAAAGTAAAGATTCCCAGAAAAATAAAAACTGAATTGATTGCTAGCAGACCTGCCTTACAAGAAATGCTAAAGCAAATCCCTCAGGTTTAAAGGAAATGACACCAGACAGTAATCTAAACCCACACAAAAAAATGAAGAGCACCACAAAGTAAATAATTGGGTAAATATGTATATGAATATATATATATATTTCTACTCTCTTAAATTCTTTGAAGATATAAGATTGCATAAAACAATAGTTAACACAATGCATTGTTGGGTTTATAATATATATAATTGTAATATATACGACAATAGTTCAAAAGGCATGGGAGGAAATGAAGCTATATTGGAACAAAATTTCTATTTCTACCAGTAATAAATTACTATAAATGTGAAGTAGAATGGGATGAGTTAATATGTGTATTGTAATTCCTAAAGCAATCCCTCTGAGAAAAAAACAAAAAATAGAGTTAAGAAACAAAGAAATTAAATAAAATTAAACTAAAAATATCTATTTAACACAAAACAGGGCAATAAAGGAGGAACAAATGAACAAAGGATATGAGATATACCAAAAACCCCACAAAAGTACCAAATGTAAGTCCAGCCATTTTAGTAATTTTATTAAATGTGAAGGGATTAAAAACTCCAAGGAACAGCAGAGATTGTCAGAATGGATTTTTTAAAAAATCCAATTGTATGCTGCTATGAAAGCCACACCATAAATTCAAAGATATATAGGGGCCCCTGGCTGGCTCAGTTGGTGAAGCATGTGACTCTTGATCTTGGGATTATAAGTTTAAGCCCCACGTTGGTTGTAGAGATAACTTAAAAATCATAGCTTTGAAAAAAAATTCAAAGACACACATGTGCTAAAGTAAAAGAATGAAAAAGATATACTGTGCAAATGATAACCACAAGGAGCCAGAGAGGTTATATTAATACAAAAAAATACACTTTAAACTAAAATATTACTAGGGACAGAGAGAAACATTTCATAATGATAAGAGGGTCAATTCCTCAGAGAAGTATGACAATTATAAATTTATATGCACCAACAGAGTCCTAAAATATGTGAAGCAAAAAGTGACATAATTGAAAGAAAAAAATAGAAAATTAAAAATGACTGGAGACTTCAATATGGTACTCTCAATAACTGATGGAACTAGACAAAAATCAGCAAGGATGTAGGTGTCTTAAATAACACTATCAATCAACTTGACCTAACTGACCTTTCTAGAATACTTTACCCAATGGCAACAAAGTACATATTCTTTTCAACATTCTCCAGGACAGTTCATATGCTGCCTCACAAAACAATCTCAATCAATTTAAATGGATTTAAATCATACAAAATATATTATCTGACAGCAGAAGAACTAAATAAGAATCTATAGAAGAAAGGAATTTAGAAAATCCTCAAGTATTAGGAGACTAACAACATACTTCTAAATAACTCACTTATGAGAAAAGAAATCACAATGGAATTAGAAGATATTGTGAACTACATGAAAACAAAAAAACACAACATATCAAAATATATGGGATACGGCAAAAAGGTGGTTAGAGGAAAGTTTATAGCTTTAAGTGTCTATCTTAGAAAAGAAGAAAGGTCTCATATTATTAATTTAAGCACTGTAAGAAGTTTGAAAAAAGATTAAACTAAACATGAAACAAAAAGAAGGGAGATATAATAAAGATTAGAGAAGAAATCAGTGAAAGAGAAAAAAAGAACAACAAATAAAATCAGTGAAACAGTTTGGTTCATTGAAAAGATCAAGAAAATTGACAAACCTTTCACTAGACTAACCATGAAAAAAGAGAGAAGACACAAATTACCAAAGTCAAGAATGAAAGAGGAAACATCACTACCAACCCTACAGAAATTAAGGGGCTCACAAGCAAATGGTAGATGCATTTATATCAAGAAATTCAATCACTTAAATGAAATGGAAAAATTCCTATAAAGACTCAAAATACCAAAACTAGCTTGAGAAGAAATTAAAACTCTGAATGGACCAATAATAAATTAAAAAGTTGAATTAGTAATTTAAAATCTTTGCACAATTAAATGGCTTCACTGAAGAATTCCATCAAACATTTAAAGAAGAAATAATACCAATTGCTTCCTAATTTCTTCCAAAACAGAGGAGAAGGAAACACTTCCCAACTTTTTCTATAAGGCCAGTATTACCTGATATCAAAGCCAAACAAAGACATTATAGTAAAAGAAAACTACAGACCAATATCCCTCAAGAACATAGATGCAGAAATCCTTCACACAATATTAGCAAACTGAATCCAGCAACATATAAAATATTAAACTAAGTGGAGTTTATCCCCGGAATGCAAGGTTGATTTACCATTTGAAAATCAATTAGTGTAATATATACCATATTAACAGAATGAAGAAAAAAAATCACATTATCATCTCAATAGATGTGATAGTATTTGACAAAATTCAGCATTCCTTCATGTTAAAAACTCTCAACAAAACAGGAATAGAAGGGAACTTCCTCAATGCGATAAAGGCATCTATGAAAAATTCATAGCTAGTATCAAATTTAATAGTAAAAAGAATAAATGCTTTCCTCCTGAAATTGGGAATAAGGGTATGATGTTTGCTCTTGCACTTCTATTCAACACTGTATCCGAGTTTCTAGCCAGGACAGTTTAAAAAAAAAACAAAAAACAACTGAAAGGAAGAAGTCTATCTTTAGTTGTTGATAGAATCATATATGCAGAAAATCCTAAGAAATACAAATACACACAAAAATGCTAGTACTAATAAATTAGTTCAGCAAGGTCACAGGATACAAAATCAAAACACAAAAATTATATTTCTATGTACTAACAATGAACAATGCAAAAATACAATTAAGACAACAATTGCATTCACAATAGGACCAAAAATATAAAATATTTAGGAATAACTTTGACAAAGAAGTATAAAACTTGTATTTGAAAATGATAAAACATTATTATGATAATGGTGAAAAAAGATCTGAATAAATAAATATTCCATGTTCATGGACTGAAAGACTTGACATTGTTAAGATGACACATTTTTCAAAATTGTTCTACAGTTTCAACATGATTCTTATCAAAATCCCAGCAGATGTTTTTCTTTGTAGACATTGACAAGGTGATCTTAAAATTTATATAGAAATATGAAGGAACACATAGGCAAAAGATTTTCCATAAAAGAGGAACTAAGTTGAAGACTTATATTCACCCATTTCAAAACTTTTTCTAAGCAACAGTAATTAAACCCCTGGGATACTGGTGTAAGGGTAGGCATATAGATCAGTGGAACAGAACTGAGAGAAACAAACCTTTCTATTTATGATCAATTAATTTTTTATAAAGGTGCTAAGGAATTAAAGGGGAAAGAAAGTCTTTTCAACAAATGATGCTAGAACAATTGTATATCCATATGTGAAAGGATGAGTTTAGAACTTTACTCAATATCGCACATATAATTTAATTAAAAATGGATCAAATTTCTATATGTAAAAGCTAAAATTATAAAACTCTTAGAAGATCTGAAAGGGGAGCCTGGGTGGCTCAGTTGGTTAAGCGTCTGCCTTCAGCTCAGGTCCTGAGATCAAGCCCCAAGTTGGGGGGGGTCCCTGCTCAGTGGGGAGTCCGCTTCTCCCTCTCCCAGTCCGCCCTACTTGTGTTCCCTCTCTCGCTGTCTCTCTGTCAAATAAATAAATAAAATATTTAAAAAAAAAAAAGAAAAAGAAAACCATTCTTCTTGGCTGTCTGCTCCTCGAGACAGCCACTCCGCGTTTCTCATATCTGAAGTTCCATCTCTTTCATCTTCAGGACCCCCTAGTGGGTCAGGAGCAAGCACTTGAAGTTTGCAGTCTCTTTTTCCATTTCTAGTTTTCCATCAGCCACATTTCTCCCTCTTGCAAAACTTGAAAGACAATACTTTCTTTGGGGTTTTGCGAAAAGGTTGTTTTGGATCTACTTTTTTTTTTAATTTTTTATTGTTATGTTAATCACCATACATTACATCATTAGTTCTTGATGTAGTGTTCCATGATTCATTGTTTGTGCATAACACCCAGTGCTCCACGCAGAATGTGCCCTCCTTAATACCCATCACCAGGCTAACCCATTCCCCCACACCCCTCCCCTCTAGAACCCTCAGTTTGTTTTTCAGAGTCCATCATCTCTCATGGTTCGTCTCCCCCTCTGACTTACTCCCCTTCATTCTTCCCCTCCTGCTATCTTCTTCTTTTTCCTTTTTCTTAACATATCTTGCATTATTTGTTTCAGAAGTACGGATCTGTGATTCAACAGTCTTGCACAATTCACAGCGCTCGCCATAGCACATACCCTCCCCAATGTCTATCACCCAGCCACCCCATCCCTCCCACCCGCCACCACTCAGCAACCCTCAGTTTGTTTCCTGAGATTAAGAATTCCTCAGATCAGTGAGGTCATATGATACATGTCTTTCTCTGATTGACTTATTTCACTCAGCATAACACCCTCCAGTTCCATCCACATCGTTGCAGATGGCAAGATCTCATTCCTTTGGATGGCTGCATAATATTCCATTGTGTATATATACCACATCTTCTTTATCCATTCATCTGTCGATGGACATCTTGGCTCTTTCCACAGTTTGGCTATTGTGGACATGGCTGCTATAAACATTGGGGTGCATGTACCCCTTCGGATCCCTACATTTGTATCTTTGTGGTAAATACCCAGTAGTGCAACTGCTGGATCGTATGGTAGCTCTATTTTTGGATCTACTTTTGATTTAAAACAACTTCATTCAATGATCCTCCTTTGATATGGGTATCATGTCAGGCTCAACACTGTCTACTGACATTTCAATTTTCCTGTTTCTCAATCTCAACACTTATGGAGGTTTCAGGAGAACATCAAAGTTAGTAGATAAGTAGGAGGCTTTGAGTCCTTTCTTTTTTGCTAATATACTTCACAGAAAAAGCTACTTATAAGATATAAACATGAATTTAGTTTGATCAACATCACTCTTGAAATTACTGACATGTAGTGTCATAACAAACAACCACCCTTGGGTTTTTTTGTTTGTTTTGCATTATTTGCCTTATGCTTATCCTTTCTACCCCCTCTCCATTTCATTCTCAGCAATAGAAATATCTATTTTTAGTTTTTAAAAAATGTTTACTTAAATAGGAATATAACCACAATTTTTTCTTCTATTTATTGCTTTATTTTTCCACTATTTAAGTTTCCACTGATAAGTAACATTTTATCTTCTTTTTGGTAACTTTCTACAGCTAATGTATAGCCATGATCTAAAAGCAAGTACCACGGGGGTCCAAACCACTTCTCAACATGAATGTAGAACAGTCATGTGTCCTAAAAAAGGCGGATGAGTAAAACACTGGAGAGATTTAAATATTTTGTGGTTCTTATCTACATATATCGTTCAGTTTTTATTCATTTCTGACTATTTTAGCAATTGATCTAGATCATGTCCTATTTTTAAGCAGAAGTGAAAGAGTTTACTCCTTATTTCCTTGATATTTTATATTATGCAGGCTGTTTGACGACAGTATCAGAAGCCTTATAAAGTCTAAATCTGTGAACTAAAAATTTTCCAGGACTTTTAAAAGTTAGTCTTACTAACTTATTTACAAGGCAGCCCAGAAACCCACATCCCACCCCACTTTGAGGATGGTCACTATGGTGTCATGGAAGCTACCTTCCTCATTTGAGGTGCTCCTGCTTTCTCTTGTTTCATCTAGAAAGGCTGCTGTGGAAAAGGTCAAGCCTGTTGCAACGGCTCCCATGGGCTTCCAGAGTTCACAGACCTCTGTGGGGAAGCTCAGTTACACCTCGCTGCCCAACCAGCCAGGAACAAAGCTAACATTTCACATCAGAGCCTGGGAGATACCACTTTGCCCTTCTTCCACCTTTGGCTGACTCCTTCTATTCCTACTCTATTAAAGGACATGCCTTCCTTCTCACAGGATGGTTCACCTGTCTGGGGAAGATGAATGCCATTCTGGAAGTATCTTTTATCATCTAAACTTGGATTTAACCTGCAAAAGAGCCCAGCAAATAATAGTTTTTGGATAATAAAGCATAGATAGCAGAGAATGAGCCAACATCTTTCCTGGCCTCAGTGTAAGGAAGGGCTTGAGTTAGATGAACTTTTGGTCTCTTCCTGCTTCACCCATTTCACAGTTCCATGGATCTACAAACTGGTGATTATATGAAGCTGGTATTATCAGGAGTGATACTCCTAGGGACAGGAGATTGAACATGGTGAGGGCTACTCTCCTTGGACTCAGGGTATGTCTTTGGGATTCTGTGTATAATTGCCTTTTAAAGAAGCAAATAGCAATAAACTTGCCTATTTCTGGGGGTGGCGGGGAGGGAAAGTAACTGGCTTTTCCGCTTTTATTAGATTTCCTCTGAGCTTCTCTGATCACATGGGAAGTAATTTAATTCATCATTTTCTGGGTACTTAAATTCTGTAAGACAAATCCCAGAGCGTTGTATTGATTTTTGTAACCCAGAAACCATGGTGCTTTTTCCTTATATATATAATAGCTAAACTTTTATTTAGAGAAGAGGCTATAAGACTATTTCTAGAGGGGAAAAGATAAGAATACACAACCTGGATATATCAATAGTTTTCCAAGCAAACTTCATTTCCCGTAACAGTTTATGGTTCAATAATTTTTTGTAATTCAGATTCAGCTACTTGAATCTACAGGTGGACTCAAATCCCCATACAACTATGGTTATTTCAGGTACTTTTTTTCTTAAGTCCCATAAAAAGCACTAACAATGGGACAAGCTACTTTGTTGGATCTTGGGGAATGGAGAATAAGCATATGGTATTACCATCATCACATTACCCAAAGAGAATCTTAGAAAATTCATTGTATACAGAAAATCTACATGGATCTTTTCACAGCCTCAAAACTATGTGGCTACGGGAGCTGAAAAGCCCTATGAAAAAAATTGGTGGAATTCAGAATTCAGCAATAACTAACAGACCACCATATCTGTTCTGACTGCCCATCTGCTCCTGCCTGGACTATAGCATTAGCCTCCTACCTGGGTAACCTGCTTCTGCTTGTGCACCAGTCTGTTCTCCACACAGCAGACACACTGATCCTGTTACAGTTTAAGTCAGCTCATATCATTCCTCTGCCCTAAACTTTGTCACAACTCCCTCCCTCTAACTCAGAATAAAAAATTCTTACAATGGCTCACAAGACCCTATATGGTTGGCCTGGCCCACAAGACCCTATATGCTTGGCCTTGCCCTATTATTACCTTTCTGACATTTTCACCTGCTCTTTCCCTCACTCCTCCATTCCCTCAGTGGCCTTGATGCTGTTCCTTGCTGAAAGGCCTTGCAGTGGCTATTCCTGATGCCTGGTGCACCTTTCTCCCAGAGAACTCCCTCTGCTACTTCATGTCTTTGCTCAGATACCACCTTCTCAAAGGGGCCTGCCCCCCATACCTGATCCTTCTTAGCCTACTCTATTTTTTATTGCTTCCATAAAATCTATTACCTTCTAGCATGATATAAAATTCAATTTCTTTTTTATTATGTTTATTGTTTATGGCCTGTCCCTCCATGCTAGAATATATGCTCCATGAGGGCAGGAACCTTTGTCGGTTTTGTTCAGCAATTTATCCCAAGCACCTGGCGCAGTGCTTAGCACACAGGAGGCACTCAGTAAATATTTGTTGAATGAATGACCAATACCTAAACTTCAGTGACTGTTCCCCATGTGCCAGCTATTACACTAAGTACCTTATGTCATTATTTCTTTTAGACTTCGCAACATTAGGGATGAACATTTTCCCCACTTCACAGATGAAGAAACTGAGAGGTTAACTAGCTCCTGAACTCACAAGCCTAATTAAAGGAAGCACAGGCTCGTTTGACCCCAAAGACTATCCACTTTGCATTATAACATCTGGAAAAGAATATGTAGAAAGTGGATACTAGTCTGATGCCAACAGCTGAGGTCAAGACACAAAAATGTCCACAAGGCAGTAGATTTCTTTGCTAACATCTTTTGAAACCACACCAGGGTGGGAAATGGAGCAAGTTCTCAGGTCCCCCTCAGTCTCTGCTGCAATCAGACCCGCCAATAGAAGATGAGGGCTTCTGTGTTTAGTGGTCTCTATTTTTAGCACTGGTATCTTCTGTCTGAATTGGAATTGTTTTGAGCATTAGCATGTTCTTTGCAAACTATAATAGTAGTAACAACCGAGAGGAGTTATCAATGTGACATGAGTGCAGGTGAGGGTACAATTTAATGTTAGGCAGAATGCCCCAGGCAAGTCACTATGTCTGATTCTAAGTGACAAGTTAAACAGTCTGTGAGGTTCCAGGTTTGGCATTCATGAATGCTCCTAGGATTGCCCGTTCCCTACTCTGAATCTTAGTTATTCTGGTGTTCTATGGCTTCTCCAGAAGAATGGCAAATAAAAGGAAATATAATGAAAAACTATATATTGATGCTTCAAGAAAAATCTGGTGGCCAGGAGGTCAAGGGGAGTTAGTTGATTATAACTGTCACTGGGTACCCGTGAAAAGAGTGGAGGGCTTGGGTAGGATGGGGGTTCAAATCATCATTCTACCACTTCTTAGTGCAAGAGAGAAAAGTTATTTAATCAATTTGGTCTCTGATTTTCTCATTTTTAAAATGGGGATATAATTTCGACCTCTCAGGGTTATTGTAAGGATACAATGGTACAGAGGATGCTGTGCTGAGTTGCATCATATGGGTTGAATGTCAATCTGTTTAGAATCAAGCAATTAAATATCTACCATTTCTACAAAGGGTGGAGGGACAACTCTACATCCCTCCGTCATCTAAGAACTATGCTGTGTTGTCTCTGCTTTTTGAAAGTTATTCACTCCTATCAAGTGTAACAAAATATTTCACTTATTTCCAATTTAATGTATGATCCAGCCTACTCAAAAGAAACAAAGGAACCCTGATTCTCATAATACCACACTCCCTGTAAACATCTGCCTTATTTCATCCTAACTTTGTATAATATTGGCATTAAGAAAGGGATCCTCAGGCCACACATGGGGTTGTCTGATGTTTATATGTTGACTTTCCAGGGTAGTGGTTCAGACCTTTGTTGAGTCACAGGGTTCTCTGAGAATCTGGTGAAAGCTACCCCCATCTTTCTCAGCAAAAACAAATTCTCAACTGTGCCTAATTTTGCACATAATTTCAGATTACCTAAGACCCTCCATTCATGGATAGAAGTTAAGAACCACTGCCTATTGGTAGTTATGAGTACCATTTCTCCTTTAATCTCTGATAGTATTTGTGGATTACTAACATAAAACAATAATCTTGTGTCATTTTTGTCTTCCTGAATTACTTTAGGGTTTTTTTTCTCACTGTGACTAAGAATAAAGGCATTTAGAATATGTCTTCCAGGATTTATTTTATAACCCTGGGCTCAGAATTCAATTGGTAACTGATCTCTGCTTACAACCACATTGATGTTGAACGGGCCATTGTTCCTAAGACCTACTGAGGTCAGCCAAGCCCTGAGCACATATAAATCTCCATAGTTTCCACTTTACTACTGGACATCTAACTACAAAGCACAGGCTAAAAATAGATCAAGCCTAGTGTTTACATACATTCCATGGAACTGCATTTCTAAACCTAGGGGTTTTAATCAACACTTTTCATAATCCAAAGAGAGATAGTTCATTTAGCAGGGAAAAGTTATTCCATTTTGAGAGAGCAAAAACACAACCTAAAGGAATTATGAAGATTTTGAAATGTTCAAAGAATACTATCTGAACCTGTTAGCTCTAGGTCTAAAAAAAGAAAAACTAAAATATTCTTTTACATTGTATTACACAAAGGAAAAAATATTGGTGTTTTCTTCCCTCTCTTGTTTCTAGGTCAACATGTTTCTACCAAGAAGTTTGAATTCTTCAAACATTAAGCCATTAATGAATAGCTACCTACCTACCTATCTACATAAATATAGACATTGCAGGAAAGAACACAATGTGAAGTTGAGTATAGAAAAATGATTACAGTTCCATTTCCTATAGAAACTTTACTATGTGAGGCTTTTTAAAGCTGAAATGGCTAAGTCTTCCAAAGATAACACAGAGCAAATGTTTTCTGAACAAAATATAAAAGTGCTCAAAGGTTTAATTACTAATGCTTAATATAATATATCCCATTATAAATAAATATGAATATCACACATGTGGTTAAAAGGATATTTTGTTTAAAATTAAAATAATTTAACATAAAATTTAGCAATAGAGTTGAAGAAGTAAAGATCTCTTTAAATACAAATTCATAAAACTTGTAGATTGTATTGCCTTGGGGAAACGAAATAAATCCACAAGCAGTTACATTAGCAACATCTTCTATAGACTCAGCACAGACAGTCCATGAAAATGGATATTTAAAATGTAATCCTCCTCTATTAAAAGACAGCTGCTTTCCTAAACGAGGTTCTTAATGTTCTATGGAACATTCTTCAGAACAAAATGATGCTGTCCCATACACATGGTGTTAATTCCTCTCAACTTTCCTTTGGAAGGCAGTTCATTTAAAGCAAGTGCTAAAAGAAATGAATTCACCTTAGTGACCATATTTCCATCTTTACAGCCAACACCAAGTCCTGCTGAATATCCCATGAAAGTGAGATTGCAAAATGATCCTGTTCCATTTTAAATGGAATTTCATAACGTGGCCATCAGACATTCCAGGCAAACCCCAGCGGACTCTGGCTCTGTTACTAAACAGAGCAGAAGCTCCCAGGAGGTCCCTGTCAGTGCCCAAGAAACAACAGCCATAGATCAGGTGCTGCTTAAACCCAACGGGGATTCAGGAATTTATGCCTTCAGAAACTAGCCTCACTTCTAGTCATACAATCCACTGCATTATTTCCTCAATAACTTCTTTAACTCCCAGAAAGAAACACTTTTCTAGTTGTCCTAACGGATATTTTGTGGACTTAAATTTTGTAAGACTTAAAATTATATTATGTTGATAACTAAAAAAATGCAATCTATGCCAGATGCTTTGGAGAGGTGGACTTGAGGCAGCAGGTGGTTATTTACCATATATCCCAGAAATGTTTACATTTGCAAGTTCAGCAATTCCTTCTGTGGACTATAGATATATTTTTAATAAAATCATATGAATCTTGCAAGTGTTTTTTAATGCCAATGAAACATTTCATTCAGGATATCGAGAAAAAAAAACCGACTTGGGCTGAGAAAGTAAGCATCTTCCCAGCATTCATCAGGCTGGAACTACAGACACAGAAGCCAACTGCAAAGTTCACAGAAAACATTTCTCTCAGGGACACTGCTGCTAAAAAGGGCTGTGGTAACCTTCTCCGAGTGACTACAGACTCACTGAGAAACTTTCTTCTCTAATATCAAAGATTATTAGTAAGGTTGCTGTTTGAAATTTTATCAGTAAGAATGAGACATTGACTGGATGACCCCACTTGCTATTGACAGAGAAGCAGCCTCATTTCCCAACTCAGGTGCTGAGCTCCACATAAAGGGCTTCTGGATACAACAGTCCTCAACTTCACTGTTTCCAATAGAAACAGGACGCTGGGTTTGCTTTGCAGACCAGACCTGCATGTAAACTCCACTCTTCCTAGAATTCTAATATAGTAACTCTCTCTTTTCCTCTGCTCTGTGGTCTCCCTCAATGCAATGGGTTGATAAATCTACTTTTATCAGAATACAGGTTTGTTTCTGGTAGTCTTAGGCTGACTGAGATAGGGGCCTGGTTGTATAAAATGCTCTAGCTAAAAAAAATATCTGCTGCCTACCTGAACAATGGCTCAGAATTCTAATACTGGCTCTCAGATACCGAAAAAGTAGAACGCATCTCTGCTGTAGTTTGGGCGCCTGTGACCTGTGAATTTTAAATTCTATACTGGCTTCTCATCTAAGTAGAAACATTCTGAGGACCAGGAAACCTGCTGTGAGCGTTGAAATGATGTTTTCTGGCTCTGCTGCTACTGAATGTTGAACTCAATCTATGGCAAAACTTCTCTGCTTCTAGCAATATCACAGCTGGCAATGCAAGCAAGACACGCCAGTGTGATTATGAAGCTCTCTGTGAAACACAAACGGTAAAGGGAAACAGGTACACGTAAGTCCCAGGTCTCCCAAATACATGTCCTCACTCCACAGCTGATTTGTTTTTTAAAAGATTTTATTTATTTCAGAGAGAGAGAGAGAGAGAGAGAGAGAGCGGGGGGAGAAGCAGAGGGAAAGGGACAAGCAGACTCTGTGCTGAGCACAGAGCCCTATACGAGGCTTGATCTCAAGATCCTGAGATCATGACCTGAGCCAAAACCAAGAGTCAGATGCTTAACGACTGAGCCACTCAGGCGCCCCTCTCCAAACCTGATTTAAATGTAGGGCTGCCAGGGACCGTGAGGTCGAGAGTGGCTGGGCGTGCGGGTCCCGCGAGGAAGGAGCTAGTCCAGAATGGCTACCCTGATCTTTGTTGATAAGGAAAATGGAGAACCAGGCACCCGTGTGGCTCCCAAGGACAGGCTGAAGCCAGGGTCTAGGCCTCCAGTAAAAGCTTTAGCTGGGAGATCTCAGGTTTTAACACCACGTGTAGGCAAAATGTTTGATGCTCAAGCAGCCTTACCTAAAGTTGCCAGAAAGGCTTTGGGAACTGTCAACAGAGCCACAGAAAACTCAGTAAAGACTAATGGATCTCTCAAACAGAAGCAGCCGACCTTCTCTGCCAAAAAGGTGACTGAGAAGACTATCAAAGCAAAAAGCTCTGTTCCTGCCTCGGATGACACCTATCCAGAAATAGAAAAATTCTTTCCCTTCAATCCTTTAGATTTTGAGAGTTTTGACCTGCCTGAAGAGCACCAGATTGCACGCCTCCCCTTGAGTGGAGTGCCTCTCATGATCCTTGATGAGGAGAGGGAACTCGAGAAGCTCTTGCACCTGGGCCCCCCTTCACCTCTGAAGATGCCCTCTCCACCATGGGAGTCGAATCTGTTGCAGCCTCAAAGCATTCTGTTGACCCTGGATGTTGAATTGCCACCTGTTTGCTATGACTTAGATATTTAAATTTCTTAGCACTCAGTAGTTTGTGTGTATGTTCTGTATTAATAAAGCAAATCTTTAACAGACAAATAAATAAATAAATAAATGTAGGGCTGCCAGACCGAAAGAAGGGAAAACATGATGTAGGAGGGTTATTCAGAGAGTGTGCCTTTGAGCTAAGGTTGGAAGGCTGCTTCTGACATACCCGTGGGAGTAGCCATAATCGTAGGCCGAGGCTGTCTTCCGACTGGCTGCGAATGCATGGGTAGATTCAGTCGCCCGGGAGGCCTGCTGCTGGTAGGAGCCCACGGACGCCTGGCTGAAGGCCTTGGATTCCTGGCGGTGCGCGGTGGCAGAGCGGCTGCTGTAGGCCGTGGAGCCATGGGTGTAGATGGCAGAACTTTTTTTCTCCTGTTGGTACTGGCTCATGGTGCTGCGAAGGTCCCTGTTTCGGTAGCTGCTGTCATAGTGCTGATGGAGCTTCTGATAAAAGGGCAGAGACATCGTGTGCCCTGGAAGGAACCAGGTGACCTACAAGAAAGAAGCAACTTGTGAGTGAACTATTAAGAAACAAGGTATCTAAATCAATATGTAAAAATGAATACTCTTATCTTTTCCAAAGAGCAAATGGAAAAGGACGTGAAGGTTAGCTTAACTGGTTACTCGGCAAACTTTCTACTTCATAGCCCACATAAGCCCCCTCCACCATTGGGCTGCCTTCTTATGTGGGTTTGGTTTTTTGGGTTTTGTTTTAATAACCAGGAGGTCTTTACAAAGCTTCCCTACCCTAGCTATTGTGTTTTTTCCTCAGACCTTTCATAATATGTGTTTCAAATTTTCTGGCATTTTATCCTGATAGGGGCTTCGTCTGGGAGAATACTTAATGATGGAGAGTCTGTGTCACGGTCAATGTGGTTTCATTCAACAAATAATTACTGAGCACCTACTATAAGCCTGGTACTGTTCCAGCACAAGATGAACAAAACAAACAAAATCCCTGCTCTGATAACCTTAGCTAGAACTTTATATTCTATTGCAGGTGATAGCCAATAGAGAAAATAAATAAAATGTAAGGTATAACAGAATGGGCTAAATGCTACAGAGAAAAATAAAGCAGGGAAAGGGAGTTGGGATGCAATTTTAAACAGTCTCATCAGGGATGGCTTCTGAGCATAAAAGTGTCATCTGAGCATGAGAAAATTAGAAGAAGAGCATCCTAGATGGAAGACCATTGCAAAGACTCTAGGGTGTGCACATGCGTGTTGTACTCCAGGCAGTGAAGTACAAATAGGCGGTGAAGCTACAAGGAGTGAGCGGAGTGCAGGGAGATGGATAGGAGACGATGTCGGGGGGTGGGGGATAGAGAGTGTAGGTCCGATGAGCAACTGTAGGGTCTTTGTCTTTCCCTATGAAAGGGCTGGAAAAACCATCAGAAGGTTCCAAACTGAGATTCTTGCTGTTATATAAAGGATAGACTATTGAGGGACAAGAATGAAAGCCAGAAGACCAATTAGAAGGCTGTTATAGGGGCACGTGGCTGGCTCAGTCAGTGGAACGTGCAACTCTTGATCTCAGGGTTGTGGGTTTGAGCCCCATTGTGGGTGGAGAGATTACTTAAAAATAAAAGCTTTAAAGAATTTTTTTTTAAGGACATCTGGGTTGGTCAGTCGATTAAGCATCTGCCTTCAGCTCAGGTCATGATCCTGGGGTCCTGGGATAGAGCCCCACATCTGGCTCCCTGCTCAGTGGGGAATTTGCTTATCCCTCTCTCTCTGCCCCTCCCCGTGCTCATGCGCTCTCTCTCAAATAAATAAATAAAATCTTAAAAAAACTTTTTTAAAAAAGAAGGCTATTGGGCGCCTGGGTGGCTCAGTTGGTTAAGCTACTGCCTTCGGCTCAGGTCATGATCCTGGAGTCCCGGGATCGAGTCCCGCATCAGGCTCCCTGCTCAGCGGGGAGTCTGCTTCTCCCTCTGACCCTCTTCCCTCTCGTGCTCTCTATCTCTCATTCTCTCTCTCTCAAATAAATAAATAAAATCTTTAAAAAAAAAAAGAAGGCTATTATGAACTGAGTTATATTCCCCCAGATTCATATGTTGAAGTCCTAACCACCAGTACTTCGAAATGTGACTGTATTTGGAAACAGAGGAAATAAGGCTAACGTGGGATTATTAGGATGGGCCCTCATTCAATATGACTGGTGTCTCTATACGAAGAGGAAATTAGGACACAGATGTGTACATATACAGAGGAAGACTATGTGAAGAGAAAAGATCATCCATAAGCCAAGAAGAGAGGCCTCCGATAAAAATAACTCTACCAACACCTTGATCTCAGATTTCTAGCCTCCATAATTGTGAGAAGATACATTTCTGTTGTTTAAGGCACCCAGTCTGTGGTACTTTTTTAGGGAAGCCCTAGCAAATGAAGGCAAAGGCCATTGCAATAGTCCAGGCTAAAGATGACAATGGTGGCAGTGGAAATGTGAAAAGTGATCAGACTCAGTACATGTTTTGAAGGTAGAACCAACAGCATTTGCTGAAAGTTCTGAATTAGGGTGTGAAACAAAGAGAGGGGTGAGAGATGATCCTGAGGAACTGGAAGATCGAAATTGCTGTTAACTGAGATGGGCAGGAGTGTAAGAAAGCACAGTTAGGGATGAAAGAACAGGAGATGGGTCTGAGATATTCTACAGTTGAGATACTTGCTAGACATCCAAGTGGAGATGTTAAATTGCATTCATGACTTTGGAGCACAGGGTAAAGGTCCAGGATGGACACCTGCATTCAGCAGTCACCAACATATAGATGGTACATAAAGCCAAAAAATAGATGAAAAGTCCTAGGACTGAAAGCTGGAGTTTGCTTATATGGTTGACCCTTGAACAATGCAGAGGCTAGAGGTGCCAACCCCACCCCCACCCGCACAAAAATCCGCCTATCACCTTTGACTTCCTCCTGAATTTCATTGCCGATAGCCAGTTGTTGACTAGAAGCCTTACTGATAACATAAACAGTGGATTAACACATATTTTGCACCTTATATGTATTTTATACTGTATTATTACAATAAAGCTAGAGAAAAATATTAATAAATCAAAAAGAAAATATTTACAATACTGTACTATATTTATCCAAAAAAATGTGTGTAAGTGGGCCCATGCAGTTCAAACCTGTGTTGTTCAAGGGCCAACTGTATTATCCTATAATGAGCTCTCTCAAATCTCACAAACACTTCAAAAAGGTATAGTGTCAAACCAGATTATTTGCTCCCTTAAAGAATATGAAGTCTTCTAGTCTTCTTACATAAAGAAGTAAGAAAGTCAGTCATAGTGTAGCAGTTTGTATTGTGAACTTGAGCTAACAGTTCAACTGACAAAAAGGTAAGTTTGCTTAGCATAGGGAGGGGAGACTTCACATTGCATGAGCTTTTTTTTTGAAATTTTATTATGTTATGTTAATCACCATACATTGTATCATTGGCTTTTGATGTAGTGTTCCATGAGTCACTGTTTGCATATAACACCCAATGTTCTATTCAACACGTGCCCTCCTCAAATACCCATCACCAGGCTAACCCATCCCCCACCCCACCCCTAGAACCCTCAGTTTGTTTCTCAGAGTCCATAGTCTCTCATGGTTCGTCTCCCCCTACGATTCCCACCCCCTTCATTTTTCCTTTCCTACATGAGCTTCTTGAATACTGTGTCCACTGACAGGAGTCTATCAAGCCACATTGCTAACTTACCTGGATGAAGTAATAGTTTTATGAAAGCCCCTCCCCCAAATCGTAATGTTTTCGTGCATGTTCTGAAATGTTATTTTTAACATTTAAATTATATTTAAACATTTAAATAAACATAAATAACATTTAAAATTTTAAATATTTAATTTTACAAGTAAAATTGGTTGTGAGATAATGAATTTTTTCCAAATCTCTTCTTTGATCATTTTAAATGAGGAATGAATCCTTTTAAACTTGCCATGTTTTTGTCAAGTTTAAATCTACTTTTTATTTAAACTCTTTTATTTTTTTATTTATTTTTTTAAAGGTTATTTATTTATTTATTTGACACAGCGAGAGAGGGAACACAAACAGGGGGAGTGGGAGAGGAATTAGCAGGCTTCTCGCAGAGCAGGGAGCCCGATGCAGGGCTCGATGCGGGGTTCGATCCCAGGACCCTGGGATCATGACCTGAACCGAAGGCAGATGCTTAACAACTGAGCCACCCAGGCGCCCCTATTTAAACTCTTTTAAAAGTCAGTATGTATTCCCTAGAGAAGAAAATCCAGCAAACTGCACTCCAGAAATATTTGTCTTGGGGCTCATGGAAGATATCAGTCTACATGGCATTTCCCAAGAGGAAAAAAATAGCTACTAGGCAAGCAACTTTGCTTCAACCCTTAAATAGATTGCTATCTTCTGTTCTAAAACATACAGAATAATGACCATATGTAATGAATAATTATTAGATAAATTTTGATAAAACAAAAGGATTCGAATATAGTAATACAGAAATATGTTAAGCAATTACAAAGATAATAGGTAAGTTTCTTTAATGATACACAGTACATTGTAACATGGCAAATATTATTTAAATGACATCCAAATAAATGATAAATAACCTTCTTATGTATTATGTTATAAGCTAAGTTCATATATGCTAACGTGACTTGAAATGCTGTCATTTTCACAAAATAAAATCTTTAAATATCTTGCCCCAATTCTACTTCCCACTCTCTTTCTATTTTTCCCAAAATATATTTATTCTCATAGTATTTCATATTACAGACACATACATAATGTATTACAAGTAAACAGGGTCTGGCTTTAAGTCATCAGAGCTGGTTGTCACCGCTCTGACCTCTGGAATGAAGGTACAGCTACCTTCTCTTCATCAAGTAAGTGAGGATTATCGCCAACACATGACAGCTAGAGTATGTTGGGAAGAAAGATGGTTTGGTTGTCTTCTGTTTCTTTAAGACCTGCATTTTCTTTCTGAACATAATTTGGGAATTTTGGAAGAAATACTAATTCCATAATTGTAATCCTGATACGATACTTTTGTATAGGCATTAGAGGCTAAAAGCTGATTTAAATCATTCACAGATTAAATCATTCATAGCTTTAGGATCATTCTGTGGGGATCTATGTTGCCACTGAAATATTATTTAACCATTTCCAGGTTAGAAATATCATAATGCACTCTTACACCTATTCACATGGCATTGTCAGAACAAAATCACTGAATTAGAAACTAGGGACTTCAGAGTTAATTGACCTCGTTTGGTCTAATTTATAATTGGGACTATTGTAGGCATATGGAAGATAGAAAACACATTGTATCCTGCCACCTCATCCATTCCAGATTTCAACCAGACCATTGAACTATAACTTGGAAAGAGTACTTGGACTCACACTTACAGTTCCACCATTATCCCCTTATGGTTCCAGAAACAGTAGCTTAACTTAAAAAGAACAGTGTGGATGTGAGAGGAGAGCAGTGCCAGCAAAAACTGGCACCCTGCTGCTTTTGTCTTCCTTCCCAGGGGCTTCCCTTCGCTATTTCTCTTCTCTTCTGACCGCTCTCTGAGAAAACCACTGAACTCACAAGATGGAAAGAAACCACACACATGCAATGCTGTTAAGCACATCAAATATCAAGTGCATTCTTCTGCCTCAGTGTCACACTTACCCGTGTTCAAAGGAGTGATGGTGGTAGAAATGCTCTGATGTGGCTGTGGAGCTGGATGAGAGAATGAAAAACCCACAGCGGTTGAATCCCAAAAAAAAGTGAAGAGGCAGGGCTAAAGACAGGACCCGGGGGACCAGTTCAAAAATAATGCATGTGGTCAGGCAGGAGAATGTCAGAGCCACATAGCCAGCCTTTTATGGCCAAGAGGGCAGACAAATATAGCAGCAAATGGGGAGGGGAGTCCTAACGAGAGGAAGAAAGAGGCCCTCACAGGTAGCTGCTTCAGTAATGTAATTATACCAATGCCAGTCAATGGGTCTGTCCTGATTAAACCAAATGCAGGATTTTTATTTGGCTGTAGGAGCTATTTTCAATCTCTTTATCACTGGATATTTAAAAGTGTAATGGAAAAAGTAATTTGTGTTGAGAACTAAAAATAGGTGTAGTAATCTGATTCCCAAAATGGACTTCATGGAATTTTAATGCCAAGATATCGTTCTGGGTGTGCTGTTCGTGACACATGTACAGTACATCTAAAAGACACAAGGTGAAAAAAGAACTTGAGGCTAACTAAAGGCAAAACAAGTTAAAAATGGGTTGCATGTGGTGGTAATTTTGTTCTGACAATACACAGCCACTGTTTCTCTCATGTCAGGAAAGTTTTCAAAGTCACAGCTTCTAGCTTGAGTATTTGAATCCCTTGTTTCATTAATTAAAGCCTTTGAGAAGCAATACATTTTATCTTTCCTAAAGTCAGAGTAGGGTCAGTCTGTCCAACAAGAGATTCTCTTTCTTTGCTTTTCAGACTATGTAACAAATTAACAGGTGGCATAACCTGGTGGTCAGAGCCTACATTTTAGAGGCAGACTAAAGCTAGATTCCTGGCCATCGATGGCACTTAACTGCCATGCAACCTCAAGCAATTAATTCTCCTTCCTAAGTTTCATTTTCCTTCTCTA
This sequence comes from Zalophus californianus, assembly GCF_009762305.2. NCBI lineage: Eukaryota > Metazoa > Chordata > Mammalia > Carnivora > Otariidae > Zalophus > Zalophus californianus. Next base: position 40,842,762 of record NC_045608.1, on the reverse strand, counting down.
CAAAATAATATCCAAAGCATGGGAATGCTGCGGAGATTAAACGCAATAATGCACTTAACCCAGTGACTGCAACATAATACTCAGTGAACATCAACTATTATTACAGAAATAAACTCATTGTTCAGATTATACATATTAAGCTGGTTGGTTATGTTGTGACATGATATTACAGTGATATTACCTCAACTGAACACAGATCACTTGTATCTATCAAAATATTGAACTGACCCAATATCATAGTCTACTTTATAATAACTTCCTTGGTGACAACTACAGTTAACACTAATACACTGTGATGAGCACTTTATATATGTGACCTTACTTAATTCTCATGGTGCCCTGCAAGCCAGGTATGATTAGCTTCATTATACAGCCAAGGAAATCAAGACTTCAAAAGGCAAAGTCATTTGCCAAAAATCACACAGCTAGTAAATGACAAATGCAATTCATTCAATCCATATTTGGACTCTGAATCCCACATTTTTTGTAATGTATTGATGGATCCTCTAGTGACACTTCGTTTACAAGAAACTAGATATTTTGAAATGGTCTTCAAGCACAATTTAAGTCTCCATTCATAACCAATAGCAGCTTCTGAGCTATGCAAAGTGCGCAAAAGAATGTATTCCACTTAGTCCCAACGCTGTTTCCTGGTAAAATTCAACTTGGCATTTCTTCATCTACACATACCTCCTGTGAGTATGCATATGGATGTTTTAGCTATTTGGAATCCATATGAGAGTTTTTGAAGCTTCATGTTCCCCAAGCATCCCTATGTTCTCTAAACATCCAATATAGAATGGTAGTGGTTCTGAGTTTTGTCCACCAGGCACTGGAATGGTTCCCAGTGAGCTGTTTCTATAGAGAACATGATAAGTTGTTTCAAATCTTCTCGAAGCAGGAGAGAAGAAAAATTAACAAAAATAAGAGAATAAATCATCATAATACTAGCTAATATTTAATGACTCCTTGCTATATGTCAGAAATTAATGCTAACTGCTTTACAGTATCTTATTTGAACATCATATACACATAAAAACATTTTATGGATTATGAAGTTGAGATTTAGAGAGGCTGATATTCTTAATATACAACTGTATGTGACAGAGGATTTAAATGTGACAGAGGATTTAAACTCAGCTCTGTTCTGCTCAGAGCGCAGTCATCATACTATATCGCCTTTCAACAATTTAACTGTGTATATGTGTGTGTGTGTGTGTGTAGAGAGAGAGAGAGAGCCATGTGCCAATAATGTCCATTAGAAGTAAGAACTATTGGGGAGCCTGGGTGGCTCAGTCATTGAGCATCTGCCTTCGGCTCAGGTCATGATCCCAGGCTCCTGGGATCGAGCCCCATGTGGGGCTCCCTGCTCAGCAGGAAGCCTGCTTCTCCCTCTCCCACTCCCCCTGCTTGTGTTCCCTCTCTCGCTGTCTCTCTCTGTCAAATAAATAAATAAAATCTTTAAAAAAAAAAAAAGAAGTAAGAACTATTGGAGCGCCTGGGTGGCTCAGTCATTAGGGTCTGCCTTCGGCTCAGGTCATGATCTCAGGGTCCTGGGATCAGGCCCTGCATCAGGCTCCCTGCTCCACGGGAAGCCTGCTTCTCCCTCTCCCCCTCCACCTCCACCTCCCCCTCCCCCTGCTTGTGCTCCCTCTCTCACTGTGTCTCTCTCTGTCAAATAAATAAATAAAATCTTTAAAAAAAAAAAGTAAGAACTGTTACTAAAGAATTTCAGTTTTATTTCCTGTGTAACAGACAAGTATTAGATCAATAAAATATTTACTGAACTTTGATCCGTATTAAGAATACAACATTAGAGAAGTCCTAATGTCCACACTGTGGAAAAACTAAAATATTATCATTTATTCACTGACACTCAGGATCCCAGTAAAAGTCAAATAGTTTATTTCAAACAAATACATAGTAAGATTTGACAAAAAAGCATGAGCTAGACCCAGCTTAGTATACTAAGCGATCTTTCTGTTATAGCATCATCTGGATTCAGCCTTTTCTAACAACATATTTATCTAAAATATAGCTATCCAGATCACACACATACTGTGTTGTACTGTATAATTAAACTAAAATTAAAGAAGAAAAATTTAGCTGGGCTCATAAAAATCAGTTGTGATTCAATCATGATTCCCTTATAGATGAATAATCATTCTGTCAATTACTCTGACAATTAATCATAATGCCTTTATAGATGTGTAATTAATCTGAAAATTTAATGGAATGCTAACCAACTGTTAATTTCAAATTTCCCAGGAAACCATCTAATGGAAAATACTTTTAAAAAAGCATTTAACTATATAAGCCCGGAAATTTAAAAAAATAATTGCTTTCAGAATCATGGTTTTGTGTTTTTTTTTAAAGTAATTTTAAGTAGACACAGGGGTGCCTGGGTGGCTCAGTCAGTTAAGCATCTGACTCTTGGTTTCAGCTCAGGTCGTGATCTCAGGGTCACGAGATAGAGCCCCGTGTCGGGCTCCACACAGCACGGAGCCTGCTTGAGATTCTCTCCTTTTCTCTCTCCTTCTCCTTGCTTGTGTGCTCACTCTCTCTCTCTAAAATAAATAAATAAAATCTTTTTTTTTTAAATAAAGTAGATACATTCTCTCTTCAAATTATCTTTAACAATATTAATATTCTTGGGGGTGCCTGGCTGACTCAGGCAGAGAGCATTAGATTCTTGATCTCAGGGTTGTAAGTTTGAGCCCCACATTGGGTATAGACATTACTAAAATTTTTTTTATTTAAAAAATAAATAAAGAGTATTAACATTTTTATAAATGTGAAGTGCTGAATTTAACTAACAGTAGTGTATCCTGAAAGCCAAAATAAATATATAAATTATATTAGCCACTTAGTAATTTTCATTTTATAGAAGAGGAAAGAGTAGCAAATCATTAGTCTATGTATGAGGGAATAAACAAAGAAATATTCTTTATAAATGCAATGTAAACAAAACAAAAACTAAATTCCAACTGAAATCAAGAAATGTTTTTAAAGCTGCTGGTAGTAGTTAACAATTACAACACATGCATCAACAATATGGAAAAATAGCATGTATTGAAAACCTACTATGTCAGGCACTATGCCATGCCCCAGGGTTCAGGGGTGACTAACTCATGTCCCCAGAGTAGCCACCGTGTAGTTGGGTAGACAAAGCTGGGTAGTTACTTAAAAATAATTATGGCATCATGGCATAAGGTGATATCTGCCACTTTACCCTGCATAGTTCTCCAGCTCTACTCCTTGCCACTTCCCTTCTTGACTTGTGAAATTCCAACCACAGGTAATTGCTTTTATGTCCATGAACTCCAGGTATCTACTGTGTCAGTTCCTTCACACCTCTGTTCTCTCTGTTCTGCTCTCCCCGTCCCTGTCCAGCACATGCACATTTCTTCACTTCCTTAACTCTCACTCCTTTAAGCCTTCTTCTCCTAAGGCCATCTCTTCTGGAAGACTTTCCTAATTCCACTAGGATAGGAAGTCTATCAAACTATATTTAATGCATGTGTTTGCTTTTCTGTCTCCTGTACTGTGAATTACTTGAGGGCAGGAGAGTACCTTTGTTCAAGTACTCCCAGTACCTAGCACAGCTCTTGGCACAAGATGGGCATGAATAAATAATTGCTAACTAAAGAAAAGTGAGAAATGTGGTACAGAAAAAATCCTCAGGACTAAAGGACTACTTAGAGGTGGAAACAAATAAAAGCAGAGTCACAATGGCCAACCATCCATTGATTGGCTGAGGGCAGGGGAACTGCTCGGGAGCTGGTGCTGGATTCTAGGAGCGGGCCAAGTCTCTAAGCCCAGAAGCCTACCTGTGCCTTTAGTCCAGTCAAGGGAGCTGTAGATTAGTATTAGAAAGCAAGACCCCAAAGCCCATTTTCTTTTTTTTTTTTTTTAAGATGCATTTATTTGAGAAGGAGAGAGAAAATGGGTAGAGGGGCAGAGGGAGAGAATCTTAAGCAGACTTCCTGCTGAGCATAGAGCCTGATGCAGGCTCCATCTCACAACACATGAGATCATAACCCAAGCTGAAATCACAAGTTGGATGCTTAACTAACTGAGGCACCCAGGTGCCCCCCAAAGCCCATTTTCTAACATTATTTATATCCACCTATTTTTCTGTCTGTCTACTCATAAATAGATGTCTAGAGTGATACTCAGCCAATGTCAATAGTAACTCCCAAATAGTAAGGGTTTTTCTTTCTTTTTTTTTATAATTAGTGTCAGGAACTGTGAACATATACAATGGGATTTATTCAGTCAGTATTAAAAACGAATGGAATCCTGATATGTACTACAACATGGTTAAACCTTGAAAATGCTATGCTAAGTGAAATAGGTTAGACACAAAAGGACAAACACTGCATGAGGTACCTAGGGTAGTCAAAGTTACAGAGACAGAAACTAGAATGGTGGTTACCAGTGGCTGTGGGGAGAGGGAATAGGGAGTTAGTATTCAATGGGTAGAATTTCAATACGGGAAAATGCAAAAATTCTGGAGATGGATAGTGGTGAATGAACATGGAAAAATTAATAAAAGGAAACCTCATTTAGAATGGAGTCAGAAGACCGCAGGGGTCGGGGGGAGAGTTCTCATGCCGTACCAGCTGAGATCAATTGCAGATCCTACAGGAAGACACGTACCCCTGCAAGCCATACTACTTAGCTACTTTTACTATTCCAGTGGGAGGAAGGAAGGTTTTTCTCTTCCCCCTGAAACAGTCCAGTCAATATGAAACTATCATAACTCAGCCAATGAAAAGCCACTATACTTCAAATTCCCAGTTTACTCCAATGAACTTTTTTTAAAGATTTTATTTATTTGACAGAGAGAGAGCAGCAGAGGGAGAGGGAGAAGCAGGCTCCCTGCTGAGTGGGGAGCCCCATGCAGGACTAGACCCCAGGTCCCCGGGATCATAACCTGAGCTGAAGGCAGACGCTTAACTGACTGAGCCACCCAGGCGCCCTCCAATGGACTTTTTGTTTATAACAGCCCTCCCAACTCCCTAATTCCCTCTATAAAAAAGCATTCCTCTCCTTTGTTCTCTGGACTTGCCTATGGTTTTGCCATAGCTTGCTTGTCCCTAATTATAATTCTCTGCTTTTCCTGAATAAACCCATTTTGCTGGTAAAATAACTGGCAGTTTTATTTTTAATGTTAACATACTTAATGCCACTGAACTATATGCTTAAAAATGGTTAAGATGGTAAATTTTATGTCATGTATATGTTACCACACACACAAAAAAGAATCAAGGGTCAGAGATTTTTACCCTACTCGACAGCTAACAAGGTAACGTGGAAGCTGACAAGACATGAGACTCCAGGTCAGAATCAAAGGACTTTAAAACTCTCAGCAATGGCAGAGGTCAGAGCATGAGCACATTCTTTACTGGTTTACTAACTCCCAATTCTCACAGGAAAAAATGAAAAGGGCCAGTGAAACCTGCACAAACACAGGAACTTTGAGCGTACAGAACCATATATTATATAATGAGCATTAAGCTCCAGAGGCAGACATTTTCTTTATTATATCGGATAGTAAGCATGCCTGCCTTTTTTCCTGGGGGAAGACACTCTGTCTTCAAAGGCTGTTCACTACACAAACATCCCTGAAAAGATGGTCTGGAACAAACGGAAGCTGGACCTTGCTTGCAAGATGTAAAGAAACATGACAGACCCATGGAGAACTGTATCCCAACAGTTGACATACATTATTTTTACAAAAACAGTAACTTTTTTCTTCTTTTAAGTGAGAACCAAGCTAAAGAGCAATGGATGTGAACCTCCAGTTTCATTTGCTTTTTCTTTTTGACAGTTTTAGAGTAGTAGAATTTATACACCACAAAATTCATCCATTTTAAGAGTAAGGTTCAATGAGCATTAGTAAATTTACACAGTTGGGCAACCATCACCAAAATCCAGTTTTAAAACACTTCCATCGCTGGGAAAAGTACCCTTATGCCAGTTTGAGGTTAATCATTGGTCCCATTCACAAAAGCCACTCACCTGGCTTTCTGTCTCCATAGTTTAGCCTTTCCTAGAAATTTTATACAAATGGAATATCATATGTAGTCCGTTACATCTGGGTTTTTTCACTTAGCAAGCTGTTTTTGAGATTCATCCATATAGTTGCAAGATTCAACAGCTTGTTTCTTCTTATTGCTGAGAAATATTTCACTGAAAGATACACCATGTTTTGCTAATCCATTCATCAATTAATGGACTTTACATTATGTCCAGTTTTGGGCTACTGTGAATAATGCTATCTTGAATTTTTAAATATATTTGTTCTTATATAATTAACCACATTTGGTCTCACAGATAACAAATTTCAAAATGCTGACCAAAAAAGTGTTGATATCTAACACTTATATAGTACTATTTTCCAAGTAGTATTATAAATGCTTTATATGTATTAACTTCTTTATTCCTCACAACACTCTATAAGGTAGGTACTATTATTTTTTTAAAGATTTTATTTATTTATATGAGAGAGAGAAAGAATGAGAGAGAGAGAGAGAGAGAGAGAGAGAGCATGAGATGGGGGAGGGTCAGAGGGAGAAGCAGACTCTCCGCTGAGCAGAGAGCTGGATGTGGGACTCGATCCCGGGACTCGATCCCGGGACTCCAGAATCATGACCTGAGCTGAAGGCAGTCGCTTAACCAACTGAACCACCCAGGCACCCGGTATGTACTATTATTATTATTCCCTTTCACTAATGACAAAACTGAGGTACAGAGAAACTCAGTAATTTGCTCGAGTACATATAACTAAAAAGTGTTAGATACTGTGGTAATTATTTTACAATATATGTAATTCAAGTTATTGTGCTGTACATTTTTTTCTTTTTTTTTTTAAAGAATATATTTATTTATTGGAGAGAGAGAGAGCAGAGTGAGAGAGAGAGCACATGAGTGGGGGGGATGGGCAGAGGGGGAAGGAGAAGCAGACTCCCCACTGAGTAGGGAACCCCATGAGGGATTCAATCCCAGGATCCTGGGATCATGACCTGAACCGAAGGCAGGTGCTTAACTGAGTCACCCAGGTGGCCCTTTTAGGTAGGCTCCCCACCCAGCATGGAGCCCAACACAGGGCTTGAACCCACAATGCTAAGATCAAGACCTGAGCTGGGATCAAATGTCTGACGCTTAACCAATCCCAGGTGATCCTATGCTGTATACTTTAAACTTCTACATTGCTGTATGTCAATTATATCTCAATAAAACCAGGGGGTAAAGAGAGTGAGGATTCAAATTCAGTTAACCCAGATCCAGAGTTCATGCACTTAACCAGTATACAATACTTGCTCATAACTAAAACAATCCACTTGTGATAAAATTCTGTAACTTCTTCAATTCTTTTAATAATGTAAATACCAGTTTTACATTTTAGGCAGGCATATGTCTTCAAGTGTTAATTTGGTTATGTTCTTTGTTTCCTTCTCTCTCCTTCATATTCTGAGAGCCCCCTCCCCTTTCTTCCCCAGTCTACACTGAAACAGAAACAAAGATGCAAAAACAAAACAAACCTTCAGACAGCAAATTTCAGGAACACTCTTACAGAGCTAGCTTTTCCTATCCTGCTTATGAGATAATACCGAGGCTAGAAAAGAAGAGGCAAAAGGCAGGGTAGCCACTAGAGGAGAGCAAGGACCAATCGGAGGGATGGGGTGATCCTCAAACCAAAGGAAAGTGGCTTTTGGAAGAAAGAACAAGGGAGTAGAGAGAAAGACAAAGAATAATTTATCCCTAAAAACTGACTCTTAACTTTGAAGGCATTAAGCTAAATGAAATAAGCAGTCAAAAGGACACATGGTGGAGGCGCCTCAGTAGCTCAGTCGGTTAAATGTCCGACTCTTGACTTTGGCTCAGGTCACCATCTCAGGGTCGTGTGATTGAGCCCTGTGTCAGGATCCTCACTGGGTGTGAAACCTACTTGAGATTCTTTCTCCATCTCCCTCTGCACCCCCCCCCCAACTCTCGCACGCACATGCACAAACACACGCTCTCTCTCTCTCAAAGAAACAGACAAACAAAACCAAACCACATGTTGTGTGATTCTATTTATATAAGGTACTAAGGTCAAATTCATAGAGGCAGAAAGTAGAATGGTAGTTGCCAGAGGCTGGGGCAGTGGGGTAGGGGAAATGGAGAGTTATTGTTTAATGGGTAGAAAGTTTCAGTTGGGAAAGATTAAAAAGTCTGGAGATGGATGGTGGTGACTGTACAACAATATGAATGTACTTAATGCCACTGAACTGTGCAACTTAAAAATGGTTAAGATGGAAATTTTGTTATGTATATTTCACCACAATTTTAAAACATGACTTCTGATTCATCACTGTTCAGCATAGACAGCCCACAGTTCAGCAGTACTGGACATCAATAACCCCACTCCCCATAACAGAGATGGGGACTCAGGGAACTTGGCCACTTTGGGCAGGAGGTAGAGCATGAAGGGAGAACCACGGCTCTCCCAAGGAGGAACTCAACAGGTCCAGCTGAGAATCTCTTGGTGAGGATAGCAACAGACACACCACTATCACACCTGGTTCTCATCAGTGTGTACACACTATGTTCTACCTTGTCCATAGATAGCCAATAACAATGAGTGCATTTTACTATTGCACAATCACTGGTTACCTCGTCTCTAAATATTGGACACATGGATGTTTCCAGTTAATCATCAAGACCAGAAGTCAGGGGTGCTTGGGTGGCTCAGTTGGTTAAGCATCTGCCTTTGGCTCAGGTCATGATCTCAGGTCCTGGCAATGAGCCCCACGTTGGGCTCCCCGCTCAGCGGGGAGTCTGCTTGTCCCTCTCCCTCTGCCCCTGCCCACTGCTCATGCTCTCTCTCTCTTAAATAAATAAAATCTTACAAAAAAAAAAAAAAAAGACTAGAAGTCAGGGTTAGGAATTAGGAACAAACATCTTCATTTTCAGCCCAGCTCTTTTATCACATCTTATGTGTGCTCCTTTCAGGGTCCTTTTAACCTCTGGCTCTGTTTTTTTCACAGTTCCCCTAATGGTGTGGGACTGGAAGAGTGGTTTTCCTTCCTTCTTGCACATCAGAATAGCTAAGGAGTTTCTAAATTGCACTCAAGCTCAGACCATATTTCAGGACGTTTACCTCAAAATCTCTGGGCATGGGACATGAGTGTTTCTAAAAGCTCCTAAATGACTCTAATGTGCAGCCCAAAGGAAAAATAATCTCTTAGGTCTCTTTCCATTCTAAAATGATGAAAGCCTTTGAATTAAAAAGAGAGCTATAAATACTTTTGCACAAATAGAGGTTTTCCTTTTCAATTACCTCCTTGGGAAGTATTTCCCCAGAAAGGGACTATGAATTAAGGGATATGTGTTGTGAGATTGCTATTTGGAATAATTAGGCTAATCTACAAGTCAACTACCAAATATGAATATACTCTTTCTTCATTGCCACATCAATATTGCAATGTATAATTTTAATTTATTAGCAAGTTTAACAGATGCAAAATATAGCTATTTTTTTAAAGATTTTATTTATTTATTTGACAGACAGAGTGAGAGAGCACAAGCAGGGGGAACAGTAGAGGGAGAGGGAGATGCAGGCTCCCTGCCAAGCAGGGAGCCCGATGCAGGGCTTGATCCCAGTTCATGACCTGAGCTGAAGGCAGACGCTTAACCATCTGAGCCACCCAGGCGCCCCATATCATAGCTATTTTTAAATGCATTTTAAAAATTGTAAACCTGGACATTTTTTCATTGTTAGCTAACTATTTGGTTTTTGTCTGTGTGTGAGCTATCTTTTGACCTTTACCATGGAGATGGATTATTTTTCTTGAGATCATTATTAATCTGTTAATAATAAACAAAATAAAATAGCTACCACTAATTGAGACCTATTACATGATACTGTACCATGCTTTACATGTATTTTATTTTTTACAAAAATTATACAAGACAGTTATTATCCCCAAGTTATAAATGAGAAAACTAAGGTTCAGACAGGTTATGTAAGTTACCCAAAGTCACATAGCTAATAAATAGTGGCTCTTAAGGACTATCCTCTTTACTGGACAGGTAAACACTCAATGCCTATCCTGTTCACAGTACATGCTGATGTTTTGCACCATGTGATTCCGGCTTTCTAACCCACAGTGATGGGTCATTTCAGACCCAAAGGTAACTGATGAATATCCTGGCCAACCACCTGTGGTATATGGCCTGGCTCAAAAAGGTGAGCCAAGCCAATCACATTCCTCTCTTGAGAATTTGAATTTGGAAATGTTGAATGTCGATGCACTTAATAGAAGGAGCAAAAGTGAAAAAGCCTGAACAAAGAGGTGCCTTGTGTATACTGGAGTCAGAGGAGCCATGATGAGTTGTAATTATGAGAGACTAGAAACTAGGGTTAGCAGACAAAGACAGCTGGTAGAGAGAAAACTAAGTAGATGTGCTTAAAGAAGTAGAGACCTCATCAGAGAACAATCATTTGGCCCATGAGAGGAAAACCAAAGAGTCAAGTACCCCAAGCTACCTCTGTTTTCAGCAACTCTCCAGTTTAGATGCAGTTCATGTATATCCCTAACATAGGTATTGTTTTTCTTGAGCTAAATGGACTGTGTCTCTGTTCCTTGCTATCAAACAAGTCAAAATAAAACACCCTTTTTATTAAATTTTTGAAATATTCTGGCTGTTAAGCTTTTATCTGTCACATTTATCATAAAACATTTCCATTTCTATTCTTTCCTTGTTTTCATTACATTTTGACTTTTATAAAAGTGGAACCATCAATCTTATAATCAGTAATACTTTCACCAGTCAAAAACTTACATTTGCACAAACTATAGTGACAGAAAACAGAGAGTGATTGCCTCAAAGATGGGGGAGGTAAGAAGTGAGAGGAGTTAGGAATGAGGCTTTACAAATGGGCATGAAGAAACTTTGGGGGTGATGGATATGTTAATATCTTGAGTGTGGTGAAGATTTCACAAATGTACACATGTCAAAACTTATGACATGTGTACATTTTAAAGATGTGTGGTTTACTGTATGCCAATAATACTTTAGTTAAACTTTTTTTTTTTTATGTAGGCTCCATGCCCAGTGTGGAGTCCAATGGGGGGCTCAAACTCACAATCCTGAGATCAAGATCTGAGCTGAGATCAAGAGTCAAACGCTTAACCAACTGAGCCACCCAGTTGCCCCAAACCATTTTTTAAAACAAATACTCTTCTCTCCAGTTAAGATACTTATACAATTCTATTTCATTCAACTTATTATGCTTCATGCTTGACTGGAACTCACCTGCTATTTATTGTGGTTTATGCTATGAGAGCTTAATCCAAGTTTATTTTTCTCAGTTTTAATACTCTCTTTTTCAACTACATATTACAAATAGTTATTTCTTTCACAATTGTAATGGTGTAATAACACTTGAGAAGTCATGTGTGGAGCCCTATAGTCTTCAATCTATTTCTATTAATATTTTTCATTCCTTGGACAATTTTTCTGTTTTTAAACCTAATACTATCTGCTTTGGAAGTCTGGAATTTTGTTCCCTCATGATATTTGTATTGTTTTAAAGTCATGTAAAGCACTTTACATCAAGCAAGGGTGGTAATGTTAGTACACACACACACACACACACACAAACACAGTTATTCTTGTATACTTATATGAAATAAATTTCATGTAACTGTTATACACATTATTTTAACAAACATCTGATGCACTCTATATGAAAAGACTTTAAACAGACAAAATTACTACAAGAATTAATAGACTAACATACAAGAATTTATTCATTGTTCTCCCATCTTGAGCAAAATTTTTATTGGGCTTATATATCCAAACAAGATCTAACCTGTCTGTGGTTAACCCGGCCACCACAGCTACCTTCTGTACCAAGAAAACTTTCATTCCGGACCTAGCAGGCCACACAGAAATCTGATAACATGCATCTGCTTGTGTTTCAACACAGGACTACTTTCATCATTCAACCACTTCTTAAGTCTCCTTTATTGTTTTCTACTACCTTGGCCTCAAAGTTCTTGAACAAGGTTTACTGTTTTAACTTAGGTTTCATTGGGCACATGTGACATGCCTGGCACTGTGCACGGTTATGGGAATAAAAACAGAAGGCGGCACCCTTGGGAAGTATGTGTTCCTTCCTATCATGGCTGTTTCTACTTCCTGAAGCAAGTAATAAACTGTGTAGCTCACAATAAGACACTGAAGAATACCGATCTTGGAAAAGCCCCTTCAGGGGTGCTTGGATGGCTCAGTTGTTAAGCGTCTGCCTTCGGCTCAAGTCATGGTCCCAGGTTCCTGGGATCGAGTCCCACAACAGACTCTCTGCTCAGTGGGAAGCCTGCTTCTCCCTCTCCCACTCCGCCTGCTTGTGTTCCCTCTCTCGCTATCTCTCTCTGTCAAATAAACAAATAAAATCTTTAAGAAAAAGAAAAGAAAAGCCCCTTCAAATTTAACTTCGGGTTTTTTGGTCTTTCAGGGACTATTGGACAGTGCTGCCAGACCAGTGCTCTAATGCTTTACTGAATCGGCAGTCCATGGGGTAATGCTAAAGGAGGTGTTTGGTGTTAAATGTTGACAAATTATACAAAACAGAAACTGCCCATAGAAATTACTTTCATTTATCATTATTTCTCCAGGAGAAACAAGAACTCAGAATCAAAAGTTGTAATATACTTACAGGTGGCTGGCAAAACAGATACTGCCCCAAGGCACTGATTTCTGTGGAATTAACCCCTGCTGGAAAGTCTGCAAGAGACCACAGAGCCTCTTTTCCTGGGAAAAAAAATAAATAAATAAGTCAACATTTTGGGCAAATATTCCCACTCCAAATTATTAATACAATCATTAATCCTCTATAGTATTATCAGAGCGATTAAAAAAAATACAAATCTGATCATATTAATCCCATAAGTAAGACAGATCAGTGGTATCTCACTAACCTTCAGAAACATGGCTTAGAGGTCATTCAGGACATGGTCTCTGCTTACTCTTAGTCCTCATATTTTTGCCATTTTCCCCTCATACCCTACCTTCCAGTTCTTCATTCATTCAATATGTATTTTTATTTAGTGTGTGCCTGTAATGTGCTAATTACTGTCCTGGGCCTTTGGGATACTTCAGTAAACAAAACAACCCCCCAAACCTTGTCTTCATAGAATTTAGTATGAAAAATAAACAGTAAGAAAAAAAAGTATATTGTATGTCAGAGATAATAAATGCAGTGGAAAAAATAAAGAGAAGAGAATGCTAGAGGTGGAAGATGAATGATGAAATCTTAAATGACCAGAGAAGGCATTACTGAGATGATGATATTTGAGTGAAGACTCAAGAGAACTGAGGGAGAAAGCAATGAAAACATTAGAAGAAAGAAATCAAAAGGAACAGGAAACGCAAAGGTGTTGAAGAGGAAAAATACCTTCTTCAAGAAACAGCCTGATCAATACAGTTGAGCAGTTGGTGAAAGTTCACCCAGTCTGATGTTTTGGGGGCTTATAGGCATTTGGCTTTCACTCTGAGTTGAGACACCATCGGACAGTGTTGAGCAGAACAATGATGTGATCTAATCTCTATTTTAGAAGGATCAGTCTGTGTCTGTGGAGACTAGAATTTAGGGAGACATGGAAGTAAGGAAACCAGTTAGAAGGCTACTGAAAAATCCAGGCCTGATACCTTGTATTGGGATAGTAGCTGTGGGGGTGATGGGACATAGTCAGATTGATATGTTTTGAAGGACTTAACCAATAGGTTTGGCTAACTGCTGTTCTAGACCCTGGAGATGATTTGACTGAAAGGTTGGATGAGGGTCAGGAGAGAAAAAAAGGTGGCAAAGATGAGTCCAAGGTTTTTGGCCTGAGCAACTTAAAGGGTGAAATTCCCATTAACCTACGTGGAGAAAATGTCAGGAAGAGCAGGTTTTACAGGTAAGGTCAGAAGATCAGTTTGGGGCTCTGAAGGTTTAGATGCCTAGTAAACCTCCTTGTGGAGATGTCAAGTGACTATATCACGAGTCTGGAGTCCAGAGCACAGGTCTTGGCCAAGATACATACCTGAGAATAATCAGTGTCTCAGTAGTATTTTAAGCCATGAAAATGGGTAAGATCAGCCAGGGAAGGAGTGTTGACAGAAAAGAGAGGAGAGACAAACACTGAATCCTGAACTACTCCAAGGGATTGAGGAAATCAGGAAGAACTGGCAAAGGAAACTGAAGAGTAGCCATAAGAAATGTGCCATAGGAACCAGGAAAACCAGGAGAGTGAGACATCCTAGAAAGGAGAGAAAAAGCGTTTCAAAGGTGAGGGAGTGATCACCTTGTCAAATCTGTTTGAAGACCGAGAATTGGCCATGATGACATGGTCATTTGGTGACCTTGATAAGCACATAACAGTGAAGTGGTTGGGGAAAAAAGCCTTATTATACAGGGTTTAAGAGAGAATTGGAGCCAGGTGACTTTTTTAAGGAGTTTTATAAAGGGCAACAAAGAAACAGGACAATAGCTGGAGGAAGAAAATACACCAGGAAGAGGGTTTTTTGTTGTTGTTGTTGTTTGTAATATATTAATTTCCTATTGCTGCTGTAAGAAATTACCACAAATCTAATGGTTTAAAACAACAATTTAGTTATCTTACAGTTCTATCATTAAAATTGCAACTTGGATCTCACTGGGATAAAATGAAGATGTCAGCAAGACAATGTTCCCTTCTAAAGGCTCTAGGGGAGAATCTGTTTTCTTTCTTTTCCAGCTATGATGTCACTCACATTGGCATCTTCCTATTTTAAGGTCAGTTCATTAGTAACCTTAATTTCATCTGCAACCTTAATCCCCCTTTGCCATGTAACCTAACATAGTCACAGGTTCTGGAGATTAGGACGTGGACATCTTTGGGGAACCATGATTCTATATGCTACATACAGGATACATTACTGCATACCTGTTGATGGGAATAATCCAAAAGAGAGAAAGAGAGAGAAAACTTGGTGATGCAGGAGAAGATAGAATCATTGGAGTAACATGAGTTATCAAGTGGAGGAACTGGTTTCCACAGGAGCAAGGAGGGTACTTCCCCTATTTAACAGAAGAAAAGGGAAAAACAACATATGGGGTCAGATGCTGGTCAGTAGGTAGATATGGTGGTGACAGCTTGTGGGAGTCTCCGTTTTTTCTCAATGACTTAGAAAGAAGGTCCTCAACTGAGAGCAAGTATGGGAGAAAAGGTATTGGAGATGCTAGGATAGAAAAATTATAAAACTGACATCTATGAGTGCAGGAGCATCATGGTAACATCAAGGGCCCACTTGAGGTCTTCGATCATTACTTAAACTGTGACCATTCAGCATGTTTCCTCCAGTTGAGTAGACAAAGCATTGGTATATTAGTTAGTCAGGGCAGAATAACTACTCTACAAATTCCAAATTTCAGTGCCTTAACACAACTAAAGTTGATATTTCTCTGAGAAGTTTATATGGACTATTTCACCTAATACACACAATGGATGGCTAAAGTAGATGCTATCATTATGCCCTTTTTCAGATGAGAAAACCAGAGACTTGACTGAAGTAAGCCTAAGCCATAATTTTTGCTTTAGGTATTTGCTTTATTTGGGAGTATTTAATAAAAAATCTGCCTCACAAGATTAACTCAGCAAATGTAATTTGGTCACTATATTTATTCATTAACAAATTATTAGTAGTATCATAGGGTACATATTTAAAAACAGTTTGTGATCTTGATATTTGTCTTTTAATCATTGGAGAAGCATTTCTTTAATAATTATCAGGGTCAGGTAAATTATTTTTTAGGTAATTCTTATTTCTTCTCTTGGTTTGGTTTATTCATATTCTCTTTTCTGGAATCTTGTTTAGTATTTTAATTTTTCTAAGCATTTGTCTTTTTTTCAAATTTATTAGTATAGAAATAATAACTTCTCTCAAGTATTCCTTTTTTTAAAAGATTTATTTATTTATCTGAGAGAGAGCTTGCAAGCAGGAAAAGGAGCAAAGGGAGACAGGTAGAGAGAATTCTTGAGCAAGCTCCCAGCTGATCTCGGGGCCGGACATGGGGCTCAATCCCAGGACCCGGAGATCATGACCTGAGCCTAAACCAAGAGTCAGTTGCTTAACTGACTGAGTCACCCAGGGACCCCACCCACTAAATATTCTTAATTCAGTTCCAAATTATTTCATCTTATATATCATTCCTGAATTTTAAAGTAATTATAATTATTTTTTAAAGGAATTCTTTATGTAGAATTTTCTAAACCTTTTAATACACTTATTTGTAGTTTTGGAGCTTTAAAACTAATTTCCATACAGATTAATTTAAAGGCCTTAACTTCATTTAAAAGAAAGGAGCTCCTCCTACTGTTTTCCTGGATTAATGCTAATTTGTTTCATATTAGTTTGTGCAGAAAGGATTAGAATTCCATTTATGTAGGCAAAACCAGAATGTAAGCCATGTCTCTCACCATTCAAAAATTTCTTACATGCAATAAAAATTGTAAGTGATCCCTAGGAAATTACCAACTTCGGCAGTAAATACCAAAGGTTAATTCAGCCATGCTTCCTGTTGTTTGGGTAAGGAGTTTCCCTTTTTGAACCAAAGAAGAGAGCACAGAATTTTAAAATAAAATGTGGGCTTTGGGTTAGGCCATTTACCAGTTACATGCATTTGAACAAATAACCAATTACCAAATATTTACTGGCATTCATGGATAATTAGGTACTATCCTAGAAGTTAGGGATACACGAATAAGAAATACTGACCCCAGTCCTCCCTTCTGTCTTACACCCGGACAAGCACAGAGACATGAGTTATAATCCTGGTTCTCTTATTACCCTTTGGGTAACATTGGCAAATCATTGAAGTATTTGAGCTTAGTTTTCTAATCTGTGAAACAGAGGTAATAATACCTATCTCACATGGTTGTTGTAAGAACTAAACGATGGGGCACTGGGGTGGCTCAGTAGTTAAGCGTCTGCCTTCGGTTCAGGTCATGATCACAGGGTCCTGGGATCAAGCCCCACATCAGGCTTCCTGCTCAGTGGGTAGTCTGCTTCTCCCCTGCTTGCTGTTCCCCCTGCTTGTGCTTGCTCTGTGTCTCTCTTGCGCTCTCTGTGTCAAATAAATAAATAAAATCTTTTAAAAAAAAGTACTAAATGATAAAAATGCTTAGGCAGAATACCTAGCACATAATAGGTATGTACTAATGTGAGCTCCTTTTCTTTCTCCCTTTGGATTTCTCTGGTCTTGCAAAAAAGCCTCACCTTGCGGCAAGAGCAATAGTGTCTTTTTAAGAATTTTAGTACCCCAAAAATAACAAATACTATATACTCTGAGCTGCTGAAACATTAATGCAAGGTTTTCTCAACCTCAGCACAACTGACATTCTGGGCCAAATAATGCTCTGCTGTAGGGGGCTATCCTGTACATTGTGGAATGTTTAGCAGTATTCCTGGCCTCTATGCACAAGATGCCAGTAGCAGCTCCCTGGGTGTGAAAATAAAATATGTCTCTGGGGGCACCTGGGTGGCTCAGTCGTTAAGCGTCTTGCCTTCAGCTCAGGTCATGATCCCAGGATCCTGGGATCGAGCCCTGCATCAGGCTCGCTGCTCGGCGGGAAGCCTGCTTCTCCCTCTCCCACTCCCCCTGCTTGTGTTCCCTCTCTCGCTATGTCTCTCTCTGTCAAATAAATAAAATCTTAAAAAAAAAAAAAGTCTCCAGACATTGCCAAATATTTCCTCGGGGAAAAAATTTACACTTCTGCATTAGTGGATCATAAATTCACATGTAATGGGTCCTACAGAGCATTTTAAAAAGTTAAATGACATAAAATTGAAATAGAATAGAAAACTTAGAAAACATCATAGGTACTCAAGTATTGCTTAGTGATACAAATCTATTTTTTTAAAGATTTTATTTATTTATTAGAGAGAGAGAGAGCGCGTGAGAGAGCACAAGCAGGGGGAGTGGCAGAGGGAGAGGGAGAAGCAGGCTCCCCGCTAAGCAGGGAACCCGATGTGGAGCTCGATCCCAGGACCCTGAGATCACGACCTGAGCCAATAATCACTGAGACACCCAGGTGCCCAGTTATATAAATTTCTTACAGTGAGTTTCAGTCAAAAGTTTGAAAGCCACGGGTCTGTACTAATAAGACTTCTTACATAAATGATCTCATTTAATCAGAAAACTCTATAAAGTAGGCAGGACAGATGTTATCCCCATTTTACAAATCAGAAAATTGGGGCTCAGATCAGTTGAGGGACCTGCCCTCAGTGTTACCCAGTAGGCTAAAGGAAGGATATGAAGCAGAACCCAAGTCTCTAAACTTCTAGTTACAAGGTAAAAAGGCAATTGTTACCTAAGGGCAAAGATCTCCTATGTGGCTCAGAAGGACAGAGACATCATGGAGTCATAGGTCTTTGGCAGTGGGTCCAATAATTAAAACTAGATATCAATACATTAGATGGAAATTTGAAAAACATTTTATCAAGATTTTTATTTTCCACACTGGCTTGCTAACCTTTGTATACCCAGAGTTACTTATGTAATAAATAAATGAATGAATGAACACTGACCACACAATTCCTGTTCATCACTGACCACATAATTCCTGTTCATCTTCAATCAGCCAGTTCCTCTGATCACCTTCAATCAGCCATGCTCCTTCATTTGCTTGGAATCTTTCTTCTCCTTTCCCACTGAAAATTTTTTTTAACTTTTAATTTTAATTTTTAATTCTTTTATTTATTTATTATTATTATTATTTTTAAGTAAGCTCTATGCCCAATGTGGGGCTGGAACTCATAACCCCAGACCAGGAGTCACATGCTCTGGAGACTGAGCCAGCCAGGTGCCCTTCCTCATTGACTTTTAGAGTCAGCTCTTTAATAGTCCTCTAGGGGCCACCTTCCACAAATCCCCAGAGGGGTTTATTTCCTTCTCTGTGTTCCTTCTAGAGGCCTTACCTAATTGTACTGCAATGATCTGTTTTACAACTATTCCCTGATACTCCCTGTGCCTTTGCAACCCTTTCTACTCCCTCTCCCTCGATCCCAGAGGTAGCAACTATGTGCTAGTACAAATAGCATAAACCACAATACCCACCACACTGCTTGGAAATGAATTTGCTGTGTAATACTTGTTGACTGATTGAGTGGAAAGAAAGAAGACAAAGAAGGCAATTATCTGACAGTATAGAAGCAAAAGAATGCTGCTGCTTCCTTTTGAGCTGAGAAGACTAAACTACCCATTTCATTGTGGATTAAAGAAAAGGACAGTAGTAGTTGCAAGGCTCCAGCTCAGTGGTGGCAGGCCACAACTTGGTGGAGGTGTGAGTACACTGCAGGGTGCTCACACTGCTGCCCAAGTCAAACTCCAAAACCAAACTGCAGTCCCCCACCACTAAGCCATCTGGAGTTGGCCCTGTCATTGTGTAAGTCTTAGGCCCTAAGCTGTCTAGTTCTGCGTCCCCCCGTGATAAGATTAACTTAGGACCCCAGTTAAATGGATGGCTTCATAGGACTTGCTCTAGAAGATTCTGAATCATTAGGTTGGAGATAAGGCACCAGTATTTTGTATTTTTAACCAGCACCCCAAGTGATTCTTATTATCAAGGCAGTTGAGGAAACTAATCATCTTTGTGTCACTCACACTATAGAATTAGGGCAGTTATTTATTTTTCAGTGATTTCACCTCAATGTTAACTTTGGAATATGCTATTGGTTAACAAATAAAATGCTCCTGGGCTCCTCGAAACTATAGTTTATTAATATTTAGAATGTATTACTCAGCAGCTTTTACCTTCCTTTTCAGCAGGGTGATTCAAGTGAGAGGAAAGGACCAGGCCACCCCAAACGCCAGAACAGTTCTTGCCACCTGAGCCAAACTAGGCACTGAGCCTTATTAGTACTGGGATGATCTGAGCGTTACCGGATCCAATTCACTCCTTTCGTAGTTGAGCTCACTAGAGCTGAGGTGACCAGCACCATAGTCTTCCTCACCAGGTTTTGGACGGAAAAGGACAGAACTGGGGAGGGCTTTCCTTTAACAAGATGAATTGTTAGAAGCTGTCCAAGGAAAGGAGAGCTGAGAAAAAAATAGCCCCAACTTTTTATTACTATTTTCACCAAGCCACAAGTCTGCATCATAGTGAGAGAGAGGGGCAAGATTTCGTTAGTTCTTGCTGGTCGCCTGTCTTCTTCCTGGTCAGACCCAGTCTTTCCTTATTAAGCGGGGCTCTGGTGGGAAAAATACCAGAAACGTTTTTGAAGAGGGAGTAAGTATCATTCGTGACTTCATGAAATCCGTCTGGGCCAAAAAGACAGTGGCCGCTTAGCTGAGGGCTCTGAGGACTTCCGAAGGTTTGCTCCAATGTAGAAGGGGTAGGGCTCTTCAAAACAGCACAGTACGCCCAGATAAAACCTCCTACCCAAAAGCCTGACAGGCAGAGACCCAGACACGGCGTGCGTCCCGCGCGCAGGCGCACGACCGCCCGGCGGCCCGGGCCTGGCGCTCGGGGGCCGCGCGGGAGCAGGTCACGTGGGCCGCGCAGCCCTCTCAGCGATGTCCCTACAAGGACTTGGGCTAACCGGCCCCGCCCCTGGCCGTGCCCTGGAATGTGAGGGGGGCCGACCTACAGGATAGGCTCACCCATTTGCCAAAAGGAAAGGGGGGAAGAAAAGCTTACATGAAAGAGAAGGTATAAAAAGACGGAAACTCAGTCGAACCATTACACGAACGAACCATTACACAATCTTCTATGTTCTGAGTCGCCCGCTTTATACTCCTTCCCGTGCACTCGTTCAAAACTGCACCCTTCTAGCACACTGGCAACTCCCCCCACCCGTCGCCTTTCTATTAAGTCAGGCCCACTAGGTCGGCCGATAATGGTGACTAGGCTCACTTCCGGTTTACTAAGCGGAGGCCGGAAGTATTGGCTTTTAGGGGGCTCTGGGAGTAGAAGGGTGTTGATAGCAGCAGCCAGGGCAGCGAGGGGGTTACCGAAGTGCTCGGATTCTCGCGGCTGTGCAGGGTGAGTGCTGCTCGCGATCCGGCGCGTGAGGCCCATCCCCGGGGGCCCATCTCCGCAGGGCGGCTGGGTGGGCAGCGGCGCTCCCCGGCGGGCAGCCGGCGCCGGGAGCGCACCTGGGCCGGTGTTCTAGCGGGTTCCCGGGTTTCGAGCCCAACGGCCAGCTGCGGGATCGAAGGCCACGCCCGGAAGTCCCGAGGCGCGAACTTTGTCCCTTTACCCAAACTTGGAGCTCGGCAAGTGTGACTTAGCTCTCTGGCGCCGCGATCTTCGGCGACAGGCTGGCCTGTGAAACCCGAACCCCGCGGCGCTGACTCCTGCACTAAGTTTAGTTTCTAACGTAAACTTGCCGGATTCAAGAGTTTGCGCAAAGCCGAAGCCCAAGTGTCCCCCATGCTGCAGCTGTTGTTGCAGCTGTGTGGCTACGTTTAGTAGGAATAACCACTCAAATTAGCAATTTCCTCAGCTCAGCATCCATTTCTATAATTAGAACTTTTTTAATTGATATTTTACCAAGGGGTTAAGGGTGTAGTTTGCAGCTTGAGAAAACTCCAAAATGCAACACCAAGTTCCTTTTGGGTGGAGACTTTGGGTTATATCAGTTTGCCAAAATATTTCCTTTTAAAGTAGTTGAGTAGGTATATAAAAGAATTCTTAACAGAGCTTTGGAATAGAAATAAGGGTTGAGATTTTAACTTAAATGCAAAATGTTTTATATCTGAAGATCAAGTGAGTATTTCTTAAAATTACTACTATTTGTTTTATGTTCTGGAAGGCTTTTGATGAAACTTAACCAGAAAAGCTTCGCATTTTCAAGAGTGAGGCTTTACTGCAAGTGAACCCTGACAGCTAATTAACTGCTTTTGTCAAGCGCTAAGAACTTTGGGTGTGGCAGTCTGAGATCTAATCCTACCTTCAGCCCGAAGTTTGCATAGGAAATGAAAACTTGGTTCATTTGGAAGAAGCACCAATCTGAAAATGTATTTTTAAAAACTGCAGTTGGCTCCAAAAAATCACATATGCTTAGCTTGAGGATAAAGTACATTGACTAAATGAAACAGGAGATTTGGTCTGGATACTACATCCTATCACACTAGGAAGTGTTTTCTTTCTTTTTTTCTTAAGTAGGCTCCAGGCCCAGTGTGGAACCCATCCTGGGGCTTGAACTCAAGACCCTGAGATTACCACGTGAGCTGAAATCAAGAGTCAGACACTTAATTGACTGAGCCACCCAGGCACCCACTAGGAAGTGTTTTCTAAGATGGGCGTTTTTCCTTAAAGAATGTATCATATTTTCCTAGAATACTATCAGTTTTAGTGTCAGTTCTGTAGAAAAAAATCTCTAGATTATTTTACATTTATTACCACTTTACAAATGTTACATTCTAGGATTCTAATTAGAGTAATCAATATTAGTATGGATTAATCCCATTTTATAAATGAAACCATAGTATTATCTAGATAGAGGCTGAAAAATCTTCCCGTTGCTCTTGATGTGTGGGAAAAGCCTCTTTGAGGATCTTTACTTTTCTTCTACCATTTAATCTAGTGTAACATCTTCCTTACATGATTTGTATCCTTCCTTTTGTCCTAACCTTGAACTGAGTCTCTTCCTATTTGATCAAGCTAAAACACACACACACATAAATTCATTGCTACCAACACTTAACCTCTCCTGATTTAAAACAAGGTTATACTCCTTTAGATCTGTAAACTGAATCTTCTTGACCACCACTGGCTCCATTTCATTCACTTTCTTGTGCATCTGAAATCCTTTCATATTTCACAGACGCCTGCACTGCAAGTGCTTTAGTTTCATACAACAAATATGCCTTCACGCCAGAGATCTATCATTAAGTGCCTCAAAAATAGACTCCAGGCTATAACTTAGAATGAGTAAGAATACTCTTAACTTAAAAAGCTCAGATGCCTACATCTTCCCATTCTATATAAAGAATACTTACATTGATGTATGAAATATTTTCAATGTTTTTTACCCTAACTTTCTAAACTTCTATGGGAGTTGTGCATTTGCCTAAGGTTTGTTACATGAAGAGAGTTAACACGTCTCACTTGTTTGGGGAAAGTAAAAGTGGATAACAAATTAGAATCATATAGAAAGGAGGACAGTGACAATATCATAAGTGATCTGCTCTTTGGGATCATAGCACTGTCCCTGATTTGGTTCCCTCTACATCAGTGTTTATTTCACCCATACTTTTTTTTTATTTTTATTTTTTAAAGATTGTATTTGTTTATTTGAGATAGAGCAAGTGAGCAAGAGAGAGAGTGCTCATGCACTCACATGAGGGGTATGGGGGCGGGGAGGCGCAGAGGGAGAGGGAGAGGGAGAAGCAGGCTCTCCACTGAGCAGGGAGCCTGATGCAGAACTCAATCCCAGGACCCTGGGATCATGACTTGAGCCAAAGGCAGGTGCTTAACTGACTGAGCCACCCAGGCGCCCCTCCACCCATACTTTTAGTTTGGTAGGGGAAAAAACCCCACACTTTCCTTATTTTAGAACAACTTTCTGTGAAGCTGAACTGCCTATTGCTGGAAGGCTCCCAGTTTCTGCTGGGAGATAAACTCATAGACAAGAAGAACACAACCTCCTTGAAAAAGTAAAGGCCCAGGTAGTAACTTGCCTAACATTATACTACCAGTTTTGGTAGAATTAACTACCTTAATTTGTTAGAATTAAAATTAATATCTGAATCTCTTAATTCTAAGGGTGTCTTGCAGGGTTTTTCAAGGTCTTTCCCCACCTCCTCAATCTTTTAGAAAAAAGATCTTTCTCAACTCACAGTATTTGATAGATCATGTACCACCTTTATTTTTCATTATTATCACACATTGTTTTAACTTGAGAGTCTTACTTCAGGAATGAAAACTATGACTCATTTCATAAGATTAACCAATCATTTCATTTATTTATAGTTGCTTCCCCAACTTCAAGCTTCTTGAAGATAGGCCATTTGCCTTACATTTCTTAATTCTTAAATAGTGCTTAACACTAGTGACATTTGATGTACGTTGGTGTAATTAAACGATCATATTAAAGACTGATGATTAAGTATTGCTTGAGCTAAAGGAAAATTCTTTCTGAGACATTGTCCGTGCTGACCAAAAAAAAAACTTTATAACTTTTACAAACTATTTTACAATGAATAGAGATTTAAATAATGCATGATTAAAAGAAAGACTAATGGGAAATCCTTTAAAATTCAAATACATATAACTTTATAGCACAAACTAAGCATTTTAAAAAGGTACCTAGAGGACTCGCACCAAATTTTTTTTTAAAGATTTTTTTTTATTCATTTGAGACTCAGAGATACAGAGAGAGAGAGAGAGCATGAGCAGGGGGAGAGGCAGAGGGAGAGGGAGAAGCAGGCTCCCCACCAAGCCAAAAGCCCGATAAGGGGCCCGATCCTAAGACCCCGAGACCATGACCTGAGCCGAAGGCAGACACTCAACCATCTGAGCCAGGCAGGCGCCCCTCCCACCAAATATAATATTATGAGGTTTTATAGATTAAAAAATGTGCCAACCATTTGACCTATAATTCTCATCAGTTTCTTTGTTCTTAAAATAACTGACATTCCTGCCTCATGAGGGGAAGACAGTGTTGTCAAACAAAACAGACTATTTTTAAAGACATGCTTTGGTTTGCAAAGATATGGCATGCCTAAAATATTAAAGAGAGGTAGACTGGTAATTCTGTACCCCTGGGTCTCTGCCACTCACCCCAAGTCCTGGAGTACAGTTAAGAAATGGAGGAATAATATACACTGTGACTCTTTGTAGTTTTTAAAAGTACATTTAGAATAGAGGGAAAAATTACAGCCCTATGTAGTTTTGATAATAATGGTATTTACTGCCCCCAAAAGGTGTTGCAGAATGAAAATATGCATTCGGGAATGGTGCGGATTAATTATGACAGGCAGCCTCCCAAATTGTGATTAAAGGAAACTTGAAAATTAGGGAGGAGTGTATATCATAACTTCTGGGTTGTGTAGGGTATATCTTACCAACAACACATTCCAGTGTATCACTGAGTGCTATATTGGATGGCCTGGAATTTGTGACTTATTTGTGGAATTTCCTACTGAAATCTGAGAACAGATTTAGCTTTAAAAAAAAAAAATCTGAAGCAGAGCTTTTCTAATTATTTCTATAATTCAGTTTAGTCTGGGTGATGTGGTATAATCAAGGGAAGAATGTAAGAAATAACTTTAAGCTCATAGGAAGCATTGTATTCTAAGGTCACTTTGCAGTGCTGAGATCTAGGTAGTACTTCATTCTTTGCAGTCCACAGATTTATTTTTAGAGCAAGGGCATAGTGTTTTGCTACATCATAGTTAAATGTTGTTTTCAGAACGTAAGCTTTAAAATTGTTATCCTGGTCAGAGAGTGAAATCAGGAGTGCCTATTTTAGGCCTGTTTGGAAGAATATAACTCAATACAGTGGCCTAGTCTTGCTGGTTAGAGGTTTTGCAGACTACCATCGCCACCCGAGCTCTGAAGGATGGTACGGTAAAATTTTGTTATCGGATGACTATGTGGCTTTTAACTCCAAACAAATTTTTATCATCTTTTAAAGCTTGAGTGTTGAAAAAATTGCCTTTTCATTTTAGGTATCATTAGGCATTTTTTTTTTTTAATTTTTAACTTAAATTTTACAGGGATAAATCTAGATTAGAGAACAAAGTTTATTTCCATAGCTCTTAAAATGTTTTCTAAAACTTTTTTTTTTTAAAAAGTAAATAGCTTTAAAAACTGTTGTGCTGATTTTTGTCTAGAGAACTTAGTGACCTCAAGTGATTTAGCTTGGCTCTGTGCAAGAAATTGGTTTGGATAGAGTGGAAATAAATTGTAGGTGAATTCATAGTTTTTTATACTTTTTCAGTTAGCTTTTCAACAAATACATTTTTTAAACTACTTTGATTCCAGAAGTGAGGGTGCAATAAAAATTGTTAGTTGCAAGTAGAAGAATGCTATTTGACAGTGGAGATAAGGAGATGAAGACCTATTCCATCAGTCTTCCTTCCTACTTTCTGTTCACCTTAGAATGGGACAGCCAGGTTAGGCTAGGGCTTTAGAATAGACTTGTTGAAGATGAATTAGTATTCCCCAGTACTGCCATAGCACTGAAGTATAGAACCAGTACTGTTTCTCCAGGGTACCTATATTTTTTGTTTGTTTCTTGTTTTTTATATTGTTATTAAACCAGTAGATTTGGTTATCAGTACCTTATCTGGCTATCTAGCTGCTTGGGGGAACATACAATCTTGTCGATGGGCTCTGAGCTTTGAATTTATGTTGGTTTTAGTCTGGAATTTGAAGTTAGTGACAGACTGTTGATTAGATGTCACGACTACTAAGGATGAGTGAATTGAAACATGAGTCTGGTTTTTCTCTTTGTAGTTGGTTCTATAAGAAATCATATTAGTTGAGCGAGATATTTTTGCCAAGTGATACTACTCTGCTGAGTAGTTTTTAGGTACATCTCTAACTAGCTCAGACATGTCAGGAAGTTTTATTCAGTTTACTTTTTGTTAATCTTTTTTTTTTTTTTTTTTTGTATTTCCCTTCCTAATTAGGATTTAAACGCCACCATGTCGAGCAAAAGGGCAAAGACCAAGACTACCAAGAAGCGCCCCCAGCGCGCAACATCCAACGTGTTCGCCATGTTTGACCAGTCACAGATTCAGGAGTTCAAAGAAGCCTTCAACATGATTGATCAGAACAGAGATGGTTTCATTGACAAGGAAGATTTGCATGATATGCTTGCCTCCCTAGGTAATGATCAGTTTTAATATTAAAAACTAAATAGAATTTCTATAATGCCTGTGGAGCCAATCTAATGATGTTAGTTTCCCAAGATTTAAAGTCTGGAGCAATGTTCCCCAAAGTGTGGTCCTTGGACCACTTGCAAATTTCTGGCCAGATCTCAGGATTGAGCTGGGCACCAGCATATTACATGTATGTGTTGGAAACACTGATATTATGAGAGCACCAGCACTATTCCTCCTAACATCCCAAAGGAAGAGCATACCATCTCTAGACTCTTTAATACAGGCCTTCACTTATTGAGAAGCTTTTTCCCAAATAGTTTTACTATTTGTGTGTGAATATAAACAGCAAGCTGTATAAATCATAATCTCTCTTGTCAAGATGTTCACTATGATAATACTTGGTGCATTTTGTGATGTAATTAAAATTATGACCCTCCTTTTCATTTAGGGAAAAATCCAACTGATGAGTATCTGGATGCCATGATGAATGAGGCTCCCGGGCCCATAAATTTTACCATGTTTCTCACTATGTTTGGTGAAAAGTTAAATGGCACAGATCCGGAAGATGTCATCAGAAATGCTTTTGCTTGCTTTGATGAAGAAGCAACTGGTAAGTCTGAGGTCACCTTTAATTACCAAGTGATTTAATTTTTGGTTGTGGTAACTAAAACATATAACTTGAAATATGATAACATAATACCCTCGGGTTTATACCATACCTGTTTGTGGGACAGGCTTTTCCTGTGGCATGTTAATCACTCATTTTACTGCCTTTACCCTTAAATATTTAATTAACAATTTAATAGGTGTATTTGGAACTTCTGTAGGAAACTTATGTTGCCCTTTTACTAGAATAACTCCACAAGGGTTAGGCTCTCAGTAATTGTGTTGAATGAATAACTTTTACCAGAGCAATCTTGGAAAAAGTATGAATTGCTATAGGCCATGATCCCAGTACAGTCCTGTATTTGTTTATCAAGTACCTCTCAGCCTTCAGATTGTTTAAATCTGGTATCTAGCCTTTTGCTGTAGAATCAGGCTCCTTGGTTTCATATGCTTGTTCTATATGATAGCTGTCTGATTCTGGGCAAGTAACTTCTCTAAGCCTCTGTTTTTGTACCTATAAAATGGTCAATAATATTACCTACCTCATAGGGTTTTTGTGAGGATTAAATGAGGAAGTGAGATACTTTATATAAAGTGCTTAATCATACTGCTGGCATAGAGTTAATTCTCAAAAAACCCCAAAGTTAACTACGTAAATGCTTGATCCTTTGGCAGAAGTGCCTATAAGGGACACATAAGGGAGTAACTCACATGGCAAGGTTTTTGAGAAGGAAGGTACACCCTTTAGTTACATATTACTTGAACTGTTTTATTTTATTTTAGAGAGGGAGAGGGAAAGAGAGGGGCGGTGGGGAGGGCAGAGGGAGAGAGAAAATCTCAAACAGGCTCCATGCCTAGTGCAGAGCTGGATGTGGGGCCCGATCCCATGACCCCAAGATCATGACTTCAACCAAAATCAAGAGTCAGATGCTTAACCAACTGAGTCACCCAGGCGCCCCTAATGTCAAGTACAGTCTGTTGTTAGAAGCAGTCTCCATACACAATATGGCCTCATTAGGCCTACTCAGGTATACCATCCTTGACTCTTGTATCATCTTCCTAACCTCCTTCCAAGCTCTTCTATGCATTGTTGTCCTAAAATTACCTCCACCATTGCTGCTTCTGTGCCTTCCTCATCATATCACCTTCCCTTCCCTCTTAAAACTGAAATTCTTTAAAAGTTATACCTGGAAGGGATGGGGTGTGGGGAGGGAAAGGCAGAGGAAACTTTTTTCTCTCCTAAAGGCACTTCTGTATTGATTGAGCTTTTGACTCTGAGCAATTGTTACTTTTTTTAATGGAAGGGAATAAAGCCAGTAAAATGTCTTATCCATTCTTCAAACTCATCTCAATGGTCACATTCTTTATAGAGCCTTACCTGTGTTTTTATACTGTTTTCTCCTCATCCCAGGAAAACTCGAAGCCTCTCCTCTCTCTCCACATCTAAAGTATTTTATTATCTCTCTCCTGGCACAGACTCTTCCTGACCTTCTATTCAGTTGTGTACTTATTCCCAATCAGCAATGGCTCTGTGTCTTCAACAGCATTATGTTCCCATCTTTGTAACTCCTTTTAGCACCTACCACAGCTCCTCGCACATACTCGATGATAGGTTTATGTGATAATTGAATTACTTGGTTGGAGATGAGAATTGATTTCTATAAGCTAGAAGTCTAACATTTGAGAAACATTTTAAAATGTAGAATGGAATTAGGAAAAACCCCGTAAGTCTAGAGTTTCTTTTGTGAACTGACCTTCCACTTTAAACTCACTTTATAGGAAATATATTGTCAATGTTTTAGCTTAATTTCACATACAAGAATATTGTCAGATTTTTCTTTTACTTTATGAATTTCAAACATCTCTGTGCTTGGTCATTTATCAACTTTGTGTTAGTACATTAGTGGTTCTCAATCATGATGTGAATTACTTGGGGAGCCTTTTAAAAATACCAATGCCATGGGGCGCCTGGCTGGAAAAGTGTGCAACTCTTGATCTCAGGGTCATGAGTTTGAGCCCCATGTTGGGTGTAGAGATTACTTAAAAATAAAATCTTAAAAAAAAATCAATGCCAGATAATAAATCAAGGGTGGCATCTGGGTTTTTTTTTTTTAAAGCTCTCTATCAGAACCCTGATATCACAGATCCAGAGTAAAAAGCACACCTTTTGACTCACCATTCCACATCCCCAATTCCTAGCCCAGTGTCTGCCACATAGGTAATGCTCAAATAGATACTCATGTTTTTGCACACTCAGGGCCTAGCTGTATTTGTTATAAAATTTAAATTAGATTTGTAAAAAAGAAACATTAAAAATCTCATTGTACCTATAAAAAACAAACAACCCAAGGTCAGAGATAAAATGAAATGCCTGAAGTAACATACTTGTTAAAACAGGACCTCAGTGCACCTGGCTGGCTCAGTTGGTAGAGCATGTGACTCTTGATCTCAGGATGTGAGTTTGAGCCCCACATTGGGTGTAGAGATTACTTAAAAATAAAATCTTGAAAACAAAAAACAACCTCAAGACTCCAGTATTCTTTCCACTGAAGCATGTTTATGATGTGGTATTTTAGTGTTACTTGCTTATAGAAGTGTGACCAGGAGTACCCCACACTGGCCATAGAGCTCACTTAAAAAAAAAAAAAAAAAAAGACTTAGTGTAACCATTCATGCTACTTTAAGGAACCATGAGGGTTAGTTTCCTTAATCATACTTTATTGTTGTTTAGGTGTAGTTTAGGCCCTATTATGAAGACTTGTGGACAGAAGTTGATAGAGCAGAGCAGGATGATAGAGCTAGGCAGCTGTCTGCTGAGGCTGGCTTAAACATGTGAAGAGCCCATATTTCCTATATTTGCATGCTTGGTCAAGTGCAGATGTTCCCTGTAATTACTCCTCAGAGTAGTATGTATTCTGATCCCCAGTTCTTTATTCTTTAGGCACCATCCAGGAAGATTACCTGAGAGAGCTGCTGACAACCATGGGAGATCGCTTTACAGACGAGGAAGTGGATGAGCTGTACAGAGAAGCGCCTATCGACAAAAAGGGAAATTTCAATTATATTGAGTTCACACGCATCCTTAAACATGGAGCGAAAGACAAAGATGACTGAAAAGAACTTCAAATTCCAGCCAAACGTTCCTTGTTGCCACTTTGGGTATTTCTGAGACTTTCTCTTAGAGTCTGTTGCATGCCCTTAGCTTTGCAGCTTTTGCCTTTCTTGTATTTATTCTCAGCCATTTTAGGCACATGCATCTCTATAATCAGACTGGAAATGGGACTTTTTATCATTTTCAGAATAGAAAATAGGGCAATTTAACTTACCAGCCCCCTCCCAAAATAACTGCAGTCTACAGAGTCAGTATATTTTTTCAGAGAAAGTTATTCAGTTTTTTCTGAACCATAATTAAACTTTATGATAAAAACTTACTTGTTTAAAACTTATTTCCCAAAATTGGCTTTTGTTAGTTGCATCTTCCAAGGAAAGGTAGACGAGACAAATCCTGGAAAATGGTATGGTTGTTAGACCTCTCCCTTACTCCTTCCAGTTTCCCTAACAATCCTATCTCTACTATATATCCCTCCCCCCACCAAAGAAATCAGTTTTAACTGCCTTAATTGGGTTTCCTGCACTTTGTCTTTCAGTTTTAAAAATAATTTTCTATAGAATTTGCATAGACATGCTAACTTTGGTAGCTTTAAATCCTTAAGTTTAACATACCTGTCAGCATCCCTCCTTATCTGTTCTAAACTTTTGTGCATTATTTCATGTCATTTAAAATTAGACTAGGCCACTGAGTATAATTTTAATTTGTCCTAATTTTTAAAACTATTTTAGCCCCAAAAGGTTCTATGGAATGTTTCTTACCAAAAATATTTTTTTGTATTGTATTTCATAATGTTGGAAATACAATCCAGCATTTTTTATTGTATGTAGCTTCTTTTTTAATACAACTGTCCCTCTTGAAATACCGTGTTTGTTTATGCAGAGATTCACCATGAATCCTTGTATGAATTTTGGACATTCCTGACCTGCCCACAATCAAAACAGCTGAAGCTACATGCCTGGGAAAGTGAGACCATTATTTCAGTCCTAAAAATAACGTCTGCTATTTGCAGAAATGCAGGACTGTTTCAGAGTTAATCAGAAGTTTCATTTGCTTTAGGCTTCAAAAATCTAACTTCCAAATATTCATGAATTTTAAAAAGACCTTGAAATGTTGGGAGAAAAAGTCAGCTGAAAAGAGTTGGCCTACAAAGATGAGTAATTGACAATTACTCTAATAACTTTATGTTTTATGCTACTATTAACAAGACTGTCCTTGGACAAAGCCATTACCTCATTCAATAAACAATTACTGAATGCCTTTAAGGCAGCAGACCTTTGCACTCAACAGGATAGGTGAGCTAGATCCTTTAATCTGGTGCAGCCAGCTTTATAGAGCAGAAGTAGAAAGACTAGGAACAAGACTGCTTCTGCCTCCTTCAAGATTAGAATCTTAGCACCTCCCTTAACTATTTGCCTTTTATGTGTTTCTGAATTTCATTCAGTAGGTTAAGCAAAATACTTTTCCTAGGCTCATGGCCATGATGCTAAAATCTTGTTTGTTGAATTGAATTTCCATTTCAACTGAAAACATGGTCACTTCTGTTTTTAACAAATTGCCAAATTACATTGTTTCCACTACAGAAACAATGTGGTCTCATCTACTAAAATGAGCTCTTGCAGTATCCCCATTTTCATTTCAAATAACTGCTCAAAGAATCAGCTTCCATTAGGAATAGTGCATGGTCTTCCACAAATGAAGTAAGTCTCCTAATATGGTAATAGCATTCTTTACATAGTAACTAGGTTTTACTTAAGCAAAGATAATTGCCAATAAAAAAATTAAAGCATCTGACTCCAATAGTGGACTTGACTGAAAAACCAGTCTCCATGAAGAAAGTCCTACATTTCAAAAGTTCTCATGAAACCTACCTACTAGGGTAGCATCCTTATCCGCCTGCTTATGATTATATTATCACTGGATTCCAGGGTCCAAATTTTACTTGATCAAGGAGACTATGATTCAAGAGCAGAAACTGATGAGTGCTACTGGGGGGAAAAGGGAGGAAAGCCAAACTACATGAGACTAGTAAAATCATATTCTGAAAAGGAAAGGCAACCATTTCCTATAAAGTATGAAAGAAAAAGGACAAGAGGTGTAACACCTAGATTAGGGACGTGTAGAAAAGCTGTAAGAAGGATCAGACAGAAGATGATAAAAGGGCTCGAAGAGGTAGAGCTGCAAAAACAGTATTGTGGAAATCAAGTGAACAGTTTTAAGAATGAGGAGGTTAGTCAATAGTGTTAAATCAGAAAAGCTCAGTAAAGTTTAAATGGGATCACTAGATTTGACAAGTCATTGGTCACCTTTGCTATATCTATTAGGTAGAGGTTTTTTGTTTTTTTCAAGACTTTATCTGAGAGGGAGAGCACAAGCAGGGGAGGGGCAGAGGAAGAGGGAGAAACAGGCTCCTGCTGAGCAGGGAGCCCAACGCGGGGCTCAGTCCCAGGACCCTGAGATCATGACCTGAGCCGAAGGCAAATGCTTAACTGACTGAGCCACCCAGGTGCCCCTAAGTAGAGTTTTGAATGCAGGATCCATGGTGCAGCATGAAATGGTGGACAGTGCCTAGGTTTAGGGATCAAGCCAATCTGCATTTTAATCCCATTTTTGCTACATGGCTTCATAACCTTAAATAAATTATTTAAATTCCCTGGACCCCTATTCATTTGTAAAATGGAAGTAATGCTATTGGTTCATAATAGGAACATAGTCTATTAATATATAAAGCAGTACTTTTTGTGACTAAGAGCAGTATGAGGCCAGACCAGATGGAATGAATTCCACCTATTATTTGGCTGGCTTTGTAACCTTGGGCAGGTCACTCTTCAGTTTCATCACCTATATAACAGGGATGAAAACCTCCAAGTATGTTGTGAAAATTAGAAACACTGAAGCTAAATGGTTTGGTACACGGGTATTCAAAAAGGGATTGTTCAGTTTACCAGCAAAGGGTCTGAAGCTTGGCAATGAAGAGAAACTTGAAGGGAAGGCAAGATCAAAGGACTCATCTTTAGAGATTCAAGCCTGTTTGTAGACAGAGGGGGGAAAAGACAAGAGGAAACAATCAGTGACACAAAATGAATCATATCCAGGAGATAGGAAGGGACAGAACCTAGATCACATGTAGGATGATCCTTAGAGAAATAAAAATGGATACTTCTCCCTCTGAAAAGAGAGAAGGGTAGGTGATGGGAGTTTAATGGTAGTTGGAACTAAAAGGCTGAGGTTAGGAGGAAGGTCCATAGTTGTTTGACAGTAAATTAGCTCAAACTGGAATTTTATTATATTAAAGGGTTGTAATCAGGATTGAATGAGAGTACATTAAAAAGCCTATTTCCTGGTACTGACTAGGTGATCAGATACTTTAGATTTCCTGGGTAGATCCAATATGTAGACTTGTGTCTTGCTAGGTCTTCCCTAAGTGTACAATTTCTTGATTTCCCGGAAACCTGGCTTTTTACTGTTCCTGAAGGCATTGTCAGAACTAATCCCATGTAGAAGAAATGCCGTTTTCCCAATCCTGCTTCTCCCCAGTTCCGCTTGCTCTTGAACGTCCAAAGTCCCTGTATCCTTTTACCTTAGATTCTATCTCCCTACTCAAGTAGCGTCATAACGTCTCTTACTTATCCACATTTTATAGTTGTAATGAATATATAATTTGTTTTTTAGTTTAATACATCTTAACTTTTCATGTTTTGGCATAGCCACCATTTTTATTTTTAATCATTCTTTTTAATGGCCACAATTATCTTTGACAAGGATATGCTTTAATTAGCCATTACCCAAGTGCTAGATACTTAGATATTCAGCTTTTCGTTAATAAATACTATGTTTTTCTTTAGAATCTAGAGAATATACCCTAGAATTATTTTTTAGAACAGGGCTCTCCAGTAGAACTTTGTGATGATAGAAATGCTCTCTGTGCTTTCCAATAAGGACACTTGCCACATGTGGCTATTGAGCACTTAAAATGTATCTAATATAACTGAGGAACAGAGTTTTTAATTTCAATTTAGATAGCCAGATGTGATTAATGACTATTGTATTGAAAAGCACAGTTCTATAAACAAATATGGAGATCAAAATACAGTCAGGGTCCCTCAGCTATGGTCTTACGGTGACCAAGGTGAGGGCTTATGGGATGGTAATAGACCTCTTGAAGAGCTCTATGACACAGACCTAAGGAAGCCAAAATCTTTTGATTTTGAGTGGAATAAAAAAAATTATACTATTGGACTAAAGAGCAGACTGCAGCCAAGGGAAAGAATAAATCTTTTAGAACCAGGTGTGACTTTTCAGAAATTGCTTTTCAAATTATGAGAAAATGCATTCCGTAATGATCTGGACCTTGGACAGTGTTACTCAGATGAGGACCCCAGCATCGGCATCCCTAGGGTGCTTATTAGAAATGCAAATTAACACCCCACCCTCGACCTACTTAATCTGAATATCTGGGCTCGGGGCTCAAGAATCTTTTACAAAGCCCTCCAGGTTTTGCTTACAGTGCTGCTGTTTAAGAACTGCTCAAGAATACTGAACACATGGTTCCTACTATCTAGGAATTTCTGATCAAAGATTTCTAGAATATAAAAGCCATTTTTCTTCCCCTCCCCATCTGTCACACTTTCAATCACAAGTGCTCAATAAAGGTTTGGTATTAAGTTGATTTATCCTCCATTACCCAGCAATAGTTGGGTATTCATCTATATTTCCAAGCGAGGGAAGGGAAGGTTATGGGCACAAACACTAGAACAAAACTTGAATAATGTAGTTTCGTGGTTTCCGGTTTTGACGAGCATTTTAGAATGTGTGAGCGCTTGTAGGTATGTGTGTGTGCAATTCTGTCATCTATTGACCCAAAGGAAAGCAAATATTTTGAATAAAACTTTCTTGTGGTTGGAAGGGGAGTGAGACGGTCATAGGCTGGCCGTGGTCTGTAAGGCCGTAAACCTTAAAATTTGAGGGTAAATGATATAATTCCGGCTGGAGCTCAGCTGAAAAAGAGGGTTTTCCAGCAGGCACCAGTCCTCCCGGCCGCCGCCCTCTTACCTTCCGCAATATTACGTGGGACGCACCCTAAACAATTACTTGTTTTACCTCAAGTTCAAATGGAACTACGCGAGCTGTACTTTCCCTTGCTAACTCTGGGAGTCCAGGGTGGGCGGCTTCTGACGCCCGGGGCCCTCCAAATCCTGAGGGATCGCGGCGCGGCCCGCCCTTCCCCACCCGGTCAAATTCCGGGCCCGGCCCGGCGCCCCGCGGCCGAGGAATGCGGAAGGGCCGCGGGAACCCGCCGCGGAAGGCGGGGGAGGAGGGCGGGCCGGGGGACTACAGCCGCTTGCAGGAGGGGATGCAGCAGCAGATCCTACAGGTCACAGAAGACGACTGAAGCCCAGGCTGTGTTCGCCGGCCCTAGCCCGGCTCCGCGGCCCACACAACGGGCTTCGCTCGGTCTTGAGCGAGAACCCCTCTCGCATCCCCCCGTCCCGAGTTGGATCCAGCCGCGCCTTCCGGTGCGCTTTCCGGTCCACCTCTCGAGGCAGGAAGTGCCGGCCGCCGCCGCTGTCGCGCCACAGCCCAGCCATCGTCGCCGTCGCTCGTCGTCTCGCGCAGGGCAGCCCGGGTTCTGGTGTCTGGCGGCGGTGAGTGGCACTCGCCCCCGCGCACGACACCCCTCGGGCCGCGCCCGTTCCTCCTCCCTTACGGCCTCGCGCCCGCCGCCGAACCCCGCCCCAGGGGGCTGGGGCGCGGGGTCCGGGGGCTGCGGGACCTGTCAGGTTGGGCGAGGAGGGTGGGCGAGGAGGTCCTGGCAGCGGCCGGGCCTGGGCCTGGAAGTTAAGAGGCCGAGCAGCGCCAGGGCAGATGAAGCCGGGCTGGGGAGACGCCCTGTTGGGAAGAGATGGCTGGGTCCCCAGCAGACGGTAGACCGGCCCGGCGTCACCCGGCTGACTTCACCCACCTGGTGCCTCCGGGCGGTCGGAGGCCCAGGTGCCAGCGCCTTGCCCTCGCGGGCCCAGTCGACCGATTAGGGTGTTGAGCGCCTGCTCTGTGCCCCCACACGGTGCTAGGTGCTTTGGTGGGTAGGAGTCTACCGGTGCTTGCTTCTTGCCTTAGATAAGTGTCGGAGGAATCTATACCGTAGTGCATGGTTGGTGCAGGCTAAAATGTAATGATTTTCGTAAGAGTTGTGACTCTCACTGTGTCCTGCATCTTGTAAAGATTTAGTTCATTCGTGTTGGTTGAAGAAAAGGACGAATAATAAAAGTCAAGAAAGAGGGGAGCCTGGATGTCTCAGTCGTTAAGCGTCTGCCTCCGGCTCAGGTCAAGATCCCAGGGTCTTGGAATCCAGCCCCGCATCGGGCTCCCTGCTAAGCGGGAAGCCTGCTTCTCCCTCTCCCACTCCCCCTGCTTTGTGTTCCCTCTCTCGCTGTCTCTGTCAAATAAATAAATAAATAAAATCTTAAAAAAAAAGTCAAGAAAGATTTCCTGGAGAAAGAATCATGACCTCATTGAAGACCTTGGGTTCAGCCCTGGGAGGTGGAACTTAATTGTTTCGGGCAGGAGCTGTGGTAGGAGGTAACAAGACTAAAAGCTGGAAAGGTGGGAATTGTGTTGTGTGAAAAGGAGACAGTGGGGAGACCAGCCTGAATGGAACAAGATCTAAAATGAATAATAGCTGGATATAAGGGTAGGTAGGTAAATCAGTGAGGCGTTTCTATGGATGTCTTCAAAACTTGACCGAGAAATAAAAGATTATGTAAGAGTCATTAGGCAGTCATTTTGGATTCTTTAGAAAGGGAGTAACATGAAGAAAGGGGGTGTTTAAGGGATTAGTTTGCCAGTCTTTTTTTAAGATGGATTTAGAATGGTCTTTTGGTAAGAGAAGAATCATAGCATTTTAGAATTCAAAAGAACCTTATAGATTATCTGTATTACAGATTATTTTTCATTTTATAATTGAGGAAATTGAAACCCAGAGAAGTGAGATAATTGGCCCAAGGTCACTTGAAGGATTCACAGGTGCCATCCATTTTCTCTGTAAGCATTAGGTGGACCCCACTGGACCTCATAACCAAGTGCATAGCTTTTTGTTTGTTCAGGCTCTGTTGAATGAAACAACTTTTATAATGACTGGCTTGATATTCATTTATGTTTTAATGAGACTGAGTTTCAGCTGGGTGAACTGAAATTTCTGAAGGATAGATCCCCATGCGAGGGTTGTGGGATTAGGAAAGAAAAGAGCTGGTAAATGGGGCTGGTTGTCCCTCTCTTCTAGGATTCAAAGACGCCAGGTATCTGGGGATGATTTTCATTGCCAGTAGCTTTGGTGTCTTCCTTAGTCTGCATTTTAGCTGTGTGGTGACATTGCTTGGTACCCCCAACCAGCTATCCATGTTTTCATGATAGAGAATTTCAGCTGTCTGTATATAGGATATTAGGGGCCAGTGGTACAAGCTCTGGAGCTAGACTTCCTGAGTACAAATCCTGAATTTAAACTACCGTTTTCTAGCTGTGTGGCTGTGGGCAAATTGTTTATTCTCCTTGCCCTAATTTTCTCATCTGAGAAATGGGGATAACAGCACTTATATCATAAATTTTGAAGATTAAATATGTTAATACATGTGAAATGCTTAGACCAGTGGCTAGCACACATTTAGCACTCAGTTATTATCTATTACCAGCATTGTTTCTTCGGATATGGAACAGGGGTTAACTGATAAGTTTTGTTGAGGACCTCTTGGGGAAGAGTCCAGTAGAGTGAATGCTGAACCATGGGTAGACCATAGAGAAAAGATTTATTTTGGGAGTCAGATCCAGGGTCTACCTTATATATGTATGTGTAATTCTGTTTGTGATAGGAAGGAAGTATATGTATGTATTTGCTTTACTGATATTTATGGAGCACCTACCAAGTGTAAGGCACGCTGCTCTACCATATGATCCAAGATAAAAAGGCTAAATGCCACAAAAATGTATAAATAAATGGCATGGCAAGAGAATATTACTGGGCGGTAAAAAAAGAATAAACCACTGATAAACGCAACAAGATAAATGAATCTCAAAAATATTATTTTGAGTGGAAGAAGTCAGGCATATAGAATATACACTGTATAATTCCATTTATAAGAATGTCAAAGACAAAACTAATTTATAATTAATAAATTTCTGATTTATAGAAATCTGAGCAATGGTTGCCTATGGTAGAGAGTCATTGACTTGGAAGGAACTTTCTGGAGTGATGTTAACATTTGTAACTTGATTGGGATGGTCGTTACATGGGTGTTCACATTTATAAAAACTCATTTTTAAGATCTGTACATTTCACCATATATAAATTTCACTGCAGTAAAACAAAATGATATGGGAGTTCAGGGGATGGAAAGTTTACTGCCAGCTGGGATGATCCTAAAACCCATAATTAAAAAATGACAACATTATAATGTATGTGGTAAATATTAAAATATGTATACTATGGGGAAAGCTTAGCTGGTTACTAAGAGGAAAGCTGTAAAAATTGTGTTTGGCTCTGTAAAAGAAATAATAGATATAATAACTTATAGAACTGATTACGTATTGGCCTAAATATGCAGCATAAAAACAGTGATATGTCATTAAGTGTATGAGGTTAATTTTGTGAACTGTTTTAGCTTGATTATATACTAAATTCTCCTTATGATTCCTGTTTTCAGACTGTTGCTTATGTATCCAGTCATTTGATCCTCCTGATTAGCACTAACATTAGTCTTGACTATAATAATGACCATGGGAATCCATGAAAAATTTCTAAAGTTTCTGGCAGACCATGGTGAGCATGAGAATTAAATCAGAAATGACCTTAACTTTTGGCAGAACTGCTCTCTGCTTTTTTGCATTCATTTACTGTTAGGCCTCACCTTGTCCCTCTGCTTACAAATTGGCCTTGCCAAAGGAGACCCCCTCAGCATCCTGCCCCTGGGCCTCTCTACTACCATTCTACTGGAGCTTGGCTAAAACTCGAACTCTTCCATCATCCCTTTGCTCACAAAACCAGCTCCTCTTCCCTCCCTATTTACCTCATTCTTGAGAGGTAGCTTTATGCTCCTGGTTTTTCAACCAGTACCTGAGAAAAGCACAGTAGTTCAAGGATAGAGCTTTGGAAAAAAACCCAATTAGGAAGCAAGAAGAACTAGCAAATCAGCATAGGAAGCAGCAGAATGGGATAGTGTTGATGGGAATGTTGAGGAAGTGGTGACTCTGTTGCAGTTCAAAGAGGCACCCACAGAAGGGGTGCCTGGCTGGCTCCATCAGAGCATGGGACTCTTGATCTCAGGAGGTCGTGAGTTTGAGCCCCATGTTGGGGATAGAGATTACTTATAAATAAATAAACTTTAGAAAAAGTAAAAATAGTATGAGTAACTATGGGCTAACATTTAAAAACCTAGATGAAATGGTTATAAATTACTAGAAAAATATTTTTAAAATGGCAAAAATGAGGGGTGCCTGATTGGCTCGGTTGGTAAAACGTGCAAATCTTGATCTCGGGATTGTAGGTTCGAGCCCCACATTGGGTATAGAGATTAACTTTAAAAAATAAAATAATAAAAATCTTTTTTAAAAAGCAAATAGAGGAGCCCACAGAACTTGGAGAAATTGAATAGAAGGAATTAAAATTTTCTTTTCTACTGGAATCAAAATTCCTTAATACAAACGACTGTGGCCATAATTCTGAAATAAATCATTGTCCTATTTTAATATTAAAGAGGCCAAGGAAACACCGTGCCTTTACTAGTTTTCTAGTACTGTATAACCAATTACGCCAAATTCAGCATCTTAAAAAAAACAAACAGTTTCTGAGGGTCTAGAATTCCAAGGCAGCTTAGCTAGTGGTTTAGAGTCTCATGAGGTTGCAGTCCAAGTGTCAGCTGGGTTTGCAATCATTTGAAGGAAGATCAAC
Source organism: Zalophus californianus (assembly GCF_009762305.2). NCBI lineage: Eukaryota > Metazoa > Chordata > Mammalia > Carnivora > Otariidae > Zalophus > Zalophus californianus. Next base: position 40,802,250 of record NC_045608.1, on the reverse strand, counting down.
CTCCAAGATGGCTGACTCACTGCCTGGCAAGTTGGTGTTGACTCTTGGCAGGAGGCCCCAGTTCCCTGCCACAGGGACCTTTCCATAGGGCCCTCTGGGCCCTTGTGTCCTGGTGCTGGCTTGCCCCAGATTGAGTGGTTTGAGGAAGAGCAGGGCAAAAGATATAGTGTCTGTTACAAGGTCGCACACCCATCATTTCTGCAATATCCTATTGGTTATGAAGAGTAGCAGAATATGCTACTCCAAAATATGCTACTTTGGCCTAAAGATTGTTTTGAGCTGAAGGCAGTTGAAGAAGCAGACACACAGGAAAAGCTCTCTATCCTCCTATTTGCCTAAAAGCAGGACATAAATTTACAAAGGTGTCCTTCCTCCCCTCCATACGAGGAAGAACAAAGGTTACTCTCTGGAGACAACTTTAGACTCTTATCATTGGAGAAAGCCCTGACTTTAGTCTGCATGACAAGCCTTACCCTGTTTACTGTGCAACTTCCACACAGCTAGCCTCTTCCCCTCACACACACCTTCCTTCTTTGTCTTTAGCTGGAGATGATATTTAAGCTGAATTCTAAGTTACCTTTCTGAGTTGGCTTTTCCCTAGGTATCTCCCATGTATATATGTTAATAAACTTCTGTTTTTCTCCTGTGAATCTATAATTACAGAGGTGTCAGCCAAGAACTCAGAAGGGTAGAAGGAAAATTATTTTACCTCCCTACACAGGTCAGCCCTTTTCACTGTTGGATGGGATTGCACAAGGGCATGAGAAATGTTGAGGGCCATCTTGGAATTTGGCTATCACCGGAGCCAAGGAACAAGCTCAGATGCTCTCAAGGCCAAGGAACAAGTTCAGATGCTCTCAGAGGCCAAGGAACAAGTTCATAGCTCTCAGAGGCTCTCAGTCACATAAACAAATCCCAGCTCTGACAGGAAGCTGTGGGGAGTAGTGGGAATTGCTCACTGAATACTCATTATCTACAGGAACTTGGGAATGCTGGTCAAGTGATTCCTTATCATACAGTTTTTCAAGATGTCTGAAATTTGTTTTTATTAAAGTAACTATTCAGTTTTTTAAAATGTTGGCAAACTAATTCAGTTGCTTAAAAAGACATTTTAAAAGGTCGTCCCTGGGAGAATTAAATGAACCTCCCTGCAACCTGCATATAGTGTGGTAGCTGCCAGTTTGTGACTTCTGATCTACTTATCCTATTTTATAGATGAGGACAGTGAGGCCCAGGAAAGCTAAAATGACCCAAGGTCATGTATCTTGTGAATGACAGAACTGAAATTAGTATACAGGTCTCTAGCATCTCTATTAAAAACCTAATGACCAAATTTTAAAAACTAAAGGGAACTCAGTGCATATATAATGCCTTCTAAATGGTTAATTTTGGTTCTCATGCATGGAATCACCTGATGCACTTTTTAAAATAGAAGTTGCTGGGCCCCACCCATCATCATTCAGTTTCAGTTAGACCAGACTAGGACCTAGGTATCAGGTTTTTTTAAACTTTCAAGATGATTCTAATGTGCAGCCCAGATTGAGACCAGAAGGTTAACTGCTGTGAGAGACATGTTTACTTGCCATGTGGTGACAGCAAACAACTGACTTAAAAGACACTTAAAGGAAGAAGCCTCAAAGGAATGTCGAAGTCCTAGGCAGCTGACAGAATATGTCCCATAAAAGCCAATAGTCATATAGGTTGGATGAAGTTCACAAGCAATTTCTGCTTATTATCGTGCCCATGTTTTGATTGATACATCAGTATTGCAGGTGTTTTGCAGACATGTAGATTATTATCTAAATATGTTGACACCACAACCGCATATACCAGTATTCCTATATCCCTGCCCTTCTTGTAAGCTCTGTGAACAGTACATATAACCTTTAGTTCACTCTACATGAGAAATTTACAAAAATAATGAAATAAAAATTTTGAAGAGGAAGTAAGAAGTTTTTACTGCTATTGAGGGTTCTTCATTACAATTATATGCTGATTTATATGGATTTTTTTCTGTAATTATAGTTTAAGGGTAGGGTTTGATTGTTCTTTTCTCTTTAACATGTATAGGTTAAACATTAACTTGACAGCCCTAGGTAAAGGTTTCAAGCCTTTATGATGTCAAACTAAGGCCATGTCTCATAGGAAATATTGTCACTCAAATAAGCCTACATTACACAGTCCATTCTACTATGCAGTTCTATTCTGTACATTGGTTTCCCCAGTATAGTCTGAATTTATTTGAAAACCCGAGGATTTGAATTCAGAGGAAAGTCACTGCTCAGAAATCATTGCGGGGCGGTGGGGGTTGGGGAGACGCCTGGGTGACTCAGTCAGTTAAGTGTCCACAAATAGATTTTGGCTCAGGTCATGATCCTCAGGGTTGTGAGATTGAGCCCCACATGGGGCTTGCTGCTCAGCGGGGAATATGCTTGAGTTTCTCTTTCTCCCTCTCCCTATACCTCTCCCCTACTCTCTTGGACGCACTCCTTCTCTCTCTCAAATAAATAAATAAAATCTTTTAAAAAAAATGGTCAGTGTTGGATTACATTGGCAGTATTGAAAGTTTTTAAAAATTGTGGTAAAATGACTAGAAGAACATTTAGTACAAAGTAAAAAATATAAAGGTAGAAATAACCTTTAATAAATGGGGTTTGGATCCCAGCTCTGCCACTAGGTGACCTTGGGAAAGTTATTTAATAGCTTCGATCTTCAGTTTTTTCATATTTGTAAAGCAGGTATGTTAAGTTTATTTTTAAAGATTTTATTTATTTATTTGACAGAGAGACAGACAGCGAGAGCAGGAACAGAAGCAGGGGAGAGGGTCAGAGGGAGAAGCAGGCTTCCCGCTGAGCAGGGAGCCCCATGTGGGCCTTGATCCCAGGACTCTAAGATCATGACCTGAGCCGAAGGCAGACGCTTAACAACTGAGCCACCCAGGCGCCCCGGTATGTTAAGTTTAATGCACATAGTGTGCCTAGCACATGAGTCACTCAGTAAATGGTAGTGGAGCCATAAGTTGATTAGACCTTTAATTTTCTCTCTGGTCTTAAAGCATTTTGGGCTGGAAAAGTAGCAAGAACGAAAGTACATAAGGTAAGAACCTGCATGGTGCCATGGACACATACAAGCAGTTTGGTGTTGCTGAAGGAAAAGTACAAAGCAAAGAATCGCTAGAGATAAGGCTGGAAAGGTCATTCTAGTGTATGGAAAGGAGCATCTTGTATACCATGCTTAAGAACTTATACTTTGTACTATATGCAGTGGAGAGCCAAAGACAATTTTTAAGGGAAAGGTAAGATCATATTCATGAGTTAGACACTACTGGCTGGAACTTAAAAGGGCAGTTTAGAGGGAAGAAAAAGCAAGAAGATAGGTTTGTTGGCTATAGAAATACTCTACACAGAAAAACTGAAGGCCCAGTGTAGGGTGGTGGGAGAGGAATGAGGAAGATGAGCAAGTCTGAGAAATACTCAAGAGGCAGGGCTTGATTCACCAGGGAGAGGGATGAGTTGGGAATGACTCCTAGGTTTCTGGCTTGGTGAATAGGTAAATGATGGTGTCATTAACTGAGAGAAGACAGAAAGCTAAGAAAATTTAGAAACAGGAAGATAATTCAGTTTTCAGCACATTGATTATGAGTGTCCATGGGGTGTCCAAATGGGTGTCTTTCACAAGCAAGTGGATATTAGAGTCTGCAGCCCAAGGGAAAGGTCAGGCCTGGAGATACAGACTTGGGAGGCATCAGTGTTGTCAGACCAGTGAGAGTTGATGAAATCATCCGAGGAAAGCAGAATGGAAAGAATTTTAATAAGCCATGGACCGCTAGAATATTGGGAAACATGAATATTTTTTTCATGTTGAGTGAGTGGAGAAGATAAAAGCCTAACAAGAAATGGAAGAGGACCAGTCATAGAACTGAGAGAAGAGTACGTTGGTCTCACCAAGTCAAATGTAGCATTTTACATAAACCAACCTTTCCAATATCACTAGGAGTCTCCCTTGGGTGTCTGGGTGGCTCAGTCATTTAAGTCATCGGCCTTCAGCTCAGATCATGATTCTGGAGTCCTGGGATCAAGCCCTACGTCTGGCTCCCTGCTCAGCGGGGAGTCTGCTTCTCCTTCTCCCTCTTCTTCTCTCCCCTGCTTGTGCTCTCTCTCAAATAAATAAAATTGGGTTTTGTTTTGTTTTGTTTTGTTTTTAAGTCTCCCTTGTTAGAGTGGAATGTCTTCAAGGTTGGGAACCTTGCACTCTCTTTCCATTTTGGACAGTTCATTTCTATTGTTACTGTTCACCAAGGCCAAGAGTTGTTGAGACTCTGAAGAAAAGAGGGATAAGATGGTGTTAAATACAGCAGAGTGAGCCAAGGAGTTAGACTGGATTTGGCAGTTTGAAAGCAGTTGCAGTAGAGGAAAAAAAGCCAGATTGTGGTGGGTTGAAAGTGAGTGGGAAGTAAGAAAGTAGAGAAAGCCAAGATTCTTATCTCAGAAGGAAGGGGAGAGAGAGGATGGTAGTTTCTTTTGGGGGTAGAGTTCTTTTCAGATTGATTGTTTTGCTCTAACTTTGCCTTGCTTTTCAGCTGATATTTTGTATATATGTGTATAGTGTATAGGTACCATATATGTATGTAAATGTATACAGTTTTAAAGTGAAGTAAGAAAAACTTTTTTTAGAAGAAATTATGGTATTATTACATTGAGCCTATTATCTGTGCTGTAACCTATTTTGATTAGGGCCATGTATGAATTTCTCCTGATTGTTTTTTACCTTCCTTCCCTATTGCCTTCACTCTTGGGGTCAGACTTGTCTTACCATCTAGTGGCCTTATTGGTTACCTCCCCATTCTCTCACGGGCATTGCCCCTAATAAAAATCTTTGCATGTTTAATCCCATCTTGGCATCAGCTTCTTGGAGAACCCCAACCAAGCTTCTGAAATGTTTAAATACAATAGACTTTTGGGGTAGCTAAAGGTTAGCATGACATAATTGACTGATTATTTAAAATTTTTTTTTTTTTTTTTTTTTTTTTTTTACTCCAGGGGCGCCTGGGTGGCTCAGTTGTTAGGCGTCTGCCTTCCGCTCAGGTCATGATCCCAGGGTCCTGGGATCGAGCCCTGCATCGGGCCTGCTGCTCAGCAGGGAAGCCTGCTTCTCCCTCTCCCTGCTTGTATTCCCTCTCTCGCTGTCTCTCTCTCTCTGTCAAATAAATGAAATCTTTTAATAAATAAATAAATAAATAAAATTTACTCTGGGAGGTTTTTCTAAATGACTCTATTACAAACATAATTTGTAGATACTGAAAGAACTAATTCTTGCCTTCAGATTTACCGTCTTTTGTACGTATTATATCTTGAATAGATAGAATTTTTAGCACAAAAAAAATTTTAATCAACAGTTCTGGAATAGGAAGAAGAATTAAAGCCTAGACAAGTGCCTTGCTGGTGGACCACATTCTGTCTCTGATTTAACCTTCAGTATAACTAAACTCAAATAAGCTAAGTTAGAGGACAGAGGAGAAAATTAACATTTATATGAGGTAGAGGAGTTGCAATATTAGAATAAGAACTCTAAGGCTGGTATACTTCAAACCTACACCACTAAGCCAAGTTTCAGAATACCTGTGGGTGGGGGTTGTTGGTGGTGGTAATTTTTTTTTTTAATTGAAGATAGAGAAATAAGCAATGTAGATTAAAAGTCCAAGACTAGGGGTGCCTGGCTGGCTCAGTTGGTAGAGCATGCAACTCTTGATCTCGGGGCTGTGAGTTCCAGCCCCATGTAGGGTGTAGAGTTTACTTTAAAAAAAAAAAAAGTTCATGACTAAAAGTCCTAGAGAACAAAGTCCAAAATTACCTCGGTCAGCTATTGCCCAGCTAGTCATCTGCTTTCATACTATGGGGCTGCAGAGTTAAACAGCAGTCCCCAAGACCACCCTCATTTCTGATACCAATCGCAAGTTTGGGTCCCCAAGACAACCCTCAGGTTTGATAATTTTGCTAGGATTCACAGAACTCATTGAAAGCTGTTATATTTTTGGTTATGGTTTATTGCAGTAAAAGAATTCCGATTAAAATTAGCCAACGAAAGAGATGTGTGGTGCACAGTCCAGGAGGGTTCCAAATGCAGAGCTCCATTTGTCCTCTTTCATGGACAGTGTTGACTCCTCCTGGCAACAAGATGTGACTATGCAGGGAGTATGGCCAAATAGGAAAACTCACTTGATCCTTGATAGCCATTGTTTTTATTGGGGCTCCGTCACATAGATACTGTCAGCTGCTCTGTGACCGACCTCAGTCTCTAGCCCCTCGAGAGGTCAAACTGGTAATACATGACCCATAACCCCCACAATAAATTACATTGTTAGATTGTCTGATGTGACCCAAGACCCCAGATATAGGCAGGACATTCCACAGGCTTAGAGATTACCTCCCAGAAGCAGAGAGGACAAAGGCCAAGCCTCTCTTTGTGCAAAATTGTTTACTCCAAAGGGCCATAATACCTATCTCATAGGACAGTTGTGAAGATTGAATAAGAGATTGGATGGCAAATTTGCTCTGGTTTCTCTGTGTTTTCCAAGGTTACATGTAGCTAGTAATGGTGGAGCTAAGATTTGAACTCAGGACTTCTAATCCAAAGCTGATAGTATTTTTGCATTGTGTTTATTTAAAACTGCAAATAAAAAATGGAATGAAATGTGTTCATTCTATTTGACATTTACTTTGTTTTTTTTTTTTTTTTTAAGTAGGCTCCATGCCCAGTGTGGAGCCCAACATGGGACTTGAACTCATAGCCCTGAGAACAAGATCTGAGCTGAGATCACGAGTAGGACACTTAACTGACTGAGCCACCCAGGCACCTCCTATTTGGCATCTAAATTATTGGTGGCTTTCAGTAGAGTATTGGAGGCTACCATCAAAGCCATATTATCGAGAATTGAGGAGTGATTGGAAAGATTAGAAAATGAGATGGTTGAGTATCAGACTGCTATTCTGAAAGTTTTGTCAAAGGAAAGGGGAAATGAGTATGAAGATAGAAGGGATGAAAGATTAAAGAGTAGGTTTTGGGGTGCCTGGCTGACTTGGTTGGTAGAGCATGTGACTCCATCTCGGGGTCCTGAGTTCAAGCCTCACGTGAGTTCAAGCCCCATATTGGGCGTAGAGATTACTTTAAAAAAAGAAAAAAAGTAGGTTTTGATAATTTTTTTAAGATGAGAGCCTTCTGAACATGTACCATACCGTGACTATACTAGTTCCTTTGTGAATGCTGTCTCATTTAAGTCTCACTTGCATTGAAATAGAGGCTGTGTTTGGCTATAAGACTGAGGATTGTGTGAGCTTCCCTGGTTTTCATACTGTGTTTTGAAAAACCGAGGTTCAGAGAAGTTATGCAATATTGGTAATAAAATGAAGTAAAAAGAGTGCCTATTGCATTGGATTGTTAGGAGGATCCAGTGGGATAATCCTCGTAAAAAGTAAGATGAAATGTCAACGTTGGAGTCTTTCTCTTTAGGGAAGCCCCAAACCCTTATAACAGTGCTTAGCACATAGTAAGGTACTCAGTAAATGCTAGCTATTGCTATATATTTTTAAATTAATTTCCACTTAATAAAAATGAGTCTCATGAAATTCGGAGGCTAGCTATATAATGATTTCTATTCTGTTTCTTAAAATTTTCAAAACTGCTTTTCCCTAACCATCTAATTGTCACATTGGAAATAAAGTTGAAATGTATATTTATTCCTACACAATTAAAGTAATAATTCTGCATTAAGATATTTTTACTCACTAACTTTAAGTGTTACAGGTTCTTTTTTGTTTTGTTTTATGTTTTATGCGTTCTTTTTTGGTTTATGTTTTTTCTTTTTAACTCTAGAATTAAATAGCCACCATGTCGAGCAAAAAGGCAAAGACCAAGACCACCAAGAAGCGCCCCCAGCGCGCAACATCCAATGTATTCGCCATGTTTGACCAGTCGCAGATTCAGGAGTTCAAAGAGGCCTTCAACATGATTGATCAGAACAGAGATGGTTTCATTGACAAGGAGGATTTGCATGATATGCTTGCTTCTCTAGGTAGGTTTTTATATTCTTTTTTTTTTTCATATCATTATTTTTAATGTCCAGCATTTACAATACGAGGGCCAGAGCTTTCTCCCCAGTTCAAGTTTATAAATTCTCAATTGGCTTGTGGGGCCAATAGGGATACTTCTTGTCTAATCTGGTTTCTGGGAATACTTCATTCAGGTCCTCAATGGTCATCTGATCAAATGGAATTATGTTCCTCATCTTCTCCAGCTCTTTTTCATATTCCTCAATCCTGGCCTTTGAGAGAGACAAAAACTCGGCACAACTTTTCACATCTTCTTTTTCTTCAGCATCTACCTGAACAGTATATTTATCCTCTGGCACAGGAACCTTCAGGGCATTAAACTTCTTCTCAAAGTCATCTACCAAACCAACCTTTGCCACATTGGCCTTGTAGTAAGCCCAGTCGATAGTAGGTGGTTTCTCAGGGAGAGTAGCCAACCTGGAGGTAAGTGTCTCATTCCAGGATTTCAGGGAGTTAGCAATGGCCTTCTGGTTTTGGGGTATGATCTCCCCAAAAGCTACCCAGTCAATGGTTTTTAGAGCAAGTTTTCACGCAGCCACCTTGAGATCCTTCACCGACCCCGGCGGCCTAGAGTCCACAGCAGCCAGGTTTTTATATTCTTAATATGCCCACCTCCCAAAAATAATAATTCAGTGTTTTATGAATTATTTTTTGTGTGATGTGTAAGTATTTCTCTCCTTATCTCAAAGGCCTAGTGAGAGATGTCTGGGTGGGAAGTGCCATATTGGGGTTGGCCAGTCATAAGAGGATTTTATTTATAATTTTTTTATAATTAAGGTAAAGAAAATATAAAGATACAAGATTTAAAGCAAACAGAAACTGCCCCTTTGTCATTTTGGTTATATGGGTGTTAATTTTTTATTCCTTGTATGATTTTGTTGGTTTGTTGTGATCTTAAAAAGAAGGATGAGAGGGAAGGTTCCTCCACGTTCTGCCCCAAGTCAGCAGTGATTTTACACTGGGAATGGCAAGCCTAGGAGTTCTCTGTAGACTGGGCAGGGAAGGGGTGCAGGTCAGTTAGGCTCTACTCTCTGGAGTTTTCTTGTGCTTGACTATTAGCCAGAAAGGGAAGTTAGGGGCCAGAGGGCAAAGAGAGAGGTTGTTATTTTCCTCTTAGTAACCAGAACACAGTTTTGTTCCTCTATTTTTTTTCCTAACATGTTATTTTGAAAATGTTTAAGCCTACAAAAAGTTGAAAGAACAGTATGGTGACCATGCATACATCTTTTACCTAGATACACCAATTCTTAACATTTTGCAACATTTTCTTTATTCAGAGTGAGAGTAGAATGAGGATACTGAACTAAGTTACTGACTTGGAGGTAGGTTGGATCCCAGTGTTTTTCACACTTAGAATAGCTAAGTGTACTCTTTTGGGTGGGTCACTACTGAAGAAGGCCGTGGAGGAATATTGAAGGACTTAGTTGTATTACAAAGATTGAACACTCAGGGCACCTGGGTGGCTCAATTGGTTAAGCGTCTCCCTTTGGCTCAGGTCATGATCTCAGGGTCCTGGGATTGAGCCCCGCATTGAGTCCCTCACCCACTCCCCCTGCTTGTGTTCCCTCTCGCTGTGTCTCTCTCTGTCAAATAAATAAATAAAATCTTAAAAAAATATAAAAAATAAAAATGTTCTTAATGCAAGTTAATTGGAAAAATAGTTCCATGATGTGGATGATGTAACTTAAAAATATACTGGGGAGCATAATAACAAAATAATTATGTATTGAAATTAGTTCTTTGTCCTTAAATGTTAAAATGTGAAATCTTATAGGGAAGAATCCAACTGATGCATACCTTGAGGCCATGATGAATGAGGCTCCAGGGCCCATAAATTTCACCATGTTCCTCACAATGTTTGGTGAGAAGTTAAATGGCACAGATCCAGAAGATGTCATCAGAAACGCTTTTGCTTGCTTTGATGAAGAAGCAACTGGTAAGTGCTCTTTGTTTGTTCATGCCCACCCTCATTCCAGACTACGTGAAAATGAAAAAGAAAATGAAAAAGATGAGAAAAATAGAACTTAAAAAAAAAAATGAATAAACTATCATTTATAATAGGATAATATGACCGAGAATGGGGAGGTCACAGGTATATGGGTCAGAAAGCTGCCCGGTTTGTGGTGTTAATCTTTGAATTTGGTTCAGAGCTTCCTGAAAGCCAAACGGAGAAATGTCTGTTAAATAGTATTTCTAGACAATGAAAACTACTTCTTCAAGTGACTGTAAATCTCACCAAAAAGTATAATTAACTAACTTGAACAGTGAAATCTTTTTTTTTTCCTCATTTTAAGAGTGTAAAGCCTAGCTATTCACATTTCTAACTCCTCTCATTTCCCCTTTCCTTCTCTCTCAACCCCTTCCTCAGCCACCCGCACACCTCATCGGAGATACCTTGCACCCTCTTCCTGCTTCCTGTCTCTACCTGTCACAACTGCACCGTCCCTCGGGCACATTTGTTTTTTTTCCTGGGCAGCTGCCCTTTTTTTTTCTTTGCATCTCTGAAATATAGAGGGTTTTTTTTCCTCCTCTAGAAAACACTTGCTCCAAATTAATTTTGTAAGCATTATAATGTATTAAGTGAGCTTTTACAATGAAAGATGGGGCACCTGGGTGGCTCATTGTTAAGCATCCCACTCTTGGTTTCAGCTCGTCATGATCTCGGGGTCGTGAGATTGAGCCCCTTGTCAGGCTCCGTGCTCGGTGCAGAGTCTGCTTGAGATTCGCTCCTTCTTCCTCTGCCCCTCCCCTGCTCACACACTCTCTCTCTCAAATAAATAAATAAAATATTTTAAAAAACCTCTAAAATGAAAGAACTCTAAAAGTAATAGGCAGTTAGGAGACTGTTGCTGTCACCCAGGTAAGACACAAGGGCGGCTTGGACTCCAGTAATAGTAGAGGGGGTGGCTGTAAAAAAAAAAAAACCTCTAAAATGAAAGAACTCTAAAAGTAATAGGCAAGTAATAGCAATAACTCTAAAAGAACTCTAAAAGTATTGAAAGAACTCCAAAAGTAATAATTCTAAAAGCTTGGGTGGCTCAGTCGATTAAGCATCTGCCTTTGGCTCAGGTCATGATCCCAGAGGCCTGGGATCGAGCCCCACATCAGGCTCTCTGCTCAGCGGGGATCCTGCTTCTCTGCCCATCCCCTGGCTCGTTCTCTCTCTCTCTTTCTCAAATAAATAAAATCTTAAAAAAAAAAAAGTAATAGGCAAACATAATGAAATAGTTACATATTGCCTTAGTTCACTAATTTATTTTATACACGTAAATGTGGATATTCTGAAATACTTTGTAACACTGACCTAGTTTAGAAACGAACCATTAAAGTGCCAGGAAGTATTCGTGACCCCCTCCTCTCTACTGCCTTCCAGGCACCATCCAGGAAGATTACCTGAGAGAGCTGCTGACAACCATGGGAGATCGCTTTACAGACGAGGAAGTGGATGAGCTGTACAGAGAAGCGCCTATCGACAAAAAGGGAAATTTCAATTATATTGAGTTCACGCGCATCCTTAAACATGGAGCAAAAGACAAAGATGATTGAAAGAACTTTAGCTAAAACCTTCCAATTGCTTTGTCTTACTCCGTTTTATTTCCCAGACACTTTCCCCCACCCTCATAGACCTGTTGCATGCAACTTAGTTTCACAGCTTGGCCTCTTTTTTTGATGTATTTATTCTAGACCTTTCTGCCACTTAGCACTTGTATAATCAAACTGCAAATGGGGTTGAGGTTGTAAATTGTGCTGAAAAAGAGATTGCGAATAAAAATCAACAAATGTGAAAGCCCAGGAAAATACATCCGGTATTTCTGGTTTTGCTGGATTTTTACACTTTTATATAATAAAAACACTATTTTGAAATAAAGATTATGCTGACTCAAATGGAATATAATGGAAAGTTAAACAAATAAGTGGTAGTTGGGGGTAGTCTTCTTTTTTTTCTTTCAGATTTTCAACTTTACATAATTCAAATTTCATGGTCAAGCTGATTTTTCACCTATGTAGGACAGTGTTCTTAAGAGCTAAGTACATATTAACATCATTATGCAGTAAAAACTACTTATTGCCTTTGTTCATGCTTTTAGTATAAGTCAGATGTTTAAACTATTGAATGAAAAAAGCGGATATATCTGAGAAAACATTTAACATTTTATGCATCTTAGAGTCTGAGAAGATGAGGCAAAATTCTGAAGAAAAGAATAGTTATTACTAACATTACTGTAATGATTTTTCCACTGAATCTACCCAATGACCTTGTGAGAGTTTTGTTAGCTCTGTGTTTCAGGTGGGGGAACTGAGCTCTGCAGTGTTGAGTGATTGAGTCACTAGAGTAAGTGAGAGGTGGGATTCCAACCTGGGGTGCCTAATTCCAGAGCTTATAGTCCTGGAACCCTGTGCTATCCTTGCAAAAAGCCCCAAATGCCTAAAAGGTCAAGACATTTCCATTACACTCTAACACAATTTTGTAGTCATTAAAATTTGAAATAATTTGTGGAAATTATTTGAACAGAATTTCAGAAAAGTATCCCATTAAAAAATAGAAGACAAACAATTTTAAGCAAGATTATATTTGAAGGTAGTTCATGTGGTGTATAGACTAGACTAAAGCAAGGACTAGAACAGACAAGGCTGTTACAGAGCTCATTTAAAATTCTCAAGGCCAGCCAATGTGCAAAGTACGAGAGAAAAAGCTAAAAAAGGAAAAAAACCAAAATTTTCCCCATCTTGTTCAACATCTGTTCTCTCTCTTAAAAGTGTTGTATTGGTATTTTATCTGCTTCAAATGAATGCATTTTCATATCATTTAATATTTGTGCCTTAGAGCTTGGTGTGGTAGGCAAGTCCTGGTCACGTATTGCCACTTAATTTTTCTGGGCTTCCTTTTCATCGTCTTTAAAACGAGAGAGCAGTTCCACTGTGATGGTCCAAAGTGCTCACACTTCATAAGAGCTTTCACCTTTATTATCCGATCCTCACGGCACATGAGGTAGGTAGGGCAGGTGTTATTCCTGCTTTTTTAATGAGAACTGAAGTTTAGACAAGCCAAAGCACCTGTCCAAGCTTCAAGTCACCATGCAGCATCACACCAGGTGGAGAGTCACTGTATGTTTAAGGAAAAGGGAGAATCTACCATGATAATCTTGATCGTCGTTAAACCGAGACTGATCAGCCACTTGTTATGTGCCAGGCACTGTTGTAAGTGCTGGGGTTAACGGAGGCAGGACAAAGATGCCGTCTGCCCTCCTGGAGTCCATGTTCTCTGGTGAGAGCCAGGATCAGTGAGCCATAGCACACAAGTACTGTGGGATGAAGAACAGAGCAAGTGTGGCAGAGGGCCTCGGAGATGTGACATTCGGCAGAGATGTGCAGGACAAGAAGAGGTCCCTGTGTTTCCACTCAGAAGGCTCCTTTCAGGGCATTCTGTGGCAGGAGCACAGGGAGAGCATTGGACGAGGACATAGGATGGTATTTGCTGCTTAGTTGAAGTGTGGAATCATAGGGCTTAGGGAGGGAAGAAAGGTGAGTTAGGGTTCTGGAAACTTAACCTTGCCATTGTGTATAGAAAGGAGTGGCAAGATGAGAAGCAAGAAGGCTTCCAGTTTGGAGACTGTTGCTATCACCCAGGTAAGACGCAAGGGTGGCCTGGGCTCCAGAAATAGTAGAGGGAGTGGCTGTAAAATGCCTCTCCCGGTCTAGTTCCTCTGCTGCAACCCTGTCTGGCTGCTGTCTCTGGCATCATTCCAGCTGCCATCATTTTGATTTATTCTGTTGCTCTGCTTAAGGGCAGATTTGAAAGACTGGAAAAGAAGTTTTCAAGATTATAAAAAAATGCGATGGTTTCTTAACATCTTACGTTGACCTGACCTATCCCATTCTGTTTTGTCTATAGGATCTCTGAATTTTAGAGAGTTGTGGAATCCAGTACTATAAGGGTTAGGACCTTGTACCTTTTTGGTGTTTACAATAAATACTGGTGATGATGGTGAAAACTCTCTAGTATCTTAACCTTTTTTGAGAACCACATGGTGATGATCTCTTAAGTTGACAATTGATCTTTTGGCTATCACACTAGGGATGTGTGGTTTAATCACATAGTTAAAACTGTACTGAATATTTACTATGTACTAAGCATGTTACCCTACCACCCTTTGAGGTGGGTATTTTTATTATACCTGTCCTACAAATGCACTGAGGAGCAGAGAAGTAACTTACCAAGGTTACACAGCTGGGGGCAAAAACGGGGCTATACTTGGAGTCCAGCCAGTCCAGCTCCAGAACCTGCCCTCCCAGGAAAATGATTATTGGAAATAACAGCATTAGTTTCTTATCATCATAAGGAGGTTTCAAAACTCTGGGAGGTAGATCAGGTAGGCATTGTTAACCCATTTTACAGTTGAGAATACTGAGTGGCAGAAGTTCCCTGACTTGCTCAGCTTGAGATAACTAGATGGTATCAGAGCTAAGACTAGCTTCTGAGCTTTTTGAGAGCTAGAGGGCTTCTCATTAAACCTATGGTTTCCTAATTAAATAACATCTGTAGCCTGACCAAAGTTTTTTTCTAATCTGTAAATTTATGTATACCATATATCATATATATGAAAGCCATTAATGTTTATAAAATGAAATTATATTTAATTATACATTTAATGGATTATCTTTTCTAATAATTGCATTGAAGTAAATTTTAAAGTTCAGCAATACATATATGAATAAATACTTGAATAATGAATTTCCTTGATTGTAAATTGACTTTTAAAAAAATATTTTAATGTTTTTGAAAACAGGATGTCTTATCAATGTATATATTTTAATATTGTTTATCCTGAAAAATAATTGTATCAGTGTTGCCACTCAAAATTGATAGGTCTTAAAAGATAAGAAACAGTCTGAAATATAAACGTATAAACTACTGAAAAATCTGGTATGAATAGCCTCTGTAAATATGTCATCTGGGAAATATGAACGAGGATGTGAAAGTCTATCACATACTGAAATTTTGAGAAAAGTTTTCTTGGACTGAAAAATGCTGAGGATCGCAGATTGCATACATCACATTCCCTTGTCATATGCAATTTTAGAGACAATAACCAGAAGTGTCACTAGATGGCACTATATTCTTAGTGCTGTCGTAACTTCTTCCTTAATGAACTTGAGAGTGATAAAGCAAGAGTATGAATATGCAGCGTTTTAGTCCTAACAATGCTGTAACATTGTCAAAATTGTTTCTTCAAGAGAAAGAATTAATAACAAAGTCTATTGCAGTGAAATTCATACTATTTTGTGAACCCCAAAATCCAGGGAGCAATCTCTCAGACTCCTTTTTACAATGTTGTATCATTCGTTCATTCATTGATTCATTGATTCAATCAATCATTCATCCACTTACAAATACTTGACTGTCCAGAAAATGCCAAGAGCTCAGCAAAGCTCTGGTTATTTTCACACTGAAGTAAGGACTTTTGTTGAAAGTAAGAAAGTAAGATTTTTTTGCTCTCGTAAGCCCTGAGTCCTCTATTTATTGACAGGGTCATCTTGTGCAAGTCAGTATTATTATCACTTCTGTTTTAGGGATGAGAAGACTGAGCCACAGAGCCAGTGGACGGGTATGAAAATACTTTGTAAAATCATGTTCTATATATGAATATTACTACTACCTCAAGAATGTTGAGAGCTGTTTCTATTAGTAGTTCTATATAATATACTCTGTTAAGTCACACAATCTAAGCTTATTAAGATCAGCCCCAACACAAATGACCAGGAGACAGCTTCTTAGTGTAGCTGTTCCCTGCCTCTATCTATCTCTTGGAAATACTGTCAGAACCAAAAATGAATAGATCTGAAGTGTTTTGGCCGAAGGATACCAGGAATATGTTGTGCGGTGTGTATGAATGGGTGTGTTTAAGTATAAAAATTGTTTCCACAAGTCTTGCAGGAAGCTAACCTAATCTTTACTGCTCCTGCTTGTGTGCAGTTGATTTTGCTCCCATACAGTACTGCCTTTCAGACACCCGTTCTGAATGAACATGATGACAAAGCATATTTCCTCGTGGATGTTGCTAACCAGCACAGCAGAACTAAATGCGAATACTTTATTCATGTTTTGTAATAATCTGAGTGTAAATTAATGGCTCATTTTAGGTTAGGCTCATTGTACTTTTTCTCAAGTTATCTTATGTGTGACCTATTTATTCAGTTCTTATTTACTGAAGTGGACATTATTTCTGAGTGCTGTGGGCAACATAGAGATTCTGAGCCCACTTTCTAGAAGTGTCCGACTGCCTAGCACTCTGGATGCAGGTAATAAAGGTTATTTCTCTCCCTTTCCCAGAACCCCAAACACAGCTGTGCTCTGTGGTTTTGCTGGGGCTACAGCTGATGGCCTAACAGCTCACCAAAGAGGTCGAAGATGGTTTTTACACAATGCTCTAACAATGATGCTTATTTTCCCAGCACTACCATTGTTTGCCTTCAAATCAGGAAACAATGGTAGCTAAGAACTCAAGCAAACAGGTGGCTCAGTCAGTGAAGCGTCTGCCTTGGGCTCAGGTCATGATCCCAGGGTCCTGGGTTGGAGCCCCGCATCGGGCTCCCTGCTCAATGGGGAGCCTGCTCCTCCTGCCTGCCGCTCCCCCCTGCTTGTGCTCTCTCTGATAAATAAATAAAATCTTTAAAACACACACACACAAAAAAAAAAAAACCTCAAGCAAACATGTTAAAAAGAAAAACCTCAATTTTAAAAGTTACATGGAAAATATTCAAGATTTCCTGCTTATTTTGGAGATAGTTAAAGAAATTCAGCATATTCTCTATGTTAGGTCCCTACCAGGTTATAAACAGTTGAAAG
Organism: Zalophus californianus; assembly: GCF_009762305.2. Taxonomy (NCBI): domain Eukaryota; kingdom Metazoa; phylum Chordata; class Mammalia; order Carnivora; family Otariidae; genus Zalophus; species Zalophus californianus. The sequence goes on along the minus strand of NC_045608.1, from coordinate 40,785,297 downwards.
GTGGGTCCACTTGCTGAAAGCACCTCCAGAGAAGCTCCCACTTCTCGGGTCAGAAGATGAAGGCCTCCGATCTGAAGGATGCCTGGGGGCGTCAGTGCCAGTTGTGGGCAGAGGTAGCCTCCTACTCCAGCCTCTCCCTCGCTCCCATGGCCTCCTCCCCTCACCCAGTCGGTTGCGCAGAACTGGCTGCTGTCTGTGCACATCTCAAGAGCTTTTCCCTTTGTTCTCAAATTGCTCTTGAGCTCAGCACCCTCCCTCTTACTGCCCCCCCCGCACCGAGTTTTTACACCTTTGGGGCCCAAACCTTGAAAGTACATACAAAGAGAAAAATCTGTAAACAGAGACACAAACAGGGAATGATGCCTACATTCCTGGGAATAAACAGAGCAATCTCAGAGAACAATCATAATGGCAAATTTTAATCAGTGATTCTTAGAAACTTCCCAAGAAAAAAGATTTGTGTCTCAGTCTCTTTCCCTACTTCATTTCAGGTCTCTAAGAGAACCAGGGAGTGTTTTGTAGCACCCTTCTTGACCTATATCACATTCATGGAATCTTTTTTTTTTTTCCCCTACCTTGTTTGTGAGTCTGGCTATTTCCCTGTTAAAAGAGAGAAAGAGTCGAGAGCCCCAACCTCTTCCATAACATCAACCCAACCAGAGCAGGAACCTCCCTTCAAGAGGCTTGCCATGCCGAGTGGGCGATCCATGATTAGTCGTTGACTGGCTGATCTGAAGCAAATCCATCGTGTACTCCCCAGAAAGCAAGTAAAGGAAAACCCATCACCAGTCTGAGATGGTCACATTGGAAAAGATGTGCAAATCCAGGCTGGCCCTTCAAGTTGGTGGGATTGACCAAGAACTGAGTGAGTAAAGTGAAATGGAGGTAAATGGATGCAATCAAATTAGTACAAAGAGAAAACAGACAAAATCATTTTAAAGAGACAAAAAACAAACATTTCTATCCCTCCACAATCGTGGGGATTGAAAATGTTAGTATTTTTGCTTATCTTTTCAGTATATATCTGTCTTTGTATGCATATGGTTTTTGTTGTGGATTTGTTTTTCTTTTTCCATCCGTGTTCCAGATGCCTGTCACCTTCACCACTTTGCTACTTGGCTGGAATATTTCAAAACTGACCTCAATTTTTAAACTCTTTCATGGCACATTTTTCTTTTATTTGAAAAGATGTGTTTGATTTAGAAAATATGAAGAGGTTGCCCTACTTTCTTTGCATCTGGGCTAAATTGGAAGTAGTAAGCAAAATGGGTTACCTCTGACTCGTGGCAGAGATGCTGGCCAACAGACTGACCACGGCCTGTGGCGGAGTGGTGGTCAGGGTGGCATAGGCAGAGGTCAAATGCATTTCCCCAACCTTTATGCTTCATTGTGTCATAGAGGCCGGGAATGGCAAACAGATATGAAAATCGGTGGCCTCGGTTTTAGGTAGAGTCCAGATAGAGTTCATAACACATTGAGAAATCATATTCGTATTCAGAATGTATGTTCTACATCTGTGGGCACACCCATGTGTATTCATGCAAACATTTATGCATCAAATGTCTCTGGAAAGATGTACAAGAAGTTGGTTGCTGTTGAGGAGGGAATTGGGTAGTTATAGGCCAGGGATGAGAGGGAGACTTAATTTCACTGTAAACACCTTTTTGAAAATTTGGAATTCATGCTTGCATTTCCCATTACAAATTAAAACTTTGATGATCAACAAGAGAATATATTCTATAAGCCTTGGTAAGTCTAAAAGTAGTCCCCCCATTCTCCTTTTGCACGGGAGGAATAAAATCCTACATGTTACCTCAGATGGAAGGATGTGGCATGTTTACACACTATCATTTTACTACAGAGATGGTTAAGATGTGCCAAAGATATATTACCATGTAGCAAAATGCTCTTGAATACCATGGACTGGGGGGGCTCCTGATAACAGTGCTACGGAAAATATGGTGAGGACTTTGGTGTCTATGTTGGTTGAGCCTGGATGACACCTTTCTGCTCCTGTTGCTGAAAGGCCCATATTCTTAGAAGGACCTGAACTAAGGCTAGAGTAGTGGGGGTTAAGAAAATGAATGAATTAGAAGATGTTGAAGAAGCAGGTTGTGGAGGCCCTCTTTCCTCCCCGTCCTCAGGCAGCCAGGCAGGTGGAACATCCAGATGCATATGACCCTTTGGTTATGCCATCTTGCTTCACTTCTTGCTGCCACCACTAGATGGGCACTCATCTACTTTTCTGGAACATGAATCCAGGGCTTTCTCCAATTCCTTCCAGATTCTCCAGCATAATCACTTCTCCCTGTCTGCACATGGTCCAGAACAAAGAGACTGGTGACAGGACAGAGCACATATGCCATATATCCCATGTCATTTACCTTGTTAGGTTACTTACTTAGTTATTCATTTAATAAATGTATATGAAAAACCTACCATAGGCCAAAAGCTGTGTTAGGCTCTAGAGATGCAAGACCATAAAAAGTTCACAATCTAGTGGGAAAAATAGATTTTTTACAAAATATATAAGATTAGGGGCCCCTGGGTGGCTCAGTCAGTTGGGCGTCTGACTCTTGATTTCAGCTCAGGTCATGATCTCAGGGTCGTGAGATGGAGCCCTGCAATCGGTCTCCTCACTTAGTGTGAGGTCTGCTTGAGATTCTCTCTCTCTCTTCCTCTGCCCCGCCCCCCCAATAAATAAATAAAATCTTTTTAAAAAATGTATATGATTGTGATCATCTGGTAAGTGTTTATATAACCTAAGCTAGGGTAACATAGGGGCATCTACCATGAGCATCCAAACCAGCCTAGGGTTGGTGCTGATCAAAGAAGTGACCAAGTCGAGACTGGAAGGGCATGTGGGAGTGTACCGTCAGGCCGTGTGGGGGAGTGGGGATGGGTGTGTGTGCGGTTGCTGGCTGCTGGCAGGAAAGTGGGTGTTGAGAAGAGTGAAGGGTACTTCAGAAAGAGTTGCTAGTATATAAAATGAGAAATGACCACAGCTCATCAGGAACTACAAATTGCCAGCATATTGAAAACATAAAATCTGAGACAGGACAGAAATATCAAGGGAAGATGAAGGGCTTTAAACGTCAAACTAACGCATTTGAATAGATCCAAAGCTGGAGAATGAGGTGGTTTAAGAAGATTTGTGTTTTGTAAAGATAACTGAAGGCAGCAGAGAGAACGTATCAGGGTAGAAACATTAGAGGCCAGAGAGCTGGTAAGTGGCCCCTGCAGCATTTCAGCAGAGGAGGGACGAGATGGTAAACTGAAGCAGCATTTGCCAGAAAAGGGACGAAAGGAGATGAAACCCACAGAGTAGGGACAACTCTGATTTTCCTTCCCTGACCACAAGGGGTTAGGATGTCACTGCAGGTCAACCTGAAAGGAGTTTAGGAGAAATAACCAGACAGCATCGAAGCATATGTGAGATCAAGGCGTAGGTAAGGAAGTAGTTCAAACTTAACCAAGAGGAGGGAACTAAGGAATAAGGCCAGGTGGGGCAGAACGTGAGGTGAGAAAGTGCAAGTAGTTACCACAGTAGCTTGATTTTGTGGAACACCTGCAGCTGCTGGCGGTTGTTCTGGAAGTCCTAAAGGAACCAACATAGGACACATCTATGGGAGTGGGGAGGAGTCTAGGGTCATTCACTTCCCGGCTTGCGTGGCTGGGTGGGTGGAGGTACAAAAGTGAGAGGCAGAGAGTTCAGGAAGAAAGAGTTCTAGTGAGAAGATGATGAGTTCGGTTTTGAACTTTTTTGAATGTTAGGTGCTTGATGGCCATCTGGGGCCACATGCACTCTGGAAAGCATCTAGATAAAGAGATGTGGTGGAAACTAAGAGAAAAGAGTCTCAAGAAAGAAGAAGCAATGTCCGTTGCTTCAGTGAAATAAAATAGGTGTCCACTGGATTTGACAATAGAGAAGTAGCTGGTGCTCTTATTGAGAACATTTCTGAGAGGTTAATTGAAGGAGCATGGTCCTTGGGAGAGCATAAAAAGATGGACTCCAGATCAGAGAGAATTGGTGGGAGATCTCATGCTCTTACACTAGAGGGGAGAAGGAATAATGCAGGACAAAGCAAGTATGTTTCCCATGTGGGTTGGGTTTACCATGTATGTCTCAGGTTTCTTTATGCAGTTGTTTGGCCCTTAAATAATTATTTCCAGGCACTGATTAATTGGTGTGGTGGCCCTGTAATATATCAATTTGGCTACACTGAACTACTTTCCACAGAATTTCATTTGTTGTCTGTATCTGGTTATGGTGGGCCCCAAGGGCTTCTGTCAATGGAGGGCAATCTTGTGGGAGATTGTAGCTTTACACTGTTACTTGACCTAACTTCAGGTAGATTGTATCGTAAGCATTATTTACAATAGCCAAACGATGGAATCAGCCCAAGTTTCCATTGATATATGAATAGATAAAGAAGATATACAATGGAATATATATATGTATATATGTGTGTGTGTGTATATATATATATATATATAGTGTGTGTGTATATACACACACACACACACACAAGGGGATATTATTCAGCCACAAAAAGACTGAAATCTTGCTATTTGCAACAAAATAGATGGAGCTAGAGAGTATAACGCTAAGTGAAATAAGTCAGTTAGAAAAAGATAAATACCATATGATTTCACTCATATGTGGAACTTAAGAAATAAAACAAAGGAGGGCGCCTGGGTGGCTCAGTTGGTTAAGCGACTGCCTTTGGCTCAGGGTCATGATCCTGGAGTCCCGGGATCGAGTCCCACATCGGGCTCCCTGCTCAGCAGGGGGTCTGCTTCTCCCTCTGACCCTCTTCCCCCTCGTGCTCTCTATCTCTCATTCTCTCTCTCTCAAATAAATAAATAAAATCTTTTTAAAAAAAAGAAAGAAAACAAAGGAGCAAAGGAAAAAAAAAAGAGAGAGCCACAAAGAAACAAACTCTTAACTATAGAGAACAAACCAAGGGGGTGGGGGGAGTGAAATAGGTGATGGGGATGAAGACTACACTTATTGTGATGAGCCCAGAGTAATGTATGGAATTGTTGAATCCATTATATTGTACACATGAAACTAATATGACACTGTATGCTTACTATACTGGAATTCAAATTAAGAGCTTAAAAAAGAAGAAGGAAAGCATCTCAAAAAAATCTTTTTTACTGCTAGTTTGTTCAAATCAGGATCCAAACAAATCCCCACATTGCATCTTGTCGATAGATTTCTTTTTTTTTTAAAGATTTTATTTATTTATTTGACAGAGAGAGATAGCAAGAGCAGGAGCACAAGCAGGGGGAGTGGGAGAGGGAGAAGCAGGCTTCCCGCTGAGCAGGGAGCCCGATGTGGGACTCCATCCCAGGACCCTGGGATCATGACCTGAGCCGAAGGCAGATGCTTAACGACTGAGCCACCCAGGCGCCCTTGTCGAGAGATTTCTTAATCTTTTCCAATCCATATGTTTCCTTCTCTCTTTTTTCCTTGCAATTTATTTGTTGAAGATATTGAATGTCTTATTCAGTACAGTAGCACTTTTCAAACTTTTAAAGTACACACAAATCAATTTGAAATCTTATTTTGAAAGTAGATTCTGCTTTAGAGAGAAGATCTGATAGGGAGCCCAAGATCGTATTTCTAGTAAGCTCCTAGGTGAGGCTGATGCTGCTGGACCACAGACCACAGACTAGCAAACTGTAGAGCTCTCTACTGTCTGGATCTTGATGATTACACCCCATGACGTCAAAACTCTGTTCCTGTGTCCCCTTCTCAACTGGTGGGTTAGATCTTCTGGATTAAGTGGAGGCCCCTCGTATGCAAAGCGACCTTCTTGTGTAACTTTTATTTTTTTATTATTTTCACTTCTTGTTTAACTTTCAATGTTCCTTCCAAAATGTATATTTTAAGCACTCTGGAAGGTTTCTACTGGTATCCTTATAGCCCTCCCACCTCTTCTATATTCCCTCCAATTTAAAGCTTTTGCCCAATTTATACCTATGGCACTCCATAAAAATACTTTTTAGGGACGGGAGGGAGTGCATTTGGTAGTTGTGAAGTTGGAAGACATGCCCGTATGACAGGGAAGAAGGCCTAAATTGGGCAGAAGATAAGAAGAGAAACAGCTACAAGATTTCCTTATAGAAAGGCAGGCCCTGGGGCAGGGGCATGAGGCAAGGGAAGACCTGGTGATACGGGTGGGGGCAGAAGTTGTGAAGATCAATTGCAAACAGCAATTCTCAAAAGCCAGTCCCAAATCTCAGAAGCACATGGTGGGCTTGTTAAAAATAGTTTCTTGTTCTGACCCCTCCAATCAGAATCTCTGGAGAAAGAGCCCGGGAATATGCTTCATAGGAAACCTCTGGAGATCCTGACGTAGAGTGACTATAAAAACCACCGAACTACATCCAGTGCCTTACGCTTCCACAGCAAACCCCAGTCACTGTGGGAGTTTGCAGTGTACTTTCATTCTTGGTGGGCACTGGGTAATCTGGATCTGTGTTATTTCGTTTAATGGCCCAGACATTAGAGCATAGTGGGTTTAAGCACTCCAGTGAATTTACCCTCTGGGGAGGAGTGTGGTGTTTACACTTTAATACATGGCACCATTCACAGACCAATTATGTTGGATTTTCAGATTAATTAGATGACCATAGAGTCACCAGGCTCTGAAGAAATTGGACCTTGGACAAGAAAACTTGAAGTAAAATTTGTAAAATATTTACAAGTTTCAGTGTTCTGTTTTTTGTTATGAAGCCAGACTGCACCAAAAAGAGGAAAAAGTAAAAACAGTGTAACGTTCAAGCACAATGGTAAGAGCCTGCTGGGCCATCATGATCCACATGGCCTTGACCTTCCCATCTCCTTGGCCGGCTTGTCTCACACAGCCCTGGTTTGCAGCAAAGTACTGGCTTGGTTGTGGATATTATCTTTATATGGGCTTCGGTCATTCAGAGGGCAAACACAGGATTTCAAGGATTTGAGGGAGCCTCCTTGTTAAAATGTTTACATTATTTCCTCTGTGCTCTGCAGAGAATATTCCAGCTCCTCTCGCCTTGGCTTCGGCACTCATCACTTCCTTCTGATCTTGCCTGTTGTTTCTTTTCTTTTGTCACATCTGGCCCTCACCCAAGTTCAGTCTTCTTCTGAGTGTGTCTTTATTGGCATTCCTAAGAGTTTTGAGAAACCCTGTTGTGTTTTCACTGCATTAAAACATTTAGGTTAGAGGAGGAATGGAATTAGCAATGTTGATTTCTTTTCATTACAATTACTTTTCAGTTAGCAAGTCCAGCAATGCCAATAAATTGTAAAACCTGAATGAGTTTTCTGGATGCTATGAAAAATACTGCTTTCCCCTTGAGCCCAAATGACATTTGGTCAGAAATGGAATGCCAACTGTAGTCAATGTCCTAGGTCAATAACATTTAGGGAGGTGACTCTGGTACTGCTTGCAACTCTTCCCATATTCTCACCCCTTATACACTGGGAGGTCGAGTGCATTCCACAGCCCATCTGAAAGGCTTCCTGAATTATCCACTCCATCTTCTCCTCAATGGGTCGAACACTGAGAGTAAGAAGGACTCGAATCAGGCTGCTTATGTTCAAATCTCAGAGCTTACTAGCTTATTAGTTGAACTTATTAACTGTCTTGTTTTGGACAAAATTGTTAACCTCCTTAAGCTTAATTTTTTATCATCTGTAAAATAAGGATAACACTAGCACCCACTTCAGAGGGATGTTGTGAGCATTGTTTATGATAATTCACGGTAAGCACTTAACATAATGTCTGGCTCGTTTTAAGTATTCAAGACACTTCAGTCATTAATATTTCTCCAAGGTTTGTTGATAAATATTCTGATTTACAGCACAGTATTATCATGAATTATAAAATCATTTTTGGTAAAAAAAATTGTGAAGAATATGATCACTGTGGTAAGAGAAGACTAAAAACATAATCAATGAACCAAATTAACTTTTTCACCTTTTGATCTTATTTAGTCCAATATGTTACTTATTTATGCTTCTTATAACCTTTTGAACACATGGACTGGCATAATAGGTTGATTTTTTTTTTTACTCTATGAGTTTTTTTATTATATTTTATTTTTTTATTGAGGTATAATTGACATAGAACACTATATTAGTTTCAGGTGTACACCAAGCACATGGGAAAGGGAGGAAGGCTCCTTCCAGGGTGGTGTAATATCCTTTTGAGGGTGGTTTCCTCTTAGGGCAGGGCCCCTTGTCGCCGCCTGCCTTTCTTCCAACTCTCCTGCATCACTATTTGGCTTCAACTTTGGCCTGTGGAAGACTGAATAGTCAAATGCCAACTTACCTTCAGCCCTGGCATTCTGAGTCTTGTGCAAGATCATTTATCATCTAGATCTGGGCAGATAGGGGTGGAGGGGGGTGGTCTGCAACTTAGCAGCCAAATCTGGTTTCTCTTCTGTTTTATAAATAAAGTTTTATTGAAACCCACCACGTCCATTCCTTTATATAATTGTCTACGGCTGCTTTCACACTAGGGGGCAGGGTTGAGTAGTTGCAACAGAAACTGGCCGGCAAAGCCGAAAGTATTTCATTTCCAGCCTTTTAGGGAAAAGGTCTGCCATTTCTAATTAAGCTATCATCATAGCTAATCAGCATGATAACACCCACTATCCAAAGAAGCGAAGACATTGATTGCTAATATATGAACAATCACTTGTAAACAGAGGAGGCATTCTATATATAATTTGGAGAGAAATATCTCCCCAAGTGTTTTATGTTGAAATTCTTTCAGTTAAAGTGTTAAGTTTGTATTTGCCATTGTAAAAAAAAGTGTTGTAATAATTGATGTAAAAGTTAAGTTTGTAAACAAAAGCCATCATTGAGAATTTTCAGAGTTTAAATAAGACAATAGATAGCAAATAAGTAAGACAGAGTTTGAGAACTTTAGGAAAGAATAAAACGTCCTTTTTGAGTCCATAAATGTTTATAAAAAATTAAGCATTAATACAAAGGACAATAATTAAGATCAGAGAGTATCAAAAGGCTAGAATCTGCAGACTTGTTTGGTGAAATGAGCGAATAAAATAGCTCTTAAGAATTTTGATTATTTGGGGCGACTGCTGGCTCAGTCGTTAAGTGTCTGCCTTGGGCTCAGGTCATGATCCCAGGGTCCTGGGATCGAGCCCCGCATCGGGCTTCCTGCTCTGTGGGAAGCCTGCTTCTCCCTCCCCTACTACCCCTGCTTGTGTTCCCTCTCTCGCTGTGTCTCTCTCTGTCAAATAAATAAATAAAATCTTTTAAAAAAAGAATTTTGATTATTTGTTATTTAATTCCAGTTAGGCCATGATTATTTCAAGAAAAAAATTCTATTTGAGAATTCCTCGCATCTTCTAAAGATGAATTAAATGCAGCTTTGTTATCACTTTAGATTTTCCAAAGAAGGAAAACTCCAATATCACATGTAACAACAACTGTGACACATTTAGACATGATGAAGTTACATAGAGGTATAGAGAAAAAGGGGGTACCCCAAACACATTTTGTTCTCACTCTTTTAACTTCAAAATGGCAGGCACCATGGATGAACTTTGAGGACATGATGCTAAGTGAAATAAGCCAATCACAAAAGGGCAAATACTGTGTGATTCTACTTTTACAAGGTACCTAGAGAAGTCAGATTCATACAGATGCAAAGGGGAATGGTGGTTGTCCGAGGCTGCAGGGAAAGAGGGATGGGAAGTTATTGTTTAATGGGTTGAGGACTTCAGCTTTACAAGATGATAGAAGTTCTGTGGATGGATGGTGGCGATGGTTGCACAACAGTGTGAATGTACTTAACGCTGCTGAACTGTGCACTTACAAATGGCTAAGATAGTAAATTTTATGTCATGTGTATTTTACCACAATTTAAAAAAAGATTCTATGAGAATACTTTAAGAAGACAATTGCTTTTTTAAAAAAATATTTTATTTATTTATTTGACAGAGAGAGACACAGCAAGAGAAGGGAACACAAGCAGGGAGAGTAGGAGAGGGAGAAGCAGGCTTCTTGCGGAGCAGGGAGCCCGATGCGGGGCTCAATCCCAGGACCCTGGGATCATGACCTGAGCTGAAGTTAGACACTTAACGACTGAGCCACCCAGGCACCCCAAGACAATTGCTTTATAGCTTTGAGTCAATTGAGCTAAAAAATCTAAACAGAACCTTGTTGAAATGACTCCTATTGATTGTCAACCATCTTCCTAATTGAAGTAAAAAGATTCTGGAGTTACCCAATATATAAATCTGAGGTACAAAGTTCCTCCTAGAAAACATGCTACTGAAAAACTACTTCCTGAATTGTATTCTGCTCTAAACACACACACACACACACACACACACACACACACACACACACACGATGTTATTAAAGGAGCTGGTTGAAAGAGATACCTAATTCACCTGTTGTAAATGTGCAGTGCTATCACCACAGGACCTGCTGACCCACTGACCCTGCCGAGGACCACTGTTCCTGAACCATGATGGCAAGCTTTAAAGATGTGACTACCAAATATTTAACTAATATTTGAATTTTTATTTATTTATTTTAAAAGTTTATTTATTTATTTATATTAAGATTTTGTTTATTTATTTGAGAAAAAGAGCACGAGCTGGGGGTGGGTAGGAGGGACAGAGGGAGAGGGAGAAGCAGATTCCCTGCTGAGCAGGGAGCCCAACACAGGGCCTGATCCCAAGACCCTGGGATCACAACCTGAGCCGAAGGCAGACACTCCATGATGGAGCCCCCCAGGTACCTCAAAGTTTATTTATGTTTTCTAGTAATCTCTACAGCCAACGTGGGGCTCAAACTCATGACCCCGAGATCAAGAGTTGCATGCTCTTCTGACTGAGCCAGCCAGGCACCCCATAATTTTTAAATTTTCAAATAAAAATTCAGATTTATTCTTGTAGTAACCCAGAAGTTCATTCTATAGTGGTATAATCTGTTTCAGTCTCAGTTTTAACTGTATATTGATTTTAACAGCCAGCCATTTGGATTCAGCCAAACTGTGAAGTTGGTGTTGAAGTACATATAAAAGTGTATGTATTTTTAAAATGTACATGAATGAGATCAAAGTATACATGTTATATTTAATTTTTAATGAGTAATGCATGTTGGATAACCTTAAATATCAGGATATACCACCCCCAGTTATTTATCCAAGAGAAATAAAGGCACATGTCCATACCAGACTTACACACTGATGCTCACAGCAGCTCCATTTGTAATAGTCCCAAACTGGAAACAACCCAAATGACTATCAGCAAGTGAATGGCTAAACAAATCGTATCTGTAAATGGAATGCTAATCAACAATATAAGACATCATCTAAAAATATATGGTGTCCTGGAATACTAATCAATGATTAAAAAAAAGAATGAACTATTGATACACACAACAACATAGATAAATCTCAAAATATTTATGCTGAGTTGAAGCCAGACAATGAAACAGTATATACTGTTATACAGCATACAGTATATACTGTATAATTCCATTTATATAAAATTATAAAAATACAAACTAATCTATAGGGATGAAAAAGAAAACCACTGGTTGCCTGGGGACTGAGGATGGGGAAGAAGAAGAACAGAGGGAGAAATTACAGGGACACAAGGAAACTTCGGAGGTGACAGATACCTTCATTATTTTCATGTGGCCACAGTTTATACTATGTCAAAACTGACCAAATTGTTTAGATCTGTTCGCTTTATTATATGTCAACTATATCTCAATAAAGCTATTAAAAAACAAAACAAAAGTTTTTAGGAGTTGATCGTATGTTTACTCACACCATTCCACAAATTCAATTTTACCAAACTCTTTTTTTTAGTAAGAATTTTTAAATCTGTTGTTGAAATTAGCCCTTCTCAGGATTACGTGTGGCTAATATTTCCCCAATTTTGTTGCTTGTTTTTTACAAACTGTATTTATGTGATTTTTAGCTAAATAGAAATCTTACATTTTTATCAAATTAAGTGCATGTTTTTCTTTTTTAAAGATTTTATTCTTTTTAAGTAATCTCTACATCCAACATGGAGCTCAAACTCACGACCCTGAGATCGTCACATGCTCTACTGACTGGGCCAGCCAGGGGCCCCTAAATGCATGTCTTTTATGTTTTGACACTCTGCTTAGAAAGAAGCTCCTCTTCAAAAATTATTTATTTAAAATGTTCCCATATTTTATCCTAGCATCTGATTGCTTTATATTTTACATTAAATTCTGTCTTGAATTATTTTTGGAGTAAGGCAAGAATGGAAGTTTTTTAATAGATGCTAATGTCTGGTAGGACTAGTCTCCCTCAATTCTCTTCTTTTTTAGCATTTTTTTTTGCATATTTATTTTCCTTGCTGTTTCCTGGCTATTTCTTGTATATTTATTTTCCAAAGATGAATTGGAAATGAGTTTCCAAGGGTTAATGTCACCTAGTAATACTGTCTTTTCCCCCATTCTCTTTGCATTTGCAATTTTCTTCTTGTATTTCAATAATATAAAATCTGATCCATAAAGATTTATGACAGTTATATCCTTACTCCTTTATCATTGTAAAATACCCCCTCTTTATCTTTTCTCACCTTTTTTTTGTTGAATTCATCCTTGACTGATCTTGATGCCAGCTATCTTTTTATGGTTTTCTTTTCTTTTTTTAAGATTTTATTTATTTATTTGACAGAGAGATAGAGAGAGAGCACAAGTAGGCAGAGTGGCAGGCAGAGGGAGAGGGAGAAGCAGGCTCTCCAATGAGCAGGGAGCCTGATGCGGGGCTCGATCCCAGGACCTTGGGATCATGACCTGAACTGAAGGCAGATGCCCAACTAACTGAGCCACCCAGACGCCCCTATTTTTTTTTTAACATTTTATTTATTTATTTCAGAGAGAGAGAGTACATGTGTGAGTGGGGAGAGGGGCAGAGGGCGAGGGAAAGAGGATCTCAAGCAGACCCATGCCAAGCCCAATGTGGGGCTCAATCTCACTACCCTGAGATCACGACCCTGAGATCATGACCTGAGCCAAAATCAAGAGTTGGATGCTTACCTACTGAGCCAACCAGGCACCCCTTTCAGTGTCTTTTTATTTATTTTTTATTTTTTAAATATTTTATTTATTTATTTGACAGAGAGAGACACAGCGAGAGAGGAAACACAAGCAGGGGGAGTGGGAGAGGGAGAAGCAGGCTTCCCACGGAGCAGGGAGCCTGACATGGGGCTCGATCCCAGGACCCTGGGATCATGACCTGAGCAGAAGGCAGACGCTTAACGACTGACCCACCCAGGTGCCCCTCAGTGTCTTTTTAAAATAACTTTTTTATCCTCTTCTTTAACTTCCCCTAGTTGTTTAGACTTCTTTATTTAAATGGATTCAATGCCCATGATCTCTTCTGTAACCACAGATTCTCTATTCCAGTGGTTCTCAAACTTCAGTGTGAATCAGAATCACTTGGAGGGCTGACTTATTGAAAGAGGCTACTGGACCCCACCCCCAGAGTATCTGACTTAATAGTTCTGGGGTCGTGGTCCCAAAGTTGCATTTCTAACAAGTTCCCAGGTGATGCTGACGCTGTGGGTCCAGGAACCACACTCTGAGAATCACTACTCTATCTGTGCTCCTATATTTTGATTCATTTCTGGGCTAGCTTCATTTACTCATCAGAGTTTTTTTAAATCAAGGGCTTATAAATTTTATATTCCTTGGGTCTTACAAGTGCAAAATGTTTGTCTGTTGCCTTTATGGTTAAAGGCAATGTGATTCAGTTTACCTTTCTCAGGTCAAATTCTTCTCCCTCTTAGAAATTTGTAGTCTTTTACTTATCTGGAAAAGCTTGACACCAGTCCCATTTTTCTCTTTTGTTGGTGATTAGCTTTGTTTGTGGTCCTGAAGCTTGAAGAATTCTTTCTTTGTTTTAAAACTTAGTAACTTAGCTAGGATATTGCTTAGTGTCCATCCTTCTTAAGCAATTTATCTTAGAACACAGTAGACCTTTCCACATGCAGTTGTATTTCTTTGTTTCAATTTTTTTCTTCTGTGGGATCTTTGAATATGATTTCTATTCCATTTATTGTGGTCTCTGGTTCAGGATACCAGTCATCCTGATGTCAGACTGTTATTGTCTACACTATATCTAATTTCTTTTCTAAGATTGTTAAAATATCTTTGTCTTTTTCCTCTGCATTCTCTGTGATTACTGCAGACCTTTCCTTCATGTTATTAAATTAGTTTTCAGCCATGTGTGTTCCATTCCTTGCTCTTCCTAATCAATTTCTTAAACAATGCATTGGTGAAAAACAAAAACAAAACAAAACAATGCATTGTGGTGTTTCTTTTCTTTTTTCCTACTTAGCATTGTGTATTAGTCAGGGATTTCCAGAAAAACAGACCCAACAGGATACATATATATCTAAGCACAAGGCATTTATATCTATATATATCCTGTTGGTTAGGAGAGACAGAGAGAGTTAAGGAATTGCCTTATATGATTATAGAGGCTGAAACATCCCAAGATTTGCAGGCTGGAAGTTGGAGACCCAGGAGATCTGATGTGTGGTTCCAGTCCAAGTCTGAGGCCTAAGAACCAGGAGAGCAGATGGCATAAGTTCCGATAGGCTCAAGTCCCAATAAGAGCCAATGTTTCAGTTTGAGTTAATGGCCTGAAAAGAACAATGTCCCACAAGAAGTCAGGCTGGAGGAGTGTCTCTTACTCAGCCCTTTTGTTCTTCTTTTCGGGTGTTCAGTTGATTGGGTGAGGCCCACATGGGAGAGAGCAATCTGCTTTACTCAGTCTACAGATTAAAATGTTGATCTCATCCAGAAACAGCCTGCAGGAACACTCGGAATATGGTTTGACCAAATGACTGGGCATCTTGGAGCCCTCTCAAGTTGACACATAAAATTAACTATCACACATTGCAATCTTAGCCTTCTATTGCCTTAGCTCACCTTTGGTTTCTTGTTTCATTGCATTTATACACTTTCTAATTTTTTTTTATAGAATACAAAGCATTTGCTGTAGAATTTTGTAGAATATATGTTTCTTCCCAGATACAGTTAATCTTTTGTTCATGTTCTTTTTCTGTCATAGTGTTTTTGTCTTGTTTTTGTTCGATCCTCCTCTCCATCTTACTGTTTACCATGGGGGGTCCTATCCAGATTTCCTATTTTCACAGATATGGTGTGGATGAATTCTTATTACAAATTTTTTCACAATGATCTGAGACCTGTTTTTCTTCCTTTAGGAAATCAGTCTGAGACTGAGCCTTTTGTGTTCTAGCTCTCATTGCCTGAGGACAGGTTGAAGGGAGCATCTATTGGCTAGAATTAGACTTGTCTGCAGGAGAGAAAATTCAAAGTAACAGTGTCTTAAATCAGAAGGAAGTTTGTTCGTCTCTCACTTAGCAGTCTATGCCAACCATCACAGTTGATATGATACTTTGCAGTGTTAGGGTCGCAAACTCAAGTTCACCATGTGAACTCTAGCTCTAGCTATCATAGCGGCTTTATAGCCAGAAAGGAAGAGGGAAGAGGAAATGGGGAATGTCCACTCCATTTAAGTACCTTCCCATAAGTTGTACACAATTGCTTCAGCTTATATCCTATTATCCAGGACTTAACATCTATGAGTACCTCACTCCAAGGGTAGCTTAGAAATATCTTTTTTCTGAGTCCCTGTGCTCAGTAAAAATATGAGGTTTGTTTGGTTTTGGTTTGTTTTTTAAGTAAGGAGGAAGGGAAGAACAGACAGTAGGTGCAACTCTTGGTGTCTACAGGGTTGGGGTTTGGGATGGGAGAAGAGGAGGAGCTTCAGCAGAGACCGCGGGCTCTCATGTTGGGAGATCTGGTCATTGCTCTTTTTGCTGTACTTGGGTTAAAACTCCTGTCCTAAAATCCATCCCACTTTTATCGGTAGAGTATATTTACTCTTAGATTCCAGCGGCTCTCCAATTAAGAGTAGGACCATGAAGCCTTTGTTTCTGATTAAGGAAAAATGCAGGCATTTATTCCCTCCTCTTCCCCTCTGCTTCACTTGCCAATTGCCACTCCCTGGCAGCCACACCACTCCCTTGCCAACGGAGGAAAGAAAAGATAAATGAAGCCTGTGGGCTTTGACAGTGTGCCGGGGGTAAGGAGGGGGTTCCTGTGTAGCTTGCTGTGCATTTCCTCTTTTTTGTTCCCTTCACTTAATTTTAGGGGAGACTCTGTGACCTAACTTTACCATTTTTTTTATCTTATCCCAAAGTCCTCTTCAAATATCCCTAGATGGAGACAAAATATGTAGTTGTAAATTGGGTGGATAAATTTAACAGAAGAGGAAAAACTCATCTCTTTAGTGGCTCCCATGTCCCTGTGCTGGACACCGTAGTAATCCAGGATGACCTGTAATGACTCTTACTTACCCGAAGATATACACTGACATTTTTCTTAGAAAACGAAGTACCAGATTACTTATAATATTAATAATATTCTCCTTTCCTGTGCTGCTATTTTTCTGCTCCTAACTCTGTTGGTTATGGTAGCCCAAAAAGTACTTTTTACTCAGTCAATGAAGACATTTTATGATACTTTAAAAGGGACTCTCAGGGAAGCTTCAAAAACTATCTTACTGATGGATTTTTATTTCATGATACACATCTTTTGTATTTTTCTCCTTAGACAGCAGTCTCCTAAAAAAATCAGACTGGTCTATAATGATGTTCAGCTCATTTAAAAGGCCTGATTAGAGTGAATAATAATGATAAATAGAGTAGTTATAACTAACATTTATTGAGCTCTTACCAATAATATCTTTGCTCAAGTACAGCTTAGTGCTACACGGGAGTAGAAATACAGTATTTATTTCAAAATTAGATTCCTACACTTTAGTGTGAAAATTTCCTTTCTTCCTTTACCCTCCTTGTTTTCATAGGACACTTATGTTGTGAACAGCACCCCCCCATGATAATACTGGCCTCAGTGTCCAGAAAGCTGTTACATATTGATGACTCACTCTTTAGCTCATGTCCCTGCGAGGAAGACAACACTGCATTTGCCCTGTTACGTGCTTCTATTTCTGTTACTTCAACTAACCCTTTGGGTCCCTCAGATGTACCAGAACATGGTTGGTGACTGTGGCAATTTGATCTTTTACAAACAGTATTCAGTAGCTTTGCTTTTTTAGGGGAGGGTGGGGGGTACTTTCATTTTATATCCATCTTGGGTAGGCAGAGACTTTTCTTTTCTTTTTCCCCAGAAAATGTAAATCCCAGGGGAATGTTTGCTGATTCTGGTTTTCATTTGAATGCCCACCCAGGTCATGGGACATGAATTGTAGTCTTTGCTCTCCCCCAAGCTCAGAAATCCCAATTTACAGGAAATCAGATAGCATCAGAACCCTTGCAAGAACAGCAGCCATTAATTCAAGCTCTTGCCATGATCAAGCCTCGAACTGGGGAGGCTTCACCCCTCTGTGAAAGCAGAAACAAGAATGGGACTTGTCTTAGGCTCTCACCTCCAGATTCCCATTTCTAGAGCAGAATATCATTTTTTGTCAGCCTGAGGTTTTACTCTTAATCGTCAGGATTCTGATTTTCTTTTGCCATTCCCAGAATGTTTATATATGTTGTTAAACATGTCAAAAGATATTTGTAAAGAATAGTTTAAAGGCTGTGGTGCCCTGGGAAACCATCGATTTTAAAGAAGTATCAACTATAATTTTTACTTCAACATTTCGGACTTATACTGAAGAACTACCCAAGTACTAGATCAGTGGTGAAGTTGAGCTTTGCCTTTTGCTACAACACTACAGGAAGTTTATAACCAGTTGCTTTCGAAGCTTTTCTTTTCAAATCCTAGCTCTCCGACCCTAAGTGTCACTGTCTACAGGAGGCATGGCTGTCTTTGTCACTGCCTTCTCCCGTCTCTCCTGAAAGGTATTTCTTAGCTCCCTTTGACACAGGGGAAAGGGTGTTGGAGTTTTCTCAAGCCCAGCATCCCTGAATCCCCCGAGGGGATCTGCTCTGGGTAGGTGAGATCACACGAGGTCAGCTGATGGTCAGATACCAAAACTCTGGGCTGTGCTGTATTCAGTTGGGAGTTTCCCCACCCCCCCAACACATTGGTATCCCACACCAGACGCTCCCTTTGGACTGGGATCCAGTTTCAGCATCCTGTAAGTCAGTGTTTTGGGACTCCAGACTAATTACTCCCAAACTTCAAAGTCCATTTAAGGACCGGTTCTCTCCCTAGTCTTTATAATCAAACTCTATAATCTTACTGCAGTTATTCTTAACTGTTAAATAAGAAACAATAATCTTTCAGTATATGATGTTATATAATAGATGTTTATATATAATAGATACAATATGTAATATAATAGATATAATACCCACATTTTGGGGAAGGTAGAGGTAGGCATTGATTCTGAGTAAAAGCAGTGAGAAATACAGCAAGTCTGAAAAATAGAACTTAAGAAAAAAAAATCATTGTCCCTCTGTAATTCTTTTCCTCCTTCCGCGTTGTTTTCTCTGATCTCTAGAGCATGTCAAAGTTCAAGCACAAATAAATTACAACAAAAGAGGCCTGGAAAAAGTCTCTTTTTTAAATCTTTCACACAATAATTTTTTAAAAGAACACTGTGAACAAGGAAGATAAATTAAAAGATAACAAGATGCGGGCGCCTGGGTGGCTCAGATGGTTAAGCGTCTGCCTTCAGCTCAGGTCATGATCTCAGGGTCCTGGGATCGAGTCCCGCATCAGGCTCCCTGCTCCTTGGGAGCCTGCTTCTCCCTCTGCTTCTCTCTCTCTCTCTCTCTGTCTCTCATGAATAAATAAATAAAATCTTTAAAAAAAAAAGATAACAAGATGCTTAAAAAAAAAACGGCATAGATTAAAGCACTCTTGACCCCTCTTGCTTATCCAGCTTACCACCCCGTATCATCAGCTATGCTTTCTGTTTGTTTGGTTTTGTTTTAATAATCAAGGCTTAAAAACTAATGTTTGGTTACAGAGGCCAGAATAGGGGTTACCTTTTGGGGACATTGATGCGAAGTGATCCAGGGGAGCCTGCTGGGTACTTGAGCTGGGTGATGGCTACAGGGTGTGCGCATGTGTGTGCATGTGAGAAAATTCACCAAGCTAAGCACTGGGGCCCATTACTAACTGTAAGTTACATCTTCATGAAGAAGAATTTAGTATATGTGCTGTCGAAGCAAGCACTTCATGAAAAAGAATTTAAAAATCAGTGAAGATTTGACCTAAGCCAGCTTATGAAGAGGTCCAAAGGGCAATTCTAGTCCCCTTGGTACAGCGCACTGACTGGGCTGCCTGACACCTTACACACTGTGTTTGGTGGGCACAGTGGGGGGCTCCCATACTGCATGTTGCAAGTAGATCCAGGTACCAGCGAATCAGGTGGGTCTCCGGCCACCTCAGTTTGGAGGGGATTGTTTATTTTGATGCGTTTAGGCTACTTCAAACTTATTAAATAAAAAATATTTAATAATTACGAGGCCATTGTTTAATATATGTGAAGTATGGTATTTTTCATACCATTTTTCATATGGTATTTAGCAATGAGATCTAAATTGAGTGAAATGTCAGGTGCATTTGGAGCAACCTCCCAGAGTCGACATACCAAGGTAGCAAAGTGCAATGGCCAGTCACTTGACCAGGGGTCAGGGGACTTGACTTCTCCTCCTGGCCTTGCACCAGCTTACTCACTTAGTCCAAGTCACCTGAACACTATGGGCCTCACTTTTCTTATTTGTGAGGTAAGAGGCCACTGCTCTAAAATTATGAGACTATAAAAATGTGAATTTTGTAAACTCTTTGAATGGATGAATTGGACAGTTGCCTGTCCCCAAGGGAAAGGTGATTTTTTTTTTAAAGATTTTATTTATTTATTTGACAGAGAGAGACACAGCGAGAGCGGGAACACAAGCAGGGGGAGCGGGAGAGGGAGAAGCAGGCTTCCCACCTGTGGGGCTTGATCCCAGGACCCTGGGATCATGACCTGAGCCAAAGGCAGATGCTTAACGACTGAGCCACCGAGAGAGGTGATTTAAAAAAAAAAAAAATAAGAAATTACCGGGGTGCCTGGGTGGCTCAGTCGGTTGGGCATCTGCCTTCAGCTCAGGTCATGGTCCCAGGGTCCTGGGATTGAGTCCCTGCTCTGCGGGGAGCCTGCTTCTCCCTCTCCCTCTCCCTTCCGCTCCCCCTGCTTGTGCTCTCTCACTCTCTCTCTGTCAAATAAATAATCTTAAAAAATATATAAGAAATTACATAGAAGCAAATTCGAACAGTATAGAAAGATATAAAATGATCTCTCCTTCTCCACAAATTTTAGTCCCCTAGACTATATTGACCAAATATAATTAGTGTCAATAACTACTTATCCTCTAAGAAATGTTTATGCAAATATGTATGAAGACTTTAAAACGTTTACACAAATTACCTCATACTAGATGCTGTCTATAGTTTGCTTTTTTTTTTCCCACATGATAACATATTTTGGAGATCTTTCATATGAAATATACAAATTTACCTCAGTCTTCAACATTGCGCATCATAATGTATTTAATAGGTCTCCTACGAATGGATGCTCAGGTTATTTCCTGGGTTTTGTCATTACGATTAATATTATAATGAACAACTCTCTATGCATATAAATAGACATATTTTTGCAAATATATCCCATACGATATTTCCAGTAGTAGAATTACTGGGTCAAATGATGAGTTCATTTAAAAAAAAATTTTATTTATTTATTTATTTGAGAGAGAGATTGAGAGCACAAAGCGGGGGAGGCACAAAGGGAGAGGAAGAGGGACAAACAGACTCCCCGCCGAGCAGGGAGACCTAAGAGGCGCTCAATCCCAGGACCCCTGAGACCATGACCTGAGCCAAAGTCAGATGCTTAACCGACTGAGCCACCAAGGTGCCTCTGTGCATTTTTTTTAAGTAGGCTCCATGACCAACGTGAGGCTTGAACTTGTGACCCTGAGATCAAGAGTCACAGGTTCTACTCACTGAGCCAGCCAGGTGCCCCGATGAGTGAATTTTAAATTTTAGTAGACTGTGTTAAATTACCTTTTCAAAGGTTTACCAATTTATCCTCCAACCAACCATGTTAGAGGACCTATTTCCTCCCACCCTTGCCAACATTGGGCACTACAAATCTTTTACATTTTTGTCAATTATATGTAAAAATATGGTAAGAGGTAGATTTTAAGATCAGAATGAAATGATGTAAGATTACCAGCCTTACTGTACTTTCCTGTATTTGGCTTCACAGAGAGGTCCCTTTCATCTTTTAAGCGTTTGGTGTTTTGCATTTATCAGCCTGTCATTTTATTCTATGATAACTTTGGAAGTTTAACAATTAACGAGATTTGCTTATGCTACTAATGACTATCAAGATGCATCTTACATTTGCATTGTGTTTCAGTCCCTCATTTAGTTTCAGGAAAAAAAAATGTCCTAATGGGCACATCTTCTGCAATTTAACTGATAGAGATGAAAACACAATGTGCACTTCACTGGCTACATTGTGCCCTGAGACTTGAACAGTGAGTGGGCAGCTCCCAGAGCAACCAGTTTTAAAGGAAAGACAGATTATGCTTGGCAGAACATGCACAGTTTTCTCCAGTTAAGTCATGTAGATTTTCTCTCTGATCTAGGAGGCTTCCTCCTAACAGCTACCTGCTAATCCTTCAAGAAGGGCAAAGTGCAATACCCTATCTTGATGTTGCTTCAGGCAGAAATATAATTGTTGAATATCAACCATGTTATTTTGCATCTGGCTTTCCAGACTTCCTTGAACACAGCTGGTAGGAACAAGTCTATTTACAGAGAGGAACAATGACACTCAGTAATAATTAGTGATGAATTCAAGGTCATTAGGTTGGGGCACACCTGAAATACAATTTCAGACTTGAAGCCCTTCCCTGCTTTAGAAATTATCCCACACAGCTACCTTTCACTACTCCCACAAGAAATCCTAAAAATCTCTAGGCATTTTTACGACTTTCCTTTGAGCTACAAAAATAAGCATCTCTCTGCCCTGAGCAAATCTCTGGAGTTGGCTGATAAATATTGTTTGTTCTTTAAGCCCTCTAAAAAGTATCTGAGAGTATATTTGCCATAGGCATCGTTTTTGAAATAACCACAATGAAACCTAGGGAAAAAGAGAGAAAGGAAAAGAGGAGAGGCAGGGAAGGAAGAAAAGGAGAGGAAGACAAGAAAGGAAAAGGAGGTGGTGCGGGGGGGGGGGGGGGGCTGGAGCGCAAGGTCAGCTGGGTCAAGGGGGGAGGGGTAGGATTATTTTCAAATTTATGTCAGTCCAGCCTAATTTATTTTATCAGTCATACAAGGTCACATGTGTCAATTTAAAAGTTTCTCTGAGGATTATTAGGTCTGCAAAACAGAATCCATATTACCACCAAGACCTTGAGAGAACACTTACAATACGTGCTAAAAATATGGGAGAGAGCTATTTGTGTCAGGAAATGTAGAGCAGATGTACTTTTACCCAATCTCCCAGTAAGTACCACCCCAAGCCCTGGATATTATATGTAAAACATACAGAAGAAAGCTCTGAGAAGTGGAGAAAGGAAGGCAGATCAGTCAGGGACCTCAAGATGAGCAAGCCCTGGGTGGGCTTGCTTTTCCCCTAAGATAGCCAACACCTGCAGCTGAAGGAACCACCAACCCAGAAATGGCGACAGGCATAGAGGGAACAACAAAACCAACAATAAAAGCCTATTCTCTCCAGTCAAAGGACCAAGTGAGGAGCCGCATAATCAAACACTCTAGAGCTTGTACTGTGTTCATGGGCTGGATACTCAACAGAGCACAATGGTAGTTCTTCCCAAATGGATATACAGGTTTGACACAATTCTTAATCAAAGTCTCAGTACGATTTCTGTAGATATAGACAAGATTAGTCTAAAATTTATAAAACAAGGCAAAGGAACTACAATGGCTGAATCAAATTTGAAAAAAAAAAGAATAAAGCAGAAGGAATCACTACCCAATTTTATCAAAACTTGAATAAAGAAATAAAGTACAGCATGTTCATAAAATAGAATACTATGAAGCAGTGAATGAATGAACTACAGAAACAGGCATGAAATTTATCTTCTATCTGATGTTTAATTAGGAAAGATTTTACCAGTAGGTTTACAGATTATATTTTGAGAATATTTTTCTTTTTGTATGAATTGAATAGGTAGTAAAAAAAAAAAGAGAGAGAGAGAAGAAAAATAAAACCCAAAACAGAGAATGCCTTAAGGTTTTGTTAAATTAAGAATTTCAGGGATCTATGGGTTTTTCTTTTTACCCAAAAACAGATTTTATTTATTTATTTTTAAGTAATCTATACCAATGTGGGGCTTGAATTCATGACCTGGAGATTAAGAGTTGTGTGCTCTACCAACTGAGCCAGCCAAGTGCCCGCCCCCATAAAGGATTTTAAATAAATCTGTTAAATAGCTTCAGGCATTTCTTTTATTTACCAGTATTGACTATTCTAGGAAGTTAGTAGGACAACTATACTCTAAAACTTTTGATTTTTTTTACCATAGAATGCAATGTATTTTATTTAACCCAATAAAATATAATTATTTTTTTCCAGTTTAGAAGAGTCAGCCTAAGAATTTAAATCATATGCCCATAGGTTACCCTATAATTTTAGTTTTCTGTCCTTCCTAGGAGTAAAGAAAACAGCTGCATTCATGGCTGACAAAATCCATTTTTTGGCCCTGTACTATCAAAGTTACTTTTGCAAATGCAAAATCTGGCAGTGTTTTAATTTCAGATTATCACATGTACTTGAAATCTTTAGAGAGAGTATTGCCAGTTTTGAAGGGTTACTGAAGGTACTAAAATATTCACCAGACAAGATGGCTGCCAAGCACTTCAAAAGCCCAACTGCTTCCTCAAATTACATACTAGACATAGAAAGATTTGGGGAATGTTAACAAAATGAAAATATTAGTTACTCAGATACTTTGAAATCTGAACTGCTGAAATTGGAAGGAGCTATAGCTTGATCCAAGGTCAAAGGTTGATGAGAAAATGTCTTTCTAGATAGAATTAGCAAAATTCTGAATACTGTTCACTGATGACTATCACAGCAAAGCTGGCCAGACTTTTGATTGGAAGACTGGAAGAATGGAGAAACTGGTAAGGATTCTAAAGTAGTCTAATTTGTAAAGACTGAGCTTCTGGCTTACTCAAATAAATAAAGATGAAGAGTTTCCTACAGCTGCTGATCTGATTGTACCATCTCCATGAAGGTAGCCTCTTAGTAGCTAGTGGTTTTTCTTTTTTTTTTTTTTAATCTGGAACAAAACTACCTATACGGCATGTTTTACCATCATCCATGATGTGAGTTCTGCCAGTCTTGCCAACACAAACCTGTCTCCCCCTTAATGCTCCCCAACCTCACATCATTTTTTTAAAAGATTTTTTTACTTATTTGAGAGAGAGAGACAGAGATAGCAAAGAGAGAACACACGAGTGGGGAGGAGAGGGAGAAGCAGGCTCCTCAGTGAGCAGGGAGCCCAACCTGGGGCTCAGTACCAGGACCCCGGAATCATGACGCGAGCTGAAGGCAGATGCCTAACTGACTGAGCCACCCAGGTGTCCCATGCCCCTCCTTTTTAAAAATCCTCATCTTAGATCATTAGTTCTCAATGTTGGCTGCAAATTAGAATCACGTGAAAAGTTTTTAAGGATTTAATACCTGTCCCCTCCCCCCCTCATACCCCCACCCTTAGAAATTCTAATTTTCTAATTTAACTGCTCTGGGGTAAGGCCCAAACACCAGTATTTTTTCTTTCTTTTTTTTTTTTTTTGGAGTTTCCCAGGTGATTCTAAAGTGCAGCCAGTGTTGAAAGCCACCACTGCCTTAGAACCCTGCCTCCTCTGCAAAAGCTCTTCCCCTGTTCCACCTCCCCCTCCAATCCAACTAGCAAACTTCTACTCAACATTCCACTGGCAGCCCACCATCACCTCACCTCTGAGTCATTTTCCGGCTTCCCCAGGAAGAAAATCCTCTCTCCTTTGTGCCTCGTTATTCATTCTGCAGAGTTCCCTCACAGCACCTGGCGTGAGTTAATGAACTTTTTCCATGGACTGGTTTCTGCTTCCACCGGACTGGGAGTTTATGGGGGTGAGGTTCATCTATGTATCCTCCGTGTCAATAAACATTGCTAGGGAAAAGGCGGGACAGACGTAAACTACTACAAGGACTCCATCTTCTCTGGTTTAAACCTCCACAATCCCTTGGGGGGATATTTCCAAAAACCCATAAATTCTCCAAATGCTCCACCACAGACCTGGCAGGGGAGATGAGTGATAGTGGAGAGCTTGGAGGGAATGTCCAAGGCTGTAAAAATCCACCTTAGGCCCAACTGTTGGGAGACATTCCTTTAGGGTTTTTGCAGTCAATTTTGATATTCTGAAAATAATAATAGTAATGGCTATGTACCAGCCACTGTTCTAAGATCTTGTTTTCCTTCAACGTTATTGAGGTATAATTGACAAACAAAAAATTATGTATTAAGATGGGGCACCTGGGTGGCACAGTCAGTTAAGGGGCAGACTCTTGATTTTGGCTCAGGTCAGGACCTCAGGGTGGTGAGATTGACCCCAACGTACGGCTCTGTGCTCAGAGTGGAGTCTGCTTGAGATTCTCTTTCTCCTTCCCCCTCTGCCCCTCCATCTCACTCTAAAATAAATAAATTAATTAAATCTTTAAAAAAATGTACAGTGTGATATTTTGTTATATGTATACATGGTGAATTCAACATTTTTAGATTTCACATATAACAGATCATGCACTATTTGTCTTTCTGTGTCTGGCTTATTTCATTCAGCATAACATTCTCCAGGTTTACCTATGTTAACTCAAATGACAGAATTTCCTCTTTTTAAGGCTGAATAATATTCCATTGTGTGTGTGTGTGTGTGTGTGTGTGTGTGTGTGTGTGAGTATTGATGGAAATGTAGATTGTTCCCACATTCAAGCTATTGTAAGGAGTGCTGCAATGAATGTAGGAATGCAAATCATGATTTCCATTCTTTTGGGTATGTACCAGAAGTGGGATTGCTGGATCTTATGGTAGTTCTATATTTAACTTTTTAAAAAAAGTTTATTTTTTTAAGCAATCTCTATGCCCCATGTGGGGTTGAACCCATGACCCAAGATCAAGAGTTCAACACTCTCCTGACGGAGCCCCCTACTTTTAACTTTTTGAGGAACTTTCACGCTGTTTTCCATAGCAACTGTGCCACCAACCCCTATGCAATTCCTCCACATCTTCACCAACACTTGTCATCTTTAGTCTTATTGATAATAACCACTCTAGGATTTTTAGCCTGGGTGGCTCAGATGGTTAAGCATCTGCCTTCGGCTCAGGTCATGATCCCAGGGTCCTGGGATCGAGTCCCACATTGGGTCTCTGGCTGAGCAGGGAGCATCCTTCTCCCTCTGCCTCTCCCCCTGCTCATGCTCTCTCTCTCTCTGTGTGTCTCAAATGAATAAATAAAATCTGAAAAAAATAAAATAAATAACCACTTTAACTGCTGTAAGGTGATATCCCATTGTGGTTTTGATTTGCATTTCTCCGATGGTTAGTGATGTCAAGCATTTTTTTGTATACTAATTGGCCATTTGTGTGTCTTCTTATAAGAAATATCTATTAAGGTCGTTTAGCCATTTTTAAGTTGGGTTATTTGCTGCTAATATCTTTATATTACAACTGAAGAAATTGACACTAAAACCTTACTTATTTTACTTCATCTTTGCAACAACCTTGTAAGAAAGTAAACCTCAGAGGCCAAACTTGCTCAAGGTCACAAGGCTAATAAGTGAAATCAAATTCAGCTCTGCTACTTACCTGTTTAACTGGTTGAGAAGCACTGCCCTATGGATTTTAATAATCTCTTATTAACTGCTGCTCTAGTTGTCTTCCCTTTCTCCGCTCTTCACTCTGCGTTGTGTGGGCTTCATCCTGAGGTTGGGTGCTCTCACTAGATGGTCACTGAGATCGTGGGAATCACACCAAGACACAATAGGCCTTCTCCTAACCAATCACTTCCAAGGAATGGGATCACCAAGAGCTACTGGAGGAGCAGAATGGGTGCTTGAAAGCCAACAGCTGCCTCCTTCACCCCTTATATTTACAGAGCATGTCCGAGTTTTCAGAATTGTTTCATGGTGGTTATTGCTTTTGAGCTTCACAACAATCTATGTCAAATGTGAGTTCGGGGGTGTCCTTTGGGGGTGGTTTTATGTACAGGAAAAAAAATTAATTTTTTAAAAGATTTTGAGATAGAGCATGAGCAGGGGGAGGGGCAGAGGGAGAGGGAAAGGGAGAAGCAGACTCCCCCACCACCTCCCCACCCACCCCGCTGAGTGCAGAGACTGAGGTGGGCCTCAATCCCAGAAAGTCAGACACTTAACAGACTGAGCCCCCAGGTGCCCCCCAAAATTAATCTTAATATTCAATATATTAAAATACAAATCTCACAATCTAATCCTTCCTTAGGCTTTTAAGTCTAGCTTACAAATTCTATTTTTACAACTCTAAGAAGTTTGGCAATGATTTTAAAAAGACCTTTGATTGGGACGCCTGGGTGGCTCAGTCATTAGGTGTCTGCCTTCCACTCAGGTCATGATCCCAGGGTCCTGGGATGGAGGCCCGCATCAGGCTCCCTGCTCAGCAGGAAGCCTGCTTCTCCCTCTCCCACTCCCCCTGCTTGTGTTCCCTCTCTCGCTGTGTCTCTCTCTGTCAAATAAATAAATAAAATCTTTAAAAAATAAAATAAAAAGACCTTTGATTGAAATGGTCCTATTTATAAACATAATCAAATATTTAGGACCTTTTAAACTGCACTTATAAATTTAATGTATATATTAAATAATCATCTGACTTAATAAATAAAATATTCCTGAGCACTAAATAATTCTTTTTTTTTTTTTAATTTGAGTAAAGCTGGGGCGACCGGTTGGCTCAGTCAGTTAAATGTTTGCCTTCAGCGCAGGTCATGATCCCAGGGTCCTGGTATTGAGTCCCGCATTGGGCTCCCTGTTCCGCGGGAAGCCTGCTTCTCCCTCTCCCTCTGCAGCTCCCCCTGCTTGTGCTCTCTCTCTATCTCAAATAAACAAATAAAATCTTTTAAAACGTTCTGAGTCTGACACACAATGTTACATTAGTTTCAGGTGTACAGCTGTGATCTGACGAGCCTGTATGTCATGTTCTCACCGCAAGTGTAGCTGCCATCTGTCCCTGTACATCACTATCACAATGTCATTGACTATAGTTCCTATACTGTGCCTTTTAGTCCTGTCACTTAGTCATTCCGTAAGCGGAAGCCTGTAACTTCCCCCGCCTGGGTGAACCAGTTTGCCCATCTGCTCACCCCCTTTCCCCTCTGGCAACCATCAGTTCATTTTCTGTATTCACAGGTCAGATTCTGATGCTACTTTTTGTTTGTTTATTCATTCATTTGTTTTTTTTTAATTTTTATTTATTTATTTTAAAGATTTTATTTATTTATTTGACAGAGAGAGACAGAGACAGTGAGAGAGAGACACAAGCAGGGGGAGAGGGAGAGGGAGAAGCAGGCTTCCCGCTAAGCAGGGAGCCAGACATGGGGCTCAATCCCAGGACCCTGGGATCATGACCTGAGCCGAAGGCAGATGCTTAATGACTGAACCAACCAGGCACCCCATTTGGTTTTTTTTTTTTTTTAAGATTTTATTTATTTATATGACAGAGAGAGAGAGAGACAGCGAGAGAGGGAACACAATTCGGGGGAGTGGGAGAGGGAGAAGCAGGCTTCCACTGAGCAGAGAGCCCGGTGCAGTGCTCATTCCCAGGACCCTGGGATCATGACTTGAGCCGAAGGCAGACGCTTAACGACTGAGCCACTCAGGCGCCCCGTTTGGTTTTTTTAGATTCCACCTATGAGTAAAATCATATGTTATTTGTCTTGACTTATTTCACTTAGCATAATACCCTCTAGGTCTATCTAAACGGCATGATCTCATCGTTTTGTATGGCCACGTAAACTAAATAATTCTTATAAATTTCATATGTTAAATTAAACTTATAACATGTTGAATGTGAAGTTCTCTTAAATAATTCAGTTCTGGATCTATACTTAATCACATCTCCAAATCAATTATGTATTTGCACATTTTAAATTGGATTGATGAGGCAGTTACTTTAATAGTTCAATTACCTGCAAACATGACAAGTATATAAGATGCCAAATATGTGCACATTCCTTAAAACAAAAATATGAATACCATGAATTTGGTTCCCTCAAATCATTTCGGGGATATAAGGCACTTCCCATACAATCTACGATTTTCCCATGTAATTATTGCTTGAGGTTGCACAAACACCAAATATTTAAGCCAGGATGCTAATTGAATTCTTACTTGTGAGGAACTGAATTGTATTTGCAGTTGCTGTATCAATTACCCTTAATTTCAGGAGAGCATGGATCAAATAGCCCAAGACAAAGACTCTCTGATTCTTGCCTAAGAGGAGTCTTGCCCGCCCTACACCACTTAATTAGGTTTTGCATTTCTTTGGCTTTTAAGATATATAATTGTAATTTCCTCATTTCTCTAAAGAACTTTGAATTTGCTTGATTCCTACATTCTTTTTTATTCTTAGGATCTCATAACTCTTTTGTGGTATTAAAATGATGTTCATTTGAATTCTCTATTTGTCAGACTTGGTTTACAACTTCCAAAGTAATTCAACTGACATGATTTATGCTAGACAAGTTGCCTGGAAATCCTGTGGCTGGGTTCTCAACCTTATGGGGTATTCTCTTAAAGCAAGCTTTCTATGGCCTATGACTCTCTTACCAGGGGTTAAAGAATAGTTATGCCCAGCTCACAAAACTAACCAATGAAGGGACTACAACCTGCCCCCCGCCCCAAAGTGGTATGAAAATCACTTTAAACCTAAAACATCCAGGGGTGCCTGGATGGCTCAGCAGGTTAAGCATCTGCCTTGGGCTCAGGTCATGATCTCAGGGTCCTGGGATTGAGCCCTGCATCAGGCTCCCCCTGCCTGTGCTCTCTTGCTCTCTCTTTCTCTCTCTCTCAAATAAATAAATAAAATCTTAAAAAAAAATAAACTTAAACATCTGAACATCCAGCAGACACAGAAGGAAACAATATCTAAACTTAAGCAAAGCCTCCTGAAAATACAGCTGCCCTTGACCCCCTCGGAGGGAGTTTCCCTTTTGGGAGCAGACTGACATTTAGCACCAGGAAGTACAAATTCAGCCACCATTAGCATCAAAAAGTCTAATAAAACCTTCCATATTTTCCCATTGAAACCAAAATTCATCCCCTTTTTGTTAAGTTAGTCCATAAACCTTTACCTCTCTCTATGGTACTCATCACGAGCACTCCCATGTGCACATGTAAATAAACCCTGTCTTTGTCCTGTTAATCTGTGTTTTCTAAAAGGGATTTTCCAAACTTTAGATTTATATGATAAAACTTTTTGGTTAGAACTACCTAACCTTGTTTTATTGCTGTTGCCTTTATTGGGCTTCACAGATACTTTTTTTTTAACAAAACTGAAGGTTTATGGCAACCCTCCATTAAGCAAGTCCACTGGTGCCATTTTTCCAATAGCATTTGCTCACCTCATGACTCTGTGTCACATTTTGGTAATTTTTGCAATATTTCAAACTTTTTCATTATTATATTTGGTTTGCTGCAATCTCATGATAGGACTTTAACAGATGAAGAGTTGCTTCTTATAGATGAGCAAAGAAAGTGGTTTCTTGAGACGGAATCTACTCCTGGTGAGGATGCCATGAAGATTGCTGAAATGACAACAAAGGATTTAGAATAGTACATAACAACTTAGTTGATAAAGCAGCAGCAGGTTTTGAGGGAACTGACTCCAATTTTTAAAGAAGTTCTACTCTAGGTAAAATGCTATCAAACAACATTGCAGGCCACAGAGAAATTGCTCATGAAAGGAAGAGTCCATCAATGCAGCAAACTTCATTCTTATCTTATTTTAAGAAGCTGCCACAGCCACCCCAACTTCAGCAACCACCCTTATCAACATGGAGGCAAGACCCTCCACCAGCAAAAAGATCATGACTCACTGAAAGCTCAGATGATGGCTAGCATTTTTTAGCGATATATTTTTTTAAAGAATTATTTATTTTACAGAGAGAGAGAGCACGTGCGTGCACATGCACAGAGAGGAGGGGCTGAGGGAGAGGGAGAGAGAAACTTAAGCAGACTCCTGGCTGAGCTCACAACCTGACCCGGGCTTGATCTCACAACCCTGAGATCATGACCTGAGCCAAACTAAGAGTCAGACACTTAACTGACTATGCTACCCAGGCACCCCATTTTTTAGCAATATTTTTAATAAAAGTATGTATATTGTTTTTTAGAAATAATGCTATTGTACACTTCACAGTGTTAACATAACTTTTATATGCACTGAGAAACCAAAAAATTCATTTGACTTGTTTTATTGTGATATTCACTTTTACTGTGGTCGTCTGAAACCAAACCTGCAATATCTCTGAGGTATGCCTGCAGATTTTTGGGTATTACGACTCTTGTTTTAGATATCCATTTTGTCCTGTTCATTTGTCTCTGTCTTTTGTGTCATTGTTTGTCATAAATCATAGGGTAGAACACGGGCATAGCTGTCTATAAGCCTGTTGTTTGAGCCTCACAGACCACTTAGTTTACAGTTCTCACCAGACTGGTGGCCCCTTAGATAAGCTTCACTGTGGGTCACCAATAAAACTGGGTGAGGTTCTTCCGATTTGATTTTATGTCCTGAGAGCTTGGCTTGGATCCAGAGAGAACATTCTCTCTGGTTTTCCACCTGCTGGGCAGCACAGATATTTGAGTTCGTGTTCAGAGGTGACCAACCACTGGGCTGGGGGCGAACACAGGAGGAAGACAAGCAACACTTTCCTACCAACTGTTACCAGCTCTCAGGAGGTTTGTCTAAGTATAAGTCCTACAGGATCCCAGCCCATTAGGACCCTTATTGTCTCCTTCCCCATTGCCTTTGAGCACTGAGAATTCTCCTCTCAGTATCATGGATTAGTGAATCTGTGATTGGAGGTGTCTCGTCTTTGTAAGAGGTCCGAGTCACATATACCTAAATGCCATTCTTACTGCTTATGGCAGGGAGAGTCCCTGCTTTCTTTCTCCTTGGCTATCTTTGGATATGGGGGCTGCATCTTCTGTGCCTTCTTTGGGAATATGTCTTGTGTCCATGTTTAAGCCATAAAAAAAAAGCTTATTGGCTTAAGTCATGTTGGAAATGAGTATACTCTCTGAAGTTGAGTTAGAGTCCCAGGCTTTTTTGCAATATACTTCTTGGGCTGAAAATTTTTTTCTGACTTTTTTGGAGACTTCTCTGTTTTTCCTACTTGCCTTTCACGGGAACTTCTCAGTTGACTGAAACCCTCAGCTTTCTCCAACCCTTGCTGACTACATGATCCACCTCTATGGTGCTAACTGTCCTCTTCTGTTCTCATTGGTGTGATTTTATTAAAGATCATTTGGGACTTCAGTGGTTCCTTTGGGAAACTTAAGATTTCCCCAAATCGGTCCCTCTGAGATCTTTCCTTCCTTATGATCTCCACTCCTTCCTCCTCCTTTGACCAATTACCATCTTCCCTTCAGCTCCTTTGATATGTCCCCCTTCAGATGCTTACCTTCTCCATCCCTCTGCCCACTACTGCCAGACCTTCCCTTTCTACTCCAGCTGCTCATCTCCCTACAGCCACTCAGGCTTTAGGCCCCCTCACCCTGATCAGGAGCTCTTGAGGGACAAAAGATAACCAAAAAAGTTACCATAAGTGACCACCTAAAGCCAAAAAGGGCATAAGTCCAATAAGAATGTTTCTCTGTATAAGAGAACATAACTGGAAACATTGATTAGATAACCAAGGCTTCTACTGGAATGTCATTTGAGAATGATATGCATAGAATCAGGTACGTCCAGACAGTTTTAAGAAATGGATCCAATGCTTACAAATTACTCTTGGAAAAACCAGCCTGGCTTATGGGGTTCCCAGTCTTACAGGTGGGTAAGGAAGGTCACTTCCTGGTAGGCTCAGGAAACAGGATATTTTGGGGACCTCAAGGAAAGAGGATTTCACCCAAATCTATAGGTACTGCAGATGGAGTCTGGTAGTGAGTTCTTGGCTAGACTTCCTACCCTTGAGAAGCTTTGGAAAGTCCAATCTGAGATTCCTTATGGAAAGGTCCAGCAAAGCAAACTTTGAAAAAAAAAAAAAAAGGCTTATGGGGTCAACTGCCATTGTTGTTGTGCTTATAGAGATAATTAGGCCAAATTAGATGAGACTAGACTTATTTTGCAAAAATAATCTTTCTTTGATTATCTTTGATCAAAAGTATGGGTTACTCTAGAGGTGAATTTTAGGTTTCAGTGGAAAACTATAACCCACTCTTGCAAGTTATCAGATTCCAGTCCTCTTCACTGTCTTGGAGGTTTATCGTCTACCTGTAAACTGGGCTGAATCCTGCCATCTTGCACATTTTGTCAGTCCTTACCAAATTCTTAATTCTTCTAGTTTCTTTCAATACCAGGTTACAGCCCTCCAAATTAATGTTTCCAATTTCTTTCCCACCTTCCTGATGTGGCATCCCCAAAACCCAACACCCGACTGCCCAGATCCTTATTGGTGCTTCTAGGTTGTCTTTTAACTGCCCTTTTCCTGAAACCCTGCAAGCTGAAGCTGGGTGACTTGAGAGAAATCTGTCAGATCGCCTCACTCCACCACCTAAATGTGCTTTGAGCACAATGTCTAGAAATCTTCTTGGCTGGCTGCACTCTGAACTCAAAAATGGGGTTTATTGACTACTCCAACAATTCATCTTTTCTTTTTCTTTTTGTTTTGATAGGAATACCCTTTGTTAAATGTTCAGGACTGGGGGACGGATTCAACAAAATATGAGGCAATGTGTTTTGATTTGTTCTTTTTGTCTGACCCGTCTGCTGCATGTTCTTTCCCTCTGTAGATCTCTTACAACTTCTAACCAGTCTTCTCTCCACAGCAACTGATCCAGCTCCTTGTATGTGAAACTTCCCTACATGATGGGACTCTATCACCCCTCACCCTCACTCCTAATGTCTTTTGCATCTCATTTCCTGCTTCCCTTCATCTGCTCTAACTCCTTAGCTCATTTGCTGTTCTTCAAATTGACAAATGCACTCCTGCCTCAGGGTCTTTGCACTAGCTGTTCCCTTTGTCTAGGACGCTCTTCCCTCAGAGATCTCTGCAGGATTCACTCCCTGATATTCTCCAAGTCTTTACTGAGATGATTATTTTAAAAAGCCTTCACTGGCAATTACATAAAATAGTCACACTTACAGGGAATAGTCCCTGGGGCAAGTTGGGTGTTCTAGAAGCCGACACTGAGACAGAGTTTGAGATGCAGGATGTTTATTAGAGATCAGCACTTGTGAAAGGAAGACCTAGGAGAAGCAGGAGGGCAAACAGTGAAGTCAAATTGTGATGCAGGCACAAAAAATTATTGGCCAATTTGGCGGGGAATTCTAGAGTAAGAATTGTCCAGAATTGGGGTGCCGGGTGACTCAGTCAGGTCAATGTCCAACCCTTGATTTCGGCTCAGGTCATGATCTCAGGGTCATGGGATCAACGTGGAATCTGCTTGTCCCTCTCCCTCCTCCTCTGTCCTTCCCCGATCCCTAAAATAAATACATAAAAAAAAAAATCTTAAAAAAAAAAGAATTGTCCTGTATTGGGCTGAAATGACCAGGCCTTTATACCCCTGCCATGCTCAGCCATTGGTTATGGGCTGCCCTGGGAATGGGGTGACCGTGGGCAAAACAGCAGTCTGAAGCTGCACTGACCCTGAAAGAGCCAACAGCTGGAGTCTGCTGCTAACCACTCCCCACAGCTCGGCAGCAAGCTCTTCCTTCAAGAGGGGGCATCTTTGTATCTATCACCCATCCCCAACCCTGTATTAATGAAGCTCCATGAGGGCAGGCACTTACTTTCTAATAATCAGTGATATATCACTTAGAACACAGCCTGGTTCCTAGCAGGGCTCAGTACCTGTTGATTGAATGAATGAATGAAATCAGTTACTAGATTGAAGACTTCATTAAATCTATGCACAAAATGCGTGAAAAACTTTACCCCAGTGAATAATAGAACTCCTTCACTCTTTCCATCATGAAAATGTTTTAATCGGTTTGCCCCATACCTGCTATGTTATAGAACCACAGAATAACAGGATGACGATGTATCCAAAAACCTGAGAAAGAAGCATCTCTACGTCCTCTTTGGTGTGATGTTCTTTTAGGCAGTGTCTTAGTGGGCTTGGGCTGCCATAACACAATACCATAGACCAGGTGTCTTAACAGAAATTTACTTCTCATGATTCTGGAGGATAGAAGTCCAAGAATAAGGTGCTGGCTTATTTAGTTTCTGTTAAAAACGCTCTTCCTGGCTTGTAGATGGCCCTCTTTTTGCTGTGTCCTCACATGACCTTTCCATATTGCATGCATGTTCAGGTGGTGGGGGGAGATCTCTTTCTCTTTTTATAAGGCCAGTAATCTCACCATGGGGACCTCACCCTCATGACTTCTTCTACCCCTATGACCTTCCAAAGACCCCACCTCCAAATACATAAGGTGTTAGGGCATCAACATGTGAATTTTGAGGGGGACATAAGCATTCAGCCCATAACAAACAGGCTGTATGACAGGGTGACAGAGCACTGGGCGAGGGGGGTCTAAGACCCAGGTTTTTAAAGCTAGATCTGTTCTCGAATGACTTTGACCATGAACAAGTAAGGGGCTTTTTGGATCTCAGTGTCTCTACCAGAAAATAAGGGAATTGAGAAGACCGGCTCCAGGATTTCTTCCAGCTCTATCACATTCTGCTAGTTTTCTTCCTTCAGGCCCTTGCAATGTACATTTATGTGATATTTTGCCTGATTATCTTTAGATCGCTTTTTAGAGAATAAAAAAAAAAAATCACAGGGCTATTTCAAGAATGTAGGTGGGTAATATGCACCATGAGGATTTGAGAGAGGTAGGAGAGGAGCATGGGATAGGGAGTGGCTTTGCAAAGGATCCATTTAAGCTGCGACGCGTCAGTGAGCGAGCGGGCCAGGCATAATGCCAGGCCGGCGGAACTGAATGAGCCCATCGACAGCAGTACCTGGAACAAGAGTGGCTGTCACCAGATACACTGGGACTAGAGAAAGGGGAGACCCAAGGGGTACTTTGTTTATTTAGTACCTGTCTTATCTCACCTGTCTCTTCATTTATTCCTTTTTTTTTAATCTCTCCCGGAACCCCTCCCCCCACTGTAATCTCTATGAGAAGAATTGTTGGTACAGAGCAGGCACCCAATAAATATTTATTAAATACATAAAAGATGTCAGGGTCTCAATAGAAGCGACATTCATACATTTTGGGGAAAGTAATCACTATAAGGAACACACTTTATTTTCAAATAGGACCAGTTCTTTCTTTTTTCCTTCCCTTCCTTCCATCTTTCCTTCTTTCCTTCCTTCCTTCCATTTATGTATCTGTCTAACCAAGACAAAAATTTCTTTTTTTTTTTTAAGATTTTACTTATTTATTTATTTGACAGAGAAAGAGAGAGAGCACAAGCAGGGGGAGCGGCAGGGAGAGGGAGAGGGGGAAGCAGGCTTCTTGCGGAGCAGGGAGCCCAATGTGGGGCTTGATCCCAGGACCCTAGGATCATGACCTGAGCCAAAGGCAGATGCTTAATGATTGAGCCACCCAAGTGCCCCAAGACAAAAATTTCATAAAACAAATCTTGCTTTTACTAGATACAATTTGTTCTGGCATTTTAATCTTCTATTTTCTTTTTTAAAACCTTCTGGTCCTGACCTGCGATACTCATTTAGCCACCTCACAGGGCGGGAAGGGTGGAGGGAGGCAGTGGGTCCCCGCTGGTGTGTGTGATGGGGTCACCCTGAGCTGGAAATGGATATCGCAGGCTGAGAGCTCAGTGGCGCTACATACTTCCCTACCCGCCTTTGTTCTGATTCTCTGCTCTGCAGGGAGGCTTAGTGCTTTAAGCTTCTTCATAGTTTTATCTTCAGGGAACGAACATGCCAATCAGCAAACATGAGTATCTGCCCTACTGATATTTCTATCAGTTAGATATCCTATTTATCAATTAATCAATTGATATTAATTGATATTCTATTTTATACACCTACCTCTTGTGAATCTGATCAGTGTGAATCAGAATCTGAAAAACCGTTCCTTTGGATGCCCCGACAATGTCATAATTCTACAAAAACTGGAGCCCAGACTGGACAGAGGGCAGCCAGTTCCCTGATGCTGTAAGGGGACTATTCCTTTGGGAGAATCTAATGCTTACAGAAGTTTATAAAGACAACAATGATCTTTCTGGATGCTGGCACTGCCTGTATTGTGAAGTCCTTTGTAAACCTTAGGGGCTAACAATTAAAGAATCATGTTGAGCTAAGTCACACATAGCACACATTTGTATCATGTAGTAGAGAATCGATCCTTGCCCTTGGGAACTATGCAACAAATGCAACTCAGGGGCCAGCTAAACCTAGAAAAAATACTCACATACACACGTGCTTATTTAACAACATGTTGCATTTAGATAGGGCTTCACAGTTTTCAGATGTGTGCAGGCTGCAGGCTCATCTGTTCCTTGAGGAAGTTGGGAAGGGTGCTGTTATAACTGTGGCTCTGACAGCTTAATCCACTCCAAGCTTTTGTCCTTGGGTCACCTGCTCAGTAACTGGAAGAGCAAGGCCTTAATTTCCAGCCTTCTCACCAAGAGCTCAGCTCTCTATGGTTTTCATACTTGAATATGGTGATCCTCGTTTTGAGGGTTCCAGACCTTTATGATGCCTGGCATGCTCATGAACTTGTCCCAACACCTTCAGACACGCTTCTAAAGCTACCCATCCTTCCAACCATGCACCTCATGCAGTTCAGCCAGAAAGAAAAAAACACAGCTGACTGGGCAGAATATAAGAGGAACTGCGTTCACCTCCCAACTTATGAAACTATCCTCTTGGCTTTCACAGTTAGAGGGAGCCATCTGATCCAGAGAGTTACCTAGACTGAATATCTAG
This sequence comes from Zalophus californianus, assembly GCF_009762305.2. Classification (NCBI taxonomy): domain Eukaryota; kingdom Metazoa; phylum Chordata; class Mammalia; order Carnivora; family Otariidae; genus Zalophus; species Zalophus californianus. Next base: position 40,747,114 of record NC_045608.1, on the reverse strand, counting down.
AGGGAACTTTTATTTTTTTTAAAGATTTTATTTATTTATTTGAGAGAGAGAACAAGCAGAGGGGAGAGGCAGAGTGAGAGGGAGAAGCAGGCTGCCCACTGAACAGGGAGCCCAACGTGAGGCTCGATCCCAGGACCTTGAGATCATGACCTGAGCCAAAGGCAGATGCTTAACCAACTGAGCCACCCAGGTGTCCCTAGAAGGAACTTTAAATCAGACTTGATAAAGCAACAAAAGGAATTAGTCAGGAATGAATGCACACCCAGGAATAAGCACAATCTACAGCTTATTGTACAGTTAATATAAATGTGCAACACACTATAATTCAGTGTGACTTTCTTGTGCCAATTTCCAATTTGTCTCCACTGAAACTACTTTAGGAGAGTTGTCTTTGTTCTACTACAGTTCGAGCATCCTTTAGCCTTTTATTTTTCTTCTGTAGTCAAGGTTCCGTTGACCTATTTCTGTGTGTCTTTCTAGGAAAAACACATATTTTCCTTTACTCTCAGACACAATAGTTCTGACTCCAGATGTGTGGGCTTTTCCCACATCACCCAATTCTCTGACACCAGCTGGGTGTCCTACAATTCAGTGAATTCCAATAGTAAATGAGTTAGCACAGACCCTATACTTTCAGGGCTCAGTCCCACAAGACTGCCCCCCCCAACTTCAGACACCAGGTGCAAGTGGTAGGTCTTCAAGTTATCCCAACTTCTGTCTGACTTGGCTACAGAGGTCCTCATGACCCCATCTTCAGGTTCAATAATTTGCTAGAATGGCTCACAGAACTCAGGAAAACAGTTTACTTACTACTGCCAATTTATTATAAAGGATACAAATGAATAGCCAGATGAAGGGGTACATAAGGTAGGATCTGGAAGGACTCTGAGCACAGAAGCTTCTATCCCCTTGGAGTTAGGATGTAACACCCTCCAAGCCCATAAATGCATTCACCAACCTGGAAACTCTCCCACCCCCATACTTGTGGTGTTTTTGTGGAGGCTTCATCACGTAGGCATGATCTATCACTAACTCAATCTCCAGCCCACTCCTCTTCCCTGAGCATGGGGGGTGGGGCTGAAAGGTCCAAGCCTCTAATCTTGGCTTGGTCTTTCTGGTGACCAGCCCCCATCCTGAAACCACCCAGGAGCCCATCAAGAGTTGCCTTGTTAGAACAAAAGACACTCCTATCACCCAGGAAATTCCAAGGAATTTGTGTCAGAAACCAAGGTCAAAGATTAGGACAAAAGATGCTCCTAGTGTTCTTATCACTTAGGAAATTACCAGGGTTTAGGAGCCCTGTGTCAGGAACAGTGTCCTACTGTCCACTCTTGGAAGACTGTTTCCTTATGTCACCAATTTTCCATCTCTGTTTATAACTGCTTAAAGTGTAGATTTTAAGATGGAGTTTTCAGTGGGGCACCTGGGTGGCTCAGTCTGTTAAGCATCCAACTCTTGATCTCAGCTCAGGCCATGGAACCTACTAAAAAAAAAAATTAAAGATAGGGATTTTTCAGAAAGTAGTCTGGAGATGATTTTGTGGAATACTATCTGCCTAGGAACAAGCTAATCTGTGTTTCCTGCCCTGTTGGCTCTTGGCCTCTCTCTGAGCTCCCTCAGCCACTCTAAGGATCCTTCCCACAGTACAACAAGACAGAGGTTTCTACCGTCTTCTCGCTATGGGGAAGATTGTCTATTTAGGGCCCAAACTGTAAATGGCTTTCTCCACCATCCAGCCCCGAGCACCTCATTCTTTCCTCTGTGCTTTACTACTGGGTCCCTTTTGGCTAAAATAAAGAGAGGGACATATTTACTTTCTGGTCCTGAGCCTCATATACATAGCATCCCGATCTTCTTTCTTGGTCTCCCATCTGGACCAACATTGGGCTAGAGAGTGGGAAACCCATGCATTTCATGTTAAGGTCTCACAAGGAATCACTGGCTAGGACTCCACTGGTGGATGTTGCATGTGATAACTCACATTTTGCTTGATGAGTTGAGGCTCTCAGGGGAGGCAAGTTTTGAGAGGAACTGACAGGGCAAGTGAGGCTGCGCTCTGCATGGGAGAAGTCCTGTCACAGTCAGGTCAAGTAGCCTGAGGGGATTGGAGAGATTGTGGCCAGATGTGGAGTGGAATTAGAGGTTTGAGAACTGTGTGAAGCACAAATCAAACTGAGATCATTCTAAATTATCCTGCTTTTTTATTATCTAATAATTCTCAATTATATTTAACCCTACAATTCTAAAGATGTCATTAAGATGTGATTTATTTTTGTCGTGTTTTGTTTTTTCACTGGGTTTTATAAATAAAAAATTTCTAAAAAGCCTCTTAGGGTGCCTGGCTGGCTCAGTCAGTGGAGCATGAGACTCTTGATCTCAGGGTCATGAGTTCAAGCCCCATGTTGGGCGTGGAGCCTACTTAAGAAAAAAAAAGAAAAAGAAAAGCCTCTTGCATCCAACCACATGATTCATTATTTGTGGCCAGAAAATTCCTATTAAGAAAGAAGAATCTTCTGTTTGGGCTGATAAAAATAAAGTTCTGAAATGGATAGTGATGATGGCTACACAACATTGTGAGTGTACTTCATGTCACTGAATTGCATACTACTTAAAGATAGTTAAAATGGTAAAATTTTATATGTATATTTTGCAACAGTTAAAAAACATTTTTTTTAAGGCAGAACCCCAAGGCAGGGCACAGACCTTCGAACCCTCTTTGAGCAGCTGGAAGCACTTAGGGGTTGATAACAGTGTCTACAGTAAGAATCTGACCTTTGGAGCCACACAGGCCTAGGCTCACAGTGAGGTCCTGCCCACACGAGCTGTGTGACATGAGCAAGCTCTCAACCTCCTTGGGTCTCAGTTTCTCATAGTTAAGAAAGACAGAAACTAACAAGTAGGACTTTTGCTAGGATTAAATAAAATAATGTTAAGTGAGGGATTTAGAATGTACCAACTTAGTTATGCCTAAACCCTAGAGCTTTTTAAAACTATCTGTGCTCAGGGGTGCCTGGGTGGCTCAGTCGGTTAGGGGTCTGACTCTTGATTTTGACTCAGGTCATGATCTCAGGGTTGTGAGATCGAGCCTCCTGCGGAGCCTACTTAAGATTCTCTCTCCCTCTCCCTTTGCCCCTCCCCCACCTCCTTCTCTAAAAACAAACAAACAAAAAATGCACAACAACAACAACAAAACCTATCTGTGCTCAGACGCTATTCCTACTGGACACCCACCACCATTGGAAGGGCCTATGAAGGGATGACTCCTAGTGTTTAAAGCAGACGCTTGCACCAAGGGTTAGTGTGAAGCTCCTATGTTAATTTAGTGCTACAGTGTTTTTATTTTTATTTATTTTTTATTTTCTAGATACTTCTTGCCATTATCTACATTTCATTGATCCTGATATAGAAGCTTGCTCCTCCTATCTCTCCACACCTGCTGGCACATAACAACATGATCGATGGTCTTATATTAGTGCTGTGCTTGTTGAGTTTTCAGATGTGTTATCAAATCCTCTCTTTGCCAGTTTAGTGATAAGATCATAAAGGGAAGAGAGGCAGGTTGAGACTGGGTAATCAGCTCTGCAGAGAAGCAGGATCCATTGCAACGACCCAGCCTCAGAGTAGCCCCCATGGATCACTCACGCAGAGTAGCGCTGAATCAGTACTGTGGAGTTGCCTGTTTCCCACTGTTACCCAGGAGTGCAAAGGGTACTTCTGCCTCCCCCATGTCCTTCTTTGTGATTTAAAATTTCTCAGATTTTAATTTTTTTAATTTTTAAAAAAATTTTTATTTAAGTTCAATTTAGTTAACATATAGTGTATTATTAGTTTCAGGGGTAGAATTTAGTGATTCATCAGTTGTATATAACACCCAGTGCCCATTCCATCATGTGCCCTCCTTAGTGCCCATAACCCAGTTACCGCATACCCACACCCACCTCCCCTCCAGCAACCCTCAGTTTGTTTCCTGTAGTTGAGTCTCTGATGGTTTGCCTCTCCCTCTATTTTTATCTTATTTTATTTTTCCTTCCCTTTCCCTGTGTCCATCTGTTTTGTTTCTTAATTCCACATCTGAGTGAGACCATATGGTATTTGTTTTTCTCTGACTGACTTATTTTGCTTAGCATAATACCCTCTGCATAATAATACCATCCACATTGTTGCAAATGGCAAGATTTCATTCTTTTTGAAGGCTGAGTAATATTCCATCGTGTGTGTGTGTATCTACCACATCTTCTTTATCCATTCATCTGTCGATGGACATTTGGGCTCTTTCCATAGTTTGGATATTGTGGACATTGCTGTTACAAACAATGGAGTGCAGGTGCCCCTTCAAATCACTATTTTTGTATCCTTTGGATAAATACCTAGTAGTACAATTGCTGGGTCATATGGTAGCTCTATTTTCAACTTTCTGAGGAACCTCCATACTGTTTTCCAGGGTGGCTGCCCCAGCTTGCCTTCCAACCAAGAGTGTAGGAGGCTTCCCCTTTCTCTGCATCCTCGCCAATAGTTGCCTGGTTCCCTCTGTTACCTAGGAGTGCAAAGGGTACTTCTGCCTCCCCAAGGTCCTTCTTTGTGATTTGAAATTTCCCAGATTTTTAAAAAGCACCCATCCCTGATGATAACAATTTATATTTTTCCCATACAGAATGGCCAAGTTCTCTACACCTGTACTCCTGCCGAGTTATTAAGTCATTCCTTTAGGAATCTTTTGGTTGGGTTGAACAGTTATAACCACTTAACTTAATGGCTTCGAGAGAGAACAGGAACCGCCTAGGAGGCTGATCTACTGATTTAACATTTACCAAGCACGGTTCTAAGGGCTTTACCTTTATTAACTCCTGCCGTCCTCACAATAATAACATTATCCGTACTTTATAGACGTGAAAATGAGGCACGGAGAGGTGAAGTCACTGCATTTGGTTGCACAGGTAGCAGGCGGCAGAGCCGTCAGACGCTGGAGGTCATGTGCCTGTCACTGTCCAGCTTCCCTGGGTGCCCAGGCGCTGTGCCCAGCTGGGAATACCAGGGAGACAGCCAGGAAGGCCCCGCCTCTATCTGCAGAAATGCTCTGAATCCCAGCTGCTAAGAGAGAGAGACTGCTCCTCACCTCCTGCTCACATGTCCCAGAAAAACATCAGGCAGTTAAATGTTTAATATAACCGAATAATGGGGCTTTTGACTAAACACCTCTCTAAAGAACGCTACTCCAGTAAAGGGTATGCAAAACAGAATTTTAAAATAAGGAGGTAAAGTGACTATATCCCAGTGATCGCGTCACCAAGACTGAAGGAAGGTGGAGAAAAAGAGATCGCGACTGCTTACTTAATAGCTTCTAGAAGGCAGTATCTGATTACCACTTCCTCTAGTTGTCTTGGTAAGTGGATTCCTGCACAAAGGAGAAAAGAAGAAGGTCATCAAATCCAAGTAACTTCAAACCAACTCCCAAAGCAAGCCTGGCAAATAACCTGCTTCCAGAAGCTGAGCTCTGCTCCACGGAGGGGAGCTCAGCTGGGCGCCGCCCAACGGGCTGCCAGAGACAGCCAATAAAAATGCAGCACGCCCAGTCAGATTTGCATTGCGGATAAACAATGAATAATGTTTTTTATGAGTATGTCTCTGTTATCAATTCAAATTTAACTGGGCGTCCTGTATTTTATCTGGCAAACCTACTCCCAAAACTAAAAAAAAAAAAAAAAAAGAAGAAGAAGAAGAAAGAAAGAATCCCTTAGATGCCTTAGCCTTCCTATCTCATATCAAAGAGCTGAACTTCTTTCTCTAAAGAAAAAAATTGTATGTGAAACGATGTAAGGAATTTAACATGTCTGGTATAAATCAAATCAGAGTACCAGGGTGTAAAGTGGATTTTATTATTGTTCTTACCTAGTGAAAGCAACAATTAAAAGTAGTGTAAACTACAGGGCTGAGAATTTGGAGAAACGGGTTCTAGCTCTGTGCCTGATCCAGCCTCCCAGTTCTGTCCTCTCCTCTCTCCAGCCCATCTCCTCCCCTTCGGAACTGGGAGCACTGAGTTTCTTTCCCTTGGTGCCCGCTTAGTGGTGGAGCCTGGAGGAAGACAGGTGGGGAGCTGAGGACTTGTGTATGTTTGTGTCACTTCAGCTTTGGAACAAACTCTAACTTCGTCTTTAAAAGCACACATTGTTTCATTAACATAACGAGATATTTTACTATTATATCCATGTTATGTCTGCCTGTCGTTTTAGTTAAAAGTAAAAATGATACACATCTGTCCTTCAAGAAAGGGCTAGAATGAAATGGGCTGTCAGTCCAGCCTGGCCACAGTTCCCAGCGTCAGATTGTTTTCTGAGGGTCACATTCTTCAACGTGTGACAGGGCAGAGCTGGAATGACAACTCTAAGTCTCTTCCTGTTCCAGCACTCTTCAACGTGACAACTCCTCAATGGGCTTTTGTAGGCTGCAGGAATTTCATACCTTAGAAAAGGGAATTCATACCACTACTTAACTGGTTTCAGCTGAGGGACAAAAAAGCTCCAGCTGTACTACTGAACACCATCATAAAATGAAAAAGGCTAAACTGTAGGGGGAAAAAATCCACATTAAATAACAGTGACATTCATTCTCCTGCACTAAGCAAAACTCACCAAAGGAACGTTGTTCAAAGGCAGTTGCCTCCAGGCCCTAGTTCACCACACTCCTTCTAAAAGAAAATTAACCCCTTTGAGTCATGACACAAGCATATTCACACTCCAAGTGGGAAAGGAGTAAGAAATTATAATCATAAAATTTCTACCCCTACCTGTCTAAGCAGGTTCAGAGTGTTATGATATTACTCCTTTTTTGGGCCACTTCCCAGGTGCAAAAAGACTTCCACAGTCATTGTGCTTACTTGCTTACTATTATTAGTAATGACAACATTCCCCAGGCTTCCATCAAAAAAGGTACTTACATCTCCAACCCACGACTGTCCACGGGGCAAGTAGTAATTCTTTCCTTACCCCCATTTATATTTTGTACCTTGATTATTTAACTCTAAATGTTAATAAGATCTATTAGTAGATGACTGAAATTGGTAGAAATCCTGTAATTCCTGTTGATTTTGTACTATGTGTAAAATAAAACATAATGGCTATTTACATATGGCCAGGCATAGCCAAATACAGTTGAGTTGTATATACAAAGTTTTAGAGAATCTAAACTTAAAAACTTTTTTAAGAAGATTTTATTTTTTAAATAATCTCTACACCCAGCCTAGGGCTTGAACTCACAGCCCCAAGATCAAGAGTCATGTGCCTACTGACTGAGCCAGCCAGGTGTCCTAAACTTAAGACTTTTGTCTCAAAATTCCAAATCTTGGAAAAGTATATTTTTAATAGCATTTTTGAAAAGGTATTGAGGGGCGCCTGGGTGGCTCAGTCATTAAGCATCTGCCTTCGGCTCAGGTCATGATCCCAGGGTCCTGGGATCAAGCCCCGCATCAGGCTCCCTGCATCAGGCTCTCTGCTCGGTGGGAAGCCTGCTTCTCCCTCTCCCACTCCCCCTGCTTGTGTTCCCTCTCTCGCTATCTTTCTATCAAATAAATAAATAAAATCTTTTAAAAAAAAGTTACTGAATTGTAAATGAAAGACTTCAAGTTGGAAAAACTGGATTGCCTTTAAAATTACATTAATAATAATAATAATAATTACTATTATTATTATAAAATCATTTGGCCTTAAATCATCCCTTGTCTGTAATAACTTGAAGTACTTAATAAAATGCTGTATTCTACTCATCCTCTTGACAATAGAGTTGTGGATGGTGAAAATTATAAAGTAACACAGAGATTCTCTAGATTGGTGCTCAAAACAAGGGGGAAAATCTTTCTCTATTTTCCTTTTGAATTAACATGGATAACTAACCAAGATAAATTAGTTCCCAAACCAGATCTAGGGTAGCTGTCTATCCAGCTTAAATTCACCAGATAATTGCCAGTTCTTCCATATTCTTTTTCAACTCTACCTGTGCCTAACATATGGCCTGGGATAAAAATATTATTAAAAAAAAGAATAAGCTCACTTTTCTCCTCTGGATGTCTAGGAAGGAGAAGAGGATTGTGGGCCTTTTTTTCAGCTGTTGCCAGGTTTTCCCAAGGGGCCAGGCTTAATGTGTGACCATCCCCAGGGTTGCTGTGACTACTGCAGTAGTCCTAACCTACCAGTGTGCTGACCAGCCCCTTCCAGCAGAGAAACATCAGGGGTCTGTGGTAAGGTGCCAAACTACTGCAGAGAGCTCCCAGCTATGCCTCCTGCCAGGCTCCCATGGCCACTGCCTAAGGTTAAGGAAGGGAGGAGGTGTAGACAAATTACAGGCACACAGGAATTACTGAGATCGCTCCAAAAGATTCTAGAATGCCAGTGCTTCAGTCCTGGAATTTCAATGTGCTGCCCAGAGCTCAGCATTTTGCATCCAGGCCAGAAAAAAAATCAGAAAAATGGTTTTTCTTTTGGTTCACTCCACACAGCCACCTTTCAGTCCTTCTCCTCCATCCCGAGTTCTCCCCAAATTCTTCTGCAGCTCAGCCTCGGGGAAATCAACCCTGCAAACTAGAACTCTTCCGTGACTTAATCCTTCACTTCTCCTTCCCTCCCTCCCTCTCTCCCTCTCATCCTCCTTCCTACTTTCCCTCCCTGCTTTCCTTTGTGAACTTACTGGTCTCTCTTTCTTTCTGCCCTTGCTAAAATTCCCATGTTAGTCCCATTTCCCAAGCCTGGAGCCATCAGAAGATCCTTAACTGGTTTTTCTAGAGCAGCACTGTCTAATAGAAATATAATGTGAGGGGAAAAAAAAAGAAATATAATGTGAGGTCTACGGATCATTTTAAATTTTCTAGTAGCCACGTTAAAAAAAGTACAAAGAAACATGTGGAATTCATTTTAATAACCCTTTATTTAACCCAACATATCCAAAATAGTATCATTTTAATGTGGAATCAATATAAAAACAGATATCTTACATTCTTTCCTTCACACTAGGTTTTTGAAATCCTGTGTATATTTTATAGTTACAGCACATCCCGATTTGGACCTGCCACAGTTCAGTTGCTCAACAGCCATATTTGGTGGGTGGCTACCATATAGGATAATGCAGATGCAGAGACTAATTTATTTACCCACTCCAGTGCTGCTATGGCAGAGCTTGATAATTACCTCCCAACGTTCATTTTCCCCTTTTAATTTAACTACCAGCATCCCAATTCTCAGGTTCTAGATGTTAGGCTCCCCTGCTGTTCAATGTGGCCATGTAACCAAGAGTTCAGGCCAATCGAGTTAAGCAACCGGTAGCTGGTACTGCCGAGATGTCTCCTTATGGGCAAAAGGCACACACATATTCTTTGTTAACACTACCTGTGCTTAACATCTGGCTTAGGAGAAACAAGTTTTGTTTTGTTTTTTTTAAGCAAGAGTAAATAATGTATGGGTTCATCAAATCACTGTTATACTCATGAAACTAATGTAACATTGTGTATCGTCTATATTGATTTTAAAAAAAGAGCACACTCAGCTCTCTGAGCTCTGGGAGGAAGTGTTTTTGGCCTTCTTGCGTCTATGGAATGAGCCGTGAAGAGCCATCACGGAGCTGTCATAGCCCTGGGCTGCTGCTGGCTTCTGGACTCCTCTGTGAGAGAGAAATGGACTTCTGCCTTGGTTACATTATTGATATTCTGAGCTTTTTCTGAGCCTAATCTTAAACAATGTCCTTCCATAAGATGGTTTTGGCCTACAACAAAATTAGTCACAGTCTGCAGCAGGAAGCCTTGGAAAATACTTTGTGACAATGTCCTCTCCAGCATCCTGTCTTCCTGTGGTCTGTCCTCTAGAAATGTTCTAAGTTCTACACGCACAAAGACTCTTTTGACTCACTGAGTAACTCTGAGAAGGGAGCTCTCTCAAGGCTGGTTAACACCTCATTGAGAGAGAATCAATCTCACTGTATTTCAATTGCCCCAAACTACCTACTGCCTAGTGCTTCAGTGGGTGGGAAAATGTCGCTTCTACAAGACTAGAGGTTCACACTGTCTTTCACTTTTAAGATTTAAAGCCGAAACATAAAAATGCCCTTTTCCTGGCTCACAAGGGCCAAGTAGAATGTCATGATGCACAAGGCTGCGCCCGCTACTACTTTCATAATGAAAAGGGCTTCACTGAATCCTTCAGAACATGTGTGTTTGAACAGGAAAGTGCTTTAAAGGCAATTCAGACCAAATAAAAAGGAAGATGAAGTGCAGTGAGCAGAGCAGTGTGAATGAGCCTGGAAGAACCCCTGGGACCGCCTGAGTAATAAACTTTTGTGACCAGAGCCCTCCTTTTGTGAGAGGTGCTGCACCCTAACTTCATGGCCCTGAGGCCAGCAGCTTCTTCCCCTGGCGAGGGGCTAGCACTCACCAGCACATACAGGCGCTGGCTGGCAGGTGGTGGCCATTAAGAGACCCACCTTACAAAACGGAAGAAAAACATTACTAAAACTTAAAAAATACGTTTACCTCCACCACTTGGGGGAAAGGTCTGACCATGTCTTTATAAACTAAGCATAGCCCTACCCTATGACCCAGCAATTCCACTCCCAGGTCCTTGCCCAAGAGAACTGAAAACATCCAACCACACAAAGCCTTGTACGAGGATGTGTATAGCAGCTTTATTCATAATAACCTCAAACTGGAAGTAGCCACGCATCCAATCACTATGAGACTGGCTAAACAAGCTGGGGTATATTCATTCAATGCAATGCCACTGAACAATAAAAAGCAATGAATTACTGATATACTCAACAGTATGGATGAAACTCAAAACAATTATGCAGATTGAAAGAAGACTTACACAAGAGGTCATGCTGTCCGGGGCGCCTGGGTGGCTCAGTCGGTTGAGCATCTGCCTTCGGCTCAGGTCATGATCCCAGGGTCCTGGGATTGAGCGCCATGTTGGGCTCCCTGCTCAGCAGGAAGCCTGCTTCTCCCCTGCCTGCTTGTGTGCTCTCTCTGTCTGACAAGTAAATAAAATATTTCTTTTTAAAAAGTTCATGCTGTATGATTGCATTTATATGAAATTCCAGAACAAGCAAAGCTAATCTCTCATGGAGAAAGATAGACAACCCAAAAAAGAAATTAAGGAAACATTTCCATTGACCATAGCATCAAAAAGAATAAAAAACTTATGAATCAACTTAACCAAGGAGGCAAAAGACACTGAAAACCTTAAAACGTGGCTGAAGGAAATCGAGGGACAGGAAGGTCAGTTTCCTGCCCATTTATTGCCCTCCTTTAAGTGTTACAGGCTCTTCTAATATGTTAAACCCAAATATACCTCGTGGCTATTTCACCCAGGGCTCCCTGGAGCAACCCTCAAGCTACTCTCTTCTCCACATTCCAAATACCTGAGAGCAGCTGACAAACACGTGAAAAAGGCTCCTCTGTATCTCTTTGTATCATTTCCTAAAGATTTGGTATTTTCTTCAACTGTTTTCTATAGGACATTGTTTTACAATATCTTGATATCCTGGATACACTCAGGTTTACACCAGTTTTGTTGCTGTTGTTTTTATTGATGCCTAGGAAGGATTGTAAGACCCCAGACAATAGCTAAGTATGTATCCTGGTAAACTAGGATTATTCAGCTTAATCTAGGAATGTCATCAAATATCTAAATCATTCTTTTGAATCTGTAATCTAGCCAGTTCTTTTCTCTTTTGTATTTATGAAATAGATACTGTTTAACCTAAATGCATTTTTTTCTAGTTAAAATTCATGTTCTCGCCCTGAAATCCTTGTGAACCTTGCTGTTATCTCTCATATGAACTATTCCTCCCAGCTCTCCTCTCCCCTCCCCTCCACTCCCCTCTCCTTTCCTTCCCCTTTTTTAAAGATTTACTTAGGGGCACCTGGGTGGCTCAGCTGGTTAAGCGTCTGCCTTCAGCTCTGGTCATGATCCCAGGGTCCTGGGATGGAGCCTGATGTGACGCTCCCTGCTCAGTGGGAAGCCTGCTTCTCGCTCTCCTACCCACCCCTGCTCTCTCTTGCTCTCTCTGTCACTATCTCTGTCTCTCTCTGAAATAAAATCTTTTTAAAAAAATAAACAAAAATTTATTTATCTATTTCAGAGAGAGAGCACGAGCAGAGGGGGCAGAGGGAGAGGGAGAGAGAATCCCAAGTGGACTCTGTGCTGAGCCTGAGGTAGGACTCAATCCCAGGACCCTGAGATCATGACCTAAGCTGAAATCAAGAGGACGCTTAACTGACTGAGACACCCCAGGTGCCCCTCCCTCCCAGGTTTTCAACACCAATTTATTAAATAAGCGTGTCTGATAGTTCTTCACCAAATTAAACACACTAATCACTTAATTCGTTCTGGGTGCAATTGTTTAATCAGCTGAAATAATATAGAAGGTCATTAGCAGAGCATAATTAATCCTGAAAAAACCCCACTTAAACTGTTTAAAACAGGAAAAAAAAGTCCATTAAACATTGAAAATAATGTTTTATTATAATGGATCTTAAAAAATAAAACCAAACATCTTGCAAATTAATTCATTTTACCTTCAAGTTAACAAGCTGTCAGCTATGATGGCAATAGTGCGTCAGTTCTGAAAACAAAAATAGAATATGGCTCAAGCCCTGTTATTTTACGGGAGGAAGGAGATTTTCCGACAAAACTATGATAGCAAGGTGCGATCATCTTCATTTTATTTTTGACATTCAGATTATAATCGTAAAGATTGTCATTTCTGCAAAAATATTAGAAGGCTTGATTCATTGTCCTTACTTTTCCTTTTATATTCAAATAATTCACTTCGGTGGTCCTTTGACGTCTTCATGATTTTTTTCTTCCTCAATTAACAGTCTGACTCTTCCATATCATTTTTTTGTTTTCTATTTTGGATTTCATTCAAACAATTCTCTGAAAGACTTCTGGAAATCCAATATCTTTTGCAAGATTTATGATTTCACTTTGCAATTGATTTGAATTCCTTCAAATAAGATAGCTATTTAGATGGATTCTGGATCCAGCTCACCCAGGTTGAAATCCTACTTGACCAAGAGCCTCAATTCCCTAAAATGAATGAATAAGAATAATATTTACCTTATAGGGTTTTAGTAAGTATTAAGTGAGTACATATGGGTAAAGGAGGTAAAACAGTGCCTGGCACATAGTAAGCATTTAATGTTATAGTGCCTCTTTTTATTATTGTATTATGCAAGAAAATCAGCAAGCTATCAACAAAAAAACTGGCAATTCAGGCTGGCACAGATGCTAGTATAAAGTGACGGTATGAGCTAAATTGTGTCCCCTAGAATTCATATGTTGAAGTCCTAACCGCCAGTACCTCAGATAGTAACTGTATTTGGAGATAGGATCTTTAACAGGTCATTAGGGTAGCCTTATATGAAGAGGAGATTAGGGGGCACCTGGGTGGCTCAGTTGGTTAAGCGTCTGCCTTCAGCTCAGGTGGTGGTGATCTCAGGGTCCTGGGATCGAGTCCCGGGGTGGGTCCCGGCTCAGCGGGGAGCCTGTTTCTCCCTCTCCCTCTGCCCTTCCCCGCCCCCCCTCCGCTGCTTGTGTGCTCTCTCTCTCTCTCTCTCAGATAAATAAATAAAATCTTAAAAAAAAAATAATAAGAAGAGATTAGGGCACACACACAGAGGAAAGACCATGTGAAGACAGAGGGAGAAGAGAGTCATCTACAAGCCAAGGAAAAGGTACCTGAGGGGGGAAAAAAAATTAAAAGAAAAGGTACCTGAGGAGAAACCAACCCTGTTGTCCCCTTTATCTTGGACTTCCAGCCTCCAGAACCCTCAGGAAATAAATTTCTGTTGTTTAAGCCATTCAGTCTGTGGTATTTTGTTATTGCAGTCCTAGCAAACTAACACAAGTGAGGAAAGATTTGAGTGTGACTATCTTACTTCAAAAAGTCGTTAGTTTTAAGAAAGTTCGTTTGTGTTTCTGTTATGATCGTTTTATTTCCTTGCACCCTTGTGATTGAGGTCGCATGTGGTGAATTCTGGAATATAAGAGGACCCTAGAATCAGCGGTCCACATTTCTCTGTGCACAAGGATGTCATGAGAGACTCCTGGCAAATGTCTTGCTAACATAAGTCATTCCTGACTATAATATTTTCCTGTTCCTCCAGTCAAGTGCTTCAAAATGGAACAAGGTTGGTTGGCCTGAGCTCAGATTTCAGGGAACTCAAGAGAGTGCCTCGCAGTCACCACTTTTTTTAATAAATACACACAAAGCCCCTTTAATCATTCATTCTGGAGTTTTGCTGAAGCTCAGAATTAAACTTAACCAGGGCACAGATCCATAAGTCACTTTTCCTGTTGTGCTGGAAAATCTGGAACTCATTTGCCCATCTCCGGTCTTTTGCTGTCTCTCTGTTCCCCGATCCCTCCCGGTTGGATTGCCCTGTGATCACATCTGCAACTTCTTTCAGGGCTCTGGGGTGTCATTTATCTAAGCCAACAGCCTTGCTCTCATTTGAAGCAGCTAGATGCTCTTTTTGCATCTGTCTTGGATTGACGATCTTTCTGCGTGGGGCAGAAGACAAACTTGTGCAGTTTCATCATATACCTTGCACTTTTTTTCATTTACATTGATCATCTTTCCTGGTCCTATCAGTGCAAAATTTTATTTGCTGTCATGAATATCCTTTATGCCGCAAAATTTCATCAAGTAGTTATCAGCTGAAGGCAAGATATACCATCCAGGCCTGTAGTGATCCCCCCCTGCTGATTCTAAGATCCATTGATAGGCGATCATAATTTGTGTCATAAATATACTCAGGAATTTCAAATATAGTTCAATTTTTTCGCTACTCCCTTGAGTCTTGAACTAATCTTGAGTCTTTGGCATATATTACAAACAAGATTTTTAAAAGTATAAATATCAGAAGTAATAAATGTCATGCACTAAATGATACCATAAGTTTCTCCATTAAATGGTGCCAGTTGAGGAAAGTATATACTTCTTGCCCTCCGTGATTATACTGGTATTCTCTAGACCCCATTCAGTGGCTTATGTGTCAGATCCCATGGGTACCAGAGAAGCCCTGCAAAACCATCCACATTGGCCCCTCCCAGGACCAAGCCAACTGAACACCTGTATTGACCACCTGAGCCCCCATTCCTCGGGGGACAGAGTCCTGTCACCTAGTACTGATGCCGTGGGCTCCTGCAAGTAAGGCCTTCACTACCTTCAAAGCTGGTCAACACTTACTCTAACATTTCCACTGATGGACATGGTGGTACCTTCCTAAAGGGCCTGCAGAAATAACCCAAGAAACCTATTTCCCCCTAAATGGAAGAAGTTATGCATGCCTTTCAGTAAATGTTCACTTTTGGTGGTGGTGCCTCAAGCCATTGCAGGAAAGAGGGAGTGGGAAAGAGGGCTTATGGGAGAGAGGTCCCCTCTCCCTGCTTTAGCTTGAGTGGATTCATTGCCCTTTTACATGTAGTTGGCTTCCATATAAGATTTTGTTGCAAGAAAGCCTCAAGGTGGTTTGCATATCTCCTTAGGCTACTCACATCTACTCCCTACTTAAGGTTGCTAGGTTTAGTAAATAAAAATACATGATATCCAATTAATTCGAATTTCAGATAAACAACAAAATAATTTTTGTATAAGCACATCCCACATATTGCATAGGATATACTCATACCAAAGAATGATCAGTTGCTTATCTGAAATTCAAATTTAACTCAGTGCCCTGTATCTTATCGGCCAGGCCCGTCCACTCCCAATAAACCAACAGCCCTTTCTCCCACTCCAGAGCCTGACAAAGTGGCACCTCAGAGATTGCCTTGTCTAATTGATCCCTTTTGGTAATTGCCCCTTAAGCATTTAGCGGCAACCCTTCCCTATTCAGATCTCAGTCTGTTGACCCCTGTCCCTCAGGCCCAGCCTTTGTCATACTCTGCTCCCAACTGAACTCGTGAGGATAGTCTGGCTCCAGGCCCCACTGACCCAGCTCACTTTGACATTGATAATCAGAATGAATGACTCCCTTTTAGGCTTACCAGTCAGGGCAGGCTTTCACCTGTGTTGATCACTGGAAACGTCTATATATCAACACTTCCATTTCTCAGTGGGGAAACAAAACCAAAAAAGGTTTCTATCATAAAGAGTCTTGACTAAGATTGGTGATCTACAACTAGTTGGTTGGTGTCAGGGGTTGAAGGGAGCTAGGGGCTGGTAAAATGCTATGGGAGTTGCTTCTGGTTGAGGGTATAGGAAGAAGAGAATGTGTTCTGCCATAGCTGTGAAATGAATGGAAGGATCTAGAATGTGGCATGAAGAATATTGTCTCAGATACCAAAGACATTTGACATGGTGCTTCTAATAGTTCTCGTCTTTTTCAGCATAGAGTGACAGAAGAGCAATGAGAATCAGAGTCAAAATTTGAGAGTTACTTCAGGATCCGCCTAATGAAACTCTGAGGCAGGTATGTAACCTCCCTGACCTTTCTCTTCCATGGAACAGGACGCTTGTGCCTGTCTTGCTGGGTTTTGTGGGAATTAAATAAAATACCACTTAAAGTCACGTTCCCTTCCATCTCCTTCTCCTCTTTCCTAAATTAAATTATTTTCTCTGCTTTAAACAAAACAAATCAAAACAAAACAAAATGATTACGGTTTTGAGAGTATAAAGTAAGGAGGTAAAAAAAAGAAAAGAAACATCTAGAAATATTAACATTAAAGAAAATTATATAACTTATTTTGAAAATATTCCAGATAGGCAGGAGAATATGGAGAGATTCAGTTTAAAGACAGAACACACACATTTACTGCTTCTCCTTCCGGAAATACAACTGAAATTGTGGCAAAGGGACAAACAAAAGCCATAAACCTGTAGAAGAAAGAGAGTAAGAGAGAAGACAATAGCCACAAAATTTGGGGAGGCAGAAAGCAGAAGAATGAACTGACTTAGCCCTCCATAAAAGGAAGAGTAGGGTTTTCCAGAGAGGGAAAATGGCTGCCCCAGTCTGAGAATACAGGAGATAATGAAGACAGGAGGGTCACATCCTAAGCCCCCTCCCCAAACCTTCAGCTGGATGAATACCCTCCCCCACCTTGTCAGAGGACCAAAGTTGCTTCCTAAACGCTGACTGTCAGGCATAAACCTCCCAGGCAGGGAACAACTCAAGAGAAAATACCTAAACAATTCTGAAGCAATGAATGATCCTCATTGAAGAAAAGGTCCTCAGCCTTTAGGAAAGCCCAAGACTTACTCTAGTTTACAGAGAGTCCAAATAGCTTGTTAGTACTAAATTTTTGTTATCAGACATCTGAGGGGGAATTACTTATATGAAAAATGAGGTGCTAAATAAATAAGAGTGTGGGGGGGGGGGAGATTCAGAGGAAACCCAGACTATACATTTAAATGAAAACTTAAAAAAACAGTCATTAATGTCCTCACAGTGATGATCAAACATTTTAACCATGAAACAAGAACAGGATGTCACCAAAAAAATTTCAGAAAAAACCTAACTCTTAGAAATAAAAAATACCCACTCTCTTAAGATGGCATCAACCATAAGACATATCATTTTTTGTACGATATTTTAAAATGCACAATTTTTATTTTTACCTACTGAAGAATTTTTAATATGGCTTAGAGACAGATGCATTATACCTCATCACCATTGTGTGTATGTATGAAAATATAAGAAAAATGTATTACTTCCTAAACATCTTCACATTCAGAGTCTGAATCTTCTGAAACCACTTCTCAACTCAGAATCACCGACATCTTTTCTCCTTCATTGAATTTTTTTGTGCCACTAGAGTACAAATTATGCATCTTTTATTAAAGATCTATTTGTTTATTTGAGGAGGAGGGGCAGAGAGAAACTCTAAGCAGACTCTGCGCTGAGTGCAGAGCCTGATATGGGGCTGGACATAGGGCTCGATCTTATGACCCTGAGATCATGACCTGAGCTGAAACCAAGAGTCGGAGGCTTGACTGATTGTGCCACCCAGGTGCCCCAGATTATGCATCATTTCTTAGCCAATTACTCCACTAGAATCTTAGGGATTTTTTTTCCTAAGCTACTGATACCCATTCTTCAAATTTTAAATCTAGCACTATTTTCACTTATACTGTAGTTTCACCTTCTCTCAATTGAATTGTACATCACTGGATGTCATGCACTTCTCTTCAAAGTCAGCAGAAAATTCTGACCAATTGAGGTTCGACGCTTCAGTGATGATCTTGCACAAGGTACAAGTTGGTCACGCCAGCTGCTTGTTGCTTTGGAAGTTCTTTCATTTATTCCAAGGCATTTGGCATTTTTCTTGCCTCCAGCTACATTTCTTTTTTTTCTTTTTTAAAGATTTTATTTATTTATTTGACAGAGAGAGACACAGCAAGAGAGGGAACACAAGCAGGGGGAGTGGGAGAGGGAGAAGCAGGCTCCCTGCGTGGGGCTTGCTCCCAGAACCCTGGGATCATGACCTGAGCCGAAGGCAGAGACTTAACGACTGAGCCACTCAGGCGCCCCTCTAACTACATATCTTGACATGTTGTGGTATCAACAGTGCTTATAACTCATGTGAGATGACAAGTTTGTAAAGGCATAGGCAGGGACAACGATGCCATGACACCTGCCTGGACAACAGTCATTGTAATGGGCCATCAGTTATGAATTAAATCCTGAATTTAGAGGCTTTAAAATGTGAAAAAAGGTGCACATTGATATCAATGAAGAACATTAAAAAAAAAATAACACTCACTGGAGGAGATGGAAGACTTAAGAAATCTCTCAGAAAATAAGGGGGTAAAGAAGATGCAGAGAAGGAAAAATAAAAGAGAAAAGATAAGAAAATTGGAGACTGAATACAGAAAGTCCAGCAAATGAATGTAAGAAATTTGAGAAAGAAGAGAGAACAGACCAAATGGAAGGAGAAAACAATAAAGAAATAATTCAAGAACATTTCCTAGAACCAACATACAAAAGTTTTCAGATGGAAAGGGCTCACCAAGTGTCCAGCACAATGGATGAAAATTGTAATACTCAAAGGAACATCACCGTAAAATGAGAGGGAAAAGATACCTTGAAAACTTCCAAAAGGAAAAAACAGATTGCTTATAAAGAAGCAGGTATTAAAACGACTCTAGACTTCTTAATGACTACACCATAAACAAAGAAAATAAAATAATGTAAAAATTCTCAGGAAAATGAGATTTAGATTTAAATTTCTATCTCCAGCCAAATTATCAAATATGAGACTAGAATAAAGAAGCCTCCAGACACGCAAAATCTCAAAAAATGTATCTCCAACTACGCTTGTAAGATATTAGAGGAAGATATCAGAGGAGGTACTCCACCAAAATGAGTGAATAAACCTAGAAAGAATTCAGGCAATCCAGCCAAAGAGAGTCGTAAAAGGAGTCCCTACGAAAAAGGTGAGGGAAATACAGGACGACAGCTTTATTTTGAGCCTAGAGAGTAACCAGCCTCTCTGAGGAGCAGGTCAAAACAGTTGGGGAGAGACAATTCCAAACAGATGACACTGATAGAAAATCAGTTTTATTGACAGGAGATTCAGGCCACAGGGAAAATTATAGAAATAGATTAGATATGGTAAGTTGCTTAGAACACTAAGCAAAAGAAAAAATCTTGACAATTACTAACTTCAGGGAAAATATAAAGTTGAGGAGGAAGCACAGTGTATATGACTCAGCTAGTCAGCAGTGACTAGCATTTATAGTCACATAAAGAAATCCCCAAATCCCAACATACCCCAAATTGTGATATATCCGGATTGTGTTGGGGGGTGGTCAAGTAATATGTATATGAGATGGGAGCAGTGGAAAAGTTAATGACAGAAAATAAAGTCCTCACCTTCCAATGTGGGAAATCAGTAGATAATGCTTAAAAGTGAAAAATCAAGAAACAGTGGTATAAGAATGTTATCAGAGATGGGAAGATAAGGACCAAAAGTTGTAGCTAAAAGTTCAAGTGGTTCCTTCTGGAGATTGTTAGCCAGGGCAGGGGAGCAAGGGCCGTGCTTGGGACTGTTCTTTTTTTCACAATAAACCTTATAGAATTATTTGATACATTAAAATGCACAGTAAAAAAGTTAAAACAACAACAAAATATTTGGAGAGTAGTAAAAATAAAAGAGGCATTAGAATGAAGTGATCCCCAGAATCTAGGCATGGGTCCAAGTCTTTTAACCTCTCTGACACTCAGTTTCCTAACCTATAAAATATAAATTATAGTGTGGATCCTAACGTCCTGGATTGATGGCAAGAGATAAACACAGTCAGCTATGTGTAAAGGTTTTGTAACTCTAAAACTCTATAGAAATGTAAGGACTTGTATTTATTAAGTGTACAAGGCAAAATGCAGCATAAGAAAACTAGTTTAATACAAATAAACAGCTGGCTCTTTGGAACTTGTTTGCATCCCTCAGAAAACTCGAACCAAACACTACTGCTATGCAGAGATGTCATGGCTAATTCTTACAAAAAAGAAAATGCTGCTACCTTCCACGGGGCGCTTAGCTGCTCTTGTGAATGTTTGTGGAGTTTGAAGTGAAGCTAGTGTTTCATGTTGTGTGCTGGGTACATATCTAGGGTGTCTTGTAGGACAAGATGCTCCCGAGCCATCTTGACCAGATAACCACACACTAAAAAAGGCCAAGTTTGTAGTATAATTAATAACATTGTACAAATTTCAGTTTCCTGGTTTTGATAATACTCAGTGGTTATATAAGATGTTATCATTGAGGGAAGCTGGATGAGAAGGACACAGGAATTCACTGTACTATTTTTGCAACTTCTTGTGAGTCTAAAATTAATTCAGAACAAAAAGTTAAAAAATAAAAGTATCCAGACCCAATCAATGCCCCAAATGAAAGAGAACCCAAGCTACATCTGGGATGCAAGGAGACTGTTAACCCTGAAAGAACACAGGATGGTTCTTACAAGGAAATGAGGTATCTACACCTTTCTAGGCTGCTCTGTTCTTGCCAAGGAGGAATGGTCTTTCAGCAGATCCATTTTCCTGAGCTACTTGCTCAGTATGTCTCTTCAAACTACTATTTTATTTTTGCCATTAAGAAAAATTATTAGGTACAGTCACCCACCTTGAAGAAGGAAAGGGGTATAATCATTGTGCCTACTTTCAGATAACAAAGCAGGAAGTCAGAAGTCCCTGGGTAACCTGAAAAACTCCCAACTTTATTTTCTTTAAGGTGCCAAGACGCTTTGTGCCACTGGCACCATGGATGGGGGGTTTCCCGCATGCTAAATAACTCATGCAAGATGCATTAGCCCAGAGCGTCGGAAGTTCCAGATTTCTTGGCAGCAAGGGGTTATGAATAATCCTCTCCACTCCCCTTGACAGTTGGAGGCCTCGCAAAATGTTTTCTAGCCCTCACCCCTCCTGCCCTTTGATCTTGTCGAGGAGAAGTCAAGATAGCAAGTTGTTCATAGGCGACTAGCCACAGTGCCTCTCCAACTTTACGGTGCATAGGAACGGCCCAGAAAAAAAAAAGATCCTCAGGCCACACTCCCTGAAACTCCGACTCTGGGCTGAGGCAGGTTTATCTCCAATATTGACAATTGACGATACTGACTGTAGATCACACTGTGGAAATCACTGGCAGAGGGTACTTGTCTTATAAAAGATAAAGAAAATGGTTTATTATATACAAGGTTGAATTAAAAGACATATAAAAATCAAAGGGTTTGATGTGAGCATCCAATTGTTAAGAAGTGAAAATGTGATCATTGTTTATCAGTTCACATTTTAGATTTAATATTTCCTTCAGTAATTAATCATTTAAGAATGAAAATTTAGGGGGTGCCTGGTTGGCTCAGTCGGTTAAGCATCTGCCTTTGGCTCAGGTTATGAGCCCAGGGTCCTGGGATTGAGTCCTGCACTGGGCTCCCTGCTCAGAGGGGAGCCTGCTTCTCCCTCTCCCTCTGCCCCCCACCCCTGCTATGCTCGAATTCTCTCTCTCGCAAAAAAAAAAAAGAATGAAAATTTAGAATTGTCCAGTTATTTTCACTTATGACATATGGCATCAATCTTGTTATTTCCATCAGTCTAATTGGGACAATATGAAGCAGAATTCTTAGTGGGTTTTTTCCCCCAATGGTAAGGACTTGCATCTCAATTGCACAGACTGTGAGCATTGAGTGATGTATAGAATTGTTGAATCTTTATGTTGTGCACCTGAAACTAATATGTAATACTGTATGTCAACTATACTTCAATAATAAAAGTAAATAATAAATAAATAAAGTGCACAGGCTGAATTCTTTTTAAAGTATCAACAAGCAGAGGAGCAGAAGAAATGGAATAACCAGACTTTCTTAGTTTCCCTAGGTTATGGTTATTTAGGAAAATTCATGGGGCACATTGGCTTTAAAGCTGGCAGGATGGTCTTTAAACAGGCCTTTTTTTTTTTTTATTACTCCAACCCAGTTCATATTTCCCTTCCTGAACAGCATTCCTATTTTAGCATCTCATTTACCTTCCAACTTGGCCATTTATCAGTTTTCCAAGCACAAGACTTCTGTCCTCAGCAGGACTAGGAGCTCTGGGCAGAGTGAAATCATACCACTCTCCTACATGCTTTGCATGTATCAACAGTCCTCATATATCAATAAATATTTGTTGTATGAATCCATGAATAAATGGATTGTAAATAATAATGGACAGTAGATGACTGTCAGTCAAACCGCCTTCACCAAATAAAACCACTCCAGACAGGAAGGGAGGTATACCAGAGAGAGTGCTGAATTTAGAGCCACCAGAACTAGTCTCTGCTTCCTTAATCTGAAACCTTTGAACCAGTAGGATCCACAAGAAATTTAGTGCAAGCTACTAACACAAGCTACCTATGTAGTTTTAAATTTTTTAGTAGCTCTATTTTTTAAAAAATAAAAATAAAAAAGAAACTAATATTGCACTCTATGTTAACTAGCTGGAGTTTAAACAAAAAATTGAAAGAAAAAGGTAAAAATAAAAAGGTGAAACCAATTTTTTTTTAAGATTTTATTTATTTATTTGAGAGAGAGAGTGAGTGCATGAGGGTGAGCAAGGGGAGGAGCAGAGGAGGAGAGGAGAGGGAGGGGAAAGAATCTTGATCAGACCCAGAGCAGAGCCGGGAGCCTGACGCAGGGCTCAGTCTCACGACCCTGAGATCATGACCTGAGCCAAAACCAAGGGTCGGAGGCTTAACTGACTGAGCCATCTAGGCACCCTGAAAATAATTTTAATAACATATTTTATTTAACCCAATGTGTCTAAAATATTATTTCATAGGGGTGCCTGGCTGGCTCAGTTGGTGGAGCATGCAACTCTTAATCTTGGGGTTGTGGGTTTAAACCCCATGTTGGGTGTAGAGATTAATCGAAAATAAAAACTCCTGGGGCACCTGGGTGGCTCAGTCAGTTAAGCCAGTCTGAAAGCGACTGACTTGATTTCGGCTCAGGTCATGATGTTAGGGTTGTGAGATCGAGCCCCGCATTGGGCTCTGCACTGGGTGTGGGGTCTGCTTAAGATTCTCTCTTTTCCTCTCCCTCTGCGCATCCCCCGATTGTTCACTCTCTTTCTCTAAAAAAATAAAATGAAAGAAAGAAAATAAAATATCTTAAAAATAATAAAATATTATTTCATCATGTACCCAATATAAACTACTAATGAGACATTTTCCATTCTTTCTTTCATACCATTTTGAATCTGGTATGTATTTTACCCTTACAGCACATCTCAGTTTGGACCTGCCACATTTCAAGTGCTGTCACGACCTCAAACGGCTGGTGGCCGTCATAGTGGAGAGCACAAGTCCAGAGGTGTGTTGGCTATGAACAAGCCTCATTTTCCTTATCTGGAAAATTGGAACACTACCTTCCTCATAGGGCTTTGGTGAAGATTCACTAAACCAATGGAATGTGAAGGTGTGGTGGCTTATAACACAAAGGCTCATTTCTTGCTTATACTACACATCCGCTGAGCAGAGTAGGGACTCTTAAAGTTTCCATTATGTTCCTTTTAACATTTGAGGGGGGCAAAGAAAGTCACATGGCCACACCTAAACTTCAGCAGGAGTGAAGAATTGCAATCCTACCATGTGTCTGAAAGGTGGAATGCAAGAAATATTTGATGAACATCGTGAAGGTCTAAATCAGAGAGTATTTCAGAAGTTATTCCAACAATTATTTTTACTAACTTCCTGAAGAACTAATTTCTGTAGTCCATACTACTGCCAGAGATCACCTTTTAAAGACAGGATTTTTCTGTCGGGGGCTAAGGACAGGGAACCACATCAGATATCTCAAGAGCAGCAAATTCTTCATCCTGTTGTGCCTTTGCAAATGCTGATCTTGCCGGGACAGTACTCATTGGTCAAGAGTCAAGTCAAATACCACTTGCTTTGTTCAGTTTTTGACAGATCTCTCCCACATGTTAGGCACCGTTTAAGGAGTGGGGTATACCACATTGAACAAACAGATCAAATCTCTATGTAGCTTAATGAATCTTACTTTCTGATTTCCTCTGCAGAATGAGGTCTTTCCCTCCCGAGCGGCACACTTCCATTAGAGCCCATTACAGGATAGCCAGTTGTTGAGATGTCCCTCTCTCTCACTTCTGTGGAGAAGACTCAGTCTTATCTTTAGCACCAGCTTCTTGATATGCGTAGAGTTTGAAGACGAGGTTATTAAAAGGTCAGCGTCTGAAATAAAAATTCACAAGTCAACTCATAAGTTTGGTGCAAAAGCGACTCCCCTGGGAGAGGGCTGCAGATGAGTGTCTTCTAGATCTAGGGACAATGGCCAGGATATATTATGAAAGAGACACTTGAGTGCTAGAAGTGGGATTGGAAAGTAAGAACTGATTGCCACACACAAGTGAGAGAGCCATTGCATCTGACGGCCCTACAGGCATTAGAGATACAAAACTTGGAGGGGAGGACAGTTTTGTCACCTGTGAAATGGGAATAGTACCTACCTAATGGACTGTGGGGATTAAAGGAGAGACTCTTTGTAAAGGACAGCGCTTGGTGCTTATTAAGAACTCAATATATTATTATTATTGAAATAATTATTTCAGTTATTCTTAGTATTACTGAAATAACCATTTCAATAATTATGAACAATGCCTCTTATTGTTCTAGACTATTGCTTTAATTTGTATTGGTTTCAGCCACCACCTTCTGCCATATGTGTTGAGCAAGCCTGCTTTAGACACTCAGACCTCGTTCAGCGGAAGGTACTTAAGCGAGCTGGAATAGGGCTTGTCTGGGGCTCTGGCCAGCAAACTGCGAGAGAGTGATTTGGAGGATATGGACAGTCATCTTCCGAGCCACATGAGGAGACTCTGAAGAAAGGAGCCCCAAACAGGAGGCAATGAAAAAAAAAAAGGCATCCTGATGACATTGTCTGAAGTTGGACACACCACTGGACATCCAGCTTCCAGGAAACTTTTTTGGACAAACTGGGTGCTACTTTGTACTGGAGTTTTAATCCACATAGCAGGGTCACTGCCATCAGCTGCTGTCCAGGAAACCTACCTAAAAGCCTGCCTCCCTGTCCATGGCCAGGCTCTTTCTTTATCCCTCAAAGCCCTCCTTGGGGACACAGCAATTAAACTTTCTTTTTTTCTTTTTAAGGTTTTATTTTTATTTATTTTTTGTGAGAGAGAGAGAATGAGCCAGCACACAAGCCTACAAGCAGGGGGAGGGGCAGAGGGAGAAGCAGGCTTCCCGTTGAGCGGAGAGCCCAATGCAGGGCTTGATCCCAGGACCCTGGGATCAGGACCCCAGCCGAAGGCAGACGCTTAACCGACTGAACCACCCAGGTGTCCCACAATTAAACTTTCTTATGGGGCTTTCCTGGTGCTGCCTGCACCCTCGCTCTGCACAGGGTAGACTCTCACCGCCCAACCCCTCAGAAAGCTGGGTGACGGTGGGACCCCTGAATCACCATACCTTCTGGGGTTGGGGAATGCAGGCCAGGCTCAGGGCTGTTAGGAAGCGAGAGGTGCTATGCGCATTTTGGCCCTGATCCCAGATATCAGAAGGGCCCTGTTCAAGTCCATGAGTTTACTTACATTAAATCTGTTTCCTTGGACACTGTCACGGAAGCTGTAACTTTCCTCTGTCCAGCCCTCCGTGCCTTTGAAGGAGCCTTCTCTTTTCACTTGGTGTGATCATTCTGGGGCAATCAGTCCCGGCACCTCACTGCTCACCAGGTGACCCCAGGACTGGGGATGTGCTCCAGGCAGGGTAGCCCAGCCACCAGTAATGGTGATTGTAAAGGGGGCCATCAGCCTGGATCTGCTGAGTCCACAAGACCGCATCATGTCACTAAATTATACTTTGATTGTGATGGTGGTTACCACTGAATTTGTTTGTCAAAACTCATAGAACTAAATACCAGAAAGGGTGAATTCTACTATCTGTAAATTATACCTCAAAAGGGATCAGAATACGCCACCCCAAAATATGCCACTTTGGCATAGGGATTATTTTTAGCTAAAGGCAACTGAGAATCAACAGATGCAGGAAGAGTTCTTGCCCTCCCCTTATCTGCATAAAGCAGGACATAAATTTCCCTTTGTGAACGTGTCTCCCCTCCTCTCCACCAGAAAGAGAGTGACTCTTATCACTGTGGATGGGGGGTTGGCACCGAGATGAGTCTGTGCAAACATACCTTACTAAAAATAACCTGTATCTTCCGTTATTTGCCCCATATATTTGCTCATCACTCCCCCATGATTTATCATCCCTGGAAGCCCAAAGCCTCTTTCCTTTCTTAAAAGGGAATATAAATCCTGTATCTAATCACTTCTTGGAGTTTCCTTGTTTTTCTCTGAACGGCTGTGTATGTGAATATTAATTAAAATTATATGCCTTTCCCCTATTAATCTGTCTTTTGTTGGTTTAAATCAAAGGTCTCTACTTACTGAACCTAAATGGGTAGAGGAGAAGTTTTTCTTTCTTGACAAGCTCAATTAAAAAAAAAAAAATTAAAAATAAATCCCTCCCTGAGAAATGTTTATGTAATATTAGTAATTGTGGGTAAAGGAAAAAAGACCACAAAACAGCATGCTCAGTTTGATCCTACAGTGGACATCTGTGGTTTGAATTTGCCTAAACCCTCTTTTCCCTCTGAGAGTCTGCCCCTCCCTTATTCTGGGTGGTCTGCATGTAACTGTCAAGCATAAAGCGTAATATCCCTGTCTGGTCAAAGGAGCAGGTACATGACTCTGACTGACTGAGCTGATAATAGTAACCCCCTGTCCTTGGGAACATACCTAGAGAAGGCATGTGATTCAAGCAGGGCCAAGCAGAGCTCACCTCCACACTTACAGACAATGGGAAAGAGAGGTCTCTTCTCTCTTCTTGGTACCATTTCCTACCATTTGATTTTTAAATGGAAGCACAAAACCCCAGTTTCCACCACCATTCATGTCACAATGCTGAGGGAAGCCAGCCTGAGCTAAGCTAAGAATCACTGTGCCTGCCATAGTTTATGCCCAACCTCAACCTGGACCCCTACCACACTCTGGTCTTACAAAGTTGTACTCCTACCAAGAGTAGATGAGAGTTCTAGTGGCTCCACACCCTCACCAACAGTTCTAGTGGCTCCACACCCTCACCAACAGTTGTCAATTCCATGAGCATAAAACAGGATCTTGTGTTTTAAATTTGCATTTCCCTGATTACCATGAGGATGAGAATTTTCTCATGTTTATCAGTATGTAGGTTTCCTCATCTGTGAATTCTTTTTTTTTTTAAGTTAATAGTCCTTTTATTGGGGAAAAAAAAGACTAGCATTTACAATTTGGAATGGATGTAAATTGAAATTTTTTAAAAAGCAGTGTTGATGGTCATGCTGAAGTCCACAGCTCCAAGTCATGTTTCAGAAGGTTTTAAAAACAGAGTCGGAAGATGCTCCATTGGTAACGTCCACTTTGTTGATCATATCCTGCAAATCGGCTTTTGTTGGGTTCTGACCCAGTGACCTCATGACAGGTCCAACTTCCTCTGTTGTGATGGGTCATGGTCATCTTTGTCAAATAGGAAGAAAGCTTCTTGACATCATCATCTGTTCTTGGGTTAGCTCATCAGCCACTGCACTGGGGCGGCCAAGTCTCCAGCTGGCCTCCTTCCATTCCCATCTGTGAATTCTTTATTCATGGCTTTTGCTCATTTTGTTGTTGTTGTTGCATTATTTGTTTTTTTCTCATTAATTTCTGAGATTTGTTTTTCAATGTATTCTGTGTACTGATTCTTTGTAAGCTAAATATATTGAACTGATCTTATCCCACATATGACTCATTTTATTTTTTTACTTTTAAAATACATCTTTTTGTTGAACAGAATTTTAAAGCTTTAATTTAATTAAATGTATCAATTTTTTCCCTCATGGTTTATGATTTTTATATCTCAAGTAAGAAATTCTTCTCTATTTTGTTCAAAATTTTAAAAATTTTGCTTTTTACATTTAGGTTTTTAGCTCACCTGGAATTCACTTTTTGTTTTTTTGTTGTTGTTGTTGTTTTTTAAAGATTTTATTTATTTATTTGAAAGAGAGAGAATGAGAGATAGAGAGCACGAGAGGGAAGAGGGTCAGAGGGAGAAGCAGACTCCCTGCTGAGCAGGGAGCCCGATGCGGGACTCGATCCCGGGATGCCAGGATCATGACCTGAGCCGAAGGCAGTCACTTAACCAACTGAGCCACCCAGGCGCCCTGGAATTCACTTTTTGTATATGCTAGGAGGTAGGGCCTTATTTAGTTTTGGTTTTTTTAAATTTCCATATGGCTAATCAGTTGTCTTAGTAGGATTTATTAAAGAGATTATTTACTAAAAATCGATATCCTATTAAAGGAAACTTCCTCATACTGATTTGTAATGTCACCTCTATCATTAACATGTAGATTCTTTTAATTTTTTTAAGATAGTTTGAATTAATGTTTTTATTTTTATTACTATTTTTTTAATGTTTTTATTTAAGTAATCTCTACACCCAGTGTGGGGCTGGAACTCACAACCCCGAGATCAGGACTTGCATGCTCTGACTGAGCCAACCAGGTGCCCCTGAATTAGTACGTGTTTTTAGTTAATCCTAATCTATACAGAATTTGGCATGGAGTGTGGCAGGCAACAAATCGTATATATGGAATTAGTTGGGGTTGGAGGTAGGCTGAGTGTGCCACGGTTCTGGGCCAGGAAGTTGGCCATTCTTGGCACATGGTAGCAGAACTGTTGGTTAAACTGAGGTTTGTTGTCTACTGGGACTGCAGCATTTGTGACATTAGTAGGAAAAACTCAAGCTGTTAGATACATCTTTAGCCTTTGGAAAAGAGCTACAGTAAAGACAGATTTAGCTGAAGGAGGGCCATCTGAAAGAAAAGGGGGGAAGAAATCATATAGCTTTCCTTACAGATGTCCTTTCTGTTTCCAGAAGGAAATCCAAAATTGTTGTATATATATTTGGTTGTCTGAAGCCTGCCAGAATTTGAAAACCAAATTATCTGACAAACTAAGGATAGTTATCTGTAAAGGAAGGAAACTAGAGGATTTATCAGAAAATACAAATGGATTCCAGGAGCCTGCTGTGTTCGTGCCCCCATCTCCCCTCTTCCAAGCATCTGTTAAAAGACTCACAGCTTAGATCAAGGACAATTGCACTGCCTTTGAAAAATCAGTTGGAGGGCGCCTGGGTGGCTGAGATGGTTGAGCGTCTGCCTTCGGCTCGGCTCAGGTCATGGGTCCTGGGATCGGATGAGCCCAGGGTCAAGCTCCCTGCTCAGTGAGGAGTCTGCTTCTCCCTCTCCCACTGCCCCTCCACACCACTTGTGCTCTCGCACGCTCTCTCTCTCTCTCTCTTAAATAAATAAATAAAATCTTCAAAAAAAAAGAAAAGAAAACTCAGTGGGGATACAGCCTATGAGCATAGAGCAATTTTTGACACCTTTCCACCCAAGATTATTAATTTCTTATTGCTGTTGTGACAAATTGCCACTAATTTTGTAGCTTAAAACAACACAAATTTATTATCTTACAGTTCTGGAGGTCAGAAGTCCAAAATGGGTATCACTGGGCTAAAATCAAAAGACTGGCAGGGCTACTACATTCCTCTCTAGAAGCTTGAGGGCATTTCCTTTTCCTTCCATTTCCTTGCCTTTTCTAGCTTCTAGAGGCTGCCCACAGTCCTTGGCTAATGGTCCCTTTTTTCATCTTCAAAGCCAGCTATGGCCAATCAAATATTTCTCACAACATATCACTAACGCTGACCCTTCTGCCCCCCCTTCTGCTTTTAACAACCCTTGTGGTTATGTTAGGCCTACCTGGATAATCCGGGACAATCTCCCTGTTTTTGGTCCCCTGAGTAGCCACTTTAACTACCCCTTGTCATGTAACCTAGCAGAGTCAGAGATTGTGGGGATCAGATGTAGATGTTTTTGGGGAATCACTATGCTGCCTGACACAATTATTATGAGGGATTTTCTTATATACCTATGCTATAAGTGGCTGCATCACATCATAATTTATTTAAAATTTCCCTGTTGATAAACTCTTTGGATTTTTTTCTTTTTCTTTAATAAATGATACTCTAATTAAACACTTTCGTAAATATGGTTTTATATTTTGGATTTTTTCATTGACATTCATGGAATAAATGATGCCAATAATTTTATGACTTTAAATGCCTCTGTCTGTATTTTTTGGCTAAAATAACCATGCTAATTTCACATTTCTTTATAGTACCTGAGAATATTACTTTGGTAAACTTATGTTGATATTGCCTTTTAGCATTTACCAGTTTTCATTTTTATTTTTTGAATACATTGAGGCTGAACAATTTTCATATTTAAGTTTTAGGATGGGAAAGATTTGGGGCTTTCTTATAATCGCCACAGCATCCACAGCACCTAGCATGGGGCCTAGCCCTGCAATAGGCTCTCAGTAAATATCTGTGGAATAAGGGAGTGGAAGAGCTTAATGGAGTGGTTAAGAGCTTTGAAATCAGACAGCTCTGGTTCATGGTTTCAAGTGCTTTATAAATAGTGATTTATTTAATCTTCACAACAATTCTGTAAGGAAGGTACGACTATTAGCACAGTCCCTATTTTTCTAATAATGAAACTAAGGCACAGAGAGGTTAAGTAACTCTCCCAAGGCCACACAGCAAGTAAATGGCAGACCAGGATTTACGCCCAGGTTATGAACTCCGGTTCCAGTAGCAGTGTACTTAACACTGCACAGCTTCTCTGATGTACAAGTGTCCACCTCATAGGGTTGTTATGAGGCTTAAGTAACAAAATAGAGGGGCACCTGGGTGGCTCAGTCATTAAGCATCTGCCTTAGGCTCAGGTCATGGTCCCAGGGTCCTGGGATCAAGCCCCACATCGGGCTCCCTGCTTGGCGGGAAGCCTGCTTCTCCTTCCCCCACCCCCCTGCTTGTGTTCCCTCTCTTGCTGTGTCTCTCTCTGTCAAATAAAAAAAAAAAAAAGTAACAAAATAGAAAATAGAAATGAGGTGCTTCTTGACCAAAACAGTGCTTGACATATAATAAAGTACAATAAGTTTTTGCTCTTTTGTTATTCATATTACTACTACTATTATTATAATTTATGAATTGTTTATATCATTTATCCATTTATATATTAGTTTCAAAAAGATTTTGTTGTCTATCTTTTTTTCTTTTTCCGCTGGGCATGGAGCCTAACATGGGGCTTGAACTCATGACCCTCATATGGAGACCTGAGCCACCGGGGCACCCCTTGGTTGTCTATTTTTATGTGAGTTTATAGAAATAAAAAGTGAATTCTACTTAAGGTTTCCTTATTTTATATGTAGTATTTGTTCTCATTAAAACAGTACCTATCAATAGGATGGCATGTTATGCACCTCGACTCCTGTCTCTGCTGTGTGTAAAACAGAATGAAGTATGTTCAAACAGGCTTCCCCCTGTGCCTGACACAATCTAAAACAGACCTGAACAGGCCAAGGCCACAACTTACAGTCCTACCTTCTTCTTTGCCCAATGGTGTGAATGCACTTAATGCCACTGAACTGCACGACTGAAAATGGTTAAAATGATAAATTTCATTATGTTTATTTTACAATAAAACAAACAAAAACATACCTTTTCAAGCTGAAGTGGATTTTGAAAGTGTAGGATTTTAGATTCATAAACATCTCTAGCACAGACAAATTTTCTAAAAAGCTTAAAAAATGTTCATCCTGGAAAGATGCCATATGTGTATCCGGGGATGGTATCATTAATGTAGACTCTTTTCTTAATAATGGTTTCTTTTTTCCTAATTTCCTCATGCATTAAGAAATCAATAGCTTCCCAACCCTCCCCCCAAAAGACAAAAGTGAAGTGGGTAAGTGGGCAAATTTCTGAAATATTATTATTAAATATTTAAATATTTAGACTAAAAATAATTACAAGAGTTTGTACAGTTGCTTTCATGATTCAGCACTGAAGGATTTCTCATGCACTGAATACAGCTCAGTCACTGCATTAGACAGACAATATCATAATGTAGCAGAAATAATTGTCTGGTGTGTCATAGTCAATGAATCATTCAATTAAGTAAATCATTACATGACCAATCCCAGTAGGGGTCACTGCCATTCATTGCACAATCATGTAACATTGATTTAGAAGAAAACTTTAAGATCATAAAATCAGATTATTCATCTGGAATACAAATTCTTTTTTTAGACAAGTCCTATGAATCTCATTACTTTGAACAATCTATTTTAAACTTGTGAACAAGTATTTTATCAAAGTTCCACAGATGACTTGAAGGACAAGAGATGGCTGTTAAAAGATAAACTGAAGCATATTAAAAATTTTGTTTATTTGAGCAAAGACTGATATGAATCAGGCAGTGCCAAACTGGAAGTGCTAAGGAGTTCTCCACCCGCAGGAGCTGGGACAAGACTTTTATAAAGACAGAAGCAAAGCCGGGAAATCATTTGATTGGCTACAGCTTATAGCCCAGTTGGCTGTTTGCGATTGGTTGTCCTAAGGTTTTTGATTTCTTAAGCTTGAGGCATTTTGGGTGTCTGTTTTGTTTGCTTCTGTAGGCTACTAGGGTATCAAAGCCACCTCAGTCTAGTGGCCTCTTTGTTTAATTAAACATGGTTGATGATAATCTTTTAAATAACCAATTGTCAGAGATTATTTCCATAATTAGCAACTATAAAGGAATTGATATCTGCTGGAGGAAGTAGATCATGGGATACATTATCACAGTTCTCCGACCTATCCAGGACTACTTTTCTTTTTTCTCACAGCATACAAATGCTGTGTATTAAAACACAGTAATCAAAAAACTATTCCCACTGAAAATAACCAACTCCCTGGTTGATTTCAGCTTTGGAGTAGGAAAAGCAAAAGGTCGGCCTGGATCATCGTCATCTTATTGATCCAGAAAGTAAGAAAATGTTTAAAAGTGCTTTGGAACAAGTCAAAAAGCACAGGAGCCTACTAAAAGATGCTGAGGACGTAAGAGGCCAGCTGAAATGATTAATCTGAATTTAATTCTGATACATTGTGTAAAATAATAGGCCTGGACTCTTTACATATGGTATCTTTTTTTTTTTAATTTAATTTTTTTAAAAGATTTTATTTATTTGTCAGAGAGAGAGAGCAAGCAAGCACAAGCAGAGGGAGTGGCAGACAGAGGCAGAAGCAGGCTTCCTGCTGAGCAAGGAGCCCGATGCGGAGCTCGATCCCAGCACCCTGGGATCACGACCTGAGCCGAAGGCAGACACTTAATGACTGAGCCACCCAGGAGCCCCTAAATTGTATTTATTTGAGGAGAGAGAGCGCAAGCAGGGGACAGGGGTTGAGGGAGAAGCAGACTCCCCACTAAGCAGGGAGCCCCACACGGGTCTTGATCCCAGGACCCTGAGCCGAAGGCAGACACTTAACTGACTGAGCCACCCAGGCGCCTCACATATTGTATCTTAAAAGGAGGGGGGAAAGGCAGTGCACTGAAATTAAGGGAAACTAAAGCTACGTGACAATTAAATGCAATACATGCTGTTAGATTGGGTCCTGAATTAAAAAGAGGGGAAAAAAGAAACTATAAAGGACACTATTGGGACAACTGGGGAAACTGGATTTCTGGCTGTGGCTAAGCCACCCAAAAATACGCCGCTATTGGCCCATGGATTGTTTCAGCTAATGGCTAAGCCACCCAAAAATACGCCGTTATTGGCCCATGGATTATTTCAGCTAATGGCACATGCAAGAAAAGTTCTAAAAATAAGGCACAAGTTTTCCTTTTGTCAAAGAAATGGAAATTTCCATTTGTAAAGGTGCCTCTCCCTCCCAATAGCAGGAAAAGGAAGTCTCTTCCAGTTCTCATCTCAGGAGAAAGTGCTGACCTTATCTGCATAAGAGGCCTTACTAAACAACCCTACTTTACCATACTTTCTGGGTCACCTTCTCATAATTTGCCTCCCCTGCCCAAAAGCCAAGCCACCTTTCCTTTGTTTAGCCTAAAACGGTACAGGAGCCTGAGTTCTAAACATCCCTTTGGATTACTCATTGCTGCAAGTGCTCCCATGTGGACATGAGCAGCATACATGTGAAGACACTTCTGTTCATTTTTCTCCTGTTGGTCTGTCTTTGGCCAATCTAATTTATAAGGCCCCACCTGGAGAACCTAGGAGGGGTAGAGGAAAAGATTTTTTTCTCCTCCCTTGTGGCCATTATTCTTAATATTTTAATAGTAAATGATTATTAGATAATATACAAATGTTAAACTTCTTGAATATGATCACAGTATCTATAGGAAATGGTCCTTTTTCTTAGGAGTTAGGGATTAAGTAGATCGGAATAAAGTGCAATGATGTCCTTGAGGTACTTCCAAATAACTCAGAAAGGGGACAGAGAAAGAGAAGGAGAGAGAGGAAGCAAAAGCAACCAAATGTTGGGCATTTGTGAATCAAGGGAATGGGTACCAGGGAGTTCTTCATGCTCCTCCTGCAGCTCTTCCACGGGATACCTGGCTGGCTCAGTCTGCAGAGCATGCGATTCTTTTTTTTTTTTTTTTTTAAGATTTTATTTATTTATTTGAAAGAGAGAGACAGCAAGAGAGGGAACACAAGCAGGGGGAGTGGGAGAGGGAGAAGCAGGCTTCCCCCACCAAGCAGGGAGCCAGACGTGGGGCTCGATCCCAGGACCCTGGGATCTTGACCTGAGCTGAAGGCAGACACTTAACGACTGAGCCACCCAGGCGCCCCTAGCATATACTGCTTTTTAAAAGAATTATTAGAGGGGTACCTGGCTGGCTCAGTCAGCAGAGCATGCGACTCTTGATCTCAAGGTTGTGAGTTCAAGCCCTACACTGAGTGTGGAGCCTACTCAAAAAAAAAAAAAACAATCATGATTCTTTGGAATTAAAGGGGTCCTTTTAAAAAAATAAAAATAAAAGATTTATTGGATTTATTAATATTGTTAAAAGATAAACTGAGGCATATAAAAAATGTTGAGTTTATTGAGCAAAAATCAGTTCAAATCAGGCAATGCCAAACAAGAAGTGGTTAGGGACACTCCATAAGGAACTCAGGGAAAGACTTACCTAGAGAGAGTGTAGAGGCAAAGAAAGGAAATCACAGATTATAGTGGAAAGCCTCATTGGCTGTTTGTGATTGGCTGTCCTTAGGCATTTCCAGGCTTAGGTTTTGGTTTACTTGTGAAGGTTGCCAGGGCATCAATCTAATGACCTCCTTGTTTAATTTAACAATATTACATTATAGTAACAAACTTTCTAATATTGGATGATCCTATAGTTTCTAATATAAAGATTTTATTTATTTTATCTTAGAGAGAGAGAATGTGCATGTGGGCACACATACAGGAGAGGGGAAGGCAGAGGGAGAGAGAATCTCAAGCAGAGTCCCTGCTAAGCAGGAAGTCCTATGGTGCTCCCCACCCCCATGTCACAACCCTGGGATCATGACCTGAGCTGAAACCAAGTGTCAGCTGCTTAACCGACTAAGCCACGCAGGCGCCCCCTATAGTTTTGATATAGATTAAAGAAAAGAGGGGCGCCTGGGTGGCTCAGTCGTTAAGCGTCTGCCTTCGGCTCAGGTCATGATCCCAGGGTCCTGGGATCGAGCCCCACATCGGGCTCCCTGCTCAGCGGGGAGCCTGCTTCTCCCTCTCCCACTCCCCCTGCTTGTGTTCCCTCTCTCGCTGTGTCTCTCTCTGTCAAATAAATAAAATCTTTAAAAAAAAAAAAGATTAAAGAAAAGATGGCCAATTATTTATCAGGCAATCCTAAACAAAAAATAAATACATAAAGCAAGAATAATACTAATATCATATGGTATAGAGGTGAAGGCACAAAGCACTGAGATATAAAAGACTGTCTTATTTTATGTTTTGCTTATTTCTTTATCTTTGAAAAATAGAAACAACACATGGACAGGGTTGGGAAGCAGAGATAATACAGAATATTATAAAATTAAAAGTTTAATTTTGCATTTGCTCTGGCCGTGAACGCAGTTGTACTCCCGAAATGAAGTCACTATCAAATATGTTAATAATGCCCTTCCTTAAAGTATAAATAATATTCTGTCAAAATATCTAATAACCAAAGAAGAAATTAATATATATAATATTGATAGATACAGGATATTTTAAAATACTTTTCTCAGTCTCTCCTATATCACACAGGCAACAAATAAGCTAGCTTATGGAGGTGTGGTAATAAAATGAACAAAATTACCCTAATAGCTGCATATTGAACGTTAAACCTTTCACATGGATAATATACTTTTCCAGCATCAATGGAATTTATTATCAGGCAACAAAGAAACTACTGATAAAATTTAAGAGCAGAAATTATACAGAGCACGTTCTCTGAGCACAATGCTCTAACATAAAAAATTAGTAGCGAAATTTTAAATTCTAAATAACCAAAATTGAAAGTAGAAATGTATCTAAACATGAAGATTGATAATATGTAGGAAAGACTATCCAGATTCTAAAATCAATTTCCCTCAAGCGTTTTTTTTCTCTCGTAGATAGACCTATATATACACACAAAATTATGAATTGAACCTTAGTTTTACGATGATACAGGGAAAACATTGATTTTTATCTTGTGAAGAAGGCAGGTAAATTTTGCTGTTGTTAACCTTAATGACATTATAACGAGTTGAATGAGCATGCTACTCATGGAAAGGAGCAGCATTTTCCTAGAGTGGATTTTTTTTGGCTGATCTTTACCACTGTGAACATTTAAATTAATAAAAGAAAAACAAAAGAAATGCACTTTGCTTATGCACATATACCAGATAATTTATCTACTATAGAGAAATAAAAGTGATGTTCAGAAAAACCTGCCAAGATATGGCTGAATTAAATGATATTTTCCCAACATGAGAATACTATAATGACATCCTATTCTGGAATAAAGAAGTAGTATGGTTTTTTGTTTGTTTGTTTGTTTGATTTTGAGTAGACACCTCTTGTCTACTGCTGAGCACATCAATTGTAGCTTCATCCACCATTTCAAATGGTGCCTGGGTGTCTGATTGATTGATGGCTAATCAAATGAGGATCTGAACTTTCTCCATGACAAAACCTGTTACTTGCAGTCAACTTTTCTTTACTAACTGTTGTGTGTCTCTTAATCTTAAGCACTACTGCAGAAACATCCTGCCCTGAGGACTTCATATTAATATGATTGTTGTTTCAGTCTCCACTCATTTCTCAGAATTTTCATCTGTTAGGGTTAGTTCCAGAGTCTCCTGGGCTATCTTTCACGAATGAAACACCTGAGGAAATGGAGTCCTAACCATGAATCACAGATGAGTGGGGTGGAATGCTGGGGCCAGTCTGGATTTTCCTCCATCCTCGTTTTCTGTATATTTATGCTTTCTTCAGTTTTGGGTTTTTTTTTTCCAAGAAAAAAAAATCCTATACTTTCTTTTCTTTATTTTTAATTAATTTTTTTTGATGTAGTGTTCCATGATTCATTGTTTGCCTATAACACCCAGTGCTCCATGCAGAACGTGCCCTCTTTAATACCCATCACCAGGCAAACGCATCCCCCCACCCCCTCCCCTCTAGAACCCTGTTTATTTCTCAGAGTCCACAGTTTCCCGTGGTTTGTCTCCCCCCTGACTTCCCCCTCTTCATTTTCCCCTTCCTACTATTTTTTTTAACATATAATGTATTATTTGTTTCAGAGGTACAGGTCTGTGACTCAACAGTCTTGCACAATTCACAGCACTCGCCATAGCACATACCCTCCCCAATGTCTATCACCCAGCCACCCCATCCCTCCCACCCGCCTCCACTCCAGCAACCCTCAGTTTGTTTCCTGAGATTAAGAATTCTTTATGCTTTCTTCAGTTTTTTCCCATGATAGCCCACCTAGCTTTTATTCCATTTTATAAGATAGGTTTTGTTTCAGTTCTTATGTTCCAAGAACTGGCTAGAGTGATTTAACAAGTGTTCCAGTTCCTTTGTGTTGTTGCTATTATTTCTCTCAACTTTTTAAAGAATATTGTTGTCACTCTTTAAACAACTATGTTAGTAGTTTACTCATTAAAAATATTCTTCATTTACCATGATAAGGAATGAAGGTATTAGAGGTCAGGAAGTTTTCTCTTGGTATAACCTTGACCTTGCCTCATGTGTTTCAACCTGTATTATTACTATTTCTATTTCTATTATTATTTTCTCTGCCCTCCCCCCCCACTCATGCTTGTTTGCTCTCTCAAATAAATAAATAAAATCTTTATAAAAAAAGATTTATTTATTTTAGAGAGAGCATACGCATACACACACACAGGAGGTGGGGATTGCAGAGGGAGAGGGAGAGAGAGAATCTCAAGCAGACTCCCCGCTGAGCTGAGCATGGAGCCCAACATAGGGGTTCGTTCTCATGACCCTGAGATCACGACCTGAGCCAAATTCAAGAGTCAGTCGCCTAATCGGCTGAGCCATCTGGGTGCCCCAGCTGGCTACACTTTTGTTCCTTCTTTTATTCTTGGTCTCTCTGAGGTCTTTTATCTTCAGTATACATGTGGTTGGGCTTTGTATTTTCATCTAATCAGTCTTTACATATATAAATTGGTTTTGAAATACATTTTGTATTTTTATATATTTATCATATATATAATATATATGTTGATAAAATTAAAAAATGAAAAAACTCTATGATGAAGTGATAATTTCTTGATATATTTTTTTATTTTTATGCATTAAATATAACCTTCTAACTTGGTTTCTTGAAAATAATAAGGAAGTAGATTTACATGGCAAAAAACAAAGAAGAGTCTAAACTGCCTTCTGAATTATTCCTATCCTTAGTCCTGCTTTCCAGAAACAACTTAAGATTTTCTAGGTTCGCTTTTCTGATGGTTATAATTAACACTTTAAAGCATATTGCTGTGTTTTGATTCCTTCCGTTAAGGATGAAGGCTCTATACACTTTATCTTTTCTATCCCCTTCCCTCTTCAGCTCTCAATATTTGTCGATTATAGTATTCTCTTTCATTATCAG
This sequence comes from Zalophus californianus, assembly GCF_009762305.2. Lineage (NCBI taxonomy): Eukaryota > Metazoa > Chordata > Mammalia > Carnivora > Otariidae > Zalophus > Zalophus californianus. Next base: position 40,707,580 of record NC_045608.1, on the reverse strand, counting down.
TATTTTCAACATGTACGTACTACATGCTCCTGTGGGTTGACTGGGCTCTGCTGGGTCATCTTCTGCTCCATGAGATATGGGCAGAGCTGTATTTCTTCTGAGCTTCCTAAGGCTGCATTATTTCAGATGGCTCACTCTCATGGCCACATTTGGTGCTTGCCTGTAAGCTGGAAGCTCAGCTGGGTCTGGCATCTTCACTTAACCTTTCCATGTGGCCCGTGTTTTTCACAGAGTGGCTTCTGGGTTCTGAGTGGTAGCTGGGTTCCAAGAGCTCCAAGAGGAAGGAAAGTAGAAGCTGCCAGTCCCCTCAAGGCTAGGCCTGGAACTGGCATGATGTCACCCCCTCTCCAGTGTGCTGGATTTCTTGACTCTGAGCTCAGAGCCTCTCTAGGTGCTTCCCTGGGGAAAAAATCTCTCTTACTTCTGATATTTGGGGCTGTGGTGTCACTTTCCTTTTTTGTCCCTGTAAACTTGTCTACTGTCTGCATGAATACTTCCAACTTTGTGGTCGTACTCTTGCTCTGCTTTCTAGCCCTCTTGTCATTTGATGTCCTTTGGCTTCTTTTCCACCTTCTCAAAGGAATGTGGGGCAGAAGGGCACATACCATTTAGTGTGCCACCATGAACCAACTACAAATCTTTTGCTTTTTGTTGGCATGTTCTGGGATTTTTTTTTTATCTCGGTCTATCATTGCCAAATTGTCCTTATATTTTCACTTTGTAAAATAATAAAAACACATTTCTTTCAGAAGCCATAGGCACATTATTCAGAAGCAATAGGCACCACAGTTATAAATGATTTAATTCTGTTTAACAGACCACAGTATTTATTGCTAATCTATCTCTATCACAACTTCTTAACTTATAAATTCTAAATTTGATTATTCTTTCAGGTAGCAGGGTTAATTTTCTAAGTAGATTTTTAAGAAAGATTTTATTACTAAAATTACAAAGTTCTTACATATTTAGGATTGTGTTTTTCAAGCCTTTACATTTGGAAGATATCCTGGCTAGGCTAAGAATTCTGTATCATATTTTTTCTTCTCAACATTGCTCCATTACCTTGCTTCTAGTGTCTCTGTGGATAGACATCTATGGCCGCCTGATATATATTATTTTTCTTTAAAGGTGGCAAGTCTTTTCTGTCTGGATGCTTGTAACACTTCTTTCATCCTTGAAATTTATCAGGATATGTCTTGATTTTGATCACTTTTTGATCTTGCCTTGATCTTATTACTTTTTTTCTTGATGTGTTGTTTTAACCTGCATATTTAGATCTCTTCTTTCAGGAGAAATTCTTTGTATTAACTCTGAATAATATTTTTTTCTTTTTTTTTTGTTTTTGCTTATGTTTTGTTTTGTTTTCTTCTCTAGGAACACCTATTATGCGTGTGTTGAATCTTCTTTGTTTCTTTTTATATCTATAATTCAGATGTTAGCTAAGGCCTTTTGGTCCTTTGAAGACTGAAATAACTAGTTTAGTCCCCAACCAACTTCAGGATCTATGAAAGGCCAAACACCTCATATTATCAACTAAATCCTATGCCTCTCTTCTCCATATGTCACAGATATAAAACTATGAGCATACAAAACTACATACCTTTTTTTAAAAAAAAATGGATTTCCCCAAGAAATCGACCGACACATCAATATTTAGTGATCTTTAGTTGAATTTGTTTAAAATTTGAAAAGCTACGAGGAGCAGTTCTATCAGAGGACTGGATCATCTCCTTCTCTCTACTCTTCCTCCACTTCTGCCCCTCATCCCCTCCCTCCTGGTTGGCTGTTCAGTTCCAAATTCTTCCCTGTATTCGTGCACCAGTAACTTCCCTCTTTCTTTAAAACCTTTTTACCAACTTACCAAGCCTGGAGCTAGAAGTGCAGCGGGGGTGGGGACAGGAGAACTCATTTTCTACTCTTACAATTTGTTCTATCAAACAAAGGCTTTAGTCACAGGTGCATTCAGGTGTCCAAATGATGTCATCAAGATTATATTTCCCACTCTTCCTCTCAGGTTATGTTTGTCTCTGCTTTTTTTTTTCTATGTGACCTAATTCTCTTCTGATACAAATAAGTTCATTACATGTAGTAGGAAATATGGCTACTGGTAGTGCCAATCGTCTATATAACCTTATAATTCCTGGTGTAAAAATAAGTGACTCCCTCTCTTTCCCAATATTTCATATATCAAATCCCTTGGAAGAAATAAAATCAGATTTGCTTGGGTCAGTGCCCAATTGTATTGTGTTAACATGGCTGGGGAGTCATGACTGGATGGAGTAGTGACCCCCACCGCCAGTCCCATGGGCTCTGGGAAGAGCAGCTCCCTCCTGTAGACAGAAGTGCTGCCCAGAGAGGACAAAAATAGCAGGTGTCTACCACACCTCACACTCTTGGGTATGGAAATGCTCCCTTTCCCTCCCCGGCTCATCCTTCCTTGAGTTCAGGGTTACTTCCAGGATCTTGCAGAAACTTTTCACTTAAATATCAATATTGGTGCCCTATGAAAGATTTGGGGAACTAGCCTGGCTTATGTTTTCATCTCTTTTGTGATTGTTTTTTTGTCTTCTCAGCAGATTTCATGGAGAGAAGTTATAGTAGGAAGTTACTTTTATGAAAGGTCTTTTGTTTGCTCTGTTTTGCCTGCCTGTGAAATATGGTAGAAACTAAAGAGCAATTGAGAATTAAAAGGAATAGGGAATAGACTGAAGGAAGAAATGGCCTCATAAACCCCAACCTTTCAAAGGGAAACATTGTTGCAATGATTCCACATGCAAGGCACTCAATGAGTTACACTGAGGCAAGTCATGGCAAGGTGATTCCATTGGTAAAAATGCTCAATCAGCTGGGTATTTGAGTGGTACTAGAGTCAAAGAAAAATCTTGCTCTGAAGCTATTTACTGAAAGCAATATGCATTCATCAAACACTTAAGATTTGTCAGGCACTGTGCTAAGTACAGAGTATAAACATGTCATTAAAACAGACTGTGTCTTAAGAACTTAAAATCTAGCTATTGTGTTGTATAAATATTTTACTTCCTCCATATGCTTTATTCTTCATTATAAGTGATGATTTTAGAAAGATTCTATTGTATTTATTTCCTTTCTAAAAAATACTTTTATGCGTAATAATAGCTACCATTTGATGAGGTCCTATTCTGTTATATACCCTTTATACACACTCTATCGCTAATCCTCCCCCAAAACCTATGAGGTAGTGGTGATGATTATGTCCAATTTAAAGATAAGAACAGTGAGGTTTGAAGGAATTAAATAAATTCCTCAAGGTCAAGTGGCAGAGTCAGTTTTGGAACTCAAATCTCCAGTCTGTCTCTCACTGTGTTCTCTTCTTTTTTTAAAAAAATAACAAAAAACAAACATTTTATTGACTTATTTTTTTGAGAGAGAGAGAGCACATGTGAGCACAGAGGGAGAGGCAGATGCCCTGCTGAGGCGAGAGCGGGATGTGGGACTTGATCCCAGGACACCGAGATCATGACCTGAGCCGAAGGCAGATGCTTAACCATCTGAGCCACTCAGGCGCCCCTCCCACTGTGTTTTCTCCCTCAAGGCTTCTCTCTGCATCTTTTCCCTTTCCCTCCCTCAGGTAACTGCCTTCTGATCTCACAGTTTCTCAGTTTGACCCAGCTGTCCTCTCCCACTGGCCCATACCATTGCCTCTGGCTTGGCGTCCACCTGGTCCCATCAGTTGTGGCTGGCACGGAAGGCCCATGGGGTTCAGATAAGGCCCCCTAAGTTGGTCTCTGCAGCAGTGGCCATTGGAGGCAGAAGTCTCCTTATAAGAGGATGACAGCATTGGTGAAGATGACAGACATGAAGCATGGCGAACAGTAGCAGGACATGCCCTAAAATGCACCACTTGGGTATAAGGATTATTTCGAGCTGAATACAACTGAGGAAAAGCAGATACAAGAAAAGCTCTATGCCTTCCCCCTATTTGCCAAAAAGCAAGGTATAAGTTTGTAAAAGTACCCCCCCCTTTCCCTCTCTACCAGAAAGGACAGAAATGAACCCTCAGAGACAACTCTAGACCCTTATCAGCCTAGAGATGGTACCAGAGGAATCTACTTAACAAGCTTTATTAACTAGCCCAGATCTTCCTTAGTTTCCCCATACATTTGCCTTCTCACAATGTGCCACCCCTAGAAGCTCAGAGTCATTTTCTTTTGTCCTGTCATATTTCTACAAAATTATTGTTCTTTTATTAAGATACTGCCTAACCCCTCTTTGAGTTACTCATCCCGGAGTACCCCACGCTGTACCATGCAGGCCTTGATAAACATGTTTTTCTTGTTAATCAATTTGTGTCTGATTTGCAGGGCCCAGCCACTAAAACTAAGATGGATAGGGGAAAAAGATTTTTTTTCTTTCTTTACAGTAGGCATACCTGAATGGTACACTTTTATTAATTTATTATTTAATATCATTTTATTGAATTTTGCGTCATCATGAGAAGGGTACTCACCCAGACTCATCCCACACAGATAAAAGGGCTAGCATTGGAATCAAGTGCAATATTGAAAAGTGACAATCCAAATGACAAAAAAAAAAAAGGTTAAGCAATTATAGGACATAAGTTGTCATACTATATAATCATCAAGATTCATGTTTACAAAAAAATGTAATGGCATGGGGGAAATGCTCAAAATATAGTATGTTTTTAAAAAAGCAGGATAAAATTTCTAAATACATCACATACTGTATGAATATAATGTCTATTTTTAAATGATTAGGAGGAACTATAGGGGTGTCTGCGTGGCTCAGTAGGGTTAAGCATCCCACTCCTGGTTTTAGCTCAGGTCATGATCTCAGGGTTGTGAGATAGAGCCCCATGTCAGGCTCTGCACTCAGTGGGGAATTTGCTTGAGATTCTCTCTCCCTCTGCCCCTCCCTCCACTTACGCAGTCTCTCTCTCAAATAAATCTTTTTTTTTTTTTTAAAGGAAGGAACAATAAAGTTAAAACTAAAGACAAGAAGAAAAGAAGGGAATGGGTGGAGTCCTGGAAAATGCCAATCAACAGAGTTCTAGAAACAAGAAAGGAAAAGCAAGAAAGCGTACGCTTCTCAGCATCATTGTTGCATAAGATCAGGAGGCAGATGATCCCAGAGCAGACAAACACATCACAGGTTCCGGCCTTTGGTTAAAAATACTGAGTCACAAAGTTAGCTCCCTTTGTTGGCATTCAACACGGCGGCTTTATGATTCTGAAGCTCACCAGGTACTTTGGCGCAGGGAAGGTGATGCTCTCAGGAATCTGTCTGTCTCTTTGAGAACATGCCCCTGTCTCACTAGAATACTAGTCTGGCTGTCTGGGTTACAAAGCAGCCCCTGTTTGGATAAAGTGAGACAGTTACCTCATTCACCTTGGAGTTCACCAGGGAAGCTGTGAAACTTCAGAGCAGAGAAAGCAAAACCCTCAACCGTGGTCACTTGCCTCAGCAAAAAGAAACCAAACAGGTTCAACCTGAAACTGCCTACTAACCTTGCCCATTTCCTCACCCCAGACAGCTTTGAGATCATTCAACTAAGGGACCAGCTTTTTGTATTTGTAAATGACATTTGGCCCAAAGTAAATTCTCTTGTCCTGGGATCTCATACAGAATATAGGCTGGCTCCAAGATACAACGGCTCTACTGTTTGTCCCTGACAGGCACACCCACATACATTTTGAGGTCATGGAGGTAGATTTTTGTGGATAAGGAATGAATGAATTCCATAAACACACAAACTGGGAAACCACTGGTCAGATGGAAGGAAGAGAGTCTAGGAAGAAAAGCAGACCATCAGCTGGCTCTGAGTCAACAAAACAACAGAAAACACACATCACACCCACACACACGTACATACACAGCATTTGAGAATGTTCAATGAAAGCATTGTTTATAAGACAATTCTGCCTCTTTCTCTGCCCCCTTCTGAAGAACCAAGGGGAATACTGTTGCAAAGAGAGCCACAAAGATAGCATGAAATCTGGTGCACAAATGAGGAGAGAGTGAATAAAAACTGAGATGTTTCATAGCAGTGCAATAGTAATCTATAAACGTATAAGTACTTATATTGAAGGACCTTGAAAGGTAGAGTGAGATGGGGAGGATTATGGGAGTTAGTTCACATCATTCACTAGCAGACACACAAAGTATAATCCTCAAACTCAAAGGTTTCAGTTAAGCATTCTGAACTTAAGTAGAAAAGTCTCCTCAAATCTGGGGTAGACCATCATTAGGCTATCAAGATACAACAGTGGTTAATAATATTTGTTGTGTTAGGACATTTCTCATGCAAACTTCTACAGGCTTGAGATGTATTAGCTTACGTAAGCCTCACAGAAACACTATGAAATGGGAGCTGTAACAGCCCCCCCTTTTTTTCTTTTTTACAGATGAAGAAATTGAGGCAAAGAAAGCCTAAATATCTCCATCAAGGTCTTGCTGCTAGTGGAAGGCTCTGCACCCGGGATACCTGGGTTTTGCATCCAGGAGCCTGGAACTCCTATTTTCATGCACTGCACTCACCTGTAGAGCTCACTCCTTGGCATTCCTTTTTGAGTTTAATTATTTTACTTTATTTTTAAAATTTTTTATTGTTATTTTATTTTAATACCTCCATCCACCAGGAGCCTGGCATAATAAATTTGGATATTATGAATGACTGTATTTAAATGTGTCTCTTTCTTCCTTCCTTCCAGCTGCCAACCAGCTTCTAGAAACATCCTGGAATCCACAAAAACTACTTTCTACAGGATATCTGTTCATCACAAGACTCTCTTAGAATGGACTAAGATTTAGTAATTATAACAGTGTGCATTTGTGTACAATTTTATAAGTACTTACTTTCTTATATTCTCACTTCCTGCAAAGTCCTGAAAGCATGTTGAGGCTGGTATTATTCTCCCCATTCTAAAGGTAGGATTACTACAGTTCTGAGAGTTCGGGTGACTTATCCAAGGACACAGAGCTAACACGTGACAAAACCAGGAGGAGAATCCATTTTCAGTGAGTGGTCCCCATGTGATGGAGGTTGGGAGGCCAGGGAAAGTTCCTATTCTTTGGGACCTCTCACGTCACTAAAGTGTTAATACGTAACCCATAATAGATCTTCACAGGGTAAGTGTTGACACATTTTGGTAGCAGGAAGAATTTTAAAGTTCTGATGTAACACTGGAGTAGTGTCTGTATTCTGCTTTATGAGCTTGAAAGAGACCTTTATTTTGTTCCAGGAGGGACCTTCCCTGTGTCCTTTCTGTCCATTGTTCTCAGGGAAGGCTAGCAGTTGAGTAATCCCAGGGTATGTGTTTGAGACTGGGATGGGATGGTAGGTGATGTTTGATAATGTAATGCTGTTATTAATGTGCCTTTCAGGAATGTAGAAGGAGGGTCTTCATTTGGAGCACAGCTTTTATTTATTTATTTTTTTAGGGGATTTCTGTTTCCTTTTTTTAATTTTTTTAAGATTTTATTTATTTATTTGACAGAGAGAGACAGCGAGAGAGGGAACACAAGCAGGGGGAGTGGGAGAGGGAGAAGCAGACTCCCCGCTGAGCAGGGAGCCCAACACGGGGCTTGATCCCCAGACCCTGGGATCATGACCTGAGCTGAAGGCAGACTTTTAATAACTGCGCCACCCAGGCGCCCAGATTTCTGTTTCCTTTATCTGAATGTGGTGGAGGTGAGGCAGTTGAAAAGAAGGAAGTGGGCCCAGACAACACAGAGGTGGGCCAGGGGGTGGGGGGCTTGGGGGAGGTTAGAAGACAGATGGCCCCAGGCAACCCCAACTGAAGCGTGTGGTCAATGGATGCCACTGACAGTAAGAATAGGTAATCCAGCCTTAAATTTCCCTTTTCTGCAAAATAGTTCCCTTGTGTTAATTTCAAACCTTGATAAGGTGTGTTAAACATGGCAGCTTTGCCTTACATCCTTTGGGAAAAATGAGAAAAGGCTCTGCACGTGGTGTAAGAGGGGTAGAGATTAGAGAGAGGAACAAGGTGTGGAGAAATGTCTGTGAAACAGCAGAGATGAATGACAAAGAAGCCCAGACAATGGTAGGCAGGAGGTGAGAAGTGAGGACCAGAATAGGAGTATGGAAAGCAGAAGCAATTCTCATCCAACCCAAGGATACTCTGAAATAGTTGGGGAGGAAATGGACTTGCAGATGAGCAGGGTAGGAGCTTCAGGCTGTGTGTTTAGGTTTTGTATAAATAGAAACGTTCCCAGTCACACACACACTCCTAAGTTGAAAAGCTGGACTCCTCCTCTGGGGAGGAGTCGGGTTACTTTTGTTAAACGAATGAACTTACACATGTCTGGAATCTTAGAATAACAACATGGATAACCAGAAAATGACAATGCCTCCCACTTAAACTGTCTCTCTGGAAGATGGGGGCCAGTGATCGATAGTAAGTTAAGGGAAATGAAACCACAGAAGTAACAGAACTGCAGCATGAGCAAAATGATTTATGCAAGCCACATGTAAATGTGTGCCCCTTTGCAAATATGACTTTGTCCCTCTTGATAATTTTAGACACCTGAAAGGGGCCCTGTGCTATAGCTTAGATAGATCACTGTTCTGGCCAGGGGAACTCAAATTCTGTAGACATTCCCTTTTATAAAGAATACAGTAGGTATCTTAATCACCAAAAATAATCTTAAATTTTTGCATTTGTGAAATACTCCTGTTTATATCTTTGTATAATCTACTGTCTATTCAAATAAATAAAACATTAGTACACAGCAGGTACATCTAGTCTTAATGGGCAGCTAGATGTTTCTGGAAGAACCATCAGCAATGAAACAAGAGCACCATAAATATTTAAGTGATAATAATTAGGCTTGGCATTGAGATGAGCTCCAAACTTATTTTAGTCATGCTTCAGAGTCTACAAAAAGGGCAGTCCTCTGAGGATAATCTTTAAATTCTAAAAGACCTAGTTGTCATCACAATGCATTGGTTAATACCCTGAAATCACTTTTAGTGAGACTTTTTTGAGGAATTAATTGTTCAATTACTCCTAATGTGATAATAACTCCAGTGTATATTTTAATGTGTGAAAAAAATTTAACACAAAGAAAAATGATCCATTGAAATGAAATATTTCAATAGTATGATTCTAATACAGATTTAAGTTTTAAAAACCAGGTTTCCTTCAATAGTAATTTTACCATATTTTTAGGGTATTGTGTGAGCGAATTTTGTGTTAGAACTTTTACTTAACGTAGGGGAGCAAACTTTGCCACCTCAAAGTGTATCTCTAGTATATGGATTGTTTTAGACTGATTATTTAAAAAACAAAAATAAAAAACAGAAGGCTCAGTAAGAACCCTTGATCTTCCCCATAACTGCCTGAAGCAATTTAGTTAGAGGACCTGCTCCTGGAAAGAAGCTATGCCGTAGATAATTACAGTATGATATAAACTAGGTGTGGTAGACAGGGAGGAGCTTAGCAAAGTCTGTTAAAATTCCATTCTATCTTCCATTGTTTCTGTGTGACCCAGCCACATTTGTTTCCTGAGCATTTACTCTTTTTTTTTTTTTTTAAGATATATTTATTTGGGTGCCTGGGCGGCTCAGTTGGTTAAGCGACTGCCTTCGGCTCAGGTCATGATCCTGGAGTCCCAGGATCGAGTCCCACATCGGGCTCCCTGCTCAGCAGGGAGTCTGCTTCTCCCTCTGACCCTCTTCCCTCTCGTGCTCTCTATCTCTCATTCTCTCTCTCTCAAATAAATAAAATCTTTAAAAAAAAAATAAAGATATATTTATTTGAGAGTGGGCGAGAGAAAGAGGGAGAGAGAGTGGGGGGGGGGCGGGGAAGAGCAGAGGGAGAGAATCCTTAAGCAGACTCCCTGCTGAGCCAGGAGCCCAACACAGGGTTCGAGCTTATGACCCTGAGATCATGACCTGAGCTGAAACCAAGAGTTGTACACTTAACCGACTAACTCGCCCAGGTACCCCCATTTACTCTTTTGTTTTTTTTTTAATCTCCCTGTGAATTATTTTCCTTCCCTTTCAGGTCCCAGGTGCCTACCTCCTTCTCCTTAGCTCTGGAAGGCATATAAGCCTCACTTATCTAACTTCTTGTGGGCCTCATATTCTTATAGAGCCCCATGTACATAGGTAATTAAATTTGATTTGCTCCTATTAATCTGTCTCATGTCAATTTAATTTTTAGACCAGCTGAAAGAATCTTGAAGGGTAGTGAAAAACTTCTCCTCCTCAACACTACTAATACTTTTATTCATCGAGAAATATTTGAAATAGAGCTCTGAGAAGGAATTTTTGATAGTGTTATGGGTTTAGATAGTGTTATGGGTTAAATTGTGTCACCCTAAAAAGACATGTTGAAATCTTAACTCCCCGGACCTCAGAATGTCACCTTCTTTGGAAATAGGGTCATTAAAAATATAATTAGCTAAGATGAGGTCATACTTGAGCTAGGGGTGTGGGGTGGGTGCTAATCCATTATGACTGATATCTTTATAAGAAGATGACCATATGATGGGGGTGGCTCAGTTGGTTGAGCGTCTGCCTTCGACTCAGGTCATGATCCCAGGGTCCTGGGATCGAGCCCCACACTGGGCTCTCTGATCAGCAGGAGCCTGCTTCTCCCTCTCCCTGCCATTCCCCCCTACTTGTACTCTCTCTCTCTGCCAAATAAATAAATAAAATCTTAAAAAAAAAAAAAAAAAAGAAGATGACCATATGAGACAAACATACACAGAGAGAATGCCATGTGACCACAGAAGGAAAGATTGGAGTGAGGCAGCTGCAAGCCAAGGAACACCATGGATCACTTATGACAACAGAAGCTAAAAGAAAGGCATGGAACAGATTCTCTCCTAGAGTCTTGAGAGATCATGACCCTGCCAACACCTTGTATTTATGATTTCTTTTTTTTTTTAAGATTTTATTTATTTATTCATCAGAGACAGAGAGAGAGAGAGAAGCAGAGGGAGAAGCAGGCTCCCCGCTGAGCAGGGAGCCCGATGTGGGACTCGATCCCAGGACCCTGGGATCATGATCTGAGCCGAAGGCAGACGCTTAACCATCTGAGCCACCCAGGCGCCCTTGTATTTATGACTTCTAACCTCCAAAACTGAGACAATGAATTTCTGTTATTTTAAGCCAACCAGCTGTGGCACTTTGTTACAGAGGCACAAGGAAATGAATATAGATGGGAATGTATGTACCCACCTATCTTAGAGACTGATGAAGAGGTGCAAAGGGCCCAGACTTCGGGGTTCAGCAAAAGTGGAACTGAACCCAACTCAGCCAATTCCTTCCTGTCGGTGACTTTATGCAAGGTAATTATTTTAGTCTGTTTCTTTAGCAATATAATAGAAATAAGATCCTTGCTAGATTGAGGGCATTAATTATTAAATATATGAAAGTTACAAGCTGCATAGTAGGCTCTCAAGAAAGGCTAATTTGCATTTGTTACATCTGAGCACATTTAAGTGGTCCATTAACATTCAGTCATTTTGACGTTATTGTTTACATGCTTTTTCCATTGTACCTGTTGTCATGGGCTTTTTCTTATGTTTATTTCATGTGGTTATGGAAATTAAGAGCTCTTTTCTTTCTTTTCAATTTAATTATTGAAAACAAATTACTGAATTTCAGTTGAATTATTGAAAAATTATTAGAAAAAATCTGCAAACTTCTTTTGGAACTGTAAATTTCTGTTGGCCTGGATGCTCAGTCATACTTTTGGCATTAACGATAAAAAAAAAAAGAATTTTTCATAACTAATGTAAAGTAGACAGTAGAAACTCTAGTTCCTAACTATAGTTTGACGAACATTCAGGAAAGTGAGTGCGTTAAAATTCCCAGGTAAATACAGTTGTTCATTTAATTTTATCTTGAATGTGCTAAAAAAAATTGTTTTTTGAGAAAGAGTAAGATGATGTTCTTTCACAGAGTACTGAAATGTGAAGTATCCAATCTAATGACTCAGTTTCAAAGTCTGAATTATTTATTAGGCATATTAAAAGGGGATAAAACTTCTAGTTCAAGATGGAGGAATGACATATTTATGTGATCTTCTTCCTAAGACCTCATTAAAATGACAATAAAGAAATAAAGAGGTATAATTGAGGAGCAATCAAGAGAGGAGGAAAGGGCCATCAGTGATCTAAATCTTTCAATAAATTTCCAGAAGACAAAGAAGAAAGTGGTAAAGTGGAGGCAATTCCATCCTGAAGGATGCATGGAGAGGCCAGACCTGAGAAGGAAGCCAATCCGCCTACAGATCTTAACATGCAAGGACTCAGAAAATTCACTTCCCCATATCTTTTCTTAGGAAGTTACTTGGCAGTATGCCTCAGCAAGACAAAAGAATAAACCAAGGAAAAGAAAGCACTGGCATGCAGGAAACGGTGGTTTTCCACTGAGAAAAGTAATTGAGGGGAGTCTCAGGGTGACAGCTGTGTAGCAGACCTGGCCAGCAAGCAAGAGGCTAGGAGGAAATTATCTGGGGGGAAAAAGGGGAAGGGGCTGAGTATCTCATACTAACTTTGAGATTTGGGGCTAACATAAAGAGGCCTACAGTGCAAAAATAAAGAGAAAGAAAAACAATTAGAAAGTCACTTTATACATTTGGATGATTTGGCTGCAAACTACAGGAAAACCAATGTGGCTAAAAAGAATCAGGAATTTATTATCTGACATAACAAGGGCACTATAGGCAAGGAAGCTTCAGGGTTGTTGGTTAACTCAGTGGTTCTGGGTTTTCATCAAGCACATAAATTCTCTCCATCTTTCTCTCTGCCAGCTTTACTTTGTAAGCTTTGTCCAAAGGCTAGGTCTTCTCACAGTAGCAAGAAACCCACTGCTTGCTCTCTCTCTCTCTTTTTTAAGAATTTATTTTAAAGTAATCTCTACACCCAACGGGGGACTGGAACCTATAAGCCCGAGATCAAGAGTCACACACTCTTCAGACCAAGCCAGCCAGGCACCTTCCCACTGCTCTTTTTTAAGGTTCACATCCAACATGATAGAACCCCAAAGAAGATCCTATGTCTCTCCTGGAGAGAGGAGTACTTTCCCGGAAATCCTCAGCAGCCATCTTTTCCTTTCTCATGGGCTAAAGGTGTGTCATGTGTTCCTCTAAACAACTGCTGGAAAGGAGAATGGAACCACTGTTGCAGAGATTGCCAATTGCCACTTGATATCCATTCTCTCCGATTCCTTTCTATACCAGAACTACCCTGAATTTTATCTGGACACATAATCACCAAGCTAGGAACCACCTTTCCCAGCTTCCCTTGTTCCTAGGTGTAGCCATGTGACTAAGTTCTGGCCAATAGGATGTGATTGGAGATGTTGTGGGCAATTACTGGATTATTCCTTTAAAAGAAGTAGTATGGGGGCACCTAGCTGGCTCAGTCAGTACAGCATGCAACTCTTGATCCCAGGGTTGTGAGTTCAAGCCCCATATTGGGTGTGGAGATTACTTAGAAATAAAATCTTAGGGCGCCTGGGTGGCTCAGTTAAGAGTCTGCCTTTGGCTCAGGTCATGATCCCAGGGTCCTGGGATTGAGTCTCACATCAGGCTTCCTGCTCAGGGGGGAGTCTGCTTCTCCCTCTGCCCCTCCCCCATGCTCATGCTCCCTCTCTCCCTCACAAAAATAAATAAAATCTTTAAAAAATAAAATCTTAAAAAAAAAAAAAGAAGTTATAGGCTCTCCGCTACCTCATGTTTTCCCTTTTGCTAGCATGAAGGTTTGGTAGTAGTGAGTCAGCTTCAAACATGAAAATGAGGGCAATTCCTAAAGAGATGACAAAGCAACAGATAGAAGGAAACCTGGGACCCAAGGCATTTTCACGAAGCTAACCCTCTTATACTTCTACTAGTTTTGAATTTTATGTGATAGAAAAGTAAACTTCTGTCCATTTATTCTGATCACTATTAAAGCAGCCAGAGCAATACCTTAGTTACTGCAGTGGCCACACTTCATGTAGACCAGGGGGTCTCAAAGTATAGTCCCCAAACTAGCAAAATCAGCATTGGCCTAGAGGCTTGCGGGAAATGCAAAATCTTCAGCCTCACCCCAGATCTACAGGGTCAGAATATCTGTGAATGTAGCTCAGCAGTCTGCTTTAACAAGCCTTCTAGGTCATTCTAATGCAGACCCAAGTTTGAGAAACACTGAATAGCCCATCTGGGATCCTTTGTCTGGCTGAAAATAGGGCTGACCTCTCCCAAAAATTTTGGCTAAGTGGATGAGGGTAGACACTTGAAAAACTCAGGGTCTTGTTAGATTCTGGTTTTTTTGTTGTTGTTAGATTCTGTTTAGTGAGGTTGGGATGGATGCTAGGTAGGCAACCAACAGCATGTGCCATTGTTATAATAAATATAGTTAACTGATTTTTTTTTTTTAAGATTTATTTATTTGACAGAGAGAGACACAGCGAGAGAGGGAATACAAGCAGTGGGAGTGGGAGAGGGAGAAGCAGGTTTCCCGCCGAGCAGGGAGCCCGATGCGGGGCTCGATCCCAGGACCTGGAATCATGACCTGAGCCAAAGGCAGACGCTTAACGACTGAGCCACCCAGGCGCCCCTAGTTAACTGATTTTCAACTCTTAAAATTAATTTAAAGATTTACTTATAGAGTTGATTCTTGAGCAACATGAGGCTTAGGGGTGCAAACCCCTATGCAGTCAAAAATCCCTATAGAACTTTTGATTCCCCCAGAACTTAACTACTAACAGCCTACTGTCACCTGGAAACTTTACTGATAACATAAACAGTGGATTAATAATATTTTATACATTATATGTATTATATACTGTATTCTTACAATCTAGAGAAAAGAAAATGTTGTTAATAAAATAATACAAGGAAAAGAAAGTACATTTATAGTATTTTTTTTTCCAAAAAAAACGCACTGTTCAAACCTGTATTGTTCAAGGGTCAACTTTAGTTTCAGAGCAGAATGTAAAGGTCATGGCCATTGAGAACACGAAAGTACAGATGACAGACTAAGTGATGGAAATCAAGAGAGGTGAAAGAAAATGGAGAGAAAAGAGATAAAGTCAATAGCTGACAGAACAGGAAATGAAGGTGCTCATTTAAAATTATAACTGTAGGGGCGCCTGGGTGGCTCAGTCGTTAAGCATCTGCCTTCTGCTCAGGTCATGATCTCAGGGTCCTGGGATGTGGCCTGCATCAGGCTCCCTGCTCAGCGGGAAGCCTGCTTCTCCCTCTCCCACTCCCCCTGCTTGTATTCCTGCTCTGTGTCTTTCTCTGTCAAATAAATAAAATCTTTAAAAAATAATAATAATAAAATAAAATAAAATTATAACTATAACCAAGAGAAGAACTCAAAATAACACAAATTGGAAGCAGCCCAAGTGTTCATGGACTGATGAGTGGATAAAGAAGATGTGGTAGATGTGTATAGTGGAATATTATTCAGTCATAAAAAAGAATGAAATTGGGGCACCTGGCAGCTCAGTCGGGTTAAGTGTCCAACTCATGATTTTGGCTCAGGTCATGACCTCAGGGCCTTGAGATTGAGCTCCGCGTTGGGCTCCATGCTCAGCACAGAAGATTTTCTCTCTCCCTCTGCCCCTCCCCCACTCTCTCTTGCTCTCTCTCTAAAATAAAATCTTTAAAAAAGAATGAAATCTTGCCATTTGCAACAACATGGATGGAACTACAGTGTCTTATGCTAAGTGAAAAAGTCAAAGAAAGACAAATACCATATGCTTTCAGTCATATGTGGGATTTAAGAAACAAAACAAATGGGCACCTGGGTGGCTCAGTTGGTTAAGCTTCTGCCTTAGGCTCAGATCAGGATCCCAGAGTCCTAGGATCAAGCCCCACATTGGGCTCTGTGCTCAGTGGGGAGTCTGCCCCTTCCCTACCCCTCCCCCTGCTCATTCCTTTTCTCTCTCTCTCTCTCTAAAATCTTAAAAAAAAAGAAACAAAATAAGGAGAGGGAGAGGGAGGGGGAGGGAGAGGGAGAGGGAGAGGGAGGGAGGGGGAGGGGGAGGGGGGGAGGGGGAGAGGGGGAGAGGGGGGGGAGGGGGAGAGGGGGAGAGGGGGAGAGGGGGAGAGGGGGAGAGGGAGAGAGAAGCTCAGAAACAGACTCTTAATTATAGAGTTACCAGAGGGGAGGGCAATAGGGGAAGGGTGAAACAGGTGATGGAGATCAAGGAGTGACTGTCATGATGAGCACCAGGTGATGTACAGAGTTGTTGAATCACTATATTCTACACCTGAAACTAATATAACACTGTATGTTAACTAACTGGAATTAAAATAAAAACTAAAAAAAAAAGAACACAAATCTATTGGGAAAGAGACTGGGGAAGAGGTAGAGCCGAGCTTAATTTTCATCTTTCATAGTAGGGAGTCAACAGATAATTTCAGAAAATACTACATCAAGAAATAGCAATGCTAGCACATTATTTAAAGACATGAGGCAATCACCATAAGAATAAAAACAGAAGTGACTAGAATAGTTAAAAATAATTTTCCCTCTTGGGAGTGGGGACTGCTTTTCGTTATTAACCCTTCTCTACAATTCAATTCTTTTTTTTTTTTTAAATGTATGGAATGTGTTCCAATGATGAAAACCTTAAAAACTATGTTTGCAGAGGTGGTATACACAAGGTAGGACAGAGTCCTCCTACAAAGAGTTCCTTTGTAAAAGTCTTTGTTCAGGAGTAGGGTCACCAGAATGTGTGCAGAGTCCCAAGTCTCTCCTTTCTTGTGAGGCAGCTTTAAAAATGGTTGGATTGGGACAGGGTTTCTGACAAAAGGCCCTCTCTTCATTGGCATCATCCTTTGGACTGCTGTACAGAGTTCACATGCGGCCAGACTGAAGGAGAACCAGCTCAGAGTGGTCTGTTGGTGGTCTTGCTGCTGCCACCTTTTGTAGAATTTCCTCTCTTGACCACCCCCGCTTTCTCATTCAAATGTGGGCCACACAGCCTTAATGGGTAACGGATGTTTGCACTAGGAGATTCGTCCTCATGAGTTTCAGTTTTGATTGGGCAACTGAGTGTTCGCATCATGGAAAGTCACAATATTTCAACAATCAATTGCCCCAAAGCACTTGAGCAGACAGTAATGACCGTATATTGTATGAGGAGCAATTAAACCACGTCTGTATCTTTAAATTCAGTTGGCATGTTTCTTCTCACCATACTGTCATCTTTGTGATTTACTCTGTGCCCAAAATTACTTGTCTCACAAGTTGATGTCAGGCTCTCTGTTCTCAACACCACGTAATTATAGTTGGAAATGGGGGAGGTTGAAGCGGTTTGGGAGTAGCATGGCACAGGGCAATGGTTTTCAGATTGTTTTCAGTGGCGTCCTGGGGTGCTGCAGAGACACCTCCATGGTGGCGCTCCAGGGAGTGGGAGGGAGTATCCAGGACTCTGGATTCCACCTCATTCTCACTCGAATCAGAGTAGCTGATCCTATCCTGTCTTATGTTTTGGGAGAAAGAAGGTTCCAGAAATAACACCCTGGAACTCACTGGCGCTATGAAATAAACACTGGACTAGCGATCAGAAGGGTCTGGGTTTGCACATTATTTCTCTCATCTTCTTGATGGCTCTACAATCATGAGTAATCCTATGACTTTTGTTTATTTGTTTCCAGAGTTTGGCTTTATTTTGCACTACAAAAATCACAGGAGGCATTTGAGACAGACATCATTGAAAAGGAGGCTCTGTCAAATCAATACGGCATCGCAGCTTGGTCCGTGGAAGAAGCCACACCTGGGATACAGAAGAAGATTCTATGTTTATGTGCTTTACGATAGGTTTCTTTGCCCTTTGTTCTCATGAGTTTTATAAGGTTAAAACACCGCACACAGGCGTCCTCCAAAATGACTCTCAGGGTCTGGAGTTGGGTTAGAATTTTAGGCCCATGTAACACCAACTTGTGGCTGTGTTCCATGGGCACTGTCATAATACTTGACAGGACACACAAAATGTAAAGGTGTGGGGCAAACGTGGGGATGCTGTCCCAAGTTATGGAATATTCAATTTGGAATCTCAATGCCAAGGGGCATTTCCAGACTTGCAAAATGGAGATAATAGTTCTACACAACTCACAACCCTGAGATCAAGACCGAGCTGAGGTAAAAAATCAGATGCTCAACCAACTAAACCACCCAGGTGCCCCCTTTCCCCCCAATTTGTATTAAATTGCATACACAGAAGAAACCTGTAAGTAGCCACAGTGGTAACTGCTATTTTGCTGTAATTAATTTCTCTAGAGATAGTGATAATCATCCTGAAATCCATGGCTCCCAAAGGCCCACTTTATTTTAAATTCAACCTTTCAGTTTCTACAACATGGAGGAAATAGAATGCAGCAAGGTTGTAAAATTATACAACTCAGATGTGCAAAAACAATTTCAAGTTTGTTCCCTTTGAGCGCTCATTTGCAAGCAGACTTCCTTCTACTCCACCCTCTTTATTTCTCAGGTATCAAGAGGAAAGCTTGATTTTGTTTCTTCACATTATTCCCATTTCTTCCCATTTATGCAGGTTTGTGTCAGTGTAAGCAACTGGTCCAAAGTTCAGCTTCCCATTAGGGGTGATAAAAATCTTTATTTGGTTGAGTAAATGTCTTTAGATAAATCTACTCTATCTCGTAAATGTTGTCTCATCCACCCTTTCTTCTTTGATCTGGGAAAATGGGCAGGACTTACATATCTTCTTGATGGCTTTCAGATAAAAGGTGCTTGGATGGTGCAGTGTCCAGGCCTCTGCTGGCCTCCGAGGCAATGTCCCATGTGTGCTTGGTGAAGTTTGCTGCTAGAGTAGTTTAGGGCTTGGTCAAGTGCCCAGCGGGCTGTCTTTCCTAGTCAACCTCCTGAGTCTATACCTCACCCTCCAACCGTGCCCCTGCCCAATGGGTCCACCCAAGCCTCTGCTGCCAGGTCCTCCCACTCTAGCCCCTTTGGGACTCACAAGGCTCCCAGTTCTCAAGTCAACCACTTATCCGGCTTCCCCAATCCATGATACCCACCTCCGGGAGGGTCTGGGTCTGGTACCACTTCTTGAGAATCAACAGCAGCTTGGGAAACCATACTCCATTTTCCTCTGTCCCAAACAGAGTATGTGACCACGTCTCAGACCCCAGAAAGAACAGTGGAACACACCTAAACGTGCACTCTCATACCTCCAGCTCCTCTCTGGTTTCCAACGACCCTATGAAAAAGGGCAGACTTTGCCCCTCCCCTTCCTGTCTGACAGAACATTCCCCTTCATCATATCCTCTTTCTTCCGGAGGTGTGTCCTGCCTTTGCCACCAGAGTGGAAAGGGTTCAGGAAACAGAAACCAGCTTATCGTGAGGAAGCACAGGCCAGGAATCGTTCAAAAACATTTTATCTGTTACAAGGGGGAAAGAAGTCTCTAGGACAACGATTTGCCTCAGCTGGGAGAAGCTAGGACCTGGTGGAAGAGACCGCCCTTCACTGAGGGGGCTGGGTGCTCAGGTCGCTGCACAGGGCTTGCCCGGCCCTTACCAGCAGAGGTAGGAGGAACCTGGGTCAGGAAGGACCCAGGTATGAGAGGTCTGCATCCCTATGCCGGATCCGGCTCATTAGATTGGCAGGGAATGTTACAGTCAATGGAGTGGACTAATTCTGGCCTTTGCCACTGATTCACTCTTTGGCTTTGTCAAGCTTTATTGGGTAAGTATCTGTTTTTCCCTCTATAAAATACAGCTGATAGGGGCGCCTGGGTGGCTCAGTCCGTTAAGCGTGGCCTTCGGCTCAGGTATGATCTAAGGGTCCTGGGATCCAGCCTGGTGTGGGGCTCCCTGCTGAGTGGGGAGTCTGCTTCTCCCTCTCCCTCTGCCACTCCCCCTGCTTGTGCTCTCTGTCTCTCTCTCAAATAAATAAATAAAATCTTAAAAAAAAGGGGGCTGATAATAAATAAAACCTACCTCGCAAGGTTTTTTCAAGTGTGAAAAAGAGATGATATTGAATGTCACTTGGTGAACTCAGAAATGTAGGGATAAAAGATTCTTAATTCTTCAATACCCCCAGATAGTAATAGGGTAGTGACTAAAAATAAATGCTTCTTTTCTCATTGGCATTCTTTAATAGAGTAAAAAATGTAAGTTGGTTTTTTTTCTTCATGAAATCAATATAACTATTTTCATATTGAAAGAGAAAAATGTGGGGGTGCCTGTCTGGCTCATTCGTAGAGCATGCAACTTGATCTCGGGGCTGTCAGTTCCAGCCTCACTTTGGGTACAGAGATGACTTAAAAGCAAAATCTTTAAAAAAAAAGAGAGAGAGAGAGAGAAATGTGTCAGGTGAACATTTTTATTCTTTGAGATCTGGCTCTTAATGCAGTCAAGTCTGCTAATTACTGCTCAAAGCTCATCTTGCTCGACACTCATTCTAACAACAAGATTAGTTTAGAATCATTAGGTAAAATTCTGCCCCAAAATTTGAATTGAGATTTGATTAGAGTTTTGTTAAACCTGGTTGTTAGAATACTGAGCCTTCTCATTCAGGAAGATGGTAGTTTGATTCACTTACTCAAATTATTATTTTTGTCTGAATACTTTTTTTTTAAAGATTTTATTTATTTGACAGAGAGAGAGAGAGAGAGACATGAGAGAGAGAGAGAACACAAGCAGGGGGAGTGGGAGAGGGAGAAGCAGGCTTCCCGCTGAGCAGGGAGCCCTATGCGGGGCGTGATCCCAGAACCCTGGGATCATGACCTGAGTCGAAGGCAGATGCTTAAGGACTGATACACCCAGGCGCCCCTCTGAGTATATTTTGGAGTTTTCTTCATAGAGTCTAGTGTATTTTTTGTTAAGAATTTTATAAGTTTTTTTCATACTATAAAAGAGACTTCTCTGCATCATATTTTAGCTGTTTATAAATGATATAAAGGAAAGTTACTGTGCTCCTAAAAATTTGTCCTATAGTTGCCATAATAAAAATAGCAATAATAAATGATAAAATTATACTAGTATTGAACAGTTGCCAAATGGCAGGCACTATGCTGTGTGTTTATATGTATTTTCCTGTTGAATCTTCACAGTAGCCTTATCATTACTTACCATTATTATCCTAATTTATAAATGAAAAAATTGAAGTTCAGTGAGATGAAGTAACATGCCCAGGGTCACCCAGTTCATTACTGAGCACATAATTAGTTCCCTTAGGTTTTCTAGATGCACAATCATATCATTTATACAAAATGAGAATTTTGTCTACTCCTTTCCAAGAGTTCTGTCTCCTGCTTTTGTTTCATACTGCACTGAACTGGTCATAATTATAGTAAAACGTTAAATATCATCTCTTAAATGTTCCTGAAGCCTCATACACTGAGTGGACATGAGTATGTATGATGCTAGTCAGCTGCAGTAATGATAACAAGAATCCCTGACACTTACGGCACACCAAGACAATCTGAGTCTAGAATTGATGCTCTCAACCCTGTTACTAATTCAGGAACTACTCTTGCCTGTTCTAGCATGTTCCGTGCCACTCTAGCATGATCCTCATGCTTCAGCCTTTTTTTCTACCATCTCCCCCCAGTTTCCTGGCTTTGTAGCCAGGCTTTATCTCCAAGTCTAGCCCCAGTTGGACTGGTGATCCTGTTTACCCTGGGATCTTATTTGGTACTTTCTTGTACCAAAATGGTCTTCCAATAATGGTCTCTTGGCTCTACCAATGAAATTAAATAAAGAGGTGGCCCATCTCTGCATCTTCTTTAGGCCTCAAGACCCCATCTTATTTAAGCCCACAGTTTCCTTTTACCAACATACACGATCAAAGTCTCTTCCAACTTCCCTTTAAAATATCTTTGAAAACAACAACAAAAAAGAGGAATTAGCAAGATCATTTTGTTAATTAAAAACTCACCATACCTAATGTCAGGAAGAATAAAGAGAAGTGATACTCTTCTACTCTACACTTCCATATTCTTTCTAAAGGGCAACTTGACAGTGCATGGTAAAAAAAAAAAAAAAAAAAAAAATAGAATTTTACATATTCCTTGACCAAGAAATCACACTTGTTGGAATTTATCCCAAGTCATCATGGATGAACACAAATATATTTCTATAAAGGTCTTTATTTCAGTATTATTTATGATGGTTAAAAATTTGTAGAATCTAGATGTCCAACAATGAATGGTTTGTTAAGTAAATTATACTACATCCAGAGGAATATTTCATAACATGGGAAAGTTCACAATATACACTGTTATGTGCAAAAAGTATAACACTACTCAACATATAGAGTATAATCCTGTTTTTGTTATATAAAGATATATTCATTTTTCTATAACTATGTGACTATAAATATCTATTGTCTATATATTTATGTATCACTATAGAAATCACTACAGAAAACAGAAATATATACCCCCAAATGTTAAATTTTGTAATACTTGTGTCATTGTGTAATTATGAAGAAATATGGTATATTTCTTCTTTTTGCTTACTGAATTCTGAATTTTCTACAGTTGACATACATTACATTCAGAATAGGAAAAAAAAGTTATTCTTAACAGCCATTTGTTAATTAGGTTTTGGCAAAAAGACACAAACTGTAGGGCTCAAATAAGATAGAAGGGTTCTTAAATCTCCCCAAACTATCTCAAAATGAGTGGCTCAGTGTTATGATGAAGCTGTATTCCAGTTATTCAGGAGCTAGATTTCATTCACCTCGTGCTGCTGTTATCTGGGTTTTATCCTTTCCACTTGGTAGAAGCTGGCTAACTTCTACATCCATATTCTAGCGCACTGGAGAGTCCAGGACAAGTAGATTTGTCTATAAGGAGATGACCTGGAAGCTGCACACTTCATTTCCATTCACTATGGGCTTCATCCTGGTCACATGACCACACCAGTCTACAAGGCAGGCTGTGATTTATAGCTCCCTGCCACAGATACATGTTCCGCTAAATTTGAGGGTGAGGAATTATTACTATAATGAAGGAGGAATGAATACTAGGAATCAATTAATAAACACTTCCCCCAGATATTGTAAAGCTACAATAGTTAAAATACTGTAATACTGTGGTACAAGAATAAATAAAATAATGGAGTAGACCAGGTAAACCAGAAACAGGCTCAAATTCATTTAAGATTTAAGCATATTTTTTAAAAAAAGGTAGCTTTTCAAATTAGGATGGATGACAGAATGAATTATTCAATTGGTGATGCTGAGAACTGGATAACCATTTGGAAAAAAAAACAAAATTAGATTAAATAACAAAATGTATTCCAGATGTCTTAAATACTTAAAGTGCTATAGGGAAAAATTGATGAAAATGGTGACCAGATTGTACTTCTGCTTTAGTTGGTTCCCCATTCCACAGATCTCTGGGCCTTATTGAGCCTAATTATCTCTTCCTTGACCTTTGGCAACCAGAACTTCAAGTCATATGCCACATGGAAGGCCATGTTTGTATTAGGTCAGAAGAGTGCTTTCCACTTTGTTTTTGTTGTTGTTGGTGGTGGTGGTTTGTTTGTATCCTTTCTTTGATTCTTTTTCCTTTATGTCCACCTTATGTGTTGCTAAATACAATACATAACACTAGTAATCCACATAATGACTTCCAGTTTCCACCTGAGACTACCCTAAGTGCATCTGATTGTATTCTCTGCATATAAAAAGAAGTCTCCAACTCAATAACAACAAAAAACTCTATTAAAAAAAAAAGGGCAAATGACTAGAATAGACATTTCTCTAAAGATGATATGCAAATGGCCAAAACATATGAAAACTTGCTTAACATCACTAATCATTAGAGAATGGAAGGACACCTAGCTGGCTCAGTCAGTAGAGCACACAACTCACAATCTCAGTGTCATGAATTCAAGCCCCACATTGGGCATGGAACCTACTTAAAAAAGAAAAAAACATAGAGAATGCAACTGAAAATCACGATGAGCTATCACCTCATACCACATTCTACCCACTAATAGTAGGATAGCTAATATTAAAAATTAGAAAACAAAACAAAACAGAAAATTAAAGTATTGGTAAGGATATGGAGAAATTGGAACCCTTGCGTGCTATTAGTGGAAATGCAGCTGCTGTGGGAAACAGTATGGCGGTTCCTCAAAAAATTAATAAAAATAGAACACCATATGATCGAGCAATCCCACTTCTGAGACACATACTGTATGACTCCATTTGTATGAAGTATCTAAAGTAGACAAATTCATAGAAACAAGAAGTAGAATGGTGGCTACCAGGGGTTGGGGGAAGAGGGAAACAGGGAATTATTGTTTAATGGGTACAAAGCTTTAGTTTTGCAATGAGAAAAGAGGTCTGGAGACTGGTTGCACAATGTTAGTATACTTAACACCACTGACCTATGTATTTAAAATGGTTAAGATAGTAAATTTTTGTGTTATATGTTTTTTACAATAATTTCTAATAAAATTAATCTCATCACAGAATTTGTGGTTTCACACTGCAAGAATCAGAAATAGAGATTTCTTGTATCTGAGCCATCCAGCATGGTAGCCACCAGCCATATATGGCCATGTAGCACTTAAAAATGACTATTCCTAATTGAGATGTGCTATAACTTAATAACACACACTGAGGGCATGTCTGGCTGGCTCAGTCAAAAGAGCATGAGACTTGATCTTGGGGTTGTAAGTTCAAGCCCCATGTTGAGTGCAGAGATTGCTTAAAAATGAAATCTTAAAAAAATAAATAATAATATACACGGAGGTTCAAAGACCTAGTACAGAAAAATATTAAATATCCAATGACTTTTATACTGATTACATGTTGAATGATAATATTTTGGATATACTAGGTTAAGTAAAAATACATTTTTTAAAAGATTTATTGATTTATTGATTTTAGAGAGAGTGCGTGAGTGGGGGGAGGGGCAGATGGAGAGGGAGAGAGAGAATCTCCAGCAGACTCCCTGCTGAGCATGGAGCCCCACGCAGGGCTTGATCCCATGACCCTGAGATCATGACCAAAATCAAGAGTCAGACACTTAACTGACTGAGCCACTCAGGTGCTTCAAGTAAAAATATATTAATATATTAATTAATATAATAATATTAATAATTAATTGACCATCAATATTAATAATTATTAATATATTAATATAATATTGGTATATTGTTAAAGTTAATTTTAGGGGTGCTTGGGTGGCTCAGTCAGTTAAGCATCCAACTCTTGATTTCGGCTCAGGTCATGATCTCAGGGTCATGGGATCAAGTCTTGATTTGGGCTCTACGCACTGGGTGTGGAGACTGCTTGAGAATCTCTCTCCCTTTCCCTCTGCAACTTCCATCCTCAAAAAAAATTTTAATTTTACCTGTTTCTTTTGACTTTTACTTTTTTTTTAATGGAACTACTAGATTTGGCAGAGATTTTGAAATAATCAGACCAGGAATTTTAAATAACTATGAATAATATGTCAGGGAGTCTAATGCAGAAGATGGACAACATAACAGCTGGGTGATAAGAGCAAAGAGATGGAAACTCTAAGAATCAAAAGGAAATGTTAGAAGTCAAAACCTGTGGCAGAAATGAAGAATGCCTTTTTGGGCTCATCAATAGAGTACACATGAAAAAAAAGTCTGTGAACTTGAGGATATGTGAGTAGAAACTTCCCAAACTCAAAATCAAAGAGAAGAAAAGAATGAACAAGATGGAACAGAATATCCAAGTACTGTGGGACAGTTACAAAAGGTGTAACATATAGGGACTGCAATACCTGAAGGAAAAGAAAGAAAAAAACCAGAAGAAAGACTTAAAATAATCATACCTGAGAATTTTCCAAAATTTATGAGACACAAAACCACAGATTCAGGAAGCTCAGAGAATACCATGCAGGATAAGTAACAAAAAACTGTATACATAGGGGGCGCCTGGGTGGCTCAGTTGGTTAAGTGACTGCCTTCGGCTCAGGTCATGATCCTGGAGTCCCGGGATCGAGTCCCGCATCAGGCTCCCTGCTCAGCGGGGAGCCTGCTTCTCCCTCTGACCCTCTTCCCTCTCGTGCTCTCTATCTCTCATTCTCTCTTTCTCAAATAAATAAAGAAAATCTTTTAAAAAAAATGTATACATAGGCATATTATATTCAAACTGCTGAGAATCTGAGACAAGGAGCAAATTCTGAAAGAAACCAGAGATGGGAGAAAAAAACACCTTATCTATAAAGGAACAAGAATAAGAATTACATTGGCTTTTTCTTCAGAAACCATGCAAGCAAGAAGAGAGTAGAGTAAAATATTTATTTATTTATTTATTTTTGGAGTAAAATATTTAAAGCAATAAAAGAAAAAGCCAGCAACCGAGAATTCTGCATCCAATAAAATTATCTTTCAAAAGTGAAGGAGAGGAATGTCTGGGTGGCTCAGTTGCCTAAGCTGCTGCCTTCGGCTCAGGTCATGATCCCAGGGTTCTGGAACTGCGTCCCGCATCGGGCTCCCTGCTCAGCTGAGAGCCTGCTCCTCCCTCTCCCTCTGCCTGCCGCTCCCCCTGCTTGTGTGTGCTCTCTCTCTCTCTGACAAATAAATAAATAAAATCTTTAAAAAAAAAAGTGAAGGAGAAATAGTTTCTCAGATGAGCAAAAATTGAGAGAATTTTTCTCCAATAGACCTGCCTTGTAAAAAATGTTAAAAGAAGGTCTTTAGAGAGAAGGAAAATGATGAAGTTCAGAAAATCTGATCTACATAAAGAAAGAGAGTCTGAGAAATGAAGCATTGAGAAATGAAGGTAAAATAAAATAATTTATTATTTTTTTTATTCTTAACCGATCTAACAGATAAAAGTTCAGAATAATAAGAGCAACGATATATAATACAATTCTAGCTTATGGATAAGTAAATTGTATGACAACAATATCATAAGGGTTGGGAGGGAGGAATTAGAGATATCCTGTTAACACAGTACATGCACTACCCATGAAGTGGTATAATGTTATTCAAAAGTGGACTTAAATTAGTTGTAAGTGTATATTGCAAACTCTAAGGCAATGACTTAAAAAAAAAAACTTTTAAAGAAGTATAATTGATACACTAAGAGAGGAGAGGAAAAAATGAATCATACAAAATGCTCAATTAAAAACAGAGGACTCAGAAAAAGAATGGAAGACCCCAAAAAACAAAACAACCCATGGACATACAAAAACAAAGAACAAGAACAGTGAGTAAAAACAGTCATAAATATGGCATATATTAATCCAGGTATATCAATAATCACTTCAAATGTGAATGGTCTAAATATAGCAATTAAAAGACAGAGCCTATCAGAGTGGATAAAAATAACAAGACCCAGCAATATGTTGTCTACAAGATTAAATATAAAGACAGATTAAAAGTAAAGAGATAGAGAAAGATATACCACGTTAACACTGACCAAGAGAAAGTGGCAGTAGCTATATTAATTTCAGACAGATTATCTCTTCCAATACCTTGGAAGGCAGTACTCATGCCAGTCAGGCTCATAGCTCTAGGAGAAGTGTTTGAGGAAAGTCAGAATGTTTATGTGTATTGATTGTTTTTTTCTGTCTTTAGCTAAGTCCTATGAGAGGAATGAGTCCAGGCAAGAGTTAGTCAGGTTTGAGAGCAGAGTGAAATGGAATACATTTCCCCTAAGGATGTTTGGTAAAACCTTTCTCATGTGCTCTTTACCAGTCAGCAGGAGCTAGCCAGATTAGTAAAGTCTGGTTGCTTTCCAACCTAAGCCAGTTGCTTCACATGGCATCAGGTTATTCTTCATGATATTTTGAGTGTGGATATGAGCCATGTACCAGCCAGTGAGTAAAAGAGGAGGCTCTTCAGGCTTTCCAGACACCATGTGTGGTTGTGGTTACTTGACCAAGGAGTTGAATGGAAGGAAATATACCAGAAATAATATATTAAGAATCCACGAGACTGATCTTCAAGAACTTAGAATTCATCAACCCCTAAAGCAATCCCCAGGGCCCCCACAACTGAACCCATGTGGGAGCATACCCTTCAATACCACTTAAGATGTGGCTATGAAAGATAGTTGATTGAAGAACCTTCCAGAGGCAAAGCCGAAAACCACAGTGGGTGATGAATCAAGACTGCCTGGCAGAGCTGGGGTCTAATGGGGAAACACCCTTTATTGCCAGGGCCGGGAGCCTTTCACCTTAGCAAGCATTACACGATTGCCTTAGTTCAATGGTTGCTCTTTCCCTCTTTTTCTGAAAGAGGATTCTTATGATCCCATTCCTAATTCACCATTGTTTTTGGTGAGTGGCACAGATAATTTGTTTTTCAGAAGATGCTCACCTGAAAGAGTCACAGAGTGTCCTGATGGGGGAATGTATGTCACAGAAATCCTAGATTTTGAACTGAATGAAGTGGTCAGATGGAAATTTGTGTTGTTTCACTTGAACAGGGGACAAAGTGTGTTTTCTATGTAGGAAGAAGGCTGAGCATGTATAATTGGCTGATCAGGGGGTGGGTTGTAGCTGGGACTGTATGCATTTTCCCCTCTTCCCCTAGCAATAGAATTATCAAATTTTAGATTAGCACATGGTCATTCAGCCAAAGGCTATATTCAACTCAACCTCCTTAGCAGCTGGGTTTGACTATGTGACTTGGTTCTGGTTATTGGGATGTGAGAATTCATATATATCATATATTCTTAAGCTATTAAAAGAAATAGGCATGCCTGCCTGTTCCTTTCTCTCTCTCTAGTGTCTGAAAAGTTGATGGGGGGGGCGCCTGGGTGGCTCAGTCGTTGAGCGTCTGCCTTCGGCTCAGGTCATGATCCCAGGGTCCTGGGATTGAGCCCCATGTGGGGCTCTCTGCTCAGCGGGAGGCCTGCTTCTCCCTCTCCCACTCCTCCTGCTTGTGTTCCCTCTCTCGCTGTGTCTCTCTCCATCAAATAAATAAATAAAATCTTTAAAAAAAAAAAAAAGTTGGGCGCCTGGGTGGCTCAGTTGGTTAAGCAACTGCCTTCGGCTCAGGTCATGATCCTGGAGTCCCGGGATCGAGTCCCACATCAGGCTCCCTGCTCAGCGAGGAACCTGCTTCTCCCTCTGGCCCTCACCCCTCTCGTATACTCTCTCTCTCATTCTCGCTCTCTCAATAAATCTTAAAAAAAAAAAAAAAAAGTTGATAGGTAGCAAGAGCTAAAGCAGGCATCTTAGATTATGAGAGAGCAGCCACAGGGGTACCTGGATGGCTCATTTGGTTGAGTGTCTGACTCTTAATTTTGGCTCAGGTCATGATCTCAGGGTCCTTGGATCAAGCCATGTTGGGCTTCTTGCTTAGTGGGGAGTCTGCTGGAGATTTCTCTCTATCCCTCTCCCTCTGCCCCTCCCACCACTCATGGTCTCTTGCATGCGCTTTCTCTCTCTCTCTAAAATAAATAAATACATGTCTAAAAGAAAAGAAACAAAAACAAGAGCAGCTATGGTAGAACAACAAAATAGAAGGAGTGTGACCCTCAGCACCTCAGAGCTGCCATATTAGCCCTGGAGTGCTTATATTCAGACTGACACAGAAAGAAATAAAGTTCTTTCCTATTTATTTGGGTCTTTGTTAAAGCAACTAAAGCTTATAACCTAATTAATGCAGGTTTATGATCAAGTATCATACCTTATTACATTGTAACTTTTTCTCAATTGTGATTCTTTTTATTATAAGCAGCCAATCAGTAATAATACGAAGAGTATCTGGGAGTAATAACATGTAACAGGTCTCTACTATAATCCAAGAGCTGGAAGTTTAACCAACCCTTGCAGGATCTAAAACAGGAATTAGAGAAGATATCAGGAAATGGGGTAATTCTCATCTCTGCTTCTACAGAGCAGATCTTCTCTACGTTGGTTGGCATATGACCCAATATAATTGAACTGGCCCCAGCTTTACTTCATTTCCTAACAGAGACAGAATGGGACCTCCTTTCTAATTCCAGAGGTCCCAGGATAGGGAATCTGGCCCAGCTTTGGCTAGGGTCTACTTAAATCAGTCATCCCCTAGACTGGTATTAGAGAAGAAAGTTCTCAGAAAAGTTGGTGTCAGCTTCATAGATAACCTATGGGTCTAATATATGATTAATTTATGTTTCTATCTTATGCATTATACTTTGTTATAAGGTGTAAAGAAACAGGAACTCCTATTCATTGCTAGTAGAAATGCAAATTTGCATTGTGAAGTGGAATTTGGCAACATTTAACAAAACCACACATGTTTATTTTTGACACAGCAATTGCACTTCTAGGAAGTTGTCCTCAGGATACATCTTCAATACTATGAAAATACATATGCACGAGATTGTTCACTGCAAAATTGTTTGTAACTGCAGTCTAAATGTCCAAACATAAGAAAGTAATTGAAGTATGGTGCATCTATACAATGGAGTACTATGGAAGTATAAAAAAAAAAAGTAGGAAAGTTGATCTCTATAAACTGATATGGAGTGATTTCCATATATTTATATTTCTTAGGTGAAAAAAGGAAAGTACAAAAAAATATCTAAGGTAGTTCTTAAAATGTGGTCCACAACCTGAGAGTCCCTGAGACTCTCTGTAAAATCAAAACTATTTTCCTAATACTACTTACTAAGCCATCATTTGTCTTTTTTCACTATGTTGGCATCTCACTGATGGTGCAAAGACAATGACGATAAAACTGTTGGTGCCACCACAAATCAAGTTTGTGACAAGTGCACTTACTGCAACATACTCTTGGGGGCAGGAGGGGGACAATTTCACCTTGATGAAGCAATAAAAATTGGTAATATTATTGAAACTTGACCCTAAGGACATGTCTTTTCAATATTCTGTGTGACTAAATGGGAAGTATATATGAATCACTTCTGATGCACACAGAAAATGATGGTTATCTCAAGGAAAAGTATGTCTGCTATTGTTTGAGTTACAAGCTGAACTAGCCACTTTTTCATGGAACACCATTTCTACTACAAAGAACAGATGATAGACAAACTATTGTTATTCAGACATGGGTATTTGACAATTTCTTTTTTTCTTTTTTTTTTTAAAGATTTTATTTACTTATTTGAGAAAGAGAGAGAATGAGAGATAGAGAGCACGAGAGGGAAGAGGGTCAGAGGGAGAAGCAGACTCCCTGCTGAGCAGGGAGCCCGATATGGGACTCGATCCCAGGACTCCAGGATCATGACCTGAGCCGAAGGCAGTCGCTTAACCGACTGAGCCACCCAGGCGCCCGACAATTTCTTTTTTTCTTCTCAGCTATGACTGAAGTGAGCCTATTGCTTCAAGTAAAACAACTGATAGTATATGTTACTAGTGGTAAAATTCAAACTTTCAAGTCAAAAATTAGAATTTTGGAAAAAATCCCATTTACTACTATGGGGTTTTCAGCTGATTTCAGCTTAAAGACTTTTCTGATGGGTTCAGATATGATATTAAATCAAACAATTTTCGATAGTGTACAATACAATGTATCAACATTGGGAGATCCATATACTTAAGTGAACCATAATTTTCCAAATGACCAAAACATGATGGTACAAAATCATGCCTGGTTAAAAAACACTATCAAAGTATAGGGGTGCCTGGGTGGCTCAGTCGTTAAGTGTCTGCCTTTGGCTCAGGTCATGATCCCAGGGTCCTGGGATCAAGCCCTGCATCAGGCTCCCTGCTCAGCGGGAAGCCTGCTTCTCCCTCTCCCACTCCCCCTGCTTGTGTTCCCTCTCTCACTGTGTCTCTCTCTGTCAAATAAATAAAATCTTAAAAAAAAATACTATCAAAGTATAAAGTAGATCAATAGATTTTAATGCAATAGAATTTTTAAAAGTTTGTTGATATGGCTTCAGATTGCACATGGCAACTAACTTTTAAGAAACTATCACTATTGTGTTTTAAATATCAAAGAAGATGCACAAAACCTGGAAAGACTGTTAAAATACTCTTCCCTTTTCCAAAGACACGTCTATTTGAGGCTAACTTTTCTTTACATGCTACTACCAAAACAATATATTGCAGGAGATCACTTGAAGAAGCAGAAACAGAATCCAGCTGTGTTCTATTAAGGCAGACATTAAAGAGATTTGCAAAAAATATAAAACATTGCCATCTTCTTTCTATTTTTTTTATTTGAGAAAGTGGAGTCATTTTTCACAAAACTATAATATGCTTACATTTCAGGAGTTTATTATTGTTAATTTTAATTGAACTAGTAAATAAATGTTTTTACAATTTCTCAGTTTTAATTTCTAATACAGTAAATATAATGAATCTCACCCACATAAACAAAAGCTCTTTGCTTCTTCAGTAATTTTTTTTTAAAGATTTTATTTATTTGAGAGAGAGAGAATGAGAGATAGAGAGCACAAGAGGGAAGAGGGTCAGAGGGAGAAGCAGACTCCCTGCTGAGCAGGGAGCCCGACGCGGGACTCGATCCCGGGACTCCAGGATCATGACCTGAGCCGAAGGCAGTCGCCCAACCAACCGAGCCACCCAGGCGCCCCACTTCTTCAGTAATTTTTAATAGTGTGAAGAGACCCGGAGATTACAAAGTTTGAGAATTGGTGATCTATAGTGTACTATCATGTAATAAAGAAATATACATATATTGACTTATTTTTCTGCAAAAAGAAACAGAGAAAGGAGACACTAGAAACTAATAATCTTGGTTACCTAGAGAGGTTACCTACATGGTGGGAGGAACCTACAGGACTGGCCCTTCTTTAGGTAAACCTTACACTTAGTATTGACTTTGGAACCATGCTACTGTTTTTTTGTTTGTTTGTTTGGGTTTTTTTAAGATTTTATTTATTTATTTTGACAGAAAGAGCATGAGCAAGGGGAGTGGCAGAGGGAGAAGGAAAAGCAGACTCCCCCCTGAGTAGGGAGCCTGATGTAGGACTTGATCCCAGGGTGTTGGGATCATGACCTGAGCTGAAGGCAGACGTTTAACTGACTGAGCCACCCAGGTGCCCCTATGCTACTGTTTTAAATATAAAAAAAATAATGACAAAATCAAAAGAATGTGGGGCAACCATAAAATAAAAAATTTAAAAATAAACCTAAATGTATTTCAAAAGAATAACAGTCATATTGAAGAGGGTAGAATAAAGAACTAACTGAAGTAACTTTTGAAGATAGTATTTTGACCTTATACCCTCAGACTAAAGAAAAAAAATATTGAATTATAATAGTAGGTTTGTTCTTTGCAGAGGTATGGTTGATATATTCTAGAATTGAACATGTGCTAATTGCTTGAGAGTAAGGGGACACAGGTTTCTCCCCGTCAGAGAAGAAAGTTACAACTATGAAAACCAGGAAGACTGAAATGAGTCTTGTGTTGGATTGAAACCATGAATTCATGGTTTTCAGCATACAGATACAGGTGTGTGTGTGTGTGTGTGTGTGTGTGTGTGTGTATGCACATGCCCACCTCTGCCCCCTCTGATAGGTCCTAAAAGTAATGATACTCCAGTAGTTATAAGCACACCTAGAGCCCAACCAAGTCTTGATTTTTAAATACCTTCTCTACGGAAAATAACCAGCATTCCTTGGAGAAATAATTGATTCCAGGGCTGGGACAGGGAAAAATCAGTATGAGTCTGGAATATTTTCCCATACCAGAAAATAGAAAGTCCTCAAAAAATGACAGAGTCAAGTCAAAAGGATATGGGACTCAGTTTGAGGAACTCCCACTGGCCAAATGTGAGACAATTTGAGCATCAAAATAAATAATAGTGATCAGTTATAGCTCACTGGATAGAAGGATTCCACAAATCTATACTGATATAAACAAGCAAACAAACAAATGGGGAAGGAAAAGCTCTTAGTAGAATGCCAACAATAGTAGATGCCAACAAATAAATGCAAAAGAAATGGTGTTAGAAAGTGGTAAATATGGGGGCGCCCAGGCGGCTCAGTCGGGTAGGCATTTGCCTTCAACTCAGGTCATGATCCCAGGGTCCTGGAATCAAGTCCTGCATCGGGCTCCCTGCTCAGCAGGAAGTCTGCTTCTCCCTCTCCCTCTGCCTCTGCCTCTCCCCCTGCTTGTGCTCTGTCTCTCTTTCAGATGAATAAGTAAAATCTTAAAAAAAAAGGTAAATATTATAGTCATATTTGATTCAAGCTAGAATCACAATGGATTGGACACCACCGTAACCAAGTAATTAAAGTTAATATTACCAGTAAGGGGACAAGTCAACACTGAAATCAAGTGCCACCTAATACAATGTACTGAGAAGGGCATAATGTCACTTTTGTGATCTGTCAAAAATGCACAGCCGCAACCTAATTATGAAGAAACATGAGACAATGCCAGAGTGAGTGTGCTGCTCTAAAATGACAAAGACCGTCTGTTCCAGATGAAAGGAGACTGAAGAGATACACTGACTAAATACAGCTTGTGATTCTAGATTGGGTCTTAGCCTAGAAATTTTTGCTTTCTTATGAAAAACATTATTTGACATTATTTGACAACTAGCAAAATATGAATCTGGTCCATATTTGGGGTAATAGCATTATGTCAATGTTAGTTTCCTAAATTTTTTTTAAAGACCCACTTAGAGAGAGAGAGAGAGAGAGCTTGAGCAGGAGGGAAGGGCAGAGGGAGAGAGAATCCTCAAGCAGATTCCTCGCTGAGTGCAGAGCCTGACAGAGTGCTCGATCCCAGGACCCCGAGATCACAACTGGAGTCAGAACCAAGAGGCGGCCACCCAACTGAGCCACCCAGATGCCCCGTTAGTTTCCTAATTTTGATCATTGTATTATGTAAGGGGATGTCATTGTTCTTAGGAAATAAAACACAAGTATTTGGAGCTCAAGGGGCAGCATATCTGCAATTTATTCTTAACCAATTCAAGAAAAAAGGGACATATCTGTGGATTGAGTGTGTGTGTATGTGTGTGTGTGTGTGTGTGTGTTTAAAATAATGAACCAAACCTGAAGAATCTGGGTGGTGAAGAGTATGTGGGAGTTCTTTGTACTATTCTTACCACTTTTTTATAAAGTCAAAAGTATGTTAAAATAAAAAATCACAAAACAAAAGTAAATGAGAAAGTAAGGAAATTCAGACACATGTTCTAACATGGATGGACCTTAAAGACGTTATGCTATGTGGAATAAGCCAGCCTCAAAAGCACAAATACTGTGTGGTTTAACTTCTCTGAGGGATCCAGAGTAGTAAAGTCATAGAGACAGAAAGTAGAAGAGAGGTTGCTCAGGGCTGGGGAGAGGGAGGAACAGGGAGTTAGTGTTCAGTGGGTATAGACTTTCCATTAGGGTCATGAGAAAGGTTCTAATGCTGGTGATGGTTGCCCAACATTGTGAAGTTACTTAATGCCACGGAATTGTACACTTAAAAATGTACCATGTACCATTTTACATTATGTAGAATATACCACACATACAAAAAAAGTAAATGAGGATTCACAGCCCCAGATTTCTATTTAACCCCACAACACCAGCGTTCCTTCCCCAGAACTGATTACAAACTGCAGATTCATTCAACAAAACCTTTAAGGAACAGCCTCCTTCCAGACCAGAGATCTCGTAACATCTTGCCAATCACAGTAAGAAATGGCCTATTAAATAATAGTTATGAGCTGGCTCAGGAAGTAATCTCAGTCACTGCAGTAATGAGCCAACAGCCTGTTTGTAGGCATCCCAAGGATGGTGACCAAGAAACCAAGCATTTTGCAAGCCTTTGCCTGTTGCACCCTTTGACCTCTGCTGTGTGAACAGGAAAATTAAAGCAAAGTGAAATTGCTGACTTCTGCAGTCTGAATTCGGGCACTGGCCTGGACTGAAGTAGGCCCACGTTCTCATCTAGGTTACTCATTATTTTTTTATAGTATCAACAATGGTAAAGTGTTTTCTATACTTAAAGTGTTTGTAGTAATTGCCTGTACAGCATCAAATATCAAGGCACCATAAATCCTGTCTTATTTTTTAGAAACTTCGAGTACCAAGTGAAAAACATCATTTCCCTTTTCACAGCTACAATGACATTTCAGGCCTTCCATTTTTTTTTTTCTTTTTTTCCAAGCCTTCAATTTTTTAAAACCCCTTTAACCAGACTCTTTGCCCCTAATTCATTCTGGAGAAAATGGCAAACTCTGTCCTCCAAAAGTGTTGCCAAATAGTCACCATTTCCTACAGAATAAGGCCCCGTACCCCACCTCAGCCTAGTAGTTTGACCTCAATATATGTTTTGAGGTTTATCTTCCATGTATCTGCCAAATTAGACCACCAAACCTTACAATGAATCCCCCAAAGAGTGCACCCATTTTCAAGACTTTATTTATTTATTTTTAAAGATTTTATTTATTTGACAGAGAGACAGCGAGAGAGGGAACACAAGCAGGGGGAGTGGGAAAGGGAGAAGCAGGCTTCCCACGGAGCAAGGAGCCCAATGTGGGGCTTGATCCCAGGACCCTGAGATCATGACCTGAGCCAAAGGCAGACGCTTAACGACTGAACCACCCAGGTGCCCCCATTTTCAAGACTTTAAATATACATTGGTGAGTTGTTCTCTCACCAGCTTTGAACACGAGGCTTCCTTTTCCTCAAATCCTTGCCAATCCTACTTTCTTCAGCTCTTGAAATTCACTCAACTACTCATCTTTTCTCCTCCTTTGAACTCCTGGGCACATTCATCTATTGTTCTTTGTTTACTTAATTTTCACACCAACCAGCTTCACACTGTACACATAGTAAGCACTCAAGAATATTTGTCAATGTTTGCCAAGTGACTTAATATCACTATTTCATTCATGCAGAACCTTTCATTGTACCTAGAACCTGAGGCCAAGGTCTCTTTAACTAAAAAAAATAACACCTACTGGTTTTTATGATAAAAGTAAGTCAATCCAAGCTCACTGCAGAAAACCTGCAAGAGGGCCCCTGGGTGGCTCTGTCGGTTAAGTGTCTGCCTTTGGCTCAAGTCCTGATCCCAGGTCCTGGCATCTAGTCCTGCATCAGGCTCCTTGCTCAGCCGGGAGTCTGTTTCTCCCTCTCCCTCTGCCTCCCCCTCCCCCTGCTCATGCTCTCTCTCTCTCAAATAAATAAAGTCTTAAAAAAAAAGAAAGAAAAAGAAGAAAGAAAGAAAGAAAGAAAAAAGAAAGAAAGAAATAAAGAAAAAGAAAGAAAGAAAGAAAGAAATAAAGAAAGAAAGAAAGAAAGAAAGAAATAAAGAAAGAAAGAAAGAAAGAAAGAAAAAGAAAGAAAAAGAAAGAAAGAATCTGCAAGAGAGAGGGGAGGCATACTCTCACCACTTGGACATAGGCGTTATTTTACATTGAGGGTGACAGACTTGATGCAACAGATAAAGCTGAAACCTAGAAGTACATAATTTTATTTTTGTTTTGTTTCTATGGACATTGTGTGTGGAGTGAATGAAGTTTATAGTGTAGGTCCAGAGGCCCCCAGCTAAAAGAAAATAAATCTTCAATTTCATTAACCTGGAAGAAAGAGTACAAACTCTTGAAAGTCCTCCAAACTTTCTTGGCTTTATTTCTAAAGAACAATCTATAGCTGGGACAACGGCTCTGTGCGAGTGGCCGGCGGTGGGGGAGGAGGCGAGGCCTCTAATCTTACAGCTAATCAGTTAATCGATGAGGAATGAATGTCAACTTCCCATTCCAGCATTGTAAGCTTTTTTTTCCCCCCAGTTTAGACCGCCTGTTACCAGATAAGGATTCCTTAACAGTAACATCGTTAAACCTTTTCATAGCTTGAAGTCCAACAAACTAAATTTGTCTTATTATTTTCCCTGGATTAGAGGGTTTTTTGCATTTTTCATGCAAGTTACAATTTAAAAAATAAGATATGTATTGTGGAGAAATGGGAAAAGCAAGTGTACATTTAAGTTGTATTGGAGAGGAAACTTTTCCTAAATATCATTAGTATGAAAAACGGGGACTTTATTTTGTGAATTGGATTTCAAAGCTACAAAGAAGGGCGTGTATCTCAGACTGGGGGTGGGGGTGGGGGATCTCAAGAATTCTTGGAGGCTCAACAAAATGTCGACAGAAGGCAAAGCACTGTGCTTACAGAAACATTAATCCGTTTGGAAAATGCACTTTGCAATCAGACAAATAGGAAGTGACAAGTGACTGATGAAGTAGAAGTTTGTGTAGCCTTTTTCTATATTCTTTCCCATAAAGAAGCTGATAGATGAACATATGATTTTATTAGATGAAAACAAAGTGAACCTAATTCAAGAAATCTAAACCTTTTTTTGAAACAGTTGTTTTGTTTAGTTTTTAAAACTAAGGGGCGCCTGGCTGGCTCAGTCCGTAGAGCATGTGACTCTTCATCTCAGGGTTGTGAGTTTGAGCCCCACGTTGGGGCGTGGGGCCGACTTAAAATTTAAAAATAAATAAATAGGGGCGCCTGGGTGGCTCAGTCGTTTAAGGGTCTGCCTTCGGCTCAGTTCCTGATCTAGCCCCGCATTGGGCTCCCTGCTTGGCGGGAAGCCTGCTTCTCCCTCTCCCACTCCCCCTGCTTGTGTTCCCTCTCTTGCTGTGTCTCTCTCTGTCAAATAAATAAAATCTTTTAAATAAATAAATAAAACTAAATGGGATTCTTGCTAAGTACAAAACATTTAGAACAAATCACAGATTTCTGATTTCCAATGAGGGATAGTGTGTCTAAGAATTATGAGACAGACAGAGAGAGAAGGAAGGAAGCAAAGGAGAAAGGGAGGGCGGAAGTAAAAACAGTTTAGCTATCTGAAATTCTACTTTTTTCAAACTTTACGGTCAGAATGTCATGTTTCTACACTGTGGAATAGGCCTGTGTGTGTTTTCATGTTACCATCTGGCTGCCCTGGCTGAAAACAACTCCACACTAGATGTATCAAATCTTTCTAGACTTTCCTCCCCCATCTTCCTATTCTTGACACACACACACACACACACACACACACACACACACACACACACACACACGATGCCCAAGGAGGAAATAATTGGCCTTAAACACATTTGTAGCCATTAATTTTTAAAAGTAATTTATTTCTTGGGGCACCTGGGTGGCTCAGTCGTTGGGCGTCTGCCTTTGACTCAGGTCACAGTCCCAGGGTACTGGGATCGAGCCCCGCATTGGGCTCCATCCCAGGGTCCTGGCATCGGGCTCCCTGCTCAGCGGGAGGCCAGCTTCTCCCTCCTCCACTCCCGCTGCTGTGTTCCCTCTTTTGCTGTGTCTCTCTGTGTCAAATAAATAAATAAAATCTTTTAAAAAAAGGCAATTTATTTCTTTAGGGCCAGCAAAGTAAAACAGTAGTTCTAGAAATCTCAAAGTGAGATACTGATTTGGTGAATATGTTGCCTGAACCAAAAAAAATCAGGACACATGGTCTGACTATTCAAATAGGAGAAATGGAAATAACTATTTGAAGATAGAACTGTCCAAAAAGGAAAATTTACCTCTATTATTGGTCTAAAAGAGACTAGGAGAACTAAAAGCCTTAAAATGCCATCTACAGATAAAATGTAATTATTCTCCCTGGCAAGAAGAAAATGTTTAGTCATAGCAACAGAAATAGCTAGAAAGGAAACTACAATTGGGCATCATTACGGGACTTCTTCTCAGCCCCATTAGTAAACAGACCACTTAGACTAGGGAATAAAGAGTTACCAGCCAGGATATTAACTGTAAGAGCTTATCCAGAAATAATATGATGTCTGGTATTTGCTTCAAAATAATACAGGAGAAAAGGGAGTGTGTGAATTTGAAGCCAGAGTGGCCTTGGGTTGATAACTGTTGCATGTAGGTGATGGGTATGTGGGGATTCATTATACTAGGATCTCCATGTTAGATATTTAAATTTTTCCGTAATAAAAAGTAAAAAAGCAAAACAAAGAAAGACATTCTAGGCATGACAGAGTCTTTGTTTTTTGAGGTCACCTGGCTATTTTTAAGGTCTTTTAAAAAAATGTATTCGGGACTAGTACATATGGGTGTGGATTGTTGCCAAGCACAAGCAGAAGGGGAGAGAAAAATAGGGACTGATTAAAACATTTATTTCACCCTTGAAGAGGAGCCCTGATCATCTACTCTGTAAATGTGTGGCTGAGGACAGCTCCCAAAACGGGTTGGAAAAATAAAATAAAATATATCTGAGTTTTAAAAATAAAGGATATCCAAGTAGCTTGGACATGAGGATGTTTTCCTGCCTTTTAAGGTAATATGGGAGAGTTGTTTTGGCTTTTTCATGACATCCTGTGGAGGCCTGCTGAAACACTTCAGGAGATAACAGATTGTTCGCTTTCACAAATATGCCAGGAGAAAAGAAAGCCTTTACTTAAATGTTCCAGGCCTTTCGGGGGATATGCTGACTCCCTCCGTACGTTGATAGCATGTATGAATTTGTTTTGTGGGAGAGCATCTTGCCCTATTTTTACATGTTGGAATACTTGGCCAAATTTTCTCTAAAAATTACCTGCATCGGGGTTAACCTTTCTAATTTTGCAGATTTGGTCATCCAATTCAACAATGTAAATGGTTTGACAGCCTTTGTTATTGTGTCCTGAAAAAGGCAATGAATAATGAGCTCCCAGGGTGTCACTGAAGGTTATTCGCACTTGCTAATGATTAACCACCCATGGCTCCTGGCCCGCAGAGCCAGACTTAAAGGCCCCAAATACAACTTCAAACTCCTATTTTAGATCCCTGCTTATTTTTATATAGGATCTTCAAAAATCCCCTCTAACTCAAACCAGAACGAAACCTCAGTGTCCAATAAATGGGGATTGGTACATAAATTATATCCCCAGTTGCAATGGACTATTATTTGGTCATTAAAAATGATCATGGCAGACATACCTTACAAGAAATGTTAAAAGAAGTTCTTAAGAGAAAAGGAAAATAATACAGGTCAGAAACTCAGACCTACATAAAGGAAGAGCACAGAAGGAGTAAGTGAAGGTAAAATAAAAGTATGTAGGCCCCCTGCACCCACCTATGATGGGATACTTGCCTCTCTCTCTTCTCAGGCTTGTCCTAAAAAATTACAAGATGAAAAAAAGTAAAAGCCCCTTTATTATGCATCTTATTCCCTTCTTTTTCTTCCTTCAAAAGTAGCCATTGTGAATATTTCCTTGAGTTAATATTTGAGTTTCATTCCAAAAAATATAGGCATAAAATATTTTACACAAAAGGGATAATTGTTCTGTACCTTGCTTTAAAAAACCTTATCACTATATATTATTAATCTTTAATATATTATTAACCTTATCAATATATATTATTAATCAGTCTAATTTACTATTTTTGTTGTAATGACTGCTACATAAGGTTTCCATGGTTTGTTTTTTTTTAAGATTTTATTTATTTATTTGACACAGAGAGACACAGTGAGAGAGGGAACACAAGCAGGGGGAGTGGGAGAGGGAGAAGCAGGCTTCCCGCCGAGCAGGGAGCCCGATGCGGGGCTCGATCCCAGCACCCCGGGACCATGACCTGAGCCGAAGGCAGACGCCTAACGACTGAGCCACCCAGGCGCCCCGTTGCCCAACTTTTTAAACAGAGTTCTTCTTTCCTATGGTCTGTAGGAGTTCTTCATAAATTAGATAAATTGGTCTTATGCCTGACATAGGCTGCAAATATCTTTTTCCCATTTTCTTTGCTTTTGGAAAATTTAAAGTGTTTTCCCTCAAACATAAGTTCTTTGAAAACACAAAATGTTTATAAATGTTTATATCTTTTATTGTCTCTTGATTGTATGTCCTGATTAGAGAGGCCTCCCTCACTCCCAAGATCATATTTTTTTTTTAAAGATTTTATTTATTTATTTGAGAGAAAGAGTGAGAGAGAGAGCACGAGAGGGAAGAGGGTCAGAGGGAGAAGCAGACTCCCCGCCGAGCAGGGAGCCCGATGTGGGACTCGATCCCGGGACTCCAGGATCATGACCTGAGCCGAAGGCAGTCGCTTAACCAACTAAGCCACCCAGGCACCCCCCAAGATCATATTTATGTTTTCTTCCAGAACAGGTTGTGTCAACCTTAGCACTCCAGGCTCCGTGAGCAGGGTAACTTTCGCTGCGGTCTGGCCGGGCATGGTAGAACGCTTAGCGGCATCCCTGGCCTCTATCCACTAGATGCCAGTAGCATCCCCCTCCTCTCCAGTTAAGCTCACCAAAAATGTTTCCAGAGATTGTCAAATGTCTCCTGGGAGGAAAAATCGCCACACACACTGTGCTTGGAGAATCACTGTTCTAGAACATGCGTAGGTGCCTTTTTAATTACCTTAACATTTTAATCTTTATTTTATTTATTTATTTATTATTATTTTATTTTATTTATTTATTTTTAAAGATTTTATTTATTTATTTGACAGAGAGAGACACAGCAAGAGAGGGAACATAAGCAAGGGGAGCGAGAGAGGGAGAAGCAGGCTTCCCACCGAACAGGGAGCCCGATGCGGGGCTCGATCCCAGGACGCTGGGATCGTGACCTGAGCCGAAGGCAGACGCTTAACGACTGAGCCACCCAGGCGCCCTATTTATTATTATTTTAAAGATTTTGTTTTTACGTAATCGCCACAGCCAACATGGGGCTCGAACCCACAGCCCCGAGATCAAGAGTCACATGCTCTATTGACTGAGCCAGTCAGGCGCCCCAACATTTTAATCTTTGATTCAGGTGAATTTTATTTTTGTTAAAGAAGTGAGATTGAGATCCGGCTTCATTTTTAACTAAGAGTAGTCAATTGTCCCAATTGAGCTTATCCCTGATCTGAAAAGACACCTTTGCCAAAAGTCTAAGTCTCCATATATATTCTAATGTGTCTCATTGTTCTTTGTTTTCTCTTCCTTTTCTCTCAGTACAAAACTTTTACATTTTAATTATTATCAACTTCTAAATATAGTTTAGGGGTCCCTGGCTGGCTCAGTCAGTGGGACACCCTTGGTGTCGGGGTGGTAAGTATGAGCCCCACACTGGGTGAAGAGTTTACTTAAAAATAAAACCTTTAAAAAAATAATATACTCTGATACTTGGAGGGGCTTCCCCTGCTGTCTTTCATCCCCTACTTTTCTCTTTTAGAATTTCCCTGCCTATTGTGAGCTCTTTAATTTTGATGAACTGTGGCAATTTTTAAAAATCCTGTTGGTATTTTAATGGAAATTGCTTTAAATTTAAAGATTGATTTGGGGAAAATAAACATCTTTATGCTTTCACTATTGAATCTTGCTAGAAAGAATAAATTACATTTTTTATTTTACTTAAGTCTTCCTTTATGTCCCTCAGTAGGGTTTTAAAGTTTCCTTCATAAAACTTGCACATATTTCTTGTTAAATTTATTCCTAGATATTTCATCATTTTATTGCGATTATAAATGGGTCCTCCACAGCGTTGGGAAGAGGTAATGGTGATAAATGGAAACACATGAATGAATTAACCCTTTGACGGAAGGAGGAGAAAGGGAGTAAGTTAAAAACGGGGATGATATTCTGAAAGTCTTATTCTTACTGCATAAATATGGTACTTATTCCAAATGACACATATTTTTTAAAAACGGACACGTCGCCTCCCTGCATTCATTATTGGTTCACCTAACCTTGTTCCCTCAACGTTAATTCACTCTTTTTATTTCTTTGTCAGATGAGCAAAAGCAGACTGTTTCTTACTTACCCTTCTAAAAAAAGAAGAAAGAACAGGAAAACAACAAATAAATAGAATATTTGACACAAGTCATGAATAGGAAAAAGAATTAAAAATTGCCAATAAATACATTAAAATGTGCTCACCTTCTCAAACAAAGAAATGTGAACCTTACAAAAATTAGGTGCCGTTTATTGGCCCAGGTGATTGACAAATATGAAACTGATTGTGAATATGCGGTATTAGTGAGGGCGTAGAGCAAGAGGGTTTCTCACATACTTTTGGTGGGATTTTATTTTTTTATTTTTTTATTTTTTAAAGATTTTATTTATTTATTTGAGAGAGAGAGAATGAGAGATAGAGAGCACGAGAGGGAAGAGGGTCAGAGGGAGAAGCAGACTCCCTGCTGAGCAGGGAGCCCGATGCGGGACTCGATTCCGCGACTCCAGGATCATGACCTGAGCCGAAGGCAGTCACTTAACCAACTGAGCCACCCAGGCGCCCCTGGTGGGATTTTAAATAGGTAAGATGATTTAGAGGGCCATTTGGCAATATCTATGAAAATTCTGAACACACATACCTTTAACCCAGCCATTCCACTTCCCAGGGACCCTACAAATGTACTCAAGCCCCCAAAAATCTGCATAGAAGCTGACATTCTGCTGAGACACACTAGTTTACAATCAGGAGGAGCTCCTTCAATTTGGATGGTGACCCCAATGTTCTCTCAATTGTTAAGTATTTCAGATATAATTGGACTATTTTTTTGTGCTTAGTTACAAACTAGAAACTACTTAAATACTCATCACTAAGCAAATTGTTACATAAGTGAAAAAAGCAAATTGCAGAATATCATTATCAGTGAAAAAAGCAAATTGCAGAATATCCTGTCAGAGTGACAGGATAAATTATTCAACCTCCCTAGACTCTGAAAACTTCATTTGTCAGATGCGGTAATAAGGAATACTTCTTAGGGTTGTTTTCAGGAATAAATAAGACTAAATAAGTGAAGTGTTGGACACTGCCTGGAATGTTATATTCAACAAATGATTGTATTCTTTTTATTAATGATTCTTATGCTCTCATCTTTTTTTTTTTTTCAAGTAAGCACTATACCACCTATACGCCTAGGTGGCTCAGTCCTTAAG
Source organism: Zalophus californianus (assembly GCF_009762305.2). Classification (NCBI taxonomy): domain Eukaryota; kingdom Metazoa; phylum Chordata; class Mammalia; order Carnivora; family Otariidae; genus Zalophus; species Zalophus californianus. Next base: position 40,662,901 of record NC_045608.1, on the reverse strand, counting down.
TGCCTGCCTTTGGCTCAGGTCATGATCCTGCCAGGGTCCTGGGATTGAGCCCCACATCGGGCTCTGCTCAGCAGGGAGCCTGCTTCTCCCTCTCCCACTCCCCCTGCTTGTGTTCCCTCTCTCGCTGTGTCTCTCTCTGTCAAATAAATAAATAAAAATCTTAAAAAAAAAAAGTAAGCTCTATACCCCACGTGGGGCTTGAACTCACGACCCTAAGATCAGGAGTCACATGGTCTACCTACTGAGCCAGCCAGGCGCATCCCCTTACAGTCTCATTTTCATGCATTATTTTGTTTAATAAATATTTATTGAGTATCTATGATGTGTGAGGCATTCTGCTAAGTGCATGAAGATTTAATAATGATCATACATTTTATTTAGGAGGGGAGTCAAAGGAAAACAAGTTAACAGTCAAATAAGCAAAATAATTAAAAATTGTGGCTATGGAAGAAATAAAGGGTTGAGCTAGACCGGTGGTTCTCAACCAGAGGTAACCCCTGCCTCCCGCCCCCTCCCCCCCCCCCCACACACACCATTTCTATCCCCTCTGGAGGACATCTGGCAATGTCTAGAGATGTTTTTATTTGTCACAACTTGGTAGAGAGGGTACTACTGGCAAGTATCGGTTACCAGCCATGGATGCTGATAAATATTGCACAGGACAGCCCCTCCAACAAAGAATTAGCCAGCCCCAAATGTGAATAGGGCTGTAGCTGAGAAACCCTGAGCTAGATGGTGGGGGCGGGGGGGAGTACATGAATTTAGGTCAGGAGGTCACAGAGACTTCTCTGGAGTGACATTTAGGCCAAATTTTGACTAATGAAAAAGAGCCAGACTTGCAGCAAGTGGTGTGGGTCCATCCTGGGCACAGCGGACTTGAAAACAACAATAACAATGAAAAATCCCTTACATTAGTGTGTAGTATACATAGGCCCCTACGGAGAGCAAAGGGGGCAAATTAAGAGCTCTTTCATGTTTCACTGTGTATGGCTGTCTTGTTGAATTTTGGAGAATAGTTTTTTTCTTCTTTTTAAATTTAAAATGGGGAAGGGGGAATACAAAAAGCAGGCAGATTGGAAGACAGCCTCTTGTAAAACTACAGAGGGAGATCTTAGAGTATGCCCCACCTGTTCAGGAGGCCCTGGTGTATCATCTGTGGTTAGTCTCTGCTCTTAACCACCTTCTAAATCCAATGGACTTTCCCCCAAAGAATGACAGAGATCACCTGATTTAAAGCCAAATATCTATGTCCAATACTTGGTTTTATACCTTTTTGTTTCATTATATTTGATGTGTTATTTATCTTGATTTTAAGGGGGAAAAATAGCCCACCTTACAGTTTGTGTATTTAAATAAGTGTTTCATAAACTGGAAAACACAATATAGATACACACTGTTGCGAATAAAAGGGAAGAGGCTGTGCTCAACTAATAAATCTTTTTGCTCTGTTCCATTGATTCTAAACCCCCTCTAGGTAAAGAGCAATGAGGACTGGACTAGAGAGGGCAAAAGCCTGGGAAAGGAAGTGCAGGCCAGGAGGAAAGTGATTACAAACAAAAGTAGTAGCCCCAGTTACATTATTCATGCAACTAAGCAGAGGAGAGTAATCCGGGTGGATAAAATCACCACAAGATGGTTGTTGTAGCCCAAGCCCTTGGAAAGACAATGGCCAGCTTCTCCTCAAGCAGCTGAAGACCCTCTGACCTGAGATGTGAAAAGATGATTATGGAATCCTCCCGCACTGTTTGGAGCCCGGCAGTCTGCATATTTTATAAAAGTATCTGTTCCCCAGAGACTGGAAGCCAAAGGGATCCAGCAACTGTGTGAGTCATCATTCTTGCTGGAGGGAAATCATGCTTAATCAGTGGTGGTCCAGGAGATGAATGAAATAAATACACTCTCTGATCACCTGACAGACCTGGCATATATATAAAAAATAACTGCACCGGGGTGCCTGGGTGGCTCAGTCGTTAGGTCATGATCCCAGTGTCCTGGTATCTAGCCCCACATCGGGCTCCCTGCTCAGCGGGAAGCCTGCTTCTCCCTCTCCCGCTCCCCCTGCTTGTGTTCCCTCTCTCGCTGTGTCTCTCTCTGTCAAATAAATAAATAAAATCTTAAAAAAAAAAAAATAACTGCACCTATCGACACACTTTCCTGGCTTATTTACCTTTCTTTTTTTCAAGATTTTATTTCTATATTTGACAGAGAGAGAGCACAAGCAGGGGGAGTGGGAGAGGGAAGGGTAAGCTTCCCGCGGAGCAGGGAGCCCGATGCGGAGCAGGGAGCCCGATGCGGGGCTCGATCCCAGGACCGCGGGATCATGACCTGAGCCTAAGGCAGACGCTTAACGACCGAACCACCCAGGCGCCCCTGCTTTTCTATGTTTCTTGTTGACTTTTTGCCTGGGAAGGGTTTGCAGGCTTTGAAAAGTAACTTAACTTACACAACTCTGTGTCTTTTCTTGGCCTTGAGGCAGCGTCAAAAGATGACACCAAATGGAACTATGTGTGCCTAGAGGGAAAAAATAAATAATGGTGAAAAATGTTTATCAGCAGCCTTCTCCAGCACCAAGCACTTTCTCACTTTTACTCACGTAATTTCCCAATTTAACATTCATATGAATTCAGCAAATAATATGTAGCAAAAGTGAATCCATAGCATTTCTTTTAGCACTGGAAGGAAACCCAAAAGTCATTAAATCAGTTTAATCGAGAAGCCCAGCCTAGGACATTAGGGGACTGACAGAGCCAGAAATGAAACTTGTTTTTCCACCTTGAAAAAAGCAAATAAAAAATATCCTAAGCAATTGCTGGTTTTTCGAGCCCACTCTCTCGGGTTGTTTTTCTTCCCTGTTATGCAGACTCCAGGCACTTTCTTCCCAGAGTGCAACACAATCCAAAGCTCCAAACAAGTTTGGGACCAGCCTTGGGTAGGGGTAGGGGTAGGGGTGGGGGTGGGAGAGCCATCACACAGAGTGGTGCCGGTGTTCCTCTTTGGTGCATCTCGCCAGATTTAATGCAGCTTTGATATGATTCGCTCGAGCAAAAGGTGAGCACTCGCCGGATCAAGCGGACCCTCCAGCAAGAGAGTTTAAAGTTCGACTGTTTTCCTCCTCGCAATTTGAAAGAGATTTCTAATTCTCCCCGCCCCTCCCCCTCCCCCTGTAAAGTTTGTTTTCTAGCTATAAAGTCGCTTCAACTCTCGGTTTCCATCCCGGTTGCCTGAGAATCGCAGGAATTGGCCAAGTTCACTTACACGAAGAAAAAGATACCTTTGTGTACCTAATGAGAGCCACCGCGTGGCCAAGGATAACCACGCAGAAGGAAACATTTTTGTCTCGGGCTTCTGTAAACGGGCAGGGGGAGGGTTAAGCCGACCCGAAGGCGTGTTTTGTGGAGTGGCTTCGAAAGCGGCCGAGGCAGCCGAAGCAGCTTTCGAAGTTAGCAAACAAAGCGTCTCCCCAGTAACCGCCCGGTTCCAGACGAGGCTCCTGCCACTCAGACCGCGGAGTCGCAGCGTCGGCCGGCCCCCGGCTCCTCCTCCCTGCGTCTCTCTTCCCTCCTCCCAGTTCCCCAACGGATACGAGCCACCAATCCCCGCAACAAACAACCCTTCAAATGCAAGAGTGCCGCGGCCCTCTAACGGGCGGCCCCCCACCCCCACCCCGCCCCACATCTGTCCTGCACTCGGGCGCAGCAGCTGATTCATCTCCAGCCAGGCCCGGGGAAGGAACTGCGCTCCAGCAAGTTGCAGGGTAGCTTCCAGGCTGGTGGTTTCCCCTAGGACCATGTTTCCCCCCCTTTGCCGTTTTAGATGTGTGTTCTTTTAGGTGCCGAGCAGTCGGCAAACCACAGAAGAAAAAAATTGTAAGGCTGCTGCCTTATTAGTATGACGCTTTTTTCCTTGTTTATTCATTTTAAGTTCTGTAATTGGTAAAACCACCCAAGCTTTGTAAACTCTGGCCTTAATTCACTCGCGAGGCTGGGGTGTCTTTTTTTGGGAGGGCGAGTGGGTGGGAGGCTGGCTTTAATTTTCAGTGTAATCCTAAAACAGAGGCTCCAAAGTCTAGTTAGTCATCGTTTGGCTGCCTTAGTCCTCTTCGGGTTTAACCTTATTTCCACGGAGCTTTTCCTGCCGGCTTCTCCATCGAAGTTACAAAACAAAAACAGCACAGAGCCGAAACTGGAGGCAGACTCGGGCGCTGACGTCTCTACTAGGCTTATTTACGGTTTGGCTTTTTTTTTTTTTTTAAAGTGATGGGGAAAGTCTTACAGCGGCATGCGACAGTTCGTTTACTTCAAAACAACGGGACACACACGCGAAAACTAGACCCAGCGGAGAGGGCGGGGAGGGGGCAGGCGTTTCTTGAAATCAGCCAAACAGCATCTGGTCTTTTAAAAGGGTAATCTCATCAAGGAACTCCTGTTGGAGCCCTAACTCTCAACCAAAATAAACCAACAGGAACATGTGTTTACTCAATGGGTAGTTTCTGTTTGAAATACCTGAGGGGAGAAGGGGTCCCCTAACAGGGCTTAAGTCCTAAAAGTAGACTGTTTCCCGACAGATGAGCAGCCCCAGTGTGGTCGCCCCCTTTCCTTAAAGGCGGCAGCCGCCTGGGTCCGAGGGTGGGGGTTTCAGGCCGAGTTTTTGCAGTGCGGCGGGCGCGCGCCCGGGCAGTCCCCAGGCTGAGACTTTTTTAAAGAGCATGTGAGCATGACAAGTGTCTGTCCGCAACGTGTTAGATTTTGAAACTGCCTTGCAATCCAGTCCGGAACTCACAGCCTTAGCCCGAGGTAACAGACATTTGCCTGGGGTGTCTGTGTCTCACTCTCCTCCCCCAAACGCCCCCACCCACCCACTGCCGTCCGGGTTGGAGGAAGACCCCCGGGAAGGGCAGGGTGCGACGAGCCGCACCCGCGTGTCAATGGCAGCCGCGCATTCTGGAAGAAGTTGGTTCTTGTTCTGAATACTTTTCCTACGGTGCCCCGCCCCTTGAATCAGAAGCAGCTGTCTTCTCCTGCGGCTAGAGCCGGGACTGTGGAGTTTGGGGCAGCTGTCAAAAACGAGAGGGGAGCCTTTTCTTCCCCGGGGTGGAGGAGGGGGCAGCCTTTTTCCATCTGTTGCAATTTCCTAACCAAACGCACCCTCGCCAGCCGGAGGAAGAAAGGCCCAAAGGAGAAGCCCGGGCGCCCGGCTGGTGTCGCTGCCGCCGCGGAGCGAGGGATGCGGGCGGCGTGCGCGCAGCAGGGAGGAAGGATCGGGTTTCTGGGCCCAGCCGCCCTCACGAGGGACGGGTGACAGCGGCCGGAGAGGCGCGGAGTGAGGCAGCGCGGCCCGAGCGCTCGGTGCTGTCCTCCCCAACTGGAAGGTGCGGGGGAGGGGCGGAGGAGCGGCGGGGCGGGCGGGGGACGGGGCGGGCGGCTGGGGGCGGAGGCAGGACCTCCTGTACCTTCCCTCTTCGCCTCTCTCACTCTGACAGCGCCGAGGTACGACGAGGAGGAGCGGGGAACAAAGGAGAGGAGTGGGGAGGGGAGCGAGTTGGGCGAGGGAGAGTCCCCAAGCCGGCTGCCAGAAGATCCCGGCAGGAGGAAGCCCAAGTGTCACTTGAATTCCACCCAAGGAGCGGGCGCCTGGGATCCGAGCGCCTTGATTAGCAATAACGGCTGGAGCGCGTCCTAAAGTTACGGGAGAGTCGGTCCGGAAGGAGGACAATCGCGCGCCCCCCTCGCCCCCGCTCCTGGCCCCTCGAGACCCCAGCATCGCCTCGCGCTGGAAGGGGACCTCCAGAATGAAAAGCAAGAAAGGTAAGGCTTGACGGGCTGTGCCCGCCGTGGGCGCGGGTCCCGGGGAAACGTGCTCGCCGGGCCCCACCGGGCCCCTTCGGGCTTGGCGCAAGAGTGACTTAGTGGACTTTTCAGCCCGGGGCTCTCAGGCAGGAACCGCCGCGGTTCTCTTTGTTGAGGCTGCGTCTGAAATGGCAGTTGCTGTTTTCCTTCTAGACACAACACGAGGGGCTGTTGTGGGGAGACGGGCCTGTCCACGCTGCTGGCACGTTGTCAAGAAACACGCTCAGCGCCTTGTTTGTGCGCCTCCAAGTTTCATTGTCTCAGCGGACACCCCACGCCCCGCGGAGCCGCCGCGTGGCTTCTCGCTTGTTCTTGCGGGCGGAGGTGTGGGCCGGGTCGGGGGGACCCCCGCCCCAATTCTCCCGGCCCGGACCGCGGAGCGGCGGCGCCTTTGTCTGAAAGTTGTGGTCCGGGCCCCCACTCCCTCCCAGCTGGGCCCGGGCACTCTCTTCGCTGGGGATGGGGTGTTTTCACAATCAAGGAATGCGACTCTGGCCCCCAAACCGCCCGAGGGTGTCGGTAGACTTGGAAAGGTAGACTTTTAAAAACTCCTAGGTTCTAAAAGTTTTCCCACGATGAATTTGGGGCAAGATGAAGAGTTAGGACTGACGGCGAGCAGCTTAAAGCGGCGTGTAGTCAGAATGAGTCCAAGTGTGACAAGCAGGGTTGGTTGTAACTGCACAGAGTGAGTCTGTCATTGTTTCCACGAAGCGTTCTGGAAGCGTTACAACTAAAACTTGCCGTCAGTCTGGTTTAAAAACAAAATACACAGAAAAAAAAAAAACCCACCGCCACGAAAGGTCAAAGAATGTTAACTCCCTTTTGAAGTTAACTTTTTGAGTCCCTGACTAGGAGGTACCCCGAACGTTCCGTGGTGAGCCAGAGTTGGCTTTTCTGTTGTGATTTATGTGGAGTGGTTCAAAACAGAAGTTAATCGCTCAGGGAAGCCAGCGCGGGGGCGGGGGGGGGGGGGGCGGCTGCTGCGCATGCCCAGGAGCGTCCCGGAGTTTTTGTAACCACATTCTTTCAGACTCGTCCAGCGGATACCGTCAAAACTCAATATTGTTAGTGGGGCAGCTTTCAACCCCAGAGGGTTCCTTCGGCCACGTTTTCACCTTGGAGTTCTGTTCCTTTCATTCTGGGCCGGTGGCTTCAAAACACGCGGAGCTTCTCAACCCATGCTTTCCCAGCGAGAGTAAAATTAAATGTCAACACCCGGGACATTCATAGTAGTTGGTGGTAGGACTCCCAGCGAACGCTCCCCCAAGGGACAGTGAGAACGTTGAGGGTTTAGAGGTTCGGATGTTTAAAAGGACTCGGTAACAAACGCGGGGAGCGCCCGGGGTGGCGTCTGGGAGGCTGTGTCACCTCGACGAGGACTGACGGGTCTAGATCCTTACTGGAAGACGTTCTCGCTCTCCTGGTGGAACTGACGGGGATCAGTTGGGGGTTTTGTTTTTGTAGAGTGGTTCTTGGGAGCCGAAACCAAAGCTGGGTTTCCGCCTGGGGCGGACTCCCCCCATTGTTCGGGCTCGGATGGGGAAAGCGCAGATCTGCCTCGCAGGTCCTCCCCCGCAGCCCCTCGGGTAAGCTCCCGCGGCTCTCCTCGTCCCCCTCCCCCACCGCCAGCGCCCCTCGCCCTTACCCGGAGTCCCCCTCGAGTACCTCCCGGTCTCCCTCTCCCCCCACCCCGCTCCCCCCCCCCAGTAGAGGAACTAGGCTGGGACCGGCCTGCCGCGGGGTGGGAATATTCGGGGTCAGCGGCCCCGGGCGCGCCGGGTAAGGTCCTGCCTGCTACCGAGCGCCGACTCATGGAAACAATGAAAGGTGACGTGTTGGAAGGGAAACTTTGCGACTGGTTCACAGTTTGTGCGGGGGAGCCGAGACTGCTGAGATTGCCCAGTTTCTTTCCCTTTTTAGGTTTTCCCGGTAAATCCTATTGAGGGTGGGCAGACCCCTCAGAATAAGGGGATGTTGAGATTCACAGCACCGTTTTCTAGTTTCTTCTTGTAATCTGAAACTCTTTTAAGTCCTCTAGTCGTGTAGTTGGAGGGGCGGATTTCAGTTGAGGCTGAGAAACTCGCAAGAACAAAAGCCTCCCTGGCTGTCCTCCCTCCCGGCCCCCTCCCTCTCCTCCTGTCCCCCTGCGTCCTGCCTCCCCGCCCCTTTCCTAAAACTACCTTGGAGGGGGCCCGCGTTCCGGGTCTGCTCAGCCAGGAGCCGGGAAGAAATCTGTCCTGCCTGGCTTGTGGAGTTGGACTATTGTCTTTTATAAAAAGTCTGTGAAAATCTTTTCAGGTTTTCTTGGAGACAAAAGTACTTTAAACTCAGTTGCAGGGCCCGAGATTTGGTAACCCTGGTTTGTGATAATAGTGTCTTGTCTTTAGAAAGCTGAGGATTTCAAAATGTTCTCACCCCTCGAATGGCTTTAAAACAAGCAGAGAAGATTCAGTGAGGAATATCCCCGACGTCTTTTTACTCCTAGTCTCTGACAGTTTGGAATTCTTGCTTTAGAACTACTCTCCAGCTGGGCCCAGCCAAGCGCACCTTGGAGTTTGTGCCTGGGGTGTTAACTACGATTCCCGTGACATCTCCTGAGATACTCTAATCAGGAAACTTGTTAGGTTTCCATTTTTCCTAATTGTATACTTAAACTTTTCCTTCGATTATTCCTATTTCTAGATCCTTCTCTGGCATCTTCCAGATATTTTTAAAAAGTCCCAACTTTAACAACCACGATCTCTGGCCTTCCCTCGCCACCCCCAACCCCAGGTCCTATTAAGAAAAGATTGATTTTTCGCGCTGTGGGATCCATAGGCCATCTTGTGGCTTTCTGAACATTTCCTTGTATGTGGATGGAGTAAGAGGCTTGTGATCCCCCTCCCCCACCACCACATTTTTTAAAGTGTAAGCAGAGCAGGACCTTTGGAAACAAGTGGTAACCGGGAAACTTTTCAAAAGCTGTTACAATAGGAAATGAGTAACGTGGAAAAGTCTTTTTGTTTTTCCAAGTTGAGCCACAATCCGGAGGGAGAGTTTTAATGAAAACAGTCCTGACAGCAGCAAACGTGGTTTGCTGCAGTGAAGTATCAGCTGGTGTGGCCAAGGAACTTGAAGTCTTAACTTCCTGTTACTTCAGCTTTTGTGCACATATTGGAAATATTTGTTAAGAGGTCCAGAGGCCTGGCATTCATTTATTTAAATGAACTGAGAACACAGTAAAGTCACACACTGCAGTTTAGTGTTGCTTAACTGAAACCTGCTTTTGTGTGTCACTAACCTATTCTGAAAGATCAGGCTTCTTGTCAAACTGAGCAAGCAGATCAAAGGGCAGGCTTCAGGGGTTTTTTTGTTTGTTTGTCTCAAACTCTTTGTTATTATCAACTTACAGTTGGGAATTCACTGTTTGTTCACTGAGGAAATTTTCACACTTTTCTAGTTTAAAGGTGGGGGAGGGGGATTATAGCCTCGAGAAGAATGTCTGGCTTTTCAGACATTGAAGAGTTTAAACAAATTGCTTTATTCAAATTTGCCTTAGTCATTCAATTACTTGACACATTTTTTTAAAAGTTAGATTTCTTTATTTATTAACATAAATGTAAAACAGGAACTCATTTCTAATTTCTTAAGGTATCTATTAATAGTTCTTTACCCAAATTTCAATATAGGTTTTAAAAGTTTCTCATCTATTCTACAGCGAAAGCAGTTTCAGTTTTAAATGTGCCTCTTTTTTTTAACTTTTTTTTTTTTTAAGCAGTTTAATGAAAACTTCTGGGAAAGGGAACATCAAATACATGGCGGTTAAAACTTCGGATTCTTGTGCTGTTTATTGATGGCTGTTTGTTAAGCCTTGAGCTAAAGTGAATTTGCAAGATCATCCTGCTCTTTTGTTAGAACTTGCTTTACTTTGTCTTTGGAAGGTTCTGCCTTTTCTGTGGACACTCCCTCCTGCACCATCTGCCCCCTGCAGTCCAAAACTAAAAATGTGTCCCCAAGTAAAGTCAGATTCAATTAACTGTGAGCTAGCTCATCAACAATCTTGGAATGAGTAGCTTTTTGAGTGTTAAAATGCTTTACAAGCATGGGTTAAAAAAATTTTTTTTAATGCATCGAATGGTTTATCACTATGTGGAATATTTCTCTTTTTATTTTTTATCAAGGTAAACCACTCTGAATTGCATCAACAAAGTTAAGAACTTTCAATTTTCTTTCAATTTCATGTTATTTTAATTGTCTTTATATAGAAATACTTGGTATTTTCAAGCATGCGATAGTTTGTAATTCATTTACATTTTAAACATTCTAGATTGTCTTCAAAATAGAGAATATGTTCCTTCAGTCATTCAGAGTTGCCAGTTGTCCTTTTGAAAGGGGGGAGGGTTTGTAGCATTTGTAATTTAAATTTTTTAAAGTTCTCAAAATTATGTTTAAATGTTAAAGGAGCCAGGTCTGAATTTTTGTTGACCCCAGTCTATTATATGTGATGTAAATATTCTCTATGGCTGTGAATTCTTAAAATTTCTGGTAGGATTAAAGTACTTAAAGACAAAAGAGAGTTTCCTCTGGGGGGTGCATATTCAGTTTTCTTTGTCATGTAATAATTTAAGACTGAACTCTACTTCTTGGTATCTAGTATTCTAGATTCTGACTAAACTGCCAGTTGAAATTTATAGAAATTTAAAAAGTTTATTCAGTATTAGCATCTTTTGACCTCTTACTCAAGTATTAGGAGTAGAAAAATATTTTTGTGTAACGAAACTGAAAACTTCAGTGGTTGTTTGTATTTAGTAAAACGTGACCGGTAGTGTTGGCCATTAAAAGTAGGTGTCTAGTTTTTGAATAAATGTAGGTAGCAATGAGAAAGAAATGACCATGGAGTTGGCAGAAAAAATTGACATACATTTTACCTTTAGAAATCTCACTGGGTTGGGGCGCCTGGATGGCTCGGTCGGTTAAGTGTCGAACTCTTGGTTGCAGCTCAGCTCTCTATCTCAGGGTCGTGAGTTCAAGCCCTTCTTTCGGCTCCACACTGGATGTGGAGCTTACTTTAAAAATATATATATATAAACTGGGTTGTGTAATTTTCCCTCCTTATATAAGTGGGGAAAAATGTATGACTCTGCCCTTTTGTTTCCAGCTTTCAATGGAAGAAGGAGGCAGAGTAGCATTTAAAATGTACATTAGGACCCTTGGATTGTTTTTCCTAAATTAGCAATGACCTCAAAGAAAAGGTTGTTAGATACATTCCATGTGCTGTAGCACCTTTCCTGTTTCACATGTAACAAACTATTCACTTTGGGTGCAGCGTTGCCTCCCTGTGCTGCACTGGACTTTTCTGAGCATCACTCAAAAGGAATGTGAGAAGTTATATTCTACAGCAAAGTGGGTATGAAAGGGCTTCTGACAGTTGGTTGAGAATCTATAACATGCCACTGGTCAGATTACCCTTGAGACTTTGACATGTGGTTTGAACATCAAAATAGCAAACACTGGTCCTTCGCTTGGCTCGCAGGAGTCAAGACAGTCTGGTTGCACGCTAAATGGTCGGAAGAGATAGCTGGGCATTCGGTGCTCCCCTGACAAAAGCCTTTGTCCTTGACCAGGTGTTGTTGCGGCATCAGGCAGTGAGACGGAGGATGATGATAACATGGACATCCCCCTGGACCTCTCCTCCTCTGCTGGTGCAGGCAAGAGAAGGCGAAGGGGCAACCTGCCCAAGGAGTCTGTTCAGATTCTCCGCGACTGGCTGTATGAGCACCGATACAATGCCTATCCCTCGGAGCAAGAGAAAGCATTACTGTCCCAACAGACACACCTGTCTACACTACAGGTAAGGAATAAGGACTCTGAGGTGTCTGCACGGGGCGTGGTTTCTTTTCCTTTCCGAAGACATTTTATATATAGCATTCTTGTTTATCAAATCATTAAATGCCACCCACTAAAAAAAAAAAAAAAAGAAGAATTTTCTCTTGCAAACTTTAAAGTACTAAAAGCTAATAACTGGCTATTTAGAGAAACAGAAACACTTGACAGTCATCTGTCAAATAGCATTTCCTTTAATGCCTAAAAGGGCCTTCTTTTATTCACCAAACATAAAGAGGAGGTTAAATCTTCCTCTGTTGCCCAGGAAACTGGTTTGATATTTAAACAAGGACAGACTTCAGTGAGGTAATTCATGTTATGTCTGTTGACACAGTCATTGGATTTGGGAAAAATCAGTAACTGGGAGGAGTGGCCCTTTTCATACAGGAAAAGTTCTCCTGTAGTTGGTTAATTTAAATGCTGGGGCAGTAGGTAATAGGTTAATAAGGGGGAGCGTTAAAGGGTAAACTTCCCTCCCTAAACTCATTTTCAGACATTTGAGAATTTTTATCCTTTTCTTCCTCCTGAAAAGGCTTAAGGATGATGAGATTAAAAAAAGGGAATTTGTATTAGAAGAGGAGGAGGTTTACGGCAGGAGATAGCTCTCTTTCTTGGCCGAGCTCGAATACCTTGAAATAACTTTGGAAGTTCCAATAAGCCCTTTCATGCCTTCTTTACTGCAAAGAGAGAGATCAATTAGGCATCCCACAGAAGGTTCTCAGAACGTGTCTGCCGAGTGTTGAAGCATACCCGTATGATTTCAGGTCTGTAACTGGTTCATCAACGCCCGCCGCAGGCTCCTCCCAGACATGCTGAGAAAAGATGGCAAAGATCCAAATCAGTTCACAATTTCCCGCCGTGGGGCCAAGATTTCTGAAGCTAGCTCTGTGGAGTCAGCCATGGGCATCAAAAACTTCATACCAGCTCTAGAGGAGAGCCCATTTCACTCCTGTACAGCTGGACCAAACCCAGCGCTGGGGAGGCCGCTGTCTCCCAAGCCGTCGTGCCCAGGATCGATATTGGCGCGTCCGTCAGTGATCTGTCATACCACTGTGACTGCCTTGAAAGACGGGCCTTTCCCTCTCTGCCAGCCGGTAGGTGTGGGACAGAACACAGACAGACAGCGGGTAGCGGCGGGCAGCTTCACAGACACCTCCCTCCTGTACCCGGAGGACTCGTGTAAATCTGGACCAAGTGCAAATCCACAGAGTGGTCTTTTCAACACTCCGCCCCCTACTCCGCCGGACCTCAACCAGGATTTTAGTGGATTTCAGCTTCTAGTGGATGTTGCACTCAAACGGGCTGCGGAGATGGAGCTTCAGGCTAAACTTACAGCTTAACCCATTTTCAAGAAGAAAAGTTTTCACAGGTGTTATGATTGTCGGGGTGATGGCAAGAGTCGAACTGCATTATTTTATATATTTTTTTATTAATATTTGCACATGGGATTGCTAAAGTGAAGCTTCCTGTTACTGAGAGGTCTTCAATGGAATACAGTCATTCCAAGAACTGCAAACTCAAAGCTACTGTAGAAACAAAGGGTTTTCTTTTTTAAATGTTTCTTGGTAGAGTATTCATAATGTGAGATGGTTCCCAAGATCATGTGATTATTTTTTTTCTCACTCTCTCCCCTTCCCTTTTTTTGTTCGTTTTTTTTTTTTCAGACTGTGCAATACTTAGAGAACCTATAGCATCTTCTCATTCCCATGTGGAACAGGATGCCCACATACTGTCTAATTAATAAATTTTCGATTTTTTTCAAACAAGTATGAATCTAGTTGATTGATCCCCCTTTTTTTCATGATGTAATAAAGTATTTTCTTTAAAATTTATTGTAATACAGAGTATTTTGTTGAGGGAGGCATTAAAAATGAGTAGGATTATAGCACCCAATGAGCAGGAAGTTGGGGGTAGGGTGGAGTGTGAGTTAGGGGGGTATCACGAGCTCTTTGAAGAACCGTGGACAACAAGCCAGTACTTATAAACAGGATGTGTGATATTTACTCTTGATAGGAGGCGTAAGCAGGCCCTTAAATCTTGACTTAAAACTGCATGACAAATTGAAATGATTCATTCTATCAGTGTTTAGCTAACCACCAAATCCCTTGGTGATCTGTCCTGCATATTTTAAGATATGGCCAGTGTTGAAAAAAGGTCTCAAAACACCTCATTAGGGCATAAGTTTTCAGAAGTAAACAACAACCCAAGGGGTCCCTCTGTATTCCCCTCTTTAACATCACCCTTTAAAAGAAACTTTATCAAGTGCTACAGTTACATTAGGCCTCTACATTCAAACACGGCCTGAATTTGTAAAGAAGTCACCTCTTAAAACATTTTCTAAAGTGATTAAAACAGTGGGGTTCTGTCTGCCATGGGATTCTTCATGTATTAGGTTTATTTTCTAAGGTCACAGTGGGTGAAAGCTGGTGCCATACACAAGTGGAGTTTGTTGGGATAGACAATTACTTACGAAGCCAGGATAGCCAGAAGGGAGTTGAGGGTGTTCCTTTCACTTACATGGTTGACCAGATTTGTCACATGCCACAAAACCATTCTTTGTAGTCATGCTTAGTGTGAGGTTTCTTTGTTATTACAGTCCTGTTCTTTCCAGCCCCACTCCAGCTAGGAACTGGCTGAGTTTGAGGCAATATCAGAGCTTTAGTACGGCTTAAAGAATGTAGAAAAATTCTTTCAAAATTAAGCTTGTCTAATTTTGTCAACTTCTTAGGAAAGTCCCTACTGTAGAAAGAGCTAAACTCAAAGTCTTGTAAATAGAAAAGCAACGCTGATAAGTAAAACGAAGAGGTGGACCTCAAGTACGTGAGGCAAAGGTGTGCTCTGGCCTGTGACGGGTACAGCGCCGAAGGGCATCTCAACCACAGGGTCACAGAAGTAGATATAAACCAGAAAAAGCAATAATAAAGTGAATAAAAGGAAAGACTATCAAATGTAAGTGAAATAAACAAAGATGACTAAGACTCATTACCTGCTCTAATAGCTAGATCAAAGACGAAAATTCTTTGAATAGAGATAAGGGAGACCTGTGAGTCCTGAAAGGCTTCCCTTGTTAAGAGGTTTCATTAATCGTACTAGCAGGGAGAGAGAAGGAGCCATTTGAGTGATTTTGAAAGAGAAATGTCAAGGGTCAAATGAAGCCCAAAGGTTTAAAACAAACAAAAAAAAGAGTTGTCCAAAATTACCTGTGTTGTTGTTGTTTTTTTTTTTTAATCTCTTGAGGTTGATACAGATCCTGGTTGATAATAACTGGTGTGTAATAAATGTAAACCATTAAAAAAAACCCAGGTAAATATAATTGGAACATGAAATGTAAAAGACCATATAACTATTCATATTGAAGCCAAATAGAAATGAATTTCGTGCTTAGTATTTACATGAACTCTTTTCACTTACTTTTAGCCCTGTGTTTTTGTGTTTAAAGTTCATCCCTTTTCGATAAGATACTGTTGGGTCTTGCTTTTTTATCTAGCCTAACAATCTTTGCCTTTTATTTGGTGTATATACTTGATTTATGTTTAATATAATTTTTTGTTTACTTTTTTTTAAGTTTTAGTTTTAATTCCAGTTAACATACAGTGTTATATATTTAACATAATTTTTGATATGTGTCTTTTTGGGTTTTTTTTCCCTCCTCTGCCTTCTTTCAGGTTAATTGAATATTTTTAGTGTTCGTTTTAATTTTTCTATTGGCTTATGAACTATACTTTCTTTTAATGGTTGTGCTAGGATGACAACATACATCTTAAATTTACAACAATCTAGGGTTAATATTTTACAACTTCATAAAATTATGGAACCTTGCAACAGTATAGTTCATTCATTCCCTTTGTTTTTTATATATGTTATAGTTAGATATATACTGAATCTAACTACAATGGTATAATTTTTGTTTTAAGCAAGTCCATGTCTCTTTAAAATAAAATTAAAAGAGGGGTGCCTGGGTGGCTCAGTCAGTTAAGCGACTGCCTTCGGCTCAGGTCATGATCCCAGGGTCCTGGGATCGAGCCCTGCATCGGGCTCCCTGCTCCGCGGGAGGCCTGCTTCTCCCTCTCCCACTCCCCCTGCTTGTGTTCCCTCTCTCGCTGTCTCTCTCTCTGTCAAATAAATAAATAAAATCTTTAAAAAAAAAATTAAAAGAGAATGTATATATAGTCTTTTATTTTTGTTAAATATTTATCATTTCTGGTGCTCTTCATTCCTTCTTGTGACTCCAAATGACATGTTATCATTTCTCTTCAGCTTAAAGAATTTCCTTGAGAATTGTGCAGGCCTGCCACTGACAAATCATCTGTTTTTGTTCATTGAAAATGATTTATTTTACTTTCATCTTTGAAGGACAGTTTCACTAAAGATAGAATTCTGGGTTGATGGTTTTTGCTTTTTGTTTTTTTTCCATCACTTTAAAGGCATTTGTTTTCTGGCTTCCATTGTTTGGGATGAGACATCAATTGTCTCATTGTTCTTTTGTATGTAATGTCTTTCTCTGGCTCTTTTTGGATTTCTGCAGTTGGACTATGATGTGCTTAGGTATGGTTTTCTTTGTATTGGTCCTGCTTGGGGTTGAACTTAACAGCATCTGTAAGTTGATGTTTTGTTTTTACCAAATTTGAGAGAATTTGGCCATTATTTAAATTTTGTTTTCTGCCTTCTTCTCTCTAGAACTTCCCTAGATTTATATTAGATCCCCTGACATTGTCCTACATGTCTCCAGGCTCTGTTTTTTGTCAATCTTGTTTATTTTTCAAATTGAATAACTTGTATTAAGTAATTTTTAAAAAAAGATTTTATTTATTTACTTGAAAAAAAGAGCACGGGTGAGGGTTGGGGAGCAGAGTCAGGGGGAGAAGCAGACTCTGCTGAGCAGGGAGCCTGACTCGGGGTTCGATCCCAGGACTCTGGGATCATGACCTGAGCCAAAGGCAGACACTTAACTGACTGAGCCAGCCAGGTGCCTCTGTATTAAGTAATTTTTAATTCACTAACTCCTCTTCTGTCTCTAATATGCTATTGAGCCCATCCAATGGATTTTCATTCAGTTATTATATTTTTTTTCAGTTATTATATTTTTTACATGTATCATTCCCATCTGGTTCTTTTTTTATTATTTCTATTTCTCTGTTGAGATTTCCCCATCAGTTTATTAATTACAAGTATATTTTCTTGTAAGCTGTTTACAATAGGTGTTTTAAGGTATTTGTCTATTAACATGTCATAATCAGTCAGTTTGACTGCACTTCGCTTCAGCAAGGGTCACATTATTTTTTTGCTTGTCTAGTGGTTTGTTTGTTTTTTTTTACTTTATGCTGGACATTATAGATGATATCTTAATAAGGATTCTGGATTCTGCTACATTCCTCTGAAGAGTGTTATTTTTGTTCTGGCAGGCAGTTCATTTGGCAGGACTGAAACTTCAAAATCTGTCTTCCCTGTCATAAATAGTAGCTCAAATGTCTGATCAGTTTTTTCAGTTTCCAGCTGTAGCCTTTTAGTGGGCCCACGGGGATCTCCCTGCACAAGCGGGCCAAGGATTTGGACAGAGTTTAGATTCAGAGTTAGGTTTGCTCCTTCTGCTGCTCCCTCCTTTGCAGGATTCCTCTCCTAACTTTCCATCTGCTCTGCCAACTCCAACTCTGTCCTTAATATCTCAGGTCGCTGAGGCTGCAGCTTTCTCCCACTCTAGTGAAGAAGAGAGCCCTCAAGCATCAAGCCACAACCTGTGCATCTTATTCCTGCAAGTTCCCTTCCTTTAATGGTAAACAACCCTCCAGTTTCTACCTGCTGCTGTTGGTCATTCTCCAGCCCTTCAAGTAGCTTTTTGTTTATTTTTTTGTTCACATTTTGTTATTATTACCTGTAGGGAAGTTAGTCTGAAAAGAAATGACTCCATCATTACTAGAAACTAGAATTTTACTATAGTTACTTTTAAATGCTAAATCACGAGTTCTCAACTTTACCTGCAAATTGGAATCCCCTGGAAAGCTTAAAAAAAAACAAAAACGGGTACCCAGGAGGCTCAATCGGTTAAGAGTCTGCCTTTGGCTCAGGTCATGGTCTCAGGGTCCTGGGATCAAATCCCATATTGGGCTCCCTGCTCAGCGGGGAATCTGCTTGTCCCTCTCACTCCCCCACTGTGCTCTCTCCCCTGTTTCTCTCTCTCTCTCTCAAATAAATAAAATCTTAAAAACAACAACATAAAACAAAAACAAAAACCCGTGACTTGGCTCATTAGCCAGTTTCTCTACATAAGTAGAAAACTAGGAGTTCTCTTCCATACCTTAAAAAAATTGTTTTTTTGCTTTTTGTTCAGGTATTAGACAATTTTTGTAAGAAATGTAATTTGGGGCCTCTGGGTGGATCGGTTGGTTAAGCGTCTACCTTTGGCTCAGGTCAGGATCCCAGGACTCAGGTCATGATCCCAGGGTCCTGGCAGCTGGCTCCCTACTCAGCAGGAAGCCTGTCTTTCTCTCTCTGACAAATAAATAAAATCTTAAAAAAAAAAGAAATAGCAATAATTTATGGTTGATGGTCACAGGAGGACCGCTAATAAATGAGGAAAGCATGACAAAGGATTTCATCAAATGTCAAGGAAATAGTTTTTGAATGAAATGTTTTATAGACATCAATAGAATGTACAACCTTTGAAGCGCTGTCTGGTTGACTTGCAAATGAAATGAAACTCCATGGTGGGAATTCACTCAGACTTGGAGAGAACATATATATAGACCAGACATTTAACTAAATAACATACAGGTGAGGAAAATGAAACCATAGAGGGGTTTCAAGATAAATTTTTGTTTTGAAATTTGATTTACTCAAATAATTCTGTGAAAAGTCAATGTGTTATCACATTAGTTAACATTACCCCCCCCCGCCAGCTTATGTGTATATTAAATCTCCACAATCTGGAACATTACTTATTTTAAATTCTCTAATCAACAGTCCTTCAAGTTGTAATGTTTTCTATAAATGTATCATCTGTAAACCCAATGTTGCAATGAAAAATGTGAGATTAGTTAGGAAAGGAAAAGAAACAATATTTATTGAACACTCTGTGATTTATTTTATTAGGATCATATTTATCGAACAGTTTATGTACATATCTCATTTAGTCCTCACAACCCTGGTGGGAGATGTTATTCCCATTCTGTGGCTAAGGAAACTGGGACTCATCCAAGTTCAAGTTATCTGTTGTTTCTGGCTAATAGAGCCTGTGTTCACTAGGCGATTCTGCAAGCTCCCACTCTTTCCACACACGATGCCTGAAATTAAACAACTTGGACCTGTCCCGTTTTTATCATACTGTTGTTCAACAAAGATTTGATGGTTGCTTTGGCAGATGATCATATATACAAGTTTTATTTTCTAAGTACCTCTATTTTTCTGCTATCAAACTCTGTGCTGTCCCCCATTGCTTTCCCCTTTGGCCACCTCTGCCTCTCAGGGAGACTTACAGGATCTGACACATCCTCTTGATTTCCTAAGTCCTAAGACTAGCCAGGGCCTGAAATAATGAACTCTCCAATGCCAAGAAATCTGTTTGGTAGCTTCTCTGTGTAAGTCTTAACATCTAATCTCTGATTCAGTGCATTTCATTTCCCTTTCTAAGTATCAGCTTTCTGAGCCTGCAACCTTGGGGCTACTACTTTTTTTTAGTACCTGTCTGTTTGGGGTGGTGTTTTGGTTTGTTTTTTGACCCAGAGAAACTTTAGACTTATCCTAGTGTCTGTAGTTATTCTGTGCTGCTCCTTTCAATTTCCTCCTTTATAAAAGTTAAGTCTTTGGGGAAACTGTTTTTTCCCAAATAGAGATGAGGGACTGTCCTGGGCCGAAGGCACAGCTTCAAGAAGTAATACATTTAAAAGGAGTGTGAAGATTTATGACAGTGCCTTTCCACTCGTCTCTCCTCCAACCCCAAAATATCACCTTTTTTTGAAACAAGGCCATGTAAGCTTATTAGAGCCAGAGGTCTTAAATGGTCTACACCAGGGGGCAAAGACCGGCTTTAAAATAAATACCTCCGAGCAAAGAAAGGAAAGCTGAGCATTATTTCCCTTTCAGAGACCTCAGATACAGCTGGGGGGAAAAATTTTTGTGCAGGTTCTCTAATGGACTGCAACCTCCAAGCTTGACTCAAAGGTTGACTTTATTTGGTGAAATGTGTTGCTATTTGCAGGCAGGTGCTGCCCTGCTTCACCAAGTCCGTGTTAACTTGAACCTGCAGAGGTACCTTTGATCAGCTCCCCGAGAACCTCACGAGCTTCCCGAGTTGGCTCCGGAAACATCAAAAGAACTGTAAAGCAGACTCTAATCTCAGCCTTCCTGTTTCTGTGTCTGCCCACTGGGTTCACATAACAGCATGTTTTCCTTGAAGGGTGTTTGCCACGATTAGACTGACTGTCACAAGGTCAAACCTGCTTCCAGGTACAGGGGGTGACTCCTTTTTGTAACTCAGTCTCTGCAAATGGAGAGTCAGGGAGGGTTCTGAGGCTCATTTGCAATGCCATGTATGTGATGATGTAAATCAGTGCCTGCTGGCCTGGTGCTGGAAGTAACTGGAAGGGGAACTCTGGTCGCCGTAAAGCAGCTAGGACGTGCAAACATATTCTGTCCATGGAGATGATCCCCAGACAGCAGGTCTGGGTGATATTAACTGGGCCTTCGACAGCTTGGGAACTTTGAGTTACAAACAGCAATGTCCCTTACCGAGGGATCCCGAGACATATTCAGACCTCAAGACTGTACCGCCAGCTCAAGAGTGAATGGTCAGATAACATCCAGTCTTCTTTTTTTAATTGGTCTCTCATCCTTTTGGCACTCAACTACAAGTCAATATGTGACCGTGGGCTCCATTTCTCTTTCAAAGCCCATACAATTTTGGCCGCCAAGATTTTGTCCCTCTGCATTTGGATTTATTTTTAATGCTTTTTTTTTTTTTTTTTGACATTGCATTGAGAGGTGTTTTAGAACAACTGGGGCCGGAGGTGAAAGACAATTGAACTTGTGAAGCTTCAGGGAAATTAGTTGGCATCTGGCTAAGCCTGGATATCACCTCTAAATCTGGTAAAAATACCTAAATTGGAAACCCTTTAAAAGTTTTAGAGCAAAGCAGACTGACCTACAAATACATGTGGTTGCTGCATGTTAGATAGATGGAACCTACCTCTACACAGCCACCATTACCTGGGTGGGGTTCAGAATCCTGCTTCCACATTGCCTCCGGGCAGGTGAATGCTCCTAATCCGGCTGCAGCCTTTGATCTTGTCCTGCCAGACCCAACCCTGCCTATTCTTCCCACCTCCTGGCTGCCTTTCTCCCTGTCTTAGAATAGCAGCAGGTCAGTTTCCTTTCCCCACTCTTCATGCTGTCTTCCTTCCTTCTCTCTTGTTATACGAGGAAGTGGTGTGAAAGTTTCAGAAATGGGTTGTAGGCTGGAGAGAGTGGTGGCCCTTCTGCTGAAGACAAGGTAATCCTCTCTCTCCCTCTTTCTCTGTCTCAAAGCTGTTTGAATTTTTACCAGAGCATCATTCTTGCAAAATTCAAAATAATACCAGTTTCTCTTTACTAAGCGGCTGACCATCCAGAGAGGTTTGCTTTCTCCTCCCTCTGGGGTCCCTTAAGAAAAACACTCTGAAGAGATCTCGTGTTGCCTTTTGTGATTCTGTTGTTGTTGTTCTTGTAAAAGATGTGAAATTCATGATGACCATGGAACAGAAACAGAGGTATACTTTTTCATTGTTTTCTTGGAGGCAGAAGGTCTTTTCTGGATCATTTAGATGAGACGCAAACACTGGGTTTGTCTCTTAACCTTTTCGAGTTACGTGATCTCTCCAAGCCTGAGTCCCCTCATCTCTCGTTTATCCTCTAGACAATATTTTTAAGATACCACAGTCAGTCTTTTACTAGAAATAATAACTGGTCGAATAGAACCTCATTTGTCTATTCTTGGGTGTATTCCTTTTGCTTCATTCCCTGGTTACTCAAGGACAATGTCTCTCCTTCAACTCTTCTATCTTTGCTCTTTGCTCTCCTTTTCTTTCTTTACCCCCTTTTTTTGTTTGCCAGCTTATCATAAAGGACATTATAAAGGATACAGATGAACAGCCAGGTGAAGGAGTAACGTTGGATGAGGTCCAGAAGGGGGCGGAATGCAGGAGCTTCCATCCCCACGGACCTGCAGGGGGCGGGGGCGCTACCATGTGCGCATGTCTTCACCAACCTACAGGCTTCTTGCCCCTTGTGACTTTGTGTTTTTTTTTTTTTTAAAGATTTTATTTATTTATTTGTGAGAGAGAGAATGAGAGACAGAGAGCATGAGAGGGAAGAGGGTCAGAGGGAGAGGCAGACCCCCTGCTGAGCAGGGAGCCCGATGTGGGACTCGATCCCAGGACTCCAGGATCATGACCTGAGCCGAAGGCAGTCACTTAACCAACTGAGCCACCCAGGCGCCCGCCCCTTGTGACTTTGATTCACAACTGAAGCTGCTGCCCGACCCGGGAGGAAGAGCACTGAGCTCTATTTCAGAAGAACTAAGTATTGTACTAGGCCAGCACAACACTGGCTTCTGGAAAGATGCTCTGCCCTGTCTCTGAGAGCACTGACTAAGGACTTAAGCAATAATACCTATAGATCTGATAACAATGTAGTTTTTTTGAAATCAATAAAAGGCCCACAAGATACTGATCATCATAGTATGAGTAAAAGATTGACTGTGTGACAGTGCAAATAAAAAGTTTGTGACTGGCGTCTCAAAATGATGAAATGTCTCTTTTCCTTGGGCGAAACTATCAAGGGGGATGATGCTGCTGTCCAGGGAGGAGAAAAGCCTACATTAAACTATTAAATTGGGGGATACCTGGGTGGTTCAGAAGGTTAAGCGTGTGCCTTTGGCTCAGGTCATGATCCCAGGGTCCTGGGATCAGCCCCGAATTAAGCCCAGCATGGGGCTCCTGGCTCAGCAGGGAGCCTGCTTCTGCCTCTTCCCCTGCTCGTGCTCTCTCTCTGTATCTCTCTGTCTCAAATGAATAAATAAAATCTTAAAAAAAAAAAAAAAGACTATTAAATTGGAAAGGCTGTTTTGTTTCTGGTAGCAGTGACGCAGCGGGGTGGGGGGGAGGGGAGGGAAGTGGGGGGAGACAGACTGGGCTGGTGCCCTGAGAGGGAGGTGGCGGTGAGCAGAGAGGGGCAGAGTGCCAGGCCTGCCCAGTTGCCCAGGTGCTATGTCCTCCCCTGGAGACAGAAGCGGGGAGGATCTCAAGGAGTTCCTGAAGACTACAGAGCTCCAGGAAAACCTGTGGTTGATTAGGAAAATGGCTGTAATTCTACACTTTGTGAGAAGTCAGAGGGGATTTGGAAACCAGATAGGAAAGAACCTTATGACTCCAGGGAATAAAAATGTGGCGCCTCTGGAAGTTAGGATGTAGTAGTTTTTTAAAATCTTTTTTTAAATTATTATTATTATTTTTTTAAGATTTGTTTATTTATTTGACAGAGAGAGACACAGCAAGAGAGGGAACACAAGCAGGGGGAGTGGGAGAGGGAGAAGCAGGCTTCCCGCGGAGCAGGGAGCCCGATGCGGGGCTCGATCCCAGGACTCAGGGATCATGACCTGAGCCCAAGGCAGACGCTCAACAACTGAGCCACCCAGGTGCCTCTGTAGTGGTTTTTTAAAAACTGAGCTGTCCCTTCAGAGTAGCTGGGCAAGCTGGGCAAGCTGGGCAACTGGTAAACTGTCGGCTTTCACGTTAAGGCTCTCTGAGGCCCGGGGACGCCTGGGTGGCTCAGATGGTTGAGCGTCTGCCTTCGGCTCAGGTCATGATCCCGGGATCCTGGGATCGAGCCCCACATCCGGCTCCCTGCTCCGCGGGGAGCCTGCCTCTCCCTCTCTCTCCACTGCTCCCCCTGCTTGTGCTCTCTCGCTCTCTATCAAATAAATAAATAAAAGCTTAAAAAAAAAAAAAAAGGCTCTCTGAAGCCGGGTGTAAACGTTACTTGAGAGAAAGGGAGCCGCGGCGCAGACAACTCGAGCACAGAGAATCTTACTTTGTGCTCAGGACTCCGTGATGCGAAGGTGGAGGGGCAGTGGTTGCGGGGGAGTGCAGAGTGCAGGAGCAGGCTGGCAGGAATAGCGCCCTGGGAAGTCAGGGAAAGAGATACCAGATTCTACTTTCCGCTGTGCTTTGGAATCTTCTGGCAGGGAGCTTTCAAATACAGATACCTGGGCTCCAGCCAGGGCCAGCCCCATAACTTGCAGGGCCCAGGGCAAAACACACGTGTGGGGCCCCTTCAAAGAACAAGAAAAAAAGTACCATGAAAGCTGCTAACATCTAATGCTTTTTCCTTTCTGTTGACCTGTCATGGTGTTTTCCATTTGCTATTTAATGTTGTTTTAAGTAAAGAAAAACTACAATTTTACATTATCAGCATGAATTTTTACTGCTCATCTTTATATCACGAATGCCAGTTTTAAATGGAAATATAAGAGCATGCAACATACACAGAATCATCCAAATCACACCGTTTCTGTTTCATAGCTTGTACATGATATATATTTTGCTGTAGCTAGAACAGAGGAAACGCTGTGTAGAAGTAACTAATCTCTTGTTTATTTGTTGTTTTTTCACTTCTTTTTTCTTTAAAGATTTTATTTATTTATTTGACAGAGAGAGAGAGAGCACAAGTAGGGAGAAGCAGGCTCCCTGCTGAGCAGGGAACCTGATGCGGGGCTCGATCCCAGGACCCTGGGATCATGACCTGAGCCGAAGGCAGCCGCTTAACCAACTGAGCCACCCAGGCGCACCATTGTTTTTTCACTTCTTAATATGCCCATGTCCTACCAACATTCTCTACCTTTGGCTTACTGAGCAAGGAAGGACTGAAAGGAGAAGGAACTATGTATGGGTCTCCCTTCCCTTCCCTTTCCTTTTATATCACCATCTTCAAAGTAAGTGGTTGACTGGGGCGCCTGAGTGGCTCAGTAGGTTAAGCATCTGACTCTTGGTTTTGGCTCCAGTCATGATCTCAGGGTCGTAAGATCGAGCCCTGCGTCAGGTTCTGGGTACAGTGCCCGGTCTGCTTGAGATTCTCTCCTTCTCCCTCTGCCCCTCCCCCCACTTGCATGCATGCTCTGTCTCTCTGTCTCTCTCTCTCTCAAATGAAATAAATAAATAAAATCTTGAAAGTAAGTTGTTGGCTAATATTGGGAAGTAACAAGAGCAAGAAAAACCCTGATAGCATTCCTTATTTTCATTCATGACTCTGAGAACGCCACTGCTTGCTTCGGGCTCGAATAGAAGGCATGGCTTCTTGAGGCGGGGAGTGCTCCTCCAGTTACTCAGTTGTAGACCTAGCACCTTACCTGCACCCACTTTGAGTCTCCCCGACCTCCTGCTATCTCCAGTGGGGATCCCCAGTGAGTCCACTGAAATCCTGTGCTCCTGGGGCATGGGGATTGCACACTCCATGAGAATGAGCCAGCAAGGACACAAGTGACACCTAATTCCTCTGCTTATGAACATCCACTGCTGTGCCATTGGACCTCACCTCCAAAACACAAATGCAGAGGTACAATTATTACAAATTTTAAGATGGTTGGGGTGCCTGGGTGGCTCGGTAGGTTAAGCATCTGCCTTCAGCTTAGGTCATGATCTCAGGGTCCTGGGATGGAGCCTGCCCTGCATTGGGCTCCCTGCTCAGCAGAGAGCCTGCTTCTCTTTCTCCCTCTGCTGCTCCCCCTGCTTGTGCTCTCTCTCTCTCTCTCTCTCAAATAAATAAATAAATAAAGTCTTAAAAAAAAAAGAATTAAAAGAATTTTAAGATGGTTATAACAGAGCATTTTTTTTTAAAGTTATTTTTTTAAAAGATTTTATTTATTTATTTGACAGAGAGGAAGACAGAGAGAGAGGGAACACAAGCAGGGGGCGTGGGGGAGGGAGAAGCAGGCTTCCCGCTGAGAAGGGAGCCCACTTCGGGCTCGATCCCAGGACCCCAGGACCATGACCTGAGCTGAAGGCTGATGCTTAACAGCTGGGCCACCCAGGTGCCCCTATAATAGAGCCTTAAACCAAGCACAGGGCTCTCCTGAACATGGAGCCCCCTGCAAGTGCATATTGCATGTTCACTTCCATATTTCCCACCCCATACTTTATTTCTAACTGGTAAGTTACCGGATTCTATGGCCCGGGCCTCTGAAATGAAGGCAAGGTGAGGGAACTGAGGAAGAGCCAGGCTCCATCAGTGTTGCTAAAGGTCTGGGTGAAGAGACAGAAGGAAAGGGAATTCTGGGTTCCCCTTCTTTTCCCCTTTCTTCTATGTCCTCATTGTGAGTGTATGTTGAAGGGTTCACTGCAACCAAGCCACAGACCAGCACTGGAGAAACTCCAAACAGGTGCCAACATTTTGTAACGCTAAGAATTAGAGAGAGATGGGACCATGTGTGGCTTTGGTGAGGGATATATCCCTCCTCCCACCCTGCATTTTGCCTTCAGCCCTTGGAAGTCAAAGGACCATGACAACAGTAAGGCTGAGGTCAGGGGCTTACCTATTAAACCCCCAAAAAGGAAATCCTGGTCTAGATCCACTATCGTTTACAATCAAATCTAGTTGGATCAGTCCTACACCCCACGTACAGGGAATGTTGAAGAATACTCTGTTCTTGCTATCAAAGCTCTCTGTACTTTACCCTATATTCAGACCCAAACCTAGATTAGGTAGTATCCAAACTAGTTTTTGCACAGTCTTTTCTGGAAATGGAAATTTGAGGTAGGATTGCAGTTCACCAAGGTAGTGCTTTCAGAAGATTGCCTAAGTCTATTAACGTGATTGATAAATTGCTTTCATGGATTGAGAAATATTCAAATGACTTGGGAGCGCAGTATTTCTCGATCCTTTCTTCCCATGGCAGACACAAAAAGCGGTCACACTGTGTAGCATACACAGCTAGGCTCAGCTCCAGGCTGGAGAGCGTCTGTGGGAACTCCAGTTGCCCCTAACCTTGCCTGGGGCCCCAAGGCCTGCTGAGTACTCAGTGTACCTTACCTGGCCACTCCAGGGCCAAAGCACACTGCATGCGAAGCTCTGCTGCGGTAGACACCTGTTGGATCCTTCCCAAAAGCCATTTCCCCTTTCTCCTTTCTAATGGCATAAGTTTTCCATTTCCGGAAGATTAAGGGAAAAGTGATTAACCCTGGCCCGTAGAGGTGAGCACAGGACTTGAGCTAAGTCAGTTGGTGAACCTACTGCCCTGGCCTCAGGGACTGGTTGGGACATGGCACTTCACCAGTCCAATCAGAATGAAACTCATGCCTAGAATGCTGGGACAAAGCAATCTCTCCTCTTCCGGACACCATGAGTGTGGAGGTGAGACCACCACTGTGTCCACCGAGCCATCGTGACAGAAGCCAGGCAGAGGAAGTCAATGCTTGAAAGAGGGCCCCGCAAGTGAATAGAGCCCAGGAGCCCTGATTCTAGCAGAAACCTGTAGGTAATTCCAGACCTGAGGCTTATATGGTTTTTAAACTTGGCATTTATGGGAACCAACAAAATTATTTTATTGTTTAAACCAGGTCTAGTTACCTTTCCTCTTAATTGTAACTGGCTGCATTCTAACAGGTTCAGATTCTCTTGCACATCTAATACTAATGCACCTCCAGCAAGTACTTTGAGTTTTCCAGTAGCAGTAAGGAAAAATCTACCCAAATTTTCCATCCATATAGAATTGTTGTTAAGAGTATCCATTTGATGGGACCCCTGGGTGGCTCGGTCGGTTAAGCATTTGCCTTCGGCCCAGGTCATGATCCCAGGTTCCGGGGATCAAGCCCCTCATCGGGCTCCCTCTCTGACCATGAGGTACAGTATAGTGAACTGGGCTATACAGGAAACAAACCCATGACACTGGCCAGTTGGTGAGGCTTATGAACAAACCGAGTTAAAACCACCCGTGCTGTGACATACCACAAGCCCCAGGAGATATGGGGGTGGCTTCCCACAAAGGATTCTAGAAGCAGCCAGTTGCTTCTGTAAGTGGATTGGCTACCGTTTTAGAGACAGAAGACCAGCCTTTAATAGCTGATTCTGCAGTTTCCTAGCTCCATGACCTTGTCTGATCCTCAGTTTCTTCTCTTATAAAGTGGGAATAACATATACCTTATCTGCCTCACAGAGATTTTGTAAGGATAAATGAGGTAGTAGATGCTGATGAGCTTCCTAAACCATAAACATTGTATGCGAACACGGCAGATTATTGGTAAAGCAATATTTATTTATTTATTTAAAAATTTTTTTTGGTAGAGCATTTTTTAAAGACCTGTATACACTCACCAAAAAATAAAACTCTTTCTTTCTTTCTTTTTTTCTTTCTTTCCTTCTTTCTTTCTTTCTTTCTTTCTTTCTTTCTTTCTTTCTTTCTTTCTTTCTTTCTTTCTTTCTTTCTTTCCTATCTTAGAGTACTTAGTTATTATGTGATAATATTTTATTTTGGGGGGAATTGTGGTAAAATACATATAACATAAAATTTACCATCTTAACCTTTTTTTTTTTTTAAGTAGTCTCCATGTCCAGCACAGAGCCTAATGTGGGGCTTGAACTCACAACCCTGATATTGAGACCTGAAATGAGGTTAAGAGTTGGACCCTTAACCTCACATGTGAGGTACACCACACGTGAATTTTTTGGATAAATATAGTACAATACTAGAAATGTATTTTCTCTTCTTGATGACTTTCTTTACTATTATTATTTAGGTTATTTATTTATTTGACAGAGAGAGAGAGTGCAAGCACAAACAGGGAAGTAACAGAGGGAGAGGGAGAACCAGGCTCCCCGCTGAGCAGGGAGCCCGATGTGGGGCTTGATTCCAGGATCCTGGGATCATGACCTGAGCCAAAGGCAGCCGCTTAACCGACTGAGCCACCCAGGTGCTCCCTTGATGACTTTCTTAATAACATTTTCTTTTCTCTAGCTTACTTAATTGTAAGAATACAGTATATAATATATATATAACATACAAAATATGTATTAATTATCTGTTTATGTTATTGGTAAGACTTCCAGTCAACAGTGGGCTATAAGTAGTTAAGTTTTTGGGGAGTCAAAAGTTATATTTACCTTTTGGACTATGCAGGAAGTTGGTGCCCCAAAACCCCACGCTGTTTGAGGGTCAGCTTTATATCTTGGTCCTTTGTGGTATCAATAGTAGATTGGTTTTTCTACACATAGCAACAAATTCATGATAGCAAATATCACACTTCACTCTAGAGATGAGAGGTACTTCTAGTCCCTCACTGCACTTAACACCACAGCAATCCCATAAGGACATAGGATAGGTATTCCTATTAGGTCCTATGTGCTGCAGGTGGCAGGCCCAAGCTTGTAAGAATTTCAAGAGGATATAAAATATTTGAGTCTTGAAAAAAAAGTGACTGGCACTAAACCAGGAATAAAAACTGCAAAATCAAAATTAATAAAAATTTAATGAAATACTGTTCTAACCTACCATTATGTTAGCATCACTAATTGTTAAACTTACTATTAACAAAATTCTATTACATTTGAAAATACATACTTTGTGGATTAGGTATTTTTCATTTTGTGAGAAATTCTGAAATATGTACGGTTGCCAAGGAATCAGAGCTAATCATAAATGAATTGAGTTTTATATGTATAATTTTAATTGTAGATAAAAACTCTTTCAGAATAGGGTGCCTGGGTGGCTCAGTTGGTTAAGCGACTGCCTTCGGCTCAGGTCATGATCCTGGAGTCCCGGGATCGAGTCCCGCATCGGACTTCCTGCTCAGCAGGGAGTCTGCTTCTCCCTCTGACCCTCTTCCCTCTCGTGCTTTCTATCTCTCATTCTTTCTCTCTCTCAAATAAATAAATAAAATCTTAAAAAAAAACTCTTTCAGAATGTTTACAGAAAGCTCATTAATGGGAATGGGGATCATTGTAAAATTTTTCAAATCTGGGGGGTGGACTTTCTTATTTATTGCAGAGGGGCAGAGGAGGGGCAGAGAGGGTCTTAGGCAGGTTGCACTGAGCACGGAGCCCGACATGGAGCTCCATCTCAGGAGCCAGAGATCACGACCTGAAGCAAAACCAAGAGTTGGCTGCTTAACCATCCATGTCACCCAGATGCCCCATTAATTTCCCTTGTTTTATTATTTATTTATTTATTATTTTTTTAAGTAAGCTCCATACCCAGAGTGGGACTTGAACTCACAACCCTGAGATCAAGAGTCACATGCTCTACCAGCTGAGCCAGCCAGGCGCTGTTGTCTATTCAAGTCCTCTGCTCCTTTTTAAGTAGGTTATTTGTTTTTTGTTGTTAAGTTGTGGAAGTTCTTTATATATTCTGGATATTAACCTCTTATTAGATACATGATTTGTAAATACATCGCATTTTTTATTTATAATTTTTTATCTAACATATTTTCTAACAAATTGAAATTGCATTAGTCTCTTCTGCAAGGCACTAATTTACAGTCAATAGTATAGTTTCAATATATTTACAATACATTGGTCTTAGCTCCGGCTGCTATAACAAAATAGCATAGATGGTGGCTTTAATAACAGAAATTTCTTTCTTACAGTTCTGGAGGCTGAGAAGTCCAAAATCATGGTGCCAGAATAGTCAGGTTTTGGTGAGACCTCTCTTCCTAACTTGCAGATGGTCATCTTCTTGCTGTGTCCTCAAATGGGAGAGAGAGCAAACATGGTCTCTGGTGTCTCTCCTTATAAGGGCACTAATCCAATCACGAGGGCCCCACTGTCATGATTTCTTTTAATCCCAATTACCTCCCAAAGACCCCATGTTCAAATAACCATCACATTGGAGGCAAGGAGTTCAACATACACATTTTGGGGAGACACAAATCAGTCCATGGCACCACCTAGAAGTATCCAAGATGGACTTCAACAAACCAAATGATGCCATTCAAAACAAATATGAAATAACACTACACAGCTATTAGAATGGCAAGAATCTGAAATGCTGATTATCACTGAGGGCTGACAAAGATGTGGAACAACAGAGTTCTGATTCATTGTTAGTGGAAATGCAATATGGTCCAGCCACTTTGGAAGACAGTTTGGCAGTTCTTACAAAGCTAAACACACTGTTACCCTATGACCCAGTGATTGTGCTCCTTGGTATTGACCTAAAAAGAGCTGAAAACTTATGTCCACACAGACACCTGCACACGGATGTTTATAGCAGCTTTATTCATAATTGCCAAAACTGGGAAGCAACAAAGATGGCCTCCAATAGGTGAATGTAAAAATTAACTGTGGCACATCCAAACAATGGGATATTATTCAGTGCTAAAAAGAAATGAGCTATCAAGCCATAAAAAGACATGGAAGAACCTTAAATGCATATCATTAGTGAAAGAAGCCAATCTGAAAAGTCACCTACTGTGATTCCAACTATATGACATACTGAAAATGGCAAAACCATGGAGACAGTAAAAAGATCAGTGGTTGCCAGGGTCTGGGCTTAGTAGGACTGATGAATAGGCAGAGCACAAGGGATTTTTAGGCTAGTGAAGATACTCTGTATGATATCATAACAATGGATATATGTCATTATACATTTTCCTAAACTCGTAGAATGTACAACACCAAGAGTGAATCCTAAGGTAAACTATGGACTTTGGGTGATTATGATGTGTCGTTGTAGGTTCATCCGTGATAAAAAATGTATCATCCTAGTAAGTGATGTTGATAATAGAGAAAATTATGCATATATGGGGGCTGGGGGTTTAAGGGAAATCTCTGTAGTTTCCTTGCAATTTTGTTGCAAACCTAAAACTGCTCTAAGGGTGCCTGAGTGGCTCAGTGGGTTAAGCATTTGCTTTCGACTCAGGTCATGATCCCAGGATCCTGGGATCAAGCCCCACATCTGGCTCCTCGATCAGTGGGAAACCTACTTCTCCCTCTCCCTCTGCCTGCCACTCCCCCTGCTTGTGCTCACATGCGCTCTGTCTCTCTCTATTTTATTTAAAAAATAAAAAAAAAACTGCTCTAAAAAAAAAGTATCAAGAAAAAAAAAGAAACAAAGACTATTTTTAAAAAATGAAATGGAGAAAATCTTAAAACCTGGCTATGTGTGTTGCTTGGGGTCACCACTCTCAAAGCTCATGCCATTTTCAGAGATGCATGGTTGGCTCAGCTTCCACATCTGTGGAGTAAAGGGTGTGGGACAGACTGATCTCCAATATATCTTCT
The DNA here is from genome assembly GCF_009762305.2 of Zalophus californianus. Taxonomy (NCBI): domain Eukaryota; kingdom Metazoa; phylum Chordata; class Mammalia; order Carnivora; family Otariidae; genus Zalophus; species Zalophus californianus. The sequence goes on along the minus strand of NC_045608.1, from coordinate 40,630,958 downwards.
ATATCATAATGCAGTGATTAGAAAATGTAAACAAACACTAAACTCTAGGAAGTGAGGGTATGCTGAACTATTCAGAAGGAAATGTCTGCTATTTACTTTGAAATGCATAAAATATAAGAAAGATCATTGGCTGGAGAAACAAATGGATCATGGGTAGCTAGGTGATAAAGCAAGTCCAGTAAAATGTTAGTGGTAAGATCTCAGTAGGGAGCCTATGTTGGGGTGTTCAATGTAGAAGTGTTTCAATTTAGCTGCATGTTTGAAATTTTACATTGGGAAAAAGATGAGTGACTGGGCCTCCAGTCTTCATGACTAACGCAGAAGAAATGAACAACATGAAATAACCTGTTCAACTGGTTAAAAAGCTGTTAGATTTAATAGCTAATCTTAGATGTAACTAAAAAGTTTCAGGCCTTTGTTTAAGAAACAGAAGTTCAGGGCGCCTGGGTGGCTCAGATGGTTAAGTGTCTGCCTTCGGCTCAGGTCATGATCCCAGGGTCCTGGGATCGAGTCCCGCATCGGGCTCCCTGCTCCTTGGGAGCTTGCTTCTCCCTCTGCTTCTCTCTCTCTCTCTCCCTCTGTCTCTCATGAATAAATAAATAAAATATTTTAAAAAAAGAATTAAAAAAAAGAAACAGAAGTTCAAAACTTATGCTATTGTGATAGTTTTAAGTTAAAAATTATTGAATGCTTACTATGTGTGCCAGGACTCTGCTAAATGTTTTCTTTTTTCTTTTTAAGTTTTTAATTTTAACTCCAGTATAGTTAACATACAGTTTAATATTAATTTCAGGTGTGTGATATAGTGATTCAACAATTTTTTTTAAGATTTTATTTTTTTTAAGTAATCTTCACACCCATTGTGGGCCTTGAACCCATAACCCCGAGATCAAGAGTTGCACGCTCCATCAACTGAGCCAACCAGGCCCCCTAGTGATTCAACAATTCTATACATCCGCCTGTGCTCATCATGACAAGTGCACTCCTTAATCCCCATCACCTTTGTCACCCATCCCCACCCCCCACCTGCCCTTTGGTAACCATCAGTTTGTCTTTATAGTTAAGAGTCTGTTTCTTGGTTTGCCTCTCTCTCTCTCTTTTTTCTTCTTTTGTTCATTTGCTTTGTTTCTTAAATTCTACATAAGAGTGAAGTCATGTGGTATTTGTCTTTCTCTGACTGATTTATTTTGCTTAGCATTATACTCTCTAGCTCCATCCATGTTATTGCAAATGGCAAGATTTCATTATTTTTGGGCATGCATTATTTTTATGGCTGAATAATATATATATATATATACGCACCCCACATCTTTATCCATTCATCAATCAATGAACACTTGGACTACTTCCATAATTTGGCTATTGTAAATAATGCTGTTATAAACATGGAGTGCATATATCCTTTTAAATTAGTGTTTTTTATTCTTTGGGTAAATACCCAGTAGTGCAATTACAGGATTGTGGGGTAATTCTATTTTTAACTTTCTGAGAAACCTCCATACTGTTTTCCACAGTGGCTGCACCAGTTTGCATTCCCACCAACAGTGCACGAGGGTTCCTTTTTCTCCACATCCTCGCCAACACTCGTTTCCTGTTCTGTTGAATGTTTTCTGTGAAACATGTCATCCAGTTGAATCCTCACAACTGTCTCTGAAGTCGGTAAAATAGGTATTATTATCTGGTTTTGACAGACAAGGAAACTGAGGCCTACTAAGCAAGAAATGAGCTAGCCAATGGAGTTGGCTCATTGGAGCTAGCTCATGGAGTGGTTAACTGACTGAGCTGGGGTTTGAATTCTGGGCTGACTGGTCTCCCTGACTGCTCTTGACCAGTATTCTGTCCTGCTCAGTCTGCTGCTTCAATCTTCCTGACATTCTGCCATGAAGTAGACAGGAAAATTAAGGTTATACATATGGAATATATTCGCCAACCTCAGCATGCTTTTTTTTTATTATTATGTTATGTTAATCACCATACGTTACATCATTAGTTTTTGATTTCAGCGTGCTTTTGAGCAGACATCTTGAGGACGAAAACGCTCACTGCCCATATGTGTGAGGGTTGGGAGCCTTATTCTCAGTTCTGCTGCACAGAATGGTTTGGCTGTGATCTTGCACAAGTCACGATTCTGCACATCAGTGCCTTCATATGTAAATGGAGGCAACAAAACTTACCTGTGTAAGAAAAGGAGTAAGACTTTTTTTTTTTAAAGATTTTATTTATTTATTTGACAGAGAGAGACACAGCGAGAGAGGGAACACAAGCAGGGGGACTGGGAGAGGGAGAAGCAGGCTTCCCGTGGAGCAGGGAGCCCGATGTGGGGCTCAGTCCCAGGACCCTGGGATCATGATCCAAGCCAAAGGCAGACGCTTAACAACTGAGCCACCCAGGCACCCCAAAAAAGGAGTAAGACTTTATGTGCTTTCCTTCCTCACACTTTTTTTGTGCAGCTTCTGTGTTTAGCTTGAAGCATCTACAGGCCTTAAGGACCATGAGGAGTGTGATGGCAGAAATGCAAAGAAAAACACATACATTTTGTTGATTGGTTTTACTCTCAAAGTACACTTAAAAAGAAAAAAGGATTTATTTATTTATTTGAGAGAGAGAGGGAGAGGAGCCAAGGGGCAGAGGGAGAGAAAGTCTCAAGCAGACTCCATGCCTAGTGGGGAGCCCCTCGCAGAGCTCTCTCCCATGACCCTGAGATGACAACCAGAAGGGAAACCAAGAGTCAGATGCTCAACCGACTGCGCCACCCAGGCACCCTCAAAGTACACTTTTGAGAATCAAAAGAGAGAGAGGAACAGAGAGGCATGGGGTTTATGCCCTACCAACAGTTGAAGATCAGCAAGGGATGACCAGACTAAGGGCTGGTAGGTGTGGTGAGATGAGATAATGAGGTGAGGTGCCATCATGGCTGCCATGGAGAGGGGGAGGGACATGGGCATCGTGGCCTTGGAGATGGCTGGGGCTGTCAATGAGAGGTACCGACAGGGAGGGAGAAGAGAAAGGGTCATGCAGTCGAAGTCTCCAAGCCAGGCCCATGAGAAGCACCATTTGCACTTGACCACGGGCTCCATTGTGGAGAAAATCATTCTCCTGTGCTGTTGAGGCATCAGGACAGCAGTTCCCTCAGCTGCCAGGACACACTGCCCGTGCCTTACCCTGCAGATAAAACTCCAAATAAACTGGGCCCTTGTGGACACCCCAACTCTTGCATTCCCAAAGAGGACAGGTTCAGTGGTGGTGGAGAAGCAAATCCCCCAGCTCCTGAACTAGGGCAGGACTGATTAATGGTAAAACCAATGCTTGTGATGTACCTTATAAAGTTGAATCAGGGGCGCCTGTCTGGCTCAGTCAGTAGAGCATATGACTCTTGATCTCAGGCTCATGAGTTCAAGCCCCGTGTTGGGTATGGAGCCTACTTCAAATAAATATAAATAAATAAGTACTACAACTCCTGTGTCATCTGATGGGGGCTTTTTTACTCGCCCCAACCGACATTTCTGAGAATTTCAGAAAAGAGGAGCCAGGGGCTTACATACTAATTGTCGTCCTTTAATCTGAGTTACTGATTTTACCTAAGGGCCAACTGCCTCCTACATTTAATGCCCTTTCCCCATCCCCCTCCAGCCTCCTACACTTAATGCCTTCTCCCCATCACCCACCTGCCTCCTACACTTAATACCCTCTCCTCATCCCAAATCATCCCATGCCCTTTGGATATAATTCCTCTTTATCTAAACTAACACAAAAACCCAACTGCAATAGCAACTTTTTACAGAAGAGATGAGACTAATTTATTACAAATATTACAGAATAATGTGTTACAGATTATTACAGAATAGGCAAGAAATAACTTCAAGTGTCATCCATTCGATTAATATTTATTGAGTGCCTTGTATATGCAAGGCATTGTTTGGTTGCTTGGAAATATAGAAAGGAATAAAACAGACAAAAAAATCCCTACTGTCCTGAGGGTTACATTCTAAGATTTTTTTATTTATTTATTTTGAGAGAGTGAGAATGAAAGAGAGAGAGAGAGAGTACATGAGAGGGGAAAGGGTTAGAGGGAGAAGCAGGCTCCTCGCCGAGCAGGGAGCCCGATGCAGGACTCGATCCCGGGACTCCAGGATCATGACCTGAGCCGAAGGCAGTTGCTTAACCAACAGAGCCACCCAGGCACCCTGAGGGTTACATTCTAGTTGGGAGAAGGAAAGAAGACATTTTATTTATGCATCTTCTACTATAAGATAGATAGTGAAAAGAGGTATAGAGAAAAACAATGTAGGGAAGAAGGAGACAGTGCTTGTGACTGCTGGGAAGTTGGTCCTCAGGCTTCCATGGAGGAGACATGGCTGAAGGATACTTGAGAATCCTGCTATACTTTAAGAAACATTTATGCCAAGTACTTTTTTATGCTTTTGACACTCACTTTGTCTTCTCATGGCCCACATCCTGATTCATGAAGCCTTTTGGATTGTGGGTGTGTGGATGTGTATGGAAAACGAAAAAGGGGCTGAATTTGAGGCTGATTCAACATGATTCCAAATATAAGCATTGTATCTGTAAACAGGAACCCAAAGGCTACAAAGGCCACACACTTTAAGCCGCTTTCTCAAAATTAAAAGAAACCTAGGGCTGTTACTTTGGACTTCCACAGGTCACGAATTGGGGTGGGAAGGAGGAAGAACAGAGTAGATGGCCCCAGATAATTTCCAGGGCCATGGAAAGCCAGTATAATCACTGATATTTATATATACATAAGACCACATGTACATATGTAAATGACCAACAGGAAAATGCATTTACAGTACTGTACTGTATTTATCCAAAAAAACCTCTATGTATAAGTGGACCCATGCAGTTCAAACCTATGCTGTTCAAGGGTCAACTATAGTTCAAATTTCATTCTTATATGAAATATCCAGAGAGAAATCTCAAATCTGTCCAGGAAATTCACTGTTGTGAAGGTTGATTGAAATAAGGAGTTCAGGGGTGCCAGGGTGGCTCAGTTGGTTAAGCGGCTGCCTTCGGCTCAGGTCATGATCCCAGGGTTCTGGGATCGAGCCCCGCATCAGGCTTCCTGCTCATCAGGGAGACTGCTTCTCCCTTTTTCCCTCCTCCCTGCTCGTGCTCTCTCTCTCAATCAATAAAACCTAAAAAGAAAAAGAAAGGAAGGAAGAAAGAAGAAAGAAAAAGAAAGAAAGAAAGAGAGAAAGAAAGAAAGAGAGAAAGAAAGAAAGAAAAGAAAGAAAGAAAGAAAAAAGAAAGGAGTATATAGACCAGATCTTAAGGATATTTTTATGACACAAATGGTCACTGTTTTTTTTGTTGTTGTATAGGATTTGACTTCTCAGACTTTAAGCCTCTATAGGAGGAGAGCAATGATTACTATGTAAATAATTGAGTACACATGGCCAATATTCTCTAGATTCTGGGGCTATCCAAAAGCAGCAAGGTGGTTACTAGAGATTCAGTTGGTGTTTGTGTCATCCACCCACCCCTACCAAATTCCTATTTTTTTTAAGATTTTATTTATTTATTTGAGAGAGAAAGAGAGCACAGAGAGAGAGGGAGAGGGAGAAGCAGACTCCCCGCTGAGCAGGGAGCCTGATTTGGGGCTCAATCCCAGGACCCTGAGAACATGACCTGAGCCAAAGGCAGATGCTTAACCGACTGAGCCACCCAGGCACCCCCCAAATTCCTCTGTTGAAACCTAATCTCCAAAGTTATGGTATTTGGAGGTGGGGCCTTTGGGAGGTGATTAGGTTCTAAGGGTGGAGCCCTCATGAATGGGATTAGTGCCCTTATAAAACAAAGGACTGCCTCACTCCTTTCTGCCTTTTGAGGATACTGTGAACTTTCACCAGATACTGAATCTACTGGTGTCTTAATCTTGACCTTCCCAGCCTCCAGAACTGTGAGAAATGTTTGTTTGAGCCATCTACTCTATAGTATTTTGTGGGCTGCTAGACAATGGGACATAAGAAAACTGTCCTTTTAGGTGATTCTTTTTTTTTTTTTAAATGTTTTAAAATAATCTTTACACCCAACTTGGGGCTCAAATTTACAACCCCAAGATCAAGATTCACATGTTCTCTCTACTGACTGAGCCAGCCAGTTGCCCCTGGGTGATTTTTAAGATTTTATTTATTTATTTGAGAGAAAGAGCTTGAGCTCGGGTGGAGGGAGGGGTAGAGGGAGAGAATCTCACGCAGACTCCCTGCTGAGCACAGAGCCTGACTAGGGGTAGATCTCATGATCATGACCTGAGCCAAAATCAAGAGTGCTTTGTTTGCTTAACCCAATGAGCCACGCAGGTGCCCCCTGTGTTCTAATTCTTAGAATGATTGCTGAAGAGCCAGACTGGCAGAGATATTGAACCTCAGTGGGAAACCTTGCACTTGACTGACATCTTCATGCTCCAGACAAATTCCCCTTAGATACAAATGGAAATATTGTTTGTGTTCTTCGAGTAAGTGGATCATAAAATTCCTAGTAATGCTTTAGATAAGGATAGATTTTTCCCCCCTTGTGCAAAGTACACTAGTTTTTGTTTGTCCTTGCCCCGTGTATGAGTTAAAACACAGCCCCGCTCTGCACCTGTCATTCTAGCCATACCTAATTACCTGTAATTGATTCCTCAGACACCCACTTGCTTTCCGCCCTCCTCCATGCCTTTGCTCAACCTGTTCCTTTTGCTTAAAATGCCTCTGCAGTAGGGGTCCTCAACCTTGGCTTCACCCAGATGTGGATACTTTGGGCCTCCCCACCCCTCCCACACCATTCCGTTGTAATTGATCTCCTGTGAGGATTTCTTAAAGCTTCCCAGGTGGAAGACCACTGTTGGGCAACAGTTTCTCAGAGGGTGGTTCATGAACTCTAGCATTAGATTCACAGGGTGAATTTGTTAGAAATGCAGAACTGGCTTCCAAAGCAGACCTACTGTGTCAAGATCTGCTTGGAAGGTTGGGATGCCTAAGTGATCCCTGAGTAATTCTTAGGCACACTGAAGTTTGAGAACCATTGTTCTTGACGCTGTTAAAAGCCTGCGGGTCAAACCCCACCTTCCATAAATCTTTGCCTCCTTCCCTGCAGTTAATCACCTGATAAACTTTGTCAAAGGCAAAATGCTTTGGTCTATATTCATGTTATCGTCTGGTGTTCTTCTGCATTTGCAGTGTGTGTCTTCTTCCCTTCCCTTCTCCCACCTTCTATACAGTAGAATGTGGCCACGAGAGGGTAGGGACAGTTCAGCCCAGTCTTTTACACTTAATGAAGAAATGGTCGTTTAAATGCAATGTCCAAGCATAGTCTTTCCAGTACTGGGGCTGAAATATTAACCAGACCTTAGAACCGTAGCTGCTCTGTGAAGTCCTCTATGGCTCTCCCACACTGAAGAAGAGTCCTCTGTCCTAATGTGTGTTAAAAGGCACAGGGCTGTTTGCCTAAATGCTGCTGAAACTGCCCTCCCGGTCACAGCATGAACACCAGCGTCAGGTGGTAAGAACCCGAGGGAGAGCAGTGACTTCCGCCTTGCAAGAGCAGCTTCGCCTGCTGGGAAGAAAGGGTTGCAGCCTTTATCAAGACAAAAGGATGCTTTGGGGAAATGAAGAGTTCCTGCTCACAGACAAATAGGTCTTGAAAGTCACACGCTCTGATATAGGCCCGTCTGAACAGGAAAAGGAGGTCTTATTTGTCAGGAGGTCTACTTGAAAAGAAAAAAGAAAGGAAAAGAAAAGAAAAAAAAGTACCCACTAAAATATTGCTTACTTCCTAGAGGGAAGGACATATTCTTGGACTGAACTCCAAAGGATGTCGGTCTCAGTGAGGATGTCCGAACTAACTCTGTCTTCTTATGGGACTGTTTGCCAAGAACCAAAAGTCACTCAAATCAGTTAAGTAAAAGAGGGTTGATTTTAAAGACACAGTAGTAGTTGTACTTTTTTCTTTTTCTTTTTTAAAGAAGATTCTATTTATTTATTTATTTGAGAGAGAGAGAGAGCACGAGAGGGAAGAGGGTCAGAGGGAGAAGCAGACTCCCTGCTGAGCAGGGAGCCCGATGCGGGACTCGATACCAGGACTCCAGGATCACGACCTGAGCCGAAGGCAGTTGCTTAACCAACTGAGCCACCCAGGCGCCCCGTAGTTGTACTTATTTCTATGTGGTCATTTGTCAGTGCTGTGATTAGCTAGGCACTTGTCTTCACACGTTAGGTTTGCAAGATATGCAAAATTATTTTGGTAGCTCTTTCAGCGTGGAAGGAACTTTAAAAGTTTTGGAGTCTCCAAACTGAATGAAGACAAACTTTATTTATTTATTAAAAGATTTTATTTTTAAATCATCTCTACATCCAACGTGGGGCTCAAACTCACCACCCTGAGATCAAGAGTCTCCTGCTCTTCTGACTGAGCCCACCAGGCTCCCCAAGAGAAACTTTAAAATGCTGACCACTTTGCCTTGGCTATCAGGAAGCCTAGAAAGAAATTATTTGACAACTCAGGACCCTGGGGGCCTGAGAGCTTGGTGAAGTCATCCACCAATTTTTCCTTTTTTTCTTTTGTGTTTGGAGGGGCACCTGAGTGGCTCAGTCGTTAAGTGTCTGCCTTCAGCTCAGGTCATGATCCCAGGGTCCTGGGATCGAGCCCCGCATCAGGCTCCCTGCTCGGCGGGAAGTCTGCTTCTCCCTCTCCCACTCCCCCTGCTGTGTTCCCTCTCTCTCTCCCTGTCAAATAAATAAATAAAATCTTTAAAAAAAATTATTTGGAGCCTTATGTTTTAATTCTGTAAATCATCTTAAAGCCTTTTTAGGAGTTTCATTAAAAAAAAAAAACTAAGGAAAAAAAACCTTCCTTGCGTGGAAGTTGATGTCCTGTGGTATAAACCTACTAATCATCAAAGTGCTCTGCCCCAATGCAGACAGAGCCCCAGGGTGAGCCTAGACCCTGCTGTCAGAGCCTGTTGGGCTCTTAGGCTTATCATCTCAGGTATATGCAAATTGACCCAATTCCCAGATGAGTTCACACCCTAGGGCTGACACTATGCTTAACTTTTCCTTCAGTTCTGGCACCTTTGTTCTGGGAGTTACATAAAAGATTACATTGGAACCACCTCCACATTTCCAGAAACGGTTTTTTTCCTTCCTTGTTGAAAGCCAACTGGAAGATTCGGGGATTTTTTTTGTTGTTCTAAACATGCCTCAGAATTCACTTTATGAACGATTTGTTTCCTTGTTTGCAAAAGTAGGTGCTAAAACTCATCCATGTTTGGTGAACTGAAAATCAAGGTAGTCTTCTTGGAAAGTTCATTAGCAATATTTAAAAACAAAGTACACGTCCAATTGTCTTGGAGTAAAACCTGTAGATACACCTTCCACATGTACTGAAGATACATTGTAAAACGATTTTTACTGCAGATTTTTTTTTGCCATAGTAAGCTGTGGAAATGGCCTAAATGTTCATCAAGCCGGGGACTAAATACCATATTATAGTTCATCCATAAAATGGAATGCTATGGAGCCAATAAAGACAATAGGTGGATCATAATCTGAAATGAAGCAACACATCATTAAATGAAGGAAAGCAAACAATAAAGGAATGTGTCTAGTATGCTTCATGTTTGTGGGGAAATAAAAAATACATATGCTTGAGTATGCATAGATAAATTTCAAAAGGAAAAACAATAAATTGTTCAAAGATGTTGAATGTTGCAGAAAAGAACTGGAGCGAAAAATAGGCTTATTTTCAACGTCTACCCTTTTGTTCTGTTTGTATTTTCATATGTGTACCTTTTCCACCGGTAAAAGAACGACAGATACGTGGCTTTGCTTGCACAAATCATACATGTATGAACAAAGAATCTAGAGTTAGATGGGATTGAAAGCCTAGCTCTGTCAGTTACCAGGGACCTTGGGGCGCCCCCTAAAGTCTCTGTAAGTTACTTGTAGTGACTACCTCATTCTGAGGGTTACTTGAAGATTAAGTTGCGAACTGCATATGAAGCAATATAGCCAGGACACAAGGCACTTTCCCAGCAAATGTAAATGTGTAATAATAATGGTGATGATGGTAATAAGGGGAGTGAACCTTTGAGTGTTTCCCATTTGCCGGGCACCATATTGAGAGCTTTTCATGTGTTGATTTATTTAATCCTTAGAACAACCTTATGAGGTAAGGGCTATTTGCATCCTAATCATACAGGTGGGGAAACTGAGGTACAGAGAAGTTAGGTAACTTGCCCCCCAAAGACACAGCTTGTCAGCCGGGATTCAAACACAGGTGGTCTGGCCACAACCTGAGCTCTTTCCCACTTGCAGAATGGCCCTGTCCCTGCTGGACAGACAGGCCCACTCACGGCACAATTCTGAAGCAGATCAGAGAGTCAGTCTAGTTTCTAAGAGAAATGCTGGAAACATCTGTAAGCCTATGGCAACATGTTCCTACCCCACCCCACGGCAGAATATTACAATCAAAATGTCACATGGGTCTTTCCCCTGGAGGATGTGGGGACTTTCCCTCTGCCCTTGTTTCCTCCCACCTGGATCCTCTCTGCTTGTGAATCTGGAGTCGCTGACAGAAACGCTGCTTGGAAATTATTACTTTGGGCTGAAGCCAACAGGGATTATGAGGTGTGGAGGGGGTGAGAGACCTGCATTTATTATCTAATAAATTTATTTGTTTTCAAGATTTTATTTATTTGACAGAGAATGAGAGAGCAGAAGCAGGGGGAGGGCAGAGGGAGGGAGAAGCAGGCTCCCCACTGAGCAGGGAGCGCCACATCGGGCTCCATCCCAGGATCCTGGGATCATGACCTGAGCTGAAGGCAGACGCTTAACCGACTGAGCCACCCAGGTGCCCCTAATAAACAAATTTAAATACTAAGAGCCATTCGGGGACTTGCCCTCTTTAATGAGGCAACACCATTGTCAGAGTAACTTCTCTCAGGATGATACACTAAGGTTCTCAGGGTAGTCAAGACCTCGTACTTTCCTTCAGGTAAGCATTTCCTTAATATTTAACCCAAGTTCTCTCAGTTGAATATTTAACCCAATTCAAATGTGTTGCCTTTGCTGGAAGAATAGCTAGTCCTTGGCTTTCTCTTAACCTACTTTAAAATGAAGTGCCCTTGCACTCGGTGTTATACGCAAACAATGAATCATGGAACACTACATCAAAAACTAATGATGTGATGTATGGTGATTAACATAACATTATAATAATAAAAAAAATGAAGGGCCCTTGAGAACAACTACATGATGAATTCAGCCACTGGCGGATCCTGAAGAGTCTAATGCTGAGACATCTTAGGCTTGCATGGTTAGGGTGTTTTACTTTTTTCTTTGTCTCTAGAATTACTCAGAATTATCTGAATAATTATACCTCACTTTACTGCTATTTACAAAGCACTTTACACTCACTCACACTCAATTAAGAAAAAAAACCCATTTTCCTGTGCCAACATCTCTCCACTGTTCTAATTTTCCAAACTATCGATCAGTTTTTTCCTTTCTCTGTAAGATTTCATTCTGAACAGTCTGCTACCCAAGGGATCCTTGGTGTACCAACTCAAGCCTGGACACGAAGACACCAGCTCTTTTGAAAGGATCGTCCTTCAATCATTTCAGACTCATTGCCTTGCTTGACTGATGTAAGAAACAATTCAGGAGTCCTTGAGTTGCTCTTTCATGCTTGTCAAGCTCAACATTGGAAGTGCCAGGCTCACCAAGATCTCCCAGGTACTGCTCTGGCGAGAGGCCAGGCTGTAGAGGAGAGAAAAGCTCCTCATTGAGCATGCTGGGGAGCGGGGAGGCTGTTGATCAATGTGTTACATTAAATCAAACTGGAAAGGAATCTAAGAGTAAATTATTTAACCTATCTCCTGCTTACCTTTGTTTAAGTTCTGCCTTTGAGGTCTGCTTCTTCTCACACTTGGGAGTTACAGACAGACCTTGTATTGGCCAAGGGCTTATTCTGGAAAGGAAATGATGTGACAAAGCTGGTATTTTTATGGGGTATCTGGCTGGCTCAGTTGGACCTTTGATCCCGGGGGTCGTGAGTTCAAGCCCCACCTAGGGGGTAGAGATTACCAAAATAATAATAATAATAATAATAATAATAATAATAATAATAATTTACAGAAGTAAATAAACATTTCAATAGCAAGAGGTTATTCCCTAGGACCAAAAATCCTTTCAAATTGGCCCTCTTTGAAAGTTAGTAAAATGTTTTTATTTTAATCTGGAGAGATGTTTCCTCCGCTATACTTTATGGGGCCATCCGTATAGTATTATCTAACTCCCCAGATGTTTCTCCTCATTTTTCGTAATAGATATTGCTGGCTGGCATTGGATTTGAAAGCCCTCGGAAGAAGGAAGGGCTCATCAACTGATGACTATGTCTGCAAATCTCAGAAGGCTAGCTCAGCAGGAGTATTTTCTATTTGCAGAGCACTGACCCCCAGAAGCAGTGAAAGCACCAGGATTTAAGCCTACAAAACCTGTAATTGTTGTATATCACCTTCCTTAGTGTCAATAGGGAGAACGCTTTTTCCTCCTTTGTAACAGAAGAGGAAACTATGACTATTTGCTTCCCTTTCTCTCTTTCCAAAGTGAAAAGGTGAATTTTTCTATGGAAAAATCTCTTTATTGTGATCTCTGTGGAAGCTCTCTGTGACAATGCTTTGCGTATCAAGTAATCTGGAAGGAGGAAATTAGCATCTACTTCTCCCAGAAGGAAGTGTGAAGAGGAAGAATGGCAGTCTTCAAACGTACTAATGAAAACATTGGGTGCAATGAATAGCGAGTTGAATCAGCTACATGGCAGAGCTTGACTTCTGGTGTTTATCAGAGGGCTTTCCTGCTTTCAGCCATTTTCTATAAATTCAGGCTTGTGCTCATTTTCATAGAAACATAATGAAATAATCCATTCTCAGGCTAAATGGAGAACCAGGAATCAGGAACCACCGGTACTGGGGTTTCACATTCTTGTGACTGTCTGGTGATGTCTCCCTAAGCCAGCAGTAAGCCCGGAGGAAAGCATAGGGACCAGGAAGCAGCACACAATTTCCTCTCTTTGCTTTAGGGGAGATAATGAGTGACTTACAGAGGAATTTAAGACCTACTATGTAAACTCACAGTAAATGAGTTGGGACCCAGAGAGGGTTTTCAGACACGGTCACCAGTTTGTTTGCAAAAGGAGCTGATCTGATCTTGGTTTAGCAGCTGAAAGTCAAACAGCCTATTGAGCAAACCTCAGGTACATTTCAGACCCTTTAGTATCACTGACATTTGAGAATGAACACATTCAGACGCTATGATTTTTAACATGCCATTTATTTAAACCAAAATCAATTTGTATTTTCAAGGGGTAGCTTTCAAAGATACTAAAAAAAATTCATGTTTAGAGCAAACAATTTTGTTCAATGTCTATAAAAAATAAAATTACATTTTTTGGGGGGAATGGACCTTGTAACATGAGAAGTTGAAATTTGCTTTACTGAAATTCAAAGTTTTACAGACGAAGACAAACTCGTTTTGTTTTGGGATTGGCCAAAATGTTTAAGAAGCCCCAGTGAAATATAAGAATTAATTTGGTAAAAGGCAAGAAGTATAATCGCGGTTCACACTTCATGAATAGTCAGTGCATGAACCCAGGTAATGAGATCTTTGAGGTTTCACAGAGATTGAGCCACTTGATCGATCCTCTTTTGAAACAGTTTCAAAAGTACATCGTGTTATTTTGGAAATAGGCAAAGTTCTTGCTTATGTTGGCTTATCTGCTTAATTTCCACGTTTGTTGCATATACATGGGTGGGTTTGCCCAAGAACTTGGTGGGGAAGAACTACTGTGGACACAGGTTACAGAGTTTGGCATTTTCAGAGATGTGTAAGTCCACTTCTCATAAAACATTCTAATTTACCTTTTGAGGGGTAAATCTGTATTTTTGTATATAAAGTAAGGTTTATGAATATGACCGAGATGAAAACCAGAGGAAATGGGACAGTGGCAAATAATTATCAATTCTAAATGTGGGATGAAGGACAGAGACCCCACTGAAGAGGAGGCTGAACAAAGGCTTAGATTTTGGACCCAAATCTGTCACTTAATAATTGTGTCCCACTGGGCAAGTCACTAAGCCTCAGTGAGGATAGTTTTTCATTACTTCGGGGATGAAATATAAACCACAAAGCATTATTCTGATCTTCCAAGTGTAGGAGCTGTATAGGAAACAAAATGGATGAAATGTTTGAGAAGAGATCCAAGTGGGTAAAATAGGCACAAATTTGCACATATTTGAGAGGCTAATAATTTCTTTCATGAAATATACAGCTCCCGACCTGAAACTTTCATATGCATGTGATCATCATAATAAAAGGCCTTTTGGTTTTCAGTGTTTTTTTTTTAAGATTTTATTTATTTATTTGAGAGAGAGAATGAGATAGAGAGAGAGAGCATGAGAGGGGGGAGGGTCCGAGGGAGAAGCAGACTCCCTGCTGAGCAGGGAGCCCGAGTGGGACTCAATCGCGGGACTCCAGGATCATGGCCGGAGCCGAAGGCAGTCGCTTAACCAACTGAGCCACCCAGGCACCCATGGTTTTCAGTGTTTTGATCCCTTACATAGGATACAAGGTCTACCGACAACAGTGGCTAGCATATGTGTTGTTACAATGAAAGTTAGAATGATGTTTCTTAATTGCTTAATTATTCCCTCCAAAGACAATTATATTTTGGAAGAAGCAGGGCTTTGTAGTGAAAACACACAGACCTGAAAGCAGTGCATTATTATTTTATTAATTTCTTCTTTTTACATTATGGGAAACATTCATCTATTTACAATTTTTTTTTTGTCCACACACAATCTAGGTAAATAAGCCTATGAAATTCCACTTCATAAAGCCATAAAAACGTTCCCCACCCCTCCATCTGAAGGCTTTCAAATGAATCTGTTTTTTTCCCAAACCAAAATAATTTTTAAAAATTACATCGGGAATTCAGATATGCTAGTGATTTACATTCCAGTTATTTAAAATATGCATCTAGACATGTTTTAAAAAAGAAATGGTAAATTCACAAGGATAAGGCTCAAATTAAAGTGGTAATGCACAGTAAAACATTAAGGAAACATCTATAAATAACAGAAATATATTACAAATAAATTAGTTCTATTTACCATTTCAAATATTAAAAATCTTTAATCCATTTCTTCATCTCTCTTTACAAAAAGGTTATGTGAATTGTATGGAAACATCTGCAAAAAATATAATAAATACTTAATTTCTTTGAACGTTTTTTGATGTGGGAGACAAACTTCTTTTGTAATACCCCCCTCCCCAAGAAAATGCCCAAACAGCTTTATACCAAAGTTAAACAAAATAAGTAATTTTTCAGGGTACATACATTTTCCATTATGAACTAAAAAACATTTCTACAAATACATCAAAAAGAACAATGTAACAAAGGTTATGCTCATGGATGTCAGCTTAAGGGGGCAAGTGGTTAACAAGCAGCTTTATGTGGGGTCATGTTTTAAGATCAGTAATTAGCTTCTTATAAAGTGTTTGTACAATTTGTGTTTTTAAGGAAGGCAAAGGTCATGATGCCTGTAGGCATTCAGCTAAAAGATTTAAAATTCTTACCAAAAATAGCTTATGAATATACAAATACCATTCACATAGACAAGATAAATAGGCCTTCTCTTGTCTCTCTTTAAAATATCCTGGGCTAAACCAGTTTCCAAAGAAAATACTGTAGGATGATCTTGAATCATATTAGAAATCTATTTCTTAATCCCAATCTCATCTCTACTTCAGGGCATGGAGCTGTAGTTGGGAACATGGGTCTTCCAGTGGATGTCGCTTCCTTCACGTTAATCTATGAGTGCCAAGTCATTTTCGGGATTGAATGTGATTAGAGGCTACCCAAGGCGGCAGTTGGCCTTACTTGATGCAAACTTTGTGTGACCTTCCATTGCTGCTACAAAGCAAAGAAAAGGTATATTCTTTTTAACACAAGCGGACACTTGAAGTTCAAAATCTCTGTAAGCTCCAATTGTGTAAAGCACTCAAGGTGCTTTGTTCACTCCAGTTAAAAGTTGGTTGGTTGGTTTTTAAATAAGTTAGTAGCCCTTTTCTTGTAAACCACAGCAGTAAACATTTGTGCCCTGTTTATAAAGATAGCTCAAAGCATCAATGGCTCTGAGAGGTAGCGAATTCCCTAGTGGTTTTAGAATATGTCTGTGAAAATAGTTGTTGCCAGAACCCATCACCTCTCTTAATTTCATAAATAAAATTAAATTAGCACCTGGCTACGAGAGTGTATTTTTTAAAAGAGCTCTGGTGCAAGCTTATTAGATGTGTGTTTTTAGTCTGTCAGTTTTCAATGATAATTTATAATGCTTTGGGGTGGGAGCTGGGCATAAAATGCCAGTGATACTTTAAGATCACCACATCCTAAATGTTTAAACTGCTACGAGTAAGGGCATTTAAAGATAACTTCAGCTAGATGCAAAGTGCACACTGCCCATCCGTCATGACTAAAAGCGTAAATCCACATTCTCCGCCAAATGCCTGGGTTTCTTTCAGTGCTTGTGGATCATGACTTTTCCCCCCTTCCTGGTGGTTGCTGAACATTTCAGGCCAAATTTCTTCTCTCACTACCTGGGACCTCAAGATGAGGGGCAGCTCTTTGGAATGAGGCTGCATATCTACTTGGATAGGAAATTGATTTTATCTGTTTGACATAGGACACAATCCTTATGCTGGGGTGTGATAGGGCTCTGGATAGTAGTGAGAGAAGACCAAAGGAGAAAATATGTCTGGCATTACAAACTACTGGGTTACAACAGATGGATGTATAGCATTCAAAGGGATGATGGGAAAATCCAAACTTCTCTCTGAAAACACCCTAGCTGCCATTTACAGGACTTCTTAAGCAAATGTGTACTTATATATGTGTAATTAGGTAGGCCCCCCAGGATGGACACTAACAAATTAAGAGGACCAACACTTTCCCCTTTAAAGACCCCCACCACAATAACAGTATAATACACATAGTACAATAAAAGTTGATAAAACACTTCAGGTCTAAATTTCCTTAATAATAGGACAAAAAGAAAATCCCCCTTACGTAGTATATCTGAAACTATCAGTGCTTCCTTGCCTTTCTTCATTTTATTGCCTTTCAGAATAGATTAATTTCCCTGAAAGATCGAATTTACAATCTTCTGCTGATTGAAACATTTGAAGCAGTGATTGATGGAGTAACAGTGAGGCAGTTTGTGCAGCTGTGAGTGAAGCAGGTACCCCCAGCACCTGCTGATTTTGCTTCTCCCTTCCCCACTACTCATCCAGGTCCCCCACCCCCGGCCCAACTTGGTCCCCTCTTGGATTGTCACTCATCGATTCCGGTGAGATGGCGTGATTTCTGAGCTTGGAAATAAAGTGCTCCATCTGCTTTACAAAATAATAACCGTTTAGGGGAAATAAAGGGAATCGGAGCCCTAGTTTCTTTCACGTGGAAGACGGTTAAGTCCCAAAGGATCACCCTGTGATACTGGATTTCTGAAATACCCTATGATTTTATATTGCTGAGCTCTAGGGACAGACTAGCTTGGGAGAACTGAGGCTGGTGGGCGACCTAAAGGGGCCATTTCTACACAGGTGGGTTTGGTTCTGGCAAGAAAAGAAAGGGCCGGCTCTCCGGATGAGGCAGGGTGACGCGTCAGTACGGGTGGCGAAGCTCGGTGGAGAAGAGAAGAACATGGGCAAACCGGTCCGGGCGGCGGGGGGCTACTGGGGGACGGCTCCTGCAAGACCGACAACTACACCGCGACAGTGGAAGTCACTGAGCTCCGGAACGGACGGGCTCGGAGGGCGGGCAGGGGGGCGGAGGGAGGACCGAGCGCGGAGGCGGCGCGGCGGGGCGCGCGGCGGGGCCGGGCGCTCAGAGCCGGGTCTGCGCCTCGGGGATGTAGATCTCGATGCTCTCGGCGCTCTCGGTGGCCGAGTTCTGGCGGACGGACGCGGCGCGCTTGGCGGCCATCAGGCGCTTGCGGGCCTCCTGGCGCTGCGAGCTCTCCAGCGAGCGCTCCCGGATCAGCGGCGCGGGGCCCTTCGCCGGCTTCTTTGGCACTGGAGGAGGGGCCCTTCTCTCCTGATCAAAGCAGAAGGTTCAGGACATTACACAGCTTCTCAGGACAAGCTTGGGGAAAACTGGGATAGGTCAGTAGTTAGAACACGCACATTTTTTTTCTTTTTAACCTAAGGGTGGTTAGTTCTGATCTGCACACTGTTTTATATATATATATATATATATTTTTTTTTTTTCTTTATCATTCTGGCTTCGATATTCAAAAGTTGCGGGGGAAAAAAAAAAGAAGAGAATACCTGTTAGCTTAAGGCCAAGGGTAAGGCTGAATTGCAGAACTAGTCTCTCCAAGGTAAGGATGTGGGTATTTAAAATGCCCCCTGCTGAAAGGCTGCGGCTCCCAGCACATTTAGTGTGGTTCCCTCTGGAGGCTCCAGACTCTTCCGGGTGCCAGAGATGGGTTAGGGCGGCAGCGGCAGCAGCAGCCTCCGGGAACTCTGCGTCCCCTCTAAGGAGGCGAGGCAGCGGGCGCAAGCTCGGCTCAGAGTTTAAAAACATCCCCGCCCTCTCCCGGGGCCCACCCAAACCTGAATGGCCAAATGAGGAAGAAGAGATGATAAGATTGTGTTCTTTAGCTTTGTTGATGCCAAAGTGAGTTATAATACCCGTTTGCACATCACACACAAACACACAGAGATATACTTTCCGGGGTCACCCTGGAGAGAGGACACTGAAAGTTCCTTTTCTGGGGGTGGGGGGTGGGAAGGGGGTGCGGGAGGGCTGGAATCAGTTCCAAGATAGCTTCTAAGACATCCCGGTAGGATGTCGCTCCTTAGGGGCCTCAGGATGGCTGTGGTGGCCCAGAAGGCAATTCCAATCACAGGGACAGACACTGTGCTGTGAAAATTTAACACAGGACTGAAAGAAGTTTCCCCTCAGCATCAGCAAACTATGAAATGGTTGGATATTTTTAAATGCCACTGCAAAAACAAAAGCCATTCAACACTTGGGTCGCAGGAAAAAAAAAATGCAGTGGGAAAGAAGCACATTAAACCACAAAGGAATTTTTAAGGTTGGTGAGCTTTCAGGCTCCAAAAAAGGTCCACGTGAATCTGTTGTTTTCATTTTTAGTGAAATACTTCAATTCTCATGACACAACTGTGAAGGTTATCTTAAAATAGGGTTTCTATGATTCTCCAGGGGGCACTCTTCGTGTCTTAACACTTACACACATTGCCGCAAATCCTCCTCACTCGCCTGGGTGAAGTGCCTGGATAAATTTATTACATTGGAGTTGCCCGCAGGCTGTTTAAAGTGGAGTCTGGGTGGACAGATAAGGGAAGTACAGAGTGCAAACGATATTTGGCCAGCTTTGTGCTCGTTTGTGTCTTCCCCGCAAATTCGTGGAGTGCTGAAAAGCTCTGGTCATAGGCAAAGTGTATAAAAATTTAGAAATCCAGTTCACTAATGACTCACTGTGTAAACATCAATAGGGTACATATGTCAATTCTTAGCATCACAATTTTTGGACACTTTAAATCTTCATTGTTGGGTAACTTGTGATATTTTGAAAAGTAAGAATATTGGAAACTGTTTAGTCATATCTTCCTTTACTTGTACTTTAGAAAAAAAAAACAGTAATATTGGAAAAAAAATCAGTGAATGAGAAATTAGAAGGATCAGCTCTAGAAACTAAATTACCAGTATATGTGTACATCTGTAGTGTTTTCTTAAAATAAGAACAATTTTAAAGCTTATTTAGTAGACAGTTTTAAACACAGATTAAAGAAAACTAGATGGAGTGCGAATGTCTGGCTTCCCAAGTGAGAGGCCACACATATATCAATGGTACTTTAATGCTTAACACTAAAAACCCCAAGGTTGATGGTGACAGCATTGGAGAGGAGGAACAATGACAATAACCCTCCTGTCAATTATGCATGGCCCTGGGCACTGGAGTTCTCCTGGGAGTCTACTGGCCCTATGAACCTGGATACTATGATGGAGAGCAGCAGAATGGACTGGATTACTGTTAGCTCTCTGATAGGTAAGGACATCCGAAAAGGGCATGGCTACCAGTGCTTCATGGGAAAAGCCAAGCCTAATTTTTAGAAGATGAATCTCTCGGAACTGTTTGACCTCAGGCCATAGGAAAGCAAAGGGTTAAAAAAGTCAAGCATGACAGGCCAGCCTAGGGAGGTGGATATTGGATACTTGTGTGAGCCTGGTAGAGCCACAATAATCAAATGTGAAAATTGCAGTTTATTCATTAAAGTAAGAGAAGTTGAGTCTTTATTTCTAGACTGTTGAATGAGGAACCCAGTGAGCAATAGTCCCCAAGGCAAATCAACCCAAAGTAAAACTCTTAAAAAAAAAAATCCCAACATTTATGATTACTGTGAAACTTTATGGTGTATATTTTTAAACTTGAACAACAGTGGTTTCTTTATTACTATATTTATGAAATGATTATCAAAGTCAGTTAGTTTTCAGGGCTTCCTATTTTTCTCCGAAACACATCCTAGGGGTGTAAGGAAGTTGAACTCTTGCTCTATGTAATCATGCACTGAAGATGTCATTTATTTTAGTTTAAAAAGCAAAATGGAGGCAGTTCCTTCCAGTGACTAAAATGGTTTAACTTAAAGTTTAATTAACAAAAAAGCCACATTCCCATTTTCCAATTCACAAAGACAGGTTTTTCTTTAAAAATATGCCTGAAACATATTACAGATAATATCCCAAATGATTACTATGTAAACATTGTCATTACAATGAGATTAATATGATATCAGCTCCATTTCACATTGTAAACAGCAAGACTGAATGCAGAAGCCTATTTAGACTGTCCAGTGTTTGTGCAGGTTTTTAAATGAACCATACAAAATCTACATTGTTCTACCTTCTTGTCAAGAGGATCCATCTGTTTCCAATTATTGGCCTTTAACTGATGAAGTTCATCAAATTTCATACTAATATTTTCTATGGACAACTGCAGCATGTCCCAGAACCCCGCCAAATCCTGGGAGGTGGGCCTTGGATGAGCATTGGGATTCTGTACAAGAGAAAGAAAAACATTCATGCTTCAGAGGCAGTCTGGGACAGGAAGTACAGGACCAAAGCGTATTTTCAAATATTTCAAATAACATAAGGGGCATGAGTTCCTTTCGGCTTTCAAATAGGAGATAAAAGCGAGGCTAGAAATGGTAATCTTATCTATTTATCTACCATCTATCTAAAAGGATTTATTAAGGAATAATTGACAAATAACAACAGTAAGATATTTAAAGTGTACGACGTGATGATTCGATCTATGCACACATTGTGTAAGGACTCATTCATAGAATTAATAAGCACATCCATCACATCACATATTTATCTTTTTGTGTCTGTGCGAGAGCACTTAAAGTTCTACTCTGAGCAAATTTCAGTTATACAATACAGTGTTATCAGCTATAGTCATCATGTTGCACATTAAATCCTCAGACCTTATTCATCTTATAACCGAAAATCGGTACCTTTTTACCAATCTCTCCCTTTCCCCCCACCTCCAAACCCCTGGCAACCACTTTTCTACTCTTTCTATGAGTTTGATGCTTTTTTAAAGTTTCCATTTCAAATGGTAATCTTATACACTCATCTGTCTGAGTCAGTGATTCTCAAGTGTCAAGGATGTAAAACTCTTCTTTTGTAATACAACATCTATCAATGTGGTATGGGAGAGAGTCCAGACTTTTCCAAAAAACTATGACAAGATATTTTAAAACATATTTAAATGAAGATACAGTCTCTGGGGAAAAAATACAATATGTTATTATCAGAGTTGGAATCCGACTCCATGCCATTCAACTTATTCACAGAACAGATAAGGAATCTAAAATAAGATTTGTTTTAACAATCATGTTGAGTGAAACAATAGGGTAAACAAATGATGAGTAATAAAATAATCGGATTTTTAAAGTACTATGTGTTTAACCATCATGATGTTGCTAATGCAGGAAGTCATTTTATCACACAAGTACTTTGACAAAATCATTTGGAAATGAATTCATTTTAAATCAACCATAACATACAATAGCAAATGTGAAGACACATATCTACAAACATACATAGATATCTGTAATGACCCATTTTCTAGATAATATTAAACATTCTTCAGTGTCTAAGGATTGACTTTTTTTTTTTTTGCCCCATCCATATACCCCTGAGAGGTACTACAAAGTATGAGCCACTAGTTTATATGATGTAAAACAGACAAAACTAACTAACTAAGAGATTGAAGGGGTCATGCTCATTGTTAATCACTACCACCAATGGTAGCTAAAGGCATTCGTGGTTAGGTGGGTGGGAGCATCCAGATGTCAGAGGCTTTCATCTGGGTCAGTTTTGGTTACCTGTGGGTATTCAAGCCAATCTGATATACTATGAAACCTCAGGCCATTAAAAACCAACTTTCAGAAAGTGCAAGGTCAGTGCTCATCAAAGTTAATAGGTCGGAAAGAACTTTTTAGCCCTTGATGGACTAACATTATTGGTCTGGTTTCAAAATGAATACAAGTAAAAATGTATTTATAAACTTACACTTCTCAAACTACTCATAGTTCTGGAATTCATTGGAAGATGTAATTTCTGAAGTTTGTAAGTATTTGGTTTAAACTCTAGTCTACTGACATGTGAATTAAACTAAAGAATTTTTCTGGAGTTTTTTCATTTAGTAAGTTAACTCAACATCTAGGTTCAGAATAG
Organism: Zalophus californianus; assembly: GCF_009762305.2. Classification (NCBI taxonomy): domain Eukaryota; kingdom Metazoa; phylum Chordata; class Mammalia; order Carnivora; family Otariidae; genus Zalophus; species Zalophus californianus. The sequence continues at coordinate 40,608,131 of NC_045608.1, read as the reverse complement.
ACAATAGCTTTAACAAAGCATATCACAAATGGAGTTTTATGGTCTTCTTTATCTCACCAGTAACTAAGAACTAAATTGTTCATATTTTGGAGTTTACTAAAGTGTTTTAGGTTACAAGCCCTACTGGCAAAAATGTTTCAGTGCAGCAATGCATGAAATGATAGTTGGGTAGGCCTGAAGAGTTTGTTTAATTCTGTACGATGGGCAATTTGTTCCCTCCTCGCCAAGAATCTCTCTGCCCCTGAATCGTCAAGGGGACAGATGGGGAAGCAGAGAGAAAGAGAATCTGTGGGTCATGTGACATTCCACGCACAAGGAGTTGCAGCTCTTGCCTTAGCCTGAACCAGACTTGTAGGTCAGAAGTGGTGGAGGGTGTGGAAGGATGAGGGGGGCTGGGTTCCTTAGTTTAGTTTTGTTGGGAAAAAGTAATTCTCATCCATTTATTCTATGCCTGAGAGTCTAGTCTGGGATAATATGCAAGTGTTTTCAAGTGTTCTCCTCCTCAGGGTAAGAACTCAAGGAAGGAGAGCTGGGTTCGTTTGTGGCCAATCTTAGCTGCACTTTTGTGCAGCTTTATAGAACGAAGTAATGCCACCATCCGACCACCATGCTTCTTGCTGCAGAGGAGGTGGAGCTGACTGATCAGCTCCATGTCCCTCTAGGAGGGGGAGGAATAGAACTCCTATCTTGGGCATCTTGGGGGTTGAGGGGAGCTCAAATAGGGACAGAGGTCAAACGGACTGGGATTTGCATCTTGGCTCTGCCTCTTACCCTGTGACCCTGGCCAAATTATTTATGTATTTATTATTTTTTATTCCTGGCCAAGTTATTTAGCTTTTCCATCTTCACTTTCCTCAACTGTAAAATTGTCATCAAAATAATGTTGCTATCTGCTCCACAGGGTCGCTCTGAGGATTTAACCAGATCATAAAATTAAAAGCCCTCAGCATGGCGTCCCGCACGTGGCGGGCTCTCCGGCTTCCCTTCTGGGGTGGGACTTGAGGCAGCCATCAGTGGCTCTCTGCCGGAAGTGCGGTTCCGCTTCCTACCTGTAACGTCTCGCCCACATTTCCAACTAAGGTCCTCTACTGGCTAAGGCACGTGAGCCCATCAGGGGCTGGGAAACGTTAAAAGCTGGCTTTGACAAAGTCAACCTTTCCTAGAAATCTGCAAAGTTCTCAAAAACGTCTTGTCTGCGATTTCATCTTCAAAATCTGCAGTGTTGGGCGCCTGGGTGGCTCAGTGGGTTGGGCAACTGCCTTCGGCTCAGGTCATGATCCTGGAGTCCCTGGATCGAGTCCCGCATCAGGCTCCCTGCTCGGCAGGAAGTCTGCTTCTCCCTCTGACCCTCCCCCCTCTCATGTGCTCTCTCTCTCTCAAATAAATAAATAAAAATCTTTAAAATAAAAAAAAAATCTGCAGTGTTTGTGTTCTACTTCATAATATACTCCCTTATTCTATAATTCTGTTAAAAAGTGTGCTGTGTTTGCCCTACTGTGTGTACATATTGGCTTCCCTGTATCCTTTAGCCAGATTGAGAAATATAGCTTTATTGGAACTTTTGTACATTTAAGGAGCCAAGAATCATGTTAATTAAGATCTGTGACACATTAGCAAGTTTAGAAATTAGCAAGAATTCTGATCGTGGCTCATAGTAAAGCTCAATAAAATACTTGTTGAATTCACTTATCAATGCATTTACTAATCTATATTATCTCATAATGCAGAATGGAATTTCTGAGAAGGTGGAAGAAGGACCAGGTAATTTTTTTGTGGAGGGAGGGGAAAACAAACTACAGATGTGGTTGGTGGGTGTGAGGAGGAGGGAAAGGATCCCCCAAAGGAGGTTTCAGAAAGCGAAGACTGATGAAGAGGGATGGAGAGCACCAAATTCTGCATGCTTTCTATTTTCTCTTGATAGAGCCCTCTCCTGATAAATCCCATTCGGCCTATATTTGTCCTTGTTAACAAGAAGATGTGGTTAAAACTCTAAAATCATAGTCAATTAGATTGCAAATAATCACGTTTTTACTTTCCACAAGAAAAACATGTTGCTTTTCATGTTCTTTATTTTAGAGCAAGCTTGACCAACAATTGACCAATAAAAGCTATTCTTGTGGAACGACACTTGCAGACATAGTAGGCAGAATTTTTAAAAAGGCATGTGTATGTGAGGAAGCTCTTGCCCTTGCATTTTGCAGCCAATTTAAAAAATGTTGTTGATGCTAATGGTGTTTTTGTCTCTTCGTTTTGCTTTATTTGGTTTTGGTATGTCCAAGAAGGATGAATGATTCATATGTCTCAAGGAGATCAAATTTACACTTTGGCCTGCCGTCCACCTCTGGCCTTGAATGAAAACTGAGAGACCTGATGATGAAATAAGCACCGAGGGCTATTTCAGAAGGAAAATCATTATCCGGAATAGTTCTCTGTAGTATTATTTTTGAAATATCAGGCTGTTCCGTATTTTGGTAAGAATAATGAAATCAGGGCTGCCATGGGAAAGCCAGGAAAACGCAAAAATTTCCGTTACAAAAAAAAACAAAAAACAGGAAATGGAGTTTCAACTTGATTGGATTTTTTCCCTAAGATTATTTAAGTATAAAATAAATATTTCTAATTTTAAGAAAAGCAGGAAATAGGATTCATCAGAAAACTCTATTCCAGGTGAGAGAGTCCAATGGGCTTTCATTTGGTTCAAAATCAGTTTTACTTTAGTGGCGCCAGTCTTGACAACACATTCTCCTCCTGACTAGGAATTGGTAGTGATGGGGAATGTTACCTACCAGGTTTTCTTCACACAGTTCTCTGAACTGGTAGAATTTCTGGGCCATGAGAAGTTGGGCACTGCCCACTGCGGTTCGGATTTTCCCTAGAACTGAAAAAAGCAGACATACAAGAAGTTTACACATTATGTCTCATGGTTGAGATTTAGACTGGTAAAGCAAAGAGGAAGTTATGCTGCAATAATTAGGGAAAACAGCACACATACAGCAGGTGAACACACACACACACACACACACACACACACACACACACACACACACTGCCCAGTTGCCCTTGTTACTCTCCGGTCTATGGAACAGAGGCTCCTAGGATAAAGTATAAAATCGACTTGGAAAAAAAACAACAACATATGTTCATCCTGCATATTTCTTAGGAATAACGGAGTTTTCTATCACAGCGCTGGAGGTTACAAGAGAAGAGGCAAATAGGGTTTTTTTTTCCCCTCCCTTTTAGGGCAAGAATGAATTTCAGGAGTTTATCAATATAGTTATGGATTTATTTGTCAGCCATCACAGTCTGCTTTTCTAATCCAAATCCAAATCCAAACACAAGGAAAGCAATCCTGATCTGGGGGGTTGGGGATCTCTTGGCACTCACCATATCCTATCCATAGCCTTCAGTATTTTTCCGGAGCCCAGCCACCGGGACTGTGAGGAAAGCGCCATGGCTAGTTGAAAGATTTTCTAAGGAATGAACATTTTCAGCCTGTTGCCTAGGGAACGCCAGCACCGTTCCAGCTTTTCCACTCCACAGACCAATTTTATTGTTAATATAGGTTTAATTCCCTATGCACTGTGCTGAAAATCTCCTTTGCAAGCTACTTCTTGTCTTCCGCGCAGACTAAGGCAAGAACCTTTCAACTGACGGGCGTGTTGAGACGGGCGGAACCGCGCTGCACAGAGCTGTCCCGAGGTCTGCATTGTCCCAAGGCCCTCCCTCCACCCGGTGGGGACCGGGGCACAGCTGCGCAGCTGGAGCGCTGCCACCAGGCAGTTCTCAACACGCCCTCCCTGTCGGGAAGGAAGGGGAGAAGGCGCCCTGCTCACCCCTTCCCCGCCCCGCACTGTAAACCAGACAGGGAGACTCCTCAGCAGGGCACTTGCCCCGCGTGGAAATCTGCACGGGGATGTGTCCTAAAGGATCGAAGAGGTGTTTGTGCCCTTGTTGTTTGGTTGTGAATTGACAGAGCCTGAGACCCAGGGCGGAATGAGGTCTCCCTTTCTCAACCTCAGTCCCCACAAAGTGTGAGAAGGAAACAAAAGAAAAGGAAACTTCATGCTGGCGCAAGGTTTTCTAGTAATTTTCTTCTCTGTTTAAAACTGCCAGGCTCAAACAACAACAACAAACAAACAAACCCTAAAACCACAGAATACTGCCAGGCTAGATAACGGTTTATAATGCACATTATACCTCAGCATGACTCAAAAATTTTGGCGCATGGAAGTCAGGGCGTTCATGCACTCTCTGTCACCCGTCACAGCAAACAGCCCCCGTGCAGAAATTGCCTCCTCAGGGAGAGCTGGGGGTTCCCCTGACGGCCATAGCACAGCAAGTCCTCAGGCCTAAGTGTTTACTTTGTTCCAGGCTGCCTTTAACATCTATTGGGATGGGTATTTTTAACCATCACCGATGGATCTGTGGTGTGAGGCCCTTCTCGCTTTCTCACACCCCTGAAGCAGAAAGGAAAGAGCACGTGGAGACACAGGGCATCATCGTTGCTAAGGGTTCAGGCCCTGAGCCAGCTGAGGGTTCTGGCTCCCACACTTCCCAGCCCCTGCCCTGGACAGGTCACTTAATCTCTGTTCTCTCATCTGTAAAGTGGGGCTAATGGTACCTATTTGTAGGGTTGTTGTGAAGGTTGAAAGCAGTAATGCATAGTACAGAAATGCTTAGGACAGTGTCCGATATATAGCAAATGACCAATAAATGTTTGTTATTACCTAGGGCCAGGACACTATTCTGCCTCTCTGGGTGTCCCACACTTGCTCTGCCAGGAAGAGAAGAGGAAAAAACGAAAAACCACACATTTTTGGTTGTCTGGGACAGGTATATGCTTTAAATGACCTGTCCCAGATCAGAGACAGTTCTGAGGAGGCATTTCCTAAGTGACCATGTGGCTTTAGGCAAACTCTCAGGTCCCTGGAAACATCTCTGAATTACGTTGCTGATGGGTCGGATGGTGACACCAGCAAATCTCAGACTGAATCCTGGGAGCTTAAACCTAGTACTGAGGGGTCTCCAGTTTGCTGGCTGGGAAATTTGCATAACTCCTGAAAACTGTCACAGAAACTCAAGCTATTCTGATATTCCTCAGACCCTTGAGCTAATGGTTCTCAATTGCACCCAAATACCTGAGCTGTAGGATAGACTACCAAAATAAGAGTAGCTGAGTAAGACAGTGATTCTCAAATGAGAAGAAAGCATTGCTCCAAACAGTATTTCAGGCAACACCCAACCGGGTAGGTAGGGGTTAACTTGGATGGGTGTCTTATTGAAAGTAAAACAAGGGATATCTGTCTTCATTCAGCATGCTCTGGTGAGAGCTATAGATTTGGAGCAAAAGTAACTGGGGTGGAGTCATGGCCCTTCTGTTTTCCAGGTTTTTGCCATCATGTTCCTTGAGTGGAAATTCCCTGCTGGCTCTGGGGTTGTGTGCATTTCCAGTGTCTGAGTGATAATCTTGCCTGGGCTCAGGGAAGGGAGATGCTGATGTGGGCCTTCAGTGAAACCACACAACAGGAGGGCTTGGGGCAAGCAAACAATAATTCCGACTTCTTTGCCTTCCACACTTTTGTTTCTAGAGAACTAAAAACTCATTTTAGTTTTTTAAAAAAGATTTATTTATTTATTTGAGAAAGAGTGTGTGTGATTGTGTGTGTGTGTGTGTGTGTGTGTGTGTGTGTGTGTGGTGGGGAGGGGCAGAAGAAGAGGGAGGGAGAGAATCTCAAGCTGACTCACCACTGAGTACGGAGCCCGATGCAGGACTTGAGTCATGGTCTCAGGGTCGTGAGATCAAGAGTCACCCCCTAAAAACTCACTTTAATTTTTAAGAAAAAAGCTCTAATGGGGGCGCCTGGGTGGCTCAGTTGGTTAAGCTTCTGCCTTCAGCTCAGGTTATGATCTCAGGGTCCTGGGATCGAGCCCCACGTTGGGCTCCCTGCTCAGCTAGGAGTCTGCTTCTCTCTCTCCTTCTCCACCCCACTTGTGCTCTCTCTCACTCTCTCTCTCAAATAAATAAATAAAATCTTAAAAAAAAAAAAAAGAAAGAAGAAATCTCTAATGGAGTTTGTTCTCTTTTTCCATTAGACATATGCTTGATGTGTGAGATCACTCCCTTTCCTGAAGGTAAATTTCATATTTGTTACGTAGGCCATGAGGAAGAAAAAAGCTAATGAAGAGGATGTGCTCCTAGGATTACATTTAGTTGGTTTCCTTCACACTCTGGTTCATGTACCTTTTCCAGATTGTTCAACTCAAATGTAGTCAATGGTTTGTACCATCCATCTCCCCTCATTCATTGCAGCTTCTGGAATCATGCTTCTCTGCTGTATTTCCTCAGGCATGCCATTTAACCAAGATTTATACCATCTATTCGTGTAATATTTAATCATATTATAGGTCTTGTTCTGCTGCACCACTCTTTTTATGTAGGTAAGCCTGGTCTCCCTAGGTGTCTTATAAAACCTCTAATGGTTCATTTTTAAGATTCCTTTCACCCTATCCTTTCCTCCTAAGCTGTGAGTCTGTTCCTCAGTGGACGTACAAAATAACAACCCAAAACACTGGTGAACTAAATTCCTTCCATTTCAGAGACAGACACCTCCATACTAACTCCCCCACTTATAATTCTAGAAACTTCTCATCCTGCAGTAGATGGCTATGGGGGATCATAATAGAGAGCACAGGGCTCGGTTAGTTCACCACATAAAGCCAGGGAGATCTTTTGGAAGGTCATCACTGTTTGGTTTTTGCAAGTATCTGTCCATTTATATTATTGCCTTGTGTTTCACATGTACATTGAATCAGATCCCCTCAGGACCCTGTGAGGCAAGACAGATACCATCATTCCATGTGAGAAAATCTGGGCTCAAACTAAGAAGTGCCTTTCCTGGGGCCCCAGGGTGCCCGGGGCCCCGTCTTCTCCCTCCCTGTCCAGTTGTGCTCTTTTCTCTCAATGCGTATTGAAACCTGGGTCTGAATCTACTTACATGAAGCCATCTGAGGGTGATTTCTTTCCTTGATCAACACTCTCTAGCCAGTGCCACTGGATAGAAGGGGGACAGCTGTAGGAAGTTGACGGAAGAATGGGGAAGTTCAGCAAACCCCCTCCTTGTCCCACACCCAGATGGGAGAGCAAAGCACATGTACTCGAAGTAATTGTTGCACACAGAAATTTCAGGAGTGAAAGGAATGTAGGAACCAGGGATCCTTTGAAAAAAGATGCTAGTGGATGTAAAGTTTAAGTCTGGGTTTTGCTTTTAAAGATTATACATCATACTAGACGCAGAGAAAGACTATTTTGGGGCGTGAGATGGGTCTCTTAGGAAAACTCTGATTTTAAATCTGGTCACATACAGATAAAACCCCAGACATTGAGAAAAGAGCACACCTCCTCCCTCCCACTGACCCCCGTGGGGGATGACTTTTATTTGGGGAACAAGGAGGTGGTATAAAAGGCACAGAGGTGAAGGGAATGGCAATTTCTTTTAATCCTGCAAGTGGGTCCATGGCAAAGCTGCAAGTGTGCTGTGGTAGCAGCAAAAAGCAAAGACCTCTTCCTTTGGGGCTAGACCTGACTTTCTGCTTTGTCCAAATCAGTATCTCGTATCTGTAAGCATAGCTCTCTCTCCCTTTCTCCGCCACCCTGGGTGGGGGCGGGGTGTGTGTGTGGTTGACAGCTCCTCACCATGTCTTCCCTGATCACAAGGCTTTCAGGATCAAGCACTTTTTGGCCAAGAAGTGTTCCCCCAGTGGATTTGGATGAGAACTGGTCATAAAATCCGGCACAACTCCAACAGGACGCTAAAGAAGAATCCAGCTGGGTCTGTCAGGACTCACACGTGAGACAGCACATGGATTTAAGCTGCTCAAGGTCACCAGCATCACCACTGTCTGGACAGTTGGACGTATGTTAAGGGAAAAATGATTTTGCTCTTTGTTTCTATGTTTCTGCCCTGGTAGGTTGGCTCAGTAATAAACACAAGAGAACTTTCATTTGAAAAAAGAAGTCCTTAAGTGTAATTAACATATGCATCCTTCAATATTCCAAGAAGAATTAAGTCCCTAGAACTGAAAAGGCAGAAGCCGTGGTTTTTCTCACTGCTTCTGATTCTTAACTATGAGGCCCAACTCCACAATCATCAGGCCCCCACATTAGGCATCGGAAACAGAGAACAGATATATTTCTTATACCCTCGATGGCATGTCCCTGAAACCTGGAGGCTAAAGATCAGTATAAGGTGTGTGGCTGGCTGTCCTACCAGTGGTGATGTCCAGCGGACATGCTGGGCAGGACGCTCACCAAGCCCCGTCACCTACACTGTAATTCACCCAGTATACTCCTTTTCCAGGCTTAACTTTTTCTCTCGGAGTAGTGTACTGGAAAGAGCATAGGTGGGCAAATCAGGAAAGCTACTTACAAGGGGCTGATCTTGGGAGAGTTTATGGTACTCTCAGACTCTGTTTTCTTTATCCGTCAAGTAATCCTAATACTATCTTCATAGGATTGCTGATTATTTAATGAAATGATACACAAAAATTGTTAGAATGTAGCAGAAACGGTAACTCCTCTATTCTATCGACATTCTTTAGTTCTTGGGCATTTACCTGGGAAATTAAAAGGTGGCTTTGGCCAAAATAGGGAATTATTTCTCCTGCTAATCTTCATACCCCAACCTCTCTCTCCAGTAGTGTGGACTGATTGAATGTTCTCTTTTTTTTTTGGTGGCTTTCCACTCAGGCAGATTTAGGTGAGTGTCAATAATTTCTTTGGTCTGTGTATCTAAGGCATCTATAACAATTTTTCAGGGGCCCAGATTTTCTGGCATAGTCTGGCATAGTTCCCCCACCTATCAGAGCTAGAACAATGGCCAACTGGTTGCTGGGTGATGGAGATACACAGAGGAGACAGAACTCTAACCAGTGTTAGACACTTATACTACCCAGCTGGGGGCTTGTGCAAAAAACAAGCTCACTGCAAAATGAAGGGCCAGAACCCTCCTCATGAGAAGCAGCTGTCCTGCAAAACAAGGTCCATCTTGAGGATGGACCAGCAGAGCATGCTGGGTAAATCCTGCTAGCCTGGAGTGCTAGATGCCCATCTTGTGTTCCAAACAGTGTTTAGTCATGTGGTTCAGTGCCATTCTAAACCCATAATCTTCAAACTGAGCTGATTTTTCACGGCTGTTCATTAGTCCTTTGAGGTGATCTTTGTTACCACCCTCTCTGATCCTCCCTTTCTGACTCTTACTCACTTGCAACTCAACCCTGCTTCCTCGTCTTCAGCAATAACCTTGCCTCCAATATGATGAAGAAAGCAGAATCAGGCAGGAATATTCTCAGTGTTCTTCCTCTCCTACTACTTGTCTAGTCCCCTAAGCCTCTAAAGAGTGTGGGGGTTCTCCATGATGGGCAAGCAGCAGACCCTCCTGGTTACTTGAGTAACAGAGAGATGTCAGGTGCCAAGAGAGAATTACTTACGCTCATTCCTAATGTCACCTTGCTACAACCAGTACCTGCTCCCACCTTAAAGACTTTTCTACATTCATTCCTCCCATCTACCTGTGTCCTTGGTCTGATTCCCTCCTAGCTGCTCTGAGAATGTGCTCTATAAGTCTGTTCCTGTCTCTGCAATCTCTGCCTCTCTGTGCTGTAACTCTACCGGGGATGCCTGTGAGCATCCTCCCATCTCTCCCATTCTGAGGGAGGGGGGGATCTCCTCCCCAATCTCAAGGTCCCCTCCAGCTAATATAAAATTCCTCTTCTTCCTTGTCCTGGGCTGTGCTGTGTCTTCCCCAAATTCAAATGCTGAAGTCCTAACCCCCAATACCTTAGAATCTGACTGTATTTGGAGATAGGGCCTCTGCTTAGGTAATTAAGTTAAAAAGAGGTCATTAGTGGGGGGTCCTAATGCAATGTAACTGGTGTCCTTATAAGAAGAGATCAGAACACAGAGGTTAGACCCGTTGCGGACCAAGGAGAGAGGCCTCGGAAGAAACCAGCACCTTGATTTCAGACTTCCAGCCTCCCAAACTGAAAATACCATTCTGTCGTTCAGGCCAGCAGTGTGTGGTACTTTGTAATGGCAGGCCTGGTGGAGTCATACCTTCCTGAGAATGCTCTCGAAAGGATGGAACACCTCTGCTCCTCTACTTCCTCAGCCACCATTTGTCTCCCCCACCTCTGCCGCCTGGCCTCTCCTCACCCTCCTTCCCCTGCCGGGTAGCTCTGCATTTGGCACCAAGGCCCCCCACCCTCCCCCAGTCTCGGGCTCTGACCCTGCATTCCTTGTTCCTTAGGGCTCTCTCTCTTCACTTTGTAAATGCTGAACACAAAATTCAGCCCAGAGCATGCTTTCTGTCTTCCCTCTGAATGTGCTCATCACTCTCCCAGTTTCAGCTATTTTGGAAATTTGTTTATATTTCCCAAATTTGTAACTCCAGTGTATAGCAACCCCTCAAGCTTCAGTGTTGCATAGCTAAACAGCCAGCCGACACCTCTTGTCTCCCCAAATCATATTTCCCTCAGGATTTCCTAGTTGATTACCATTAGGGCGACAAGGCTTCATCACCCCATCCACAGTGTGGCTCTTCTCACTCCCTTGCCGATCCTGGAGGTTTGGTTTTAGTAGGGGAGCTAGAGGGTCTTTTTATCTCATATAATTTCCATGCTTAAGACTTTTCCATGGCTCCCTATCATCCATGGGGTAAGTGGGGAACTCTCTTCAATGGCTTGCAGGCCAAGGTCCACCTGTTCACCTTTACCTCTGCTCCCTCCCTCAGTGCTCTGGGTCCCCAGCTGCCCAAATCTAAAAGCTGTCTCTCTTTGCAGTGCCTTTGCTCAGGCTAAACACTAAGCTAGGGATGCCTCCTGCCTCCATGCCTCCACTAGCCCATGCCCCACCCCCTTCCTCAGGTGTACCTCCTCCAGAAAGCCCTATCTCCTTTCCCCTCTCCCTCCCCATTGCTCCTCAAATTCCCCATGTGTAGAGCTGTCTCTGCCCTTTCCACACTCTTTCCAGTGTGATCTATTTATCTGTCTGACTTTCTCACCAGACCTCAAGCCCTTCAATGGCACACACTGTGCCCATGTAATTCCTGGTATCTTGGTCAAGGAATAAGTTCTGAAACTAACCAATGGACTCATCTACAAAGTTTATGTTAACCAGAAAAATAAATTAGCCACAGAATTCCAGGCCTTATGCATTCTGATTCTTTAAGGTTTTACCATGTCTAGCATCAACTTTTTAAGCTACAGACCTGACTAATTAATTAGCTAATACAGTCTTAGCTGGGCTATGATTCCTTTTGGGTTTCTGTTTATAATACTATTTGGACTGATTTAGGCTGACTTCTTTTTACTCTCCTTTCTCCCCCCCACCGCCCACGTTGTATAGGATAAGAGGGAAAGGGGGGGGGGGGAAGGAGAAGGAAAAGAAAAAGGAATTTTTTAAAAATCCACCCACTTACTTTAAATTCATGTGGATTTGCCACACCAAATCTGTGTGATTTCAAGTTGGGATTATTCACGTAGAGACATTCTTATTTACAAGTGTGTCCTTATGGAAAAGAATTTCTCCAACCAATTGCCCAGCTGCTCCTCAAACACATTTGTGATCCAGACCTACTGTCAACAAAGGGTCTCCATAGAAAACATGGATCTGTTTTATTCCTGGTTGGCAGTGCTTGCTCTGCATTTTATAAGAGTGCATTTTTTTTTTTTTTTGGAGCCAAAACTCAGGGTTAACGAATAGAGAATAAATTCTCAAGGAGAAATTACCCCATAGGCTAAAAGCTTCCACAGGATTAAAACACGGGGGGAAATATTGCTTTGTTTGTAAAGAGCAAGTTTTCAAAAGCTCAGCTAATTGAATTTTTTCTCCCAGTCCATACTCAAGGAGTCTTACTCATAGGGCGCCTGGGTGGCTCAGTTGGTTAAGCGACTGCCTTCGGCTCAGGTCATGATCCTGGAGTCCCGGGATCGAGTCCCGCATCGGGCTCCCTGCTCAGCAGGGAGTCTGCTTCTCCCTCTGACCCTCCCCCCTCTCATGTGCTCTCTCTCTCTCTCTCATTCTCGCTCTCTCAAATAAATAAATAAAATCTTTAAAAAAAAAGAGTCTTACTCATAAAAGATGGTTATGCTTCAATCCATATCTCAATTTACATGACCTATGAAATAATAACATCATACACATCACATAGAAAAATATAGTTCTTGAGCCTTTGAAAGCTGAATGACATGAAATTAGTTAACATTTCCCTTGGTAATCCAGAAGAAAAGAACTGAATACTGTGTTTGAAGTCCACTGCAATTATATTCCACATAAATAGTTACTGTTGGAGAAAACCATCGGAGATCTTCCCCCGATCCTGCCCTTGTCTCCCTCTGAAATCTCTGCCTCTCTGCAGCACAGAGGGAGTCTGGAATAATGGAATGCCACCGGCCTGGACAACAGGAGATCCATTGCTGGCCTGGCCTTCCCTTTGCCACGTTCTCCACCTCTCCTTGCCTCTGCACCCTCCTCAGCCTCGAGACCACTCCCAATGAAACACACCCACAAAAGGATGCTCTGTGATGTCCTTCTGGCATCAAAACCTTCCTCTTTGTGCCCAGTGCCATGCAGAGGAAAGTAAACTGAGCATTCCAGAGGGTTAAACATAAGGCACATTATACATGATTTCCTTTTCATTACTGCCACTTCCTCTGTGGTTAGTAATTTCAGGTTGGCCAGACCTTAAAAAAGAGACTTTGCAGCGCACGTAAGCGCATGCATGAGGGCTGGGGCAGGGAAGGAATTTTTTTTTTTTAAAGATTTTATTTATTTATTTGAGAGAGAGTGAGTGAGAGCATGACAGTGGGGAGGGCCAGGAGGGAAGCAGACACCCCACGGAGCGGAGAGCCTGATGTGGGGCTCAATCCCGGGACTCGGGGATCATGACCTGAGCCGAAGGCAGACGCCCAACCGACTGAGCCACCCAGGCGCCCCAAGGGAGGGAATTTTGAAGGTCACTTCAAAAGTAAGATGAGAATAAAACAGAAAGGAACTAGGATGCACCCACCTTGCCCTGCTTAGAAATACACAAGGCTTGAGGCAGATGAAATCAGAGAGAGAGCTCCTTTGCTTGCCACCCACAGGCTGCAGGGACACGCCACAGGCAACACTTGGCAGAGTAACCCTGGTGATCTCACTGATAGACGGTCACAATGATGACTGTGCACAGCTTCCGTAACTCAACCTGAAACTAGGCAAACCCCATTGCAGGTTTCATTACCAGTCCCGCATTCGCTGCCAAGGCTCACAAGCCTTCTGGGGGACCCAAGGCCAAGTTTCACTAACTTGGATGCTATTACCAGGCAAAATTAAAGTGGAATTAATCTGCCTCCTGCACACGCTCTAGGTTTATCAGTTCATTCCAGATAAAGCCTGAAAATTCCGCATATGAGTTGTCCACAATTCAGGAGGCAAAGATAGATTTCCAAGCACAGTCGACCAGTATTTCATCCTAGGGCCACTGAAACCTGAGCCTCTGTTTTTCATCCGCATTGCTAGACTGCATTCCTAGTTAGGAGCATTTGGTTCCATCTGGCCATTTCATTCCCGGTCAGATAATACCAGACGTATCTATGTAACATACAAGCCACTGTCAAATAGCACTGAGCCATCTCCCCGAGACAGCTGTTTCACACAAGGGCTTCATTGTCTAAGGAAAGCTTGTATCATTTTACTTCAAGTGCTGGGGGAACAAGCATTCTGTCAGCTGCCAGGGCTTGGAGGAAACCTCACTCATTGCAGATTTTCATTATTTGGTTACCAAGCCAAAACCCTACTATGGACTGTTCGGGATCAACATTTAAAACAAGAACTGAAGTCCTTGCCCTGCTTTTATTTTATCAGGGCACATAATAGCTCCACACACCCAAAGAATGTATGGTTACACTGTGCAAAGATCATCCGACGTTACCAGGTGACCACAAATGCCCCTTCTCCTTCTGCCCCTTGTCACGCACATTTAACCGCTTTGGGTAAACTAGGAAAGTGTTTTCCAGTCCCGGAATGCCAAAAACAGCGTCCCTAGGAAGCAGCTGTCAGAGTCAGGGCAATGGCATCATAAAATAGTTGGTAACTGAATAATTATTTAAAATTGACGGCTCCTTTCATTTTTAACGCTTTAGTCAAGAAAGATGACTGCAACCGCCCCACACTCTAAATCTGGACCTCATGCTCCCATTGAGCAAATAGGTTGTGTTCCTAACTTCTTTTTTATCCTCCACCAGCACAGAGTATTTCAAATTCAGGAAGATAGTGAATGAAATATCTTCTTATAAGCGCGATGAATAACTATGAACATGATGATAGAGTGTTTGCTCCACTACTTTCAGCTGCTGCAGACTTTTTTTGGAGGGGGGCAGGATTTTTCGTGTGTGGTAAAATATACATCAGATCTACCATTTCAACCAGGTTGAAGTGCACAGTTCAGAGGCATTAAGTGCATTCACCAAACATTTTTGAATATTTAAGAACTGGGATAATTCTGGGCGCCTGGATGGCTCAGTCATTAAGCGTCTGCCTTTGGCTTAGGTCATGATCCCAGGGTCCTGGGATCGAGTCCCACATCAGGCTCCCTGCTCTGTGGGAAGCCTGCTTCTCCCTCTCCCACTCCCCCTGCTTGTATTCCTGCTCTCACTATGTCTCTCTCTGTCAAATAAATAAATAAAATCTTTAAAAAAAAAAAAAAGAACTGGGATAATTCTGGTGCCCCCCCAAAATAAATTAAGCAAATATGATCAGACTTTTCCTTTCTTGGGGTGCCTGGGTGGCACAGTCAGTTAAACATCTGCCTTTGGCTCAGGTCATGATCCCAGGGTCCTGGGATCTAGTCCTGCATCAGGCTCCCTGCTCAGCGGGGAGTCTGTTTCTCCCTCTCCTTCTCACCCTCCACCCTGCTCGTGCTCTCTCTTGCTTGCTCTCTCTTAAATAAATAAATAAAATCTTTAAAAAAAAAAATCTTCCTTTCTCTTACTCTAAACTACCTCTCCTTCCATGATGATTTTGAAGACTATGTCTCCTGGGAGGGATCTATCAAGGAGTCACCTTCATCATATACCTTGAATGTACCTCCTTGTAGGGGACCCAAAAACACAAAAGGTGGCTTGGCCAAGAGATAGATGTATCTGGGCTCGACTCATCTGTCAAAGCTATTTTTCTGGGTGTACACAAATTTTCTTTTTTTTAAGCTGGTTACTCCGACATTGGCTGTGACTACCAGAAAGGATTGGCCTCTCTTCCTCTTTTTTTTTTAATATAAAAAAGAAAAGGCTAAATTAGAGAATGAGTAAAACAAAGGCCCTCTACAGCTCCAGGCCCAGTTATCAGAACAGAATTGTGGTTGCCAAGGAGCCAGGGACAGATATGTATGGAGAGCTTTAGAGGACAGCACCAAGTGACACACAGAGTATTATTATCTTGTCAACTGTTATTCATGTTGTATCTGTTCCATCAGACACTTCTGTGTTCTGTGACCTTGGACAAGATACTGCCAGAGAGCTGTTTTGAGGGCAAATAAAACACCTGTCAAAGTCTCCAGCCCACTGCCAGGAGTATTGTAAGGACAAGATGAATATTCTCTCATGTTCTTCTAGTCTCCCTTCTTCCCATGGAGGGTGGCTACAGCTCTCTGGTCAGACACTCACTGATTCGAGTTTGCCTCATTTGAAATTGGCAACTCTTTGCCCTGGGAAGTTTGGCCTGGGAAGTTAACTCTGTGCTCTTTAGAATTCTGGAATGCTGGTAGATTGAAGCTCTTGGGGATGAAGGAGAAAGCTTTCAAGTGCTTGTCAAATGGAATCGTGTCCCAAGGGATGGGACATAGAGGGTTCATCTAGATTATTTGGCTGACCAACACAGAAGTCCTTTCTACCATTTCTGTGGCAGGTGCTCATCTCTCTCTGTCAGATCCTTGCTTCCATCAGAAGAGCTCATCACCTCACCAGCAAAGCTCCCTTCCTACTTTTGGCAAAAACAACCACTAGTTACTCATTGAGTATTCTGTCACTCTTTGAGGAGGAAACATTTTGCAAGATAAAATACTTTTGTAAAACAGAATTTCCTAAATATTTCCAGGACTCAAATATATATTCCCTGATCCCCTACTATATACCAGGAACCATCAGAGGGGTGGTGGATATAAAGATGAATGAGATAAGAAGAATTTCTGTCCACAGAGAGCTCATTTTCAGTGGAGGAGAGAGACACATAGACTACCATAAAATCGTGTTAGAAATAGCTGATAGACAACTAACTGTACAGGCTGTTATGGAATCACCAGGGAGACACACCCAATTCAGCCTGAGGGGAGGCATTCCGCAGACTTCCAGAAGGTGAGGCCCAAGCTGAGACTTGAAGGTGAGGCCCAAGCTTGAGACTCATATTTTCTAGGCTAGATGGGCTTATATGAGTAGATGTTACTAATTTGAATCAGTTTTGTACATTTAAAAAAGCATACATAAAGGGCATTTACACCTAAACTTTGTGTTAGCTGTTTGATCTATAGCTATAAAATTATATTAGAAAAATTAATAATTTGGACTTTTCACCACAGACCATTGGCTTTAAAACTGTATTCTAGAAACCCTAGGATCTTTCTGAGGCCCAGGGAGGGGATTGGGGGGTTGTTAGGGACCTTGGTCCAAGGGACAGTAGAGGCTGAGCAGACAGAACTCAGACCATCACCAAGACAGCTTCACCGTTCTTTCTGTTATATTTATTGGTGTTGTGGTGTTGTGTGTAATTACTTTTAATTAGAAAAGAGGGTTCTGATATTAAAATATGTTTCATACTACAAAGGAAGACCAATGCCCCAATGAAGCAGGTTTCATTGCATACTTGCCATCTAAGACTGATTCAGTTCAGTACTTTTAAAGCAAAGTACTAAAAAATACTCCCACCCCTAGTTATCTCTGCCTGTTCTGCAACCATGATCACTTGCACCTCCCCCTGCAGGCAGCAACCTCGTAAAATAAAGTGGTAGATCTGAGAAAATGTATCACTACTCTGAAGAAAATGTCCTTCAGGTGTATAGCTTATTAATGGTGGAAACTTCATGTGCAAAGGCAGCAATTATTATTCTTTAGAACAAATCTTGTTATAGCAAAATTCCTTCATATGGGATAGATTTGTTAAGTCCTCTTCATAAATCCATATTTTAAGTAACACGTGAAGTAAAATTCTATAACAGTGAATGAATGGGTTGCTCCTTCATGTTCATTACCTCGAGACTTTTCCAATAGTGTACATTTCAAAATACAAAAATGCTTCTCTTCCATCCCAAACACAAGATGAGAATCTGGTTTTCTGACAAAATTTTCACCTTTCAAAGACATGTGTTTGTGTCAAAACATATTAACTTGTTTTCATAGCTCCTTTAGCATCACATAAGATTTTCCTAAATTTTTATACAATGACTATTCTCATGCATCATTATAAAGCTGGGTTGAGAGAAGTAGATACAGTCTTAGATGGGGGAAAAAAAAACAGATTAAAAGAAAACAGACGAGCAGCTTTCCTGGATCCTTTGGAAGTCAACCAGGAAACTAGAATGAGTCCCGAATTAATGAGTTGAAGGCACTGAAATCTGAAAATCAGCTTGTTCTGTTGAGCAGTGCACAAGAGGCTGTTGCTCCTTAGACACTAGCATTTTTCCTAGGAAAATCTAATAAGCTTTGGGTATACCCACAAGGGGAAAGGAGAATAAGAAGATGCAACTGCTAAGACTTCTTACTGAAAATTACCCCATCCATTGCTGCTGAGTGTTGCCTCCTTCACCTGTCACCAGGGCAAAAAGCTAATTCTGCTTGTGGATCAACACTCAGGTGAACTTGCAGAGGCACTGACTGTTAGGGGCAAGTGTCAAGGAGATGTACTTTTCCACTGCTAAGTTGTTTGCATTTATAACATGAAAGGACAAAAGGAACATTACCGAAAACTACTTATGGATTTTCTGACCTGTTCATAAAGACAACACATAAGCTAGTCAGCCAGTGGATAGGGTTCAGACAGGAGGAATGAATGCACATAAGAGCTGAGAGCAAGACACAGCAAGGAAATCCCACAACATGCTAATTGTTATTTTCCAGACTCAGTTTTCATAAGAAATACTTCCTTTATGGAAAACTCACTGGCCCTTGACACGATTAGTTTGGTTCATTTAGTAAGTCTATGTAACGTAGGCTCAGGGTGTAATTACTAAGAAATTATTGATATTTTTATTAGGGATGATAATATATGATGATTATGTAAAAAAAAAATCCTTATCAGTGGATACATAGTAAAGTGCCATGATGCATGCCTTGGACTTAAAGATAATCTGGCAAAAACGACAAGTGGGGAAGATAAGAAAAGGAGACTGGCCCGTTGTTTTGGGTGATGGGTACATGAGGGTTCATTGTACTAAACTCTATACTTTTGTGCATGTTTTTCTTTTTTTACAAGAAAAAGTTAAATGATTTAAAAAATAGGCCCCCAAAGTCACATCATGACAATACTCTTCTAGGTGGTTCCCATGCAAAAATGAAGGCAGGCTTAAATACCTACCCCTAAATGCCTAAATTTCTTTGATTCAAAAATATCATCAGTTGGAAGATCCACCACTCATTTAATAATAGTTTTTCAGAGGAAAACAAACACACAGCATTAAAATACACACTGATTATAAACTATATCCCAATTTCAGAATTGTTGAAAATGTGGAAAACATGCCTCAGAATTGAGGTAACCTGGTCATTTTGTTGTCAATTATTTACTTTTTTTTTTTTAAGTAAGCTCTATGCCCAACGTGGGGCTTGAACTCACGACCCTCAGATCAAGACTCCCACCCTCTACCAACTGAGCCAGCCAACCAGCCAGCCAGCTAACTATTGCTGTCAATTGTTAATAGGAATGATTGTTGTGTTAAAAAGCAAAGTTTGTAAATGATGGTGTGCAAGGCCTCCGTTACTTATCTTACTTATTCATCATATTTTATCACTTATTTCAACCCCGGTAAGTTGAAATTTGTGTTAGTTCATTTAGTGGCTGAAGGTTTGCCTCCCTGAATCCCATGAGAGAAAGTGCATGCTAAACGGGTTTATGAATGTTAATAGCATGGTCTCTACTGACGTATGCATTATTGGCCTTGTTCTAATACGTGAACCGATGCATTGGGCATTTAATTCCCTGAGAATCTGCGCCCCTTCAGAAATTTCTTGGGAAAGAGGAACCGGTGTAGAAACTGGAGGCCACCCCCACGTTGAGCTTGGTCCTTTTCAGAGAAGAAAGGATCCAGAGCTAGCGGGCACCCGGCTAGAGCTAGCTAAGGCTCTGCCCACTGGTTTTCTTTCCACTGGGCAGCGCGGGGTGGGGGCGGCTGGATTCGCAGCCAGAACCGCCCCGCTGTCCCACACGTCGCAGCGGGAGTGTGGAACCGCAGCTCGACAAGCGAACCAGGCAAGGGAGGAACCACGACGTCCACAGACGCCGCGTCAGCCCAGCCCGGAAGCGCCGGGTGCGCAGGCGTGCACAGCGGCCATTACTTACTGTCTTCCGGCAGGTTGTTTTCCCGCTCTTCTCTCTCCATCTGCTGGCACCACCCTTCCATGCGGTCCCGCTCTGCCTGGAGAAGCTTCAGAAACCAGTGGCCATCCCGGTGGCACACTGACCTTTGGACGGCCTCCAGGGGGTCTTCAGTGATCGAGTCAATCCAGGGATCCGGGGGAGGCAGAATCGAAGGGTCAAAATCCGCATCAAAGTCGTCGTCGGCAGCGCAGGCGTGGTAGTGGTTTCCTGAGCCCTGAATGCTGACCGTGGAGGTGCTGGCGTCCCGGGAGAACTGTCTGGCCATTGGGCCAGGGCACGAATTGTCCTCTATAGACTCCAGAGAGTTTTCCAGATTATCGTGGAAGTCCAGGTCGGCCTGTACAGCTGTCGTCACACTGTTGGATCGAGTGAACCTGCGGAAGCTTGGAGGAATAGACAAAGGAGAGTTAGTTCAAGGCTCTTTCTCCATGCAAAAGCATTTCTACTTTTCCTGGTGAGTGTGACCATAGGAGGCCTCATCCTTTCAGTCTGGGGAGGTAGGCCCCTGATGCAAACATACCAGTTGCCATAGCTCTAATATACGGAATCACAGACCTCTCATTTTTGTTCAATACCATATTAAAGCATATCTAGTGACATTTTAGAGGCAGAACAATGTGTACAGCTATCGAAGCCAGTATAATGTCCCATGTTCAACTTCCTCCTCAAGTCTGGGGTGGCTTGAATTCTGGTAGTCAGGTTGCTGAGGGGTGAGGAAACAATTCACTTCTATCTTAGTCTGCATCATTTGCCTAGAAATCGGGGAGACAAAACCAACCCAACCTAGCCCAAACCTCTTGTGAATCCTGCATAATTACATTTTTTTTTCCAGGGACAGCTCTTACAAGGTAAGACTTTATGAAAACAAACTAAAACGTCATGAGGTTCCTCTTAAAATTAAAACTCCTTGCCCTGGTAAGGATTCACCTGTTTCTTGATCGAGTAGGTCATTGTTATCATTTGGGGCAAAGCCTCTGGGGCAAAACAGTTCACAGTTCTAGAGTTCTCTGGTCCCATTCTCCTCTGCACCTTTAATTTCCATTCCCACAGTCCTTGCACCAAGATGATAAAAGACAATTTGTTCACAGATTCAGTCTGAGCATTTTATAAGGATATTCATGTAATCGATGTTTCTCAACCAGATGACTCTATACATCTCTGGTTGACCCCTACAATGAAGGTCAGAGGGGTGGAGAAGAACAGAGGAGCAGTGAATTCTTTCTCAGACAAGGGGCAAGGGAAAGGTGTGGGCCTGAAGTAATTTAAAACTCAAACAAAAAACTTCACTGGCTCCTACAGCAGGCAAGTGACAATGACAGAGAATATAAGTCCACTGAAGGAGGCATCATGTGCCTGTTACCCTACTCTGTACTTTTTTTTTTAAAAGGTAACTAACTTCCTGATCTAATATTTTTATTTTTCCTTGTGAAAAAATATACATGACATAAAATGTACTATTTTAACCATATTTCTAAGTGTACGGTTCAGTGGCATTAAGTACATTCACAGTGTTGTGCAACTACTACCACCATCCATCTCCAGAACTTTCTCATCTTTCTCAACTGAAACTCTGTACCCATTCAGCAGTTCCCCACTGTCCCAGCTTGTGGCAACCACCACTCTACTTTCTGTCTCTATGGAATTTGACTTCTCTAGGTCTCTCATAGAAGTGGCATCATGCAGTATTTGTCCTTTTATGATCGGCTTATGTCACCTAGTATAATGTCCTTAAGCTTCTTCTGTGTTGCCGCATGTGTCAGAATTTCCTTCCTTTTTAAGGCTGAATAATACTCCATTTTATGTATATACCACATTTGGTTTATCCATTTGTCGGTAGATGGACGCTTGGGTTGCTTCCACCTTTTGGCTATTTGAATAATGCTTCTTTGGACATGGGTGTACAAATATCTCGTTGAGACCCTATCATCCATTCTTTTGGGTAGAAATGCTGAAGAGAAATTACTCTATCGTATGGTAATTCTATTTTTCATTTTTTGAGGATCTACCATACTGTTTTCCATACTGGCTATTACCATTTTACATTCTCATCTGCAATGCACAAGTGTTCCAATTTTTCCACATCCTTGCCAACACTTATTTTTTGACTTTTTGATAGTAGACATCCTAACGGGTATGAGGTGGTACATTTTCTTTACTGGCTCATGATCATGCCATGTTAAGTTGGTTGATTTGCCAGTTGATTTTCAATTGCTGTTTCTTATTCAATAGTGCCAGTCTTCCAGGACGGTGTGCTAAACAATGTCAATATAACATTTAATAAACCAGATTATGTCTTTTTTCTTAATTTTCCTGGAACACTTAATAAAGCCAATTAATATTAATACTTTGGTCCATGGAAAAGAAAAAGGGAGCAGAACAATACAGGTAAGTTGTTATTTGTAAGACTGTAGAAAGACTAGAAGTTACAAAAAGATGAGAGTACAATCATCACAATAAATCCATTTTTTTCCCTAGAAAATAAATGTCAAGAAAAAAGGTGGCTGCACTGTTGATCTCAGAATAATCAAATATAGTATGATTCATTTTATGAAGATAGACCGGCCAAAAAAAGCTGGCCCATCTCATTGTTTGCTGTTTTCAAGAAATTAACTTCTGTTGAGGGTATTTTACCTGGTCATTTTATAAGTTCTTTAACTCTAGAATGGGCCATCCAAAAAAAAAAAAAAAGAATCACATAGTGTGAAAGTCTGAAAGCCGTGTTACCAGGTGTCTTATACTAGAGCAAAAGGAAGAGCAGTTTTGCTAATGTGATTCTTCCAATAGCCACTTACTTCTTGGCTGCAGTAGGCCTTTCCTGCATTCTTCTTATTCATCCCTCCCCCCCGCCGCCCCCAAAATGTTAAATGTCACCTCCTGAAGCTCAGCTTTCTTTCCAGACACATATGTGTGAGTTGGATGACTCTCCCTGCAACAGTTGACATTCTGGCTGTTCTACTAACACAAAATCTCAACTATGGAAACACTAGGCTTCACTCTCCAAGATCCTGTATTGCCAGGGGCACTACATTTTCCAGACTTAAAGGAGTGCCTTATTGTTTTCAATCGCAGCAAACTTGCCAGAGATAGAGTCTGTTCCACATACAGAACAGTGGGCGCCTGGGTGGCTCAGTTGGTTAAGCGACTGCCTTCGGCTCAGGTCATGACCCTGGAGTCCCGGGATTGAGTCCCGCTCGGCAGGGAGTCTGCCTCTCCCTCTGACCCTCTTCCCTCTCATGCTCTCTCTCATTCTCTCTCTCTCAAATCAATAAATAAAATCTTAAAAAAAAAAACAAAAACAGAGTGACCTCTTCTGGGCCTCTGTTTTTACCTACACGAAACTGTACCACCAGCATTCCTGACAGAGGGCTCCTGGCTATGAATCTTGTAAAGTATCCACCTTCTTAAGAAAAATTACTTGGCAGTAGATTAATAGAAGTTTGCAGTTTAGTCACCCAGAAAGAAATAAAAGTTAAGTAAAATTAAAAAGGTTTGGGATTAAAAGCGGTGCCTTTGAACTCAGGCAATACTGTCCAGGCTGCACTGTTTCTCTCAATTAAGTTCCTTAAGCAAGTGCTTTCTTCCACCCAGAGCTTTCAAAGAATGTCTGCTCTACAAAACGTTTCATGTCTTTCAAGTGCAAAGTTCCCTCTGAGTGAAGAGTACAATCAAGTTGTTATTGCTGTTTTAAAACTCTGATAGGAACACAAAAGGAGTCATTGGATTAATTTCTGTATTTTTAAAAAGAATAGATCAGTTGCTGGTAGATGGAATAAACTTCTAAGCTGAATCCAGTGGCTTACCGTTTCCAAACCCACAATCCCCAGACTCGAAGCTTCTTCAGTACTTCATGCCCTGAAGGCACAATGTGTAATAATTACAACTCCTGAAAAGGACTGGCCAATATTCTGGCCTAAGGAGCAGAAAACCATGAAACCAAAGACTGGATCAACCAGTATGGGACACAATACCTGTCTGTTTTGAACAGCAAGAGGAAAGTCACTTGGTAGCATTCACCTCTGCTATTGCTTTGTGCCCCTCCTTTTTTTTTTTTAATAATTTAAAATTTTTAATTTTTTAAAGATTTTTTATTTATTTGACAGAGAGAGAGACACGGCGAGAGAGGGAATACAAGCAGGGGGGAATGGGAGAGGGAGAAGCAGGCTTCCTGCGGAGCAGGGAGCCCCATGCGGGGCTTGATCCCAGGACCCTGGGATCATGACCTGAGCCAAAGGCGGACGCTTAACGACTGAGCCACCCAAGCGCCCCCCCGCCTTTTTTTTAATTTTTATTTTACGTAGGCTCCTTGCCCAACGTGGGGCTTGAACTCACAGCCCTGAGATCAAGAGTTGCATGCTCTACCAACTGAGCCAGCCAGGCACCCCATGTGCCCCTTCTGTGAAACAAGTTTTTATGTGTAATTAGAGGGTTTTCTGCCCCCCTCACCCACCCCGCTACGACTTTTCTGTACAGTGGGTTAAAAATCAACACATAGATGGTATATCACAGAGGCCCTTCTCGTTCTCCGTCTGATGGGGCTGCATTTAAACAAAGTTTAATGAGCAAAATGAGCAAAAAACCAGAGTGCAGTCAGTATCTTTAGAACGTCCATGCTTTAGCCTTGTAAGTCGTTCAGGGGAGACCCAAGGCATAAATTTATCTTGAGGAGATGAACTCAGTCATTCTGTTACTGAACCCTCTGGCCCCTGGTTATCTTCTTCATCCCTCTTATTCACATAATGGTTGCTTTTCAGGGCTAACTCTGGTTTCAAAGGGAGAAACACTAGTTCTGTGCTGTGCTTGCTTTCTTCGTAGGAGGCTTTAGACATTCTTCACTAAGCCTGCTGTCAAGGCTGAATAGATGTGGGATCTGAAAATGCTACTCTTCAAAAGTGCAACCATCTGGGTATTTTGTGAAATGGCACCCTTTAACTGATGCAAAAGCCCAAGACGTCTCATTATATAAAAGATAGATCAAAAGCAAGGTATGGGGGTGAGAGGAGATTAAGATCCAGAATTAAAACTTTCTAAAAAAGAGATTCTCTCGTTCTTGTCAGATCAGCTTCGCAGTTAGAATAGTGAACGGAGGAACCCAGGCAGGATGCAGCCCTGGTCACAAATGCAGGCGGAAGTGGCTCTCCTGCTCCCCATTCCCATAATGGTCAGCACTGTCCTTGAGACAGATTGTAAAACGACCTCCAAACAAGTGTCCACTCATTATCCAAAAGCCACCACGTTCATCGCTCTTTTACCCAGCCGTTTCTTTAAGCAAAGGAAAATAGAGGAAGTTTTCTATATAACAACTCTGTTCCAAGTAATCATAATGCAATTGCCAATTAAAGAAAGGGAAGGAACAGACATTGATGACAGTGGGCTTGTTATTGCTGGATCTCTTCGGAGAGGGCCCAGCACTTGGCCAGCCTCCTTCAGGCCCCCTGGGCAGGTGCTAGTATCCTTGATGGGCTATCACTATAGGAACCTTGGTTAGGAGTCTCAACAAAACATCCTCGAACTGACTGCGCCCCAGCAACTGGAGCATTAGGTCACTCCTTGACTGTTGACCCCAGGTAACTAACAAAAGCCTGAGAGGTCTCACCCATAATTTATTTTAATTGTCTTATTTTGGGGTCATATGGAGGCCATAGGCTTGTGAGTCGGAGGATCATTTTTCTTTTGCAAACTAAGTTATCTGTAAAAAACGTGAAAAGAAAGAAAGAGAGAGGGAGGGAGAGAAGCCAGAAAGACAGAAGGAAGGAGGGAAAGAAAGTGGGAGGGCGATATGGAGGGAGGGAGGGGGAGAGAGAGAAGAAAAAAGGAAGGAAAGAAGAAGGAAGGGAGGAAGAAAAGGAGGAAAAAATGTATGAGGCATATCAGGAATCATGCCAAGTTTCAGGCTTTTACAATTTGAAATGCATGAATGCCACACCTTTAAAACTCAGGTGTATTGTAAGGACTATTTGGCTAGGTCATGGTATTGTTAACTTGGCACAGAAAAGAAGTTATTTGCCAAATGTAATACTGAGCATGGGTCCTAGGCTATGCAGTACTCCAAGGAAGCTGTGAGGAGTGGGAATTGATCCAAAGCTTCCAGGTTGGCAAAGGAGAGATGTTTTTGACAGCCAACGGTCTTTTTAAGTCTGTGGTCCCTGAACTGGCTGTCAGAAGATACCTCAATTTGGGCTTCTTGTTTTCACATCCTGCTTAGTTGAAAAGGCACAACCCAAATGTTTATGTATTTAAGTCATTTATGATCAAAAGAGATCTTTTATAGTAGTTGATGTTATGCCAAAAGAACAAACAATGCTAGCTTTGCACATGCTTGTTATACCCAGTTATGAAGCCCTGAGCTTTAATGTGTGAAGCAAGGAAAATTTTTAAAACTTAGAAATTTTGGGGGCGCCTGGGTGGCTCAGTTGGTTGAGCGACTGCCTTCGGCTCAGGTCATGATCCTGGAGTCCCAGGATCGAGTCCTGCATCGGGCTCCCTGCTCGGCGGGGAGTCTGCTTCTCCCTCTGACCCTCCCCTGTCTCATGTGCTCTCTCTCTCTCTCTCTCATTCTCTCTTTCAAATAAATAAATAAATAAATAAATCTTTAAAAAAAACAACTTAGAAATTTTTGGAAATAGAGGTAATGTTGGTGAAAAAACAAGAGTCTAATTATCCTTATTCACTGAGGCATTTGTTTCTAGAAATGGGGAGCAACTTTGATAATAGCTTGAAGGGGCCTTCGGCACCTGTGACTCAGTGTGTTTGTTCACAGACCTGCTGAAATGGCAGGTGTCATTCACAACCACATTTCGATGCTAGCATTTTTCCCCCTTAGCGTTAGAAGTGTCCTGACACTTCAGCATTTTGTACATTTCATAATGTACAAAAGGTATACCAGGAGAGAAGGTGATGGCTCCGTCAAATGGACATAAGAAAGACAAGAGACATTTATGCAAATCATCAAAATATCCATCCGCTCCCATTCTCATCCCGTAAATGAAGTATAAATGGAAAGATCTTGGCTTTCCCTTTGCATACCCGCTCCTCCAAACACACAGATCTTGCTCTAGACAATTCACTGTTACCCAGCTTCACCGATTTAATAAAGGAATGGCAGGCACGAGGGCGGTTGATGAGGAAAGAAAAGAGGTCACAAAGTTATTTACTACCCATTTACTCTAGGAAAAGTTTTCTCCTCTAATTCCCTGGATGCTGAAGGCAAATAGTCCTTGCAGTAACACTGACTTTCACTTGGATGATCTCTAAAGATCCCAGCCAGTTAAGAAGTAGTTTACAAAGACACAGATAAAAATATTAAGGGATGCCTGGCTGGCTCACTCGGTGGAGCATGCGACTCTTGATCTTGGGGTTGTAAGTTCGAGTCCCACGTTGGGTGTAGAGATACTTAAAATCTTTTAGGGGCTCCTGGTGGCTCAGTTGGTTAAGTGTCTGCCTTTAGCTTAAGTCACGATCCTGGGGTCCTGGGATGGAGCCCTGGGTCAGGGGGAGCCCTGTGTCAGGGGGCTCCCTGCTCTGCCCCTCCCCCTGGCCCCCACTCATGCTCTCTCTCTCAAATAAAAAAATCTTTTAAAAATAATAAAATAAAATCTTTCAGGGGCACCTGGGTGGCTCAGTCAGTTAAGCATCTGACTCTTGATTTCGGCTCAGGTCATGATTACAGAGTCCTGGGATCAAGCCCCTTGTCAGGGGCCCTGCTCAGCAGGGAGTCTGCCTGAGATTGTCTCTCTCCCTCTGCTCCTCGCCTGATACCCCCCCCGCTTGCTCTCACGTGTCCCCCCTCAAATAGATAAATAATATTTATCTTGTAAAAAAAATCTTAAAAAATTAATATACACATATCAGAAAAATAGCATTTTGGAATTTCCTTTCCAGAAAATTGCTGTTAGACCAGTAGTTTCTCTCTATGCAACCACTAAAGACAGATGTCAGTTTGACACTGTTAATAAATAAGCAAGAATATATAATTTCAAAGCCTCTACTCTCCCTAACATTTTCATTTGTAAAGACTAAAGATGATTTCTTTATAAATGTCCCAAAATTTAACATAAATATCTACCCTTATGAAAGGTAGCTGAGTTACAAGAGGGACAGGTAGCCTGAACCTTTATCACAGACTTATCCACACTTCTCTCTTGTTTCTGAACTACAGATTAGAACAGCAACACAGCCACCTGGGAAATATGACAATAAGCAGAAAGGCAAGACCCAGGAGATTAGGCCTGGACCTCAACAAAGAATCTCCATCTAGGTATAATGCTACTCTAAATTTGAGGAAACACTGCTGGAATGTTGACTCAGAGAACTTACACCTAAAAGAGGCTATTGATGTTAATTATATCCAACTCCCACATGGTAAAGACAGAAAGGTAAAGTTACTTTCAATTTGGATCTCATGACTGGAATATTTTCCCCCCAAGTCTTCAGTATGTTCCCATACATTCTATGACTTTTGAGCCGGAGAGCAACACTCAATAACAGGCCTCATCCCACTTGTAGGCCAAATAAAACCTATATGGATGATTTCTGCTGCTGGCCAAGATGGAGTAAGAGTGACTGAATTTATTCTTCTATTTGAAACAACTAAAAAAACCAGGCAAAATGTATGAAAAAAGTATTTTCAAGGTACCTGACATCAGTCAATGAAGAACAGTGATCACTGACATGTGGGAAACAAACAAGGTCTATGATTGCCCGTGTTTACTGATTAGAGAAAGTTTCCAGGCAGCAGCCCAGGGAGTGGTCTCTGTGTGGTGCCAGCAGTCTTCCTGAGCTGTTGAGACATTGCTGGGAGTCCCAGGAGGGCAATGCAGTGGGAGTTTGCAAGGCAGAGTGTGGAGGAAGAGAGAACTGTACAGAGAGAACCCATGGATCTACAGGGTCCTAGTAGAGTATTTATCAACATTCAGTGCATGGGGTAAGAAACCTACCCACAGCTGGGGTATCTTTGTTCCTCTTTGAAAAAAACATATCTTTAAAAAATAAAAACAAAATAATGACTCTTGATATACAAAAGCGGAAAACCTTCATCATGAGCAGACATGTACTATAAGAAAGGTTAAAAGAAGTCTTTCAAGAGGAAGGAAAATGATGCTAGATGGAAGTTTGGCTGTATACAAAGAAATGAATAACACTGGAAATCATAACTTTGTGGATGAATAGGACTTTTTTCCTTTTATTTAAATCATTTAGTTAGTTTAAAATTTTATTTTTAAGTAATCTTTACACCTAACATGGAGCTCAAACTCAGGACCCCGAGATCAAGAGTCACTGACTGAGCCAGTCAGGTGCCCCTATTTAAATCATTTTAAAGATAATTGGACTTTTAAAGTAAAAATAATAACACTATATTATGGATTTTTAATACATGTAGAAGTAAAATGTTTGATAACAATAGCACAAATCTGGGTAGTAGATGAATGGAAACATACTGTTGTAAGTTTCTTACATATGAAATGATCTAATTTCAATTGAAGGTATAATATAATTAAAGATATACATTATAATCCCTATAGCAACCATTAAAAATACAATGAAGAGTTATAGCTAATAAGACAACAAAGGGAATAAAATAGAATCATAAAAAGATAATCCAAAGGAAGGTAGAAAAAATGAAAAATAGGACAAAGAAGAGATACAATTAACAAACAAATACAAACTGGTAACTTAAACCCAAACACATCAACAATTCCATTAAATGTAAGTGGTCTAAGTATCCCAATTAAAAGGAAGAGGTTGTATGATTGGGTTAAAAAGCAAGACCCAACTATATGCTACCCATAAAAAAAAAAAACCACTTTAAATATAAAGACATAAATAATTTGAATGAAAAAGGCTACCTCATGCTAACACTAATGAAAAGAAAGTTCAGGAGCACCAGGCTAGCTGAGTTGGTAGAGCATGTGACTCTTGATCTTGGTGTCATGAGTTCAAGCCCCACGTTGGGCATAGAACTTACTTAAAAAAAAGAAAGAAAGAAAAGAAAGCTTAATTGGCTATCTCAATATCAGACAAGGTAGATTTCATAACAAAAAATCTTAGGGAGAAAGAGGGATGTTTCATAATCATAAAGGGGCCAATTCATGAAGAGGACATAGCAATCTTAGATGTTTGTGCACCTAATAAAAGAGCTTCAAAATACACAAAGCAAAAACAAAAAAACAAAATACACAAAGCAGAAGTTGATAGAATAAGGAGAAATAGATAAATTCACAATTACAGTCAGAAGTTTCAACATTGCTTTCTCAATAATTGATAGAATATATAGACAGAAAATCAGAAATTTATGGAGAAATTAAAAAACTAACCTGGCCTAATTGGCATTTATAGAACACTCCATTCGAAAATAGAAGAATATACATTTTTTTCAAGTGCACACAGACTATTTAGCAAGATAGACAGTATTTTGGGTTACAGAACAGATCTCAGTGAATTTTAAAGGATTCAAGACATAAAGTATGGTGTCGGGCCACAATGGAATTAAATAGAAATCAATAACTAAATGATGTTTACCAAGTCCCAAAATATTTGTGAGCTAGATAACACAAAAACTATGGGTTAAAGAAAAAAAGGAGATTAGGAAGTATTTTGAACTGAATGAAAATGAAAACACAATAATCAGAATTTGTGGGATGTAGTTAAAAGTACTGAAAGGGACATTTATAGCATTAGACACCAATAATACAAAAAAATAAAGGTCTCAATTCAATGTTCAACTGCTACTTTAAGAAATTGAAAAATAGAAGGGCAAATGCAATCTACGGTAAATAGAATAAAGGAAATGAAAAAGATAAAAGCAAAAAATCAATGAAATAGAAAACAGAAAAACAAACATCAGTGAAATCAAAGCTTTTTCTTTTTCTTTTTAAAAGAATTTATTTATTTGACAGAGAGACAGCGAGAGAGGGAACACAAGCAGGGGGAGTGGGAGAGGGAGAAACAGGCTTCCTGCAGAGCAGGGAGCCTGATGCGAGACTCAATCCCAGGACCCTGGGATCATGACCTGAGCCGAAGGCAGGCGCTTAACGACTGAGCCACCCAGGCGCCCCTCAAAGCTTTTTCTTTTAAAAAATTGATAAAAATAATCCTTTATCCAGGCTGATGAGGGAAAAAAAAAGAAAAGACACACATTGCCATATCAGAAATGAGAGAAGTGACATCATTACAGATTCTATAGCTATTAAAATGATATGAAAGTAATATTATGAACAACTTTATACCAATAAATTGGATAACTTAGATGAAATAGACAAATTTCTTGAAAGACAAACTACCAAGGATCAACTAAGAAGAAATCAATGACTTAAATAGCTGTGTACCTATTAAAGGAATTGAATTTGTAGTAAAAAATCTTTCCCACAAAGTAAACTCCAGATCCACAGTTTCACTGGCTAATTCAATTAAATATCTAATGAAAAATTTTAACAATGTCACACAAACACTTTTAGAAAATGAGGAGGAAAAATACCTCCTAAGTTTTTCTATGAGGATAGCATTACTCTAACAACAGCCAACAAAGACAATACAAGAAAACTACAGAACAATATTTCTCATGAATACAGATACAAATATTTTCAACCAAATGTTAGCAAATCACATCCAAAAACTTTCTTTATGGATTATGCATGATGACAAAATTGAGCTTATCCCTAGAATACAAAGTTGGGTTAACATTAAAAAATCAGTTAATGGGGCGCCTGGGTGGCTCAGTCATTAAGCGTCTGCCTTGGGCTCAGGTCATGATCCCAGGGTCCTGGGATTGAGTCCCACACTGAGCCCCACATCAGGCTCCCTGCTCTGCAGGAGGCCTGCTTCTCCCTCTCCCACTCACCCGCTTGTGTTCCCTCTCTCACTGTGTCTCTCTCTCTCTGTCAAATAAATAAATTAAATCTTTAAAAAAAAAATCAGTTAATGCCAGACAACTGAATAAATATCCACATGTAAAAGAATGAAGCTGGATCCTTACTTCACACCAATAGAAAAGTTAGCTCAAAATAGGTCAAAAGCCTGAATTTAGGAGTTAAACCTATGTAATTCTTAGAGGAAAACATAGGGGCAAATCTGCATTATTTTGGCTTTGGCAATGGTTTCTTAAATATGACATTGAAAGCATAAGTGATGAGAAAAACCGGACTCATCAAAATTAAAAACTTTTCTGCATCAAAAAACACTATCAATAGAGTAAAAAGACAACCCAAAGAAGGGGAGAAAATATTTGTAAATCATATATCTGATAAGGGTCTGGTATCCAGAATATATAAAGAACACTTACAGCACTCAGCAATAAAAACAAACAACCTAATTTAAAAAAATGGGCAAAAGTTGGGGCACCTGTGTGGCTCAGTTGGTTAAGCGTCTCTTGATTTCAGCTAAGGTCATGATCTCAGGGTCATGAGACTGAGCCCTGCGTCAGGCTCTGCACTCAGCACAGAGTCTGCTTGTCCCTCTCCCTCTGCTCCTACCCCTGGCTAACGCGTGCATGCTCTCAAATAAATAAAATATTTCAAAAAAATAAAATAAGTAAAAAATGGGCAAAAGACTTGAATAGGTATATCTCGAAAGAGATAAACAAATGGCCAATAAACACATGAAAAGATAATCGACATCAGTAGTCATTAGGGAAATGCAAATTCAAGCCATAATGAGATACCACTTCATATCCACTAGGATGGTCATAATTTTTAAAAATGGAAAATAACAAGTGTTGGCCAAAATGTGGAGAAATTGGAATGCTCATATGCTGTTGGTGGGAATGTAAAATGGTATAGTTGTTGTGGAATATAATTTGGTGCTTCCTCAAAAAGGAATCCTAAACATAGAATTACCATATGACCCAGCAATTCTATTCCTAGGTAAATACCAAAAAGAATTAAAAACAGATGTTCAAACAAAAACTTGTACACAAATGTTTGTAGTAGCTGTATTCATAGTTGCCGAAATGGAAAACATGGCTACGAAAAGATGAATGAATAAACAATGTAATATAACCATATAATGGCTATTCAGCCATAAAAAGGAATGAAATACTATACATGCTACAACATGGATGAACCTCAAACCGGACACAAAAGGCCACATATTGTGTGATTCCATTTATAAGAAATAACCAGTAGGCAAATCCATAAAGAGAGAAAACAGATTAGCAGTTTCAAAAGGCTGGGAGGAAGGGTGAACAGACAGTGACTGCTTAATGGATATGGGATTTTTGTCTGAAGTGACAAAAACATTTTGGAGCTAGATAGTGGTGATGGTTGTATAACACTGTGAATGACTTAATGCCACTGAATTGTACACGTAAAATGGTTAAAATGGTAAATTTTATTTTATATGTATTTTACCATAATTTAAAAAATCAGTCAAGGGGCGCCTAGGTGGCTCAGTCAGTTAAGCCTTTGGCTCAGGTCATGATCCCAGAGTCCTGGGATCAAGCCCCGCATCGGGATCCCTGCTCGGCGGGAAGCCTGCTTCTCCCTCTCCCACTCCCCCTGCTTGTGCTCTCACTCTCTCAAATAAATAAATAAAATTAAAAAAAAAAACGCAATTCATATTTATAGTTTAAAATGAAAAAGCTTGTAATATCTCATTAGATATAAAAAAAAAAGCATTTGACGAAATCCAACATCCATTCCTGATCATAATTCTCAACAAACTAGAAATAGAGAGGAACTTCCTCAATTCAATAAAGGGCATCTACAAAAAACATAAAGCTCAGATAATACTTAATGGTGAAAGATTGAATATTTTTACGGAAGATCAGAAATAAGGCAAGGGTGACCATACTCATGATTTCTATTCAAAATTGTATTGGAGTTTGTATGCCAGTGTAATAAAATAAGAAAAGAATACATCCAGATGAAAAGAAATCTTTTTTTGTAGATAACATGGTAGTCTAGAATATCACATGGACTGTACAAAAAAGACACTAAACTAGTAGGCTAGTTTAGGAACATTACAGGATAGAAGATCAACACACAGAAATCAATGGTATTTCTATGACCTAACAATAGACAGTTGGTAAGTGAAGTAAAAATAAATACCATTTATAATATCAGGGACAAAAAGAGATATCTATGGGCAAATCTGACAAAATATGTGCAAGACATTTACACTGTAAATTACATAATATTGCTAAATAAAAGAAGAGGGGCACATGGGTGGCTGTTGTTTAAGCGTCCAACTCTTGGTTTCAGCTCAGGTTGTGATCTCAGGGTCGTGAGATTGAGCTCTGAAGGGCTTCCCACTCAGCAGGGTGTCTGCTTCTCTCCCTCTGCCCCTCCCCCTGCTCACATGTTCTCTCTCTCTCTCAAATAAATAAATCTTTTAAATAAATAAATGAATGAATGAATAAAGAGATTGTTAAGATGTGAAATCTCCTGGCAGTGATGTATATATTCAGTGCAGTCTCAATCAAAATCGGGTAGGTCTTTAATAGAAATTAACAACAAACACTTTCTAAAACTCATTATGGAAAGGCAAAGGACGTAGAATTGCAAGGAAAAAAAGCTTTGAAAAAAGAGTTGGAGGACATACATTATCTAACTTCAAGATTTACTATAAAGCTGCAATCGTTAGAACAGTGTGGTATTGGCATGAAGATAGGCAATTAGATCTATGGAACAGCACAGAGAACACAAAAACACATCCATATACATATATCAACAAATATTTTAAAAGGATATTCTATCTTTAAAAAATTCTAGAAAATGCAAACAAGTGGCAGCAAGTGGGGAAAGCCGTAGGGGAGAAGAGGTGGGAGGGCAGGAGGGGCTGACTATGAAGGGGTAAGTGGAGACATTTGGAGGTGATGGTTGTGTTCTCTATTTTGATGGTGGTGATAGTTCCATTATATATATGTATACATACATATATATGTATTTCTGATAAATATATATAAATTTATCAAATTGTATAGTTTGTATAGTTTATTGTATGTCAATTTCAATAAAGCTGTTAAAACAATAAGGGGATTTATTTTATTTTTAAAGATTTTATTTATTTGACAGAGAGAGACACAGCGAGAGAGGGAACACAAGCAGGGGGACTGGGAGAGGGAGAAGCAGGCTTCCCGCTGAGCAGGGAGCCCGATGCGGGGCTCGATCCCAGGACCCTGGGATCATGACCCCAACCGAAGGTAGGTGCTTAACAACTGAGCCACCCAGGCGCCCCAACAATAAGGGGATTTAAAGAGGACAGGTATCTGTGCACTCAAGTGCCTCCCTCTGAGTGTAAAGTGGTGGGTGCAGATTTTTTTCAGAAGCTATTTGCAAATTGGTATCAAGAACATTAAAAAATATTTGAATTCTTAAACCCAGAAATGGAATAATCTGAAATAGCAAAAATACTTATTGCACAAAGTTATTTATCACAGGGGCACCTGGGTGGCTCAGTCATTGTCTGCCTTTGGCTCAGGTCATGATCCCAGGGTCCTGGGATCGAGCCCCACATCAGGCTCCCTGCTCAGCAGGAGGCCTGCTTCTCCCTCTCCCACTCCCCCTGCTTGTGTTCCCTCTCTCGCTGTGTGTCTCTCTGTCAACTAAATAAATCTTTAAAAAAGGGGCGCCTGGGTGGCTCAGTCGTTAAGTGTCTGCCTTCAGCTCAGGTCATGATCCCAGGGTCCTGGGATCGAGTCCCGCATCGGGCTCCCTGCTTGGCAGGAAGCCTGCTTCTCCCTCACCCACTCCCCCTGCTTGTGTTCCCTCTCTCGCTGTGTCTCTCTCTCTCTGTCAAATAAATAAATAAAATCTTTAAAAGAAAAAAAAAATCTTTAAAAAAAAAATATTTATCACAATATTATACATCACTATTTTGATCAGTCACTTTTGATTTTTAGCAAAGTTTGTACATGCACACAATTTTAAAGATTTTATTTATTTACTTATTTATTTACTTATTTACTTATTTATTTGACAGGGAGAGAGTA
Source organism: Zalophus californianus (assembly GCF_009762305.2). Classification (NCBI taxonomy): domain Eukaryota; kingdom Metazoa; phylum Chordata; class Mammalia; order Carnivora; family Otariidae; genus Zalophus; species Zalophus californianus. The sequence continues at coordinate 40,572,594 of NC_045608.1, read as the reverse complement.
CAAGCGGCCGGGAGCGGCAGGCAGAGGGAGAGGGAGAAGAAGGCTCCCTGCTCAGCAGGGAGCCCCATGTGGGGCTCCATCCCAGGACCCCAGGACCATGACCTGAGCCAAAGGCAGACGCTTAACCGTCAGAGCTACCCAGGCTCCCCATGCACACAATTTTATTTTATTATTATTTTTTAACATTTTTTTAAAGATTTTATTTATTTGAGAGAGAGAGAATGAGAGATAGAGAGCACGAGAGGGAAGAGGGTCAGAGGGAGAAGCAGACTCCCTGCTGGGCAGGGAGCCTGATGTGGGACTTGATCCCGGGACTCCAGGATCATGACCTGAGCCGAAGGTAGTCGCTTAACCAACTGAGCCACCCAGGTGCCCCCCATGCACACAATTTTAAAATATCAAGTGGTTCTACAAGGCTGGCTATGAAAAATAGAAATTCCTGGTCTGCTGATGTAATAATTTTCTGTTCCACAGGCAGCCACTTTTAAATACTACTTCTAAATAACAAACATTGCTATTTGTTAATAATTTAGTTTTTGTTTTTAGGAAAGATAAACCTTTAGATTTCTCTCACCTCATCTTCATTCACTCCTCTTCATTCTGTCTCCGATTCTGTCCCTGTCTCTGTGTCTGTCTGTGTGTCTATGTGTCTGTCTCTCTCTCACACACACACATGCACTCTGGTCGGCCCCAGTATTTTTTTTCCATTCTCCTGATATAGTTACATTGTAAATGTGGATCAATATTTAGAACTTGCTTTTTATGACTACATTATTATGAGCAGGAAATAGTGTATACAGCTGACTGTGTGTTATGGCCTCAATTGTGCACTTTTCCCCCAACAAATTCAGATGTGGAAGTCCTAACCTCCAGTATCGCAGAATGTGACTGTTTTTGGAGTCAGGGCTTTAAAGGGGTAAATAAAGTAAAATAAAGTCATATGAGTGGGCCTTAATACACTATCTGATAACCTTATAAGAAGAGGAAATTGGGACACTGACAGAGGGGGAAAAAACACCTGAAGACACAGGGGGAAGACAGTTATCTACAAGCCAAAACCTACAGAAGAAACCAACCCCACCAACACCTTGATCTTGGACTTCTAGCTTCCAGAACTGTGAGGAAATAAATTTCTGCTGTTTAAGCTGCCCAGTCTGTGATGCTTTGCTATAGCAGCCTTAGCAAACTACCATGCCATATTTATATTCTACTTTCTACCACATTTTTTTCCTTTTTAAAAATTTACTTAATTTTTTATGTACTTAGCACTTAACTCAATCCTCAAAATTCCCCCAGATGTGTAGTTTTCTCTGCATGCATTGAAACAAACACATAGGTATGCTACGAGTCTTCTTGAATTAATCTTTCACAGAGCTTCTGACCTGCTCCACCACAGCTGGTCACTCCCTAGGCCTGCTTCACAACTGTTGTCAGGAGATTTCTCTTCTCAATCATCTTGAGGCCTCCCTTTCCCCCTTTCTTGGGTTGGATTACTTGTTTCCTGGATTACTTCTTTGCTTTTCCCCTTTTGTACTTTTTCTAGAAATTTCTTCCAATTTATCTTCCAACTCTTCTATTGGGTTTTTCCAGTGTCGCTATTCAGTTTTTAATTTCTAAGAGCACTTTTCTTTTTCTTTGCACCCCACCGCCTCCTCCCCTCCTCAGGGGGATAAGACGCTCTGTAAGAGACTGTATCAATTTTCTTTTTCTTTTTTTAAAAGATTTTATTTATTTGAGAGAGAGAGAGAGAGCATGAGCAGGGGAGAAGCAGAGGGAGAGGGACAAGCAGACTCCACACTGAGCACAGAGCCCCATGTGGGGCTGGATCCTACAACCCTGAGATCATGACCTGAGCCAAAATTGAAAGTCCAACACTTAACAGACTGAGCCACCCAGACACCCTAGAAAACATACCAATGTTCACTTCTGTCATGGAGCTTTTCTTACCCACCTTTCCCTTCTTTTCTCTTAAAAATAACTTTTTAATTTTCTGAATGTTCCTTAAAACTTTTGGTTCTTTTTTTACAGCCCTGATCTGAGCTTGCTGATTGTTAGCTGTCTGCTCATGCTTGAAAGGCACAGTAAAAGCCTCTTCAGAAGTCTGTGCTGTAGGGAGGGGCTTATCCCCTATGATCTGCAGTGTAGGTGATCTCACAGGGCTCTCACCTTGCAAAATCCCTGATGTCAGTGTGTCTTTGGTCAGTACCCCCACAATAGATTGTTCCATACTTCTGCTTAGAGGGAATAAGCCTGGCTGCCAGGATTCTGGGAGCAGTGTGAGCATAAGAAGGCTCAGGGCAGGGTGGCTCAGCATTCTGTTTGTAAATTTTCACTTATCTTTTTATTTTCAGGCTCGTAATGGTGCCCTCAACTGTGCTGCTGTCCTCCATTTCTGAGACCCTTTGTTTTAGCAGCTGAACAAGAGAAACCTCTAGTCTTCAGCCAGAGTGGAGAAGGGCTGTCACCGGGCTCTGCAGGTACAAAGAGTTCTTAGCTTCTTCGTCCCTACTTTTCAGATCGCCCAATGCTGTCCGGCCCCATGCCTTTTGTGAATCTTGGGTTTTTGCATCACTGGCTTTAGATTCTGCTTTCCCTGGTCAGTTGAGTCAGCGATCACTTGTCTATCTGCCTTCCAGCTTCCTAAATGTCACAGTTCTTTTTTTCTCTCCTGTTCTCTTCATCGTTGGCAGTTTATGCCCAAACAAGCAAAAAATCAGTTTACTGCCATTTAGTTTCAGAAGGTCTAAAGATGATGTATTTTTTTTTAAAGATTTTATTTATTTAGTTAATAGAGAGGGACAGCGAGAGAGGGAACACAAGTAGGGGGACTGGGAGAGGGAGAAGCAGGCTTCCCGCTGAACAGGGAGCCTGATACGGGGCTCAATCCCAGGACCCTGGGATCATGACCTGAGCTGAAGGCAGTCGCTTAACTGACCGAGCCACCCAGGCACCCTGATGTATGTACTTTTTTCACTGTCTTTAACCAGAAATCAATCTAGAAATAATGGAGATATTCAACAGTGGGAGACAGGGTAAGCAAATTATGATTCATACTTTCGATGTATAACCATCAAAAGAAATATTTGTTGTGAAGTTTTAGTAATGAGAAAGCTTTTGTTATAACATTAGTTGATTTTATTTTATTTTTATTTAAAGTTTTTCTCTCTCTTTTTTTTTTTTTTTTAGTAATCTCTGCACCCAACGTGGGGCTCAAACTCATGACCCCAAGATCAAGAGTGACATGCTTTCCTGACTGAGCCAGCCAGGTATTCCAAATTATTACTAAATTTTATTTTATTTTTTTTAAGATTTTATTTATTTATTTGAGAGAAAGAGAGGGAGAGAGAAATCACAAACAGGGGAGGAGGGGCAGAGGAGTGGGAGAGGGAGAAGACTCCCCGCTGAACAGGGAGCACGACCAGGACCCTGAGATCATGACCTGAGCTGAAGGCAGCCGCCCAACTAACTAAGCCACCCCGGCACCCCACTAAGTTTTATACATAGAACAATTTCAGTAACTTTTAAAATGTTTATGGAAAAAGTATGGGTAAAAAATATATCCCTTTATTAATTCATGGTTAATGAGTGAAATTATGGGGAATTTTACTTCTGTAATTTATAAATGTTCATAATATATAAATAGTATCTTTTAAATCATTAATTAGATTTAATAATACATAATTATTATGGAAGAGATAGATAATACTTAAGATACACACATACACATATGGTTTTTTCATTGTTCCAAAGCCCATCAGAGAAGTATAAACTGCCCACATGCTGCTTTATGTTTTCCTCCAAGTAAATTTACATACCACTTTTATAACGAAAATAAATATATTCTTCCTTTTTTTGTGTCCACTGTTAGTCTTAGAGTCACTAGTGGGATCATGTAAGAAAGTCTTAAAAAAAAAAAAAGCCTGTATGAACCATGGTTAATATACAATTGTTACTTAGAAGGAAAGGGGAGATCCCTGGGAGCCTCTTAGCTTTCTCACCTTAGTAAATAGGAAGGAAGGATTGGTTTACTGGATTTGCTAATTATCAGCTTGAAAGACAAGGAGACCTCATGCAAATTCCTGGGGAGCAGTCAGAAGGATGAGAGAGAATGGGCACAGGATGCTAGGAGGCGCTGGGATACAGGGCAGAGACAGCGGGAGGTGTTGGCAAGACTGGCCGGCTTTGCTTGAGATCAGTCAGTTCCGCATATCAACAAATACTGTATGCTGTGTGGATCCTATCCAATGGGCTGCTAGCTGACCCTTGAAACAGGAATTGGGGAAAGACAGCTAATCTTTGATGGAGATGAGGAATTTCTTCACTAGCTTAAGAGAAACAGTCTTGTTGCATGCATTCGTTATCCCTGGTTTGGCGCTGCCATGGCATTTAAACCAGTGACCTTTAGACAGCATTCCTCAAGGCACAGTCCCCACCACGAGGTAGCCCTGGAGAAGGGATGTGGCACGTCTGCTATGGATGGCATTTTGAGGACATCATGGTGGTCTGCAAATACACCAGGGAGATTTTTAGAATACTCCATTTAGAGTCCTCTTTTTGGAGCAGATTGGTTACTTAGTACATTTTACTAATGAGTTATTAACTTATTCCTTTTGTTTTAATTTGTAGCACTGCAGAACACCTAGATTTAAAAGTCTACCCCTTCATAGACAAATCAGCCAGGTGGACTTCGGTGTGTTAGTTTTGGTTCCTAAATTGTGATGGATTCAGAAGGTGATAATGAGTTTCTTGGCCTCTTACAAAGTCTTAGTTAATCTTCCTCTCTTTGTATGATGTCTTTCTTTTGCTGGCTCTATTTCCTTTCTCTCACTTTTTGTTAGGTTACAGTTGTTTATCAGTCTATTTGGGGAAGGAAGAGATGGATCGTACTAGTTATTCAACCCTAAAACAACTTATCGCAAGATAATTAAAAAAAATATATCCCTTAGCTGTTATTAGATAATCTCATTTGCCCAGTTTTGCTTTTTAAGATCCTATCTAAATGAATTACTACCAGCAGAACTGTAAAAAAAGAATCCTAATTAGAGACAGAAGTTGTAAGTAATCCCTGTTTGACAATGGATTTCTTTTGGAGAGGTTGAAAACAATCATTAACATCAATTTAAATGCTTATTTACTTTACAGCAGTTAACTATAAAGTGACCTTTGAGGAAGCGTATGTTTTGAAAAATTAAGCAGGAAAATTGGGGTTGCCAGTCCTTTTGGGAGATGACTCTGAAATAAACCATTCAAAGTACTGAGAAATTGACCATCCTACAAACTTCAGTAATTCATTAAATGTTCAACTTTTTCAAAACACGGTAAAAGTGGCTCATTCAAAATTTTGGGGTTGTTATTTGGTGTATCCAAAGAATGCTGTATTTAGCATTCCTGTAGTTGGATACATGTTAGGGTGTTTATTTGTTAAAACAGGATAGTTGACTGCAGGGGAAATATTTAAAGTAAAATTTTAAAATTGAGATAATTTTCTCTCATTGTTTCAGAAAAGATGGTATAATTGCTTTCTTGAGACTTTGCTCTTTAGAGAGATTCTAGTTGGGTACATAATAGAATAGTAAACACTTTTACAGTGCTTCCTATATGTCAGGTATTTTTCTAAAAGTTTTATGTATATTAAACCACACACCCTAAGACAACACTCTGAGGCTAACACTATTATCTACCACTCCTCTTTTTTTAATTAATAACTTTGTTTTTTAGAGCAGTTTTAGATTCACAACAAAGTCGAACAGAAAGTACAGTGATTTCTTATATACCCTCTGCCCCTCCTCCACCCCCGGATCTCCTCTTTATCAACATCCCCCACCAGAGTGGTACATTTGTTACAATGCTGAACCTATATTGACACATCAGTACTATCCAAAATTCATAGTTTACGTTAGGGTTCACTCTTGGTGGGGGGTACATTCTTTGGGTTTAGACAGATGGATAATGACATGCATCCACCATTGTAGTAGTGTAGTATACAGAGTAGTTTCGCTGGCCTAAAAATCCTCTTTGCTATGCCTAACATTCCTCTTCCTCTCTTAATCATTATTTTTACTATCTCAATAGTTTCTTTCTTTCCAGAATGTCATGTAGTTGGAATCCCACAGTCAGATTGGCTTCTTTTGCTTAGTAATATGCATTTAAGTTTCCTCCATGTCTTTTTGTGGCCAGATAGCTTATTTCTTTTTTAATCCTGAATAAAATTCCATTGTCTGACTGTACCACAGCCCATTTACTCATTCACTTACAGAAGGATGTCTTGCTTGGTTCCAAGTTTTGCAATTATGAATAAAGCTGCTATCTATATCTATATCCGCGTGCAGGTTTTTGTGTGAACATACATTTTCAACTCCTTTGGTAAATACCAAGGAGTTCGATTGCTGGATTGTAAGTTAAGAGTATGTTTAGTTTTGTAAGAAATTGCCGAACTGTTTTCCAAAGTGGATGGACCATTTGCCATGATGAATGAGACTTAATGGTGCCTTACCAGCATTTGGTATTGTCAGTGTTTTGGATTTTGGCCATTCTAATATGTGAGTAGTGGTATTTCATTGTTTTAATTTTCAAATCCCTAATGATATATGATGTGGAACATCTTTTTATATGCTTACTTGCCATTTATGTATCTTCTTTGGGGAGGTGTCTGTTAAGATCTTTTGCCCATTTTAAAAATCAGGTTGTTTGCTTTCTTATTATTGAGTTTTAAGAGTTCTTTGTATATTTTGGATAGCAGCCCTTTATTAGATGTGTCTTTTCCAAGTATTTTCTCCCAGTGTGTGGCTTGCCTTCTCATTCTCATGACGCTCTTTCACAGAGCAGAAGCTTTCAATTTTAATGAGGTCCAGAGTTTATCAATTACTTTTTTTCATGGATTGTGTCTATATTTTGTATGTTATACCTATTGTGTACTGTATTCTTACAATCAAGTAAGCTAGAGAAAAGAAAATGTTATTAAAATCATCAGGAAGAGAAAATGCATTTAGCAATACTACACTGTAAAAAATCTGCGTGTAAGTGGACCTGCACAGTTCAAACCTGTGTTGTTCAAGGGTCAACTGTGTTTCTTTTTTTACTCTTTTTAATGGTTGCCCTAGAGTTTGCGCTAAACATTCTACAGCTCACCCAAGTCTGCTTTCAAATAACCCTATACCACTTGGGGAGTGGTGCAAGTACCGTGTAGTTAAATAATCCTAATTCCTCCCTCCTATCCTTTGTATCATTGCTGTTATTCAATCCATTTACATACAAGCAATTTGTATTCAAAGTGACTTTGAATACAGACAAGTACATCTGACTTCAGATAGTACATCTGAATGTTAGCAGAATGGAGCAGAGAGGGTATGAGACTTGAAATGTGGAGCCTGGAGCTGCCTCCTAGTTTCAATACCAGGTTGCTGTGTAAGTCAGGGCAGGACACTTCTCTGTGTGCCTGAGGGATAAGATGGTGTCTAAGGACCAGCCCAGGCTGCAGCCCTCAGGGGCTTTCCATTACCCTGAAGTCTGTAGTAGCAGAAGTGCTCTATCTGAGTTCTTAACAGGTTTCTGTTGCTTCCATATGTATGGAAAACAGGCTACATATACATACCTGCAAAGCGCTCCATTGTGTTTTTGGAAAAGACCGTGGAACAGGTTCCTGGAGCGTTTTGACAAGTTTCAGATAGAGGTACCTAATCCTGACCCTGGAGGTTTGGAAAGACTCATCAGCTATGTTCTCATTGATTTCTGGTTATTGGCTAGTTAAGGAGTGGCAAGCATCTTAATTGTACATTAATGAGGACTTAATTACAATTAACTGATTCCATAGCAGCTAGTGATGATTAGTTTTAAAGAAAGGCTATGTTAGTTCAAGTAGTTCCATAGCCTTTCGGGCTGAGAAAGGATGGACTATAAGACACCTTTAGAACAGAGCTCTCCGCATCTCCAGATGTCTCCATCATTTCAACTTGAGGACAGAATACATCCTCTGGATCAAGTCACTCATATGACTTAGGCCTCTTCTAAGGAGCGGGGGGTCACAAACATTTCAGAGTGTAGGTGTGGACACTGGGATTCCAAGTCAGGCTTCTCTGTCTTATTAACTCTTTGGTTTTGGACAAGCTCTGTGTTTGAGTTGAGAGTCTCACTGGTTTGTTGGGAAACTTATGAGATAAAAGACATTAAAAAAAAAAAGTCTTTATTCGGCCTTTACTTATTTTTTTCTCAGATGCTCTTCTTTAAAAAAATTTTTTTATTATTTATTTTTTTTTTAAAGATTTTATTTATTTATTTGACAGAGAGAGACACAGCGAGAGAGGGAACACAAGCAGGGGGAGTGGGAGAGGGAGAAGCAGGCTTCCCGAGCAGGGAGCCCGATGGGGGGGGCTCGATCCCAGGACCCCGGGATCACGACCTGAGCCGAAGGCAGACGCTCAACGACTGAGCCACCCAGGCGCCCCTACTCTGGTTTTTTCTATATCTCTATGTCTGTCTCTCCAATTTTGGGGGCAGGGGTTTGCCCTGTGCTCTCACTTCTCTGACTGATTGAAGAGTTGTTGATTTTTCAGTTTGTTACCTTTTTACTTTTTAGGACAGAGTGACAGCTTCTAAATTCCTTGCGTGCTGGACCAGAAACCACCTCTTATCCCTCTTTTTACATGGAAGGAAACCAAGGTACAAAGCTATTTATTAATTTGATCAAGGGCCCCACCTGGCATGCAGTGGAGCCAGGATTTGAATCTAGGTGTTCTGGCTCAAGAGTCTGTGCTCTTAACAACCACACCATTAAGGACAACAAGCAGGTTGGGCCAGTGGGGAAAGGAAGAATATGTTTTCTTATCATGAGTCATTCGTGTCTCCTACGTTAACATTTTCAAAAAATTTTCCAAAACACTTAAAGGAACAAGTATCAGAATGGTTGGCTTGAAAATAATGATTACTAAAACTTGAAGTAGATACAGTGAGTAAATACTTTAGAGTAAAAAAAAAAAATCACTCCTGGGCGCCTGGGTGGCTCAGTCGTTAAGCGTCTGCCTTCGGCTCAGGTCATGATCTCAGGGTCCTGGGATAGAGTCCCACATCGGGCTCCCTGCTCTGCGGGAGGCCTGCTTCTCCCTCTGCCACTCCCCCTGCTTGTGTTCCTGCTCTCGCTATCTCTGTCTCTGTCAAATAAATAAATAAAATCTTTAAAAAAAAAATCACTCCTAAACCTACCATCTTTACAGATTACATTTCGGTTTGGTGTCCATCTTTATGGACTACGTGGATATTGTGTATTCAGCTTTTTCACTTAACATTGTATCATGGCGATTTCCCCATGTTTCTGTATCTTCTTTACAAAATACATTTAATAGCTATTTATTCTACCTTGGTGATGTGCTAAAATTTATAAAAATATTCTCTTAATGTTTGACGTTTGATAATTATTATTTTTCTTTTACAATGATAGATAATGTCCCGCAATTGGTTTCCTTCCTTTGAGTAATTTCATTCAGGACAGCTCCATGAATGTGTGTATTGGGTCACTGGGTATGGATACATATATAACTATTGCTGACTTTTGTCATATTAGTTTCCACAATGGTTGTGTGGATTTTCTGGGCTTCCAACATTGTATAATTTTATGAAATTATAGAAAATATTTTATATACATATATTGAAAACCTCTTAGATACAAGTGCAGTGTCAATACCAGACGGATCTGAAATTACACATCTTCTATAAACGGATGCATAACCTTTTTCCAGATACTCAGTTTATGTTGCATGCAGCCTTGCATGTGGGAGGCAGTCTGTAGATATTTATTGGATGGATAGATGGATGGAGGGATGACCTCCAACTGATTCCTTCTAATTAACACACAGAAAGTGAGTGGCAAAGTTGAGATGATACTCTAATTTATAATATAGAGCTCTTTCTCCTACTTTAACTGCGGTTCTACTTCATTCACCAATATATATTGTATACTTAGTATGTGAAAACAGAGTTCTAGATGCTGGGGGTACTACTATCAATAAAACATAGTTCTACCCATCATGTACCTCACAGTTTGATTGAGAAACTCACATACCTCTCTAGAACAAGTTCTCATTCATAAAATGAATGTAGTGACTTCAGAAGTTCCTTCTAGTTTCTGAAACTCTAAACTTCCCAATTCTAGATATTAAGACTCTAGAGTAAGATTATTTTAAAGAGCAATCTAAAGGAACTGGTGATTCAAGATAATGATAGAGCTTCTCTTTTCTCCTTCCTTCCTTCCTTCCTTCCTTCCTTCCTTCCTTCCTTCCTTCCTTCCTTCCTTCCTTCTTCCTTCCTTCCCTCTTCATCATTGAGTGCATACTAAACACCAAACACAATCAAGTGCTAGGAATAAAAATAGGAATAAGATAAGTCCTCCTCTCTTAAAAAGTCTACAGTCCAAAATGGGAAGGTTTTTTGAAGAATGGTTTGGCAACACAACAGTACTGCACACAGTGTTTATGTGTATGTGGATGTGACGTGTTTACTCTAATATTCTAGCAGAAACTTAAATTGAGTGGTTCCAGTATTAAAGTAGAGGAGGGAATCAGCTAAGTGCTTCCAAACTTAATGGAAAATATCGCTGAATCTTGTAGGTTTATGTCAGGGGAAAATACTGGTTCCATACTTGCCAATATTAAGATGAAAGAGGACAAATGCAAATGGACTCACCACTTCTCTTCTTCTACTTGCACTCCTACGGACTGGAACTTACTGGGTGCTTTATTTTCCCCTGTTTTGTCAGGCTCTTCAGCATCATCCACCTGAAGAAATAATCAGATAGTCAGAGGTACCCGATTTTAGTCATCTTGCTTGAAAAACAAATGTCACATTTTATCAGAAACATCTGCAGTACTACTGGAATGTTTGGTGATTTGTAGCCTTTTTGTTCAGTGTTTGTGTATTGATGAAGGCCATCAACTACACTGTTAGCATGTGCTTTGACTCTGCTGATCTTAGTAAAATGAAACTGTATTCACTCTTAAGATAAATGTCTATGATTACTCCATAGATTTGTGAGTATGTGCTTACCTGTAAACACTATATTAGAAAGGAGCACTGCATGGAAATGGGTTCTTGGAAGTTTTGAATTTGCAGATAACAAAATACAAAAGAAGGAAGAAATTTCATTTATTGTAGTTAGAATTGTTGATACTGAGAGATTTAGGTACTAACTTTTTAAGATAAACTATATAGTATCTTCATTTTTTCCCCCTTAAACTAAGAAATCGACTTTGAATATCATGCCATGGTTTCTAAATAGCTATGTATAGACTACAGTTCACATAGAAAATGTGTCTATATTTAAATGATAGCCTAGGGGCTCCCGGGTGGCTCAGTCGTTAAGCGTCCTCTGCCTTCAGCTCAGGTCATGATCCCAGGGTCCTGGGATTGAGCCTCCCCACCCCCAATCCGGCTCCCTGCTCTACGGGAAGCCTGCTTCTCCCTGTCTCTCACTCCCCCTGCTTGTGTTCCCTCTCTCACTGTGTCTCTCGCTGTCAAATAAAATCTTTAAAATAAATATAAATGAGAGCCTATGGGACAAACCTAAATTTGAAATAAATCTTATGACTATGGAGAGCAATTAGATTTTTTCCTCTTTTTTCTGTGTATTAATAAATTATTTTTTCTAAAAATAAAAACAATTTAATTAAGTAATATGAAATTAAAATACATAAATATAAAATGTAGAAAGATAAAGCCCCTTAAGAATCACTTTCAAACTTTGCAGCACATTTGTACATCTATTAATATGAACCAGCTTGGTGCCCCTATTATTTGTTTTTTAAACTTTGCCCTTCCTTGTACAGAATCCTGAAATCACTATATAGTGAATTTTGTATGGCTTGGAACAGACTTCTTTACCCTGAACATATTTTTAAAAGTATTTACTCTTATGCTGTCATTTTTCTTTTTCATATTTAGTTCCTAAATCCACTGTCCTGAAATGTTTGTGCTTAAGAAACAAAGTAGAGATTTAACATTTTTTTTCCTACATGGATCATCAGTTGATCTGGCTCCTTTTATCAACTAATTCAATTTTTTTTTAATTTGAGATGCCAACTTTATGTTCTACCAAACTTCACCTATACATTCCCATGTATATAGCCTTGTTTTTGGTCTACTGATCTGGTCTTATTACTCCTCCCATTTTTTTTCCTAATCTAATTTTAAATAAATTTGGTATTTTCTATGGCATGACTCCTCCTGTAATTCTTTTTTTAATGTAATTTTTAAAATTCCTGTGTTATATTGGAGTATTAACTTCTAAATAAATTTAACATCAAATTGTCAAATCTCTCCTTCCAGCTTCTACCTAGTGATAAAACTCACGTTGGAATTTTTATTAGTGTTTTAATTCAGTGTATAACTTTTGAGAGAATTGCTATCTTTATACTATGGAGTATTCCTGTGCAGGAATATTGAATGGAATAGTTTTCCACTTTCAGATCTCTTATGTTTTATTTTTTTTTAAAGATTTTATTTATTTATTTGAGAGAGAATGAGAGATAGAGAGCACGAGAGGGAGGAGGGTCAGAGGGAGAAGCAGACTCCCTGCTGAGCAGGGAGCCCGATGTGGGACTCGATCCCGGGACTCCAGGATCATGACCCGAGCCGAAGGCAGTCGCTTAACCAACTGAGCCACCCAGGCGCCCAGATCTCTTATGTTTTATTTAAGGGAAAGTTTTTAGATTGTTTTCAAATAGGTGTTATTATATATTCTTTGTGAAGCTCAATCCTGTTACAGTTTTTGTTACTAATGTGAATGGGCTTGTTTTGCTCCATTACATTTTCTGTGTATTAATAATATACAGAGGGGAGTGCCTAGGTGGCTCAGTTGGTTAAGCAACTGCCTTTGGCTCAGTTCATGATCCTGGAGTCCCAGGATCCAGTCCACATTGGGTTCCCTGCTCAGCGGGGAGCCCGCTTCTCCCTCTGACCCTCCCCCCCTCATGCCCATTCTCCCTCTCTCAAATAAATATACAAAATCTTAAAAAACATATATATAAATAGGGGTGCCTGCGTGGCTCAGTCGTTAAGCATCTGCCTTCTGCTCAGGTCACGATCCCAGGGTCCTGGGATTGAGCCCCACATCGGGCTCCCTGCTCAGCGGGGAGCCTACTTCTCTGTCTCCAGATCCCCCTGCTTGTGTTCCCTCTCTCTCTGTGTGTCTCTCTCTGTCAAATAAATAAATAAAATCTTGAAAAAAAATAATATACAGAAACATTACTGATATCTCTGTATTTATATTGTATTCTTTCACTCTAGTGAATCCTAATAATTTTTCAGTGGTTTCCATTAGATTTTCTAAGAGGACATACATATTATCCACAAATAAAAGCAATTTTACTCTTTCTTTGGAATATTTAGACCACATTTCACTTTCTTGCTTTGTGTACTGGCTAATGAGGGCAAATAGTACTGAACAAATCTGTGAAAATAGGCACCTATATCTAGCTTCTGAATCTAATTGGAATGTCTCTACCATTTCACCTTTAAATATGTTTAATTAGGTGTCTTATAGTTGTCTTATATCATGTTAATATCATATTAATAGTTGGAATGCCTTCTGAATTTTATTCAATACTATATTTTTTTTTTAGACTTTATCTTTATTTATTTGCCAGAGATAGAGCGAGAGCGAGAGAGAACACACAAGGAGGGGGAGCAGCAGGTAGAGGGAGAAGGAGGCTCCCCGCCCCAGGACCCTGGGATCTTGACCTGAGCCAAAGGCAGACACTTAACCAACTAAGCCACCCAGGCATCCCTCAATAATATATTTCTTAGCATGCATCTTGATATCATATTTTCCCCCTTACAGCTAAAATAACTTTGAATTTCTGTAACATGCACTATTTGGTACTGACATATTATTTTATTTTTATTTTTTTAAAGATTTTTTATTTATTCATTTGAGACACAGAGATAAGATAGAGAGAGCATGAGCAGGGGGAGAGCAGAGGGTTAGGGAGAAGCAGGCGCCCTACTAAGCCAGGAGCCTGATGCGGGGCTCGATCCCAGGACCCTGGGATCATGACCTGAGCTGAAGGTAGACGCTTAACCATCAGAGCCACCCAGGCACCCCTATTTTTCTTTTTCTTTCTTTATTTTTTTAAAGATTTTATTTATTTATTTGACAGAGACACAGTGAGAGAGGGAACACAAACAGGGGGAGTGGGAGAGGGAGAAGCAGGCTTCCCGCAGAGCAGGGATCCCGATGCGGGGCTCCATCCCAGGACCCTGGGATCATGACCTGAGCCAATGGCAGCTACTTAACCAACAGAGCCACCCAGGTGTCCCTCCCAGATTTTATATTTCCTCTTTACTAAATTAGTATTACTAATTTACATGTCTGACTATTTTATTTTGACCTTAAAATTTAACAGCATAAAATTGTCACAAGAATTTTTTTTTAAAGATTTTATTTATTTATTTAAGAGAGAGAATGGGAGACAGCACGAGAGGGAAGAGGGTCAGAGGGAGAAGCAGACTCCCTGCTGAGCAGGGAGCCCGATGTGGGACTCGATCCCGGGACTCCAGGATCATGACCTGAGCCGAAGGCAGTCGCTTAACCAACTGAGCCACCCAGGCGCCTACAAGAATTTTTTATAATTTTAAAAAAGTCTTTCTCATTTCTAATATCATTGATTTGTGTTTTCCCTCTCAATCAGACTTATTTGTTTTTTCCCCAAGAACCAATTTTGGTTTAATGTATCAATTCTACTTTAGTTTTTATTGCTGTTGCTCTGTTTTTGTCTTCCAATGCATATATCTCTACTTTCATCATTAATAATTCCTTTTAACTTATTGTTTGTTTATAGTTTTTTAAATTGAATGTTTTGTTTATATTGTAATATTTCTTGCTTAACTATGAAAGAACTTAGGGCTATGAATTCTTCTGAGATCACAGCTGGGGCCACAACCCATAGTGATGATTTATAGGATTTTTGTCATTTATTTCACAATAATCTTGAATTTCCTCCTTCATCCAAATATTTTTAGAATATTTTAAAATATTTTTAGATGGTAAGCTTTTGTTATCTGCTTAGCATTAATTTCTAGTTTTAATGTGTAATGGTTGGAAACCATGACTGTAATATCTCTTCTTTTTGGAATCCGTTAAAATTTCTCAGGAGTTTTGACTTGAGATAAGTCCCCCTAAAAAATCTCTTCCTGAATATGCACTGATTCTGATTTCAATGACATCAAAACAAAGTTTACAAAGTCTGAATGTACTGAGTACTGTTATAGAAAAAACTATTCATGACACTTGTTAAAGAATTGGCAAGGTACACTTTATTCAGGGGGATTATTGTGATAGACATAGGGACCACAGCGGGCTTGGGCTCAACTCCAAATGCAACAGGAAAAAGTAGGAATTTACAGCCAAGGAGCAGGGTGGGAGGGTGGCAGTGGGTAGAAAATTACAGAGAGGAGACAATCAGGCATAAGAGGGGACCTCAAAGGGTCCTTGCTGAAAGCAGGCCAGGGTGATCAGGCACATCAGCTGGGGGATGATGGAGGATGGGGAACATGATCAGATGAGGAACATGACCAGACACCAGTCCTGGGGCATTCTGGCTAAACCGACTTAGGATTCTCACTAAAATTGGTCAATACAAACATGGACACACAAGTACAAAAGTCAAGGCCCAGTCAGGAAGAGAATTCAGAGCAGCCTGACTAGAGTCAGACCAAGGAGAGGCTCGTTATCAATACCACCTCTACGGCTTTCCTTCATTGGTTTAAGTCCTTTGATTACGAATCAGAGATGAGGTGACTTTTTTATTTCTCAAGGTCCTCTTTTAATTAATAGTAACAACTCACTTGGTTTGTATCATTCTCTGAAATAGTTCACTCAACTTGGCAGTGGGACTCATCTCTTCACATGGGTCATAACATGTATTTCTGTACACTTGGATAGACATTAAAGGAAATAGATAAGTAAATCTTAGGAGTGCAATCTCAGATAACTTAGTTTTCTTTTCTTTTTAATTCAAAGAATGAGAAAGCAACCACATCTTACGTAATGTGAAGATCAAGCTTAAAGCTCTTTTAGGTTGTTCTGCCACATGAGTTCAATGATCATGGAGGGAATTCACCATCTAATATCCGGAGGTGGAGAGGTTAAGGTCTAAAGCTACATGAAACTCATCTGTACTTGAAAAAAAATTACACTTGAGAGACTAAAAGATGGTGTAACCCCCTGCTACCTTCGGGGAAGGGAGTAGGAGTCAGAAGTAGAAAGACAGGGGCATTTCATATTTTGTTCTGTATCCATTCATACCGTATGAATCCTTTATGACAATACCGTATGCATATACTACTTATTTTGTAATTTTAAGAAAAACAAATTAACCTTAACGTGACCCTTGACTTTTTAGAAAGACATACAACTTTGCTCTAAATCCGAAGCAACCAGTTATCCTCCCCCCGACCCTCCCAGCACTAGACCACCAGAAAAAGCACCAGATAAAGTAGTTGACTTGAATTTTGGACCATATTATAAACAATACATACTTCAAGATATTCTAGAATCATATTTAGTGCCATGAAACGTTCTCACTAGAATGCCAACTAAGTATTCTAAGACTTAAGAGTTAAGTGAACTAAGACTACAGATTCACCCTAGCCATCTCAAGTTTTTTAATACACATGCTTATGGTTTATTTATTTATTGGACAAAATGACTTTTTCTGGTGACTTACTTATTGTCTAGCAGCTCCAGGCCCACATTTTATACCCATTTGCTCTGTGGCACTGGGACCAGGACTCTGCAAACTACATTTCCCAGGCTTCGTTGCTGGCCAGCTTCCAGTTATATTTTAACAAAGGAAGGCGGGAGGAGGGAAGGGACTTTCTTTCTGTTCCCACCTTCTGTGGGCATTGCTCCAGCGTACCAGGGCAGCTGTGCTCTAGCTTCTAGCCCTTTTGACCCATGCACCAGAGGTGCTGCTCCCTTGGACATCCCAGCACCAGCTGACCACACCTGCCATGGTGGTCCAAGGCTGGCTGTACTGGGGACTCTCCCCTGAGCTCCTCAATTCTGGGAACCCCACCTTTCCCTTTTTGCTGCCTTAGTCCTAGAAGTGGTAATTGCTTAGTGCATCGTGTTATTGCTCTCTCAACCTTCCCATACCTGTAGAACCAACATTGTGTATCAGACGGCCTCTGTTTGAGAACTGAGCACGGTTTCTGTTTTCCTGAATGGGATTCTAACTGGTTCCATGTGGCTACACACTCATGTCAATGAAAAAGGCTTAGAGTGTCAGCCAAAGTAGGAATGTTACAGCTTTACAATATGGGGTAGTAGTAAAATTACCCAATGAAACTTTGCCCAATGACGCATGGTAGGTATTTCCCTTAAGAACCATGAGAAAGGGAGAAAGAAAGGATGCATGGGTTTCAAGGACGAGGATGGAGGACATTGCAGTCTGTGGATGGAGGACCTTGTACTCTGTGTTCGAGCCCCACCCCGCCTATCTAAACCTACAGCTGCTTCGCATCCAAGTGTTTATCTTCCAAGCTTTAGTCTTTGTATGTAAATTTATCTTTGTGACAAAAATGCACAAATGTCACCACCCTTACATAGTACTTAGGGTAATCTATTTAAATTTGTGAAGTGACTTTTAGAATGTTTCAAGAAATTGCATAGTAATTATATCTCTGTCCTGAACAAAATTAAGAAAACCCTTAGCGGATAAAATTGCAGCAAGTTTGGCTATGATTTTAAAGGACAGTAATAATAATAACTAGATCTACTATTTAGTGAGCCCACTACACTTGGAACTTTACATATATTCTATCCGTCAGGTTTTTTTAAAGATTTTATTTATTTGAGGAAAGAGAGAGAGAGAGAGAGAATGAGCAGGGGTCAGGGGAGACACAGGGAGAGGGAGAAGCAACTCCCTGCTGAGCAGGGAGCCCAGCTGTGGGGCTTGATCCCAGGACCCTGAGATCACGAACTGAGCAGAAGGCAGATGCCTAACCGACTGAGCTACCCAGGTACCCCATGTATCAGCCCATTTTTACTACAACCTATAATAAAATACCCTGTGGAATAGTGACTGTTATTCTCAATTTCCAGATGAGGAAACTAGAACCATTAAGTAATTAGCCTAAACTCACACAGGTTGTAGAGTAAATGATTGTAATATTAGCTTTTGGGCATGGATTAAATTAAAAATGTTGGGTAAGGTTTGGAAACTCTGACCCTAAAGAGGTAAAGGGTGGGAGAGTTCAAGATCCTAGTGTTATATATTTTGGGGATTAGGATTTAAATTGGGTTACAGTATAATAAAATTTGATGACTGTTTTGCATTTTGAATTTTTACTTATTCTTCTCCATCAAAGAAGTGGTGTATAGCATGGTCACATTAAGCATCAAGGTACAATCTAGGCTGTCAATGTAGGATGCGTGGCCTTGGGCAAGTTACTCAACCTCTCTGTGTTCTCATCTATAGGGTAGAGATAATCGTACCACCTATGCCATAGGGTTGTTGTAGGGGCTAAATGAGACAACCACATAAAGTACTCAGTCCTTCCATATAGTTTCTATAGTAGTGAACAGTGATTGAAGGAAGAGTTAGAGCAATTTTTCCACTCACTAAAATATTCAGATATTTAAGTGGCGGGATGGTGTCTGCAACAAAACTTTCTCCCCAACATTACATGTGGATTTCAGAGTAGTTCCATCTGACTGGGTGAAAATGACAGTAATATAAGGTGGATTTCATGTCTATGAATGCTTTATTCTGAGTAAGAATTTTTTGGAGAAGAGGCGCCTGGCTGGCTTGGTAGAGCTTGTGACTCTTGATCTCGGGGTTGTAAGTTCCAACCCCACGTTGGGTGTAGAGATTACTCAAAAAAAAAAAAAAAAAAAAGAATTCTTTGGAGAAGAACCTATGAGATCAACCGGCAGTCTGGGAGGTGATTAAGATGGATATATAGAAGCTTTTAAATAAAATGAACAGTAAGACTGACAAACAACTATCTTTAAAATATGCTATTATTAAGAGTAAAAAGGCAAGATATAGAATAGGGTGAGGTATATGCTAACATCTGGGTGAAAAAAGGGGAATAAGTTAAAATATATATTTGCTTGAATATGCACAAAGTATCTCTGTATGGAGATGCAAATGTTGGTTATATTAATTTTCTCCAGCAAGGAGAACTGACAGGCTATTAAATAAGAATGGGAGGGAGACTAGTCACTGAACGTCTTTTTGTAACTTTCAAATTTTGAGCCAGAGGAATATTTATCTATTGAAAAATAATGTAGGGGCGCCTGGGTGGCTCAGTCATTAAGCGTCTGCCTTCGGCTCAGGTCATGATCCCACGGTCCTGGGATGGAGCCCGCATCGGGCTCCCTGCTCAGCAGGAAGCCTACTTCTCCCTCTCCCACTCCCCCTGCTTGTGTTCCCTCTCTCACTGTCTCTGTCAGGTAAATACATAAAATCTTAAAAAAATAAATAAATAATGTAAAATAAAGAAAAAACTTAACTGAACATTAAGGAAGTAGAAGTAAACTAACATGGTCCGGTGCCAGCTATGGGCCAGATAAGGAAAGTAGATTTTTTTTTTTTTATCATGGGTAATATATACATGACATAAAATTCTTCATCTTAACCTCTTCTAAGTGTATAGTTCCAGCCAGTGTTGAGTACATTCACAATACTGTGCTACCATCACCATCATCCACATCCAGAATTTTTTCATCATCCCAAGTTGAAATTCTGTACCCCCATATGAAGCTGGAATTTGTAAACTCAATCTCAAAATAATTCTGTGAGGGATAGTTAAGGAAACAGGCTCAGGAAGATGGCATCATTTACCTGGGACGGCACAGAGAACCAGCCTCTGCTCTTCCCTACTCCTCCAAATCCCTTGGGCAGTTGGGAGAGCAGTTAGCTTCTAGGGGGAAGTGGGAGTGGGCATGGGGGTGGAGGCTGGCTTTGTGCATGTGCCTCCTGCTGTGTCTTCTAGTACCAGGCACCAATGCCACAAGTTCTGTTAGGAAACTTGACAGCTTGTGCTATGGTAACCTGTAGGTTATATATATATAAAATAAAACCGGGGCGCCTGGGTGGCTCAGTTGGTTAAGCGGCTGCCTTCGGCTCGGGTCATGATCCCAGGGTCCTGGGATCGAGCCTCGCGTCGGGCTCTTTGCTCAGCGGGGAGTCTGCTTCTCCCTCTCCCTCTGCCTGCCTCTCTGCCTGCTTGTGCTCTCTCTCTCTCTCTCTCTCTCTCTCTCTCTGTCAAATAAATAAATAAAATCTTAAAAATAAAATAAAATAAAACCATCTGGGGGCGCCTGGGTAGCTCAGTCATTAAGAGTCTGCCTTCGGCTCGGGTCATGATCCCAGGGTCCTGGGATGGAGCCCTGCATCGGGCTCCCTGCTCCACGGGAAGCCTGCTTCTTCCTCTCCCACTCTCCCTGCTTGTGTTCCCTCTCTGTCAAATAAAAAAAAAAAAGATTAAAAAAAATAATAAAACCATCTGACTCATTGCTACTAGACAAAATTTAATTGCCCTTTAGAAGTGCACTGTGCAGAATGCACTGTGAAAATACATCATCGTTGTGAAAACCTACCCCACGCCTGGCTTTTAGATGTGCCTTAGAGTTGGTTCATTGTGAATAGATTTATTGGCTGCCACGTCAGGAAGTTATTATTCAAAGGGCACCTGCATGATACGGCACAACAAAAAAGGGAGAAAGGCATGACTCTTCTCCACTGAGAGAAGGAAATTTCTAACAGGGTAAGCCAAGCTGAACAGATGTGAAAAACAAGAATCAGTTTGATCTTATCTTTGAGCAGCAGAAAACACTGGGCTGAACTGAGAAGCCTGCTGAATTATCTACCATTTTTTGAAATGCATGATTAAATAACCAACAATTATGCTGAAACTACTGCACATTCTTTGCTCATGAAGCTGTGATGTGAGTGATTGCTTTCTACACTACCAGTCACTTTGGTCTTGCTCCCCTTCACTCCCACGTGTATGAGAAGTGATTCACATTTTTGTTCTCAGATGGTTACTCAATAGTGTTGAACATACTATAACACAACTCAGTAACCCAGGTTATTCTTGGATGTCCACTCCTTTTTTGAGAATCAAAATGTGCATCAGGAATTGAGGGCACTTTGTGGGTGATTGTATTCATGTTCGTTTAGCTATCCCAGTGCTTTGAGTCACGCATTTAATTTAGAGGACAAAAATAGCAGCCTCTAATAATGCCTACAGACAAAATCTCTTCATAATTTTTAAGTCACATTTAACAATGTAGGAATTCCAGAGCCAATCATTTGAAAATCTGGTCCCCCACATGGCCTATCACCCAAAATGGCCAGATGGCAAATCTTCTGGAAAAATAAAAGTACTTAATTTCTTGAGTTTTGGGGTCCCTATTTCAAAGGACAGAAAGGGAGGCTGTTACCTGTATCCCAATAGAAAGACATCGATTTTTCTTAAAGTGATCCTTCTTCCTGTCCTCTGTAGTGACAGTGGCTATGGTGGTCGTGGTAGTGACAGCGGCAGGGTTGTTGCTCATGTGTTGACTTGCAGGGCCGTGGATCTGGGCATTTGCAGCTTCGATGGCGGCTGTCAGAGCCTTCATACTGTCCAGGCTCTCCGTGGAGTTGCTCAGTCCAGACTGGCTGATAATATCTCCTCGCTGGCCCTGTCCATCCATGTAGGCATCCTGGGCAGACTCTGTGCTACTCTGGGCTGTGATAGAAATGAAAGGTTTCGTGGTAGTTCTGGGTGGGACTGGAGGTGGTGTCTTCTTATATGTTGTAATGCAAGATGACACTGGAAGACAGTGAAAACAGAGACACTGTGATTTCTGTGTGGGTTTTAATTTCTGTATTGTAACTAACATCCACTGGAAATCAGGGCACATGAAACACACAAAGATATTGAGCATGAAAACAAGCCTGTTGATAGAGTAAGTGAGATCCCTGCTTCGGGGGTATAGTTGAGCCTCCTATGAGGGGACGCTCCCACAAGACTGAGGGGAAAAAAGACCGGAAAACAGCACCCTCTGAGATGGACGTTTCTGAAATGGAAGTTAATATGAATTAACCTAAGATAGCCATCTGTAGAAATCTTCCCAGGCAACAGTACACCCTGAGAGAGAATGTGTATACATGTAGATAGACCCAGGGTTGTCTCTGCCTGCTCAGGAAAATACGAAATATAGCTAATGTTAAACAACATAACTCGCTGGAGAAGATTGCAGTGGTGGAAAGAAAGCAAAGAGGTTGTGAGCAAGTGTGGTCTGATCCTAACCACAGTGGGAAGTGCCCGGGGGTGGGCAGGGCGGCGCACAGAGCTGTCCCAGCTTCCTGGGCTGTTTCTTCCTTTCTTTCTCCCTCCCTCCCTCCTTCTCTCCCTCTCTTCCTTCCTGTCTTTGTCTCCCCTCCTCCCAGCGCCCTTCCCCTCCCCCCTCCTCCTTCCTTCCTTCCTTCCCACCTTCCTTCCTCTGGATAGATGCTCACTGTATAAACTTCTTTTCTGAAATTTTTTGTTTTTATTTCTGAGCAGAATTGTCCTCTAAGAGGGAATATACTGCACAAAAGTATCCTAATGTAGTCTCCGTCTTTTCTAAATCTGTGGTGGGGGGTGGAGGGGTGGGAGATGGGCTTGTATGAGCCTACTCCGTAAAATGCTGTCCTTCAAGGCAACTTAATCGACTCAGGGGCCTGGGTCTCTGCAGAAAGGGGTCCTTTCTGGACCTGTACAGTTTAGTCAAGATCCTCCCAGAGGCTCTGGCTAAAGTAGCCTTTGCTCTTCTCTCCAACTACCTGATCACAACTCTGAGGTTATAGGAAGAAGATTTACACACTGGTTTTCAGCTTTCCATTTGTGGAGCATGATGTACAAAATACAGATCAGAAAGAATGATTACATTTTCAAGTGAACTCCCTGCCAGAAGAGAACAATTCCTGAACCAGCTTTCTAAAGACTTTTGTTAAGTCCTCTTAACAATGATTCAAACTGTTGTGTTTCTGGCACATCCCTCCCCCCATGCCTTGCCCATTCACAGCAGGCGGTCACTGTTAGACCAAATCAGCCACTCCTGACCACACCATCTCAACCCTCGTTTGAGCTGCCACTGGGGCCATCTCACTAAATTGAGATAACTTGCTTTAATATTTGGATGTTTCCTGAGGCCACTCAAAGACAGTGTCCTATAAGGAACAATAAACAGAAGGATCCTATTACGCTGTCCTGTGGTGCCACTGGCTTGTGATTGGGAGTAATTTCCTTAACCGTAAAAGAGATAGGGACCGAAATATTTTGCTACTTCCTAGGGATTACCTGATGGAACATATATGCCCTGGAGGTGGGGGGTAACGTAAACAATATAAATGTGGCCACCGCTCGGTTACCCAGAATGAATGACTGCCTGAGGCTCACCCTGGGAGAACCTTCCACCTAAGCTTGGTGCGTGGACTCTGTACATCCTTCAGTTTGAACAGGGCTCTCGGCAATTCCCAGCCCAACATCTAGAGTTTTCAGCTAAGGTGCCTTAGAGGTAATACAAGCAGTGCAGGCTCACAGTGCCCACCTGCGAGGGGCAGAGCCAGGAGCAGAGCCACACTGGTCTCAGGTTCCCCCACTAGGCTACAGCGAAGCCCCGGGCTAAGTCATGCAAACCCGTGCACTAATGATTTTTTGCCTCACCCAGTTTAGTTTAGTGTCATGCACCGGCCTACTGAGGAGCTGCTTCCTGCTTCCTGGGAAGGTTTGAAGGGATAACCCTGCTCAGGCCAAGGCTCAGACTGGGTGGGAGGAGGGGTGACCATAGGTAGGACAGGGTCAGTCACTTCAAATCTAGTGGGAAACCAGATCATTTTATTACTTCTCTTAAGACAAGTCATTACAGTGTGAACTCATTAGTTTGTTGAAAATGGATGCTCAGGACATTCGGCCCACTCGTATTCCAAAGAAATGAAATACCCCATTCTAACAAAGAAAGGTCTGATCTCTGGGGGTTGTTTATGGCTTCTTGTTAGTTACCGTTTCCTCTTTCGGTGTGGACAATCAAAACTGCACAATGCAGCCAAATAGAGTATTCTTTCTTTTGCTGTGATTTACGGTAGAAATTTTGCCATGATGTGATGTGTGATATGGGAAATATAGAAAGGAGGGTGTCACAGTATTTCCAGCGTAATGATGGGGTTTGGGGACACTCCCCAGGGCCAACTGCAATTTGGTGCCATCTGGTGGCTGTTGTCAGCTCCCCTCCTGGATCAGTGGGGATAACTGAGTACTTCGATCAATGGGGATGTGCAGGACCGCAGCGGCAATGCTAGGAATCCACTAGGGTTAGACTGGACAGGGAGAATCCTGAGGACGTGGCTTTCCCAATAGGCTGACCCAGCCCCAGTGCCCAAAGGAGGTAAGAATTTGGGATTGCCTCACCTCGAAGAAGGGAGCTGAACAGAAGACAGGAATCACCTGCTATGGTGTTAGATTCAAGGGGCTTCATTATGAGATTTCACTGCTGTGTGGGGCTTGGCACAAATCTGCCACAGTTATCAGAGTTACATTCAAAGAGGCACCACCCATCAATTATCAAGTAGAAATCTAAAAGGAATTCCAATCTTTAAGAATGCCCTCTGCCAGAGAAGAAAGGAGATCCAAGACACAGCTCACATTTCCCATAACCCCCTTCCTTCTCATGCCCCAATTCTTTCGCATACGAGGCTGCTCCAGAAATCAGACAACCAAATTCCCAATTTCTCCCAGCATCACTCTTTCCTGGTTTTGTAGGCCAAATTCTTTCTTCTCTCCTAAGATCTTTTTATTCTCCTAATTCTACTCTCATGATTCAGCACCGTGAATAATTTAGAATCCACTGGAGTCTGAGCGCCCAGAGGGGTGTAGTAGAGTGAGGTTCAAGGAGATGAAACACAAGTAAATAAATCTTGTCTGGTCAAGACAGAAAGAGAAAATAAGTGGCTTATATGCCATCAGTGAAATACTTTTGTTTGAGAGTAACATTCTCAAAACAGTGATTAAAAAATGCAAGTGCTCCTTTTATTCAATTGGAACTTAAAGAAAAGATATTGTACTTTAACCATTATTATTGCTTTCCTTTGCTTGATGTATTTATATGTTCATTTCAAATAAACTGATTTTTTTTCCTTGTTTGGATCCCGATGGTTTACTGCCCCAGCTCAAAGTTGGTGAAAGGACTCCTAATTTATAAGAAGAGTCAGCAAGAGCAGAGTTACCCATTTTGATGGCATCACTTTGATTCAGAGGATACTGCAGAGCATAGAGACGGGAGACCGGCTTTTACATCAAGTTAAGAAATGACTGAAGAAGGAGGAGGGGGAGGGGTGGGGGAGGGGAGGAGGAAAAGAAGAAGAAGTAAAAAAAAAATGAGAACAAATTCCTATCCTATTTCAGCTTCTAGCCAACGATTCAATATTGTCTCTCTTTGCATGGGAAGATAATGCTAGTGTTGAAAGCCTCAGGAAGACCTGTGCCAGGAATTATTTTTTTCTGTAGTGGTGAAGGTTTTCTGAAAAAAATCTAGACTTTCTTATCACTCTGGTTATCTTCTGTGATCAAGAGCACACAAGTGTCAGGCGGCCACAAAACAGATGGAGGCTCAAACCCACATGTTCTAGCTTCTTAATAATACACAGTCTGGCTGGGGCATCAGTCGGATGCTCAACTGACTGAGCTCAGCGTGGAGTCGGCTCGTCCCTCTCCACCTTCTCCCCCTGCTCATGTGGGTGCTCTCTTTCTCTTTTTAAAATAAACAAATAGGGGCGCCTGGGTGGCTTAGTCGTTAGGTGTCTGCCGTCGGCTCAGGTCATGATCCCAGGGTCCTGGGATCAAGCCCCACATCGGGCTCCCTGCTCGGCGGGAAGCCTGCTTCTCCCTCTCCCACTCCCCCTGCTTGTGTTCCCTCTCTCACGTGTCTCTCTCTGTCAAATAAATAAATAAAATCTTTAAAAATTAAAATAAAATAAAATAAATAAAGTCTTCAAAAGAATAAGACCTTCTGACGGGCTAAGCTAATGTGTCATATACCATAAAGCTACGTTGAGGAATTATTTAGCACTTCCTTGTTACTTTTTAGAAACTCTTTCAAATACAAGCCCATAAGAACTACAGATAAAAACCACAAAAGGACAATGAAAGAATTCCAAAATATACATATACATAGAGTCGTACAGTAGTCAAACAACACCTTTTTGACGTAAACAAGTTACCCTCAGACATTATTAACCATGAAGCAAGCTGTGTTGATCTGCACTTAGTAGTGGCTGGCTTCTATACAGAAGTCATGGTCAAAGCTATCCTGGATTTGCTGAGTTGTTATCAGATGGTCTGCACTTACTGAGCTGAAGACCACCAGAGAGAGAAGGCCTGCCTCAACCCACTGTCTAGTTTCTGTGGAGGGCAAAGGTCTCTTGATTTGGGTAATTTGGTCTGGCCAACAACAGTTTAACAAGCCCTCGAAAGATTAAAAAAATCAAATGGGGTTAAGAGTGGGGATGCTGGAACTGGCTTTTGTCAGCTTGCTAGCTAATTTTGCAAAACTCTTCCCAGGTCTCTGTTTAGTGACGTTTCATTGATAGCTTGAAACTGACCTTGGTGTGAATATTTACACAATGGAAATTGGGAAATACTACCCCTGCCTGAGAGAGCCAGTTGTGAAGCATTTCCAGCGCACCTGTATGCGTAGTGTGGCACTGGTCAAAGTGTGGTCCACAGACAGGTAGGTGTCAAGTCACAAACTATTCGATGAGCGTATCTTGAGATATGCCATGAAAACTGAGAGTAAACTTTTAGCCACCTTTACAGCAATCCTAAAGACTATTTCATTGGTTGAATCTAACAAAAAGAAGACCAGGGCTTGGTTTTGGGTGTCTCATTTTTTTAATTCCCTTTATCCAGTGATTCATTTTACTGCATTTTTACCAAAATATCGATCTGCAACAGATTGGACACCAAACAAACTGGTCCATCCCCAGAGATAGTTTGAGAAGCACTGACAGGAAACATTTGCTAATCCAGCGGCAAGGGCAGAGGTAGTGTGGGATAAGAACATACGAGGGAGGTAACTTGAAACTACAGGCTATTTTAGAAAGCAAAAGGATGTGAAGAGGCCAAAAGAAAAAAAAAAAGAAATGTGGAAGACATAAACTTAGACAGAGAGGGGCCAGTGCACAAATACAAGCTTGTGGTTTTAGCACCAGGTAAGCTGCCTCTTTCTAAGAGGGTGTATCTGAGTACCAAGTGTGACATCTAGAACAACCAGAGGATTGTGGTGCTGCGTTTCATTCTAGCTTCTTCTCTTTAAGGGGGCATTGCAGAGTGCTCCAAGGAAAGAAAAACCATATCTTAGGAGGAGTGGATTAAGGAGAGAGGATGTTTAGTTTGCAAGAGAAGGAAGACAGAAGAATTTCCAATGATTTCGAAGCCTCTTGTGTCGAGGTTGGCATGGACTAGCTTTATATAAGGCACGGTGGGAAACCACCAAGGTAAGAAGAGCTCAGAGAGGCACTAAGAATAATTCTCTAGTTCAGTTGTTCAAAGGAGGAATATGGGGCTCTTGCTGGGTAATGAGCTTCTTGGTCTCCAGAGGTGTTAAGCACAGGCCAGCTCATCTTTTGGCTGGGAAGTTATTAAAATTGTACCACCGTGTGATGGGAGCCTGAAGTAGGTGACAAGATTTCTTTCAAACTGGAGCTCCCATGGTTTTATGAATATTAATAAAAGCTAGAAAAGGGCGCCTGGGTGGCTCAGTTGGTTGAGCGACTGCCTTCGGCTCAGGTCATGATCCTGGAGTCCCGGGATCGAGTCCCGCATCGGGCTTCCTGCTCAGCGGGGAGTCTGCTTCTCCCTCTGACCCTCTTCCCTCTCATGCTTTCTATCATTCTCTCTCTCTCTCAAATAAATAAATAAAATCTTTAAAAAAAAAAAAAAAAAGCTAGAAAAGACTTTGAGAAGTAGAGACCCATTGAGAGTGAAGTGAAAAAGCTGAAGAAGGAAGCCAAGGGAGGTTAGGGAGCGTTACCAACACGGATGTTTGGTAGCAATGACCAGTGTTCTGGCATCCTGGGAATGCATTTTGGCGCAGACCAGGGCAAAGCTGCGAATCAGATTGCTGCTTGGCATCAAGTAGGCCGAGAAGTGCTGAACTGACAATCGGAGGTCACCTCCCCGCGGTGATTTGCTGCGCAGGCTGGACGACTCCCCCACCAAGTGCCAGACAAACCAGCGTTCCGGCCTGAGTCGTTCACCGGGTGAAAGCACAAACCCAGGGAAAACAAAGATGATAAGATGGAACATTAGTCCAGACTTTTTTTTTTTTTTTTAATTTTTAAGCTCTATACCCAAGGTGAGGCTTGAACTCAGGACTGCAGGAATCAAGAATGGTGTGCTCCGCCAGCTGAGCCCCAGGGTGCCCCTTTAGTTCAGACTCTCCACGAGTGCCATTAGATCAAATCACCAGAGAGTGAATCCTTACTCTCTAACACACTGTGCTAAGAACTTAATAGACATGGTCTCATGACAGAGGAAGCTCTTAGTCTCCCCATTTGTCTGATGGTAAGACTGAGGCTCAGAGCAGGTAACTGAGGTCTCTGTCTTACACAGCTACTAAGTAGTGGAGTTAGCATAACTCAGAGGCCTCAATCCCAGCTCTTTTCCTTTCTTCAAACCACCTGTATTCATCTGCCCATTAAACCTCAGATTAAATACCTTATCCAGTAAAGCGTGATGCTTCCCAGGAGAAAATGCCCCCAAACGGCCCCCAGCACTGTACTTTGCACCCTGCAGGAACCTGTCAAAGGCATGGAGAATGAACAAATTTGGAGTGGTCAACAAGGGTTGCACCAGCCGCATCTTTTAAAAAAATACTGCAAAAGTGGGCTCGGCGCTGGGCGAGGAGCCTGCTTAAGATCCTCTCTTTCCCTCTCCCTCTGCCCCCCCCACCCCTCCCAACCGCTCTTCTGTGCGCGCTCTCTCTCAAAATAAAATAAAAATAAAAATACTGCAAAAAAAAAAAAAAACTCCACAAAATAACACATGGAAAAATCGCCCCCTTGTTTCAAAATATTTACAGCTGAACATCTCCAGGCCACCCGAAGTGCGGCGGTCAGTGGTCGGCTCAGAGCCGGCCCCACGGTGAGAGGGCGGGGCCCGCGCGGGGCTCCTGGGAGCGCGACCCGGCTTCTCGCCTGTTCTCCGGGTTAGTGTTGGCTCCAGGGCCGTGGCCATGAGAACGGTTTCCACCAAAGCCGGCCTCCACGGAAACCACAGAGACTAGGTAACCTTTCCTCCGCCGAAGTAGAAAAAAGCACGCTTGTGTGAGCGTGTAGGGAAGGGCAGGGAATGTGGACAGAGAGGGAGGGGTGGTGTAATAACTCTTTAGTCATAGGACTTGCCAGTTGGTAGTTACTAGTATTCCAGACACTTCCTAATGCCAGACAAATGCCCCAAGCCTCGGCATGTCTGGCTTGGAGATCTATTCATGTGATAGCAGCCCGGCTCTTGCGGGAGACCAGATCTCGGGGGCAGCCGCGCTCCGCTGCTAATCAAACACAACATTGTTCTCCCAGGGAAGAATGGGAAGGTTTGTTTCAGAGTCACAGCTTTTTATTTTTTTCCTTTTCTAAGAGGCCCCCAAGTTGTTTTAACAAGTTGCTACAAAACTTGGGCTTCCTGAGGTGAGGCTGTGGAGCACAGTGCCTGCACTGTACCAAAATCCAGGGAGGGAGGGGTCAGAGTTACTCATTAAAAACGGGGGAAAAAAGCCCCAGGCACTTCATGCCTGGAAATGATGTAACAGGCAGCCACTCCTCTGTTAGAACTACAACCAAACAATGCTCAGGCAATGCGCGGCAGCTGCTCTCCAAACGTCAGCGCCGGCCCGGTCCAAAGAGCTTGAAAGGCACCAAGCTGGAGGGCTTCGTGCTGTACCTTTCTCGCCCACATTTCCCCCAAGCCCTCCCAGGAACCTGGCAACAGGTAACGTGGCAACCTTTGCTTTATAAAATGGCAAGTGGCATCATCTCAGAGAACAAATGGATTTTTTTAAAACCAGCTGCATCTCCCCCCGCCACCACCACCCCTACCCCGCCCCACCCCCCAGCCAAGAAGCTGAGAAAAAGGTACTGCGGCGGGCAGCCCTGCTCTCGAGTGCCGCCTTGTGGCTAAGCTCGGAACATCACCGAGGTACCGTGAAATCCGCGGCTCAGACCCGAGGTAAGTCAGGCTAGGGAAAGGGCAGGACGTCTTTGCTAGACTTGTCCTCCAAAAAGACATCAAGAGCGCTAGTCAAGATTCAGAACGTCTTGCCTTTTAACTTCTCGCCTTACCAAAAATTTTACCCTAGCTTCAGCATAAGATCTCTGGG
Organism: Zalophus californianus; assembly: GCF_009762305.2. Classification (NCBI taxonomy): domain Eukaryota; kingdom Metazoa; phylum Chordata; class Mammalia; order Carnivora; family Otariidae; genus Zalophus; species Zalophus californianus. Next base: position 40,542,200 of record NC_045608.1, on the reverse strand, counting down.
TTGAAGTGTTTTTTGTTGTTTTTCAACAGCAGCTAGGGTAACATTTTCTATGGCGGCAAGTTGAAAAGCAAGAACTGCTGTAGCCGGTTGGTTAGGTGGGTGGCAGCAAGGAGTAACAGCCACGAAACTGAGGATTCTTGCCGGGCGGGACTTGCATTTTGCATTTGTAATTTTTATGTGATTTTGTGACTTCTATGCAGAAACCTTTCTCTGGGGCAGGAACATTTTTAATTCACACCTCTGTCTTCCAGTTAATCTACTTGCAAGGATTATTTAGGATTCCCAGACTGCAGGCCCAGCTTCCCAGAGAGTAGGGTCTGCAGTACCAGTTTAGCTTTTATTCTCTGTGTGGGGCAAACAGCCACAGAAGTGCCAAGGGCACTATTTTTAACCAGTCTTCTTTCTCTCAGGTACTCCCCCTTCTGATGTCTCTGATTTGGGGGGAAGGCTACAGTTGTGAGCTGCTGATAGCTCCCGCCAGTTGTGAAGGCATCCGTTCTTTCTCCCTCTGGAAATGTTAACTGGAAACTAAGCAAGAGGTTTAGATCAAAGTAACTGTGCTTTTCAGAAAGTTCCATTAATTAACAAAATTAAAGGAAGTTGTTTTTTTTTTTTTTTAAAGATTTTATTTATTTATTTGAGAGAGAGAATGAGATAGAGAGACAGCACGAGAGGGGAGAGGGTCCGAGGGAGAAGCAGACTCCCTGCCGAGCAGGGAGCCCGATGCGGGACTCGATCCCGGGACTCCAGGATCATGACCTGAGCCGAAGGCAGTCGCTTAACCAACTGAGCCACCCAGGCGCCCCAAAATTAAAGGAAGTTAAATGATGTTTGGAGAAAAGTCATTTTAGAAGGCCCAGGTTCGGGGACTGAGGTCTAAAACTTCTAATGTGGACTTTTAATGAAGCTTGGCAGCAAGTTAAATAATATTAGAAATTGAGGGTTACCATATGGAAAACCAGTTGTTGCCTGAAATCAGTCATTTCAAAGGCACATCTTGAAAGTAGACAGACATTTATTTGGCTAGTATTTGCCTAGACCATTTAATACTAAAGATTAAAAGCCCACAGCTCTGAGTAAGAATCATTTGACCAGTAGCCACGGTGAGTCATAGCCTCCTTAAGATCTAGGCACAAATACTGAAGGCAGGATGTTGAGAACATGGGGCTTACTAATTTGCAAGGCAGGGCCATTGCTTCCAGAAGGGAATGTGATCAGGATTTCACGGCTCATTTTCCCAGTCTTTCCAACAGGTGCTGTTGAGTCATCCATGTACAGAAGTGACTGCCCTGGCAGTTTCATCTGTTAGGATTAAGTTTCCATTTGTTCCATCACTTTATGAAGTGATTTCTACCATTGAGTCAGATATGTCACTTCCTCTAGGACTTAGGGATTTTTTTTCAATGTTTGTAACATTGTGTGTGTTTTTCAAAATTTGTCCCAGCCAGGCTGCAGGTTTTCCTGGATTGAATGGATTGTTTACAGGAGGGGAAGATTCAGGGCCCAAGGTCAGGGTTACCAAATTATATAAGGTTTCCTGTTTGGGCAGTTGGTCTACCAACTCCTCAGGTTAGTGCAGACTAAGGACTACAAGGCCTGGGGTAAGGATGGTGCCAAGAGTGGGGAAGGAAATTTTTCTTTTAAGCTTCTCATCAGCTAGCTTTCATTTCTTGTCAGGTGTCACTTCACAGTGATACTTTCCTATAGACTCTGTAGGTGATTTTTTTTTTTTTCCTGACTAGGAATTCTGAGAAAGGAGTATAGTTAAGGATGTAAGAACCAGCAGGTCAGGCATTGTGGTCCGTTCTATTCATGATGACCGCAGTGCTTGGAATATGCATGGCACATGGGAGTACTGTAGTAAAGTACTTGTTACATGAAGGAAGGAACAGGGATGAGAACACATTTCCTGGAGAAAAAGAAAAAAGGACTACTAATCTGGAAAGGGAGGTCACCGGGGTAGAAGTGAAATGAATACTCGGCGAAGCCATTCTCTGTGACATTGGATATTACAACTGAATCTCCTGTCACCGATGCCCACTTCTGTTTGGCATTGGCCAAGGGCTGGCAGAGTGTGATTGTGATTGGCCAACTCTCACCATGAGCTAGTATGCAAAAGCCCAAACTAATACCACCTGAAAGCAGTTGGCCCTATGGATTATTCACCTAACTTCCTCTATCCTCTGTTTGGTTTTACCCAGGGGCCCTCAGCAAATGGCCTCGGGAGGGGCCCATGATGCTAACTGCTCTTTTCCCGTGCATCTGCCTTTCTTTGCCCTCTTAATATTCTGCTATTCTCTGCTTGCACAAGGTGGATATCTGAGAGTCAAGAACTTTCTTTACTTCCTGGTCTTATTTCATGAGAATTGGTAGCACCTGCACAGTGGGACCTGGAGCCTAGAATAAAGGGAAAAATCTGGAGTGGAATCACACAACCAAACAGGACTCTCTTGCCATGTTGTTCGGTGTCTGGTAAACAAAGTAGAACTCAAGCCTACCTCACCCCGGGTCTGTATGGAGTAGCTGACAGTCGGTGGGAACAGGGTATCAGGCACGTATTGCCAACTTGTCCCACTTGAGAAAGTCAGTTGGCTGTGCGGCGAGTGACCTGTGTGCAAACCAGCATGTGTCACGAGTCCAGTCAGGCTAAGTCCTGACTGAAACTTCCAGCTGGATGTGTCGGTAGCCCCTGCTCATTGTCAAAGCCTGGGCTTTGGAGAGGGGGCAGCCCTATCAGCTGCCTGCTTCTGCTGCCCTATGGATGGGGGGGGGGGGTGTCTGCAGGGAGAGCTTGGCCTGGAGCAGAAGCTTTTGCACAAGGCAAGCTCAAATCCCCCAACCCGGGAAAACAGGATGTGTGGGGAAGTGTAGAAGAAAGAAAATGCATCCACCATTCCTTCCTGTTGGTTTCAGCATGATGAGGAGTAATTATCCGGGTCTGGAGAGCAGGGCATGTGGGAGGCCACAGGACGCCCTGGTGTGTGTAGTTAGGCAGTTAATTATTCATCCCACTCCATTCTTCTTTCCTCTCTGAAACCCCCCTTTTCAAAGGAAAAACAGGAAAACTGCCTGTTAATCTGTAGAACACAGTTTTCTGTTAGCCAACTCGGCCCAGGAAGGAGACCAGCCTGCTACTGAGTCTCAAATAACTGAATCAGCGCTTAAAATGACACCTCCTTATCCAACTGTATCCCTGACAGATGAGAACACAGATCCAGAGAAGGACCTGCCCAGGTGTCCCCAGGCCTGTCTATACTACGCTCCAAACAGGACTTCGGTCCTCCAGTCAGTCTTTACAGTTGGTATGGAAAGGGCCCCTGAAAGATTGCATTACAAATTCTACTTTACAGTTGGGTTTTTGTCATTTGGCAAAAATTTAATAAAAATAACCTAGAAGACTGATGAGACCGGCACTAAAATTGGTATCGATTTACTAGTCTACCTGCCCCCACCATCGTCCACCTTCATTGTGTCCAAGAGAGCCAGGCGCTGTACCTAGAATCCCAATTCCACAAGTGACAAGGAGGCTGGAGAGGGTGAGCTGCCCAGGTTCTCCAGGGTGGAGTCTGGCTGGAGCCTGACTTCTTCCCACCTAAGCCTTCTTACTTAGATTTGAAAGAGCTGCCTTCTAGTTTTGTCTTTAAGATTCTCCTTTGAACCCTTACGAGAATATTGGCTGTGTCTAAAAGCCCTTATCTGACTCTCTTGGTTGAATGTGTTTGGAATTCAGAACTTTTTTGGATTGTAGAAAGCTAATATACCTGCCATACCCCGGGGATCTGGGGCAGTGCCTCTTAATCACGTACTCTAACCTGTTTGTCTGCCAGAAGGTAGACCAGTCACACTGCAAGCAGTTCCAAGGTCAGGTTTTGGCCAATGGCTTTCAGAATTGCAGATGAAGGAATGATGTTTCCCTGCTCCTTTTGGAAGCCTTGGAGCAGTAAGTGCTCCAGCTGGAGACTCTCTCCTTCAGAGGCATCTCAGGCCCTGCCTGGAGCTGTGTCCCAACAAAGCCTACAGAAGGGATGGGGGGATTGTGGATGGGTCGGAGGGGTGGTGGCGGACTCTGCGTCTAGGCGGGCAAGGTTTCCATATGTTTAAGGAAAAGAGAAATCCAAGATAGGTTTGATGATACTCCTGACATCGTCTCTCTTTTCTTGACCGTGTTGGAGTTCTGGGTGTTCACTGGTTTCACACACACTGTATTCAGAAACATCTAGTTTTGATTTTTGTGAAAATGGTAATTGGGATGCTAGTAGGGGCTTTCAAGTAACCTTTCCCCACAAGGTGGAATGATGTGTACATAAACTACAGAATGGGATAGTCTTACGTGTTCTTGAAGATAAACACCTCATATTTGCAAGGTTGCGTGAATATGTTTTCACTCACCTTTTCTGTCATTCTCTTTCTCATTCTCACCCCCTGCCCTCAGGCTATAGTTACTTCCCAGTAAAATAAATGAAACTAATGTTCTTGACCCACCATAATTTGTACTCACAGGAGGGTGGCTCTGTGCTAGGTCCAGGCTGGGCACCATGCTAAGTACATGCGGCTTAGAACACTCACCTAGAAGTTTCTCTGCAAAGGCACTCTTAACTCACTGGAGCCCTGCCTAATACACACAGTTTGAAAATTCTTTTCTTTCTTTCTTCCTTTCCTTTCCCTTTCCCTTTCCTTCTTTCTTTCATTTTATGTATTTGAGAGAGCGAGCGAGCACAAGCAGGGCAGAGGGAGAAGCAGACTCCCCGCTGAGCAAGGAGCCCACATGGGGACTGGATCCCAGGACCCTGGGATCACGACCTGAGCTAAAGGCAGATGCTTAACCGACTGAGCCACCTAGGCACCACCAAAATTATTTTCAAAATGCACATTTTTACACCACATTTCTAACCTGAGAGGAGATAATCCATGTAAGAGCTTGAATTAAAGAATAAACCGAGGGGCGGGTAGACACATTATAGAGCAGCAGACATACATAGATCAAGCACTAGAAATGTGCAGTATCTAAAACAAGCACTGCACTCCCTCCTGCTGTGGGTAACATTCTCCTTTTCAAAAAAGAACCAGAGAAAGTAAAGGCAAAACGATTTGATTATTTTGGGTTTCTGGTCATAGGTGAGAGATTATATCAAGCCTCAATTCTTTGAAAAGGCAACTATACTACCACTGCAAATCTACCAAGCCAGAGGATGTTAATACAGTCTCTTGTAGGCTTGGGGCCGGGGTTTGTAATTTACACCATTTGTAATTGCCATAGCAGTATGACGGCTGATGTGCCAAGTGCAGGAATGCGGAAAAACTAGAGCAAACCAGTGCTGGTGTTTGGATCGAAAGTAACTACCAATAAAGAGCCGGGGAATGGATCACAGAGAAGGGAAGCATTTGGATGGCCACTGCTCAAAGATTCAGCCCATTTGCAGTTGTTGATACCTTGTCAGGTCTCCAGATAAAGGCAAGTCTTGTCACCCTCAGGCACCTGGCTGAGAGGTAATAAAACAGTTGCCTTATCATCTAAGGGTGGAGTTAGTCAAACCTCCGTGGTAATTATAGTAAACTGAAATTGCCTGTCATTTACAAAAAAAAAAAAAAAAAGAGGGAGAAAGGAAAAGGCTTAAGGCAGGAAACTGTCTCTCTCTCTCCTTGGATTTTAAAAGAAAGCAAGCAAAACAGCCAGGAGTTTTCCCGGAAGTGAGAAAAACAGCCTGGCCAGGCTGCCCTCTCCTGGGGGTAACAGGATTGCTGACAGCTGAGGTCCACGTGACGGTCTAGAAAAGAGGCTCAAGCTGATGAAAATCCAAGAAATCTTCTTAGGAGTCTTCCTTTCTAAATGTAAATGACTTGAGTCAGGGCTTTGCTAAGGAGGGAAGGAAGTCAGAATCACACCGAGTGACTCATTCAGTGCTGTTAGCTCAGGCAGTTGGATAAAAAGTTTTAGCAAAAGCAGCAACAAATCTACTTTAAATACTAGCACAGTAAGGAAATTCCTCTCTTTCAGGCTGAATGCCATCTGCACAAAAGAGCTCCTGTTGACATCTCATTTACAATCTCCCCCAGGACACAGACAAGACCATTTCAATAAGCCCGGCTCAGAAACACCTATTGTTCGAAATCTTCAACTAGCCACAGGCTACCACCACTCCTTATTGTTTTGTAAAAGAAAAGATTTAGAAGGAGAAGGATTGCCACTGTGGAAGCTATGAAAAGGGGAAGGAAAAAAGTCCCTTTGACCCGATGCTGTCAGAGAGCGTGCATGAAGAATAAAGTTAATGGATTTCCATTTTTCTAAGAAGTGCCTAAGAAATGCCTGTTAAGTTTCTGAACTGGTGATGGGGAATTCTAAATTTGACGCCAACTTTGTGCGTAAAGAAGTGAACTCCTGCCAACGGGTTTGCTAAATGAAAAGCCATAGGCTATCCTTACCCTATTCTCAGCCTTACAAAAGCCCTGTGCGCACCAATAGCAGAGCGCCAGGTGAGGCTTTGATCTGGGCTGTTTCCCTGGGAATTGGAGCCGGACTGTCCTTTCCAAGTAGAATTTCCAGGCTCAGAGCCCACTCCTCCCCATTAATGATTGCCTTTTTTCCATCACCCCATTTTGCTCTCTCTTTTAGCAAAAGTTGAACACTCTGGAGTTATGTAATGTGGTCCTTAGTTTTTCTTCACTCTGCTTCAAATTCAGGGATACATTTGTGTTTACCCCCAAAAGGGGCATTCCTCAAATGCTCCTTATCTTGACCCTCAAACTACGTCTTGCAGTTCACGTTACCCATCTCTGCAAATGATCCCTTTATCTACCCAGAGCTCAAGCCCAAACTGGGCATTATCTCTAATGCCTTTGAGTCCTCCCTCTTAAATCCGTCTGGAATCCTTCTACCTCCTACAAGCCCTCTTTCTGCTTTCTAGATCCTATTATCTCCTCTCTGGAGGATCACAGCAACTTCCTAACTCACGTTTCGCTAACTACCAGTTGTGACTTATTCAGGGGTCATGAAATCAGTTGAGGCGGGTCATGCAGTTTCACCATTTAAAAAATGAAGCAGATTAGAAAATGTGAGATTGCGTCAAAGGAAAAAGTAAGTACTGTTTCGTGAGACTTGTTTCAGTTTGTGTGTGCATCCGGATCTGTGTACGTTCTGGGTAACAGGTAAAAATGAGTTTTGTTTGCCACAATATTCTGAGAAATACTTTTCTAATTGGTCTCATTGGGTCTGTCCTTATGCCTGCTTCCGCGCTTCTGGATACACTTGGAGCAAGGGTTGAAGATACTGAACAGAAGCTGTCAACTCTCCAGCTGACTGGTCTGCCCACAGGAGAGTGTCTCGCATGAAGTCTAGGGCTTTGGAGATTCTGAATAACTGGGTTTCCTGCTCACTTTTCAAAAGGGCCTTGGAACTCTGCATCCTCCTGACCGCTTTTACTCTGTCATTAAAACCATCAAGTTCCCTGGAAAGAAAAAGGGGACTTAAAATAGCAACCTCTAATAATGGAGTCCAGCCCAGGCAGTTCCCCACATTTAGAAGAGAAGTCTTGCTGTTGTTTGCTATTATATGGAGAGATGTTCAGATTTCCTTTTTATACTGGAAATGAAAAAGTAAAGAAATCTGCACATCCCCACGACCCCTTGTAGTGGTCATTCCATGAAAGCCCACGGGACAGACACAGCCTTCTTGAAGGTTCCAACCAGCACATCCTTACCCCTTTCTGAGTGCTGGGACCTGCCACCTTGACTCATAAACCACTCTGCATCTCGCTGAGAGACCTTGCTCCAGTGCTTGCAGCTGCTCTCCCAGCATCCCACGCCAGCACTTTGCCGCTTGCCTTACGTATGTTACAGAGTCTGGATTTAGAGAACCTGCTCTATTAAGTAGAAAGGCTACAGAAATTCACCTCTTTAGGGGGACAAAAGAAACAAAAACAGCAACTTTAAATTCTATAATTTAGAAGCCAGTCTGTTGCTCTTTTCCCTAAACTGATGAGCAGTAGCTTGCCTTTGTTTGGCAGAAAATTTGGCAGAATATTATGATAAGAAGAAATTGGTGTGAAAGTGCACTCTAAAAAAGAAAAAAAGTCACTGTTGTAATTTTGTATAAAACTGTGTACTCTGACATCAAGCAGTTAGAGCCATGTGATGTGCTTATGGATGATTTTTACTTTATTCTTTGGGCTTATCTAAATTTTCCAATTAAAAAAATCATTACTATTGTAATCATAAAAACATATACATGTCAGAATACCAACTGGATACACTATTATGTCATCACTGTTGTGACACCTGACTAAATTAATTTCATTTTTACCGTATATATTGCTGTGTATTTTTTCTTTTTTTTAACCATTTGGTTTTGAAGGATTTTTTTTTTTTAAGATTTTATTTGAGAGAGGAGGAGCAGGGGAGGGGCAGAGGAAGAGGGAGAAGCAGGCTCCCTGCTGAGCCAAGGAGCCCGATGCAATGTGGGGCTCAATCCCAGGACCCTGGGATCATGACCCAAGGCAAAGGCAGCTGCTTAACTGAGCTACCCAGGCACCCCGGTTTTGAAGGAAATTTTATATGAATCTCACATTTAAAAAAATGAAAGCCTCTTAATATTGTTTGATATGTCACTGTCTTTAGGAGCTTAAGGAACATTGACCCATAAGATACCATGAACATTGGCATAGAACTCCTGATGTTTTCACACCTAACAGCTTATTGTTTCCAGAATGCCATCTTTTTACATGTCTTCTTGCCTGTGGCACACATTACTGTTTGCTCTCTCATCACTACCCTTCTTGCCAACAGGACCTCAATGCTGTTAACTTTTCCAAGCAGCCGTGACTTTTTGGGAAGTCAGCCCCTGCCCTAGATTTGGAGGCTGAATCTTCGTTGAAGGGACATCTGATAGGAATGATTCTAGGAAGGTTTACCTCCCTAGTTAAAGCAACACGAGGCAGGGACATTCCTTTTCTTCCTCTGGACGTTTTCATCAGCAAGAGATACCCTGAAGTGTGGCTGCTGTCTGGGGACCACAAGGGGCATCTGCCTGAGCAGACAAACCCACACTGAGGATGACGGGTGGAAAGATGGCAGGAAGCTGGTTTGGATATAGTCATTGGCTGCCTTACCTCTAGATTTGCTATTATTTGAGAAAACGAATGCTTTTCCCATCTAAGTCACTTTGATTTTATTTCTAAAATTTTATTTATTTATTTGATTTAGACTTATGCAAATGGATTTATATATGCTAAGTGTCCTTGAACACTTCTGTTCATTCATCAAGGTTCACTTCGTTTGTGTTCCATTAGTAGCTCCTACTTATCTTTATTATAAAACTCATCACAGGGGCACCTGGTGGCCCAGTCAGTTAAGCATCCAACTCTTGATTTCAGCTCAGGTCATGAGCTCAGGGTCATGAGATTGAGCCCTGTGTTGGGCTTGGTGCTGGGTGCGGAGCCTGCTTAGGATTCTCTCTCCCTCTGCCCCTCCTGCCCCCAACCCCCTGTGCTCACGCATGCTCTCTCCAAAACAAAACAAAACAAAAAACCTCATCACAGTGCTTTTTGCAGTACTATTCCAATGCTCTTGGATGAGAATGAGGAAAATTAGTGATCAGGTAGATCTTTGTTTACTACGCTATTTACTTCTTGGATTAAATGATTCTATATGACAAATTCTATTACACGAGATATCACCAGACCAAGATTTCTCTATTTCTGAAAGACTCTCAGCCTTGGTGGCCCAACTTCATCCACAGTAGCGTGGCGACTGGAAAAGGTTCTTCAAAGTCAGCCAGACCTGGAGCAAATCCAGACCTGCCAATTAGAGGCTACATGACCTCATAGGATTGAACTCTTCTGACCTCTGTTTTTTCATCTGCTGAGTGGGGCAATGACACTGATGATCTCACAGTGTAATGAGATGCATGAGGAAGTGAATATAGTGTAAGGTGACACAGTGTGGCACTTCTGTCTGACACCCAGGAAGTAGGCTCTTTGCCCTTCCTCTCCTTCCTACATTATTGGATACAAAAATACTCAAATATAACAAAAACCATCTTGCAAACTTCCCAAGGGGGGAAATTCTATACTTTTCAGATGTGTGGGTTTCCATAACATGAAGGGCCTGGCACAAATGTTACAGGCATGAACACACATTTTCAGATGCCTCTCCTTGGTGTCTAATATTAACACTTCATCTTATCACTCTGGTCTCAACTCATAAATTCTCTCTTTAGAGAGCCTTCCTTCACTGCCCAGTTTCAAGCAGTTCCATGCTCTCCCATGGCAGCCCAATAACCACCTACGAATAGGAGATGCACAGAGATGTAATTGACCATGAAGGTGATGCATCTTTTATAAGCTAGACACACTTTCCGAGGGTGCAGAGTTGTCCTTTGCCCATTCTGCTCTTCATCTGAGTCCTTACCAGTCTTCTGCCATTGTACCCCATCCCAGCAGCTCTGCAGCCTCCAGCTGGGGCTGTCTCCAGAGGGCCTGCACCCCTCCACCTTCCACCATTTGTTCAAATCACACAGTGTGACTACCTCCAGACTCTGCTGTCTTGACCTTTGGAAGAGGCAGAAATTGCCATGAATTTCTGATGTCTTGCGGGATAGATCCTTATTAGTGGTTTAAAACTTTTTCATGCTCTCTAGAGTTCAGAAAAGACAAAAACAAAAGCACTTGCAGTAATGTTTCCCTTTGCCTTCATAACCAACACTCATGATCTCCACCCAGAGAGGGTGGGAGGGCAGAATATGCAGACCTGCTTACTCTAAGTTCAAGTACTTGAGAAAGTTGCAGACCCTCTCCAAACTCTGCTTAAGGCCTGTCAACTGGATTTCCTTAGTTTACTAGGGTAATAAGGTAAGATACCAGCCCTAAAATTATCTACTTCAATTACTAGAAATCTATTAAACAACAACTTCTTTGCTTTCCATGCCTGAGAGACAATATTGCATGATGTTTCAAAATGTAAGTTTTAGGAGCGCCTGAGTAGCTCAGTTGTTAAGCGTCTGCCTTCGGCTCAGGTCATGATCCCAGGGTCCTGGGATCAAGCCCTGCCTCGGGCTCCCTGCTCCGCGGGAAGCCTGCTTCTCCCTCTCCCACTCTCCCTACTTGTGTTCCCTCTCTTGCTATCTCTCTGTCAAATAAATAAATAAAATCTTGGGGAAAAAATTAAAAAAAAAAAGTTTTAGAGGGGGACCTTGATTTAAAAGTGTGTCACCTGGGAAAGGTTGCTTACTCTCTTTGAATACCAGTTTCTTATTGTGTAAAATGAGGATTAGAATACCTTCCTTAGGGGGTTGTTGGGAGACTAAAATGAAGTAACATATGAGAAATGCTCACCACATTCCCTGACAGATAGTAAGTGCTCAATAAATAGTATACAGTTAACAGCAACAATAATGTTATAAGAGAAATCCCTTCCTTTTGTCTTAGCAGCTACTAAGCCAGGTGCATCCTGTGCAAAAGGCCTGTGACACTCTGAAGCGATAGTTCCATGCAAAGGTGGTGAGATTATGCCAGCCCATCTCCATGACAACTAGGTGTCTTATTTATCTTGTCTAGTGCCAGGTAGGTGGTATGTGATGAGACAAAACTCAATCTGAGGCTAAAGCTGTTGTTCAGTATATTCACTAGCAGTGCTCCTGCCAGAGATGCCCTCAAACTTCTGATTTCATGTGACCTTTAAATTCATAGTTTCAGTCATAAAAGTACTTCTGAAACACAATCTCAGACATATTTTCATTTTTAGTTATTTCCCAAGGACAAAATAAAAAAACAAAGATATCTCAATGTCCGTCATTTAGTCCCATTTTGCTGTTACTAACAAAAGGGAGATTAGATTAGGAAGTATGTTGTTGAGAAAAAAATTTTGAGCTTAAGTGAAATGTGGGTAGCACTCTATTTTATAAGTGGTCTTGGATATAAAATCAAACCAGGGTGCTTGGGTGGCTCAGTGGGTTAAGCGTCTGACTTTGGCTCAGGTCATGATCTCAGGGTCCCTGGATCCAGCCCTGCATCAGGGAGCCTGCTTATCCCTCTTCCTTTGCCGCCCGCCCCCCTCCCCCCAGCCCCCCGGCTCATGCTCTCTCTTTCAGATAAATAAATAAAAATCTATTTTTTTTAAAGATTTTATTTATTTATTTGACAGAGAGACAGCAAGAGAGGGAACACAAGCAGGGGGAGTGGGAGAGGGAGAAGCAGGCTTCCCGCCGAGCAGGGAGCCCGATGCGGGGCTCGATCCCAGGACCCTGGGATCATGACCTGAGCCGAAGGCAGTCGCCAAACCAACTGAGCCACCTGGGTGCCCCTAAAAATCTTTTTTTTTTTAAGATTTTTTAAAAAATTTATTTGGCAGAGAGAGACAGTGAGAGAGGGAGCACAAGCAGGGGGAGTGGGAGAGGGAGAAGCAGGCCTCCTGCTGAGCAGGGAGCCCGATGCAGCCGATCCCAGGACCCCGGGATCATGACCTGAGCTGAGGGCAGACGCTTAACGACTGAGCCACCCTAGCACTCCAATAAATAAAAGTCTTTAAAAAAAAAAATCAACCTAACCTTTCTCAGGAAAAAAAAAGGGTTGGCATTCTGGAGAAAAGACTAAAAGGAACAGTGTTGGTTGAGAGGGCCCTGTGCCTAGGACACTTGGAAAGTATGGATTTATGGGATGCCTGGGTGGCACCATTGGTTAAGTGGCCAACTCTTGATTTTGGCTCATGTCATGATGTCAGGGTCATGGGATAGAGCCCTGTGTCTGACCCCATGCTCAGTGCAGAGTTGTCTTTTTTTTTTTTTTTAAGATTTTATTTATTTATTTGACAGAGGCATAGCGAGAGAGGGAACACAAGCAGGGGGAGTGGGAGAGGGAGAAGCAGGCTTCCCGCAGAGCAGGGAGCCCGATGCGGGGCTTGATCCCAGGACCCTGGGATCATGACCTGAGCCGAAGGCAGAGGCTTAACCACTGAGCCACCCAGGCGCCCCTCAGTGCAGAGTCTTCTTAAGTCTCTCTTTTCCTCTCCCCCCCACCCCTGCCCTGCTCTCTCTCTCTAAAATAAATCTTTTTTTTAAAAAAAGGTATGGATTTATAAATGAACAGAATGCCTGGATGAAGCAAAAGTCTTCGGAATTCCAGTTCTGTAAATTGGTAGGTCTGTGATCTCGGGCAATGCACTTAAGTATCCTGTGCTTCATTTATAACAATCTGTAGAGTGCATTCTGTTTCATTTTATAATAATCTGTAGAATGGGACCATGACTATAAGGTAGTTGTTACGGTGAACATGAAAGAGGCAGCTGGTGTGAAAGCCCTTGTAAACTGCAAAGTGCTCTGCAGATGTAGTAGGAACAACAGCAGCAGTCCTAACAATTGTTACTTTTTTGGGAGCCAGCTGAGTAATTTTTCCAAACCACAATTCTTTTTTTTTTTTTTTAAGATTTTATTTAGTTATTAGAGAGCGAGCACAAGCAGGGGGAGCGGCAGGCAAAGGGAGACGCAGGTTCCCCGCTGAGCAGGGAGCCTGACACAGGGTTCAATCCCAGGACCCTGGGATCATGACCTGAGCCGAAGGCAGATGCTTAACAACTGAGCCATCCAGGCGTCCCCCAAACCACAATTCTTCCTGGGGCATAAGTTGAGTTGGCCTTTGGCTAATGTTGAGTTGGAGCTCTGGGGATAATTTTATAAAATTTACATGAAATTGCAAATTTAGGTAAATAGGAGGGGGGAAATGCTGTAAAAATTAATAGGGCCAAAGGGAATGGTCTCTAATACTTCCCCTCCCACCCACCCCAAAACACTCATAATATTTGATATAAAAATAACATGGCAACAAATAGCTGCATTAAAAAGGAACAGTTCTTCCAACATTGCTTAGGGTGAAGCTAAGTGGATTTTAAAAGTGATGGGAATCAAACAAAACTTGGAGAGGAGATAGAAAATAATTTTTCATACACTGCATAAATAGAGTTGATAACTGATGGTTTTGAATAAATGAGTAGAAAAGTTGGGACTGGCAGGTCTAATGTTACCATGGTAAGTGCTAATTGGGGGTCTCTATTTTCTTAAATAGAAACTTATAAAGAGATAGAATCCGGAGGCACCTAATAAATAGGCTCTATGATGCCCCTTTGTGAATTTGGTGCAAGGAGGAGAGCTGGGTCGTGCGCAGATAATCTTTGAGGGAGTTGCTGGGGAACTGGCCTTGGCAATAGCCAGATGAGAGAAAAATCCAAGGGAGACCTTGGCAGGTGGGAGGCAGTTGGAGTGGAGCTAGCTAGTCTGAGCAATGGGAAAGGGGGGTGATGGGTAAGGGGAGGCCAAGAAAACGTTTGTCTTTCCTTTGTCTGAGGCAGAGGCAGCTCTGAGCACAAATGTAAAGTAGGTAAAATTTCCCGAGTGTTTCTCTCCATAGCTAAAGGGAGATCTGCTGCCACCCTGTTCTTCCCCACTCAATCAATTCCAAATTTTCTAGATCTCTTTCATTCCCTTAGATGCTCCCTCTTTGAAGGGTAAAACTCTAGCAAGTTTGATAAATGAATGCATTGAATTTTTAGAAAAATTCTTGCAACCATTTCTTTCCTCCAGAGTAATAAAAATGTATTTTAAAAAGTTCTCTGTAAAGTCTGCCTTAATTCCAAGGAGTGTCTAAAATTGGGAATTTCTTGACACTGCTAACAGACCTATTGTGGCCAAACATCATTCTGTGGCTCTCAAATCATAATAAGGCCAGGAAAGGGAAGAACTACATTTTATACTTTACCTGTGTAGGCGTGGAATTGTGCTAAGTACTTTTTCCACATGACCTTCATTCCATTTTACAGATTTGGAGATGGAGGTGAGGTTCAGAGAGGCTGGTAACCTGCCAGAGGTGGATGCAACCGTATTTTCTGACAGGTTCTTCCAGAACAGGTCAGGAAGCTTTTCTATCAAGAGCTGTAAATATTTGGGGTGCTTGGGTGGCTCAGTTGGTTAAGTGTCTGCCTTCGGCTCAGGTCATGATCCCGGAGTCCTGGGATCAAGCCCCACATGGGGCTTCCTGCTCTGTGGGGAGTCTGCTTCTCCCTCTCCCTCTGCCCCTCCTCCCCCTGCTTGTGCTCTTTCTCTCACACAAATAAATACTAAAATCTTAAAAATAAAAAAAAATAAAAAAAAGATTTTAGGCTTTGTGGACCATGCAGTCTCTGGTCCCAAACACTTAACTTTGCCATCGTGGCAAAGCCAAAGCCAACGCCAACATGCAAATGAGTGGGCGTGGCTGTTTTGGAGAGGTGAGCCAGATTTGGTCTGAGGGCATAGCTGTCCAAGCCCTGTTCTGGAACTCTGCCACTTCCTGTCAAGAGGTGGAGTCTAGTTGCCCTCCCTTTGAATCTGGGGGGTGTATGATTTGTTTTTGACTGAGGGAGTGTGAAGGCAGTGACCTGTATGACCTCTGAGGCTAGATCAGAAAAGGTGATGCAATTTCTACCTCTCTCCCCAGGGCAGCTGCCTGCCCGAAGCCCTGAGCCACCACAGGAGCCATCCAGTTGCCCCAAAACCACCATCAACCATGTGGAAAAGTCACATGGAGAAGCCTTGAGGCTATTGGAAGAGAGAGAGATGCTCAGCGAGCCCCCAGTTCTAGCGCCTCACCAACTGCAAGCCTGGGAGAGCCCCTGAACCAGAACTACCCAGCAGAAGGTCTTCCCAGATTCCTGGCCCTTACAAACAGGACTAACAAGATGATTGCTATTGCTTTAAGGTACTGAGTTTTTGGGTGATTTGTTACATGGAAATAAAACAGAAAATTGCCCCCAAACTAGTGAGTGGCAGAGATGGGGTTAACCTAGGTTGGCTTGACCTCAGCCATGTGTTTTTTCCATTATATGATTGCTTCCAGCAGCCTTTTTGTAAGGAAAAAAAAAAAAAGCTGTGCTAAAATATATATCACACAAAATTTACCATGTTAACTATTTTTAAGTCTACAGTTCAATAAGTACACTCACATTGTTGTGCAAGCAGGCTCCAGAAGTCTTATATATTTTAAGCCTGTGTTGGTTAATGAGTCTGACCAGCCAGTAACGAAGGTTTGTCGAGGAAAAATGTCAGAGATTCCAGGTCCTGTGAGTCATAGACCCGACATGTCCTGGGAAGGACCTTGCAATGGCACTTACTCTGACAATGACAATTCACAGTGTCCTGCGTCTAAATGGCTTGAAGAAAGAGGAGCAGGTCATCAAGACTAAGATAAGGCTGTTTGGTTTGTTCCAGCCTGTGGGTGGTTTGACTTCCCTCTCAGAACCATGCCTGGAGGATGAAATCACTTTCTCTCACACAGCCCTTTCAGGGCCTCAGACACAAACACTCTGTGTCTGCGCCTTGGGTTCCCCTGTGTCAGCGCTGTGTAAGGACTTGGTGGACTTTCTGTGATTAGCTGTGAATTATGTATCAAGCAAAAAACCTTCTGCAGAGAATTGGCTCTGGGGAAGGTGGGCCTTAAATGCTGCTGCTTGCTCACACAGACTCAGACTGAGCCTTTGGGGGCTACTTTGACCTTCTCTGCGTTCCTCCCACCCCTAATCTAAGACCAAAAGGCAGTTCTGGGCTGAGGTGCACTCTCTTAAATTCAACAGCCTGGCCTTCCTCTCCCCGACCCTCATGCTCCTTCCGTCTAGCCCACCTGATACACCAGAAGTAATCTTCCGGAATCTCCCAGGGCCCCAGCCCACTGATATGGGCCGAACTGCGTCTCCACGCCCACCCCCAAGTTCATATGTGGAAGTCCTAACTCTCAGGACATCAGAACAACTGTATTTGGAGACAGGGTCTTTAAAGGGGTGATTAAGTTACAATGAGGTCATTAGGGTGGGCCTGAATCCAATAAGACTGGTGTCCTTATAAGAAGAGAGAGAAGGGGCCGGGTGGGGGGAGGAGGAAACGCCTGAGGGGCTCAGTAGGTTAAGCACCTGCCTTCGGCCCAGGTCAGGATCCCAGGGTTCTGGGATTGAGCCCCACATCGGGCTCCCTGCCGCTCCCCCTGCTTGAGCTCTCTCACTCTCTGTCAAGTAAATAAATAAAATCTTAAAAAGAGAGAGAGAGAGAAGCACCAGGGGCACATGTTCACAGAGGAGGGACCATGTGGGGACACAGGGAGAAGGGAGCCATCTGCAAGCCAAGGAGAGGGACCTCTGAAAAAGCAACCTGCCCCCACCTTGACCTTGGACGTCCAGCCTCCAGAACTGTCAGAAAATACATTTCTGTTGTTTAAGCCACCCCATCTGTGGTACTTTGTTATGGCAGCTTCAGCAAATTAATACACCCACCAACAGAAATTTCACAGCCTTGAGGTTGGGACCTCAGCCCAGAAATTCTGAAGGTAATAATCAGAAAATCAAAAGGCCAGAAAGACTTTTAATTCAGTTGCTCTTTCTGCGTCTTTCACAAGCGGCCTGCTAGCAGGTCTGGAAGGTGGTGCTTCTGACTGAGCCCAGAGTGAACAAGTCCAGGGGGGCCACCGGAGGCTCCTGGCTCTGAAGAGGAGGCACTGCGGCTCTGGATTCTAAAAAGTCTGGCAAGTATAGGGAGACTTAGCTGGTGTTTGGGGCATGGTCTTAAGAGGCTCATCTTGATGGGCACTTTACTAACTTCTTCCCTCTTGTCCCTTATTACCCGGAAAGTAAGAAGGATTGCATCGCTCAAATCCCGATACTGTTTTGGTGTTCTTTTGTGGAAAGGAGGGACACCTGCTGTTTAAACAGGTGGTAGGATGGGTGTGGCAATGGGTAGAACAATGGTCTCTGAATCTTTGAAGTCTGTGAATGTGTTACCTTACACAGCGGTGGGGACTTGGCCGATGTGATTAAGGATTTTAAAATGGCAAGATGATCCTGGATTATCTAGGTGGCCCCAGTGTAGTCACAAGGGTCCCTATAAGAGGGAGGCAGGAGGGTCAGGATCAGAGGAGAGGTGTTGGTGGACACGGGTGGGGGAGAAGAGGGGGATGGGGGACGTGAGGTTTTAAGATGCTACATCCTGCTGGCTTTGGAGATGCATCAGCCACAAGGCCAAGAATACAAGCAGCCAAGCAGCCTCTAGAAGCTGGAAGAGGCAAGGAAGTGGATTCTCCCCTAGAGCCTCCACAATGGAGCGCAGCCCTGCCTACCTATTTTAGACCGCAAAGCTGTAAGATGATTGGTGTTAAGTCACAAGTTCGTGGCAACTTGTTAAGCAGCCACGGGAAACCAGCCCAGGTGGTGAGGATGGAAGTCCTTGGGAAAAGCTGCTATCACATGTACATGGGCAGTGGTAAGTGCCCCACAATGAAATGACAGCTAAAGCTTCCATCCCCTAAAGTAGTGGTTCTCAAAGGTGGTCTAACCCGCAGTGTCAGGGCACCTGGAAATTGTGGCTCAGACTCTGGCTATACCCCAGACCTACTGATGGAGAAACCCCCCCAGGTGGGCTCTGTGAGCATTCAGGTGGCTCCAGTGCACACCAAGGTTCACCTTAAAAGTAAGTGACCTGGGCTGGTTCTTAAGGGAGTGACGGGTACCTGGGGACCCTCGAAAGTGGATGTGTTCCTGTTGAATCTACACTTAGATTAGTTATTTTGTGATTTATGCTTGGTTTGGAATCTGGGAAGGATGGGCAAAGTTCTCAACCCCAAGATGGGGTCTGCAGGGGAAAGTGGGATGAGGGGGAGCCCAGAGTTCAGTTTCCATGTCCTTACAGGTCCCCACCCCCTTCACACAGCCTGTGCCTGTGGGAAAGGCCAAGAATAAGGCTAGATCGTGGTGACAGGGCCTTACGCTTGGCCCAGCCTGGGGCGGCAGCAGGGGTGGCTATTTCCTACCAACTCCTTGCTCAATCCTGACCTGGCTAATTGGAAAAAGTACTCGCTTCTGAAAGCCTGAGTGACGTCATCCCTTCCAGGCACAGCTTAAAGTTTTAGAATCAGACAGACACGGGTTTCAGTCCTGGCTCTGCCTCCTAGAGGCAGCTGGGTGATCTTGGGCACTGAATCTCTCTATGTCTATAACTGGGCATGCTAAAGTACTTCTCTGATAGAAGTGGTGAGAAATTTAGTGAAATAATGTATGCCAAGGTCCTAGGGCAGGGCTTAGAACGAAGTCAATGCTTATACTAGTGTTACTTAATGTCATTAATTGTAATTCATGTTGCTAATTGCAACAAAGAGCTATTATTTACTCCAGCCCTGATTTTAGTCTATTTCCAGGCTTCACATGTATCAGGGATCCAAATCACAAGTTCATCCTTATAAGGGATTCAGCCCATTTTAAGTGCTGCTAACACCTCTCTCTCAGGTTCTTCAAGGCTCGGTGATGAGGAAAAGTCACCTATAACGTGAGGGCGTTTCTCGGTGCTTCCCAGCTGCTGGAACTTTCCGCAGGAGCGGGGCGGGGGGGGATGTGGCTGGCCCCGAGCTGGTGTTCCCATGTCCCCCTCAGTGCCTGGTCCGGGCAGCTCCGATACTTTACCTCCCTCCTCCTGGGGCCTCCAGGGCACCCAGACAGCCGCCGCCGCATCCCGCTGCTTCAGAAGCAGAAGTGAGGCACCTTCAGGACCTTTCTGGGTGAGTGACAGCCCTTGAGATGAGATTAATAAAATGCCGGCGCTCAGGGGAACCCAGGCTTTCCCCCTGTCACCTCTACCCCTCCTTTCTCAGGACACACAAAAGGAGCCCGGCTGATCGGGTCGCGTCAGCCTTTTCTGTGAAGACAGTGGGCACCGGTGACCAGGGTGTGAACGGTCCCTTTGTGAGCGGGGGTTTCACTGGCAGACACGCTGCCAGAATGTGACAGGCCACTCTGTGCTCGCCTGTGCCACCGAGCACGTGCAGGGGGCTCTGAGGGCATCACTTTGGGGATCTGGCCCCTGATGGCAGATGAGGTATTGTCCCAGCTCCCTTAGGGGTGCTGCTGGGTTTTTCCTCGGCTGCCAGAGGCAGCTGAGTGACAGCATTCCAGGAACCAGAGGGGCTCAGGGAGCCCCTGGAATTTCAAGGGGAACAGCCTGGCCTGGCTGCCCGTTCATTTCTGTCTTGTCATTTTCTCTGAGTTGTACGGCACTACTTTGTGGCTAGCTCACTCACCACCCGAATCCCACAAACGAAGATTTACCTTTCTTAGAAGGGAAAAGCCTGTTGATTTTTACCTCCACAGAGACAGTTTAATTTTTAAAAGATTCAGGATGTCCCCAAAGGTCATGATAAAGACTATAAGAACAGGGGAAATGAACAGATGAAGAATATCCTGCTCCCTTTTAATTCAAGTTTATTCTATTTATTCTGTGTAAGCCAAGGGAAGGATTGGTCACAATATTACATCTGATTTAGGCCATTATCACCTAAGGGTGAATGTTTGTGTCCTCCCTAAATTCTTAAGTCGAAGCTCTGTCCCCAAAAATGATGGTGTTTGGAGGTGGGGCCTTTGGGAGGTGATAAGGTTTAGATGAGGTCATGAGGATAGAGGTCCTCATGATGGGATTAGTGTCCTTATAAGAAGAGATGCCAGTCTTTCTCTCTCACTACATATAAAGGTCATGTGAGGACACAGCAAAAAGGCTACTACCTGCAACCCAAGAAGTGAGCCCTCACTAGACGTTGACTCTGCTGGCGCTTTGATCTCAGACTTTCTAGACTCCAGAACAGTGAGAAACAAATGTCCGTTGTGAAGCCACCCAGACTCTGATATTTTTTTCTAGCAGCCTCCAAAGACTGAGACAGTGCCTCAAGAGCAAAATAATCTAAACTCCAAGAAATAGACTACAGAGCCCCAGGCAGCTTTTACTGGGTGCTCCTCCCATCCCAAAAGACAAAATCATGGTCTTTCACAGATGCTTGTAGAAGAAAATCTACCACCACATGCACAGAGTGTGCAAAAGGGAAGAACCAAAACAAGGAGCCCTTGCATCCGCTCAGTGCCCACCTCACAGAGCCTCTCCTGCCACCTAACCAGCGTTCTTGGCAGCGGTCATTACTGGCCTGCTTCCTGAAGGAGGTGGTTCTCCATTTTCTCTCCCAAGCAGGCTTCACTTCCTCCTCCATGGAAATCTAGCTCTAGCCCATTATACACCTATGATTGCATGCCTGCCAAATTCTACAGCTATTCATGAGGTTATCTTAGGAATGGATATATTCCACCTATTAGCTTTGGTGGCCAAGATCTATATGCTGCTGTGTTGGCATTTTCTATCCTCACACCCTGTTAGAGGCTGTGTGTGTGTTTGGGCCTGAGTGCGTTATGGTGGTGGGGAGAGACCACCTCCCGGTCAAGCATTTGACATGGAGCTGCCTGGCATGTGTAATGTTCCTCAAGGTGGCGCCACACAGATGCCCCAAAGGAAACAGTTGGAGGCTGAATTAGCAATTATTTTCAGGAGATTAGAATTGGAACAGCTTCAAGGATTCATGATACAAAATAGTTTGCTTTAAGGCAGTTAAACCAGAAGCATAAATTTTAATTCTGAGGCACAGAAAGTAGATTAGTGGTTGCCTAGGTTTGGGGGTAGGGAGTGGAGAGTGACTAATTGGGGTGATGAAAATGTTCTGAACTTAAATTGTGGGTGATGGTTGCACAGCTCTGAATCTACTAAAACCCCAAAACATCTAATTACATACTTTAAATGGGTGAATTTTATGGTATGTGAATTCCGTCTCAAGTTGTTAAACATTTAATTCTGAGAGAATTACATCGTCTATAAAAATAGTCCTAATATTTTATTAGCATTATTAACTTTTTTTTTTTTTTTTTACCAATTATTTCTGGTGTGTGATGATTAATACTTTAGGTTACGTATGCTCTTGGGACAAACAGACTGGAGAAGGGCTTCAGACAAGGGCCAGGTCCCAAGCACAAAAATGTGGGGAGTGGATTTGTTCAGTCTGAATGTTCGTTAGTTTTTCTCTTACGTTCTCCCCCATTACAGATCCATGAGGTAGAAGGGTCTGTCTGAGCATGCGTGCTTCCTCCTGCCTTATCTCTGTAATCATTCCCCTGTGCTCTACAACCTCAAACATCATCCAGCTGATCCTCCAACAGGAGGGCATAACAGGCTCTTCAGGGGGAAACGGAAAAACGGGTAGTTTTTGTAAAGCCTAGAGATGCCTCGGTGACTCAGTCGTGGAGCTTCCGACTCTTGGTTTTAGCTCAGGTTATGATCTCAGGTTTGTGGGATCGAGCCCAGAGTCCCACCTTAGCCTCAGTACTCAGTGTGGAGTCTGCTTGGGATTCTTACCCTCTCCTCCCTCCTCCTCTGCTCCCGCCCCCAGCCATCGACCAGAGAGAGTGGGAGCGCCCATGCGCTCTCTTAAATAAATAAATAAATAAAATCTTAAAATAAAAAAGGATAGGTTGCCTTATAATGTATTTATTTTATTATTTTATCAAGGGGCTCTTTCTCTACATAATATTCTTAAAGAATAATTACAAACCACAATCCAGGATCATGATTTGGAATGCGATCAGCACCCTAAAAGCACCCAGCTCCCAGCCCCCTCTGCACCTTTTCCCCATTATAAACCACCTCTCCTTTCCCCAGAAGTAACTACTTTTTCAAATCTCCTAATCACTTTTAGTTTCTCTTTCCCTGTAGATCTTCTAAAGCTTGTCTTTTATTTACACATAGCCAGTATATGTATATTATAACTATATTTATAACATCTGAATCCCACAAACTTTAAGATTTACCTTTCCTAGAAGGGAAAAGCCTATTGTATTTTATTTTTATTAAAGATTTTATTTATTAGAGAGAGCACGAGCAGGGGGAGGGGCATAGGAAGAGGGAGAAGCAGACACACCCCACTGAGCAGGGAACCTGACATGGGGCTCAATCCCAGGACCCTGGGATCATGACCCGAGGCGAAGGCAGACGCTTAACTGACTGAGCCACCCAGGTGCCCAAAGCCTGTTTATTTTAATTCTAATAATTTAACATCTTAATCGTTGATTGCAACTGTTCTCTTCTTCATGGTGCCTTGTTTCCTTGTGTGCTTAGTCATTTTTGACAGCGAGAAGATCACGTTCCTTGCAAAATTATTTTGCAAAGTTATTTGGGGCCTAGAAAAATATTCCTTTTTCTGTAAAGGATTATCATGGAAATATCCATAGCTTGAGGTCCTCTGAACCACTCAGCTGATGTAACTTTGGGCCCAGGATGTGAAAGAAGTCCACGTGTGGTTACAGCTTCTCATGAAGCTTTAATACTTTAGTACCAAGGTAGGAGTTTTCTTGGTGTATGTCTGTTTTATTTTGCTATGTTTTGTTTGGAGTGGGGGGAAGGGGAAGTGGATCATAGGGATATACTTACCTTCTGGTTCATGCTTACCTATAGAGTAATCTTTTGGGGGGCAAGTTTTATGGGATAGTTTTCTTATTAGATGTCTCCTTGGGAAGACTGGGGCTTTAACGTCTGCTCTTCTTCCTTCTTCCTACTCTAGGATATTATCAGAACCTAAACTTGTGATCAGCCTGATTCAGCAAATGCCCTCCGTGCAGAAGAAGCACCTTTACTGTTTTAGTTACCTAACTTCCCGCTTTCCAGTAACTCCTTATTAACTCATTAGATCTTGGATGTTTTGAAGGATATATATGTATAGTTACAGATATATGGATTCTGACATATTACTACAAGTGAAACCCTACGAGAACATAATTTTAAATTTGTAAGATGAAATATTTATTGGTTTTTATATTACAGTGACTGAAAGTGAAGCCTGGGCACATCTTTTTGGCTGGAGGTGCTATGACTCTTCCTGTGACTGAGGCAGGGGGCACAAAAAGGAATAGGGAAAGGGGGATGCTTTATTTCTTTTGGGGAAGTTTATTAGAATTTCTGAGTGGAAAGAGGCAGTTTATGCTAATGGTGATCATGTATATGTATGTATGTAAAGTATATCAAGAGGTGGTTTGGATTTTTAAAAAGTTTAGAAACACCATTCTGTAACTATTCAATCCTGTTTTCTAAAATTTCACCAAAGTTGCAATTCTACAAATTCTATAATGAAGAGGCCCTTTTACATTTGCGGTCTTTGACTTCTTAGATAATCTGTTGAAAGCTATAGATGCTCTTCTCCAGAGATAATTCACACATGTACACATATACAGATTGAGATTATAATTTCAGATGGTCGAAGGGACCCCTCTAAAGCCCATTCATTGATCTAGATTAAGAATTTCAGCTCTAAAAATACTAAATACTACTTTAATTTCCATAAAGGAATAAGTTAAATAACCTATGGCCATCCATAAAAGTAGAATTTTATGCAGATATTAAAAAGGAAATAACCTGGGGTGCCTGGCTGGCTCAGTCGGTAGAGCATGTGACTCTTGATCTCAGGGTCGTGAGTTCAAGCCCCATGTTGAGCATAGAGCTTACTTTTAAGAAGAAAAAAAGAAAGCAACTCTATGTATACTAATGTAGACAGATGCTAAAGATACAATGTCAAGTGAAAAAAGTTGAACAGATGAGAATGATTTTGTTTGTGTATACACTATGTAATTATGATTCCATTTGTGTATATGTGTAGAAAATATCTGCAGGGATACACAAAACCTTGACATTGTGACTGGATGAGTATTGTGGAGACTTTTTTCTTTAAACAAAGTAAGGTTTGGACCTACCACCATAGACTTGTATTTCTTGTATATATTATGAAGAAAAATTCAGTTAAAAAAGATGAACCATTCTTCTAAAATAAGTGTTTTATAGTCTTTATAATCTATTCCAAAGAAAAAAAACATTATGTATTTATTGCTATCCAAATGAGATCCTTTCCTCTAATTGAAAACTTTGATCTCCCTTTCCTTTTTTTTTGTTTTCTAAAAGGTTAAAAGACATTTTTGGACTTTCCTTCTTGACTTCATTATCATTGTCCAATTACCTTGCTTTTGCTTCTCCAAGTTTTCAATTTCTTGTTTATGTGTAATATATGAATGAAATCCAGACATTTGTAAATTATATTGAGAATATTGCTTGAATTTCTACGTGAATTCTCTTATTTCATGAACTACTAAGTCATACATTATGATTTTTATACAAAACGTTCCATGAATTGTTAACTCAAATTATGCTATTATAGTCAACTACATGAAATGAGGTAATTGGAAAGCTACCATGTTTGTACATGATGAGCTTTGTCTCAAATACTAAGGGACTCGGGTGCCTGGGTGGCTCAGTTGGTTAAGCGACTGCCTTCGGCTCGGGTCATGATCCTGGAGTGCCGGGATCGAGTCCCACATCGGACTCCCTGCTCAGCGGGGCGTCTTCTTCTCCCTCTGACCCTCTTCCCTCTCGTGCTCTCTATCTCTCATTCTCTCTCTCTCAAATAAATAAATAAAATCTTTTAAAAAAAATACTAAGGGACTCTATCTGTTATATACTTGCACCGATGGGTTTATTGGGGGTGAATAAAGTAATTCTAATCTTTACCAGATATTAAATTTCTCACCTGCTATTTCAATTTAATTATGTCCTAATTTTTTTTAAGCAGAGCAAATTTTATAATTTTATTTTCTGAAATGAGGCATTTTGGGTAACAGTAGAAAAAAGACACTTTTCCTGGCTTCAGTTAGAGTAGGGTTTAGAATGAATTTGAGAAACGGGTATGGTAATCACAGAAATTGGGCAACCCTGGAAGATACCCTTCTGTATCTTCACTTAATAAACTTCTGTTGCTTTACTAAAAAAAAAAAATCACAGAAATTACTACAATATAAAGTCCAACTGTTCTAGCCTGTTGATCACAAAGTTTCATATACAAACTAGTCAGGAGTCCGGTTGTCTGTTCCATTTTTGTCAATGAATGGGGCTCCATCCACTTAGAAGTTTTTAGACCTACATCACGGATGCAGCCAATTGATGCATTCACATGCGAGCAGTGAGTGTGGCCTCTCCTGTGCGGAAGGTAGATGATTGGCTGAAGATAACCTCCCTCGGATGCGAGAAGCTTCCTGGGATGTACCTTAATGGGGATTCCCCCTTCAACAGATGGCCACCATCTCTGTCTTTCAATTGGTTATTTGCTGACAACTTTCTTCTGTTTAACTCAAGTCTTTCTTATTTAATAGACCCTCCTTACATTTAATTCTACCTTTCAAAAATACAGAAATTGGCAATATCCAATTTGTAACCCCACATTCCTCTTCCTCATATCCATGTTTAAATAGTCATCAATTTCATGAATCCAATCTCTTTCATCCCATAGATTGCCTTGGTCTTGACAGGGTCTTCCATAATAATCACAGGATTCTCTGCCTTCAGTCAAAACCCTTATTAATTAATTCCCTACACTGTCTTCTGAATTATCTTTTATTTTTTTAATCTTTTTAAATTTTATTTTATTAGGTTAGTCACCATACAGTACATCACCAGTTTTCAATGCAGTGATCCACGATTCATTGTTTGCGTACAACACCCAGTGCTCCATGCAGAACGCGCCCTCCTTAATACCCATCACTGGGCTAACCCATCCCCCCACCACCCTCCCCTCCAGAACCCTCAGTCTGTGGACTCTGAATTGTCTTTTAAAGAGACAAACTTGATCATTGCATTCACTAGCTTTAAGATCTTCAATGGCTCCTCACTTCCTAAGGATAAAGTCCAAACTCTGTGTTGGGATTTTTATAATTGGACCCATTCTCTTCTGCTTCTTACTATTGTCTCCCTATATACCTTTTGCTCCTTTCTTATTTTCCTGCTTGCAGCTTGACACATGCTGTTTCCTCTGCCTGTAATTTTTTGTCCTCTTTCTTTACCTGGCAAACTCCTACTTGTCTTTTAAGTTTCATATCTTTTATCATCCGTCCTGTAAAACCTTCCTGAATTGTTTACCCTGTCCCTGTCCTCTCTTAACTTTATTTATTTATTTATTTATTTATTTTTAAGATTTTATTTATTTGAGAGAGAGAGAGTGAGAGAGAGCATGAGAGGGGAGAGGGTCAGGAGGAGAAGAAGACCCCCTGCCGAGCAGGGAGCCCGATGTGGGACTTGATCCAGGGACTCCAGGATCATGACCTGAGCCGAAGGCAGTCACTTAACCAACTGAGCCACCCAGGTGCCCCTCTCTTAACTTTGAGAAGGTGCCTCTCATAATCTTTCATCACTGTACTGTAATCGGAGACTTATGTCTTCCCAAGAGAACAGACCCTGTGTCTTAACCATCTCTGAATCCAGTACCTCCACAGTGCCTGGCTCAATACGATTTTTTTTCAGTTATATGTTGTGTATCTGAAACCAGTTCAAATGTCTTTCTAAGGTGACTGATCTTTCCTTAAAAAGAAAACTAGACTGGGGCGCCTGGAAGACCCTGTCAAGACCAAGGCAAATCTATGGGATGAAAGAGATTGGATTCATGAAATTGATGACTATTTAAACATGGATATGAGGAAGAGGAATGTGGGGTTACATATCGGATATTGCCAATTTCTTTATTTTTGAATGGTAGAATTAAATGTAAGGAGGGTCTATTAAATAAGAAAGACTTGAGTTAAACAGTGTCTGCCTTCAGCTCAGGTCATGATCTCAGAGTCCTGGGATTGAGCCCTGCATGGGGCTCCTTGCTCAGTGGGGAGCCTGCTTCTCCCTCTTCCCCAGTCGTGCTCTCTCTCACTATCTCTCTGTCTCTCTCAAATAAATAAATAGATCTTAAAAATATATATGTTAATACAATAGAGTTGTGGTAAAGACCAATTGCAGTGGTTAGAAAGACTGACCCAGGGTACCTGGATGGCTCAGTTGGTTAAGCGACTGCCTTCGACTCAGGTCATGATCTCAGGGTCCTGGGATCGAGTCCGGCATCAGGCTCCCTGCTCAGCGGGGAGTCTGCTTCTCCCTCTGACCCTACCCCTCTTGTGCTCTCTCAATAATAAAATAAAATCTTAAAAAGAAAAAAAAAAGAATGACCCATCTGATCCTTACATTGTGCTAGCGCTTTTAAACATTTTCAACTCACAAATCACCTGGTGTTTCACTATCCATTGTGTTTGTTTTCCTGCTAGACACCTTTTCCCCCCTCTTCTGTCTTGTGATCTCATCCTTCTGTTTTCTTCTCTCAGTCATATTGATGTGCATTTCACTGCTCTGAATGTCATTGTGTTAATGTACTTTATAGAGATCCCAGTGACTCTTCTGTTAATCTTACATTTTCAGGAGTGGGAAAATTTAAAGAGTAATGTCAAGCTCTTGAGGCATTGGGTATTTGCTGTTTTTTAACATCAGCACAACATTCTATTCCATCAGTACTTGATACTGTCAGTATTTGATTCCTATATTATCAAGAGAACAGCTCTAAGCAAGTCTCATGGTAGCATAAAGTTCGCCAAGATGCTACAATTGTCACATCAGTGTATGGTATCAAAGAGGCTATTCACTAGGCAGCAGTGGTTGTATAATGTCTCATTCATTTGATCTATTTCATCTCCATATTCAGTAATAACCCCACAAGAACGTAAAAACTGATATTATACTGTACCTTTGTTTCCTAGTACAGCTTTAGACTTTCATTGGTTTCAAATAGAGAAGTCCCCAAGCTGTGGTCTGTGGCCTGGGTGCTCTCAGCTGTGTCCAGAGGGACCCGTACAAAAGCATAGGAAGAGCTTGAATGTGCTATCTTGTGGAGACAGCCCAAGGTCATGGACTATCACAGGACTAGAATTTTGTGTAGGAAGCACAGCCCCTTTGCCTAAAATCTGCTTACAGGTGAGGTTGCTGAAGAGTCAGCTTGGCATAATGTCTACCATAGTGACCCAGGTAAGGGTCACTCTTAAATCTTGGATGCATGTGATGATGAGGCATCAGTTTGATGAAGATAAATATACCATTTGACATAATTGTACTACTGCTATTCATAGAGTTGACCTTTAAATTGATTAGCCTAATGAGATAGATTACATGATGATATTTCTTTTTTGTATCCCTTATAGCTCTTAGGATAGTAGTATCTTGGGTGCAATAGATGCTTAATAAATACTTGTTGAAAAAAAATAGACATCGAGAAAGAAATGGAGTAACTTGGCATAAAAGTCCTGTGTAAGGCCTGCTCTGGGCTGAGAGCCATGTTGCCCTGTTCTTAAAGCCAAGGGGCTCTTCCTCCAAGCCTTCTGCCGAAATCCTTGATTTCTGGGCCAAGCAAGGCAAAATGGCCCACTCCCATGATCAAAACCGTATTTCTTTCTAATGTGCAATATTGGGATACGATCTTCAAAAGCACTTCAAAGTAAGTAGGAAAGTTAGGACTTGCCATGTCAAGAAACAGAGCAGGGGGTCCCTTGACTGGGGTCTGAAATGAATCCTTGGTTGAACAAGTAATGGAAACTGACAAAGCTCCCAAACTGAAAGAACCCAGCGCGCTGAGAGGTTGGTTAGTCAGACTCAGTCGTGTTCCCCGGGTGACATTCTCCACCGAAGACACAGGGTTGAGGGAAGACAAACTGGCGCCCGTGCTTGCCTTCTTCCTACACTGATGTGTAAATTTAAAAGACCTTTCCCAGCTGAGAGCCAAGTCATGACTACCACTCAAAGCAGAGCAACCTGACGGCTTCTTTGCGTTGCCCCAAACCCTTATGTCCGGAATCATTCTCAGCCTTTTTCCTAATAGGTCTACTGTTACTATTACTAGTATGGTCATCTGTTATTGAGTATATGCAACTTGCTATATATTACCTATTGTCATTTCAACTGTGAGTGAGGAAAGAGAAGTCCAGAGAAGTTAGTTAACTTGCCCACAGTCACACAGCTAGTAAATAGGAGAGTCAAGACTTAAACCCAGGCAGTCAGACTCTAGAACTAAACTCTTAACAACTACCCTATACTGAAACATACCCTTTATGAAGCACAGCAAAGACGATTACACAGGTGTTCTATAAAAGTAAGACATGTTTCTATATAATACTACTCTGTGCATATATATAGATATTATATAGAGAGATATATATAATTACTATATATCATATATTAACAAATAGCTATTAATGTATATTACTAAAGATTCTAGGGGCAGTTTTAATAAGATAATGTACTATATATAATATATATACACCTTATATATTATATATAAAATTATATGTGATATATAAAAATTATATATAAAATATATATATAGTATATTATATATATACACACACGCACATATATATATATATATACACATATACATATATATACCAGTATATTATATATAGTTGACCCTTGAACAACAAGAGTTTGAACTGTGCAGGCCCACTTATAGGTGGATTTTTTTTTTTTTTTTTAAAGCAGACTCAAGGCCCAGCATGGAGCCCAACCTGGGGCTTGAACTCACAACCCCGAGATCAAGACCTGAAATGAGATTAAGAGTTGGATTCTTAACCTCACATGTGAGGTGCCCCACACCTGAATTTTTTGGATAAATATAGTACAATACTAGAAATGTATTTTCTCTTCTTGATGATTTTCTTTATTATTATTATTTGGATTATTTATGTATTTGACAGAGAGAGTGCACTTAATCCCACAGGAATCCCATAACGTCATAGAATAGGTATTCCTATTAGGTCCTTGTAAGAATTTCAAGAGGATATAAAATATTTGAGTCTTGAAAAAAGAGTGACTGGCACTAAACCATGAATAAAAACTGCAAAATCAAAATTAATAAAAATTTAATGAAATGCTGTTCTAACCTACCATTATGTTAGCATCACTAATTGTAACAAAATACCATTACATTTGAAAATACATACTTTGTGGATTAGGTATTTTTCATTTTATGAGAAATTCTGAAATATGTACAGTTGCCAAGGAATCAGAGCTAATTGTAAATGAATTGAGTTTTATATGTGTAATTTTAATTGTAGATAAAAACTCTTTCAGAATGTTTACAGAAAGCTCATTAATGGGAATGGGGATAGTTGTAAAATTTTTGAAATGTGCCAGGTGGACTTTCTTATTTATTGCAGAGGGGCAGGGGAGGGGCAGAGAGTCTTAGGCAGGTTGCACTGAGCACGGAGCCTGACATGGGGCTCCATCTCACGAGCCAGAGATCAGGACCTGAGCCAAAACCAAGAGTTGGCTGCTTAACCAACCGTGCCACCCAGGTGCCCCATTAATCTCCTTGTTTTATTATTTATTTATTTATTTATTATTTTTTTAAGTAGGCTCCACACCCAGAGTGGGGCTTGAACTCATAACCCTGAGATCAAGAGTCACATGCTCTACCAACTGAGTCAGCCAGTCACCCCTACAGGGTGGATTTTCTAAAAGAAGCTGATTCCTGGGCCTATGAAGCTCCTATATCACCTCATTACTCCCCTGCAGGATGAGAACTGATTTGCTTAAGGCAAGCAGGTAGGTAAGTATGGAGGTGAAACTCAAACCTTGTCTCCAGGCCATGGTATCCTTTCTGTTCAGGGTCTCCAGGGAGCAGTCTCCATCAACCTCTAGATCCCCTTCTTAAATAGGACTAGCCAAACCAATGCCTGTCACTGATAGACACATATTCTGGATTATGTTCACTTATATATGCTCCACTGTAATTATTTACAAAAACTAACCAGCTGCTCTTTCATTGACTCTTGTGAAATTGTGCCTGGAAGCCGTTGGTACTATATATAAACTTGGAGATTTCACTGTGTGCGGTATCTCTTGGACAGTTTATAACAAACTGAAATAAAATGACTTTTAACCTATCCAGAGATGCAGGCGTGTAGAAAAGGAGGGTAGTGTGGCAGATGACTTCAAGGGTTCAATTGTTACTCAGTCCTGGGTTTGAAAAATTCTATGACCTTGAGTTAGTAACTTCTCCATGCCTCGGTTTCTTCCTTTCTAAAACCAGATGATAATAAAAATACCTACTGAGTTACTGTGAAGTTTTAATGAGATAATGTATGTGTTCTCTTTGCTTGCTATAACTATGAAGTTTATAAAGTGCTCAACAAATGTGAGCTCTTTGTATTATTACTTGCCTTCATTTCTTATCAATAGTCTAGCTCTTTGTCCAGGACTTAAAAAGCATACCCAGGTGATAGGCATTTTATATATTATTATATATTGCCGGTCAAGTGAGAAGGCACAGCTCCTGTGGAGGGGTATATGGCAATGTCTAGAACAAATATGTATGCATTTACCCTTTGACCCAGCAGTTCAACCTCTAGGAGGGTTTTTTTTTTTTGAGGATTTTTTATTTTTAAGTAATCTCTACACCCAATGTGGGGCTCGAACTCACAACCCTGAGATCGAGTCGCATGCTCCACCAACTGAGCCAGCCAGGCACTCTTCAACTTCTAGGAGTTTTGAGCCAATGTCATAAAAGTAAAAACCAAACAACGTAAATAAACACCTAAAATATATTGCGTGTCTGTAGGCCAAACACTTTACTATACTTCAACATTATCTCATTTTATTTAAGCCTTTAACCATCTGGAGTGCTAAGTAGCTCTTACCCCATTTTACAGATAAGGCCAGTGTGGCTCAGTCACTTTGCTTCTGATTATAGCACAGTCCAGAAGTCATGGCTACAGAGTTTGAAACTAGAAATGTCTTTTTTACTATCCTGTACTTTCTTCCAAAATAGTGTGTTCCAAATTCGTGTTAGGAGTTTATATTTGAGGAGGCCATCTATAAAATCAATACTTGAAATTAAACTAGCCTCTGTTTCCTGATGGGCATATATTCAGCCAACACTCCATTCCACAGAGCCATATCTGGTAGCTTTCTTGTGTTCACCTAAGCATACGTGTTGGTTAAAACTAGGAAACACCTGAACATCCATACATATGTCCAAAACATTTCTGATCTGTAAGGCGTTGGGACTGGCATCCGATTTTGCATTCCACTGACATATTATTGTAAAAATGCTTCGGCTTTTTTGTCAGTGAAACCAAACAAAAGTTGTACGCGTGCTCTTTCAACTTAAAGCATTCATGCCTTCAGCAGAGCTGTTGTATATACACCTGCGCAATATTTAGGTATGTAAACATCTTAGTTAAATACCAAATATACATGGGATCATCTTCAAGTTGATTTTACAGTTAATTTTAATGGGTGTGATGGATAACTTAAGAGGGTGTAATTTCCAAGGTCAAACTCCAAACCCCAGCATCAAGTGATTTTGGCAGTTGTCTGAATTACGGTATGCTCCAAAATGAACAGTAAGTTCAGACTATAATTGTAGATTTAAAATGTAAAAGCCGTTTTCTAAATTCGGGATCGTAGTACCTAGAAGTGGCTCTGATACCCCTATTGAGTTGGCTTCAAAGACTGATGATTAGACCACTGTCCTTAAAAGCTGCCTTCTTACATAGCTTAATAGACTTAGGTATTCTTTTAAAGGAGGAGCTTTGTTTACATTGACAACTTCTGGTAGATTGCTAAAAGTAATAAAAACAGACATAGAGACATTGAAACTTACACACTTAAAAAACAGAAGAGAAAGAAAAGCCATTGTCTAAAATTGGTAGATTTTCCTTTACAGCTTGATTTTGATTTATAAATTTCTATTTCCTACCCCAGAGAGGGTGGTGAAGGTTAGGTTATGGCGCTTTGGATGCAAGTGGTTTTCTGGGTTATGCTAATTTCTTGCCAGGTGCTCAAGGCTTCTTCTTCAGCAGAGAATAGTTTTTGGCTACAGAAGGCTACTCTCTGGATAGCTGTGGTTGTAATCACTTTAGTCCTCCTTATTCAAAAACTTCCAGTGTTGACAAATGGCACACTCAGGAACACTGTGACTTTATAAACTACTTCATAAGAAAATATTAATTTTTTTAAAGATTTTATTTATTTATTTATTTGAGAGAGAGAGAGCATGAGAGGGGGGAGGGTCAGAGGGAGAAGCAGACTCCCCGCTGAGCAGGGAGCCTGATGCGGGACTCGATCCCGAGACTCCAGGATCGTGACCTGAGCCGAAGGCAGTCGCTTAACCAACTGAGCCACCCGGGCACCCAAGAAAATATTAATATTGATGAAATTAGTCTTTAACACTCTGTTGAACCAGCCTGAAAACCCTTTCCTTTCTTCCCAGCCCCCATGACTAGAAGAGCAGGTAAGGGGACAAGCCTATCTGATGAGAACATCCCCAGTTTGGGGTTGGCTCCTGGCACTGCTCACTCGGGGAGCTGCTCCCCTCTCCACAGAGATGTCATGACTCCTGGTGAGGTAATCAGGGAACCCTATTCCTAGCTGCTTCTCTCTAAGTTCTCCCAAAGTGGGAAAGCAAAGGTTTAGGCTGGTTGGTTGTCTGTGGCTTTGCCCCAAATCAAACTGACTTTCAGCCACAGGCTACGGTATAATCCTAGTGGAAGTGATTATTTGTTTGTGAGATCTTTGGGCACTGGGAAGAGGGGGTGCTGTAGGAAGGCTTGGGACGACTGCAGAGAATGAGCAAAAGTAAAGAAGAGAACAAGAGCCTATTGAGCACCTACTTGTTCGGTCTTTACAGCTGCCCTGAGAAATAGAGATCTCCATTTTATTGGACAACAAGGCAAATGGTGGTTAGTGGCCAAACTCATCCAAGTTAGTGGTTGGCTTTCTATTGCCTGAGGGGGCACCCTGTTCACTTTCTACCACAGGGCAGAAAAAGAAATGTAGCTGGAGGAGAGGAGAAAGAAAAACTTAAAAAAAAAAAAAAAGGATGAATGTGAGAGAGCTCTGAACCTCTGCCAGGGGTTATTCAAGGTTAATGCTATCTGAAGTGAGGGTAACCCCAAGAAAGACTGGAAACTAGGCACACCCTGACTCCTCTGCCAGTTTCTGGGTCAAACTGAGTCATCCTTGCCATTTCAGGAGGAGCCTAGTTTTTGGAAGCTATTTGGTAAATTCTCGACTTAATGCTCATCCTGCCCAGAGACATTGCTATGTAATAGGAAAATTTCACCCAAAGTATGATAAGTCTCAGCAAAATACATTTGAGAGGAGAACATTTGTTTGCTCAGTGGGGTGATCCAGGTTCCAAGTTAGCCTTGTAAGCAGGTCTGGGTTTCTTTGCAGAAACAACTCTCTTGGGGCTGCCTGGGTGGCTCAGTTGTTACGCATCTGCCTTCAGCTCAGGTCATGGTCTCAGGGTGCTGGGATTGAGCCCCGCATTGGGCTCTCTGCTCAGCGGGAAGCCTGCTTCTCCCTCTCCCACTCCCCCTGCTTGTGCTCTCCCTCTCTCGTTCTGTCTCTGTCAAGTAAATAAATAAAATCTTAAAAAAAAAAAAAAAGAAACAACTCTCTTGAGTATTGATTTCAGTTTCTACAATATTCCATTTTTAGCTTCCTGACACACTGCTTTTTGCCTTTCATTCTGGTGGAACCAGGAGGAACCCCTTCCCCCAGGCAGCCCTTCCCTATCCCTGTAGCTGTCTGACTTAAAGGTCTGAAAAGATGTTTGGTTTTGATTTCCCACGGTAAAAATGTTGAGACCTCATTCTAAATTTATTACTAGAAATAGGTCCATCAGCTATCTATTTGTTAATGGATTTACCCCCGTCTAACTTGACAACTGAGCATACGGGCTTTGCTCAAAAAATAGACACAATGACAACAAAATTCAGCTAGGGAGGAAGTGACATTAATAAATTTGGAATATATTTTAAATGTTAAATTCATTTGGGGTTGTTATAGTGTGAACATTTGTGTCCCCCCAAATTCACATGTTGAAACCTTAACCCCCAAGGTGATGGTATTAGGAAGTGGGGCTTTTGGGAGGTGAATAAGACAAAGTGGAGCCCTCATGAATGGGATTAGGGCGCTTATAAAAGGGATCCCAGAGAGCTTCCCCCACTTCCACCATGTGAGGGCACAGTGAGAACTCAGCAGCAGAGGGACCGCACCGGACACCAAATCTGCCGGTGACTTGATCTTGGACTTCCAGCCCTCTCAACGGTGAGAAAGAAATCTCTTGTGGAAGCCACCAAATTGCAGCAGCCCAAATGAACTCTGACAGGGATATTTTGAGATACACTGCATGTCATACTATGGAAAACAGTATTTCACTATTCAACATGCAGGTAAAGCCAGATCATAGCTTCGTGTCGGAAGCACAGCTCCAATTTTTATAGATTTACAATACAGACATTAAGCTGTGGGTATTAGGAATTTTGAAAATGGGAACAAAGATTGACTAAAGCTTTTACTTATTTTCTTCCTATGCCTGAAGAGTCATTTCATTTTCCGGGTCAGAGGCTATGAGGCCGTAGAAAGCACCATCTCGAATGTGACAAAAGTCCTAAGGCCCCCCGCCCTGAAGGGGATTGTGACTCATGAGCCATTACCATGGAGAAGTAAGATACTTAAAACCTATCTAAATAAAATGAAGTGATAAGAAGAAAAAAGGAAAACAAAAGCTCCACATGGCCAGGGGAGCTTTTGTTGATGAAGTGGAAGCTGGTCATGGAGACATAGGAGATTTTACTGTTCACACAGTTTTCACTTCTACCGCTAACTGAAGCCCCACAGCATGCCCACACAGGAGATGATCGCAGGCCAGGGCTTGGAGAACCATCTTGTCTGTTAGATTTTTTTCATAGTGGCTCATCTGTTCCCATTTGTGAAGATGTGGAACTTTTCCAAAAAAGCCAAACTTCGTTCCCTTGTATAGGCTTTCAAAAGAATTTGATGCCATTTTGGTATTTTGGATTCTCACCTACCTATGTGGTCTAAACAAATCACTTTTGAGGCAAGTTCTCCTCGCAGAACACACCCTGGTTATCAGTCACCAGGGCCTGTCATCAGCCTCT
The DNA here is from genome assembly GCF_009762305.2 of Zalophus californianus. Taxonomy (NCBI): domain Eukaryota; kingdom Metazoa; phylum Chordata; class Mammalia; order Carnivora; family Otariidae; genus Zalophus; species Zalophus californianus. Next base: position 40,505,543 of record NC_045608.1, on the reverse strand, counting down.
GCTGTCTCATCTTGTCCCTGCAGGCTGGATGCCTCCTCCTGAGTGCTCCCCTTGCCGCATGTCTGAACACACCGCGCGTCTGCTGGCTGGGGCTGGACCCTTACTCCCTGGAAAGAAGGAGCTGCCTATAGAATGTCAGGGCAGGCCTCACTCAGGCATGACTCAGCTCTTTGTGACCTGCGTTCTCGTTTCTCCTTGATGAGGTGGTGTGCTGGTCCTATTTGTGGAAATATGTGCCCGGCTTCCTGCCTTTTCCCTGCTTCAATTTCAAGAGGGAAAATCCCTTCTAAGAGGAATATGTAGAAGATTCTATCACGGAATTCGTGGTACAGAACGGTTTTGCCCCCATTGGATGAAAAAGTTCTCCCATTACCATGCCCCAAACACCTCCCACCTCCCCTTTCTCCTAGTTTGCTTCTGGATTTTTTTTATCTTACCCTGATTTTCTCCCAGTGGGATTATCAATCAAAAATTAGAATCGGGAATTCATCGGTGTTATCGATAAAACTCTGCAACTATTTCTTTCAAAGTTAAGTTTTTTTCTGGTCAAATATTTTTCTTCATTGCAAAATCACGACAGCATTGATGTGTGCTACTGTTTAAGCATAACTTTCAGTCTTTAAAACGTGAAAGGACATTTGACTTTTAACCTTACCATTAATGCGATATAAATAGCTTTTTTCTTTCTGCTGATTTAAAAAGCTTACGTGAAGCTGCAAAATGCTGAAGGGGGCACCCCTGCGTCAGAGAAAGAAAGAAGAAAGTTGCATGACAAAAACACTTGGTGGGAAGTAGCACAGGGAATCTTTGTTGATTTTTCTCTTACAGCTTTGAGAATTGTTTTTCCTTAAAAAGAAAAGACAAGCTTCCTAAAATAATTAATTGCTATTTTTAGAGTTCTACAATAATCCCAAAACAAAGTCATTCCTAAAGAAAAGGTAGGTTTCATTTTGGGCATGGATCCCCTCCACTGATTTATATACTCCTTGACATGATTAGCTGGAGGAAGCTGCCTTAAGTTCATACCACAGATGGAAAATAGCAAGTAGAGTAATCAGCTAAGCATTCATAAGGACTACTGTCTGAGGTTTGATTTCGAACCAAGAGATAGTCTCACACGCATTCCACTAAGCATGCTGGTCAAAAATCTCACATTCCAGATGCACCAAGAATGCATGCGTTGAACACACGCACACACATCCCCCACCCAACACTGCACTCCAGACAGCCCCCTGAGCACACGTGTTCTAACACAGTTACAACAGAGCATGCTCCCAAGCCTTCCAGCTTCCACAGCCCTCAGCCAAGAAGCTGCCCCAAAGATGCTCAAGCAGCAGTCGAAGTGGGCCCGACCTCTGATACCCACAGCTGCCCCAGCGCACTTCCCGTGAGCCCCAGGGGCTCAGAGGAAGCCAAGAGATAAGGAGGTTGCTGAAAAAGCCCCAAGTAGTCATTCTGCTGTTTGCCTTGTTTTTCCTGCCTCTCATCATTCTCTGGACAACACAAACCTGTTTGGGGGGTTCAGCTAGGCTATGCTACCCAGTAGTGACAGGAGTTACTAGCAAAATGATGAACGGAATAATAGTTCCAGCAGAACAAGAGTTTTTAAGTTATCTAAAGTTCTCATGGCTTCCTGGCTTTTTAAAACATTTATTTTGTCTTTCCATCCTTTTGTTGCAAGTGGAATAGGGTGCTTAAGCCAAACAGGCAACGTAAAGCTCGGACTTCAAAGCCATTCCTTGATAAAACATCAAAACAGCCCAGGGTGGACCAACTGTTATCTGGAATTCTACAGATAATTAACTGAAACTCAGCGGCTCCCTTGCCACAGGGAGTTTCTGCAGACAAGGCCATTCTAGGGACCTGCTTCATTTTGTTGCTGTGTTTCTGTTTTGTTAGGCCGGGAGAGGTTTGGATAGTCTCTCAGTAAGACTGCATGTTCCCATGCCGAGGAAACTCGACTCCTGCTTTGGCCTCACGGAGGCCTGGAACTCACACAGTACCCTCCCTTGCCCTTAGTGTGACATCATTTTGCCCCTTTCTCAACCTGGCAACACCACTGCCTGCACCTTCTCCTGGTCCTTTGCTTACTTGAGAAGAGCGGCATCCTTTCCACTGTGACTGTCAGAAATACAGCCTTTTCAACTTTGTTTTGTAAAATGTGAAGGTACTATATCTACCTAAGGCACAGAGTTCCCCATTTTGGGTCTGCCAGTCCCGTGGGTATGTGACTGTGCTCCTCCCTCATCTCCCAGTCTTCAAACCCCAGCCCATCCAATCCCTTTGCTTGAATTAAGCAGATGGTCTCACCACTCCTACCCCCTGGCATTTTTCCACTTCCCACCTCCATGCATTGCCCATTCATCAAGCCACAGCTCCCCTTAAATGTGAAGACTCACCTGAAAGCCCACCACCTCTTCCAAGGAGCCTCCCCTGATTAAGTAGGGGTGAAGGAACCTCTGAAGCATGACTGACAGACTCCCGATAAATGAGAACACACACACCCAAAGCAAACACAGAAACTCACAAGAAGGGAAAATGACACATTTGCTACTTGCGGATTGTGTGCTTCTACGAGGATAAGGAGATCAATTTTATACCAATAACCAATCATTTCAGACGACGGGCTATTTTTAACATTCTTGGGGGTTAGCAAAACCCTGCTGTCCTCTCCCACACCAGTCCTCTTTCCTTGGACCCCCTTCCCCCTGTTCTTAGCTTCCCAGATGCACGACTTAAGGGGATTGCCGCTCGCTAGATATGGGAGATGCAAAGATTCCACTGAAGGAAGCTGGTCCTCCCAATGCCTCCTGGGGCTGGTGGATCGCACTGCCCGAGAAAAAGCTGTATCTGAGGCTTTGTCAATGCCTTCGCCACTTAGTGTTCTCGTCAGGGAGCTTGAACAGCAACCGCGCCACCTCCTTGGGCAAGCACGTTGGCTATGTTGGGATGAGGGACCAGAACACTGTAGAGAGAAGGCCCTGCTGAGAGAATGGGGGGCAAGTTTCTTGGCAAGACTCCATGTTCAGCCTCAAATAAGGCTGCTGGAGAGCAAGGGGATCTGTAAAGAGCCCTGGATCGGAGGCAATCACACCAGGGAACAGAACCAGACACGTTCGCTCTCCTAAAGGCGCCCTCTTGGGTCAGTGTTCATGCCACTTGTGGAGGCCTGAGAGACTAATGGCATAAAATGACCAGAACAAGGAGAGACACAGACAGAAGGCTGACAGCAGGCGATTAGAACAGGCACCACACACCGCTGCCACAGATGCTTTCTGCCTACAAAGCCACGCGAGGCAACCTTCAAGCAAAACAGTATTGGTTTCGTGGTGGTGAGAACGTACCTTCAACTGCAGAACTCAGTTTTATGACACCTTGAATAAAAACAAAAAGTGGCAGTTATATAATGGACCCAAATGACCTCTTCTGGTCTTCTCAAAACACACACATGCTTCCGATCTAGAGTTTTTGCTGGCATTTTGGGGATTTAACTAAACAAACAACTTTGAGAACAAAGTAATTTTCAGTCCATGATTAGACTAAATGGTGTCTTCATTTCCCCTACTCAAACCATTTGGGGGAGTTTTTTGCAGATTAAGGGATCCGACATGTTTTTGGATAAAACAACAGCCAAGTCCGTCTGAATGACTATTTCTGTAAATAAATCATACTGGATAATGAATTGATGAAACTTCACACAACAGGACACCAGTGTCTAGTACTTTCTATTACTGCTATGTACAGAGATCATTTGATACATGTCGGGGCAGGGTTTCTGTCGAAATATGTAACAGGTGGTTAAAAACCATGGTGGGATCTGGCAACTTCCTTCTCTGAGGTGGTTGGGCCACAGGCCATTTACTGGTTGGATGTGTTCAGCAATCCCGCTCCCTGCAGGTCAGTGAAAGGGCTCCCCGAGTGTGTCAAATTGTTCATGAAGCAAGTAGACATTATTCTTGACTGGATATTCATGTGCCCTTGTGGTGCATTTAAAGGTGAAAATACTTGGGAAGCCTCGTCACCATCATGAACGACACAGTAACTATCTGGACCAGGAAGTTCATGACTAACCGACTACTTCAGCAGAAACAGATGGTCATTGATGTTCTTCACCCTGGAAAGGCAACGGTACCCAAGACAGAAATTCGGGATAAACTAGCCAAAATGTACAAGACCACACCAGATGTCATATTTGTGTTTGGATTCAGAACCCATTTTGGTGGTGGCAAGACAACCGGCTTTGGCATGATTTATGATTCTTTGGATTATGCAAAGAAAAATGAACCCAAACACAGACTTGCAAGACATGGCCTGTATGAGAAGAAAAAGACATCAGGAAAACAGCGAAAGGAACGTAAGAACAGAATGAAGAAAGTCAGGGGGACTGCAAAAGCCAACGTTGGTGCTGGCAAAAAGTGAGCTGGAGATTGGACAACAGAAGGAGTAAAGATGCTGCAGTGGCTTTATCTGTGGTGGTTGTGCAGATTTTTCATGAGAGGATCAATAAACTAAGAATGTTAATATAAAAAAAAAAAGGTGAAAATACTTGGGCACCTGGGTGGCTCAGTTGGTTAAGCGACTGCCTTCGGCTCAGGTCATGATCCTGGAGTTCTGGGATCAAGTCCTGCATTGGGCTCCCTGCTTGGCAGGGAGTCTGCTTCTCCCTCTGACCCTCCCCCCTTCTCATGTGCTCTCTCTCTCTCAAATAAATAAAATCTTAAAAAAAAAAAAGGTGAAAATACTCAGCTGAGATAAATTAGACTGGGTCCAGTGATTTGGTTAAAAAATCATTTTTTTGGTAGGTCATAGTTATAAATAAATAATATTCCCCAAACCCTATGTGAGAGCCATGATACTTTAGGCTGAGCAAAAGTGTCTATTTACAGTTTCATGTGGTTGACATTCTGGTTCTCTTTCCAATCAGAGGAGTTTCAAATTAAAAATGGAAACAAAACCCTTTTCAAAATTGATAAGCCAGGGCGCCTGGGTGGCTCAGTTGGTTAAGAGACTGCCTTCGGCTCAGGTCATGATCCTGGAGTCCCGGGATCGAGTCCCGCATCGGGCTCCCTGCTCAGCAGTGAGTCTGCTTCTCTCTCTGACCCTCCCCTCTCTCATGCTCTATCTCATTCTCTCTCTCAAATAAATAAATAAAATCTTTAAAAAAAAAAAAACAAAATTGATAAGCCAAATTGGTATGAGTGTGAACACTGCTTTTAACAGACTGTTAACAAAGAGACAAACTTGCTCTCCACTACAACTTTCTCAAACAGCTGCTTTGGGCGCCTGGGTGGCTCAGTTGGTTAGGCGACTGCCTTCGGCTCGGGTCATGATCCTGGAGTCCCGGGATCGAGTCCCGCATCGGGCTCCCTGCTCGGCAGGGAGTCTGCTTCTCCCTCTGACCCTCTTCCCTCTCATGCTCTCTATCTCTCATTCTCTCTCTCTCAAATAAATAAATAAAATCTTTAAAAATAAATAAATAAATAAATAAAAAAAACAGCTGCTTTTAAGTTACCTATCAAATTTCATCTTTCCTGTAGAACCAGTAATGTCTGGCTAATGTTTAACAAGGGACTCTTCAGGGCAAAAAGTATGCATAAAAATGTAGGTGTGTTTATCATGATTTTTACTGGTATAAAAAAATCTAAAAATAATAAAATACACAATGCTCTTTATTTCAAGTTCCATATAGTCAATTGATTCACACAGAATGCTTTTGTTGAGTTTGGTCCAACTCTTGTATTCATAGCTAGCTAGTCAATCATGATTTGACAAAATCACGCATTGAGTTTCATCCCAATCGGCTCTTTCCCCAATAAATTTATTATCATTACATCTCTTCTGTGGTTTACTGTTGAACCATTTTCCACACTGTCATATAAATTATTTTCATTAAATTAAAATGCTTTCAACTTTAACACTAGGTAAATACTTCCACCATGGCCTATTTCAAGCTACCAGGCTGATGTCGCGAATGTGGAGTTGAAAAGAGATGGGCAAGGAGCAATACCATTTGGTAGTATTTTGACCATGCAAGTACAGTTGTTGTAAACAACCTCAAGAGTATGGAAAGTAAACTGTAGTCAAATGATGAGGAAGGATAGAGTTTTAAGTATTTATTACCTTTGTTTTTAATATAATTATTTAATTAGAAGTTTATATCTTTTATAATAATGGCTGTGTTTGATAATGGGCTCACAAAACACCTCAAAATATAAGAGTTCGCTCTTGCAAGTTGGTATGAATCAGGGCTAGCATAATGTTGTCATCAGTGATGTTTCTTTCCACTTAGGCCCAGAGAAGAAAATCTTGATCTTCAGAATACTTTCTGAGCTATTCATAAAGGGGGTTGTAGTTTAACTGAACGAGGCACACGTAAGTAAGCTTAGCATTTGCTATTATTTTCCCAGTACTTTCAAAACCTTTTAAAACTGTCATACGTAAAAATATACTATCCACAGATCATCTGGGAAATAACAGTCACTGACAATCAACCACGAACATAACCTAAATGGACTTGCCAAGTCCACTTATGCCAAGAGGGATGAGTCACTGGCTTATTAAGCAACGATCTTGTCTTTTTTTTTAAACTGTAGAATTCTTATACAGGAAATCAGGTCATGATATTGATTTTTTTTCAGCCATATTTATTTTTGTGTATAACCATGGTGTCAGCAATGGCCATTCAGATAAAAGGACAACAGTGTGCTCTAATCGAGGTGCTCTGATCAGGCTTTATGCTGGTAAAGCAAGAAAATCTAAACAAATTTTTATGGGATTTGTGGGCGGTGGTGGACCAGAGCCCAGTAATACATTTATTGAATAAGGGCAAAAAGGTAAGTTAAAAAACAAATAGTCTGATTTTAGAGCTCTAATTATTAACATTATATTAATAAAAACATTAGTGATTCATCAACTCCATATAGACTTTTTTTTTTTAAATCCCAAACCAGGCTTTTTCTTAGAGTAAAACAGGCCTTTATAAAGATACTGCAAAGTAACTATGTTGTAGTGAAAATATAGAATTAGCCAAATCTAATTAGATAGCTACTTTTTTTTTTTTTAAGATTTTATTTATTTGACAGAGAGAGACACAGCGAGGGAGGGAACACAAGCAGGGGGAGTGGGAGAGGGAGAAGCAGGCTTCCCGCGGAGCAGGGAGCCCGATGCGGAGCTTGATCCCAGGGTCCTGGGATCATGACCTGAGCCGAAGGCAGACGCTTAATGACTGAGCCACCCAGGCGCCCCTAGATAGCTACTTTTAATATTATACAAAAATTGTAGAATGAGGGGAAAACAATATTTTATTTTAAAATATGAATATTTTTAAAAATTTGAATATTTAAGAAATGGTTGATGTTGATGCTGAAAAGCTACACGTAGCACTGTTGACTTCCGGGACACACGGTAGATGTTATCTGGTGAGTGGCTGACCGGGTACTCAGGGTAAGCCGTAACACATACATATATGCATAAACACACACAATGGATTCTACTCCTCCCAGCAGCCCCCTTTCAAGTTTCATCGTCGGCAAATGTTTGAAAAAAAAACTTTAAAAAAAGAGAGAAAAGGAGAAGAAAGCTAACTGTTCTTCCCTCAACTTGGTATCTTTAGTGTAGCAAAATTCCTAATCTTGTGGGTGATTCATGCAGACCGTGTGTTGTCTTCCAGAGCAAATCACTACACGGGTATGCGTTCTGCAACAGTTCTCCAATTCCAAAGTTATTCCACCTTCTTTCCTGCCTAATTTCTCACCTAATTATTAATTTCGGATGATCTAAAATAATTTTGAGAGAGTCAAGTTAAAATAATCCATGCTCAAGTGTGAATGACCAGGGCTCACTCAAATCTTCCAGTGACATCTCACTGTTGTTGAATTAGTAATAAAATTTTTAACCCTAGCTGTCAAGGCCCTATGTCATATATTCCTGCTGATTTTGTTATGTTACTTTCTCCCTTTTTCAAGATGCGTTGGCCACTTTGGTCTTCTCTGGGTGCCCTGCAATGCTAATTCCTTTCTGCCCCTGGGGTGCCCCTTGCTGCTCCCTCTGGCTTGAGAGCTTTCCCCTGACCTGCTAGATCTTCCTACACCTAGCCCTTTTTCTTCATTCAGATTTTACTTCAAATGTCACTTCCTCAGAGAGCACTTCCTTGATTGCTGTATTTAGAGCAGACCCAGTAAGAACTCTGTAGACCCTCTCTCTTATTCATTTCTTTTATAGCAGTTATCACTACTTGGGATTATGTCACTGATTTATCACTTGGTTCCTTGTTTATATCTGTCTGCCTCATTAACATGTAAGCAGAATGAGAGCAGAGACCTGGTTTGTCTTGCTTGCTGCTATAGCTCCCTTGGCTAGAATTGTCCCTGGTGTAGAGAAAATACTCAAATATTTATCTAATGAATAAGTGATCATTCCCAAGTGTTTCCCGACATCCTAAAAAGAGAATTTTATCAATCCCTGCAAATGTAATTCAAACATGTTGTCTTAATTGTGGATACTATTGGGCGGAATCCTCAGATTTCATTATATTGACCACTGTCTATTTTACTCGGAGGCTGGTCTTTATGGAGGTTAGTGAACATTGCCGTGTGGAGTAAATATACATAAGTTACAGTAATATTTAGGTTTCAGGATTATACTGTTAAAAAGATTCCCAAGAAGTAATTTTATTAACTAGCTGGAGACAAGGTTATGCTGTAAATGGACTTCAGGAAATATCAGCTAATTGATTTTATATCCAAATATCTCAAGAATCTGCAGTTCTTTTATCTCTACTGCAATGCTCACACGAATCTGTATAATATGATATGGATTGAGAAAGAGGAACTAACAAAGGACCATTCAATTTTTTATGTCCTCCTTCCAATGCATTCTCATACTACAGCTGGAGTGGTCTTTCCAAAAGGCAAGCCCAATTATGTCATATCCCTCTAACTTTTAAAATTCTTAAATGGCTTTTCATTATTCTTAAGACCAAGATCAAAAGCCTTAATAGGACTTGCACAGCCCTTCATGATGTCACTTGTGGCAGAATAAAAATGCCCACAAATTCTTCCGTTTACCTCCCACAAAGAGATGGAGGTTGTGTCCCACTTCTTGAATTCAGGCAAACTCTGTGACTGCTATGATCTTCAAAACAAAGTGGAAATGATGCTCTCCCAGTGTCTATGCCCAGGCCCATGAACCTGGCAGCCTCTTCCTGTCTCTTGGATTACTCCCTCTGAGAACCCTGAGACACCACGTTACAAGTCCTGAGACTACTCTGATGGAGGCCATGTGTAGATATTCTGACAAACAATATAAGCTGAGGGAAGGAGCTAGGAGACCCTGGGGAAACTGTTGGTGGAGGCTGAGGGGACAGGAAAAAGGCTATGCTTGGAGCCTGGAAGGAAAGTCAAGTCATCCAATGTAGTGGTGGGAAATTTGGCAACATTATGACCTGTAGTAACATGGAAAAACAGAAAATATACCTAATATAAATTATGTATTTAGATATATATAAACTCATATACCTAATGAGTTTACAAATTTTTAATAAGCTTTCCAGGAAGAACATGTAGAGTGCCAGTTTTTTTAAACAGTTGCATATAATAAAGTACAGATAAAGGTGTGTTAAAAAAAGGGACTGTTCAGTTTTAAAGCAAAATCTAGAGGAGATATAGAGCTAAGACTTGTTGGTTTTTTAAAAAAGGTAACAGGGTTTCACAATCCTAGCCTTTCCAAAGGCCAAAGCCTCCCAAAGTAAGAAATTGAGGCTGAGGATCATCTCAGGGGTGTAGCTGTAAGACCCTTTTTTATGACTTTAGAAAGATTTAAGTGTGTGCCTCAAAAACGTATAAAGAGATGAAAGGGCTTCTAAAAACCCTAAGAGGGTGGTCCCATAGCACTCTGACTCTGAGCCCAGGCCAGAGAAGGGCCTGTCTGTAGGAAAACTGTGGATGTGTTTTGTCTAACAGAGTGAAGTCTAATAGGATTCATAGGAAGCCCATGAAAATTTCAAGAGAAGTGTATTAGTGGATACATTATCGGCGTGGACAAAAATAGGCAGAGGTAGTTCAGAGGGAGAATCTTTAAAGCCTCCAAGCTTCTGTGGGCAGGGAATAGACTGACAAAATTAATCAGCTGCAAATGACATCTTATGTGCTATAGGCTGAGTCTTGTTCCCCAGATTCATATGTTGAAGCCCTAACTAATCCCCAGTGTGATGGTATTTGGAGATGGGGCCTTTGGGAGGCCATCTTCAGGACAGGAAGAAAGTTCTTACCAGAACCTGACCAGGGGCGCCTGGGTGGCTCAGTTGGTTAAGCGACTGCCTTCGGCTCAGGTCATGATCCTGGAGTCCCGGGATCGAGTCCCGCATCAGGCTCCCCGCTCAGCGGGGAGTCTGCTTCTCCCTCTGACCCTCTTCCCTCTCGTGCTCTCTATCTCTCATTCTCTCTCTCAAATAAATAAATAAAATCTTTAAAAAAAAAAAAAAAAGAACCTGACCATGCTGGCACCCTGATCTCAGACTTTCCAGCCTCTAGAACTGTGAGTAATAAATACCTGTTGTTTGAGCCACCCAGTCTATGGTATTTTGTTATGGCACCCTGAGCTGACTAAGACATTAAGGAAACAGGACAGATGACTCAGAAGGTGCAACCAAGAGTTTAGGAGGAGGAGATAAGAGCTGCCAAAGAGTCATCCCTGGGCAACAGGACCAGGGCCCCCAGTCAAGGAACTGGCAACATGTGGGCTTTAGAATTGCTATGGACCAGTGATTGCTCTGTGCCCCTCCTTCCTCCACTCCTGACTGAGAGTGCTCATTGCGTTGGCCTCATCTCTGTATCATCAGTATATGCTGGTGTGTGTGGAGCAGATAGCTTTTCATTTTAGTTCACAAGTCTTCCTTTGAGAAAAAGTATACTAGAGAACTGAATCAAAGGATCCTCAGCAACACCTGAAACTTATTTCAGTGGTGAGAACCTGGACCTCAAACTTGAACTTCATGCCATAAGGAGATGAGATTTCTGGAGGGCTTTAGGAGTATATTTTGCCTTACAGAAGAGTCTAAATAATTATTATCCAGAGGATGAACTGTGGCTGACTAAAGATGTCCACAAATTATTTGAACCAGTTCCTACCGAGAGGTGACATCTCTGTCATTTTCTTTGATCTGGGGGCTGGGGGGTTGTCTCTTTGACTGCTCCAACCAATAGAAGATGGTGAAAGGGATGCTCTGCTAGTATTTGGGCCCAGGCCTTAAGACTTCCTATCTCTTGGACTCTATCCCCGGGGGCGGTGAATTGTGACATAAGAAGTCTTAAAGCTGCAATGCTGGAGGTGCCCCCTACAGGTGTTTTGTTCAACGGTCTCAGCTGAGCCCACACGTCCAGCCACGGAAGCCAGGGTGCCAGGCGTGTGAATAATGCTATCCTGGACCCCCTAGACCAGACCAGCCTCCAGCTGAATGTGGAACCCTATCTACATTCTTGACCCCTAAGATCTTGGGTATAATAAAGTGGTTGTTTTGAAGCTGCTATGCTATGTATTGAGATAATATGTTATGTAGCAATTGAAACAATTGTGTGCCTCAGTCCTCTGGCCTCACTTTGTATTGCATGTTCCCCAGCCACCCCACCTTTTCAGTTCTCTGAATAGTAACATGTGTCCTCCCTCACCCTTCTTGATCTCTCAGCTCTTAGCTTATGAGGATTTTCTCAGAGTTCTCCCTGACCCTCTAGATTAGTTCCATTGTTACAGAAGACTCTCCCACAAGACCTGTCTTTCTTTCTTTCAGAGCAATTATCTCTGAGAGTATTTCATCAATGCTAGTCTCCACCTCTAGACCATAAACTCTTAAGAACAGAAAGCAAGACTCTTTGATCATCACTGATTTCCCGGAGTCCCAGCAGTGTGACTGGACGTAATGCTGAGTAAACATTTGATAAGTAGATGAATGAAACATTTGATGCCGCTGATAAGGACTCCCTCCTTACCGTAGCCATTAATAACTGTGCCACTTTTCTTTCCTCTCACGTACTGTGGATAAATTTGATTCAAAGCCATTGTAACTGCGGAAGGACAGTGTGACTTAATATTAGGTCACTGCTGCCTCGCGAAGTCTGTCTGTGAAGGCAGCTCAGCATCACTGAAGCGGCCGCAGTTCCTTTTGGAAGCCCCGGGCAAGGAGAAGGGGAAGCGGAAGGTTGTTTCCCGGCACGCGCAGCACAGGAGTACGGAGAGAAAAAAAACCAATCAGTGCCTGCTCACTTTTCTGTTTTTGGTGGAAATCAACAAGCCTTCCTCGGAATCTAAAGAAAGTTGTGGGTGCTCCAATTGTCTACATTATTCCCAAGTTTAAGTTCAGAAATAATCCTTACTAGACTGTGCGCTCTTTTCTACCCTACCCCTGAAACCAAAACCGTGGGCGGAGGAGGGTCTGTGTGCGTGAGCGCGCATGTCTAGGTAAGAGTCCCTACCCCTCCATAACCACTGCTCCCAGAATTGTTTTCTTAATACTGAATTTGCTTTCTCCTGTTTTAAAAAATGCAATTCCCCTCTTGTTTAGTCCTGTGGATGTGGAAAGTAGAAGATCCATTGGAAATAATACTTCTTAGAATTTTTCGGTTCTCTTTAAGTCTTTAGTCCATTTTTTGCTGTAAGTTAAATAAGCCCAAATTGCTATAAATGTCCTTATCATTTCCTTTTCATAATTTAAAAAGTATTTTCCTTTGCCTTGTTAGATTTCTCTTAACGCTGGTCTCCAAATGGGTCTGTACAATCATTAAATGGGTTTAGTAGGGCTCCAGTCAGGAAAACGAGGATCTCCATTTGCCCGAAATATTTTTGCTCTTTTTTAAAAGAAAACACTCCCACATGGCAGGGCTACAATGTAGACAGACATGTTCCACATCCTCTTAGTGAGTTCACACACTCTGGGACTCTGCCCATTTCCATTTCCCTGATTCGTCCTCCCTCCCTAAGTGCATAATACTGCACTTGTCCCTTTTGAACATGTAACAGATTAAAGAGCTGGTCAGGAGGCAGATGGAGGCACACCTTTGATCTCTCATCCTTGTGGGTTAAGGGAGGGCAGACACCTGGCGGCTCCGGAGCTGGAAACAAAACACAGGCCCGGACTGGAATTACCTTAAAGGGAGCCGCAGCGCCAGCCAAAGAGGCAGCTGGATGCGTTGAATGGGCCCCGAGGGAGGAGAGCCCACGGTTGGGCAGAGGGCAAAACAGAGTCCCAACAATGTGACTCCGGCTAGCAAGGGGTTGGTTAGAGTAACCGTTTCTTAGGCGGAGGACTGGAAAGATCAGGCAGCTGTGCTGAGAAAAAATGTACTGAGAAAAACAGTAATTCTTTTGCAAATAATATTGCAAAACGTTCAATTGGATTACTCCCTCTGAGAACCCTGAGACACCACTTTTGGTGGATAAATGCTGAAAGGCAGTTTGGATGGCAATTCAGGAAGCTTTTAAAGAAAGGATTTGTAAAAAAAATTTTTTTCTTCTTAGTAGAACTGTTTTTATTAAGGGTTTCACCTTTGCCCCAGGATGCTGTCAACTTTCTTGGTCAAAACGACACCCGGACCGTATCCTAGGAGTTTTGCTGAAACTGCACTGCCCCCTGGCGTTTGCGCGCCATTGTTGCGCCATCGCGTAGACAGCCCAGAGAATGCCGGTCAAGCCGTGGCCGGATGCGGCTTCCAGTCTTATCCGGGATCGGAGAATACAGTTTTAACCCTCAAGTATAGACATGGTTTGACAGGACATGGAATGAACATTTGAAATTAAGACTCTTTCTTCTCCAACCTCAGTAGAATCTCCGGAGATTTTCAGTAGCTCTTAAAAGAAATTGATCACATACGAATCTGCCAATTTTTAGTATACAAATGGTCCTGTGAGCGGCTGCTGTACACCTACCCAGAGCCAACGCGAGTATTTCCTGGGCTATAAAACCTTTCCTGACTTCTCCTTGGCATATCGTACACACCTGAATTGTCATGCCTCTCTGCCTTCGTGCTTATCTCTCTGATGGAACCTTGAAAGTGAGAATTATACCTGACTTATCTTTGTATCCACTGTGACTAACGGGGTGGGGTGCCTGGCAGACAGCATGTGTCCAGTAAAAATGTGTTGCTTGCCTCTAACAATGCTGTTCACAAAGGGATCAAATACACCTCTAAATCAATAGCATCTGAAAGTCAGTGTAGTAACAGAACCAAGGCAGGAGAACATGGTCCCTAGATGGGCTTGGAGAGTCCTAAGCCCCTGAAACTGGGCAGGCACCATGTCCAACAACAGGGGAGAGTCGTAAGAATAACCTAAAACTAGGATTATCTAGTTCTAGGAATCTAGAAACGTATTCAAACTTTAGCTTCCGTTTCTTCCCCAAGTGAACCTCTACTCTAGAGAAATCATGAGTATATCCATCATCACCACTGTACTTAAAATTTCTTTGGAGCAGGCATTTTTAGGAGTAAGTGTAAAGCTTCTGTGTAATGTGATTGAAGATACTGTGGCGTATTGGCGGAGGCCCCCGATCCTGAGCCAAGTGACAATAAGCAGGAAACACTGGGGTCCGGGGCAGGTTATGGGTATTAAGGGAGGGGCAGACTGCAAAGGAACTGACGCTGTGAGTCAGGTGTCAGGCTCCCCTATGTATAATGTGCACAGTGTTATTCTGCTTTAGATACTATCTCATGGCAGGAGAAATGGCCAGATCTGAAGAATCTGTTGCACTAGGATGGGTCAGGAGGTTGATATTATTAGCAATTTTTAGGTTATGATATTGTCACATTAATACTATAAATAAAAGCTCCCTCAAGCCATTTGTTATACTTTTGTTCAGTTAAAATAAAACTTTTCAAGGAAGAAGCCTAGCCCAGTAGAGCTTGGTTGTTAAGAGCTTGAATTTTGGAGTCAAATTGAATAGGTACAAATATCGACTGTGCCACCGACCAGATGTTTGACCTTGGAAAACTTACTAAACTTTGCTGTGTCTTTGTTTCCTCAATGGTCAAAATGAGGATGCCATTAATAGTACGTACTGTCTGGTCCCTGGTAAAGTGTGTTTGTTGATGAGGGGAACCATATGAGTTTCCCACTATGGTAGAGTGGGGGAGATTAAGCCTGGCTTTTGGTCAAGTCTATTCTGAGACATTATTAAAAATCCCCATATACAAAGGAATATTCTAGGTAATGGGACTTCTCCATTTCTGGTCTTGTCTCTGAGACTGGCCTCAGTGCAAATCTGGAATTAAGCATATCTCTGACACTTTGGACCCCTGAGAGTATGTTGGGACCTGAAAGTGTCCATCCTTGCCCTATTCCAGTGGAGAGCTCTATCCTCAGGGCTAGCCCAGAGCCCGAATGGCCACCAGCAATGGGGGATCAAGGGCAGTCTTCTTTGACCTTGGTTCCTTTTGAAGGTGTCTGGAATACTACAAAGTGGCGTAAAACTATTTTGAGCTGATAGCATTTGAGAATAGGTTTTTCCCCCCTAAACTTCCTTATCTGTCTAAAAGCAGAGACTCCTAAAAGACCTCACTGGTCATAAATCTATTTCCCAGGAGTTTCTGCAACCAGGGAAGATTGACTCTTGTCACTAGGGAGGAGAAGTGTCACCATATTTAAGCAGACATTATCACAAAACTATCACATGCCTCATCTGTCTTCCAAGAGCCCATTTATCTTTCTTAAGTCATTCGTGGGGATGCGTGGGTGGCTCAGTCAGTTAAGCGTCCAACTCTTGATTTGACTCAGGTCATGATCTCAGGGTTGTGAGCTAGAGCCCTGCGTCAGCTCCGTGCTGATCCTGGAGCCTGCTTAATATTCTCTCTCTCCCTCTCCCTCTGCCCCTTCCCACCCTCTGTGCACATTTGGGTGTGTGGTCTCTCTCTCTCTCTCTCTCTCAAAAAAAAAAATCATTTGTAAGAGCCTTCCCTCCCCTTCCCCTATTAAGATGGTACATCTAACTGCCTCCTTGAGTCATATTTTTCTGTAAACTTGTACATGTATGTGAATAAAAATCTGTCTTTTCTCTTGCTAATCTGTCTTTTGAGTAAATTTAATTTGCAGGCCTCAATAGAGAAACACAAGAGGCTAGGGAAAAAGTTCTTCCTCCCCAACACATTCCAATATGGCTTTGGCCAAATATTGGACTCCACTATGCTAAATCTCTATTCAGGTCTTCAGAACTAGCTTGATGCCTTGCAACAGGATATATTCAGTTTTAAAGAACTGAGGTAAATTTAAGTCTGCCATAAATCAGAAATAGAATGCCCCATGTAATATTTGATGTCTTCCTATTTGTACAGCTTCTTTGAACAATAGCTCAAATACAGGTGCCAGATAAGTATTTGCTAAATAAAAATATTCACTGTCTTGCACAACCCCAATCTTTAAGACAAAACAAAATTATAGATATATATATATATTTTATTTCACACTGCATCTTTGTAATCTTATATATGTGATAATGTAAGAAATAAATTCTATTAAGAAAGCTAAAACTCTTTATTGTTGGAATAAGATCATCGGAGTGAGATCATTTTAACCAACTTCTGCCCTTTGAAGTGTAAGCAGGAATGGCATTTTTAAATGTGTGCGAGGCGTATTTAGACTTACACGAAGTGGAATGGGTGGATGACTTGGAAAGATAAATGGCGGTAATACCCACTAACAATGGTACAAAATCAGGCATCCTGTGGGAGCCCAGAAATATATATTCCTTTTCAAGAGGAGATGAGACTTAGAAAATTGGGCACTCTAATGTGATTTTCAAAGGGCCTACAGTCATCAATGAGCTAAATGACGCCGGCAGAGCACACTCAGGCCTGGGAATTCCACTGCATTCCAAGCAAACCTGGCAACTGATACCTTCCTAGACAGCGTTGCTGCCATTTATTTCCCAAATTCTTTTTTTTTTAAAGATTTTATTTATTTATTTGACAGAGAGATAGAGAGCACAAGTAGGCAGAGTGGCAGGCAGAGGGAGAGGGAGAAGCAGGCTCTCCGCTGAGCAGGGAGCCGGACGTGGGGCTCGATCCCAGGACCTGAGCCAAACGCAGCCACTTAACCGACTGAGCCACCCAGGCGCCCCCCATATTCTTTTTTTGCTGGTTGTCAGCTAAGTCTTTACGTGAGTGCAATCTCCACCCTGCAGAAACAAATTGATCTCATAGGTCTTCCTTTTCATTTGGCAAATGATTTTCTTTTCTTTTTTTAAGATTTTATTTATTTATTTGACAGAGAGAGACACAGGGAGAGAGGGAACACAAGCAGGGGGAGTGGGAGAGGGAGAAGCAGGCTTCCTGCTGAGCAGGGAGCCCCATGTGGGGCTCAATCCCAGGACCCTGGGACCATGACCTGAGCCGAAGGCGGATGCTTAACAACTGAGCCACCCGGGTGCCCCTGGCAAATGATTTTCAAAAATGTTGATTGTCATTCTTTAAGCCTAAAGCAAAAATGCAAGGGCCTATTTTCTACAAATGCAATCAAGCCTAACATCGGGTTAGGTTTCTGAGAAATTTCTAAATAATTTCTATTTCAATGTCTCTAAATGTAAATAACCGTTCTGATTATCCATGCTTGTATTAACCATATCCTGAAATTAATATTTGACCCCTATCAGGTAAGTGAAATGGTCGCTATTTGGTTGATAAGTCATCTAATGTTAACTTTTCCATTACTAAGCACATTGAAATCAAATTCCATCAAAGGGCAGTGAATTTTCCCTGTTCACGTATTTCACGGTTTCCCTAGGATCCTCACACGCTATTTCTCTCTTTATAGCACTTGTAACCATCAGAAACGATTATATGCATAAGTGTTAAAAAAGAAAAAAAAGTCTCAGTTCTCTGCTCCTTGAAGTTGGGGCAGAGCTTGGGTCAGGGTTCCTGCTATGTCCTTAGGGGCAGTGCTCATGCTTGGCATACAGTAGATACTCAATAAACAGCTTGCTAAATAAGGAAAAGGATTCTTAATTCTTTTCATTCTTGGGGCGCCTGGGTGGCTCAGTTGTTAAGCGACTGTCTTTGGCTTAGGTCATGATCCCAGGGTCCTGGGATTGAGCCCCCTGTGTCGTGCTCCCTGCTCCGAGGGAAACCTGCTTCTCCCTCTCCCACTCCCCCTGCTTGTGTTCCCTCTCTCGTTGTCTCTCTCTTTGTCAAAATAAATAAATAAAATCTTAAAAAAAAATTCTCTTCACTCTTAAATTGGCAGTTCATGATTTCCTGCTTCATGGCTGTACTTGAGCAGAAATGATAACCATGTTTTGGAAGTTGATTATTTAAGTCTGAGATAGAGCCAGTTATTTTTATAAAGGTAGAAAACAGATTTTGAACTTGACCTTCCCAAGGAGCTAACTTTCTAAACAATTATTTTCTCCCACTCATACTCATGCATGACTGATGGGAGTATTATCTGTAGGAAATTTTAAGCAAATACAGTCGATGAAGTAGTTCTACTTTCCATTTTAGTTTTATTGATTTACTTATATCTATATATATTTTTTTACAGATTTTATTTCTGTGTTATCTCTACACCCATTGTGGGGTTTGAACTCACAACCCCGAGATCAAGAGTTGCGTGCTCCACCAGCTGAGCCAGCCAGGCGCCCTGCCACTTCTATTTTTTTTTTTTTTTTTTTTAGTTTTAAAAGATTTTATTTATTTGAGAGGAAGAGAGAGATTGAAGGAGCATACAAGAGTGCAAGAGCAGGGGCGCCTGGGTGGCTCAGTCGTTAAGCGTCTGCTTTGGCTCAGGTCACGGTCCTGTCCCGGGGTCCTGGGATCGAGCCCCACAGCGGGTTCCCTGCTCGGCAGGAAGCCTGCTTCTCCCTCTCCCACTCCCCCCGCTTGTGTTCCCTCTCTCGCTGTGTGTCTCTCTGTCAGATAAATAAATCATTAAAAAAAATCAGTTATGAAGATTCCAGATTTTTTCAGAAGATTTTCTTTTTTAATGGGAAACATGGTCACTACTCTTTAGTTACTCAATTGCTGATTGGAGAAACACACACACACTAGAAAGAATTTGACATTTCTTCTTCATTTCTCTTCCTTTTTTTTTTTTAAGATTTTATTTATTTATTTGAGAGAGAGAGAGAATGAGAGATAGAAAGCACGAGAGGGAAGAGGGTCAGAGGGAGAAGCAGACTCCCTGCCGAGCAGGGAGCCCGGTGTGGGACTCGATCCCGGGACTCCAGGATCATGACCTGAGCCAAAGGCAGTCGCTTAACCAACTGAGCCACCCAGGCGCCCTTCATTTCTCTTCCTTAAAGGTCAATGAGAACTAGGGAGTGTTTAAGACTTTTAGAGACCACTTGCTACTAAGTTCTAGTTCTTACTCTGTCTTCTTTTAACGTCATTGGGTTCTCTCTCATTCTTGGCTTAATTTCAGCTGCTTATGGACAGTGTGGCAAGCATATCGCCTACGTCAGGGCAGGTTAAATGCAGAGAAGCTGGGAAGACCTTCCTCCAAGCCCACTCCTTTTCCCGTAGTTCCTGTCCTCACATCCGTTCTCCTCTCCCTACCCCCAAGTGCCACGCCCAGCCAGCCCTTCTGTCCTCTCATCTGGACCCTTTCTGTTGTATTCCAACTGGTCTTTCTGTCTTCAGTCTTTTCCCTCTTTTATTCATTCTCCATAAATGTGACTTCCTTACCTAAAAACAGTCAACAAGGCTCTCTTGTCCAAAGGATCAAGTTCAAGGCCCCCTCTCAGTGTAGATCCAACCTCTTCTTCCCTCACTTTCTCCATGTTCCCCAGTCTTTGGCTTTACTCTTTCCTTCACACACCACAGACTTCTGTGCTTCCACTCCTCTGCATGTGCTGCCTTCTTGCCTGGAAATCATTTTCCATGTGAACAATTTCTTGCCATTTTCTGGAAACAACTCACTGCCTTTCACAGTGGAGCCTTCCCAATCCTCTTTAGGCACAAATCTATTCCTCTCTGGTCTTCCTTTAGCACTCTGTATGTCTGTCTGATGGCCCTTAGTCCACGTCCACGGTATTTTAATTATATGCATTTCGGCCACACTCAGTGACCTCTGCATTCCATTAGAGCACAATTCCCATTGGTCATCTTATACTCTTGCTCTTTAGAATTGCTAATGGATAAAACATCCCTGTTGATAGGATACTCATAAATAGCCGTTCTAGTAAAATACTACTGTGGTTAGTACTTGAATTATGATGAAGAGGAGGATGACTGTTAGAATGAAAGCTGCTGCCATCACCATTCCCACGGCTGCCATCTTCTCTTTCACCATCACCACCTCTACCATGTCCACCTCCATCCACTAGCACTGCTTCTTCTCTCACTCCTACCATCATCAACCACTACCACTGTCCCTGTCTCCACCACTATTTCTTCACTATCACCCCCAAGACCTCCACCTCTCCCACCTCCACTAACTTCCATCACTTTCATTTCTACCAGCTCCACCACTATCACCACTGCCCCCAGTGGATTTATTGAGCAACTGCCAAATACCATGCACTGGGTTGACTTTTATATATGTGATCTCATTTCACCTCCACAATCTGAACAAAGATGGGTGCTGTGTTCTGAATGTTTGTGGCCCCCTAAAATTTACATGTTGGAATCCTAATATGCAGTATGATAGTCTTAGGAGATGAGGCCCTTAGGAGGTGATTAGGTAGTGAGGGTGAAGCCCTCATGAATGGGATTAGTGCCTTCTGAAAGTGGCCAGAAGGAGCTCCCTTGGCCCCCCTGCCAGGTGAGGTTATGTGGGAGGCTGTTTATGAACCAGGAAGCGGGGCCCCACCAGATAGAGAACCTGACCATACAGGCACTCTGATCTTGGACCTCCAGCCTCTAGAACTCTAAGAAACAAATTTCTCTTGCTCACAGCCTACTCAGTCTGTGGTATTTTGTTATAGCAGCCTGAAGAGTGAGACAATGAGAATACTGAAGCCCAGAGAGATTAGGAACATTCTGTGATGACACAGTTCCAGGCAGAAGAGTTTGGGGTTCTCTGACTTGAGTCTGAGTCTTTCATCTCTAGGCAAAATGTCTCTTACCTTCCAAATTCCTTGGGGACCAAAGGCTGTGCATTTGACTTCCTTTTGCACTTCTTTTTTAACTTCCTTTCTTTTTTCTTCTTTACTTTTTAACTACTTTCAGTGCTTTTCACATGGTGAAAATATAATAAATGTTGAAATTCAGTACTGGTTGCAAAAGTTGGTAGCCTACGTAACATCTAGCTTGCTTACTGAGTGTGTGTGGTTTTAATGGAAAAGACCTATCATACCATGAATAATTGGTGTGGATATTTCTCATAAAGTCTCCATTTCAAAACCAGGAACTTGATTTTAGTCCATGTTGCTCCTCATAGTGAATTCAAGACATGGAATTTTTGGTTTAAGCTAGCAAGGCAAGGGAAAGGGTAATCTCAGTTCCCACTGGAGACGCCTATGTCTATGTCTGAAAATGTGGTTACAAAAGAAGACTATGAGGGGAAGATAGGAAGGAAGGAAGGAGCTGACAGGAAAAAATGAGTCCTATACATGTCACCTAATGCTCAAGAAATTGCAAAAGGAGTCTTACGTGCTTTTGTTTTCATTTCCATATCTTGAGAACAACTCCTGCATATCGCCAAGCTGCAGGCCATGGACAGACACAGTTTTACATTTGGAAGGCCAGTTTGCAGGGGCTGGGTCAGAATACCAGCATTTCAGTGGGAACTCGGGTGAATAAATTGTATCTTCCCTGCTTCTAATAAGATACTGCAGTTACCTGCCCATTCCCAGCTCCTCTGGACTCACACCGTTTACCAGCTAACAGCAATTTCCATGATGCCTATGCAGAGGCGTGCTGGTAAAGTTGAACAGTAGGCTCTTTGAATGAAGGGAAAGGGGCTTCTAATTTATCTTACTTGACGATTTCCAAGGTGTAAACTCTACCACATGGCTATTTGGAAGCTACCAACTTGACATCAACTTGCTTGAAAATTTCACAGTTCGCTGTCCTGAACCAGTATGAGCTCCAATATGTACCAGTATGCACCATGGTGGGACCCCTTTCCACCATGAGCCACTCCCTCCTTCCATATCTCTGTCTCAAGGAAACTGACTTTTCCTTGTTAATCCCATTGCCTTCAAGCCCTTGCCAACTTGAAGCCACTTCTCCTTACCCTTTCATGAGAAGAGATGCTAAGGTCAGCATACACAGAAAAATACATTAATTAATTAGAAAAGGTAGCACCTTTTTATGGTTTAAACTTCAAGATTCAGCAGGTAGCCAGAGAAGTCTCTTTCCTCTCTGTGTTCCCGGTTGTCAGGTTTCTCTCCCTGGATGTGATCAATGTTCTCAGTTTTTTTTTGTGTATCATCATACTTCCCACTGTCATTTATCGATAATTTTTCTGTTACTACCACCCTATAGACTCTTTTGAGGGTAAATAACTTATACCATCTTCTCTGTCTGTATCTACTAACTTCCAGGATATTTCTCATCTTCTGCAGTGACGTTAGCCCCTGTTCAATTGACCTTTCCATCCCATCCTCTGAGCTGTCAACACTCATGTATATGGCCTCATAAAACTTCCCCAACTTTAGTGATCTTTATCTCCGCTCTGGCTCTTCAACCATCAGCCCAGCTGTACCTCAGATATCAGCGTTTCTCAAAACAACTTCACCCCTAAGTGATTGAGGAGTAAAAGTACTCCTTTGGCCACAATCTTTTTTTTTTTTAATTTTATTTATTTTTGAGAGAGAGAGAATGACAGAGAGAGAGAGAGAATGAGAGGGGTGAGGGTCAGAGGGAGAAGTAGACTCCCCGCTGAGCAGGGAGCCCGATGTGGGACTTGACCCTGGGACTCCAGGATCATGACCTGAGCCAAAGGCAGTCGCTTAACCAACTGAGCCACCCAGGCGCCCATATTTCTGTGTCTTATCTTCCTAATAAACTGAACTTGAGGACTCTTGCTTTTATCCT
The DNA here is from genome assembly GCF_009762305.2 of Zalophus californianus. NCBI lineage: Eukaryota > Metazoa > Chordata > Mammalia > Carnivora > Otariidae > Zalophus > Zalophus californianus. The sequence goes on along the minus strand of NC_045608.1, from coordinate 40,482,591 downwards.
TGTAATCCCTACAACATTAAATAATTGCTTTATACATTTGGATAGAATATATTTTAATTTTTTCCTTATAAGAACTACCAAGGATCTAGAATCAAAACAGGGCAGGATCAATATTACAATGTTCTGACAGGTTATTATACTACTCAACTTTATTCCCAAATTTATAGAAAACAGAATAGGATTTTTCCCTCCTCCAGTTGTCTTTGAAATTGTTCTTTTTCTACCTAAATATACAACAAGAGTCCAGTAAAGGAAAATGTAAGCACTTATTTCTGCCATACATTACAGTGTGTAGGATATTTGCATGACACATGCATGTGTGGGATGTGTCCTGTGTTTCCGTATGTTGGGGGGCAATCCCTAGCTTACAGAGGATGGTCAGTGAACAAGAAAGCTATCACCATCACTGGTGGTCTGTGCTTAAATTGTGACTATTTTGTTCTTGATCAACAAGACCCCCATGTCTTTGCAGCAAATGTCATTTTCCTCTCCAGTGGATTTTTACCTTTTCACAGAAGCTCTGTTAACCCCCATTCTCCTATATTTATTCCTTAATTCTGTACCAGTTGGCCTTCCCAACTTAAAAAAGAGTGAGATCTCTGTAATCATAAAAGTGCCTGTGTGACAACCTTATCATTCTTTTTGTTATGAGAATTAGTATCAACTTTTACTTCCAGAAAAACACAGCTCTGGACTGAGACACTTGACACATGGAGTCTCACCGGGAAGGACTGACTATAAACCACCAGGAAAGAGCATGTGATGACCATCTACAGTTTTTAATCATTCGCCACAGCTCAGTCACCCCTGTGCTCAATCCCTTACTGATCACCTAAGACACATGTGCAGTGGGCATTATAGAGAATATGGGAGACTTGATGCAGCCTATGAGCTCAACACTGCTTTGGCTAAGAAAGCCAACTTCAGGACATGAGGCATCATTACAGTTTTCTGACATCTATTAGGGATCTAACAGGGAGCTGTTTCCCAAGAGAGTAGTATATAGTGAACTATTCTCCAAGAGAAGGGCACAGCATTTCCTCACGAAACATCTTGGTTGAGGTTGTGTAATACTTGTAGATTTCCTATCTCTAGTTGACAGTGCAATATTCATGTTCTCTGGTAGAGGTATGCCATTACATGACAGGGCAGATGAGCTGGAGATCCCCATTTGTTATCTCTCTATGATTGTGACAGCAGAACTGGGAGCAAAATAAAATCAAAACATCACTTCAAATTGCTTAGGGTTAAATGAAGGAAACCACAAGATGACCAGCTGTAACCTTGCCTTCAAGGCATAGCTATCTATGATTCAGAAAGGATGGCAGTGATGTCACAGGCTTGAGGGCAGAAGAAAGCTGTACAGGTTGGTACAGTGATCACAGAGTCTGATTTTTATGAGAAAAGTCCTGATTTTAAATATTCTATTCAGTTGTCAAGTGTGTTCTGTTCTTTTGTCCTCAAAGCTTAGTCATTGAAAATCCAGGAGAAAAAAAATATTGTTTACCCATGGTCATTTTCTCCACAAAGAAATGCTACCATTCACACACTCGGGCCTGGGAAGAATGGAGAAGGTCTTGTTGAACCTATGCTACCAGTTCTGGTTTCAGAGCAAACTAAGATGATCTAGTCCCAATGGGATGAGACAAGACTGGAATCATAGGGGATCTGGTGAGACCTAAGAACCTAAGAAAGTGTGGCATTAGCTGTCTTGGTGAAAGAAGAGAGGACGATTTCAACTCTGCTTACGAGTGCAAACATTCTTAACATAAAATGGAGGCTCATCAGGGTTCAATGTAACCACCATTTCCAGCAGCAGCATGGGAGCTAGAAGTTGACATTTTGCTAGAGAAGTTTCAAAGGGTTTAAGTGGACTTGAAAACAACACTCTCTTCTCATATTCTTCAGTTGGTTTCTTAGGATCAGAGATGATGTCTTAGAGGGATTAATCAAAGGGCATTTCTCAAATTGATTTGTGACCAGGAGCTTCTATAGGAAAGAATTTCTCTTGCCAGGATCTTCAGGGAGAAAACTGTTTCCGGTTCCATAGACTGACACATATTCACTGTATGATGCTGATAAAAAGGGGAGGCATTTTAAAGTTCAAGGTTATTTTTTTATAACCATCTTTTTCAAAGAACTCTGATCTCTAGTTATTTTACATGATAGAAGATAATGACTAAATGAAATGCTTATTTTCCTCCCCTGAGAATGGCATATACAGTATTTACATCAATTGATACTGCTGGATAAATTGCAGATTCCTTTGCTTGAGTTCATATTTATATCCTTACCCCTCAAAAAGCCAATATGTTCTGACTAGGAGACCATGATTTTCTGGAAAAAGCTCTAGATTTAAAGCCCAAGGCTGGCTCACCAATTTTTAGATATGTAGTAAAGGAAATACATGAGCAGAAGTTGGGTCCAATTGTCTCCAGGTTTCTAATTTTTAAAAAGATGTTATTAATTTATGAGTCAGAAGGCCTGGATTTGAATCCTGATTCTTCTCTAACAAGGTATTTGACTACTGTTAAGTTATGTCATCTTTGTTGCCTCATCTGTAATGAGGCAGCTTCTCCAGAGGAACTCAAAGTCCCTTTCAACTGTGGAATTTGGATTCTCATTCTCTGAGGACTGGTGTGATGTTGAAACACAGGACTTCTTACTGGGTTCTTGTAAAAGCTCTCCTAACATGGAACTCCCTAGGTGCATTCTCCACTCAGCATTATTTGATTGAAGAGTAGTGTCCAAAGTCCTGACAAAAAATACATTGAAAGTATATTTCTTACTGAGTGTTGTAACTGATAAAATACAGAGAAGATGCTGATGTTAGCTGAAGTCAAGTGAGAAAAGGCCAAAGATATAGAAAACCTCGAGAGATCAATTTAATTTCTCTCCATAATAAACAACTCAAGCTAAAAATATCAACAATCTATAAACAAGAACTGCTCTGATACAACCCTATAAAAAGAAATAGCTTTATTGAAACCTAGCCTAAGGTTTTATGGAGGAAAGGTTACACCAGAAAACCTCCAAATTTGTTAAGAGAGGAGCATTTTGTTCCCCCTCTCTATTCAAGATGATAAATGATACATTTCACTTCTGGAGGCCCAAGTGAAAGCGAAGGATGAAATAAAAAGTGCTTAAGTGGCTAGTAATAATAATAGTCACAGCTTTGCCCATATGAGGGGTGTATAGCAGTAATGAGGATCAGACAAAGGGTTATCATCACAGAGAGGAAGTGAGGCATGAAGTAAATAATTAAGGAGTATTAAATCATCTCAGAGAACACTTGTGAGACTATAAAAGGCAAACATTGTTAGCCATATTGTTGAGAAATGATGATGAGAAAAAGTGAATGAAATAAACTCAGTATTTGGGAAGGAGTATGGTATTGTGGTTTCTTACTAGGTATATGTTCTTTGGCAAATTATTTGCTCTCCAAGATTCTTAATTTTTTCTCTGTAAAATGGAGCAAGTTATATCTCCATCACTGAAGGGACACAAAGATTAAATAAGGTAACAAATGTAAGGCACATAGGGATGTTTCTGAAACATAAAAGGGGTCAATAATTGGTGCCTATTATTAGTTAAGGTGATGTTTGATCCAGCTGGTCAAACAATGGTATTCTATCATTGACATGAAAGATGTTCTCTAGGACCCGTGACAGCTCGTTAAAATACCATGAGTAAGGCATTTTTATTTAAGCCATTATTTTCTTGAAAGTTGGAATCCTCCACTTTGCGTGAATCCTTTTCTCATTCTCATTCATACAGGAAAAGTAATCCACCCAAGATTCTATGATCTGATAGAGCATCTAATTGTCTATGAGAAGCTGAAGAAGGAAAGACAATGGTGGGGGTGGGGCTGGGAACAATTGGAGGCCTTCTCTGAGAGATAGTAGGCAGAACCTGGGGAAGGGGGTTTTTCTCTTTAGCAGAAAAGTTGCTGAGATTCTGATGGAGCAGGATGAGAAAATCAGAGGCAATTGTGTAGAAAACCATGATTTCTGATACAATCACTCATTTAAACTACACCCATACATACAAGGTCATTATTAGCTGGCAACATTGCAACCAAAATATTAAGAGAAGGCAGCATAATCTGCTAGTTTATCTGATAAAGTCAAGCAGCAATTTAGAAGCCTGAGTTGAACTCATTCATGACCAGCATACCTTCAGCAGGCCCCCACTTTGCCCTTGGTTGTGTATATATGCACACAGTTGACCTTTGAACAACATGGGCATGAACTGTATGGGTCCACCTATATACAGAGTTTTTACACTACAGCATTGTAAATGTGTTTTCTCTTATGATTTTCTTTTTCTTTTAAGTATTTTATTTGAGACAGAGAGAGAGCACAAGGGGAGAGGAGAATCAGAGGGAGAGGGAAAAACAGACTCCCTGCTGAGCAGGGAGCCAGATGCGGGGACTTGATCCTAGGACCCTGAGATCATGACCTGAGCCAAAGGCAGATGCTTAACCGACTGAGCCACCCAGGTGCCTCCTCTTATGATTTTCTTTAAAGATTATTTATTTATTTATTTATTTGACAGAGAGAGACACAGCGAGAGAGGGAACACAAGTGGGGGGAGAGGGAGAGGGAGAAGCAGGCTTCCCGCTGAGCAGGGAGCCTGATGTGGGGCTCAATTCCAAGACCCTGGGACCATAACCTGAGCTGAAGGCAGACGCTTAACGACTGAGTCACCCAGGCACCTCCTCTTACGATTCTCTTAATAACATTTTCTTTTGTTTAGCTTGCTTGATTATAAGAATACAGTATATAATAAATATAACATAAAAATATGTATTAATCTATTGTTTATGTTATTGGTAAGACTTCCAATCAACAGTAAGCTACTAGTAGTTAAATTTTCGGAGAGCCAAAAGTTAGTGGATTTTTGACTATGTGGGTCTCAGTGCCCCTAGCCCCTACCTTGCCCAAGGGTCAACTGTATATGTCTCCTGAGAAAGACTTAAGGTCCTACCCCTGTATTCTGTTTCCTCCCGGCACAAGTGTTTTTGCAGACTGAACAAATGTTTACTAAATTAAAAATGAATCTTTGAAGAAAATTCTTTGTATTATTGTATTATTTGCAAAGCAGGATCAGTGGTCAGGCAGAAATTAATTTATCCCTGCTCATGTTAAATGCTCCAAATGCTCTCAAATCACAGACTATAATTGATATCCTGAAACAACAAACCCTTTCATCAGCTGGATCAACAAAGTTAAAAACCTAGTGGCCAAATAAGTTCTATTCTCCATTTGACCTTTAATAGGTTTCAGAAATGTAATTTTAGGATTTTCTATCAGCCAGGGTCAGGTTGCCCTCATTTTGAAGGTACTCTGAATGTCTGAAAAACAAGCTCTGTCCTTGTGTGTTCCAGAAAACATGTATCATGTGTCCCTTTTAGTGGGCCTATCATTTTCTTCCTCTAAACATCATCACTAAGAAGAGGGGGTAATCAACCATTTCAGTGGGAAGCGGATACATGTTGAGAGTTGCTACCCACCTCAGCAAACCAAAACACAGGTGATGGATTTAAAGGTAACATCTTTCTATGTCTGGAGTTTGGACCCACAGAAATACATCCAGGTCAGTGTGGCATAGTTGTTCAAATGTCTTCCAGATTGTAAGCATTGGAAGACCAGTTCTAAGAGAGCTAAAAATATTTTTTGAGAAAAAAATGAGATTTTGTGATTAAAGCAATTTGGAAAAATCTGAATCAGTTAGAATCAAAGAGGTTCCTTTACTGTAGGGTTTCTTGGAGTCTTCAATATGGTAATAAGCACTGATAACATGTGAGGTATACCCAAATATATCTCAATAGGTGAGCTACTTATTTTTTTGTTTTTAATTTTTTTTTCTACAACACCTCATAAAATTCTGCAACACAGTTTGAGAAATGCAGACAAGCCTCACCCCTGCCTGCTTTTTTGTGAATTTCCTAAGCATTGTTGAGAATTTCTTAACTCCAGGATTCTTGGTGGTATCTCCAGGGCTGGGTCAGGATTTGAATGGGCAATACCAAATAAGGAGAGATTTACTTGGCCTTGATTTTAGCTCTTGGAAAAATATTTGGGGATTCCAGATGGCCTTGGGACCTTTGAGTCTGCAGCACCAAGGTCTGTGAGTGGCCTGGAATGGCCAGCTTGGTGCAGGATCTCTGCTGCTGCGGTAGGAGATGAAGTAAGCGGGTGTCCAGAGGAAGCGCAGGCTGGTAGGAGCACATTAGAGAAGAAGGGCGATTCAAGAAGCAGCGAGAAAAGGAAGTGATTGATCTTTTGGTTTGCCCATTTTTATCCTCCAGTATTTCTTTTTAAGGGAATTTCCTTATAACGTCTATTCTGTTTTAGTTTTCATTTTTTCCCCCTTCAAGTTCCTTAATTTATTAGTTTTTCTACCACCACCAACAGAATTAAGCTCTACATCTCATGCCATTATTCACTGAGACCAAGACTTGTGGTTCAGGTGTAGGCAGAGTGGTATTTATTTATTTATTTATTTATTTAAATTCAGTTAGCCAACATCTAGTACATCCTTGGTTTCAGATGTAGCGTTCAGTAAATTCATCAGTTGTGGAGTGGCTGGCTTTTAATGATGTAAGGAAAAAATATAAGTTGGGAACATGGAGCGATATTGGCACGCCACACAAAACACCACTTGGTATAGATCAAAGGCATGCATGAGGGTCTGGTTTAGTAGGGACCCTCAAAAGCACCCACATAAAGACCATTCCTGATAAAGGAAACTCCCTATAATATTTGGGCTAGATGATTCCCATAGCTACTATGCTAATTTGAAAACAGGAGTCAGATGAACAAAAATTACTCAGAAAGGTTAAATTAACACGAGTTTGGTTTTAAGCAAGTAAACATTTTTTTAAATCTTTTAATTTATTGGCCTGTATTTACATTTATTGTTTGTAACAATTTAACAATAAATGCTGGCCTAAATAATTCCATAATTCCACCATACCATAGTATTTTAAAAAAGCGTTGAGGAATTTCAAGTAAAGAATGATAGGAAGAAAATCCTGATAATGGGACATAATGGTAGCCCCTACTTTTCTATATATTTGCTCAAGTCAAGGTTTTTTTGTTTTTTTTTTTGTTTTTTAGTTCATCTTTATGTATGAGGAATTATCCTTAGGAGAACTCTGAAAAATTTACTGATCATTTTACATGTCATCAAAACAATACCAAAAGAAACAAATTCCTGGCTGTTTATAAGCTGCCTCTGGTAATGTAATTTAGCTTGAGATCAAAGGTTAAGTGTCTCTCCCAAGAGGAGAGAAGTAATCACTTCCATTATGTGTATTTTTTTGGAATGTTTTTATTGTTAATACAAAATGAAATGGACTCCCCACCCCTCCCTACAAACCATTAATAGTTGCGTATGGGCATCCAAAGCACATTATAAGAGTCAATTATAAAGTTCTCATGGTCTCCAGAGTTCAAATACAATTTTATCATTTTAATTAGCAGTTTATTCTTTTACCAGGCATCACTATGCCCTCTCCACCACTCCCAATTTACAGTGGAATAGGGAGACATTAGCTCTCCAAGGTCACTCAGTACCTAACAGCATTTATTCACATTGGCAGTGGTTCAGGCCCAGGAAGGCAACCCTGTTTCTCGAGCTAGGGCCAGATGATCAAGCTGGCTGAGATTTGCATATGGCAGTTGTTTACTAACTATTCAGCACTTTAAAGCTTCAAAACTCTGTCTGTTATTGAGTTCCCCTCTTGGAGTCAGGGGGAGATGGACATTAGTGCTGAATTACTATCATCAACCAACCTTCTTTATTAACTTTTCTCCTCCATTAGGAAATCAAGAAACTGTGTCCCTAGAAATCCAACCAGCTTTTCTAGTGTTCGAGAACTAGTGGAAGGGACTGGCGCGCTGGCAATGCGGAGCTAGGATCTAGGTTAATAACTGTGGACCGGCTCGTGGTAATGACGGGCAGGCGGCACGCACACCTTCATGAAGCCAGGACCCCAGATCATTTTCAGAGCTCTTCTACTCCTTGCTTCAGGCATCTGGGTTTCTCAGTGTAAAAGCCATTATATTTATGTGCACTGCCAATCCCAAGGAGCAAACGTGAGGCAAACTGTAGTTTTTTAACACCTGATTTTTCTCTTTCCTACGTACAGTAATTTGCATGTTGAAGAAATACAAAATATTTCATTATACTGTGCATGGGCAGAAACTTGTCAGCAAACCTCTTTTAGCATGAAGGCAATAGGTGTGTGTTAGAGGAGTGGTAGAGCTGCTTGCTGAATATGATTAGAGAAAGACAAAGGGCAGGTCAGATGTCCAGGGGAACGGACTCTGGGCAACTTGGTACATGATTATACTCAGGGCCACGAAACCTCTGTGATTTCACAGCCTAAGTCAGAGTGTCCCAATACATTTAAGACAGAAATATTTCCTTCACTGAAAATTTATTTGAAAAGTACCAAAGGGAATACATGTTGGGCGAGGAGGCTGCTAGGAGGAGCATTTCCTTTTTGCATGTCGACTGACTAGTGCTAGTGCTACCCTATTGCTCAGGGTTGGTAGCGTCCATGTCAGTTGCTGGTGGCGTACAAATTGTCTGATCTTATCAGAGGGGCAAGCTGCCACACGAAGCAAGGAGAAATAACCAAACTGGCCTCGTGGATCCCCAGGCTCAAGGATTCTTCAGGCAGTCTCCATTCTGTAATGTCAGTGGTGAAAAGGCAGGGCGGGGTGCCCTGTGTGGGGGCCTCGTGACGCAATCACACCCTCCCCACAAACAGGTGAAGACTCTGCTTTCTAAAGAACGTTAAGTCATAATATGCAATTAGGAAAATGATAGTGCCATAACATCAAACAAGATAGCAGGGCAAGCTAGAAGGAGGATTCTAGGCACACCGACAGGATGAATTCCATGCCAGTCCGTGGAGCTGGGGATGCCGAGGGGCTGAAGTGGCTGACGTGCTGTGGTTGGCCACCGGGGCCCGGGAAGGGAAGAAGCTGATGCAGAGAAGCTCTGGGGGGCTGAGTCCAGGGGGCAGTTTGGACTGAGGGTGATAAAGAAGGGGGAAGGTTCCATCTGAAGCTGTGTTGGTATGTGTTGGGCCCGGAGCAAACAGGAATCTGTTTCACCAGGATAAATGGAAATAACGTGGCCAGGAGCTGACAGGTAGACCGAGAAGGAGAAATTGCAATATGATCTCAAGAACCACGGAGGAGTCGCTGGGTGGGCTGTCGTGTGTGAGAGAGGCCGAGAAACACTGAGAGTTCCCACAAGTGACTGTTGAAGATTTTAAATGCGTGGCAAGGTACCAGGGCAATGCTGAGATGTGTGCATTTATCTCATTCTCGATAGAGGAGTATACTGAGATCGTCTTGAATTTTAAACCAAGCAGGAGTGCTTTACGGCACTCAGTTGTGAATACTTCATTGGCATAGACGAGGCTGGAAAAGGTCGTCCCAGAAGTCAAAACTGGGGGCGCACAAGTTGCCACCCTCGTCATGTTTCCTATGGGATGGCAGGACAAAACTTCCCGAGAGAGGCACGGTGGACCGCTTAGAGTGGAGCCTGGCAGGGGAATGGACCTTCTGTGCAGAGGTGCTCTGGAGATGCTGAGTCTCTTCCTGAAACTCTCTTGCCGGATCTGATAACCAGTGGAGGGAGGCAGGCTGTGGGGTCTTATATACACCATCCTAGAACCAACTGGTCTCAACAAGGTAGCTGGCGTCTGAGCAATTCACATAGCTGGAAGAACTTAAGTAAAACTCCATGGGCGGCCAGAGGTCCTAGACCCGGAAGGACATACCTGCTGGATTAGGAACAGGAACTAACCGAAAAGTCAGAGAAGCCTGTCTGCCGGGCCCTTGCCACTGGGGTTGAGGGGAAGGACAGGTAAGAGAAAGGTAGCCTCTCCCTCCTGCAGCTACTCAGGTAGCAGGCAGCTCACCCAGGCAGTAATCAGCAACGGGGTAAGAAGACAGAGGACAGGGATGCAAGTCTTAGAAAAGAGGACTAGATGGGAGTTTGGTGTTAGAAATGGACAGGCAACTAACTTGCAAGGACAAAGGGAAGCAAAGGGTCATTTTGGTGTCCTAAATTCTGCAAAGGCAGAATCAACCCCAGCTCCTGAACGTGCAGTCTGATGATGCGGGCTGTTCACAAGACCATTTGGGGGAAAAGACAGATTAGGAAGGAGGATAGGAATTCAGGCACATTACGGTGCGAGAAATCTCTTATTCCAGGTTCCAGGGTCTTCGAAATGGTGTGGAGGCTGTGGCTCAGGATCCCCAGAAATAGCTGGTCCCCGGGATGGATGTTTGGAGCTATCCTGACAAGGAATCGGAATTCTATGTCAGTGAGAGCCTTTGATTCACGTGCTTGGAGTTTTATCACATTCTCTTCAAATGCTTTGGACGTTTGTATGGTTATAGGTTGGGGATACTGATGAGAAGAGCAGAAAACGTGAGAATATTATAAAGGACAAATAAACGGGACTGGTAGCGAGTTAGAGAGAGAAAAAACAAGATAGAAATTGCCAGAACTGCTTTAAGTGTGAGAAGATGGTGGCCCTAATCTCCGCTGAAGAAGTGGACGTGTGGGGAGGACACATGTTCAGAGGAGAGTGAGGGGCTGTTTTTCACGTGGATGAAACCCCTGTTTTCTTGAAATGTCTTAGTGGCAACAGTGCGGTACACGGAATGCATTACAGCCTGTATTCCGTCTGTCCCCCAGGAACACACCTCGGCAGCCACCAGGGGGAGACTTTACCCACCAGCTTTTAGTAGAGAGCATTCCCCTGGGGATCAACGTGCCCTACATGAGACAAATTCCTCCCAAGTTCGCCTTCATATGCTGAGCCTCTAACCTTGACAGCCCCCAGAACAGCAGGCATGGCTCTATCTGGGCAGCCATACCACTGGGAACATTAAGACTGCTTTGTAAAACCATAAGCACCCAGGAACAGATGCTTTAAAAACTGTAAAAACAAGACGGCGGTGACAGCAGTTAGGATTACGGAAGCTGAGTCAACCTCACTGCATTTCTCCAGGTCGCATATTTGCGAGGCGGTGCTTCTGCAGAGGACCCGGAGAGGGCTGTGTGCTGGGCTCGACGGACCCAAAAGTTGGCAGGATTGGCTTTGCACAGACACCATGCTCCCTTGGGTAGGGGGAGGCAGTTCTGTTTCTCACACTAAACAAAAAATTCTATTTCATGACTAAATGAGAAATGGTCATTTTGAGAGTCCACTGCTAGTGTTCTTTCACTTCTTGTCAAGACAGGGGCACCTGGCTGGCTCAGTCGGTGGAACATGCCACTCTCCATCTTGGGGTCATGAGTTCGAGCCCCACGTTGGGTGTGATTACTTTAAAATCTTAAAAAAAAATCTCAGAACAACTTTGAATTAAAACCTCTGAGAGAACACAGTGACTCATGCCCTTGTTCTTCAACCCAGTGGCCCTTTTGTCATTGGTGTCTTGCCTGGAGGGACATATTTTTAATTTGAGCTTTATCTGTTTGTTACTGAGCTGATGTCATGGAGACTAGCTGGGATGCATGCAATTAGAGGAAGAAAGAACACTTCTAGGATTTATAAATATTGGTCTTTAATGTCTTTGGGGTATTTTTGACAGGAGCCTTGTGTAAAGAGAAGACACGTGAATACGTGGAAAAGCAAACAGGAAAAAGTGAGTGTTGATGATACTCTACTTCAGGGTTCCAGAACTGGGTAATAAAGGACAAATGTGTGGGCCTTTAAGAAATTATTTATGTAGTTCATTTCACAAAATGCAGAGTGGGAATAAGTTTCATAGACAGAAGTAAGAAATTCTGTTTTTTATTACAGAGAAATGCAGATAATTTGGTAGGGTTATTTTAATTTTTTGAACCAAACAGATTTTGTTGGCGTGGTGATTTCAGCAAACCATCTGCAAGGCTATCTGAAAGGAATCTAAAATAAATGAAGGGGTTATTTCAGTTTATTTTTTGGAAAGAAACATGGAAACTTTTCAGACTAGTTCTCTGGAAACTTCAAGGGGTGGGTTAAATGCAGTTTGTTTTGCTCTGTACACTGCCTGTACATCAGTATTTTCCTCATATGATACTGCAGCTGGAATGAGTTATTTGTGTTTGTCTCTTGGACGTATCACACCTTAGCCATTGTGTCTTTCTCTGTGAGAGCCTGCTCTGCCTGATCCATCAGCAAAGGAACATTAGGACACAGCCTAATCCCAGACTCCAAATGCCATTTCAGCAGGGTGACCATATATCCCAGTGTAATTATTAATGGTGCCTTTTCTGTTCTCCAAAGTGACCCAGTTTGGACGATAAATTAAATGGACCCCCTTCATTTAATACCAGTCCCTGAGCGCACAGGATGATGAGCATGTTGGGACATTCCTTCTCCATGCGCAGGAACAGCACCGATGCACCCAGTGGGCACAGGCGGCATCCCCTCCCTTCATCCTCCTTGGGAAGTTCACACATCAACAACCCCCCGGGCAAAGACCGAAGATGATGGAAAACATGATAACAATTCTCTTACCCAAAGTGCTTGCAGGTATGAGGACCTCGCTGGGCTCTGAAAATATGTATGTCGGTGCCCAGTGTTGAACATAAGGCCCAATGAAAGCACGTATGAATGACATTAGGGGATTTGTCAGGTGATGTCATGACATGGACGCAGAGAGAAACACAAGAGATGACGCAGTGATTTGATACAGATCCCAGAGCTGGTTCTCCTGTCAGAGGACAATGCTAACTTCCTTGGCCAGGGACAAGGAAGCAAGAAACGGCAAGGGAAGGAGGCGACACTAAAGTCATGTGTCCCTGCAGAAGAAAAGTCCCCTCAGTGAGAAGTTGGTGGAGAGGTATTCAGAAGAATCCAGGGGATGTTGGGACCACTGAGTTTGGGAATGGAGGGGAAAAAGGCATTCTGAGATGAAATTTAAGAGAAGACTTGAGCTCAGGAAGGGAGAGCTGAGGGTCACCAGGGATTGCAGGAGACACTGTGGGTTGGCTGTGTGGGAATAAAAGGGAGAAACAGGTTACTAAAAGCCTGATTAATTAGTAAGCCAAGATCTAGCATCTGTCTGCTTATCACTTATTTACCCGTGTGAGTCTTCCTATCTGAATATGGTTTATGTCTCAATATTTCATGACTTTGCAAGTTCTCTTGCCATAACCGCGTGTCAGTCTGACAGAAGAAGAGGAGACTGGTGTGCAGGTTTAAGTCTTTGGAAGAGTATGTTCTCATTCGCTTTTGATGGAGGTGAAGAAGATGGACCCCAGGTTCCCTTTTGTGCTTATAACAAGGCGCTGTAATCACTGACATATTTGTCTGTTCTCCTGCACTGGTTGTGCATTTCTGGAAGGTGAGAATTGTATATAGCAAGGGCTGTATCTGTCCCACTGAAAGGGTCCCCTTCGAGCCCTTTGGTCACGCGAAAGGGGCCCTGGAATCAAGTCCTTCGAAAGAATCAATGCTGGGACCACTGCGTGACATGGTGCTCAGGGCAGAGGGCCTTCATGGAGCAGAGGAACCTCAAGGGTGCCGATCTCTCTTGAAATTCTGAATGATATTGCTCCCTCTGCGAGAAAGTGGCAGAGATACCTTGTACAACTCCTTCTTTGTACTTCCTGAGAGAGAATACAGGTCTGACATTGTGAGGCAAGGTCTTTAGGTCAGAGTTGTGAATTCCCCAACTTGAGGATTATACGGGGTGGTCTTCACCCATTTTGTGTGAGAAGTATAGGGGGATGGGCAAGCCATGGCTTGTCATCCAGCACCCAGGATTCTGCCTCACTGCCAAGGTCCTGCAGCGCTCAAGCGGAGGGCCCCTCCCTGCTCTGCTTCCCCCTCCCCCAGCGCACCTTCAGGCAGGGCAGAGGGGAATGGGACTTCTTTGTGGTGGGCATCTGGACCAGCATGGCTTTTAGTTTTGCTGCCTGCTGTCCAATAAGAATTTACACAGCGAAGTGATCCAAAGCTTGGAAATGGTGATGAAACAAAAGGATACAAAAGGATTTGGATGAGCTTTCCTTGGAGAAGAAAAAATCTCAAGAGCGCACCTGAAAGTACTCAGAGAGGGGGCTCACCCAGGCTGCTCATCAGTACCTCAGATGCAGCATTTTTTTTTTGAGATTTTTTATTTATTTGAGAGAGAGAGAATGAGAGAGAGAGAAAGCACATGAGATGGGGGGAGGGTCAGAGGGAGAAGCAGACTCCCTGCCGAGCAGGGAGCCCGATGCGGAACTCGATCCAGGGACTCCAGGATCATGACCTGAGCCGAAGGCAGTCGCTTAACCAACTGAGCCACCCAGGCGCCCTCAGATGCAGCATTTTTAAGCTTCCCCTTCTGGTTATCATCAGGTGGAAGGAAGAGAGGAGAGAGGAACCAGGTTTCTTTTAGTACAGAAGTGAGATCCTTGTCTTTGAGATGCCGTATCTGGTTGAGTCTACTTACCAAAGAGAATGGTGTACAGGAACTTTATAAAGTCTATCTGGTTTAGGTAATTTATCAACAGATATGTTTTAAGACCTTATTATATGCTAGCCACTGGCTATAAAATAATGGGAATACATAGTATCTTCTTTAAAGGGGGTCATTGAAATATGCATTTACTAATGACGTTAAGTGCTATGCAGGAAAATGACATATAAATAGACTCAAATCCAAGTCTCAGACCAAATAAAAGTAGAAAACTGCGGTTCAACCTAACATCCATGTCACCTCCTGGACACCTTCCTTCACCCCGTGCTAGTCTCATTCAGCATCCCGCTGCTCACCCAAAGACACTCCTTTAGAAGTCCTCCTAAGACTGAGAAAGATGCATTTTGAGAATCCTTCGCTCTACATGGATAAATCAACGGCAGTCTTAAGCCAGCTCCGTTGATCTGATAAGCTCTGTTCGAATGTAAGCTGTACTGTTACCACTTTTGAGCCGCAACTGAGAATTCCTAACACCAATGGAGCTGAAATAATTGCACACATCAGCTGTGTAAAGCCTGTAGTAATTTAGGGAGACAGATCACACCAGGGTTTTCAGTCTACAGAGGATATGCATTTGCACTGGGTCCTGGAGAATTCTGCCACTGTTAAGAACAGTGCAAAAATTGAGAACCGAGCAGATGATGTTAAAATTAAAAGTGTTGGCTTCCATGCTAGACTGTAAGGTTCTCGGGGCAGGGATAATTTCTTATGCTGTTGGTGTTCCTAGCCCTGAACTTGGGTTTGGCATAGAGGTGTTCAGTGTTCGCTGAACCGAAGAATTTGACGATACTTGATTTCCTTTTTTCTCCTTATTCCCACTGCCTGCCATGCTTTGTTAATAACAGACATCAGAAGCAGGTGGTGTGGGAATAGCAGGGCCGCCTTCCTACCCAGATTAGGCCCAGATCTGGTTTCCTTTGCAAATCAGCACATGAACTAAAGCAGAGTCCTGAGGGCAGGGCCAGGGTAGCCTTGATGGAATAAGGCCGAGAAAGTGGTAACAAGAAGGCCTTGTGCCTGGAGAGTTCCGGAAGAACAGCAGAAATCCGAGAGGTGGGAGGGGCCACACCAGGCAGGACCTGCGCTGTGAATCCAGTGATCTCAGTCCCCAGAGTGTAAGAAGGCAACACAAAAGTAAGTAAAAAAGCATATCAGTTGTTGTTTCAGGCATTGAAATATGATAAAAGGCAGATAACTGGGATGATAAATGCTACAGCCTGATGTTTCACATAATGACGCCATTGATCAATTTTTTTATTATAAAAGTGAGTCAGATCATATCTCTGTGAATTATGAAAATCAAGTTAAAAAATAGCCGGGTAAATTGGCCTATTTATGAAATGTTTATGCCCAATTTGTCTATTGGAGCAAAAATGAAAAGTAAAACAGAAAAGAGAGACTTCTATGGACCAGCCACCTGAGAAGCAGTTCAGGTAGCCCACATACATGATCCGCTGTGTTGAGTGTGGTTGGGAATAAGACGTAAACCCATCTCACTGTAACCACGGTGCTTTGAGGATAGGCTGTGAGGATGGTTGGAGGCCTTTGGGTAAGTTCACACTGGGCCTGGGGGAGGCAGGCAGAATGGTGGGCTAATGGCTAGAAGTTTTGGTTTTCATTCTGCAGTCCTCAAGGCTGAGCTTGCAAACCCAGAAGGAATTTTACTAAATGGAGAATCTCACTGCCATTATTGGCCCCCTCTCCCCCCTGGCCCTTTTTGAGAAATGCATCCCCACCTTCATCTTTTGACTGTTCTAGGGGGTGGGTGACAGTGTGGACTGCAGCAGGGGTCGGACCGGCAGCCTCTGTGGTCTCCAGCAGACTGGACTTTGTGGGCACCAGCAGTGTGGGCTGTGGGGTTCGTGCACTGGTGTCTGCTTCGCCTGGGGTAGGCCCTCCACTTCCTGGCAACCCCGGGCTTCCCACTGGGAAGTGTTACCTGGGGCTTCTGCTTCTCCCTGTACCTGTTCACCTCCCTGGGGCTCTCCTTAGAGAAACATTTGACCACCTTATTTATTTTTTTATTCAAGCATAATTAACATCTGACCACTTACTTTATTTGGCTCCGTTATTAAGAGCTGATTACTTCCTCCAAGTAACAGGCTTTGGTTTTAATCAGGTCTATTAAAGGGAACCAAACAGGGTGTCAAATGGCAGGTGAGTGACCAGCTGGTTATTGGCAAGGGCTCGGTCAAGTCATAAAACTGCCCCTCTAATCACTCCTTTATCCTCTGTAGTTGAAATCGTAGGGGTTTCCAAGGAGAGAAAATGGAAAGGCGAAAGAGGTGCTAACAAGCTTGAGTTCAAATGATTACATTACTACTGTTTGCAGCTTGCAGAACAATAAGCTTAAGCAGACACACGAAGATAGAAGCAATTCTTCTAAATGGAACAATTATCTCTCAATCCATCTGCTAGTTTAAAAAGCCAAATTTGTAAGATCGTGAAGTAGTCCTATTGATAATCTTTTCCTTGTGGAGTTATCCTTTAGATGTGCTCCGATGGATGGGTGTGGGGTGGGTCGACAGAGCGGCGGGGTGGGGGGGGATATAGTGAATACTTGCAAAAGATTCATTATTAGCGTTTCAAACTGTTCTGATCTTTAACACTCATACGACAGGGTTGAGTGCAAAATCGGACATTGGCCATTGGGAGAACTCAACACACAGGGCAGAACCCGAGCTGCCACCAAGTACAACCAGGGTTAATTTTGAATCAAGGCCATGCTACCATTTCTCTGCTGCCTTCCTTTCCCCCCAGCCATTCACGGCTTTGTCAGCTGAGCTAGAGTTTGCACAGCTGCAGCTGATTGAACTCCCCATCACCTTTTCCAGATCATTTACTAGGTACCCAAACTTACAAAAGCTGATATGAACCAGGCAAGTGAGAAGATTAGGGGCAAGGAATGATAAGGATGAGAACAGGGTAAATCCAAGATGGATGAGGTTGGAAGCTTGTGGACACATAACTTAGATAATTGAGGTTTATGCAGTAATTGGAAACATATGTCAAGTTGGAGGAGGCTTTGGTTGAAAAGGGAAGATGAGTAAATTTTCCGGTAGCTTGTTAGCAATTTTAGTATGTGCAAATTGCCTTTTGGGATGAGCCGAAGGCATGTGGTATGGGATAGAAGCATGCTTGGTGGAGGGAAAGTAAGCAAATTGATGAATTATGCTTTCACTTATAGTTCTATTCTCAAAACTCAGAGTTTGCTTTCATCACAACCTTTAGCACATCATAAGTATTTGGGGGTCCTTCCCCTGATACGCAGTGTGACATGGGGGCAATACAAAAACACGTTGGTTGTGAAACAGCACGCAGGAAAACCTGGCGGCCTTGGGCGTTCAGCGGACACCCAAGGTTGGATGGACGTGCAGTGCAGAGTATCCACATTTGCTTTTGGCACCTTAAAGGAAGTGCCAGGAAGCAGCATTGATCCATATGCCCATTTCATTAACGCTTCACCTATTTGCCTGGGCCTCTTCTTCAGCCTGTGTGCAAAGAGAGAAAACTAACATTTGGGGAAATCCAAAAATAAAAGGTTTTGAGGAGGACATACCATTTTGAGTTATATAGGAAAACACAGGCAAGCAAGCAGGGACACTATCAAGATTCTGCCCTATTCTGAAATGCCCAAATGCCTCTGGAGGTGTGGTGTTAAGATCAGAAATAGCTCCTTAATTAAGGAAGAACTTTATCTGAGAACCACAAGTTTCTTAATCCCCTTAAAAAAAATTTTTTGATTCAGAACCAATTTGAGGGGAGAGAAGTGTGGGTATCCTATTTAGTAATATAATCCTGTTAAGTCTTTCTTTGGAAGTAAAACAAAGCCATGCATGATTTTCTAAGACAGTTAAAGCCCTCCCCGTTATGGAATTAAAAGCAAAAAGAGTTATATTTGGAAGGATCATTACAGACTACACGCAGGTTCAAACAGTCCATTGTTTTCCAAACAGAACCAGAGGTTGTGTATGAGTGGATGGAGATACAACCCCAGAAGGCGGGCTCTGAATTAACACATATAATTATCATTAAGTTTAATGGCAAAACCCTAAGGCACAAGGCAGGAAATAAGCTTTGGTTTGCTCATCATCTCTTGATGATTGCTCATCATCTCTTGAAATCCTCCTGTTACACATATTCAGTTTGAATGCCACAGATCTACAAACAGGTATAAAAGTATTAGCTGATGTATATGGGTTTTATTTTATTTTTAAAAGATTTATTTTAGAGAGAGTGCATGAGCAGGGGGAGGGGCAGAGGGAGAGAGAGAGAGGGAAGAGATTCCCTGCTAAGCGCAGAGCCTGATGTAGGACCCCTGAGATCATGACCTGAGCTGAAATCAAGAGTCAGATGCTTAACCGATGGAGCCACCCAGGAGCCCCTGGTGTATGTAGGTTTTAAAATTCAGCAGACAAAGCAGATGGACGTTTTCTTTCATTCCTTAGATGAAGGCTTCACAATGCTCCTGAAGTGTGTGTCCTACAAGACCTTGGCTGGGAGACGCCAGCCTATAGCATTCTTGTCCGTGCAGGGTGACCATGTGAATGAAGGAACTCAGTCCCTTGTTTCTGGACTCTCATTCATGCTGTGTGCTCTCAGGCTTCAGAAGAACTTACGTGAGCCAAGAAAGAATCGGTTAGCATGGCTCTGTCCACCTTTCCTAATGTTTCCCCTAGAGCTCTTGTGAGAATAGGTGAGAAATGACCAGGTGCCTTTGAGTTCTCTCTGGAAACAAGAGAAAGGGGAAGCAAAGAAAAGGCAGGCAAGGCAGATGCAACGACAAATGTCACCAGTTAAGGCAGTAAACCTCTGTTTCCACCAGAGTGCTGTGCTGAAGTTTGCAAGAATCCCAAAAGGCACTATCGTTTGTTTCGTTGCTTTGACACTTCTCGTGAGGTGAGAGCTCCTCAGACTTTTTTAGTCCAAGTTTGTCAACATCACTTTCTTTGTGAACAATGATGATGAATGTTTTCCATGACTCCACAGTCCCATTCAGCACTTCGCTTTGTCTACCTTCCACAGGGTTCTCGCCTTTCTGACAACACAGGTGGGCTGCCCACACTATTATAGGAGATTGCGGCCGCGGCACAAATCTTTTCTCTCCATAATTGCTTGGGGAGCTTTTCTGGCTGGAACACAAGGAAAAGCTGAAAGCATGCCTCTGAGAGGTGAGCTTTGTCAGAGTAAGAGCTACAAAGGCATGGATTTCTCGTTTTAAAGATGCCATAAGCTGGTTTTATGTAGCTTTATTCCTTTGTCCTCCGCTCCCTTCTCCTTGCAAACCACCTGCAACTGTCGTTTGCAAATTAACTGCCTCTGACATCGGAAGGGAGAAAAGAAAACCCTGCAAAATCTGCAGAAACCTCACCTGCTACCACAATGAGAGTCAGGGAAAACAAGAGGATTTTTTTTTTTTTTAAATACTTTATTGTTTTAGAATTCCTTTCTAGGAGATATCATATGCTTAGATAAATAACAATCACAAAGCAGCGTCTTTCCAGAGATCATCTTTAGTTATCCAATTTAACCACAGAAACCAAGAGACTTCATTTAATTACAAAAACAAAAAGGCAAAGGGTGAAATCACAAGATCTGCTGATGTGAGATGTATTATTTTTTCCAAACAGGGCCCTCACCATGAAATGTTAGCTGTGTTTTTTTTAAATAAAGTTTCTTTTATTAAAATAAAACAAGTTCACTATAGAGTATTTGGAAAAAAGGGTATAAAGAAAACCCGAAACCAGATCTTGGGTTTCAATGCCAATGAGAACCACCATGTAATATTCTGGTGCATTTCCTTTCAGTTCCCCCCCCCCCCCGGGTACAATTTCTTGACATAGTTCTAAACAATGTGTTTGGGTGTACATACACACATATACAATTTTGAAGAGGGCTTCAAGGTGCCATAGATGAAACGGAGCTCTGAGACCACATCAGGACTATTAGCATGATTTCCTTATTTACAGACACGGAGAGGGAAAAGGTAGGGTTGTAACCTCTGTGGGGCTTTGGCTGGAAGGAGGGGGAGAAAGAATATGAAGTGGAATTAACAGCCAGAGAATAAAGTGGAGGCCTTTATTTGTAGAAGTTAATGTTTACCAGTATCCTTGATTCTTGCTATCACCCATTTCTAGAAATTCTTTCCCCAAATAAGAAATTATTGAAACTTCATTTCTCAAGATAGTGTGGGGGAGACATGTGACTATCCCACTCACTGTAAAATGAAGTGGTTTATTTTCAGATGTATGAGAAAAAAGAAAAGAACTTTCTGCTTCTGTGGAGGTGTTAGAATCATCCCAGAAACGTAAGCATTCATTGAGGCAGAAAATTTCCTGAGGCAATCCGACATTTTTATCTATCAATCAACTATCAACAAATATTCATGACACAATTCTGTGTGAGAACTGGAGGTTTGTGTTACTTTTTTTTTAAAAAGATTTTATTTATTTATTTGACAGAGAGAGAGACACAGCGAGAGAGGGAACACAAGCAGGGGGAGTGGGAGAGAGAGAAGCAGGCTTCCCCACTGAGCAGAGAGCCTGATGCAGGGCTCGATCCCAGGACCCTGGGATCATGACCTGAGCCGAAGGCAGACTCTAACCCACTGAGCCACCCAGGAGCCCCTGTAAATTTATATCTTGAAATAAAAAGTTAAAAATGCTGATGGAAAGAAGTTCTTTGAAAATGATACAAACTGTCTCATTATGATTGTTTGGCCATAATCAACATTTTGGAAGAGAGAAATTTTTCCGAAGCAAAGCAGTAGATGATATGGACCCATCAATTTTCCTTAAATTTTAAAATTGTGGGAGAGAATATGTGACAGAATAAGACTATCAGCTGGAAAAGAAATGCAAGGTTGGCCTTTAAGAGAGACTAGATGACAATCCTATCCAGAAATTCATGAATTTCTGTCTTGATCACAGCTCTTGTCAGGGATATATCTCTAAAGTACGAAATTGGCTAAGCAAAGTTAATTTTAGTAATATTATGTATCCCCTGAAACCATAAAACTATAACATATTGTAGGGGTAAAAACTAAATTTTGAGTTTTTCACACTCTTAGAGATAATTTAGACTACTTCTTTTCTTCTGTAAGTTAAATGAAAGGTTATTAGAATTCTCAAATACTGATAATTTTTCTTTTTTGAATTTTTTCTACCAGCTACTTATATGTTGGTAGAATTTGTCTGTCAGTAAGACACCAGCAGATGGCAAAGAGAGCTTTCAGAATGCTAATAGTTATATGATCATTGACTCATCATTACAATGTATATAAGATTGTTTCTTATTTGCCAATATAGTAAAATTATGGTACTATTCATTTTGATCTGTTCCTAAATAAAGACACTTGGCAGCATTTATAGGTTGTACAGAAAGCTTAACTGAATGTCAGTAGCAAGAGTAATAGACAAACATAAAACCTCTGCTCTTGGATTTACCACCTAGAGCTAAATAATGCCGTGAAAGTGACTGTGTAGGGTCATCCGACTGTCAGCATTAGTTACAATATGGTTTTTAATAGCTACTACATTGCTCTATTTGTTAAAGTTTAATATGAATTGGATCAGAAAACTCTGAACTATTATAAAGGCTTTTAAAAATGGCAATTTCTTTATGATACCTCCATGGACACTGTTTTATAACTAAAGATAAAGAAGTGCATTGTTAGGTTCTATATTGTCATGTCATTAATTTTTTTGAGAAATTTCCCATTTAATAAATACACATTTTAGAGGAATCTGATTTTCTAAATTGTTTTCTGATTGACCTTTGTAACTGAGTTGTGAATGATCACAATTCATTCAAAAGACCAGTCAGATTAGCATTACATTATTGTAGTACTTTGGTCCAGCTTTATTGAGATAAAATTGACATATAACTATTGTTAGGCTAAGCAAAAAAATACTACCTCTGCTCATTTTATCAGCCTTAACACAGAATTTACCACCTACTCAGTTTGCAGAGCAGTTTACATGAGTTGGCAAAAGTTCTTTTTTCTATTCAGTGCTGTCTGACAACACTAGAACTAGATCAAGGGATTGAATATCTGATCTTCTAAATCTGTCATAATGTTAAAATGAGAAAACATAATACAGAATTTTCAACCCAGAATACTTTTCATAGGCTTTTTCTCTATCCATTTCTTTCATGCATTCATTCATTTTTAGAGAGGGGAGAGGGGAGGGACAGAGGTATAGGAGGAAGGAGAATCTTAAGCAGGCTCCACACCCAGCCCGACATGGGGCTCCATCTCCCAACCCTGAAATCATGACCTGAGCTGAAATCAAGAGTTGGACACTATCCATTTTAATTGCTACTTCTTCTACATCTTTTTTTGTCTTGTAATGAGAACTTTCAAGATTTACTTTCTCAGCAACTTTCAAATTTGCAATACAGTATTATTGACTATAGTCCCCATGCTGAACATACATTACCTCCTGACATAACCGGGAGCTTGTACGTGTTCCTCTTTCACCCATTCATTGTGACGCACCAGACTTCCTGCCCTCTGGCAACCACCAATCTGTTCTCTGTATCCATGAGTTTTGTTTTGTTCATTTGTTTTGTTTTTTAGATTCCAGATATAGGTGAAATCATATTTGTCTTTCTCTTTCTGACTTCACTTAGTGTAATACTCTCAAGATCCGTTCATGTTGTTGCAAATGGCAAACTTTAATTCATTTTTTTATAGCTGATAGTGTTCCATTGTGTGTGTCATATGTGGTTCATTATAAATAATGCTGCAATGAACACAGAGGTACATATATCTTTTCAAATTACTATTTTTGTTTTTTTTTTTAAATACTTAGAAGTAGAATTGCTGGATCATATAGTAGTTCTATTTTTAACTTTGGGGGAGACCTCTCTACTGTTTTGCAAGGTAGTTGCATCAGCTTATTTTCCTACCAACAGTGCACAATGGTTCCTTTCCTCCACATCCTGCCAACACCTCTTGTCTTATTAATAATAGCCATTCTGACAGGTGTGAGGTGATCGCTCATTGTGGCTTTGATTTGCATTTCCCTGATTAGTGATGGTGAACATCTTTTCATATACCTGTTGGCCATCTGTGTGTCTTCTTTAGGAAATGGTCTATTCAGATCATTTGCTCATTTTTAAACTGGATTTTTTTCCTTTTTTGGTTATTGAGCTATATGAGTTTTTAAAATATATTTTGGAAAGTAACCATTTATTTAGATATGTGATTTGCAACCTCCCATTCAGTAGGTTGCCTTTTTATTTTGTTGATGGTTTCCTTAGTTGTGCAGAAACTTTTTAGTTTGATAGTCCCATTTGTTTATTTTTGCTTTTGTTATTGCTTCTGGAGTCAGATCCCAAAAGATATTACTAAGACCAAGGTCAGGGAGCTTATCTTCTAGGAGTTTCATGATTTCTCATCTTGCATTTGAGTCTTTAATCCATTTTGAGTTAATATTTGCATATGGTGTAAGATAGTGGTACAGTCTCATTCTTTTTCATGTGGCTGTTCAGTTTTCCCAGCACCATTTATTGGAGTCTGTCCTTTCCCTGCTGTATGTTCTTGCCTCCTTTGTTAAATTATATGAATATAATAAATTAATTGACTGTATGTGCCTGGATTTATTTCTGGGCTCTCTATTCTGTTCTAGTGATCTGTGTGTCTGTTTTTATGCTGATACCATACTGTTTTGATCACTATAACTTTGAGGTATAGTTTGAAATCAGGTAGCATGATGCCTCCAGCTTTGTTCTTCTTTTTTAAGATTACTTTGGCTCTTTGGGATCTCTTGTTGTTCCATACAAATTTTAGGATTGTTCTATTTCTGTGAAAAATGCCATTGAAAATTTCATAGGGATTGCTTTGGGTAATATGGACTCTTTAACAGTATTAGTTCTTCCAATCCATGAGCATGGAATATCTCCTGTTATCTGTATCTTCTTCAGTTGCTCTCATCAGTGTCTTATAGTTTTCAGAGTCCAGGTCTTTCACCTCCTTGGTTAACTTTATTCCTAGGTATTTTATTCTTTTTGATGTAATTATAAAGATTACAATTGTTAGCAATAGTTTGTTAGTGTATACAAATACAACCTATTTTTGTATATTGATTTTTGTATCCTGCAACTTTATTGAATTCATTTTTCATTTTTTGGTGGAGTCTTTAGGATTACTTTTCTGTATGTAAAATCATATTGTCTGCAAGTAGTGATAGTTTTACTTCTTTCTTTCCAAAATGGATGCATTCCCCCCCCCCCACCTTCCTTAATTGCTTGGGCTAGGACTTCCAATACTATGTTGAAAAAAAGTGGCAAGAGTGGGCATCCTTGTCTTGTTCCTGATCTTAAGGGAAAAGTTTCAGCTCTTCCCCATTGAGTATGATGTTAGCTATAGGCTTGTCATATATGGCCTTTATTATGTTTAGGTATGTTCCTTCTATACCCCTTTGTTGAAGTTTTTTTTCTTTAATCATAAATGAATGTTGAATTTTGTCAAATGCTTTTTCTGTATTTGAGATATGGTTTTTTATCCTTCATTTTGTTAATATGGTGTACATGATGATTGACTTGTGGATGTTGAACCATCTTTGCCTCCCTAGAATAAATCCGATTTGATCATATTGAATTTGGTTTGCTAATATTTGAGGATTTTTGCATTTATGTTCATCAGGGATATTGGCTTATAACATTCTTATTTTGTGGTGTCTTTATCTGGTTTTGGTATCAAGGTAATGCTGGCCTTATAGAATGAATTTGGAAGGGGTGCCTCCTCTTCAATTTTTTAGAGGAGTTTGAGAAGGATAGGTATTAAATCTTCTTTGAAAGTTTGGTAGAATTCACCAGTGAAGCTGTTGGGTCCTGGACTTTCATTTGTTGAGAGTTTTTTGATTATGGATTTAATATCCATAATCCGTAATTGCTTTATCAGATTTTCTATTTTTTCATGAGTCAGTCTTGGAAGACTGTAAGTTTCTAGGAATTATCCACTTCTTTTAGATTGTCCAGTTTGGTGTATAATTGTTCACAGTAGTCTCTTATGATCCTTTGTATTTCTTTGGTATGAGTTGTAACTTTCTTTCATTTCTGATTTTATTTGAGCCTTCTCGCTTCTATTCTTAGTGAGTCTAGCTAAAGGCTTCTTGATTAAAAAAAAAAAATCTTTTCAAAGAACCAGCTCTTAATTTTATTGTTTTTTTCTTTTTAGAAAAGACTCTGATTTTTTTTTATTATTTCCTTCCTTCTACTAATTTTAGCATTTATTTGTTTTTCTAGTTCTGTTTCAGTATAAAGTTAGATTGTTTATTTGAGATTTTTCTTGTTTCTTGAGGTAGGTCTACATCACTATGAACTTGCCTCTTAAAACTAATTTTGCCGTATCCCATAGATTCTGGAATGTTGTATTTCCATTTCCATTTGTTTCAAGGAATTTTTAAATTTCTTCTTTTATTTCTTTGACCCATTTTTAGTTCAGTAGTATGTTGTTTAATCTCCACATAGTTTTGAAAAAAATCTCCACATATTTTTGATTTTTCCATTTTTTTCTTGCAATTGATTTTTAGTTTCATACTATTGTAGTTGGAAAAGATGCTTGATATGATTTCAGTCTTCTCATATTTCTTGAGACTTGTTTTGTGGCCTAACATATGCTCTGTCCTGAAAAATGCTCCATGTGTTTTTGTGAAGAATGTGTATTCTGCTTTTGGATGGAATGTTCTGCATGTATCTGTTAAGTCCCTTTGCACTAATGTGTTTTTTGAGTTCGGTATTTCCTTATTAATTTTCTTTTTTAAAAAATTTTTAAAAAATTTTATTTATTTACTTGAGAGAGAGAGAGAGTGGGAGCAAGTGAGCACAAGCAGGGGGAAAGAGGGAAAAGCAGCCTCTCCACTAAGCAGGGAGCCTCATATGGGGCTCGATCCCAGGACCCTGAGATCGTGACCTGAGCCGAAGGCAGACGCTTAACCCATTGAGCCACCCAGGGGCCCCTCCTTATTAATTTTCTGTCTGGATGATCTATCCATTGATGTAAGTGGGGTATTAAGTACCTACTATCATTATATTGTTGTCTATTTCTCCATTTACATCTGTTAGTATTTGCTTTATGTAGTTAAGTGATCCCATGGTGGGTTCTTAAATATTTATGAGTGTTATGTCTTCTTGTTGAATTGACCCCTTTATCATTATGTAATGCCAATTTTTGTCTTTTATTACAGTCTTTGCTTTAAAGTCCTTTTTTGTCTGGTATCAGTACAGCTACTTCTGTTTTCTTGTTTTCAATTTGCTTGAATTATCTTTTTCTGTCCCTTCAGTTTCAGTCTGTGTGTGTCCTTATGTCTGACTTGAATTGCTTGTAGGTGGCATATAGATGGGTCTCATTTTTTTTTAATCCATTCAGTCACTCTTTTAATGGGAGAATTTAGTCCATTTACATTTAAAGTAATAATTGATAGGTATATACTTGTTGCTATTTTAATTGTTTTTTTCCCCCTGTTTTGTAGTTCTCTGTTCCTTTCTTCTTCTCTTGGTTTATTCTCTTGTGGTTTGATGACTTTCTATAATGTTATGCTTAGATTCCATTCTCATTATCTTCTGTGTATTTATTATGAATTTTTGCTTGTGGTTACCATGAGGCTCATATATAACAGCCCATATAAAAAACAAAGTATTTAAAGTTGACAGCAGGTTTACCTCTCCCACATTTTACCCACTGCCTTTACTATATATTTAATTTTACTAGTGAGGTTTTCACTGTGATATTTTTTTCTTGTTACTAATTAGTGCCTCCCTTTTCAGCTTAAAGAGCTCCTTTAAAAATTTATCATTAACTCCTTTTTGTTTGTCTGAAAAGCTGTTTCTCCTTCCTTCACTTCTGAATGATAACCTCGTTTGGTAGAGTATTCTTGGTTGAAAGTTTTTTCCTTTCAGTACTTTGAATATATTATGCCACCTTCTTCTGGCCTGCAGTTTCTGCTGAGAAATCTGATGGTCTTATGGGGGTTTCCTTGTACATAACAAGCTGATTTTCTCTTGCTGCTTTTAAGATCATCTCATTATCCTTTTTTTTTTTTAAAGATTTTATTTATTTATTTGACAGAGAGAGACACAGAGAGAGAGGGAACACAAGCAGGGGGAGTGGGAGAGGGAGAAGCAGGCTTCCCGCTGAGCAGGGAGCCTGATGCGGGGCTCGATCCCAGGACCCTGGGACCATGACCTGAGCCGAAGGCAGACGCTTAACGACTGAGCCACCCAGGTGCCCCTTATCTCATTATCCTTAACTTTTGACAATTATAATGTGCCTTGGTGTGGGTCTCTTTGGGTTCATCTTGTTAGAACTCTTTGGGCTTCCTAGATCTGGATGTCTGCTTCCTTTCCTAGGTTAGGGAAATTTTCAACCATTATTTCTTCAAATAAATTTTCTTTCCCTTTCTCTCTTCTCCTTCTGGAAACCCTATAATGCAAATATTCCACTTGATGTTTTCCTGTAGGTCTCTTAAACTGTCTTGACCTTTTGGTGCGTTTCTTCTTTTTGCTATTCTGTTTGGGTGAGTTCCACTGCCCTGTCTTTTAGCTCATGGATTCTATCTTGTGCTTAATCTAGTCTGCTGTTGAACCTCTCTAGTGTGTTTTTCAGTTTGGTTATTGTGTTTTTTTTTTTAAGATTTATTTATTTATTTGAGAGAGAGAGAATAAGAGAGATAGAGAGCACGAGAAGGAAGAGGGTCAGAGGGAGAAGCAGACTCCCTGCCGAGCAGAGAGCCCGATGTGGGACTCGATCCCGGGACTCCAGGATCATGACCTGAGCTGAAGGCAGTTGCTTAACCAACTGAGCCCCCCAGGTGCCCTGGTTATTGTGTTCTTTAGTCTTGTGACTTGTTTAGTACTTTCTTATATTTCTATCTCTTTGTTGTGTTCACCAATTCTTTGCCTCAGTTTCATGAGCATCTTTATGAACATTACTCTGAACTGTTTATTAGGCAATATTAATTACCTCCATTTCATTAATTTTTTTCTGAGACTTCATCTTATTTGATTTGGAACATATTCCCCTGTCTCCTCATTTTGCTTGAAGCTCTGTTTGTTATTGTGTATTAGGCGAAACAGCTCTCTCTCTCTCAGTCTTACAGGAGTGGCCTTGTGTAGGAGATAAATCCTATCCTATAACCGTGCTCTAGCTCCTGGCTGTCTCTAGAAACTCTGTGATTGTCTAAGCAGCCTTTTTTCTTGATAGGCCCCAGTTGTTGAGGGTGTGCCAAGATCTGTGAGTGCTCCAGAGGGAGGGATTTCAGTCAGCACCTAGTCTCAGGCTGATTGGAGGTGGACCCTCAGGCAGCAGATTTTAAGGTAGACAAATATACATGGTCCCGTGGGACAGCAATCATAGACCCTGCTGGCCTCCAGACCCAGTGATCTGGAGGTGTCCCCTTAGTGACAGTAGAAAACTCTGGACTCTGAGTGTATGAGTTTTTTTCTCGGCAGTACTAGTAAGCTATAGCAAGGCCAAGTGAGAGCTCAAAGATGGTATTCCTCAGTCTACATTCCCTGAGAGCACTTCCATAGTTTCTAGATGTGTGGAAGCATGCCTGTCAGGCTGAAGCTGCAGGTCAAGTAGATAGGCCTTTTTCACAGAAGGACTGGGGGTGTGTTTCAGTTATTGTTGGTGCAGTGCCCTGGGGGTGGAAGCCTGCCTAGAACTGTTTCTCCAGTTGTTTCAGACCCATAGGGTCCAAAATGCAATCCCCCTTGGCCACTGGAGCCAGGTGCTGAAGGGATGTCCCCTGTCTGGGATGCATGCACTGACCAACTATGGCAGTGCTGTGGTGGTGTAGTGCTCAGGGCCAGGGCTCTCAGCTGTCTGGCTTAGATGTGGTCATGCTGGAGTGGTGTGCAAGGATGGGACACATATGTCAGGGCTAGCAGGCTAGAGGAGAGTGAAAAAAATGGCCCCTGCCAGTGCCCACGCTTGCAAGATAGAGGGAGAATACCAAAAATACTGACTGCCAGCATCTCTGTCCCTGGAGAGAGTCCCAACAGGCTCCTGTTTTTCTAGCAGGTGCTTTAAGAGTAGCAAATAAATTTCCTTCCTATATTGTACAGTTACTTTATGAACTGCTACTTCTATACTGGATCCTGGGGTGAAGGAGTCTGCAAGCGAACCCTTTAAGAGTGGAGTCTCCATTCCCTACAGCCTAATGGCTTTCCTGGAAGTGCACCCATTCGTTTTCAAAACCAGACTTTTTGGGGCTCATCTCTCCAGTGCAGGTCTCAAGGTTGGGACGCCTGATGTAGAGCACAAATCCCTTGCTCCTCAGGGAGAAGTTCAATATTTGTAATATCTTTTCCCACTAAACTGCTGCACCAGAGGTGGGTTTTTTGCAGGATTGCATCTCTGCCTCTCCAGCTGGTCTTGACATAGCTCTTTTATACTTTGTTGTGGAGGAGCTTGTTCAGGTAGTTTTCAGGTGTTTTCCAGAGGGTACTTCACCATATGTACTTGTACATTTGTTGTGTCCGTGTGAGGAGATGAGGTCAGGATCTTCCTATGCTGCCATCTTGAGCCACCTCTCCTATTTTTTTACATCTTTAACTTTATTTATTTTAAAAAGATTTTATTTATTTATTTGTCAGAGGGAAAGAGAATGAGAGCGCATAAGCAGGGGGAGCAGCAGGTGGAGGGAGAAGCAGGCTCCCCACTCAGCAGGGAGCCTGATGCGGGATTTGATCCCAGGATCCTGGGATCATGACCTGAGCTGAAGGCAGATGCTTAACCCACTGAGCTGCCCAGGTGTCCCTACACCTTTAACTTTATTTATTTTTTTCCCCACATCTTTAACTTTAAACAGATGTTTCACATTTAGACAAACCAACATGAAAAACCATGTCAATAATACATGGACAAAAGTTTTTTTTAAAAAAAGGAGAGTTTTTTTTTTCTTTTTAAAGAAAAATTTAAGGAAGACACAAGTTTCAAACATGGCAGGAGCTAAATAAAAATTTGTGGGAAGAAAGAATGAAAGAAGAGCTTCTAGATCACAGACAGATTTGTATTAAATTATTTCAAGGTATACTATACTAAACATTCATTGATCAGTAAAGAGAATTTAAGAGTCCACTCTGTAATTCACTAGGGGTAAGGCCTTGCTCAAGTTGTGTAAACTTCATAAGCCTTAATTTTTTTTTTTAAGATTTTATTTATTTATTTGACAGAGACACAGCGAGAGAGGGAACACAAGCAGGGGGAGTGGGAGAGGGAGAAGCAGTCTCCCCACTGAGCAGGGAGCCCGATGCGGGGCTCGATCCCAGGACCCTGGGATCATGACCTGAGCCGAAGGCAGATGCTCAACGACTGAGCCACCTAGGCGCTCCAGCCTTAATTTTTTTTGTATGATGAGAATGATAATATATTACATGTCCTAGAATATTCATTACGATTACACAAGAGAGTCTATGCAGCTGGTTCAAAGTGCTTATCAAATAGCATGTGCTAAAAGGTTAGCCATTATCATTGTTAATGAAGTAAGCCAGATTGAGAGATCTAAAATCAAAGCCAGATAGAGGCATTTTAATGTGTAATTTACATAATACTTACTGATGATTTAATAATCATCCTTATTGATTTATTACTTCCTTATTGATTTGAACCTCACATTAACCCTAATGGCCAGAAAACCTTGGAGCCCCTTCACAATTGGCCATGTGACAACACCTTATATGGGCAAAGGTGGACTTTAGGACTGTCTATATAGCACAACATCTCAAAGTTTGCCACTCTATTCCTGAGAGGTGATTTTTTTTTTTTTTAAGATTTTATTTATTTGAGAGAGAGCACAAGAGAATGCACAAGCAGGGGGAGGGTCAGAGGAAGAAGGAGAAGACTCCCCTCTGAGTGCAGAGCTTGATCCCAGACCCTGAGATCATGACCTGAGCTGAAGGCAGCTGCTTAACCAACTGAGCCACCCAGGCTCCCCTTAGAGGTGATTTATATACAGCAAAACAACTGGAGGAGATGAAAGCCTAAGAAGTTCTTCAGACTTTGTTTCTTTCTCTATCTAGTAAGACTTTTGCATCTTATGATTTCATACTATTTCTACTAGAATACAGAGGAATTCCAACTCAAGTGTCCCACAGAAGAAAGGAAAGGTTATAGCCAAAATTCTTCCAAAAGTTACCACTGTCAGTTTTCTCAGATATAAAAACCCAGACAAGTGACCTCATAAGAGGCATAAGGTTGTGCCACAATCTTGCTTTTTTTTTTTGCCTCCTCAGATGGGGGTAAGTGGCTGGTCTCAAGTTTTACTTGGATGGTTGGAGAATTTCAAGGAAGGGAACCTCATTAGCAGCGGAACAAGGAACCAGTCCAGGCAATATCTGATTATTTATTACTTGATCTTATCTTGAATAGAAAAGAAAGGCTCTTTGTTCAAAACACTTCTGGCTGCTGTCTGTCCCCTTGGACTTCTGAACCTTTTCTTCACTGCTTTATAAAAACAACCTATTAATTGAATTAGTGTCTCGTAGAAAGAAGTGTGCTTTCTCTGAACTCTAAGGATGCTCCAAAAATGGTCATTAACGCTGGCAAGAGAAGCAACACTCTAATTTCATTTTACACATGAAGAAAATGAGTTCAGATTAACTTTACAATCATGCAATAAATAACTTCAAGAGCTGGGACCCAAACAAGCAAAAGGGCTGGGAGATCAGGGGGTTTTATTCTGACTTTGCCTCCAGACAGAAGCCCACCTTAGTTTTCTTATCTTAAAATGGGGGTCAGTTGGGGTGCCTGGGTGGCTCAGTCATTAAGCGTCTGCCTTCAGCTCAGGTCATGATCCCAGGGTCCTGGGATCAAGCCCCACATGGGGCTCTCTGCTCTGCAGGAAGCCTGCTTCTCCCTCTCCCACTCCCCCTGCTTGTGTTCCCTCTCTCACTGTGTCTCTCTCTGTCAAATAAATGAATAAAATCTTTAAAAAAAAATAAAGTGGGGGTCAGTGGATTAGATCAGGGGTGGTAACCTTTTTCAATAAAGGCTCAGATAGTAAATAGTTTTGGTTTTCTGCAACAACTACTCAATTCTACTGTTAAAGAGTGAAAGCAACTATAGACAATATGTAAGCAAATAAGTGTGGCTTTGTGCCAATAAAACTTTACAAAAATAGGTGGAGGGTTGGATTTGGCCCATAGATGGTAGTTTGTAGACCCTCAGACTAGATGATGTAGAAGTTTCTTCTGCTAATATTTTATGATTCAACTTGTTTTAGTAGCAACGCTATTTTCCTAGGAAAGTTATCTTGATTATCCAATCATCAAACGTGCAGTTTGTGAGGTATGTAAGAATTTTTCTGCTGTTTGTTATTAACAGTAGCCACGATATGGAAGCAACCTAAGTCCATCAATCGATGAATGAAGAAGATGGGGTTTATATATATAGTAGAATATTATTCAGCCACGAGAAAGAAGGAAATCCTGCCATTTTGACAACATGGATGGGACCCTGAGGGCATTATGCTAAGCCAAATAAGTCACATAAAGACAAATATATATGATATCACATATATGTGGAATCTAAAAAGGCTGAACTAGTGGTAAATGTAGAATAGTGGTTACAGGGGCTGGGGATGGTGGGGGAATTGAGATGTTGGTCAAAAGCACAAACTTGCAGTTAGCAGATGAATACGTTGTGGAGATTTGATGCATAGCATTGTGATTATAGTCTACAATAGTATATTATATACTTCAAAGTTGCTAAAAGACTAGATCTTAAATGTTTTTTTTAAAGATTTTATTTATTTATTTGACAGAGAGAGAGATAGCAAGAGAGGGAACACAAGCAGGGGGAGTGGGAGAGGGAGAAGCAGGTTTCCCGCTGAGCAGGGGCTCGATCCCAGGACCCTGAGATCATAACCTGAGCTGAAAGCAGACGCTTAACAACTGAGCCACCCAGGTGCCCCTAGATCTTAAATGTTTTCACCACAAAAGACAAATGATAATTAAGTGACTTGAAGACTGTGTTACCTAATGCTATGGTGGTAATCACATTCCAATATATAAACATATCAAATCAACAGGTAGCACATCTTAAACTTACACAGTGTAATATGTCAATTATATTGCAATAAAAACAAGTTTTTTTTTTTTTGCATCTTCTCTCCCCTTTCTTCCTCCATTATTGAATGCCTACTATGTGTATTGCAAATATAAATTATTGCCTTAATGTTTTTCTGCTCACGATCTTGTGTGTTAAGGATTTTTGTTATTGGGGGTGGGTGGGGAGCTGGGTATATGGGACTGAAGGGGCATGCAGGTAGGGTGCATGAAGGTACCTGGATTGGGTATCCCGGATGGGATGGCTGATTGGGGGTTCTCAAGCCAGTGGGCGAACTCTCGGCACATGAGCCCTGACCTCAGCTGATCAAAGGGTACCTGCTTTTGCTAAACTGAGCAAGAATTCGAGTAGGTAGGTCAGAGTTGACAGCAATGATAGACTGTGAAGTAGGATTACGGAAGAGCATGTCTCAATTTAAGGGAATATATCTCGTTCAAAAAAAGTATAAATATTGGTGTTACTGTGGCCCCAAGCCACACCCAGGAGGATACACTGTGCTGATTCACTGGCTGGGGGACAATGGCTGCTGGCCTGGGGGATGCTTTATCCTGGGGCCTCATTGACCTGTCTGGGGGCTTAAAAATTTTTTTTTCTTTTTTGTTTACAATTTCTTCTCTTTCTCTGTTTCTTTCTTTCAGATTTTATTTATTTGACACAGAGAGGGGAGAGAGAGAGCGAGCACAAGCAGGGGGAGAGGCAGAGGGAGAAGCAGGTTCCCTGCCAAGCAAGGAGCCTGACGTGGGGCTCGATCCCAGGACCCTGGGATCATGACCCTAGCTGAAAGCAGCTGCTCAACCAACTGAGCCACCCAGGTGCCCCTCTGGGGGCTTCTTGAAGGAAAGATCAGTTTAACTTCATCAACTTTTAATGCTTCCCCTAATAAAAAAAAGAGTAGAGCGCATACACCAAACTTTAAGAGCCACAATATGGCAAATGAACTTACTTATTCTTTATCAATTTGTGTTATTGTTACATAAAGCTTCTTTGAAAAGCTTGTAATTTCAAAATTAATGCTTTTCTTAAAAAAAGAAGAATTCTATATCATGATAGTTTGCCAATTTCTGTCAGAGTATTATTTTAATCAAGCATTATATTGGCTTTTAAAATCATAAAAAGCAATGCTCATTTAAAAATATTTCTCTCCGCCCCCACTGAGTCTTTCACCTACTACTTGCTGGGTAACCACTACAAACGGCTTATTTTCTGTCCTTTCTGACCAAGTGTGTGTCTATATCTGTACGGCTGTCTCCACTGATGATTATTTTACAATGTTTTTGCTTGTTCACCAGATACAAGTCTGTCTGTCTTAGCTACAACATGCTAATGCTTTTGATAGGTCTTAGATGCTCAGTGTAGGAAGTAAAAAGAAAAATTCTTCTTAAACACATACAATTGGGTTGGTATATTCCACATGAGGCAAGTTTAATCCACTACTCGGAAGTAGACGTGTGGCTATAGTTTCAGCACCTAGTTCCACTTTTACCTAAAATATTCAGGCAACTGAAGTAAGGGTGCTTGTTTTCTCAGTCCTGAGGTTAATTGCTCCACTGTTAAATTGTACTTTCCTACAGTAGCTCTAATCCTAGCTTAATAGTCTGGGTACAGTGGTTTTATATAAAGCTTTGTCGAATTTATTAGATGGAGAGATATCTGAGTGCTGGAAGCAGATTACAGGCTGGAGAATATAAGATTCTATCATAGTTACACAAGCCAAAAAGTCAATAAAGCAAGAGAAGCAGAACTATAAGTCACTCTCTAACTCAGTTCCTAATTTGCCCTGATTTGCCAGGATGAGTCACCATTCTTGCTCACGTCACTAGGGGACACTTAGGGCCACCTAGGGCTGAGCCCATCCTCATGACACTCTCACGTGGTAACAGACACATGTGGATTTTTGTTTATGATTTCATCTTGCTAATATGGAGAATGGACAAGGCTGGAAGAGAAAAGCTTAATATATTTTGTGGAAATTTTGAACAATTAGAACAAAAATCAAAGACGCAGCATGTGCATTGTTGTGGGGGAAAAGTTACAGCTAATAACTGCAGTTGACAAAATGGAAGAACTTTTTTCAGGCAAAGGGAAGTTTAGGAAAAAGAGAATTGGCTGTGAGTATCCAAGAGTAATGAGCAAAGGAAGAGAAGCAAAAGGAAAAATCTACGTCACATCCTACTGAACACGGATGCAAATCTGACCTGTACACATGGGGGAAATGTTTAAAATTAGAGCAAAGTAATTTTCTGATTTCTACAAATGAGCATATTCTTTCAAAAATTTGTAAGTTGTGTGAGAAAGTAGATTTTCTGTGTTTTCTACAGGAAATTCTATTTGATTCAATGTAAGGAAACCAGTAGAAGAAGAAAATTAATATGAGAGTACTGAGATCCTGTGAGAGAAGAGGAAAAGTGTGTGTGTGAAAGAGAGAAAAGCACACAGGAGTAATGGGAGGGGTAGAATGAATGGAGAACCTTATTATATCATAAAGTAAGGACTTTTTAAAAGGACAGATCTATGGCATAGAGAAACTGCAAGGTGGTATTAGAATTCTTTTTTTTTTTTTAAAGATTTTGTTTATTTATTCATAAGAGACAGAGAGAGGCAGAGGGAGAAGCAGACTCCCCGCTGAGCAGAGAGCCCGATTTGGGACTTAATCCCAGGACCCTGGGATCATGACCTGAGCCGAAGGCAGACGCTTAACCATCTGAGCCGCCCAGGCACCCAAGGTGGTATTAGAATTCTTAAGGTCACATTCATAAAATGTCTGATGGGCTTACTTAGAAGATACTGCCATGGTTTAGTCCTTAACTTGTTAATTTTTCCATGACTGTAAAGATCATCTATCATGTTTAGTGTGAGGCAAGGTGACGTCACCAGCTGCCCTGTGCAAAAATCTGGTATTTTATGCTTCCTCACATCTTCCTGCCCCTGACCTCCTGCAGCTGCAGCCAAGAGTGGAGCTTTCCTACCCTGAGAGCTGCAAGAAGGTGGATGTAGCCCAGTACTTACGATGAGACACATGGAGCCTGAGGAGTGATGTAATCACCTCTGGTATTTTCATTTACCTCTCTCTATTTTGGTGTGTTCTCCTGCATAGGGCCCCCAGCTAAAGACCCTCTGGTCAATTTATATTCTAAAAGGAACAACCACAGGACACCCTCCCAGATTCTACTCCTCTTCTCTGATAGGCTTGTCAGATTTAGCAAATACTCCAAACAGGACAAATCATTTTCTAGCATAAGTATACCCTGTGCAACTTTGAGATATCCTCCCACTACAAAATTACTGACTCTCTGAAATTCCCTATTTAACTGGCACCCTGGATTTTATCTAGCAACCCTATTGTTTGAACTCCAGGAAACTCCCTGAGTATCTGGGAAAGGTCTCAGACATCCTGGTGTGTGGGGTGAAGAACACAGCACGAGAACGGATGTGGGAGGTGTAAGTAAATTGTCTCTTCACTGACAAAAGCACAAATCCTCTGAGAGGTGAGCAGAAAAAAGCCAATCAGGAGTCTTTTGCCACTTTATCCACAGAACTGCTCCTTGAGGGGGAAGGAGTCAGCTGGTGGCCCTTTTCCTTCCCCTCGCACACCTGGGTGAGGACGCGCATACTGTGTATCTAATGAGCGATTTCAGCACAGGAAACCAGCTGGTAGGCGGCGAGACTGTCAGAGCAAGTGGCAGACTAGACACTGGGAAAGGGCGGGGTGGGGGTGGTGAATATGGGGAACAGTAAGACACAGCAATATGCTATAGGCACAGGGCAGATCTTCAAATTACACTGACTGCATGAACACAAACACACACAGAAATATGCCCATGGATGATTGAAAATTTGTTTTTCATTTGATAAGTCAACCTTATTTGTTAACCTCATCTGTGGCTGTTCTTGTAGAATTTCCTGGTGAGACAGAATGCACATCCGCTATCTGGCTGGAGCCAGCCAGCCGAGGCCAGAGTGGCTGGGCTCCTTGCAGAGCCGCGGAGCCCTCTAGAAGCATCCCTTTCCCTGATTCTGATACCTTAGTTTGCACTGGTCAGGAATGAACTCCTCATGTTTAACCTCTAATGGTTTCTTCCAAGTTGCTACCTCAATTCCATATCTCTAATTAGTAGGAGTTTAACTCCGGTTTGAGGACCTATTACTTCTCAAGCCTGCAGAAGTTCTAGACTCAATGATAATTACTGGCATTTGATGCACCTAGAACTAACATTGAATACCGCAATATTCTGGCACAGGCTTTTCCTTCTAATTGATTCATTATTATTTACCATGACTCGAGGTTTGATGATCTTTTTGTAGAACTACTCTCTGTTGGAACTATACTGAAATCAGTCATACAGTTAAGCCTAGTTAAGATGGAGGGGATTTTCTTCTTGGACCCAAATGTTATAAATATATAAAAAAAAAAAACCCAACACACACACATAGTCAGATCTAATCCCTGGCTATATTCCCATGCAGGTTTCAGTGTCATGGAAACCAGCGAAGCTCTTCTGTGCCTCTCTGCTTAAAATCTGATAAAAACATAGTTTAACTGCATAAATCTAACTGCACTTTAGAGGGAAAAGGAGGTGCTGTATACATATGACAAAAGGTTTTAAAATAGTGAAATCTGTCTTTGTTATAATGAAAGAAAACTCGTAAGATGTTCGATTAATATATCTGGATCATCTGTTTCTTCCTTATTTTCTTACAGTGATATTTTAGGTG
Organism: Zalophus californianus; assembly: GCF_009762305.2. Taxonomy (NCBI): domain Eukaryota; kingdom Metazoa; phylum Chordata; class Mammalia; order Carnivora; family Otariidae; genus Zalophus; species Zalophus californianus. The sequence goes on along the minus strand of NC_045608.1, from coordinate 40,444,308 downwards.
TTTTGGGATAGTCATTTTGTGGATATCTTGGAATAAAAAAATAAAAGGCATTCTCACGGTGTGGCGCTCAGCAATCACAGTGACCAATTTGCCTAAGGGTCACCCCTAAAAGAGCCTGACCGTGGCCGGTAGGAGCTGGTGGGATGAGTTTGCTGGCTGCTAGGATGCTGCTGTGTGGGGATCCTGGAAAGACCCCGCCCCTCTTCGGTGCTGTCCCTTCTGGACCTGTAGTTGAAGTTTCTCTGTCGATGCCAGAACTTGGAGGCAGGGAGGACTGTGCATGTGGCCAGAGCCTGGGGACAGAGGCAGGCAGGGAGGCACAACCATTCTTTGTAGGGCATGGGTGGTATTATGTTACTGGCGACTGTGCAATAACAGCGAGGACACCGGGGGCAGTCTTTTGGGACATTCTGTAGCCTCGGGCTCGGAGGCCAGGCTTGTGGTGGCACAGGGGGCCCGGGGGGACAGCCGCTCTGCTCACTCACCGGTGCTGCTCTGAATGGTCCTCACGGTGGTGGTGGTGCGCGGTGGGGAGGAGGACCTCAGGGACACACACTCGTCGTCCTGGGAGCAGCCCTTCTCAATGGCCCGCACGTAGCTGTGGCTCCGCATGCGGAAGCAGCCGGGCATGGGCAGGTCCAGCGCCTCCACCGCCTGCGACTCCAGCTCGCTGAACACCGATTCGCACACAGACTCAAACTGCCCGTTCACTTCCATCTCGCTCACCTGCGGGCAGAGGTGGGGTACCATAACTCCTTCTACCTGGTGGAGAAGCACCCTCTCCCTTAAGCATCTCCCAACTTCACCCCCATCCTTCCCCAAGAGAGCCCCCTCTGATTCCATTAAACTCCAATGCATCTTATTTCCTCTGTGTTACAACCCATAATTGAACTGCATCTTGTTTGTAATCCCAAACAATCAATTCTAAAGAAAAAGAGCTTTATTTTCCCAAGGAAAGGAGGGTGGGGCTGAGAAGTCTTCTTCCAGTGTCTGCCCAGGTGCTAATTCTCCTTATTTATAAATGCAAACCTAGGGAACAGCTTCTAGTCCATGGTCAGAGTTTGGGTGTTTCAGTGCAACAGTTTTTGGTATAACATTTTAGAAGCTAGTATTTTTATTATTGTGCTTTTTGGAATTGACCAGCTTGTCAAATAATTTCAGTGTTGAATGCAGCTTAATTTAGTGCAAAGTATGGAAACAGGCCCTATATTTTCTGGCAAGATACTCTCATTCTGCACAAAAATAGACCAAACCCAGATACGTCAAAATTTTGAAAAGCACTATGGAGATTTTCAATCTATACACTCTAAAGAAGGTTTCATTCTTCTTTATAAAAAGCTGATAGAGTCCACAAATTGTTTATGTGTTTTAAAATCTTCCAAATGAAGTCTTCGTGTTTTTTTTTGAGGAAATCAATTTTTATTTACTTACATTCCTCTGTACATAACTTACATTGGGTTTGAGCACCACCTAAAAAAGAAAAAAAAAAAACAACAACCAGGTGCTCCCGTTAATTTCTCACTTTGTAGCTGATTTGATAGAGACATGGGAACATTCTTCAAATATCTGCCACCCTCTAGAACTTCATGTCTAATTTCCCTAATATTAAATTAATGAATAATTAAGAATTTAGCAGTTAAAAAAACTTAAGATTAAACTACAAATAAGCTTAGTGCAAATACTGAAAATGATTGCAACTTTTGACTATTTCTTCATTTTGTGTATTCTGAGGATATACTCCGATAACGGCAAATTTCTTTAAACTTCAGATAGAAGTGATGAATTACTTTAAGGCATATCAAGTGGAAAAGACATCCATTTTTTTAATGGTTCTTTGCAGCTTAAAATAGCATTTTCACATACTTTATCTAATTTGACATAAAATCCCTGTATGTTTTCAAGGCTAATAATTATATATGTCCATATTAAAAAATTAAATATGGATATATATCATTGATTTTTAGGAAATACTTGGAAGTGCTTTCACAGGTAAAGGGACATGATATTTGTAACTAATTATCAAATAGAGAAAGTGAACAAATGAGCCAAAAGGAATATGAATATGAATCTGGGTCAAGGATATACAGAAGTTCTTTATATTTTACAAGGAACTCTTGTAAACTTGAAATAATTTCAAAGTAAAAAGTAAAACTATATTTGCATGTGTGTATGTGTGCATATATATATTCCTATATATATATCATTTATTAGATTTTCCCCTATTAATCAATATGTCAAACATTGCAAAGAAATGGTAAAATATCTATCCCTGTTAAGGTAATAACTATTAAACTTGGGTGACTGTTCAGAGAATATATATGCCCCCTCCCCTACTTTTCATAAAAAATTGAACCATAGAGTAAATATAATTCTGCACTTTTTTTTTTCCATTTAACCTTCTATATTAGAATTCTATCTTTTAAAAATTTATTTTATTATGTTATGTTAATCACCATACATTACATCATTGGTTTTTTTCTTTTCTTTTTTTTATTATGTTATGTTAATTACCATACATTACATCATTAGTTTTTGATGTAGTGTTCCATGATTCATTGTTGCATATAACACCCAGTGCTCCATTCAGTACGTGCCCTCCTTAATACCCATCACCAGGCTAACCCATCCCCCTACCCCTCTCCCCTCTAGAACCCTCAGTTTGTTTCTCAGAGTCCATAGTTTAGACTTCTATCTTAACAGGATTCTCCTTCATTCTCTTTTAACCTTTTGTTTCTATTATATACAGATACAGAAAAACCACACAAAGTGAGTGTATAACTTAATGAATCATAATAAGGCAAACACCTTTGTAACCACTACCCAGATCAAGAAAGACAGATTTTTCCAGACACCCCAGAAACCCCTCTATTTGCCCCACCGTAGCCCATAATCCCATCTTCCCTCCAAAAGTAACTGCCACTCTGAGTTTTATCTTTATAATTATTTATAGGAATTATAAATTACAAATTTTTATAAATTATAAATTATGTAAATGTAAAGAATTATTTTCATAAGGAATTGTTAGTGTTTTTTCACCCATGTACATCCTTGGACCCTATAGTTTAGTTACACCCACTTAAAAATTTCAATATATCTTTCAATTCACTTTTAACATATAGGCCTCTTTCCACCCATTTTTAAATTTATTTATGGAAGCATCTGGGTTGTTTGACCTGTAAAGCTTCCCACAGTCTGGATTTGCTGATTTCATACTAATGGTAGGATTTAGCATCTTCCTCTGTCTTTTGTATTTCCTGAAAATTGTAAGCTAGACCCACGGGCTTTATAAGACTCAGGTTCAATCCCTTTGGCAAGACTAGAGGTCATGTGTTCTTTTATCAGGAGACATATTATGTCTGGGTTGTTTTCTTTTGATGTTGATAGGAGTCATTGGTGCTCAATGTCTAGATCCATTAATTCACTGGGAGTTGTAAAATGGTGATATTCTAATTCCATCATTACTTTTACAATTACTAGTTGGAACATTTTTATAAATAAATGCTTCCTCTCCCATTATTTGGTTATTCAGTGGTTGAGGTCCTGTAGAAATGGCAGAATAAACGTTTGTTTTTCTCCCCCCTTCTTATTTTCAAGATAATAAATTTGTTCCCTCTTATTTACCAAAAGTGATCAATTAATTTTTAAAAATATCAAAATGAACTCATAGATTTAAAAATATATGATGGTTTTAAATTCACTTCAAATTTGAACTCACATTTGTCTGGTCTTTAACTAGTAGGAGCCTCTTAGGTTGGCTCCTGAATCCTTTTTTTTTTTCCCTGAATCCTTTTGACATGTAATGAGTAGTCTTTGATAGCTTCCTCGAAGCTATGTCAAGGTATTCCAAACTCATCTACCTTTTCTGCTCAGTCCTGGAGTCAGTATTTTTTTCTTTTTTTTCTTTTTTTTTTTTAAGATTTTATTTATTTATTTGATAGAGAGAGAATGAGAGATAGAGAGCACGGGAGGGAAGATGGTCAGAGGGAGAAGCAGACTCCCTGCTGAGCAGGGAGCCCGATGCGGGACTCGATCCTGGGACTCCAGGATCATGACCTGAGCCGAAGGCAGTCGCTTAACCAACTGAGCCACCCAGGCGCCCGAGTCAGTATTTTTTTCAAAAAGTCCTTCTTTTAGTGGTAAACGGTATCACAAGAATGCAGTCTGGGCCCCAGGAAGCTTTGTTGTCATTGCTACGTTTGGTCATTGTTCAGTGGGCAAAACTAGGCTTTTTGGTGGGCAGATCTAGTGAGTATGTCCAATTAAAATTCAGACTGCAGAATTTTTTTTTAAGATTTTATTTATTCATGAGAGAGAGAGAGAGAGAGAGAGAGGCAGAGGGAGAAGCAGGCTCCAATATGGGACTCGATCCCAGGACCGTGGGATCATGACCTGAGCCAAAGGCAGACGATTAACCCACTGAGCCACCCAAGCACCCCTCAGACTGCAGAGTTTTAATGGAACCTCTTCTATGTTATATTTATACTTATATCTTGATTCCATACTAAAAATCCTCAGGCGTTCTCAGGGGGCATAGGAGATGATAGAATTGGGGTATTCTGCAATTATTCATTTGTTTCTTCTATAACATATGCACAACCATCTCAGAATAGCATACTAATAATACCATATCCATGTCATTATTGAAAACAGTTAACAATTCCTCTTATTTTTTGCATATACACTCTCTATTCTTTCCTCATTTAAAATAGTTGTGCTATATTTACACTGCCGAGCACATAACCTATATGTTTTTCCCTGCTTTAGCCCTCCTTTAGTCTCTTATACATAACTGCATATTTAATGCTTGCCACTACTTTTTTCATGTAAAAAATTATTCTTTTTTTTTTAAGATTTTATTTATTTATTCGACAGAGAGAGAGACAGCGAGAGCAGGAATACAAGCAGGGGGAGTGGGAGAGGGAGAAGCAGGCTTCCTGCTGAGCAGGGAGCCTGATGTGGGGCTCGATCCCAGGACCCTGGGACCATGACCTGAGCCGAAGGCAGACACTTAACGACTGAGCCACCCAGGTGCCCCGTAAAAAATTATTCTTTATCAAAATTCTACAGATATAGGTCAAATAGTTCTAGATGGCTTATAAAGAAAAAGAGCAAACCCCTAACCCACCTTACTCCCTCTCTCCCCCTGCCAAAATTCTCCCTCCCCAGAGGCAAGAACTTTCAATTCTTCCAGCTGGATCTTACGGTATTTGCATCTGTATTTCCAAAAACTTGCTTATGTGAATTGAATCTGTTGATACATTCGTAGACTTCTGGTAACCTCTTGGTTTCCTCCCTGCCCTTAAAGCATTGCCCTTGAAGCCTCTGTTCTCCTATTGCAATCTATGAGTGCCAAGCCCACTGCTGTCCTGGGATCTTTCTTCCCTATCACTGTGGGGGTGCCCTTCATTATCTTGATTGTGGTGGAGTCCCTGTTTCCTCTTCCTTGTTTTATTTCCTCTTTTTGGTGGAGCACATCTTCCAGTGCTTTCCTGGACAAGGTGGCCACCTGGCATTGATGGAAATGTCTGCATTCCACCCCCACTGTTAAGGGAGAGTGTGCTTGCATTCAGGATTCTAACCTGCATCCCTTCTTCTTTCCCATGTTTTCAGGCTTTGCTCTGTGTCTCTTAGTCTCCATGTATGCTAGAGTTTGGGAAAGTGGATGCCTTTCCATATAAACTGTTTTTTCTCACCCCCTTTTGAAAGCCCTTTAGGATCTTGTCCCAAATGAGCTAACAATTTACTATGATGTTCCCTATGTGGATATTTCTCCATCAATTGTGGTAGGTACTGGGTGGGCCCTCTCCATCCACAAAATCATGTCTTTCAGTTTTGGGACCATTTCTTGAATTATTTCATTAGTAATTGCCTTCCTTTTATTTACTTTTTCTGGAAATCCCACTACTCAGATGTTAGAATTCAAGAAGCTCGAAGAATTCCAAGGGAAAAAAAAAACAAAGAAAAATACATTGATACATCATCATTTCCAAAGTAATCCTGGTAAAGAACAAAGCTGGAGGACTCACGCTTCCTGATCTCAAGACTTACTGCAAAGCCACAATAATCGAAACAGTTTGGGACTGACATAAGGACAGACATATAAACCAATGGAACAAGAATTGGGAGTCCAGAAATAAGTCCATACACCTATTCACCACTAGTTCGTATGTCTGTCATTGGGGTTGTCTAAAGCTCATTGTCTAGTTGATTCCTCAGGATGGGCTCATGGAAGTGACGTTTCCTATATTCATTCATGTTTATAATAGTTTGTCTATGCCTTTTATATGAAAGTCAGTTTTTGGGGGCTATAAAATCTTTGTTCACATTTTGCCCCCTTGAATATAATAACATCACTCAATTGTCTTTTGTCGTAAACTATTATTGTTAAAGAGTCTGACGAGAATTTTTTTTCCAAATGTTTATTTAAATTCTAGTTAGTTAACATATAGTATAATATTGGTTTCAGGAGTAGAATTTAGTGATTCATCAATTTTTGTTCTTTTTTAAGTGACTTGCTCTTCTGTCTAGAAGTCCAAAGAACTTCGTTTTATTTTTTTTTGTTCGAAATCAGAGTCCTGTAATTTTACTAGACTATGTCTTAGTTATTGTTTTGGGTCAGTCTCAGGTATGTGGTATATAATTTTGAAACATCTTTTTGTTTCATTAAAGTTTTCTTTATTATTTTTATTATTCATTCTGGTTCTTTGCTTTTTCTTCTTCAGAGACTTCTATTATATATATGTTCAATCTCTGTCCAAAATATTTATCCATGTCTCTTGAATCCTTTTTACCTCATTTCTTTTTTATTTTATTTTTAAAAAGATTTTATTGATTTGAGAGAGAGAGAGAGAGCAAGAGAGAGAGAACAGAGGAGAGAGCACAGAGGAAGAGGGAGAAGCAGACTCCCCACTGAGCAGAGAGACTGATGTGGGGCTCAGACCCAGGACCCTGGGATCATGACCTGAGCCGAAGGCAGATGCTTAACTGACTGAGCCACCCAGGTGCCCCTTCTTTTTGATTTTAAAAACGTCCTTCCTTTTTAGATTCTATTTTTCTTAGTGTATGACATGTCTTATTCACTTGCTCCTATATTCTTTCTAGTCTAATCTTCATTTCTGAAATTATTTTTCTTTTATTTCTAATTCTTTCCTGAGTTTTGTGACATCATATTTAAGGTTTTGAAATTCAGATATATCTTTTCCTTTCATGTCTTATATCATGTTCTTAATGTCATTTAGTGCATTTTAAAATATAGTTGGCCCTTGAACAAGGAACATGGGGTTTTGAGGCATCGACTCCCACCCCTGCACAGTTAAAAATCCACACATAGAGGTGCCTGGGTGGCTCAGACAGTTAGGCATCTGACTCTTGGTTTTGGTTCAGGTCATGATCTTGGGGCCTGGGACTGAACCCTGTGTAAGGCTCTGCACTTACCCGGGAGTCTGCTTTTCCCTCCTCCTCTACCCACCCACCCTGGTCATGCACTCTCTCTCTCTCAAATAAAATATTTTATTTTATTTTTTTAAAGATTTTATTTATTTATTTGACAGACACACACAGAGGAATCACAAGTAGGCAGAACGGCAGGCAGAGGGAGAGGGAGAAGCAGGCTTCCTGCTGAGCAAGGAGCCCGATGCGGGGCTTGATCCCAGAACTGTGGGATCATGACCTGAGCCGAAGGCAGAGGCTTAACCAACTGAGCCACCCAGGTGCCCCTAAAATCTTAAAAAAAAAAAAAATCCACATACAACTTTTGACTCCACAAAAGTGTAACTATTAATAACCAGAATCCTTACAACATAAACAGTTGATTAACACATATTTCATCTTTTATGTATAACGCACTATATTTTTACAATAAAGTAAGTTAAAGAAAAGAATGTTATTAAGAAAACCATAAGGAAGAGAAAATACAGTTACAGTATTATACTGTATTTATAAAAAAAAATCCATGTATATAAGTGGACCCACACAGTTCAAACATTGTTGTTCAAGGTCAACTGTAGTGAGTTAACAGTTTTGATCTATTTTGTGGGTATGTCTTTCTGCATGCTTTCATTTTCTGTAGGAATGTTACTCCATTCCTTACTGTCTTTTCTTCTTATAGTGACTTTGAATGTAAAATTAGTTCTTCTGACCTTGAGAGGGTGGTGCATTCAATATATATCCCCCCAAATTCCCAGGACTTCGTTTTTTATTTTATTTTTTTGCTTTCTTTTTTTTTTTTTAAAGATTTTATTTATTTGAGAGAGAGAGAGAATGAGAGAGAGCACGAGAGGGAAGAGGGTCAGAGGGAGAAGCAGACTCGCCGCCGAGCAGGGAGCCCGATGCGGGACTCGATCCCGGGACTCCAGGATCATGACCTGAGCCGAAGGCAGTCGCTTAACCGACTGAGCCACCCAGGTGCCCCTTTTTTTTGGCTTTCTGAGAGTCCCTGATTCTTTTGCTCCTGTCCCTAACTTTCACCGGGGCCTTTTCCTTTCTTCTTTGCTATTGTCTCTATCTTGCTCACGCTTCATTCTCCTCCCATCTGTTTCTTCTCACCCCCTGGGCCCTGTCCTGGATGGAGACACTGGTTGGTTGGTTTCCAGTGTACAGATGGGTTCAGACTGCTCCAGTTTTCTTTGACCTTCCTGCAGGCTCCCGGAATTGATCTGCTATTAGAGAAGGCAGATCCCTTCCAGGGTCAGCTGCTATTCTCAAATAGGTGCCCTGAACTTTCCAGTGAATACGTGTTGCTTGTTTTGTTTTGCTGCGCTCAAGTTCGTCACAAAAGTCATTGTTTCCCTCTATGTCTTCCTACGCAGATGTGGATACAGTGCAGGCTTATGGCTACTTGTGGTTTTTTCTCATCCACTTATATTTTGGGTTCATGGAATACCTTGATATACCTCATTTTGTTGTAAATGTTCTCCAAGACTTTTGGATTTTTCTACCTAGTTGCTCTGTCTTTTATATGGAGACTCAGGGAAATTGAGATGCTAAGTCACTACCACCGTAAAATCGTATAGTATGATGGTACCATAATTTATTCAATTACTCCTTTGTGAATGATGGTTCAGATGTGTCCTTGGTGACTGTGCTATGACCAACATTTTTGTGCATTTATCTTTATATACTGGTGCTTTTATTTCTGTATTACAGAGTTCCAAAAGTGGGATTCTTGTGTCAAAAGATATGTTTTACATTTTTGTAGATTTTATCAACTTACTTTCTAAAACAACTGCAGGAGTTCACTCTAAAGAGCAAGAAGCTGGAGCTCATTTCTCAGTATGGTCAGCAGAACTGGATATTAGCTGTTTTTGCAACTTTTATAGGTCAGAAATGATACTGTGCTCTTTCAATTTGTCTTTATCAGCCCACTACTGTGTATAAACATTTTTTCCCTCATATTTATTGGCCTTTATATTTTCCCCTCTGATTTGCTATTTTATAAGTTTTGCCCCCACCTTCTTTTAGGTTGTTTATCTTTTCATAGTTATTGGTAGAAATACGTTAGGCAACTGGAAGCTTTCCTTTGTATGTTTAATATCCTCCCCCCCATCAATGGCATCTTAACTTTATGATATCTTTTGCCACACAGAAATAGTTTTTAGTTAGAACAGATGTCAATCTTTTACTTTATGTTTCCTGGAGTTCTTATTTTATTAAAAGTTATATAATTCTTACCACAGTATCATACACATATTCTCCTAATCTTAATTTTTGTCATTTTGTGTTATTGTTTAGATTTGAGATCTATTTGCATTTATTATATGGGAAGGAGTAGTTTATTTATTTTTAAAAAGATTTTCTTTATTTGGGAGAGAGAGCATGAGTTGGGGGGAGGAGCAGAGGGAGAGGGACAAGCAGACTCCACACTGAGTGCAGAGCTGGATCTGGGGCTCAATCCCATGACCCTGAGATCACGACCTGAGCTGAAATCAAGAGTTGGAGGCTCAACTGACTGAGCCACCCAGGTGCCCCAGTTATATTTTAATGCTCTTTCTACTCTACCATGGGCAATTTGTTTGAATTCTCTGAGCTTTACTTTCCTCATCTGTAAAATGGGTATAATGATGCTTATTTCCTATGGATGCTTTAAGGATAAAAATAAAATATTCAAAATGCATATTATATTTCTAGGCACATGGTAGATATTCCACAAATAGTGGATGTTATTCTGTGAGATAGTGTAGTGGGATGAATGAAACAATTTACCCCAATTGTCTAAGACTGAATTTCAAAAATTAAGGAATGATCTTTTTTATAGTTGATATGAAATTAATGAGATAATATGAAAATCTTCTTGTATGTATCAGGTAAGCAATGCGTGATGACTACTCCACTGTTATCACTTCCATTATTACTACTATTATTAGCAATATTGTTGCCGTCAATACCCTCATACCAGTAGGTACTGAAGAAACTTACCAGTGAGGAGTCAGGATACTTGGGTTTCTAGGTTCTCTTACTGGCCGTCTTCATAGACACTTAATTCATCTGAGTTTTTATTTCTTTGTATATATACAATGAAGGGATGGTCTAGGTCACAAGTCACAGCTAAACTGCTGTTATTACCACTGAGCATAATAACTGCCTATTCACTTTTTTAAAAAAATGATGTAGAAATCCAACACATTGCCAGCCAAAAATGTCTGTGGGCTTCTCGTTTACCACGCCAGATGAAGATATTTGAGAATTGGACTTGAAATAAATGAAGACATAAATTAGGCTAATTTGGAAATGACTTTATTATACCAAATATATATATTTTTAAATGTGACTTTTAAAAATTTTTTCTTCTGAAGCTTCATTTTATAAAAGCCCCTATTTTTATTAGATGTATATATAGTACAAAATATAGAAAGGGAATAAATATTAAAAAGTTCAATTTTTCTCTACCATGCAAGCACAATCTGTTTTTAGGGGTATTTTACTTCTATGAGGTATGAATGGCAGAAATAAACAATTTATTTATTCTAGACCAATATCTTGGCTTATAACATTTTACTTTGATCTTTCAAAGCCTTTGATGAATAATATATCAGGTTTTAAAGGGGAATAGGATATAATGCATTTAAATTCTATACTATTAGGGCTGCTACTAAAGATCTGTAAGAGAATATCCCCAACATCAGAAAAGCTGACCACTTTTTGAAAAGTCTAGAATATATATGGTAGTATTGCTTTGAAGAAGAAACTAGTCTCCTTTGAATAATGACAGTGTTGGGACTGCAATAGTTGGAAATTATCCTTAAAGATATTGTGTTACTTGAAAATTGAATATGGGGACTAGAAAAATGATGTATCATTAGGAATCCATTTAGGATAGCTATTCTTTCTGTATTTTACTTAAGGCTAAATGATTATACCACCGAATTGCAGAGCTTGACCTGTCCTAGCATCAGGGCCCACATGTGCCTCTTCAGTGATTTGTTGCTATCTCATTAAGCTGTCGCTGGGACATGATAGCGTCTCAGGAAGGTCAGATCTGTGGCACAGGGACTCAAGCCAGGCAGCTGTGTAGACGCAATGTCCTGATGAGGGAAGTGACATGTTTCTCCTGTCTTGAACACTTAAAATCTAAACATTTAGGGACACCTGGGTGGCTCAGTCGGTTAAGCGTCTGCCCTTGATCTCAGGGTCCTAGGATCGAGCCCCGCATCGGGCTCCCTGCTCAGCGGGGAGCCTGCTTCTCCCTCTCCCTCTGCCTGCTGCTCCCCCTGCTTGTGCTCTCTCTCTCTCTCTCTGTCAAATAAATAAATAAAATCTTAAAAAAAAAAAAGACTGCATTTAGAGTAAAGAGCTCTATTTTGATGATAGGGACAAAGCAAGAGCGTGGTCCTATTTCAGGGTCTCACTCTGATAGATCAGAGATGCATCGGTTCTCAGCCTACCGTTCAACTTCAGTGCTTGGCTTACCACCACCACCACCACCCTCACCACCATCCTCCTCCTCATCACCACGATCACCACCATCCCCATCACCAACACCTTCCTCACCACCACTACCACACTTTGCAGCAGCACTGCTAGTAGCATTAATTCTCTCCTTGGTGCTCACAGTGTCTTCCAAACTAGCTTCGCTGCTTCTAGCCATTCATCCTTTCTCATCTTTCCTCTATTTTTTCCATATAAATTATCTCATATCAAAATTCTGATCATATCTCTTGCCTGCTTAAAAGCTGAAGTTTTAATTAATCTTTAATCAATCCCATTCCTAATAAATGAAGTCCAGTCCCCTGGGCCTGGCATGCAAAGCCATGCATTAAGAAATATATCCAGGGAGGGGCGCCTGGGTGGCTCAGTAGGTTAAGCATCTGCCTTTGGCTCAGGTCATGATCCCAGGGTCCTGGGATCGAGTCCCACAGCAGGGAGCCTGCTTTTTCTTTTCCCTCTGCCCCTTCCCCCTGCTCGTGCTCTCTCTCTTTCTCTTGCTCTGTGCTCTCTCTCAAATAAATAAATAAATAAATAAATAAATCTTAAAAAAAAAATATATATCCAGGGCAAAATTCAGGACAGATTTCCCATTGCTGCCTCTACAAGTATTCTGAGCTCCACCAAAACTAAAACATTCACTATTCCTTGAATATGCTTTAGGGAAGCATTTTTCAAAATTCAGATCAAATACTACTTTATTAGAATCTCTTGGAATATTTGTTAAAATGTATATTTCTAGACTGCATGCCTGGAAACTCTCTCTTTAGAATCCTGGGTTCTTAGCACTGTTTTCTCCTTAGTTTCAGGATCTTGTTGATTATTCTGTGACCACAAAGTCCCATTTAACATCTGGTTCCTTACATACCTTACAGGGTGTTTTGTAAAATAATATTATGAAAATATAAAGCAATTCGCAAAGTGTCTGACCCGGTAAAGGTGCCTCTTATTATTAATACTTGCCCTGCCTACCTCAGAGTGTCTTGTGATGTTCAAGTAAATAATAATGATAGCACTTTTATCTTATTTGTACTCTTTTTTTTTTTTAAAGATTTTATTTAATTATTTGACAGAGTGAGATACAGCGAGAGAGGGAACACAAGCGGGGGGGAGTGGGAGAGGGAGAAGCAGGCTTCCCGCGGAGCAGGGAGCCCGATGTGGGGCTCGATCCCAGGACCCTGGGATCATGACCCGGGCTGAAGGCAGACGCTTAATGACTGAGCCACCCAGGTGCCCTTATTTGTACTCTTGTAAGCTCTTAGTGGGAATGGATTTTGTTTTGTTCATCGATGAATAACTTGTATAATCTGGTCCAGTGTTCTGCTCAATAAATACTAGCTGAATTAATTGTACAATAGTTATTTTTGTGATAGCAATTTATTCAGAGTTCCTACACATTATTTAAAAAACACTCTTCTTGTTGTGTTCCCAGAGGAAGCCAGCCCCTGGGGTATCTTCGGTTCATTTGGTAGCCCCCAAAACGCTGCAGGGTCAGGTCCTCTAAGAGTCCAGGTCCTCTCTGCCCTTGATCCTAGGTAGCCTCGCCCTCTCCCACACTCTCTGACCTTTAATGGGAGAGCCTGGAGGACCTTCAGCTGAATATTTTGGATATAGCATTAAGTTGCCTTTATTGAGTCTTAATCCCTGGTTCTTAGAGGTGGCTTTTGTCTCATTACCACGATACAATATTCACCTGGGACCCCGGTGAGATAAGTAGATTGTCACTTCCTGTCCCTGGGCCCCTGTCTTAATGACCTGCTCAATACTTGAACTTTTATGATTAGACACTGCTGTGGTTTTTGCCAGTGATGTCTACCCTGACCTATCCTTCAAGCTTCTTTATAACCTCATCCATCAACTTCCTAATGGCAAGTGTGCTGGTACTGACTGACTGCTGATGAATTTCCAAGGACTCTCTGCAGTGTCCTTTATCCATCTGCAGAGAACCCCCTCCCTGGTAGACTGCTGATACCAGGTGCTTGCTGTAGCTGAACGTGCATAGCATGTAGATCAGGCTGATCCATCAGTGGGTTACTCTGCAAGTGGCCACCCCCTCACTTCATGCCCCGTGTCCACTAACCCTTATGCAGGTAATGGCCCACAGCCATGGTGCTCACCTGGCTGATGGTGCTCATGGCTCGCATGTAGCTCTCATTCCTAGAGCGGAACTTTGGTGATGTGAGCAAGCCGGCAGGGTCAAGACTGTCCAGGCTTCGGTTGATGGAGACTTCACTTACTGCCCTCAGGTAACTGTGACTCCGGATCTGGAGTTTGGGGGAGTGTTCATTGGAAATCCTGAAAGGGAATAAGAGAAGGGGCACATTTAGTCATATTCTAAGATGTAAGCAGTACTAAGATGTGGGAGCACTATCATTGATGTGGCACCCTAAACACTGGGATGAATAATATAGATGGCTTCCTATGATTACTAGACTCCCCCATGGTGTCTCAGAAGGAAAAACTTTTGACAGGAAATCATTAAGGTCTGATGATGCAGAGAGCAATAAAATTCTCTTCAGCCCACGAAATAATTTCCCCATTCACATTTTCCCAGGCATCTGGAGGAGGGAGATAATAGCTCTGATTGCCCCATCCCAGGAAATGTCCTGTTTGGTCTGTAAGCTTTGTCTTTTACCCACTTCCTTTCTCTGGCCGTCTTTTTGTTTTTGGACTTTCTAGTAACAGACAGTTGGTATACATCTGCAACTATATCAGTATCTCTACCAATCTTATCATTTACTTGTCTGTCTAATCTTTGTGTCATTTAGTTGAGACTGAACTTAGTGTACAAACCTTAAATTTTAGCCGTTAACAATGCACACATCTTTAAATCTTGATATGTAAAGAAAGTCTTTACACACTTTGTACTCTGTGGATTTTTTCAAGATGTATTTTAAAATCATCAAAGTAGGAAAGGCTCATTGCCAAGCTATACAGGAGTGCATAAAACAGAAAGTGGGTCTCCCTCTCCACCCCTGTTTCTCCAGAATCCCACACCCTTAAAAGAACTACCGGTAGCAGTCTGGTGTATATCCTTCCTGTCTTTTCTTTCCTCTTCTTTTTATTTTTTTTTAAAGATTTTATTTATTTATTTGAAAGAGAGAGAGATAGAGTGTGAGAGAGCATGAGCAGGGGGAGGGGAGAAGCAGACTCCCCCCACAGCAGGGAGCCCGATGCGGGGCTCGATCCCAGGACCCTGGGATCATGACCCGAGCCGAAGGCAGACGCTTAAGTGACTGAGCCACTGCGGTGCCCAACTTCCTGCCTTTATATACATATACAAACCATTTATTTTCAGTATTTTTCAAGCTTACTTTCACATGGGATTCAGGGTGATTTTTCTTTCATTGTTAAATTTCTTTTATTTTTGCTGAAACCTTGCTTGCAGTAAAAGTTAAAGTTGATGAGAAAGATGTATACCCAATATCTTTGCTATTATTTATCATTCTGGAGATCAAAGCCAATGAAATTAGAAAATAAAAAGATACAGGGAATATAAATATTGTGAAGTAAGACATAAGCTTTGTGTATTCACAGATTATATAATTATCTGGAAGATAAAAATCTGAAAAACTATTGGAATGCATAAGAGAGATCGATAGGATAGCTAGATACAGGGTTAAAAAACACAAAAATTAATAGCTTTTCTATTACTGCCACCACCAAATAGAAATCTAAAAAAAATCCATTCAAAATGGCAAAACGTTATAAAATCAGTACAAATTATAAAAAAATGCAATAGAATTTTATGAAGAAAGCTATAAAACTTTATGGAAGGCAATAAACAAGGCCTAAATAAATGCAAAGGAAGATAATTTTCCTTGATGGAAGTAATATTGTAAGAAAAAAATTAAAATTTTCCTAAATTATTCTGCAAACCTAACGCAATTGCAATAAAAATTTTCACAGATTTTTTTTTTATTTGAGTGTAACAAACTCATTTTAAAGTTTATATGAGGTTCATAGCAGCATTATTCATAAGAGCCAAAAGGTAGGGCAAACTAAATGTCTGTCAGCTGATGAATGGGTAAAATGTGGTTCATCCATACAGTGGAATATTAGCTGGCCGTGAGGAAGAGTTTAGCACTGACATACGCTACAACAGGGATGAATTTTGTAAACGTCATGGTCAGTGGAAAAGGCCAGTTACAGATTATGCAATTCCACTTATATAAAGTGTCCAGAATAAAAAAATCTCTAAAGACAGCAAGTAGATTAGTGGTTGCCTAGACTGGAATGTCTAGGAGGAGGAGGAAGATGGCAAGGTTGGGGGTTGATATCTAAAAAGTATGACTTTTTTCTTTGGGGTGGTGAAAATGCTCTAAAATTGTGATGGTTGCACAAATCTGAATATGCTAGACCATTGAATTGCACATTTTAAATGAGTAAATTGTTTGGTATGTACATTATAGCTTAATCAAGCTGTTTTAAAAATTATACGAGGCCTCAAAATAATCAAATTTCCTAACGGAGGGAGTTCAGAGAGCACACTGTGGTTGGCACAATGAGAGGAGAGCCTGTGAAGGGGTTGCAATATAGCAATAATTTAAATAACCAGTGATAGGACTGAGTTAAGTAGCAGCGGAACTTGAGCAGATGGATTTAAGAGCCCACGTGAAGATTAAATATGGAAGATGATTAAGAGGAGGGGGTCTAAAAACAGCCAGAAAATAAAAAAAATAAATAAAAAAGGAGATAAATATCCTATCAGATCTCAAATATACTTTATAACTACAAAGAGGAAAACAGTGTGGTATAGCGAAGGAATAGACGAATCAGTGGAATAAAATAAGGACTCCAGAAACAGAACTGAGTGTCTATCTGAATTTAGTATATTGCAAAGGTGGTAATTCAAATAAGCAGGGAAGAGATCAATTACTTAGTAATGGTGTTAGATGAGCTGTGTGTCCACATGGAAAAAAATGGATTCCTACTATCCATATAGATTAAAAGACTAAAAATCAAATATTTACAAATTTAAAGTTGTCTAGTATGTTATAGAAGAATGTGTTTTATAATCCTTTTATTTATTTGAGAGAGAGAGCACGTGAGTGAGCACAAGTGGGCGGGGAGGAGGGGAGAACAGAGGGAGAGGGAGAAGCAGACTCCTTCCTGAGCGGGTAGCATGAGGTGGGGCTCTATCCCAGGACCTTGGGATCATGACCTGAGCCAAGGGCAGCTGCTTAACCTACAGAGCCACTCAGGCACCCCTATAATTTTTTTTTTAAGATTTCATTTTTAAGTAATCCTTACGTGCAACGTGGGGCTCAAACATACAACCCCAAAATCAGGAGTCATATACTCTGACTGAGCCAGCCAGGCGTCCTATTTAATCTTAATGTCTATACTTAAAAACTTTTTTAATTTTTATTTATTTATTTTTTAAAGATTTTATTTATTTGACAGAGAGAGACACAGCGAGAGAGGGAACACAAGCAGGGCGAGTGGGAGAGGGAGAAGCAGGCTTCCCCCTGAGCAGGGAGCCTGATGCGGGGCTCGATCCCAGGACTGTGGAATCATGACCTGAGCCGAAGGCAGACGCTTACCGACTGAGTGTCCCAAAACTTTTTTTTAAACTATCAGAATTTTATGGAAAAAACTATAAAACCTTATGGAGGACAAAAAAGAAAGCCTAAGAAATGAAAAGAAAGTGGTGGAGAAAGGTTTTTAGAAACAGGATGTTGAAATTAAAAGCCATAAAAAAAAATTGACAAGTAGG
Organism: Zalophus californianus; assembly: GCF_009762305.2. Lineage (NCBI taxonomy): Eukaryota > Metazoa > Chordata > Mammalia > Carnivora > Otariidae > Zalophus > Zalophus californianus. Next base: position 40,426,670 of record NC_045608.1, on the reverse strand, counting down.
ACTACATAAAAATTTAAAACTTTTGTTCAACAGAAGACACTGTAAGCAAAGTTAAGAATAATAGTCACTGGGGGCGCCTGGGTGGCTCAGTTGGTTAAGCAACTGCCTTCGGCTCAGGTCATGATCCCGGAGTCCCGGGATCGAGTCCTGCATCGGGCTCCCTGCTCGGCAGGGAGTCTGCCTCTCCCTCTGACCTTCCCCCCCCCTCATGCTCTCTCTCTCTCTCTCTCTCTCTTTCTCATTCTCTCTCTCAAATAAGTAAATAAAATCTTTAAAAAAAAAGAATAATAGTCACTGGGTAGGAAACATATTTGCAGTACCACCCGATGTAATGAAGAGGGTTCACGCCTATAACATTTAAAGTGGACTTAGCAAATTAAAGAATAATGCAAATAACTCAATAAAAAATGGACAGAGGCTCAGTAAATTAGAGAAATGTTGATAAATATGAACACCATTTGCACATCAGATCCGGGCACACCCAGGTCCACATCCATAGATGGTAAAGATAATCTCTACAATCCCAATATCCTCTTTGCAGTGTATAGGATTGCACTCATTCTTGAAGTTTGTATGGAATTACTTAAACACAATAGTCAAAAAAGATAGACTCAATAATACCAAAACCTGGGAATTTGACGAGCAGCTACTTTTTGCAATTGCACTGAGAAAGAGGCCAAATTAAAATAGATCTGGAATTTAACAGCAAAAGTAAACCTCCCACATCATTATTACAAAAGGGAAATGGTTCTAAAAATGAATGTTCTTTATGGATCCTACAAGTAGCTATCAAACATGAATTATTTGTTCTGCCAGCTCAAGTAAATATTTGCCATGTGTTACGTGCTATTATGATGATTCACATGGGGTTACTTTATAAATGCTCACGGCCCCAATCCCAACCAACCAACGAACCAAAGAATTCATTTCCCCCTTAAGATCTCTTCTAGAAAAAGAGAGACTTAGCTAGAAGCATTTATAACCTAAAGTTCATGTCCCCTTAGAACTTGAGAATTAGATGACAAATGTGTTTCTTTGGCTCTTTTGCAACCTGACCTAGGGCAACGATATTGCCAACATAAATGATGCTGCTGTGCCCAATGGTTAGGGGGCAGCAATGGGGTGGTGACTATTTCATAAATGGTGTATATTCAAAAGAAGAAGCAAAAGTCCAGTGTTTTGAAAAATGAGTGTCTGCTGGCTGAGATGGGGAAATGAGGCATCATTGCAACAATCATTTACCCTGGTCACTTGTTATGAAATAAAGCATAATTCCCAGATTTCTAAGTGAACAATCATTCAGAAAGGATTGAATAGTCTATTTTGGTGAGTCATTTCTGATAAAACAATACATACTTTAATCATACACTAAATATAAGGAAATGAACTCTTACCTTGTCCGCTTAGTGGAGCCCACAGCTCTCAACATAAAATGTACAGTATGGATATGTGTTGCTGGTGTAGAAACACTAAAGAAATGCCAGGAAATAGTGTAATGATTACTTCATTTCACCTCAAAAGAAAGGTGATTTGCCAAGAAGAAAGGGTATGTGCATATTCAGAAATATTAGTTCTCATGTTAGATTAATTATTTTTCTGTGTTGGCCTATTCACATGACATCTATCTCTTTCCACTTTTCTCCCTAAATTGCTTAGGCTCAGTTAATGTTTTGTGGCTTAGCAGAACCGAGATTTTGGCCTGGCCGAATCCCATTCATTATCATGTCCTTTAACGCACTCAAAGATAGGACACCCTTATGTTAGTCATGGAGCAACCACGTACACAAGCTTGGCCCAGTGTATCAGTAAGGTTGCCAAAGAAGAGAAAAATGCAATAATACTCAGACTGCAAAATTTGAAACCAGTGTCCTTGAAGTGAAAATGATTAACTTTGTAATAGAATACTAAAAGTATAACTTCATCAGATGAATAAACTCTAGGGATGTGATGTGCGGCATAGTGATCATAGCTAATAATAGTGTGCTGTGTGCTTGAAATTTGCAAAGAAAGTAGATCTTTTTTTTTTAATTGAGATATAAGATTGACAGTGTCAAATGTAGGACATAATGATTCACTGTGAGTATTGCTAAATGATCACCCTAATAAATCTAGTTAACATCCAGCACCACACAGAGTTTTTTCTTGTGATGAGAACTTCTAAGACTTAGTCTCAAGACTTTTTTTTCTAAATATTTTATTTATTTATTTGACAGAGAGACAGCATAAGCAGGGGGAGGGGCAGAGCGAGCAGCAGACTCCCCACTGAGCAGGGAGCCGGACTCGACTCAGGGCTTGATCCCAGGATCCTGGGATCATGACCTGAGCCAAAGGCAGACTCTTAACTGACTGAGCCACCCAGGCGCCCCTAACACTTTCAAACATGTACTACAGTATTGTTACCCATGGTCTCCATGCTATACATTACAGCCACAGGACTTCTTCATTTTCTAACTGGAAGTTTGTACCCTTGGACCCCCTTCATCCATTTCTCCTACGCCCAACACTCACCTTTGACAACCACCAACCTGTTCTCTGTATTTATAAGCTCAGTTTTTGTTTGTTTAGAGTCTACATGTAAGTGCGATCATATGGTATTTGTCTGAGAGTAGATCTTAAGCGGTCTCACCCCAAGCCCCTGGCAACCACCCTTCTACTCTATGTCTCTCTGAGTTTGACCACTGTAGATGTATCTCATACAAGTGAAATTATATAGTACTTGCCTGGCTTATTTCACTTAATAGAATGTCTTCAAGGTTTATCCATGGTGCAGCGCATGGCAGAACTAACTTCCTCTAAGGCTGAATAAGATTCCATTGTGTGTATAGACTACATTTTGTTGATCCTCTCATCTACTGACAGACACTTGGGTTGCTTCCACTTTTTGCTATTGAGAATAAAGTGGCTGTGAACATGGGTGTACAAATATCTGTTTGAGTCTCTGCTTCCAATTCTTGGGAGGATATGCCCAGAAATAAAAATCTCTCTTTAAGAGAAGTACTTAATCTTCCCTATTTCATTTCTTGGCAATTAAACTCCCAACAAATTTGGGTACCAACATAATAAAAACAAACTGTCACATTTTTCCCTCTTGGAAAGACATACTATTTATCATTTAGGGTAAGTTTTAAGCACACTAAATAATATAGTAGTATTTCAGGGACTATTATTGCTATGGTTGAAAAGAGTAAAATGATACTTCTATTATTTGGTGGAAAGTACAGTAAAAATGTGAGTTTAATTTTACTGCTCTAGTAATTGCAAAAACAGTAATATAATTAAAACTCGATATAGCATTGAGAACAAATTGCATCGAAATAATTAAGACATCCAAAAAAGTAATTCCATAAGCAGTTAGAGATTGCAGAAATACGGTTGCCAATAGTGTCAGTTTATGAACCAGTAAGGAAAGAAAAAATGTCATCACGAAGAAAGCTGTGATGACAATTTAAGTGTAGTCCTTAGTAGAAAGCCCATGACCGTGATGCTGTGGAGGGGGGCAGGGGGAATAGTGACCTAAATGCTGCTTTGAGCTGAGTACAGTGTTTCCTTCAATTTAAAAAGTGTCAGGGCAGAGCAGATGTCCTTCATAGATGTAAGTTGACATTGACAAATTGGAGTGGTTAAAACCCATGTAAAAGAGTTCTGATCGATTTTTCACAAAGTGCTTCATATTCTGACTTCACTTTGGGAAGAACAAAAAGCAGCTAAAGACAGACTCTTCAATAATTCTTATAATGTTGGTTTTCTTCTAATCCCCTTTGTCAAATGCTCCATGTCTACCCTCACTACTGGCTTGCCAAAAGGTCACAAAAAAGACATCTCTTCCATGCAATAGTCCTCAGTTGTTTTGAACACAGCTGTCTATTCCAGCTAAGCCTTTTCTTCTCCAGGTAACATGCCCCCTTTATCTCGTCCTCTTGTGTCAAGACTTCAGGCTGTCCACTACCTTGACAATTCATCTCTAAAGTTGGGCCAGTTTGTAACTTTCTCTTTGACAACAAAGCACCCAGAACCAAACTTAAACTTCAAATGTGGGCTGACAAGTGCAGAATACAGAATGGCTGTTATCATCTATTTTACAGAGAAAATCCTTCTGGGATATGGCCTGACAAAGCTCTGGATTGTTCGGCCTATAAGCACACTCTGAACTTCTGGTAAGCTCCCTTTGGACAACGTTTAGATCTTCATATCAAATGATGTTAAGTCATTCCAATTTTTGACACTTTAGTTCTTATTAAAATGAAATCAAAGGGGGATGCCTGGGTGGCTCAGTCAGTTAAGCATCTGCCTTCGGCTCAGGTCATGGTCCCAGGGTCCTGGGATTGAGCCCTGCATTGGGCTCCCTGCTCAGCAGGGCAGTCTGTTTCTCCCTCTCCCCCTGCCCCTGCTCATGTTCTCTCTCTCACTCAAATAAATAAATAAAACCCTTTAATAAATAAATTGAAGTCAAAGATTAATCCCATGAAATACATGCAATCGATCAACTGTTCTTGCCAGTTATGTGTCACCAGCATATGTGATAACAGAAGCAAACATAGCAATACCCCAAATCAGTGAGTATTACAAGGTCCTATGCATTTAAATACTTTACTTACAATGTCTTACCTATCACACTAATATTCTGTATTATTGTAGTAATTATGAAGCATTATTACTTCTATTTTACAAACGAGGAAGCTGAGGCTGACAAGTTTGTAAACTCAGAAACAAAGGCTAGATCTGTATGACTTCTATAGTCTTAATCATCTCGTACCTTCCCTGTAATGATGCCATCTGTTTTCTTACCCAGTTACTTGTCAAATTATTGACTGGGATTGGGTGAATCAGTGATCTTCCAAGCTGACTCAGTCCATCAATAATATATATAGTTTTTGCTCTAAGGCTGTTTCAGACATTCCCCTATCACCCAGCCCATATTTCTATAATGTTTATTTTTATTTTTAATTTTTTTCTGATCTTTATTCTTTAATGCAAGCCTATAGTGATCTACTGTTTTAAATACTATCCTAAATGCAATTACACTCCTCTGATGTGTCTGTCTCAACCATTTCAAAGAGGGAGATAGAGGTAGTTCTATATATGCCTTGTTAGTAAATCTTGGTAGTTCTTATTTTCTAAATCATCACAAACCATCTGTTTAGAAATTCCTTCTGGAATTTTTCCAAGAATTCACATTAGATTAACTATTTGCAACTTTTGGAGTCTTCTCTTTTGAAAACTGAGATAATATTTACTTTTCTCCTGGTACTTTTTCCATGGTTTCTAAAATATTACCAGTAGTGGTTCTACAATTATATCTGAGTTCCTTTAGATGGAAACTAAATTTTCATGGCTTTCCAAGTTTTCTTATTTGTGGCAGTTACCTGGTTTTGGTATACATAAAAAATATGGCCAACTACATAAGCCCAACCCAGAACCAAAAAGTTGACAATGTTGTATTGGTCTCAGGTGTTCAACGTAGTGATTCAACAGTTCTATACATTATACAGTGCTCACCACAGTTAGTTACCATCTGCTACCATACAATGTTATTACAATATTAATGACTATTTCCTATGCTTTACTTCTCATCCCACGGCTGATTTATTTTATAACTGGAGATTTGTTCCTCTCAATCTGCTTCACTTCTATTTTGCCCATCTCCTCAACCCCCACCTCCACCCCTCTGCAACTACCAGTTCTCTGTATTTATGAGTCTAAGACAGAACACTTTTATTTTATTTTTTCTTTTCAAATTTTTATTTAAATTCTAGTTAGTTAACGTATGGTGCAATACTCGTTTCAGGAATAGAATTTAGTGCTTTATCATTTACATACAACATTCAGTACTCATCATCACAAGTGCCCTCCTTAATCCCTTCATACCTCTAGCCTATCCCCCACCCACCTTCCTCTACCAACCCTCAGTTTGTTCTCTATGTTTGAATCTCTTATGGTTTGTTTTCCTCTTTTTTCTTTCTCCCCCACCCCAATATGTTCATCTTTTTGTTTCTTAAATTCCACATATGAGTGAAATCATATGGTATTTGTCTTTCTTTATTTCTATATTTTATTCAAACAGGTAAGATGATAACATTAAATTGTGATAAATTATAATTCCTAAATCTACCATTAAAAAAGCTATACCAAAAAGACATACTCAAAAACACTACAGATAAATCCAAATAGAATTCTGAAAAATATTCGTTTCCCATAAGAAAGCAGGAAACAAAACCAGAGAAACAAAAACAGAACAAACAGAAAACAAAAAATCTAATGGGAGACTTAAACCCTAAGATAATAATTACATTAAATATATAGTCTCGATGCATTAAATAAAAGACAGAGATTTGCAGACTGGATTAAAAAACATGACCCAACTATTTACTGTCTCCAAGAAACTCACTTCAAATATAATGATGTAAACAAGTTGAAAATAAAAGGATAGAAAAAATTGTATCATGTAAACAGACAACGGAAAACAGGAGTGGCTCTATTAATATCAGATAAAGAAATTTTATTAGTAAAGGTTATTGGTAGAGAAAAATGCCCAAAGGGGACATTACAAAATAACTAAAGAACTGATTCATTAAGAACACAAAGGAATCTTAAATATCTCAAAACAAATGAAGCAAAAACTGATAGAACTGAAAGAGACAGAAAATCCACAAATACAGTTGGAGACTTCAACAATCACTTCTCCACAATTGTTAGAGCAACTAGGACAGATTTAGATCCTCTAAATCAAAGAGGATCTAGAAGATCTCAAAACTATATCAACCAATAGAATCAAATAGACACTTAAAGAACATTCTGCCCAAGAACAGCAGAATACACATTCTTTCCAAATACCCATGGAAACTATATAAAGAAAGACCATATTCTGGGCCATAAAGTGAAACCTCAACCGATTTAAAAGAATTGAAATAATACACAATGTGTACAGCTAACATTATACTTAATAGCAAAAGACTGAATTTTTCCAAGATTAGAACAAGGGAAGGATGTTCAATCTCACTCTTATTTAGCATAGTGCTGGAAGTCCTAGTCAGTGTAATAAAGAAATAAGCATACAAATTGGAAAGGAAAAAATAAAACTGTCCTATTTGCAGTTGATATGATTGCCAACATAGAAAATACCAAAGAATGTACAAAAAAAAAAAATTCCTGAACTAAGAAGTAAATTCAGCCAAGTACCAGAATACAAGATCAACACATAAAAATCAATTGTATTTCTGTATACTAGAATGAACACATGGATACCAAAATTAGAAATACAATACCATTTACAACTGTTTAAAAAAATTCAGTGCTTAGGTGTAAGTCTAACAAAGCATCCTCAAGACGTGTGCTAAAAACTATGCAATGCCGATGAAAGAAATCAAAGAAGATTAAAAAAAATCAAAGAAGATTAGATCAATGGAGATGTTCAATGTAGTAAAAATGTAAATTCTCCCCAAATTGATAGAAAGGTTTAATGCATTTCTTATCAAATTTCCATGTTTTTAGATATAGACAAGATTATTTTTGAAATCTACATGGAAAGTCAGAGGAACTAGAATAGCTAAAATATATATATATTTTAAAGATTTTATTTATTTATTTGACAGAGAGATGGCAAGAGCAGGAACACAAGCAGGGAAGAGGGAGAAGCAGGCTTCCCCCGATGTGGGACTCGATCCCAGGACCGTGGGATCATGACCTGAGCCACAGGCAGACGCTTAATGACTGAGCCACCCAGGCGCCCTAGCTAAAATGTTTTTAAAGATTTTATTTATAGAGAGAATGTGTGTGCATACTCGGGGTGGGTTGAGGGTGGGGGAGGGGCAGGGAGAGGGACAAGCAGACTCTGTGTTGAGCACCGAGCCAGACATGGGACTCAGTCCCCCAACCCCGAGATCATGACCTGAGCTGAAGTCAAGAGTCGGGCATTTAACTGACTGAACCACCCAGGTGCCCCTAAAATAATTTTGAGGAATAAAGTAGGATTCACTTTATTCAATATTTACTTATTTATTTTTCACTCTACTCAATTTGAAGACTTTCTGTATAGCTTCAGTAATCAAGACTGTGTGGTACTGGCCGGGGATAGACATGTAGATCAATGGCACAGAGTGAGGAATCTAGAAATAAACCCACACAAATATGCCCAAGTGATTATTGCCAATTGCAATAGCAATTTAATGGAGGAAAGATAGTCCTTTCAACAAATAGTACTGGAGTAATTGGACTTTTATAGGCAAAACTCCAAACAAAAACAAACAAAATTTAAAACTAAGTCTCATCCCTTATAAAAAACTAAGTCAAACAATGAATCATGGAACACTACATCAAAAACTAATGATGTAATGTATGGTGATTAATATAACATAATAAAATTAAAAAAAAAACTAAGTCAAAATGGATCATAGTCTTAAATATAAGACATGGAAAAAACAGAGAAAATCTTTGGGATCCTAAGCCTGGCAAAGTGTTCTTAGATTTGACACTAAAAGAATGTTGCATAAAAGGAAAACTTGATAAATTGGATGTAATCAAAATTAAAAGCGTTGGCTCTTTGACTCTATGAAGAAGATGAAAAGACAAACTAGAGATGAGAAGATCTTAAAAATCACATATCTGATGAAGGACTAGTAGCTGCTATAAACAAAATACTCTCAAAATCCAACAGAAAAAAAATCTAATTAGAAAATGGGCAAAAGGCCTGAAGAGACAGACATTTGACAAATAAGCACACAAAAAGATGATGAACATCATTAACCATTAGGGAAATGCAGATAAAATCCACAATGAGGTAGCACTACATACCTCTCAGAATGGCTAAACTAAAAACATAATGACAGCAAATTTTTTTTAAAAGATTTTATTTATTTATTTGACAGAGAGAGACACAGTGAGAGAGGGAACACAAGCAGGGGGAGTGGGAGAGGGAGAAGCAGGCTTCCCACGGAGCAGGGAGCCCAATGCGGGGCTCGATTCCAGGACCCTGAGATCATGACCCGAGCTGAAGGCAGATGCTTAACGACTGAGCCACCCAGACACCCCAGTGACAGCAAACATTGATAGGATTTAGAACAACAGAATCCCTCATACATTGCTGGTGAGAATGTAAAATGGTGCAGTCACTCTAAAAAGTGTCTCTTAAAAAATGAAATGCGCAACTACTCTATGACCCAGCAACAGTATTCCTGGGAATTTATCTTTGAGAAATTAAGGCTGTGTTCACCCCAAAAGCCTATATAGGAACATTATAGCAGCTTTATTCTTCATAGTCTCCAACTGGAAACAATCCAGTTGTCTGTCAATGGGTAAAAGGTGAAATAAACTGTGGTACATCCATGCCATGGAACACTACTCAGCAACAGTCTGGAAAGATCTCTGGAGAATTATGCTAAGTGAAAAAAGTACTTTCCAAAAGGTTACATACTACAAGATTCCACTTATAGAATGTTCTTGAAATGACAAATTCATAGAGATGAAGAAGAGATTAGTGGTTGCCAGGGGTAAAGAAAGAAGTGGGGGTGGAAGGGAAGTGAGCGTAGCTATAAAAAGGCAACATTGAGGGCTATTTGTGGTGATGGAAAGCTTTTGTATCTTGGCTCTGTCAGTATCTTGCTTGTGATACTATAGTTTTGTAAGATGTTACTATTGGGAGGAGACTGGGTAAAAGGTATATGCAATCTCTCTGCATTCTTTTTACAAGTACATGTGAATCTACAATTATATCAAAATAAAAATTTAATGAAAAATAATTCCATCCTCAGACGATGAATGGGTTAGAAAGAAACTGGGTAAAAAGAAACGAAACAATGTACTCCTCACCTGGTCCAAAGCTAGATGTTTGGAACTGAGTTCATACCTAAGGGCAAGCAGAGTTAATTTAACCTCCAAATTTTAAAACTTCTGTCGCAATGAACCAGGGTCTGTTTGTGGCACTGAGCAAAAAAAAAAAATGTACACATTCAGAACGTACCCATGGCTCAAGGACCTGGGTAGGTGTCACTGTGTTTGGAGCCCCGGGATATTCCATTTCCCTGCCCTCCAGGTCAGCGCTATTGTCATTAGAGAGGAAGGAAGGCAGGCAGGAGCCAAGGGAGGTGGTGGGACTCATGTTATTCTCTGAATGCAGCATTTTTAAAAAAGATTTTATTCATTTATTTGACAGAGAGAGAGAGAGAGAGCACAAGCAGGGGGAGCAGCAGAGGGAGAGGGAGAAGCAGGTTCCCAGCTGAACAGGGAGCCCGCCGTGGGGCTCGATCCCAGGACCCTGAGATCATGACCTGAGCCAAAGGCAGTTACTTAACCAATTGAGCCACCCAGGCGCCCCGGAATGCAGCATTCTTGTTGTTTTCTGCTTCTCTGGGAAACGCAGGTAGTTTATAATAACTAGACTCCTCTTCTGAATATTGTCCCCTGCCTTTCCAACACATCACTGGCTACTACAGTTCCATATAGCCATCCTGATGCCTTAATTAAGGCGTAAGAAGCCTGGAGATGACCATAGGAAAAGGCATTTAAGATACAACGTTGATGTCCCATGAAACACACATGAATGTACATTCATTGACTATGTGTTACTCGGCCTTAGATGTAGAAATGCACCACTTCTGAAACTTAGATCTAGGGAAAATAACTACTCGTTCATCCAAACAAAAGGGAAAAAAGGTTTTCCGGGAAATGGGAAGAATCATTAACTTCACAGAATTCTGAGCAGAAAATACAATCATCCGCGATATAAGGCAGACACATATTTTAAGGCATTCGTGAGCAAAATGGAAATGTGCCTTACCTCCATTATCACCAGAATCAAATAGTATTCAGATGACTACATGTACTCTGATTAAATTGATTAGGTACAAAGTAATAATTAGGACTGTTGGCAGTCAGAAGCTTTTCTAGATACATGCTTAGATGTTGAAAAGATGACTTCTACCCACTTTTATTACCCTTGCACTGTGGTAAATCATAGGAATTTCTTATGCTTTGAATGAAAGGGAATGGAAAGGTAATACTCTCCCTATCCGGGATGGTTTAACTTTGCCATAGAGAAGCACTGAACGTTCATTTACTAACACATAAAAAGGGATAAAAGCTTTCTGGTCAAAATGTATTATGGTAGCAATATAATAGAATATACATATTCTGCTGTGAAAAATCCCAAGATTCTGGCAAGTAATGTGTATGAAACAGGAAGGAGGGAGCTAGGGGATTAGACAAAAACAAAGCTCCCCTTTCAGAGGCCGCTGCCCAGACAGCTCAGACTCGGCTCATTTCCTTCCCTCTTCTAACCCCTGAGTGCCCTTCCTCTTCTTGGGTCTTTATTAATTGGTCTTTGTCTTTTCTCTAATGAAAAAGGCACTTATGCTCTGTCCTCGTCTTCCCTGTGCCCAATGGTCTAAATGAAGGAAAGAGCGAGTCTGTGTTTCTAGGGATACGAGCCCTGACCGCGAGAAGAGTCAGTCCCGGGGAGCGCCTGCAGGGGGCGGTCGACACTGAGGAATGAACAGAGGCTCGCTCTGGCCAGGATTTCGCGCATCTCTTGTAGCACGGGCATGATGCAAGTCTGCAGGAAAGGTACCTTAAAGGACAAGATAATTCTCACAGATCGAGGTGTTGTTTGCCATTGGTGACTTAATCAAAGAATCAAAGGGTGTCAGGTCTGCATGGATGTGGTCATCCTTTCTAAGGCTCTCATTGTACACATGAGGAATGGAGGTTCAGAAGAGCTCAGTGGGCTAGCTAGTTAGGCGGAGCTAACCAGAATTGACCTCTATTAATAGCCTCCCCCTGGGCTCTTTGTGAAACTGCAGGTGGCCCCTGTCTGCTTTTATGTACAAGATAAATATCTAATGCTAAAAGAACATTCCTCCCTTCTGATTAGCATTTTTAGGATTTAAGCTGAAAGTGGTAAAGCTCGTTAGGGAAAAAACAAGAACAAATTTGAAATCAGATAGAATTGTGAATATATTGCAAGATCTGATTATTTTAGAACAGCCATAGGCGCTAATGGTAAAAACAGTTAATAAACTTTTTTTTTGGCCTATCTTCCTATTGTCTTTAAGTATATTTAGAAACAGAAACTACCCCCCCACCCCGAACTACACATTCATGTGATCATTTTGGGAATTTTATTTTAAATTTCACCCCTCCTCTATCTCTGAGCCCCATCCCAGAACAATTAATTTAGGCTCTCAGTGTATTTCTAAAAGCAAGCTACTAAAAAATTTGGTCCTAGAACCAGCAGCAAGGGCATCACCTGGGAGCTTGTTAGAAATGTGGACTCACTGGTCTCACTTGGGCCTACTGAATGAGCATTTGCATTTTAACAGAATTTCCGGGTGATTCTTATGTGCATTAAGGTTTGAAAAGAATAACTGGGAGCCCTCTCTAACTCCAGTATCAAGTGGCAGAGGGCTTCCCCTATTCATTCCTTATGTTGAATTAGGCTCCTAGTCCTTACTTGGGTGTTCCTCCCAAAAATGAACTTACGCCTCTCCCATTTAAAGAAAGACAACATTATTACTTCTGCTTTAAAATTAAGCTGAAAGCAGAATTCCATAGGACTTTTTTATGTGAAAGAGCACAATGATGTTACATATTATACAAGGGAGGTTTGAAAGTTTGAATATAAAACTCATGGGAGCTGGAAAAAAAAACGCAAAACAGTATCTCAGGGGGCTTCATTCCCAGTGCTTGACTTACTCACTGGTAATGAGGAGCTTGTGAAACTGTGATTTATAATAGATATATATTTGGTCATCATCACCATTTCTGGCAGAGCTTTTAAAACCCTTGGAATTTCCTAAGTGACAAAAGCAACAAAGGTTGCTAGTTCATTTACTATTTTAATGAGATGACTCTTGGATCCTACCTGTGGTTGGGGGCTGGTTGCCAGGGCAACCAACCTTGTGATCAGAGGGTTGGAACTTTCAGTCCCACCTCCTGACATCCTGGGAGGAGAGAGGGGCTGGAGGTTGAATCATTCCTAATGGCCAGTGATTTAATCAACCATGCCTATATATTGAAGCCTCCGTGAAAACCCCAAAGGACTGGGTTTGGAGAACCTCTGGGTCAATGAGGTGTGGAGACAGTGGTGTACCTGGAAAAGGAATGGAAGCTGTGCCCATTTCTACATACTTTGCCCTATGCATCTCCTCCATCTGGTTCTTCCTGAGTTATACTCTTTTATCACAAACCAGTAATCTCGTAAGTACTGTGAAATGTTTCTCTGAGTCCTATAAGCCTCTCCAGCAAATTAATCAAACCCAAAGAAGGAAGAGGTCATTGGAACCTCTAATCTATAGTCAGTTCATCAGAAGCACAGGTGAAAACCTGGACTTGTGCCCGGGGTCTGAAGTGGGTGCAAGGGTAGGTGGGGGGAGTCTTGCAGGACTGATCCCTTACCCTGTGGGATCTGATGCTATGACTGAGTAGATAGTGTCAGAATTGAGTGGAATGACAGGACACCCTGCGGATATTCAGAGAATCGCTTGTTGGTGTGGTGAAACCTCCTCGTCACGCATCGGAACTGGGGCTAGGAATCCAAGAGAGCACCCTAACAGGCACATGAACTCTGTCAGTTCCCAGAATATAAGAACGCTTGTTAATGAACTAGTATTCTCAGAGACCTTATCTTCTCATTGTTTTGTTTCCTTCCTTCACCAAGGATAAAACTGTGTTTGCATATGAGGTGCCTAACTATCCTTGACAATAGTAATAGTAGATAAATATTTACTGAGTACCCATTATGCACAAACTATTGTCTTAGGTCAAAATGTTTTCCTAATTCGCTAAAGTAGTTAATACTATATTGCCATCAGGGCAAGGGTGTAGGTAGAACATATTTGATTACGCTGTTCTGATGACCCTATTCCATACGTAAAATCATATATCCCTTTATTTCACATATTCCCAGAGAATTATCAGTTCTGGGGACTAATGACTTCCTAAATCAAAGTGCTTTTAAGCTTAAGGATTTCAGAATTTGTGGACTGGAACTCAGGTTTGTTGGTTTATTCTATGCTAAGAAAATTGATGATGTAAATGCTGGCATGCTTAAAAGAGTAAACTTTAGCAGTGTTTTGACACATACTTTATTCAAATCATAGCATGTTAGACCTGGAGACTTGAGAGATTATCTGTCCAGAAGTTTCCAAATAGTAGATTGGGATCTTCCAGAACTATTCAAATCCTCACTTGCCAGTTTTCCTGGCAGGCTGCCTCTGCTAGGCCCCTCACTTGGGAGGCCTGGTTCCGGTGGGGTAGGGGGGCCCACACAGCCGCTTACCATCAGCCCATACCCCTCAGCAGTCTGTGGTGTGGAGCACCAGTGCCCACATTTTCAGTGTCCTTGCAGGTAATGATGAAAAGAAGGTCCCCTGTGTCCTGTTCTGAAGCTTAGAGAAACTGGTGGTACAGTTATGCATAAGTAAGATTTTTTTTTTTAAAGATTTTATTTATTTATTTGACAGAGAGAGACACAGCGAGAGAGGGAACATAAGTAGGGGGAGTGGGAGAGGGAGAAGCAGGCTTCCTGCTGAGCAGGGAGCCCAATGCAGGGTTCAATCCCAGGACCCTGGGATCATGACCTGAGCTGAAGGCAGACGCTTAACAACTGAGCCACGCAGGTGCGCCCATAAGTAACATTTTTAATGCTCATATTCAACACAGGAATGTTATGGTACCATGAAAAAAATATCTGTAATGATGATGGCATTTAGCTATTAATTAAGATCTTTTGTGATGACTGTTTTAATGTTGAGTTAGAAATATTTTTATGAAGAAGATCAATGAAATGAATGTGAATTAGAAGTGTGTGTGGGGGGGCGCCTGGGTGGCTCAGATGGTTAAGCCTCTGCCTTCGGCTCAGGTCGTGATCGCACATCGGGCTCCCTGCTCAGCGGAGAGCCTGCTTCTCCCTCTGCCTCTGCACCTCCCCCTGCTCATGCTCTCTCTCTCTCTCTCTCTCTGTATCTCTCCGTCTCAAATGAATAAATAAAAAAAAAAAATCTTAAAAAAAAATGTGTGTGAAGAATGAGGTTCAGTCAAAGGTGAGTTTTTGTCAGAGAAGCTTATTCACAGATATTTCTCTATGTAAACTCTTGCAATGAGTGGCTTTGTAGATCTCCTAATATAACATGGCATTATCTGATTAGGTATTGTGGACCCAAGCCATCTGATAAAATAGTGAAACTTTCCACTCAGGTCAACCGCAGATTGATGTGGATCAGGACTAAAGTTTCTCCATGAAGTTGTGAACATGGCCGTATGAAGGACTGGGCATATGCCATATGACATAAAGGAGGACCGTGGATTGCTATCTCAAAATGCTAAATCAAAAAGCTGAAAAATATGGACTATCTCAACAAGCAAATAAGTGCAACATCTTTGGATTGCGTATAAAATATCTATAAAAATAGATTTATCTAGAAGAGTTTTATAAAAAGAAGCTGCTGTCCTTGCTCTATGAATTTGTCAAGATTAATGCAACTCTAAGTTTCTTCATAAATGTATATATAGTAATTACAAATGCTGGAAAGAAGGGGGAGGAAGGAAGGGAGGGACATAGAGAGGTGGAGAGAGAGAGACCTCTTGTGGAGGCATTTTATGATTCATCGCTTAGGATAAAAATTACCTGTCCATTTAGTTTGTCCATTTGTCCTCAAATTTTGAGTCAGAATTGCAGAAGACATTAGTTGTTTTTTAACACAGGCTTAAAATTCTCAAAGCATTCAATTTCTCTAAATCTTTCTATCAGGAATGGGTATTTTCCTGTCAAATGATACATACAATGAGAAAACCTTATCAAGTCCATGAAATCACCTTGAAATGCAAAGAATCTATTCCAAGTAGAGAATGGCGTTATGCAGGCTGGCTTGAACTGCTCTAGCTTTTGAAAAAGCAATAGAGGACAACTTCCTGCCTGTCAGGGCCCAGGCTCTGGAGGAAGCTGCTGTATCAAGCCTCTAATCTTTGGTACCTCCCTGTAGATTTCTAGGGTCCCACCTCAGATGCCAGGTGACAGTTCTTCCCCTTTGCCTTGTTCTCTTGTTTCTAAGTGGTGGTGGTGAGGGGGAGGTGGGAGTGGGAGAGTGAGCAGGGAGCCCGATGCGGGGCTCGATCCCAGGACCCTGGGACCATGACCTGAGCTGAAGGCAGATGCTTAACTGACTGAGCCACCCAAGAGCCGCTATACTCTTTTTTTTTTTAAGATTTATTTATTTGAGAGAGAGAGAGAGAGCAGGGGAAGAGGCAGAGGGGAGAGAATCTCTCCACTAAGCGCAGAGCCTGACATGGGGCTCAATCTCATGACCCTGAGGTCATGGCCTGAGCCGAAATCAAGAGTTGGACGCTCAACTGACTGAGTGCCCCAAGTCATCTACACTCTTAATGACACTACAAGCTGGCAGAGGTGAAAAAAAATTGGGCAGTGCTAGAGATGATGTGAGACAATAACTTTGGTGATTATTTTATTTTATTTTATTTTAAAGATTTTATTTATTTGACAGAGCACAAGCAGAGGGAGAGAGAGGGAGAAGCAGGTTCCCTGCTGAGCAAGGAGCCCGATGTGGGACTCGATCCCAGGACCCTGGGATCATGACCTGGGCCGAAGGCAGCCGCTTAACCTACTGAGCCACCCAGGCGTCCCTGGTAATTATTTTAAAATAAGGTATTATATGTGGGACATGTGGTGGACAGAGTCACAGCCTCCTTTGTTAGAGACACTCATCAACTCTGAGGTGTTTAGAACAAATGCACCAACTATAGTCGTGGTCCTCAACTCTGGTCATATCACTTGGGGAGCATCTCTTAGGGAGATATTACATTATACTGATGGCCTGGACCCACCCCAGACTGATTAAATAAGTCTTTGGCATGTACCTGGGCATCTGTGTCTTTAAAATCTGCCCAGACGATTGTAGTTGCAGTCAGGATTGAGACAATGAATTTGTAGGTTCCTCCCCAGAAAGAATGAGAACTAGTAGAAATAAGTACTTATTAAGCCATGAAAAGTGAAAGAAGCCAATCTGAAAAGGCTACATACTATTTGATTCCAGCCATATGACATTTGCAGAAGGCAAAACTATGGAGACAATAAAAAATATCAACAGTTTCCAGGGGTTGGGTTGCAGGGAAGGATGAGTAAGGCAGAGCACAGAAAATGTTTAAGGTAGGGGTACTACAATGGTGGATTATTATACATTTTTCAAAGCCCATAGAATGTGCAACACAAAGGGTGACCCCTGACGTGAACCATGGCCTTTGGGTGATAATGATGTATTGGTGTAGGTTCACTGATTATAACAAATGTACTACTGTGGAACAGGATGTAAAACAAACAAACAAAAAATAATAGTGGGAGAGGCTGTGCCTGTGTGTGGAGGGGGTAGGGGTTGATGGAGACTCTGTACTTTCTGCCCGATTTTGCTGTGAGTCCAAAACTGCTCTAAGAAAGTGAAGTCTATTTTTAAAAATGTAGAAAGGATGAGAAAGTCTGGGAAAAATTGGGATCATTGTGTTCCAAGGCTCGGTGGACAGCAGTGATGATCAAAACTAGCTGGTGAGCAAACCTTGGTCACGTGGGCTGAGCTGAATCAATCAGCACTTCCGTTCTCTCTCCACGCTACTAGCCACACACGCGTATTTGTTCATTCAGCAGAATGTGTTGACTACCAGCTGTATGCCGGATACTCTGCTGGGAGAGCTTATATTAAGAAATCTTTGGTGTTAGGAAGCCTGTAGTCCTCAGAGGGAACAGACAAGTAAATGGACAATAAAAATACTGGATGATAAATACTTGGATAAAGATTTCTGTGAGAAATATAATAATTTCTATGAGAAATTAAAATAAAAATATTAAATTTTTTTTGTACTATTATAAGTATAGTATATAAATTATTAGTATAAATGTACTATTATAAGTATAGTATAAATTATATAGTATAAATTATTATACTATTATAATGTAGATACTATTATAGAAATAATAGTGTCTACAGTTCTATAACATCAGTGTGAATTGATGATTCCAGCTTTCCTGTTTGCTTTTCGATAAGATGATTATTGATCTTCTGGAGATGAAGGTGAGAACTGGTAGCCCAAATTCTGATGTAACTAACTACACAGGTCTCTGGAATAACTTCTTGCCCTACTCATAAAAATCTAGTTAAATAATTTTGATGAATTGCTAAATGTTATTTATTTTAAACTGACTCTATATGCTCCGTAATAGTAAATATGCTGTGTTTTGGAAGCCCCAAAGACTGATGCTACATTAACTTAAGCAGATGAGAGAGGGAAATAGATTCAGACTCTGCTAATATTTCTGTGTAGCCTGACAGTCAGATGTTAGATGTTATAAACTGCCAAGTTATAAATTGCCAAAAAGTAACAGAAATCATGTGTGTGTGTGTGTGTGTGTGTGTGTGTGTGTGTGTGTGTGTGTGTGTGTGTGTGTGTGTGTGTGTGTGTGTATTTGTTATTGGGACTCCAAGCTGGGAAGTAAGATTTCTTTGCTTAGTCTCCAATCCCGAAATTAGGTTGCTTCCCTCCCCCACTCTCCCAGCAGCTGGTATCTCCTCCATCCATCCCTACTTATTAGAAATAATTTTCAGCAGCTGTCTGAAGAACGTTTTGCAGCAATTGCCAAATTCTGGGTTTTGGTAGCATCCGTACACTCTTCAAATTTGCCAGAATTTTCCTCTTGGTGAGTGCTAGGATACAAGAAGCTCAGATCTCCTGCTTAAGCCTTAATAAAGGTCTGGTCAATGGCTCGAGTCTGTCATTATCCCTTTCCTTCTAGTGACAAGGTAATTAGGAAGAATATGTAATGGTCACTGATAGGAGAACCGACCCGGTTCTTGGCTTCTTGCTTAGGGACCTTGGCAACTCTTGGGGCTATGCTGACTCTCCATCATAACCTAAAAGTGAAAATGCTTTTCCTATTTACCCCCTCTGCCCCAGTGCCAGCATGTTTGTTTGGGGACATCACGTTATTTCTCTAACCCTGAAGGTGATGAAGGGGAAATTATGTAGCATTTGCTCAGTTGCCATTTCAAGAAACTGATTCAAAGAGATCCTTGGAAAAACTATTTTGTATGTGTGCTCATGGAATCATCTTCAAGGCCCTATACATTATACTTCACTTTTCTTTTTGTTTTGTTTTTTTGAAAAGGTAAACACATTAACTTTAATACAGTTAGTAAGGTCCTATACATTTTAAAAACCTGTTGAAATACAGGTTTTAGTATTTTAAATACAGTGATAGTTCAGTTTCCCTTTAAATACACATTCATAAATGTGGCTGGGTATTTTGGCAGAGAATGCGGAAGGGAACATACATGGATGTTCAGAGGGAAATTCAGAAATACTCCACAGTGACCAGGAACTCCATGATGAAATGTATCCTTACCAAGGAGGGGCCATTTCAGTATCAACCCATGTGATCCAAAGTGATCATCCAGAGAATAAACTGAAGGAAAAATATTGAAGACAAAAAAAATAGGGATAATTTCATAGAAGTGGAGATGATGGAGAATATGCATTCAAGGCTGAGTAGAGAGGCTAGTGGGGGTTATAAAACTTTACATTCCCTAGAATCCTATTGGTTATTATTTCATATTGAAAGTAAGGGAAAGAAGGCAATTCTCAGCCTTCTTACTTGGAATTTTTAAAGCAATATTGGTATGGTCCTCTCCTTTTGTAAAAGTAAAGAGATGAGAATGTCATTCCAAGGATGGCTGGGGGTAGACCCCAAGCATGTTTAATTCAAAAACCCCAAATCAGGGATAAGTTTGAATGGGTCAGCAGGATGTGGTCAGAAAAATGTCTTGCATTTTGATATCAAATACTTCTTTTGGTACAATAGCACAATTAAGCTAATAATAATTGGTCCCTTGTTCCCCCTGAGTACTAAGAGGAAAAGGCTTACGAGAAACAGGTTCTTCAGATCTAATGTAAGAGTCTTGGGGTGGGAGATCCTCTTCTGGGATCAGGGGGACCCTGTTGGTGTGCACATGTCTGCAGAACTCAAATGGAGTGAATCCTCCCAAAGGAAGCAGTCTGTCCTGTCCATTCTTTGATTTCTCCTTTTTACCAGTCGCTCACTTAGCACTATTTTCAGTGAGACTTGAGAAGGCTTTCAGATTAAAGACATAATGTCCATAAAAGAAATATTTAATTGTGCATATTGGAGTCTTGAACTAATTACCTTTTTGAGGCATATAAAAAGCAGGTCATGCCTCTCTTTTTAGCAGATGTAGGGAAGAAAAGATCTTTCTAATGGAAGGATCAAGTGAGGAATAAAAACAGATTTCCAAATAGTGTGGGCCGTGAGCGCAGGCTGCTCAGGGATGCTGGGGAATTTCTAGCTGGAAGGCTCAGGGAGAGACCTGTGCACAGCTGCCGCACATGGAGAGAGACACGCACCCTTCAGAATGTTCCAGCGTGCGAGACTTCAGAGCCACTCCATCCATGAAGTAGAAACGCTAAGGACAGGTATGGGAAGAACAAATGACCACTATCCTAGGGATAAAATTTCATTGGGATAGCAGGCAGGGGAAACATTTCGGCCAAGAGAAGGGGCGAGGATGTGGCAGAGAGGTGAATCTGCTGTGGAGATGCACCTGGTTGCTGTCCAGTTTTCGGCCATGGCCCGCCCAGTCCTGGAGCTGTATAAGTCACCCTTCTCCCACCGCCCACGTGGCATCTACGCAGGAGACTCTCCTGGCATCAAAAACTCAGTATAGTCCAACCTGCTGTCATGCGCACATTTCCTATTTGCTTCCTTCTCTTGCCAGTCCACAGCTGGTGAGTAACTAAGCCTTCCAGACCTGGCTTCCGCAGTGTCTCCCATTACTAGCCTTGCCCCCTCTCATTTTGTCCTTATCTCAAGGCCTAGCCCTGGTGGGTTCTCCTGTCCAGTCTCCCTTTATCCCTCCACACTGAAGGATTCATCTTAAAAGTAATGCAATCATATTTCCCCCATGCCAACACTGTCACTGGTTTATATCACCTTGCAAATGAAGCCTATGTGCACTGGAGCTCATCCAAGCCTCTGGGATCAGGCTGAAACCCTCTTGCAGGCTTTAAGTCCTACTGTTCTGCTATATACCATGAGAATGAAACCTGGTGGACTTCCAAAGTGCCTGGTGTATCCTTCGTTCGCACTGTCCCTTCATTTTGATGTCTCTGTCTTTGCTTGTCAATATTCTATTCTTTTTTTTAAGATTTTTTTTTTATTCACTTGAGACAGATACAGAGAGAGAGAGAGAGAGAGCATTAGCAGTGGGAGGTGCAGAGGGAGAGGGAGAAACAGGCTCTCTGCATGGGAGCTCATGTGGGACTTGATCCCAGGACCCTGGGATCACGACCTGAGCTGAAGGCAGAGGCTTAACCATCTGAGCCACCCAGGCACCCCAATATTATATCTATTCTTTAAGATCCAGTTTAAATCCCACTTCTACCAGGAAGCCTGCTTTGATGCAAATGGAATGAAGTTATCCCTTCTCTCTCCAACATCCTTAATAGGACATTACTTAGAGGAGAGAGTGCACACTTTCTTTTTTAGAGTTGTATGTCACTCTTCTCTCATGAGCAACCCCACGGGCTTAAGCAAATCTTTTAAATTACAAAGGGTATATATGTTCATATAAAAACAAGATAAATAACTGTGAAGTGTAAAAACCCAAAAGTATCTTCTCTTTCACACTTTAATTCTACTCCTTGAAAGATAACTTATTCTTCATGATGCATCTATATTCATTTTCTATTGCTGCTGTAACAAATTAGTCCAAGTTTAAGTGGATTAAAACAATACAAATTTGTGATCTTATAGTTGTAGAGGCCAGAGGTATGAAACACATCTCACTGGACTAAGATCAAGTTGTCAGTAGGGTGGTTTCTTTTTGGAGGCTCTACTGGAGAATCTGGTTCCTTTTCTAGCTTCTACAGGCAGCTTCATTCTTTGATTTACCCCCTCCTCCATCTTCCAAGCCAGCAATGGCAAGTTGAGTCTTTTGCAGGTTCCATCACTCTGATTCTAATCCTGACCCTCCTCTTTCATTTATTAAGGACAGTTACGCATACAGACACTGAGCCTATCCAGGTAATCCAGGATTATCACCCTATTTTAAGGTCAGCTGATTGATAACCTAAATTCTCCCTTGCCATATAGCAACATAGTCACAGGTTCTGGGATTACAATATGGACATCTCTGGGGGATATCTTACCACGAGATCCTTTCATGTATTTTTTATATATCAATATCTTTATGGAGAGATATTAATTTTTTAATATATGATTTTAAGAAGTGTCAGATGCCATGCATATGTGATATATATATTTATATGTTTTTTAGAAATTATCTTGTATACTTTTTATGTCTGTTCATTTAGAGGCTATCACTATTTTTAATGGTTGCATAGTATCCCATGAAATAAGTGTTTCATAGTTTATTGAAACATTATCCTATTAATGGACATATAAGCAGCTTTCAGTTTTTTACCCTTGAATATTTGTGCCCTTAGATAAGACTATCTACAGCATAGATGTCCATGAGTGGAGCAAAGGATATATGTGTATTTTCAAAGGACATTTTAAAGTTTTAAAATATATTTGCCCATTACATATCATTAAATAAAGTCAAAATTTTAAAACAGATTGTTTGCTGTTCAAATTCTTATAAATTCAATAAATGCACATCTTTTCTTTTTTTGGACTAATTGATTCAACTACTCATCTATGTGGGAGATGCACATCTGTGTACCTTCATTTAATTATAACACACCTATCCTTGTTGCTCCTGTTGTTTGCTTATTTGTTTAAACACTGTGTAAGAGATTCCTGGATGGAATCTATGTATCCCAAGCTTCCCTGATAACCATCTTGGTCTGAAGGTGCAAAGGATGCCTCAGTGGTCGTTAAAGTTCACTTTTGCTACAAGATTTTAAGTATGAAACATTAGGTCAATCCAGTTGCTCTAGACTAGTCATCAAAGAGGGACTTTGCTGATGCTTATGGCATATGCATCAGGTTAGCTTGGGGAGAATATGGGCAAAGATTCAGAATGCCTTCTGAATGGCATAGCTTGTTTTCAAGAAAGAAGAAAGCAAGGTCAGTGATTCATGAAGGTTCACCAAATCTTGCCCCTCTTGTTTTGGTTAAGTTAGTTGTGTGCCAACTATGCCATTGTGAAGTGGCCTCTAACCTAGGATGCTAAACAAGTCTGGAAATTTGGCTTATGTTGTACAAGTGTTGAGGTGGCAAGGAAATGGATCCCTTCAGAACCAAGGGAACTTTATGTTAAATAATCTAAAAGTGAAAATCTCAACAAAAACAATGGCAATGTTTTTATTCCAGTGATAAACTATCATACCTCTTTTTTTTTTTAAAGATTTTATTTATTTGACAGAGAGAAGACAGCCAGAGAGTGCACACAAGCAGGGGGAGCAGGAGAGGGAGAAGCAGGCTTCCCGCGGAGCAGGGAGCCGACACAGGGCTCGATCCCAGGATCCTGGGATCATGACCTGAGCCGAAGGCAGGTGCCTAATGATGAGCACCCAGGCTCCCCTAAACTATCACCTCTTTACAGACCTTCAGTGTACTATTCCCCTTTGTTTTTATGAACAAGAACATGACTTCACTTCTTTTTTAAATTTAGATATAAATTTATTTTAAAATGTATTTGACCTCATTTATTGTGACTTTTCTTGTTTTAAAAAAATTGTATATTTTAATCCCAGTTCAAAAGTGGTATCCTTTTATTCAGGGAGGTTGCAGGATAGAAGATCAATATACACAAATTGGTTAGCTTTCTATATAGTAGCAATGAGCAAACCAACAATTAAATTAAGAAAAATCTATTTACAATAGCATTAAGAAGAATAAAATGCTCAGAACTATATTTAACAAAAGAAGTGCAAAACTTATACTCTGAAATCACAAAACTACAAAATTGTTAAACTAAAGAAGACCTAAATAAATGGAAAGACATCCCATGTCCATGGATTGGAAAACTTAATATTGTTAAGATGGCAAAACTCCACAAATTGATCTATCAAAATCCAAGATGGCTTCTTTGCAGAAATTGACAAGCTGATCCTAAAATTCCTATGGAAATTCAAGGGATCTGGAACAGACAAAACAATCTTGAAAAAGAACAAAGTTGGAGGACTCACTTTCTCGTTTCAGAACTTATTACAGAGCTACAGTAATAAAGATAGTAATAAAAGGAAACATAGATAAATTGGACTTCATAAAAATTAAAAAGTTTTGCAGTTCTAAGGATGCCATCAAGAAAATGAAAAGACAACTCATAGAATGGGATAAAAACTTTTGTATATCATATCTCTGCTAAGAGACTTGTATCTAGAATACATAAAGAACTTTTGTAACTCAATAATAAAAAGACAAATAACCCAATTAAAAATGGATAAAGATCCAGAGAAGATATACAAGTGACCAATAAGCACACGAAAAGATGCGCAATATGGTTAGTTATCAGGGCAATGCAAATCAAAACCACAATGAAATACCACTTCACACCTACTAGGATGGCTATAATCAATAATATAGATAATATCAAGTGTTGGCCAGGATGTGTAGAAATGAGAACCTTCATCCACACCTGGGGGAATGTCAAATGGTGCAACCATTTTAGAAAACAGTTTGGTGATTCCTCAAAAAGTTAAGCATGAAGTTACCATATGACCCAGCAATTCTACTCCTAGGCATATAGTCAGGAGAAATGAAAACATATGCCTATATATAAGTCTATACACAAATGTTCATAGTAGCATTATATAGCCAAGCAAAATGTGAAAACAGTCCAAATGTTTATAAACTGAT
Source organism: Zalophus californianus (assembly GCF_009762305.2). NCBI lineage: Eukaryota > Metazoa > Chordata > Mammalia > Carnivora > Otariidae > Zalophus > Zalophus californianus. Next base: position 40,401,844 of record NC_045608.1, on the reverse strand, counting down.
GAATACATAAATAAAATGTGGTATGTTCAAACAATGGGGTAATATTGAGCCATAAAAAGAAATGACATACTAATATATTCTACAACCTGGATTAAACTTGAGAACATGCTAAATGAAAGAAGTCAGTCACCAAGGACCACAAAAACAAAAATGTGCAGAAAAGACAAATCCATAGAGACAGAAGGTAGATTGGGGGTTGTATAGGGGTGGAGAAAGAATTGGGAAGTGAGGCACGGCTGCTAAAAGGCATGGGGTTTTGGGATAATAAAAATGTTCTAAAATTGATTGCAGTGGTGGTTGCACAACTGTGAATGTACTAAAAACCACTGTATTGTACATTTAAAATGGGCAAATTGTATATGTACATTTCATCTCAATATAACTGTTATAAAAAAAGTCATATCTTTTTGGGGTGCCTGGGTGGCTCAGTTGTTCAAGCATCCATCTCTTGATTTTGGTTCAGGTCATGATTTCAGGGTCATGAGATCGAGCCCTGCATCAAGCTCCTGGCTCAGCAGAGAGTCTGCTTGAGATTCTCTTTCCCTCTGCTCCTCCCTCCACTCACTCTCTCTCTCTCTCCCAATAAATAAATCTTTTTAAAAGAGTAATATCTTTTTAAAGTTGCTTATTTGTATTCACATACATGCTTGTATGTGAAGATGGCTCTTCCCTTCCTGTGGATCCCAAAGCAGTTTCTGGAAGGTGTGGTGATGGTGGTGGAGGTGGGAATACTATGTGTTCTCTTATGTAAAATGGATGATTTGAGCGCTGAGGTAAGGTTATTCCTGCCTTGGCCCCCTTCCTGGTGGGCTCATTTCTTTCTGTAATTAGATCTTGAGTATACATAAATGGTCTCTTATCCACAATGGGAATCCTCGCCAAAGACCAGAGTGGAAAAAGAAACTGTGTGTGGATGTTTGCACACCGTGTGTGAGGAGGTAGATTAAGGCAGAAGTACCAGGTCTCCAAACCATAGTGTGTCTCTGGGCACCACACCCTGGCATTCCTGGAAATGGCTTGTTCCACATTTAAGGCAGCAGAACAAGATGTCTACCTAGGCTGCTTCCTCCTCCAATACCCCCACTCCCTCCCTCCACCCCCAGCAGCAACCTAGGGTACGTGGAATTACGATCCTCTTCCCTAGTTTTCTATCAGTGTTTGTTCTCCATTTTCTTCCTCTTTTTTTTCTCAAGTGGTTATAGTCTCAGGAGAGATTTGGATCTGCTGTGTGTGTGTGTGTGTGTGTGTTATTTTTTAAAAATCCTGGAGATTCTATTTTTACTCATCTGTTCAGGTGTCCAAACGATGAAGATATTTTCTTCCAATCAATGGCAAGCCACCCACAGTGTCAGTGTGTTCCGTGATTAGGACTCTAATGACGGGCCCCATTCCTGCCCAACTCTACCACCCCCACGTTGTGCTTCAGGGCGCCCACACAAGGCTGCAGCTGACAAGGAAAATGTGCAGAGCTGGGGCCAGACCTGGAGCCAGAGCCCTGTGCCAGAGCTAGGGGAGGGCCATTCTGGAAATCTTATCTTGTGAAAAACTAAATCCAGAAGACAATGAGCCCTAGAATCGTTCTAAAATTCCAGGTTCTCAGTAAAGCCTGTAAACTGCCCATGATGGGGGCTCTGCCAGTCTCCTTGGTCTCATGGCCAACCACTGGCCCTCCTGGCTTCCTGCCACCCATCTGCCTTCTTGCAGTTCCTCAAATGGGATGACTGCCCTCCTGCCTCAAGGCCTTTTCCATATTTATAAAGTGAATCCCAATCCCCCGCCTCCCTTTTTAAATATCCACCTCACTTGATGAACTGAGAAAATAATGGCCACTCCCCTTCTCATGTTCTTCATAATCTGTGCGGCAATTGTGTTTTCGTTTTATTTGTGTCTGTTGAGGTAAATTGTTCTGAATGAGAGCTTATATTAGTTTTCTGTGGCTGCTGTAACAAATCACCACAGACTTAGTGGCTTCAAAAGCCACAAATTTAGAATGCATGCCTAGTAGATCGGCTTTAAGAAAAAAAAAAAAGCTAAAGGAAGGTTTTCAGAGTGAACAATACTGATACCAGAGGGAAAATTGGAACATGAAGAATTCAGGAAGAACAACTAAAATCTGGCTAAAGAGACTATTGTTTTTATCTCTTAAGATCTTTAAAATATGTATATTGAAAGCAAATGTAGAATGATTTATGGTTTTTAGTGTATGAAATTGGGATTTTTAGTGTATGAGAATGTAATATACATGATGATTCTAACAAAAAGGGGAGAGTCAAGTGTCATATTATTGGGGGAAATATTAATTAATATTAATTAAGTAGAATATAGAAAATTTGGTATGTATTTTATAATCTGTAATCCTTTAATATAGGACATTACTTTCTCCGTACATATGGAGTAAAGAGCCAATAGACAAATTGAATGCTGGTGGTATTCAAATAAGTCAAAGGAAGGCAGGAAAGAGGACACAGAAGAACAAAAATCAGAGAAAAACAAAATCATAATAACATTATAAACCTACATCCAGTCATATCAATAATTGCATTAGATATAAGTGACCTTAAAAATATCCCATGAATTTATTATCTTACAGTTCTAGAGGTGGAAAGTCCAAAGTGGGTCTTATGGGCCACAGTCAAGGTATCAGCAGGGCTGAGTTGCTGTCACCTGGATGCTCTGGTGGGAAATCTGGTCCCTTGTCTTTTCGCTGCCTAGGGGCAGCCTCTATTCCTTGACCTGTGACCCTTTTTTCATCTTCAAAGCCAGCAAGGTTAGCATCCAATCCCTCTTTTTCTCTCTAACCTCTGATTCTCTTGACCTCTTCTTCTTTGACTCTGGTCCTCCTGCCTCCCTTTTTGTAAGACCCCTTGTGATTACATTTCTGTCCAAGATCTATAAATTAATCCCATTCGCAAAGTCCCTTTTGCCATGTAAGGTCACAGTCACAGGATCTGAGGATTAAGACATGGACATCTTTGGAGGTCATTATACTACCTTCCACAGAGGTTAACAGCTGACATGGTTCCAGGGCATTATTTTGAGCTGAAGGCTGCCATTTGACTTTTATGATGATGACTAGGTAGTCACATATTTAATACTAGAAAACAAAAAGTAGCTACAGCTAATAGAAACAAACCCAGAAGAAATATTAACAATGTACCTCAGTACTGATTCCCAGCTATAGGAAAATTTACTTAATATCTGTCTGATAGGTTTTTATGGGACAAATGAAACCTCGAATCTCTGAAGTCTGATATGTTACATAAAACTTGATCTTATAGAAAAGTAGAGCATAAAGGTTACTCATTTGCTAGAAGATCTTAGAATTTTTTTTGTGTCTGTGTGTTAAAATATGCTAAAATATCTAATGAGATACAAATGAGTAAAAATTACAAAGAGATAGATGTGTGTTCAGTGAGTAAATCTCTGATAAAGAGAGGTGTCCTCAGTGCAGAAGGCTATCAGTGGTTTGGGTGCTGTCCAACTGGAGAAATTCTTTAAGGAAAGGTTCGGACTAACTGAGCTGTGCGCCAACAGGAAATCCACAGACTTTAACAGTGCCTGAGTCTAACAAGAAAGTATCAGCATTTGAGTAATCATCTGTCACAGGTGAGAACTTGAGGCCCTACTTCAACAGAGACCAAGCCTTTTATTTATTTTATTTTATTTTTAAAAGATTTTATTTATTTGTCAGAGAGAGAGAGAGCGTGCAGGAGCAGGGAGGAGAGGCAGAGGGAGAAGAAGGCTCCCTGGTGAGCAGGGAGCCTGATGTAGGACTCCATCCCAAGACCCTGGGATCACGACCTGAGCCGAAGGCAGACGCTTAACCGACTGAGACTCCCAGGCATCCTGAGACCAAGCCTTTTAGATGTCCCTCAAAAATAAGCTAAGATAATAGACAACGTGAGTAAATTAACACAATTTTCATTTGTAAATTACTTTCGGGCACTGCGTGATTTGCGTAACACAAGGCATTTGAGCTCAAGACGTTTTTAGGTGATGTCTTGTATAGTTACCAAAAGCTTGATATTAATGATGAACTCTGGCTTGTAGCTTAAGGTTAAAGTATAGTGGCAAAATAGGCACAGAAAGCCAAATACTGCATGGTCTCTCTTACATGTGGAAATCTAAAGTCAACTCCTAGAAGTGGAGTAGCTGGGGGTGAGGGAAATGGGGAGATGTTGGTCAGAGGGTACAAATTTGCAGTGATGTGGAATGAATAAGTCTAGAGAGCTAATGCACAGTATGATGATTATGGTTAATAACCGTGTCTTGAATACCAGAAATAAGAGTAGATTTCCGGTGTTCTCACCACATAATAATGGTAACTTGGTGAGGAGGTGATATGTTAATTAGCTTGACTGTTGAAGTCATTTCCCTATGCATATGTGTATCAAATCATCATGCTGTCTGCCTTAAATATATACAATTGTCATTTAAAAAAAGAGTGGCAAACACGTGTATTTCAACGGGGAAAGCAACTTAAGAGAGATTTCATGGAGTGTATCATTTGCACTTTCACATTGTCATAAATGAAAATGGCTATTATAATAGAGTAGATTTTGAGACAAAAATCAGAGAATTAAGCCTGGTTGTTTATGCAACAAGCAGAGGTAATGAGCATTGCGAGGCAATTTATGTTTCTGAAACAAAGTTTAGGAAAAATGCTAATGATAATCAAAGCAGGAACATCACAAAATGGCTTTGTCCTTTTTTGGCAGATATGTATTGTCACATTAAATAAACAAGAACTTATATGTTTACTGAACTTATAGTAACTGTAAGTTTTATGAACTTATAGTAACTGTAAGTTTTATGAACTTATAGTAACTATAAGTTTTATGAACTTATAGTAACATGGTGGATTTCCTTGTAATTTCACTGTGCTTAATATTATTTAACAGATGAGTCATAAGAATATAGTATTGTTATGAGGACAGTGGGGACTTCACTCTCCTCTGAGAGGTTTTTCCATTCTTACTGGTCTTCATTTCTCCTGAAGAGTTCATGGAAGATCACTTTTTTGACTCCAAAATTTTGCCAGAAATAAGCCACTCTGGAAGGGGCATGGAGAGGAAGGATGTGTGGACTTTTCTGTTGCTTAAGGTTTCCCAAACTCTCTGTCTTCATCTGAAACATGAGAATTGGACTGGGATAACTCCTAGCTAAAACTGGATCTTTTTTTTCTTTAAAGATTTTGTTTATTTATTTGAGAGAGTGAGAAACAGCATGAAAGGGGAGCAGGTCAGAGGGAGAAGCAGGCTCCTCACTGAGCCAGGAGCTCCATGCAGCACTCGATCCCAGGACTCCGGGATCATGACCTGAGCTGAAGGCAGTCGCTTAACCAACTGGGCCACCCAGGCACCCTAAAACTGGATCATTCCAGGCAAAGATGATAATGTTGTGGGGGAAGGCAGGGAGAAAACTTTTAAAAGATGAAAATAATGATACCAAAACAGCAAAGGAAATTAAATGTTTCTGCCTTGCCTTCCCCACTTAATCCTCTCAACCCTTGCTGCTCTGGAAAGGTAGGTTATCACTACCCTGCTCTGCCTTCGAAGGCAGAGACAAAGGAAAAGTGACTTATTTCTTTTCTGTAAACATATTTCAAGCCTATAAGATACTAAAAATAATTTCTACTTGTATGGCACCTTTTGAGGTTGCAAACAACTATGATTAGGTTTATTTGGCAAATGGGAAAATTTGGGCTTTGAGATAAGTAGTTTTTCAAGGTCATTATACTTTGGCAGGCTCCTCTGGCACTCAGCTTTGTTTATCAGATATAATCCTTATGGGTTGGTTTGGCAATCCTGTCACTATCATTCTAGAATTACTTTTGCCATATAATGTAGCCATTACAAAAGATAACTATAAAGCCCATATAAGCACATGGAGAAATGGTTATGAACCAATGTTTCAGTGAAAAACAGAACACAAAATTATGTCTGTTATTATTATAACTACCAAAAAAATGTGTGCCTACAGACAAAACATTGAAAAGACCTGATAACAAAGAACAACAAAGTCACCCCTGTTATGTGGTGATATTATAGTTAATATTTTCCATTTTCAAAAATCTTTTCTTTTTAAGATTTTATTTATTTATTTGACAGAGAGAGACAGCCAAAGAGGGAACACAAGCGGGGGAGTGGGAGAGGGAGAAGCAGGCTTCCCGCTGCACAGGGAGCCCAATGCGGGGCTCGATCCCAGAACCCTGGGATCGTGACCTGAGCCGAAGGCAGACACTTAATGACTGAGCCACCCAAGCGCCCCCATTTTCAAAAATCTTTTAATGTTATTGATGATACATTTATTGTTTCATTCATTCACACAAGAATTAATTTAGTATCTACTGTGGGCCAACACCTACGTGCTAGTCCTCGAAGAAACAGATGGGAATGAGAGTCTTAGCTACCAATTTATCCTAGCTTCTAGTCTGGTAGGGGAGAGTGACATGTAGACACATAGTCACAACACAGTGAGATAAATCCTGTAGCAAAAGCTTTGAAGAAGAATCTTATGAAGAAGAGAATTTATTAGATAAATATTTAGGAGACATAATTAACAGACCTTTACAACCTACTGAAATAGAAACTAGAAGAAAGGGAGATGGCGAAGAGGAGCCTGGGTGTGTACCTCAGGCAGGCTTGGGATGCACATGTCATTCATGGAGGTAGGAAGCAGTGAGGAGGGGAGAGGTGCGATCTGTGAGAGTGAAGAACCCAGTTGTGAAAACTTTCAATACCGAATTGCCAGCGAGTCAGTCAGAGGTAACTGGAAACCTCTAAAAGTTGTACCACTCAGGAAAGACTGGGCTGAAGAGTTGGGTCTTGAGAATGAAAACCAAAGACAATGGGCGAATCTGCAAATCTAACTGAGATTGTCTAAAGAGTGCATTGGGGTGCCTGGTGGCTCAGCTGGTGAAATGGCTGACTCTTGGTTTCTGCTCAAGTCATGATCTCAGGACTGAACCCTGTGGTGATCCTTCTGTCAAGCTCTGTGCTCGGTGCAGAAGCCTGCTTGAGATTCTCTCTCTCTCCCTCTGCCCTTCCCCAGCTCACGTGTGCTCTCTTTCCCTCTAAAATAAATAAATAAATCTTAAAAAAAAATAAAGAGGGCATTGCCTGAGAAGAGACAATGATTAAGGGAGAAGCATAGGGCATGGCAGGAACGGAAGGGATGGCAGGGTAAGGGAGCCTCTAGAAGACACCAAGAAGGAATGGCATGATGTTTAGGAGAGAGAAGAGAGAAGAGTATCACTTAAGCCAACAGAAGAGTTTCAAGATCATGGTCAACAGTGTAAAATATTAGGTCAAAAAAGATGAGAACTCAGAAATGTCCCTTGCCTGTAGCATTTGGGAAGACACGAGTGATCTCAAGAGTGATGAGGATTAAAGAGTTAATGACAAATACAAAAGAGGTGACATACAGTGTCACACTGAGAAACAAATAGGTTTGAATGAATAAAAAACAATAAGAAGGAAATATCAGAATTTAGGTACCATACTAAGGTAATAGGCAATAATATTTTTACTTGTCAGAAGCTGTACTTTGGAAACTATTATAAGCAGTAAGTATAGTACATAAGTTATTTCAGAGTCAAAGAAGATTCTTTTAGCCCAAATATAAGGCAAATGTTGATAAGTCTCTCATGGCTTTTAAATGCTTACTAAGTATGGTTTGTTTTTAGTTTGGGAAAAATGCCTCAAATGATATGTTAGAATCAGCAGAAAAATTTTAAATTCTAACTCTCCAAAGAGATTTTAGAATGAACTTCCTTCTCTTTGTTTAGTGGTAGAGCAAACAGGTGCCTGGATGAAGGATGCCACTTCTCTGTATGGACAGTTTCAAAATCTCCCCGAGTCTTTGTTTCTCTAGTCTCTAAAATGAGGACATTGGAATAGATTGTGATTATTATCTAGCTGCTTTAGAGAACGCAGGAGGCAGACACTAGATTTAACTGAAGGAAGTGCATTTGCTTGCATTTCTTTTAAATGCGATGTGTCCACGACCGAATTTGGAAAGGGCATCTGGGGAAAAAAGAGGGATCGCGAATCGGGCATGAATTTCTGGCATTTGGGAGGTGAGCAACTTTTCCTCCGGAGGACTCATTGTGAGGGTATTTGGCGGGGCTTCAACATCTGTCACTGGGGGCTGGTAGATATATGTACTTCTCAAGGAGGCCCCTGAACTTGCTTTCATCATGAGATAAATCACTGTCACTTTGCAGACAGGCATAGACAAACATGGAAGCTACATTTGCCTCATTAAAACAAAAGAACCAACCAGGCTCCTGCAGATGTGGTTTCTGCCTCTTAGAAATGACAGAATCAATTAGTGCAGGTCCACCTCCATGTTCTGCCGTGGGCATGCCTTTTGGGCTGAGGCAATAAAGACCTGTCAATGATGATGATGTTTCTGGAGAATAGGTGGGGAATCAGTGGCAGCTCATCTGGATATGAAAAATGATATCCCTTGGAAAAGGAGGGACAGGCATTGTAATAATATACTTGACAAGCACCTTATCTTCTAGCAACTTTGCAAGGCATGATGATAATTACTAATCAAAACTGGCTCGGTATAGCACCGTGGTACTCACTAGAAATCAGCATAGATGGGAAAACTGTGAAAAATAGCATTTTTCCTTATAATTTCATACACATTTGTTACTACAACAGGCTCAGAAAAACACAAAGTGGCTCATAAGAGCAGTGGGCTATGGACTCCCTAATTTTGGCTTGAATCCAGAGCTGTCAAATTTAGTCTGTGTTTCACGATTCCATTTATTGAAACAAGGTGATATATGTGTGTGCATACTTGTGTGTGAAGTGGGAGGTGGTGGTGGATATTAATAGAAACCTTAAAACTTATTCATGCACAAACACATAGACTATTGACATAGGTGTCAATGATACTCATTATGTAATATCCGGTATTATACATAAATGGCCATGTATCTTACATGGATTAAAATCTATTTTCCTAGAAAGTATAACAATCTCAGCATTTTAAAGCCTATTGCTCAGGGTGAGCAATTAAAATGAAGCACAATTAAAATGGAAACAGGCAATTTATCATTTTTAATGGCAAAGCAATGTGTCAGTTCCTAACTGCTCCCTCTTACCTCCGCACAGAGGACCCTCCACCGTTAGCCAGCTAGAGCTCCAACTCAACCCATATCCAACATGGTGGTATCTTATCCCAGGAGCCCATGCCCCAGCTACACGACGGGCTGGCCCTGGGTACGGACAGGTCTGCCGAGCAGCAATCTTCTTCCCTTAGCTGAGCTGTATGTACCTAGGACATTAAGATGGGACGTTCCTTTTTGTTTTTTTTAAAGATTTTATTTATTTATTTGAGAGAGCAAAAGTAGGGGAGAGGGGCAGAGGGAGAGGGAGAAACAGGCTCCCCCCTGAGCAGGGAGGCTGATGTGGGGCTCGATCCCAGGACCCTGAGATCATGACCTGAGCTGAAGGCAGACGCTTGACTAACTGAATGAGCCACCGAAGCATCCCTACAATGGGACACTCTGCCTTGGTGTCATACTGATCTCTTTGATGAAGATTCTGACCTCTCACCTCCCTCCTCTCACCCCCTTCCGCCTTGGAAGTGGGATGCTGAGCTCTGTAACTCATTTGCTGGCCCAGCATCCACTGCAGACCCGAAGGGTCACGGTGATGCCACTGACCTGACAGTGTGTGTCACCCCTGCCTGCAATTGCTCCTGCCACACCTCAGCATGCAGACTGGATTCCGTGGCTCTGGTGGCAGCCCAGATTGGGCCTGAGTTAGCTGAACTGCTAGGACGATGTACTGGATGCAGCTGATGCACTTCCCAGGTGACCCTTTGGCCTCAGCTCCCAGGAAACCAACCACTGGGCCTGTGGACACTCAGGCTTCCTTACTGGGTGATTGGAGGGGCCAAATATTGCAACTCAGAGGTGTGGCCCATGTGGAGCCTGGGTGGCTCAGTCAGTTAAGCGTTTGCCTTGGGCTCAGATCATGATCTCAGGGTCCTGGAATCGAGCTCTGCGCAGGGATCCATGTTCAGTGCGGAGTCTGTTTCTCCCTCTCTGCCACCCATTTGTGCTCTCTTACTCTCTCAAACAAATAAAAATAAAATCTTAAAAAAAAAGTGTGGCCCAGTTAATACTCTGTGGAGCATGTTTTGACCAATGAGAGACCAGAACTGGAAGGAAGTAGCAGACAAACTGCTTGCCTTTCTCTCTCTGATGGACTGTTCCAGCATGAGGGGGTTCCATATTGCCTCCCCAGAGAGGTAACCACATAAGCAGTTAGGTTTTCCCACACAGCTCTGGCCAGCCTGGTACTGTCTCACGTTGTGTTTGCTTTGCCTTGTTGCCAGCTTCACACCTCCTTCCCTCCATGGAGCTCATGGAAGCATTACCTCAGGTTCCATTTCTGGGGGACTGGGTTAAGACAGACAATGTGATTTAGTCAGCAAGATGGCCTTGCAGAAGGACCAGCTGACTTAGGCTTGACTCTACACATTTGGAACTTCTCTGATCCCTGCTGCTCTATGGTGGAGGTTCCAGCCTGTCTCACATCTGTGGCCAGGTGGGTTATGCTAAAAATGGGCAGATTCTTAGATATATTGATAATTGTTCTGCGAGGTCACGTTCTGTGGGGCCTGGACTAAGAAGAATAGGTTTTGGCTTGATATTTCTAATTTTTAGCATCCCCAAACAGAATAGGTCCTCTTAGGAGTGGTAAGTTGGTGGCACCCTTGTAGAGGAGATTAACCTTGGGTTAGTGACTGAGCTTGGGAAGAGAGTAAGAAAAAGTGATGCACAGCCTTGATTTTGCATGAGGACCTTTTTTGTAAGAAATTATTACAGCATTTACAATTTTCTTAAATAACTATTGGTTCATGTTTTTAAAAGTTGCTGTGTTTTTCCTATATACTCTGTGGGCAGTTTTGTGAAAGAAAGGCATTAAGGAAACCCCATTAAAACCTATTTGGGGAGGGCATCTGGGTGGCACAGTCGTTTAAGCATCAGATTCTTGGTTTTTGGCTCAGGTCATGATCTCATGGTTGTCGGATCGAGCCCCATGTCAGACTCTGCGCTCAGCGAGGAGTCTCCTTGAGGATTCTCTCTTCTTCCTTCTGCCCCTCCCTGCCATACTCTCTCTCTCAAATAAATAAATAAATAAATAAATAAATAAATAAATAAATCTTTAAAAAAAAAAACGCTCTTTGGGGACTGTCCCCACTCTTTGCTAGCAGTGGGGATCTTTGGCTCCACATGCCTCCTGTGGGCTTCGAGGAGTCCCTGGTACTGCAGGTAGGATACCCAATGGGAGGCACTTCTCATTCATCATCTCCCCTGGCCTAAGTCACGGCATGGTGCAGGGCCTTTCACAAGGATGCCCAGTAAATGTCTTTTTGGATTTCTGATTGGTTTTATACACTTAATATGCAGAAAAAAGCTCCTTCCATCCTTTCCTCCCACATCTGCTCTTCTCACCTTGCCCCTCCACCCCAAGGCCAGAACTCTTGCCTCGGCTCTTTCTTCAGATCCCTATCTGATCCCCATCCGATCCCTATCTGATCCCCACTGGCTCTGCCTTCAGAAGAGATACAGCGTCTATCCACTGCCTCCTGATGCTGCCACCTATCCAAGCCCTTGTGACCCACGCTCTGGAATACTGCCATCACTTTCCTCTGCTTCCATACCTTGCTCCCCTTTAGTTTCTTCTAAAAAAAAAAAAAAAAAACAGCCAGGGAAAGTCTCGGAAAAGGCCATTCTTCTGAAAGCCTTCTAATATCTCCCCATCTCCCCCATCTCCCTCCCTCCTGCTTTTCTCTTCTTAAATATTTCTCTTCAAATATCTCCCCATCTCCCTCCCCATCTCCCTCAATAAAGTCCAAAGTGACGTTCAGGCCTGTCATCAGTCTGGCTCCATTCCCTTTGGGACCCGTCACCCTGCTCTGGCCACAGAGGCCCTCGTGCTATGCCTCAAACACACCAGGTGCACCCCAGGGACTTTGCACCTACTGCTCCCTGCCTCAATCCTTCTCCCTTGGACAGCTGCAGACCTTACTCCCAAATATCTCTTCCCAGGGTGGCCTTCCAGGGTCACTCTGTCTGAAAGGCACCTCCCCTGCTTAATTTCTTCCTTCCCAACACTTATCCCCATCTGACCTGCCCTGTACTTATCTATGTTACTTATTTTTGTCTACCCTGCTAGAATACAAGCTCCATGGGGTTATTATCTATGTTGCTTCCTGCAGTATCCACAGCACCTAGAAGAGTGTCTGATATCCAGCAAGTATTAAGTACTTGTTGAATAAATGAATAAATGAACAAACAAAGATATCCCACACATTGGAATGTTTCACTCCTAACCGTACACATCTCTTCCTTTCTCCCTTGAATGGTGGGGTATGGGTGGCTGGGTCCCAGGTGGCCTATTATTACTGCCTGCCCTCATACCCGCCCCTCTCTGGCTCCTCCTTTAATCCTTTTCTAACCATGACAGCACAGGAGGCAGCTCAGGGACCAGCAATAAGACAGGACATAACATATAAATAAGAGACTCCGAGTAGTTGACAACATGCATTATTGCGATATATGTTTGAAGCCCATTTCAATTATAGGCACTGGTATGTTTTCTCTGACTTCACAACCCTCCATGTTAAAAACTGTGCTCCTGGGGCGCCTGGGTGGCTCAGTCATTAAGCATCTGCCTTCGGCTCAGGTCATGATCCCAGGGTCCTGGGATCAAGCCCCGCATCGGGCTCCCTGCTCAGTGGGAAGCCTGCTTCTCCCTCTCCCACCATCCCTTCTTGTGTTCCTGCTCTTCCTAACTCTCTCTCTCTGTCAAATAAATAAATTAAAAAAATAAAAAAACAAAACAAAACCAAAAACTGTGCTCCTAACACCTTACTGAACATGACTATGGCAATGGGAAGTGATGCCTAAAGAGGAGCCCACGAGTAATCAACCCAGGATGTTCCCCATTTGGCACTTCCACTAGGTTGAATGTAGAAGGTTCTGCTATGTGTGAAGAGAGCTTCTCACACTTGGGGATTTTGTGTGGGGCAGGAAAGGCTCACCTAGAACAATGGGGTGGAATCATGTGCATGGGCTCCCGCGTGGCATGCTTTGGCTGGCTGCCTCCTGGAGGGCAGATTGCAAAAGTTGGCAGGGATGCCACATAATTATCAAGGTAACTGCGTAGCTGTGAGCTACCATCCAACATATCCAGCAACAGAGGAAGCTCTGCCAATTCTGAGCACACAGGATCTGGCTAATTTGATAACATATGGTGGAGAGAAAGTGCGTCACTAGTTTCTTCTCCCACCACGGCTGTCTTCTTCAAAGTTGCTGTCGCCTTGGGTCCCACTGGGAGGCTTGTACGTTTGTTCCTTGGGATGGAATAATGCGTCTTGGAGAAGACAGAATATCTTAGAGACTGTAGAATGATCCAATGAAAACTTCTTTGTTGGTAAGGAGGAAGTAACTTCAGCCAACTTCATTCCTCATGAGTTACCCACTTATTTCTGAATTGTCACCCTTAACACTCTTTGGACATGATATAACTTTCCTGTATCAGGAGGATCATGGAGCTACTTATGGAGTGTCCTAAGGGACAGGGAAGCTGGATGTCATGAGAAACTCGGAAGAAGTCCCCAATCCCTTGAAACAGATGGGGATTTTCTTATTGGGGGCAAAGTTAGATATCTTTAAAAAATATTTTCACCCTTATTTTTACCCCTTAGAGTTGCATGGCCTGTTGAATGCAAATTACCCAAAATAACACACACATTCTCTTTGTACATACCAAACAAAACCCACAACAAAACTCATTATTCTTTCATTATATGATCTCTTTAGGCCTGTAGCAATGCTAAAAGGCTGAACAAGTGGAATGAGCAGGGCTACAGGACTTGGTCAAGGATAGAGAGACCTCATCTGATGATAAAAGGGTTAACATGATTAAGGAGGTAAGACTCATGGGCTATTGGGCTATTGCCAGTTGGCAGCTGGGTTTCCCCAGCAACCTCAGGCAAATATCATCACTGAGGTTGACTACTGATGTCCTCCCTTTGCATCTGTCCTGGGTTCTAGGGTAGAGATAGAGAGAGGTAAGTTAATTTGTGATTAAGATAGGCGCAGCACTTAGAACTCTAGACTCAAAGTTGTCTTGGGAACTTATTCATAGTGAAGATTTGGAGGAAACAATGCTTTTCTCTTCTTAAAAATTCTGTCCCTTACTTGTTTCTCATTGACATTTAATATTTTAGAAAATTTCCTGGCTGAAGAGTAAGAAGACCTGAGCTAAGCCCCAGTTCTGCTCATGACCTGTAAGTGGTGGAGTAGATTCTCCTTGCAGAAGGGAGGCTGTTTAATGATCAAATTAGATCATAAATAACAAACTTTTAAACTATAGAAACTATATAAAAATGAAATACTCTTATAGTTACTGCATAAGAAAAATGTTTCTAATAGTTATGACACTCCACTGAAAGGATTTGGGTAGTGTGTTCTCTTGAGGAGCCTAGAAGAGAGAAAAGGTGACTGAGTGACAATCCATCCAGGAGATCCTGGGAAGAGACCAAAATAGGTCACCTGAGCTTGGTATGGATATGGTATGGACCTATCAGTCACAAGCTCTCAGCCACTAAGCTAAGAACTGAAGTCACCTTGGAAATGGGAGTGGGTGGGTTCTCATCATGCTGTTCAAGCAAATTCTAGCCACAGGTGCTTTGTTGGTAAAAATAATCACCAGAATTCATTTTTAATAATTAAAAAATGCATTTCCCAGTAGTTTCTTCTTCCAGTGGTGCAACAGCACAGTTTCTTTAACTATTGTACTCAGAGGCAGACAATGAATCTACCTGACAATATAGATCAGAGGATGAAAATATGAATAATAAGAGAAGAAAGAAAGTTGGTTTTTTTACTATTAAAGGCTAGTGAGCTTGGAAACAGGACATTCTTAACATTTTTAGTGGTAGATCAGGTAGGTTGTCCCATAAACTATCAGAGGGGTGGGTTTCACCCAGGTTGGTCAAGTGAGTCAAGGAATCTGTGCATCATGAGGTACTAAGCCAAAGGATCTGATCCACTGTAATCCCTACTCCTCAAACACTGATTTTTTGGAAACCCAGGCAAAGATATTCATTTAGAACAATAAGTAAAACACTTAACTTCACCAAACCACGGATCAGTCTCAGCTACCTGCCAGTGAAATCTTCCAACAGAGGAGATGCATCAGTGAGAAGTGGGTAAAGGACAGAGACAGGATTTCCAGGGAAGGCATATATGTTCTCAGCCATATAGGTCTACATGGGGAGGGCTTGGTAGAAGCAGATTGCTCCTTCAGCCAAGGAGCCTTCAGGTCAGTCGGGGAAGTACCTTCCATTTGGAGCCTGAGACCAGGGATGAGCCTACAGGGATCAAAGACCAAGGGCAGATACAAAATAGAAGAAAAATATAGTCCAGGACCGACTTGGAAGGAGGAAGAATCTCACAGAGACGGCCAGGGTCTACATAATTGGCTTGGCACATTGCACATGTATGAGTAATCTATTCTCTGTAAATGTATCTGTTTTTATGGTTTTCCAGTTTTTTTTTTTCCTTCTAGGTTGGTTTGTTTTTTTATTTTTAAGTAAAATTTGTATCTTGTGCCTAAGAAACACTAAAGACATGCTTACTGAATAAAACATCTCAGATAAGGTGCTTAATATTTGTTAGCTCATTGAATTCTCACAATATTTATTTAATTATGAATAATCAGAACTATTTTAAAAATGAGAACCCCCTCTGCACAAAACCCCACAAAGCAACAACAAAGGCCATGCCTTGAGAAGTTAAGTAACTTGTCTAAGGTTGCAAAGTGGTAAAGTCCAGATCTGTCCTCAGAGCTGCCTTTTCTTTTCTCTTTTCTTTCCTTTTCCTTTCATTTTTTTAAAAGATTTTATTTATTTATTTGAGAGAGAGAGTGAGAGAGCACAGGTGAGGGAGCTGCAGAAGGAGAGGGAAAAGCAGGCTCCCCGCTGAGCAGGGAGCCCCACACAGGACTCAATCCCAGGACCCTGAGATCATGACCTGAGCCCAAGGCAGCCGCTTAACCAACTGAGCCACTCAGGCACCCCAAGAGCTGCCTTTTCTTATTACTTTGGGCTGCCTCAACATCAGCAACTCTGTGATCTGACTATCATGGTAGGCGCTTGAGGAGTGGGCACTGTGATGACGGGAAAGGGAAGGAGGTGGGGGGTGGGGGCGGTGGCCAAGTGTGCTGTCCCTGCTGGGGTGTCTTCACTGCATTTCTCTGGTTCCTGAGATTGTTCCATCTCTCACAGTGTTGAGGGCGGCCAGCAGACTCAAACGGCAATGTTATATTTTCATTATTTTATCATGTCATTTAAAAAGTAGTATTTTTTTTTCTTTTCTTTTCTTTTCTTTTTTAATTTATTCATGAGAGACAGAGAGAGAGAGAGAGGCAGAGGGAGAAGCAGGCTCCCAAGGAGCAGGGAGCCTGATGCGGGACCCGATCCCAGGACTCTGGGATCATGACCTGAGCTGAAGGCAGACGCTTAACCATCTGAGCCACCCAGGCACCCAAGTTTTTTTTTTTTTTTTCTTTAAATAAAGGAGAACAGGGGTGCCTGGTTGGCTCAGTTGGTTAAACGTCCACCTCTTGATTTTGGTTCAGGTCATGATCTCAGGGTGGTGAGATCGAGCCCCCCCCCCCTTCAAAGTTGGGCTCTGTGCTCAGCAGGGAGTCTGCTTATCTCCCTCTCCCTTTCCCTCTGCCTCTCCCCCTGCTCTCATTCTCTCTCTCTCAAATAAATATATAAATCTTTAAAGAAAACTAAAGGAGAACAAAAACCATTATTAATATATTTAAATTGTCATTTAGCTATAATGTAGTTACCATCAGCGTACAGGAAATGATCATAAGAACCAGACAGAGGCTCACCAACCTGTTTTCCACAATGCTTAGCTCAGCTACTTAAAGCGTGGGTGGTTGCCATAGTAACTTCTTAAATAAACTCAGGGACAGTCCAGGGGGGTCAAGCAGCATAGGCTTCTAATGGATTTACCTTATTTTGGGAAAACAAAATGAGAAAACCTAAGATTTTCTCCCCCCCAAGGGTCACTTTTCCTTCCTGCTAATACTAAGACTTTCCTTTACCTAAGATGATTGCTTTTTTGCTCGTTCTTTTCTTTTTTTCCCCATGACAGCCAGGGAAAGAAAAATAGGAAGATTTTAATCTGTTTTCTAAACAGCTTAGCTGATCTCAAAATATTCAAAAAGGAAAATAACCTGGAAGTTTCTGGCTATTAATCAAATACCACTATGACTGTAAGTCACAAAAACAAACAAACAAAAATTCACTTATTTTTACAATGGCCCCTTGGATTGTTTTTGCAACGGTAGATTGTTTATATTCACCTTCTGAGTGGCATAGTCTTAGAACCCAGTCCTGCCTGCAAGGAATTGAAAAGGCAGCCTTTGTGATTATATTCTTTGATTTTGATGGCTGGGAACATTTCATTTTACATCATGCTTTTTGTTTGTCTTCATTCTCTTCTAATGATCAAGTGCTTTGAGATCCTAAGCCTTCAAGTTTATGGAAATTACTTTAAAATTCTTACTCATTCCTGCCCTCTTACCAAAGAGTTAGAATCTAATGATCATTTTGATATGTTGTAAATATCTCTTTTTCTTAAAACTAAGCCTTTTTGCCTTCTTTGGCTTTGCATAAAGAATATTCTCCATGCAAAAAGGGAAGCGGTTACCTGAGTTATTGTATACCCATACAATGGAATACTTTGCAGTTGTCAAGAAGAATTTCTTAAAAAACTAATCTACATGCACGTATATAAAACAATGTTTAAGAAATAATTTTAAGCAAAAAGGGCAAATTGCAGAACCATGCATATAAAGAAAGTATAGTATAGACATATGTTTATATAATGTCTGCATAGATCATTTCTGAAAGGATACACAAAAATTGGTTAAAATTCTTACCTCTAAGGGGTAAAAAGGGATGGAGAGGGAGGAAGACTTTTACATATTATTAAAATACTCAGTGCTGTTGAAATTCTTACAAATATTTTTATAATAGTAAAAATGGAAATCTTCCCATTATTCCTAAACAGAAAAGAGATGTGTGTAGGCATAAAATCTGTGGTGGTGTAGAGTATTACCACAACATACAAGAGAAAACAACAAGGGACATGACCCATTCTTGGTTGACTTTTGATTTTTAGTATCTTTATCTTCTTAGCAGGCCTTTCTGGCATCATCCCAGGCTATACTTCTGTGCTTCGTGCCTGGATCAGTATGACTCTCCTTAGGCTCATTTACTTGATTGCACACTGTGTGCCTGTGTCTCTCACATCCAGAGGCAGTGTAGAATAGTGGTTAATGGTATGGGCTCTGGATTTAAATCCTGGCTATGGACATCTAGTTCTGTGACCTTTGTTAAGTCCATTAACCTCCTGTGTCTCAGTTTCCTCATTGTATAATTCAGGATAATAATAATTCCTGTCTTGAGGTACCATTAGAATTACTATATGTACTGGTGTATTCGAAGTGCTTCTAGTTGTTAGTCATTATCCTTTGAGGTGATTTTTGTTGTTAAAATTAGCAACATAGGAATTAGGGGAAAAAAACCCCCAAAGAAACAAAAAGAAAAAAAAAATAGAGAGAAGCAGAAGACAGGGAAAAAAAATTACCCATAAACTCTCCTCACAAAGAGAATGACTTGTTAGAAAACATCGTTCCAGATGTAGATCCCCATGTAAATAATGTAGAACATTCTCTCATCTAGATGGGAGAAAAGTTCTCCTGTAATTGGCTTTTTTAAAATTCCATGCTATGTAGGCCATTGTTCTAAAACAACACTGACATTATTTTCTTCCTCTGTCATCAATGATTCCCTATCACTAACTGGATTCAAACAAAACGAATACTCTAATTTAAGGATCTTGCTTGTAAAAGTCTTCACTCTCTTTCCCTAGATAGTTTCCCATTTTTAAATACCCCTTCTCCTGCGTCAGTCAGCTTGGTTCCTTTATATTCAGACACATTCCCCCTACATTCCCCCTCCCCAGTCTCTTATCTCTGGGTAATCATTCAAATTCCAGGCTGAATCCTTTCTCTTTCATGAAGCTATCCCTTGCTGTTTCTATCGTAATAACTTTGTATTTTCTGAACAATTACAGCACTTTTAGTCTGAGGCAACATGCATAATGTTATTTTGAAACTTACAAATAATTATACACAATTGTTTTCTTCATTTTGGTGGCACTTAATCATATATGTGTAGTAGAGACAGAGCTTTATCTTTCTCTTGTCTCCCTCAGGGAATGTAGCAGCTCGAAAACTTTGATTTCTCTGGAAAGAATTCTTAGTTGTAAGTGAGAAGACTTGGATCCTAAAATTTGTCAAATAGTTTAAGCAAGTCCCTGCTCTTCTCTGGGCCTCCACCTCCTCATTTGTAATATAACTGGGTTGGAATGATCTCTGAGGTTCCTCTTGGTTTTGCTTCTAAGATTTTCCTTTTGTCCTTTTTCTGAAGGATGGCTACATGAAGATACTGTGCAGTGGTATACAGGTAAATGCTTAAAAACTGGCTCTCTGAGAAGGAAAAAAAAAATCTCTGATTTGTAGGGTCTATTGATTTCTGTGGTGTAAACAGTCCCATCTTGGCCAATGGCATTGGATTTGAGGAGAGGTGCACACCATTGGCTCTCACTGGCATACTGGACCAGCCAATAATGCCGAGCGGTTTCTTTCAGTGATGAGGGCACAGAACGTGGCTATTTTATTTTATGTTAATTAATTAATTAATTAATTTGTGGTCTTTTAATGTGGCTATTTTAATTCTTAGCTTCTCTTACTCTGAAACCCTGACATTACCTTTCCTCACTTCAAAGGAAGCAAGGGAAACAATACAAGAAAGCGGTTCTGTCTTGGCTTTTTAATTTCAGGCTCTCCAGACATGAGCTCTAGGATCAGCCCAGTCTCCTCAGGAGCCCAAACCCATAGCACAGCATCCATCTCTCTTAAAATCTGGCCCAGGGATGATGCTACCGAGGTGGTGGCAATTTCATATGCAGGTGGTAACCTGGATCTATGCCTAGAGCTCTCAGCTCTGCCTCTTCTGAGAAAGAGAAGTGGTCCAAAGAACTAAAAGAAGTTTCTGAGCTGGAAGCCTGGAACAATGTCCAGATGGTGAAGATAGTCTTACTTGGGGAAAAGTTCCCAGAGCTCCATGAGGCAGCAGAAGGATGAAAGTTAGAGTGGAAAGCAGATGGCTGGAGCCTAAGACCCAAGACCAAGCTGGGCTCTACCTCCTGAGGCTCATAACCATATGGAACCCTTGGCTTATTGGTTAAGTGTTGGTAAAGATCAATTCTGAATTCCTTCTGAGACCATTGGGAGGATCAAATGAGATACATTGAAAATACTTGATAAATTATTACTTGTAATTTTTAGCTTGAAAAGTAGGCTTCAAAGAAAATTAAAATATTACTTATCAGGATAGATGATCAAATATATTTCTTCCTTGTTGGTTTATTTGGGTAGCAAATCAATTTGAAAGAATGCGAAGCATTAATGTGATTATTGCAGAGAATCCTTCTCCAATTTTAAAGGACTAGTTAATGTTGGTCTTATAGCCTCTCCCCTCCTCCTAAGAGAAATAGAATGAACAGGGATTCCCCAGATGAACTAACAGAAATATGCTAAAGTGCAGAGTGGACGACAATATTCGGGATGGCTGCATAGGTATTTTTAACATGCTAATGTGTACCCGCCAGACTGAGCTCCTAGCCTCCAGGTGGGCTGGTGATGCCAAGTAGGGTTGAGAAGGAACAGGGAACTTTGCAGAGAACCACAGATTCAGAAGCACAGGGAGGGTAAAGAGTCTGAGCACAGACACAGGCAAAGGGTGACGGGCAGATATCAGATGGAAGTTCAACTCAACAGCTATGGGTTAAAGCCACTCTACAAAGCTACTGTTCAAGCCACCTGAGGCATATAGGGATTGTTTAGTAGTAAGTTAGCATTCATTCAGCACCTCCTTGGGGCTGACCCTGTGCCCAGTACTCTGCAAACACTACTTCAGATAGCATTTGGTGTGGGGACAGGGAAAATAGAAACATATGTAAGAAGGCTACAACTACCTTGAGAAAGGTTTGAAGACAGTGCCTCAGGAATTCTTAGGAGGAAGAAATAACAGCCAACAGGGAGAGGTTACATTTGAGAGGAAGATTGAAAAGAATGAAGTTTTTTTTCCTACTCTTCTCCCCCATTACATTGTAAGTTCCATTATACTAGCAATCCTGATTACTAATGTATCCCAATGCTTAGCACACAGTAGGTGGCCAAAAATAATAATAATGATGGTAATAGCTAACATGTATGGTGTGCTTACCATGTGCTAGGCAGTGTTCAAAGTGTTTCACATATGTTACATTATTGAATCTTCACAATTACTCTTGAGATAGGAAATATTATCATCCCTTATAACTGATGAGAACATTGAGGCACAGAATGGTTAAATGATTTTCCCACCATGACACACCAAGAAGTGACAGAGCTATGATTTGGAGCCCAGGTAATCTTCTCTCAGAGCCTGTGCTCTTTAGCAATATGCTGTAGTAAGTCTTAATTGAATGAATAGATGAAGAGGAGATGGCTTTCCTGGGGGATAGGGTGGGGAACCACGTAAACAAAGACCATGAGGTACCATTATTGCTATTCACCAAATACACCGAGCTCTCCATTTTCTGGCCACATAGTAGAATTGCACTTCTCTGTCTCTCTGAAATTAGTGTGGTCATGTGGATGGTTTTAGCAATGAAACGTGAGCAAACATGACATGCATCATTTCCAGGAAACAGTGCTCAATTCACCACATTCCCTTTTTCTGATTTGGTGACCATGGAAGCACCTATTGACATATACCATCTGTCTTTCTGGGTATCTGAGTGACTGCAATGATCAGAGTCTCCTGACAATTCACAATGGACACATACTGTGAGCAAGAAATAAACTTTTAGATCTGGGGGTTGTTTATCAACAGAGCATAACCTAGTCTGGCCTAACTAGCACATAAATTAGTACCAGAAGTGGGGTACTCATGGAATAGCAACAACAAAATACCCTAAAATATATGGGTATAGCTTCAGGAATTGGTAGCAAACAACAAGTAATTATTAAAGGCTGGAAACATACTGATCTAGGTTATGCAGTGGTGAATCATTTGGTAAACTGTTGTCTGCAACAACTTGGAAGGTAGATGATGTAATAACTGAACTCATAACTCTAGTGGAGGTAGTTACAAAACACGATGTTAATAGCCTGTGTTGGTTGCTGTTGGCAGCCTTCAACAAGGTATTATGCAGTTTGAAATAAATTCAGAAAGAATTGGTTAGGTTATATAAGGAGAGGCTAGACATTTGAAGACTTGAAGGGTTTGGAAGAAGCAACTGATTTCAACCCAATTTGTAAAAGGTAAACCTGAGAAGGTATGGTGAAAACTAGCACTGGTGCCAAGGTTAAAGTCAAGGATATGACTACCTCACCCTACTGTTCAAACCTTTGAATGGAGTCAAAATGATTTAGAATGAAGATGCAATTAGATAAATACTCTGATTAGACAAAAACTTTGATTAGACAAAATGATTCAAAGGGAAGCAGCTAATAAGTTGATAAGTATCTTAGAGGTATGGGGGTGGGAGGGCAAACAAATAGAACAAAGACGATCGTTTTATCTACGAGGGTTCTATGAGTGTGATGACTTTTACAGGGAACTCATCAGAGTCCATAGATAAGAAGCTACAGTTGTGAGAGAGTTATACTGCTAAAAGAACCAAAAGCCTAAATTAAAAGATGTAGTAACAAGAGGAGTCCTAAAATGTCTCTTGGGGTCCAAGGAGCACACATTTCCAGATGTGTACTTTGGATATGGTCAAGGAGGATAATAGAAATGGAAGACTCTTCCAGAGCAGGGAGCTAGGAGACAGAACAGTGTACAAGGAAGTTGCTCCTAGGGAGCAGAATTGTAGCCTAATCAAAACACATTGCGTCCCCTACGGTAGGGAGCCTGAACATCTTCCCCAGTAGGACTGAAGAATTGATATGGACCAAAGACTACTGTTGTCTTCCATCTTCTCTTTGAATGGAAGTCCTTATTGTGGATGTTTTGTCCTTGTTCCACCATGATAAATGGGGTGTGTAGGGGGCAGGTCATTTTCTGTGAGAGTTTGCAGGTCTCCAGGTGTGTAGAGGAGCCGCATCTGAATCAGATGTAGATATGATAGTGTATTATTCTCTGCTCTACAGACTATCATTCATCACCCACACATCATAAACTTCGAGGTTTAGGATAGGACTAGGATTTGGGTTTTCTCCCTTTGATGGCGGTGATGGGGCATGAATATATTTTGCCTGCAGGAGAGGGAGAGAGCCAGATATTTGGTCTCAGAAGGATAGACTTCAGTAGTCATTAGTGCTGCTTGTCAAATACTGTTTTGTGTGTTCATGTCCTGGGCACATGGTAAGATTGCCTTCTCTGCCCTCTTTGAAGATAGACATTGCCATGCCACTAGCTTTTGCCTATGAAATGGGAATGGAGGTGATTTGTCTCACTTGAGGATGCAAGCATTAAGATGCTGTGCTCTTGTCCTGCCTTGGTGACTTTGGAAATCTTTGTTGATATAGAGTATTCACAACTTGGTCCCTGACTGATCACAGTGACCAGATCTCCCCATTGATGTCCCCAAGATGGACATGTAGCATGGGCAAGAAATACATTTTTGTCATTGGAAGCCTCTGTTATTTAGGAGTTGTTCTTTTACTCCTAGCATAATCTAACCTATCCTGACCAGCATGGGTCTGGAGCCAGCAAAGTAGATCCTAAGATCAATTAGTAGCTCAGTTTGATCAAAGCATAGAACATGTGTAAGGGAACAGCAGAAAGAAGATCTCCAACAAGAATGGAGTCTTACTGGGACACTGAATGCTGTTGAAGACTATGTTCAGAGACACAATGGGATTCAGAGCTGATGTCTCAGTAACCTGGTAGAGTCTATAGAAGGAGTTATTGTAGAGACAAGCTTGTGGCAGCAGGAGAGATTGGTCCTTGTGATCATACAAATGAGGCGTGAAGCCCTAAAGCTTGAAGAGGTGAGAGTTTGAGCTGCAATGTTTCAAGACTGAATTTAGGAAAATGGTAACTCAGGTGACAGAAGGGGAAGAGTCAGGAAGAACAGTGATGTTCTCAGCGAGTCGTGGGTGCCTAGAAATCTCATCTTCCTGCATGCTTCACTTAAAAATACAGGATGAATATACACAATAAGAACATGGTATTGGTCTTCAGCTGAAATTTTAGGCTCCACAGGTCGGGAAAATCTCACACAGAGATTCTGTTCAACTCCACCCAAGGCACCCAGCAGAATTATCAAGCTCTCAGAGAGACAGTTCAGGTTGTTTTCAAAAGTGCCTGGAGGGCACCTGGGTGGCTCAGTTGGTTAAGCGACTGCCTTCAGCTCAGGTCATGATCCTGGAGTCCCGGGATCAAGTCCCGCATCGGGCTCCCTGCTCAGCAGGGAGTCTGCTTCTCCCTCTGACCCTCCTCCCTCTCATGCTCTCTCTCTATCATTCTCTCTTTCTCAGTAAATAAATAAAAATCTTTAAAAAAAAAGTGCCTGGAAAAATTTCTCTCCAACTTCCCAAATGAATTTATTCCATAATTAATAACTTTGCAATTAGAAGTTTCTCCTTGCAACTAACCTAAATCCTTGGGTTGTAGTTTTGATCTCATTTCCTCTTATTTATATACAAGAATGTCAATGGTTTTGCTATTCCATATGCATTCTCTGTAAAGGCACATTTATTTAGGACTCATACACATCCGGCCTCCAAAAAGGATTAGAGGCAGTTCCTAATATGTCTGCCTAGGCTTCCTTTAAAGTAGCTTTTCTATTTCCTTCAGAGTGTGCTACCATCTGAGGGGCATGAGGAGGATTGCTTTAATGATATAAAATGAAAGCAAAACTAATAACATGGACTATGCTGACAACAGTAATGTGCAATGAAAAAAAGAAAAAGAAAACACTCTCAAGTAAAGTGGATTTGTTCTGACCAGAAAAAATTCTGAACAAAATAGTAAACTTTAATACCTTCAGCCTCTGAATTTTAAGTTTACTTCTCTGTAGTGCCTTCTTCCACCATTCTTAGATTTTAGAGCACTATATATAGACTCGAGTCTATACTCTATATAGAGTATCTTTTAGGGTATATCTCTAAAAATATATGTATTTCTATATAAATATGTAGAAATAGAATGTCTATATAAAATATGTATGCCTATATAAAACATAGCTATCTATATACAATATAGATTTAAAAACAAAATATGTCTATATAAAAATATGTCTAAATAAAAACATATATATGTGTTTTCTAATTGACCATGGAAAACCAGATTTTAGTAAAGCATTTAATAAATTTATTGAAACCAAGTACAAATGTCTCCCACAGTACTTCAATATTAATGGTATTGAATAAATGAGTGAGTGATTACATGAATACCATTTCTGATTATAATCAGGGTGTTCTCTGTTACCTGGTTATCTGCGCTTTAATAATGAATGTAGATATTAAATTGAAGGCATGGTGGCCAGTAGACAGGCAATGTAAAAGAATTTTAAAGCTCTCTGCAAACACAAGTCTTCCTGGCAGGCTAGTGGGTAGCATTTCCAATCAGTACCACCTGAGGGGACTGGGGAATCTTCATTTCCAGAACCCTCTTCAGGGGTTTTCCCCTGCTCACACTCTCCAGTTTTGGGAGCCTCGCCAGGTCCTGAGAAAACAGCTCAGGTTAAATACCGCACAGCCACGGAACGGATACAGGGACAGGGTTTGTTATTACATAGTCCCAGTGCCTCCGAACCCAGGCTCCTAAGAGCTTATCACTTCTCCCTGTAACCCCCATCAGCCAACACCTCCTTTATCTCTGATCCATCGGTCTTTTGGTCCTTTCTTCATTCACCCCAGGGCAAGCCTGAGTCAAAACCTTCTCAAAGCCCTTCGTGTTTGAGCTGCCTGTGAGCCTGCTTGCACTTCTGGGCCAGGATGTACCTCACTGCAGCCTCTGACACCACTCCCCCCCGCCCCCAGCCCCCAAATCTACTCTGCTTGTTCAGCTCTTTTCCTGGATGCTGCTTCTCAGGTGTCCACACCTGGGCGACCTTCCTTTTCTCCTCCGTGCTGACCCCTCTTATGTAGCTCCTCTCTGTGGTCTGGGGAAGCCCATCATGCCACCCAGCTTCTTATCCTTTCTGCTTTCGACACCTGGCCTCCAATCTTCCCTTTGACTGTTAGTTGACATATAACCTTGGACAAGTTATTTAATCTCCCTGAGATGTAGGTTCCTCATTTGTAAAGTGGAGAAAATCTCATTTTTAGAGTTATGATGATTAAAAAAAAAAAAAAGGAATGTAGAGCCCTTAGCACTCAGTCAGGCATTTAGAACATTAAAACTTAAATCTCTCTTCAATGTTTTAAAATCTTCCTTTCTCTAAAATGTGTCTGAATTTCCTCTCATTCTTTCACCTCCTTCACAGATACAGAAGTAGTTCTTTCCTTTGGGGTCATGATCATTGTAGGGACAGGCCAATCTATGCAAGTTTCCTTACCAAACAGGCTTTTCTAGAAACAATTATATCGCAAGAGACCAAGATATGGTACAGACTACAGTGCTCACACACATCCATCTCATTTGGAGGAGAGCACTCATACCCGAAAGAGGAATTGATTTTTCTTGAGCTGGGAATGGTGATCTGAGCTGAATATAACAGGCAATTTCTTGTACCAGTTACTGTTTTTGTTTTTCAACGAGGTTTATTTCTAGCAAGGGGTTGAAACATGTTTAGATAATTTCTCTATGAGCAAGTGAATGAGTTTTATTTTATTTTTTATCTTTTTTAAAGATTTATTTATTTATTTGAGAGAGAGAGAATGAGAGAGAGTACATGAGAGGGGGGAGGGTCAGAGGGAGAAGCAGGCTCCCTTACTGAGCAGGGAGCCCGATGTGGGACTCGATCCTGGGACTCCGGGATCATGACCGGAGCCGAAGGCAGTCGCT
The DNA here is from genome assembly GCF_009762305.2 of Zalophus californianus. Lineage (NCBI taxonomy): Eukaryota > Metazoa > Chordata > Mammalia > Carnivora > Otariidae > Zalophus > Zalophus californianus. Next base: position 40,374,706 of record NC_045608.1, on the reverse strand, counting down.
TAACCAACTGAGCCACCCAGGCGCCTGAGTTTTAGTTTTAAATGTTTTCCATTTGTTATCATTTTGGAAGCTGGGGGTGGGGGAGTTGGGAAGATAGAATGTAATAGAAGAAAGTACTGTGGTCGGGAAAGGATGGGAACCTATTTTGAGTTTATATCCCTGAATTATAGTTACAATATTGTAGTGTCGGGTTGCATTATTCTGTTCTCTCTTCCACTGTAAAGAGCATCTACTGTTATGTGTAAAATTATACTGAGGGTCAGGTAGGAGAGAAATGTCAAAGCATTTGGGGAAAACAGACAACAAAGGAAAACAAGACATTTCATACCACTTAGGACAAAGAGGGGATGTTATATGTGGCTATGTTCTTAAACATGGTTTATATCCTTAGGAAAAAGATTTTCAATGCTCTCATGTTCATATACCCCAGCTCCCCTTTTTCTGGGGAGAGAAGGAACTGAGGAACTGTAGGTGGGCAGGAGGAGCTTGTGGAATGTGAGGAACTGGCAGAGGACACAGTATGTCTACAGAGGAAAAAGGGAGCAAGAAGTTTATACAAAGATAACCAAAAACAGAGACTCTAGCAAGAAGCTTGTTTTGGGTTCCTGATATAAAATTGATTTTCATTTAAATTTCCAGAATTAAAGTTGTAGGAGAGCACCCCATCTATCTCTTCTCAAATTATTTTATTTACCAATACTGCTCCTTCTGTCTTTAAACTGTGAGCTCCCAGATCTTCTGGGCTCATCCTTACAACTATATTCCATAGGGCTGAAAGGTCTCTCAGAGACCATGTGGGTGAGAGGCAGGACCCCGTGGCCACCAGTCAATGGGAAGTGGGGGCTGGAGAATTGTGTTGAGAAGAGTTCTGAAACCGGGTCTGTGTTCAGTGGGAAGCGTGCTGGGACCCGTTAATGCTGGGATTGGTTGATGCTGGTCTGCCACAGGCCTGGAAGTTTGGGTGGGGTGGGGGAGTTGTGATGGGAGTTATCTTAATGGTACCATCCATGCTAAGAGCCTAAGCCTCTCATTTCATTTGGGTGTGTGTTGGGGGGTAGGGCTGAGAGACATTAAACCAGTTGCCGAAGTCACACAGCTATTTAGTATTTCACAATATATGTTAAAAAAAAAAAAGCGTTCAGGATCAGGAAAAGAATGAAGATTAAGAGGATTAGCCATCCTGAAAATGGAAAACTATCTACCTTCAAGACATTTAGGACTGAATATGAACCTTCTTGAAACCTTTTGTTAGATAGTTTATCAAAATTGCTAGGACCTCTATCTAACTTGTCACCCCCAAAGCCAAACATGCACAGAAGCCTGGAGCCCTCCTTGCCAATTTCAGAGGTCTATAATGTTAGAGCCTATTTCCTCCAGGAGAAAATTTTTCTTAGTGTTTGGATGAAGGGATAAAGAAGTATGAAGAAATTTTAAAGTGTTATTTGCCTGGGATTAATGGATAGTTGAATTTAAATGCCAGCTCACTTTTTAAAAAGTTATTTCTACAGAATATTGGGAGGGAAAAGTCCAAGATGGGCTTTGGGCATAGTTTTAGCTAATTAGGGTTGTGGGTAGTAGTCTCAATGCTAGAATAAATAGCAAATCATAACAAATCCAACTAAGACTTAAATTCAGCAGAGCCAAGGTGTGGTGACAAGGGAATTCTGGCCCCTAAACCTCTCCTCAACTTGCCTGAGAATTCACTATTAAGCATCCAGAAGTTATTATTTGAAAATACTAATATTCTTGGGTGATAATTCATTTCAAGTTCATTGTTAGCTAATACCAAAGGAAGAAAGCAAAGCTAGTGGTGAGGTGAAGGGATATGTTACCTGCTGTGGAGGGAAACAAGGCAATGAAAGATATAATCGTTCTCAGTGAGTAGCTACAGGAATTTTGTGGCCCAAAGATGGAGTTCACTGTCTGAAGCCTCCTCAGGACTCTGGAATATTCAACTGACCTTAGGACATAATAACTAACCTTGAGTAGGTGACATAAATAAACCCTCAAGATGCCTTTTAAAAATAGAAAAGAGAAAAACAATGTAAGAAAGTACAGGAGTGCTTTCTCTCCAACATTTCTGACAGAAGATAGGAGTTGAAAACCTCAAACAAAATGTTGCCCCAATCTCACTTGGCTAATTTTAGTTATCTTAGTTCATGGCTATGATTCATCCCTAAAGCTGTGAATTGCTGAGGAGGAAGGAGGAAAAAAAATTGACTTAAATGTCAAAGAAGTAAGAACAAAAATATAGTTTTCTTTTTTGGGGAACTAGAATTCCAGGATATGGGGATCTTTATTTTTTTCTCATGAGGGACTGAATGCTTCAAACTTCTAGAGAAATAATGGTCTTGAGTCAAAACATCATTAAGGAATAAAAGACAGCAGTGATTATAAGTCATGTCATGTTTGAATTTTTTGCCTCCATAGTATATTTCCCTTGTCTTCTTGTGTGCCTCTTTAAATACCATTAAACTAGAACTCACTAGGACTCATCTGTAGTTGAGTATGATGGAAGCGTAATACGTAGACTGTAGTGAGGAATGGAATCCCTAAACCAGGTCAAGGAGGAATGAATGGAGACAAACAGATCTATGGGAAATAAGCCTGGGGAATGGGATGGTGGGAAAGAGAATAAGGGCATATTTGAATGATGGTCAGATGCTGTCTTGCTTGCTAAAGAATAGAGACGGGTTGGTGAAATTCCTTCTTGAGTAAATAAAGAAGTTTCTCAATCTATTAGGGATCCCCCAATAAAGTGGTTGCCATTTTGAATTTCTGTAGGTTTGGAGGAAGAAAATAGTCACTAACTCAACTCAGCTCAGTGACTGTTTTCAGTGGCTGAAGTAGCTGACCTTCTCTACCAATAGCTTAGCCACTATCCATGTTTGTCTTTTTCTTAAAACTCTTAAAAACTGCTGCTCTTAAAGCCTCGAAGCAGTCAAAGGAATATATGATGTTTGTAAAAATAGGGCCCGGGGCTTGAAGGAAGATGATACTTTGTAGGAAGCAAAATGAAAAAGAAAAGGTTCTAATGACTTCAGAGCAGATCCCCCGCAGCCCTGAAGCTGTGAGGAGACTAGCCCAAGGCATAATTGTGAGAGGTGATTTCTGCACCTACCCCTGTCCTCAGCCTCCTTAGAGCACTCCCCTCAGCTTTCTTGTGCTCCGCTCCTTTCTGTTCTCCTCATACCTGGGTATCACTGTGAGTAGTGGCAATCACTGTGTCTCATTACCCGAGACCTAACGTGTCATTCAGCCAGTGTGACAAATGCATGCTGATAGATCAACTAACAGGATATGAAAGTGGAAGAAGGGACTCTGGAGGTTACGGAATCCCACTGCTTGTTGAGGAAACTGAGTTCTTGAAGGTCTAAGTGACTTTCTTGCCCAAAGCATTTCCTCTTTTGTGTCCTCTGGAGGATGTTAATTAACACCATGGCTGTGTCTGCTTATTATTGTCTCTAGTGGAGAGATATTTTAAAGTCCATAGAAGATATTTGCCAGAAGTTATCCCTGGCCACCCTCATTTTATTTTATTTTATTTTTTTAAAGATTTTACTTATTTATTTGAGAGAGAGAGAATGAGAGAGAAAGAGAGAGAGCACATGAGAGGGGGAAGGGTCAGAGGGAGAAGTAGACTCCCTGCTGAGCAGGGAGCCTGATGCGGGACTCGATCCTGAGACTCCAGGATCATGACCTGAGCCGAAAGCAGTTGCTTAACCAACTGAGCCACCCAGGCGCCCCTGGCCACCCTCATTTTAAACCACCTTGGCAGACTGCCTTTATTACAAATCCAGTTTTTTTTTATTTTATTTTTTTTCAGAATGGATATATATTTAATTTTCTGAGCCTCTGTGAAGTGTGTCAAAGTACAACAAAAACCTATTTCTATTTTTCATATCCTTGATCCACTTTGACCTTGTGTAGCACTGTTATGGGTTGACTTACATTCCCCACATAGATAGATCAAAGTCCTAACTCCCAGTACCTGTGAACATGACCTTACTTGGAAAAAGGGGGTTTGCTGATTTCATCAAATTAAGATGAGGTCATTAAGGGGGGGGGTTCTAATCCAATATGAGTGGTGTCATAAGACAGCTGTGGGAAGACCCAGATGGGGGAACGCCATGTGATGACAAAGGCAGAGACTGAAGTGCGGCTGCTGGAAGCCAAACAACGCCATGGATTGCCAGCCACAACCGGAAGCTGGGAAGAGGCTGGAAGGATTGTCCTCAACAAGTTTCTCAAGGAGCGTGGCCCAGCTCATACCTGGATGTCAGACTTATGGCTTCCAGAATTGTGACATTACAGGAGTGTGTTGTTTCAAGCTACTCAGTTTGTGGGACTTTGGTATGCAGCCCTAGAAAACAAATACCTGCAGTAATGAAGGCAAAGAGGAAGGGCAACTGGAAGCCAAAGGAAAGAAAGAAGAGCGCGTTTCTTGGGTTGGTTCACTAATGCCATTGGTATTAATTTTTTATTGAAACGATCTGGAGAGGGCCCACATGATTCCCTGAAGAAAAATTTGTGAGGGGACTCCCTCTGTCCACTTATTTAAGATATAGTGCATTTTGCTATTTAAATGTTTCCATCGTAAAATAATCCACTGTTTTTCAGTGTTCTCTGTTAATAATCTAGTTTGTTTTCCTTAGCCTGACAGCTTTGGCCTTTTTCTATTTTATTTTGTCTTTTAATATTTTATTTTGTGGCATAATATGAATACATGAATAGTAGTATGTATTTCCTCAAAATATGGGAAAAGGCACTTAAAAATACGAATTACCCATATTTTTCAAATGATGATTCAAGCCCTGATATATTCCAAGGTTCTGATTTACTCTCCATAAATAATATTAAAAATTTAATCAGGTCTTGTTTAAAATAATCAATTTCAGTAGTTTCTTTTGTAGTGCTGTTCTCTATTTACAAATAGCACAAATGGAGGTAAGGACTACGTATAATCATATTTTTCAAAACCCCAAATCGTTTTTTTTTTTAAGATTTTATTTTTAAGTAATCTCCACACTCAATGTGAGGCTCAAATTTATAACCTTAAGATTAAGAGTCACATGCTCCACTGACTGAGCCAGTCAGGAACACCCCAAAACCATTTTTAAGGTCTTATAAATTATATGTATTTAGTGTCCAAATTAAAAACCTTTATCAAGAACCTTCACATATGACCCAATTTTTAAGCCTAGCCACTTTCTATAAGCCTCTCCAAGATCATCTGCTCTATTATATTACTCAATTATCTGAAAAATTCAAGGGTCTTAAAAGGAAGAGTTGACCTGCAGATTTAGTGGTTAAGAAAACATCCAAGAGTTGAGAGACATAGACCTTCTCATTGACCAGGGGCCTTAATTCATTTCAGAAGCCATTCTGGATTGTTTCAAACTCTTCTTCTTGGGTTTTGGGGTTCAGTTTATGATTTCTGCAGAACACACCTGGATGCCCGTGTCTTTGAAGGCACTGGATACACAAGTCAGACACCAGGTCAAAATCAGTAGGCCATTCAGTGCATTGCACTGCTCCATCTGTAGGGTGGACTCTGCCTTGGTTACTCTAGGAGTCACACCACCTGCTTCTAGGTGCTAAAACAAGGAGCTGGACTACCAGACGTAGAGCGTTGGAAACACTTACTTGAGTGTGGTGAGTTCTGTAAGGGATGGCTGAGTAGCCTTGAGATAGCTTTCTCTTCGTGCAGCCACTTTGGGAGAAGGCTTGGGACTCGTGTCGGAGTCACCACTGTCTTCATCTCCCATGGCCTTGATGTAGCTGCCACTCCGCATTCTCCGGCATGGAATTTCGTCGTCTTTACCTCGAGGGGTGTACCCTGTCCAGTCATCCTGAGGAACCTATTCACAGAGAAAACAGATAATTCATTTTTAATAAAATCCTACACTTTGCTTTCCCTTTTTTTCCCCTTTTTTTGGTATGACCCTGAATGTGGGTAATAGAGATAAATTATCTAAAACTTCAGACGTTCATTTCTCAATAATGGTGTTTTACTGTAATAATTGGTTTGAAAACATTTTAATCCATGCAAATCCACATCCTAATCTTTAAAACATCCTGTGTCTTAGGAAAAATTAAAACCATTGGCTTTGATTTACTTCTCATTTTTCTCATGCTAACAAGAATAAGAATTCCAAGAAATAATTCCAATAAGAGTGCCATTGGAAAGGAGAACAGTTTTATTTGAACTTTTCAATTATTTGTTTTCAACTGTCATTTAAAACTTAAGAATCTTTCAGTTTTATCTCCACCTTCCTCACACCTCCCAACTCTACTGTCTTGTATTGAATCTCTCTTCTTCCTAAACCAGCTACATTGACTTCCCAATAACCTATTCTTTCTGAACCCCTCTTAATTTGAATTCAGCCTCCATAGATCTGCTTAAAGCAGTCTTTAAAGGTTTCCAATGATCTCATGAAAACTAGTGGCCTTTTCTTAATTTACATTTTCCTTGGCCTCTGAATACACACACACACACACACACACACACACACACACACACACACACACACACACACCCAACCCCTGAAGAGTTTCTTTACTTACCTGGTAGAGCTACTTATCTGAATTGTTCTTTTCCTCTTGCTTTGCTGGATCCTATTCTAAGTCCCCACTTGGAGGTACCACATAAGATAATGTTCTTAGTACACTGCTCCTTTTTTTTCTACAGTCATTTCCTTTGAATCCAGCAGAGCACTACACTATGCTCTAGAGGGCTTCTTTATGACTTTCTCTTCAGTTCCACTTAGATTTTCCACTTCAACATGGACTCAACCTAGGATCTCATTACTCCTCCATTTAGTAAAAGAAATGCATAATGACCACTCTTTTTATCGATTAAGAAGCAACAAACAGTCCATGGTGCATAGAGCACTGCATAGGGCTTAATGAAAAGAAACCAGAAAACAAAGGAGGCTGGTTTTTGCCCTTAACATGCTTTAACAGCAATGAGAAGACAGAGCATAAACACATTTGGGAACAGTTCCAGATCAACCCATCAGCAAGTTTAAGATAGGGTGCCATAAATGGAACATGCACCGAAGAGAGACTAGAAGTAGGAGCTATCAGTAATGGTGTTGGGGAAGGAGTAGCCATGAGGGGCTCCTGGGAACTGGCCAAGTTTCATTGAGAAGGTAAACAGGTATTTAATATTTTGATGCTAACCACTTATTGATTATCCATCAAATAATACATTCTTTCTTATTAACATTTAACTATGCTAAGGGTTTTGCTTACAGTATGTTTTTTTATCAACGTAACAACTCTGCATAATTTTTCTTTGTATTTCTCAGATGAGAAACAAGAACTCAGAGAACTTAAGGAATGTGCCAAAGAACACACAAGTAATAAAAGAACACATAACGGCACTGGCATTCAAAGCATTTTGGTTTGACTCCAAAGATTAGAATTTACTTAACCTAAATTTTATGGTTAATAATATTTGAATTTTAACTCTGAAGGGTTCATAAAGTTGTCCACAATGACACCTACACATATTAGACACAGGTTTCTAAATGTTATAGGTTCTAGGAAGTAAGAATAGATGTCCCACTAAAACACAAGAGAGGGGTGCCTGGGTGGCTCAGCATCGGTTAAGCATCCAATTCTTGATTTTGGCTCAGGTCGTGATCTCAGGGTTGTGAGATCAAGCCCCGTGTGGGGATACATAAGTCTCAGCTACGAAGGGGCAGAGTTCCAACCTGGCAGCTCCTGGGGCCTTACTCTTGACCCCTATGTGATGCTGTCTCTCTTTCTGAGCTATGATCTTTGACACCTACGGAACCAAACAACTGTAGTCCCCTGTCACCTTTGTAATCCATTGCATCTGATCCATTTGCTATTTGTTGATCATAGTAATAGCAATGTAGAGTTTTCATTTTTTTAGCTGAAAAGCATCAAAATCACTATAGCAACAAGGAAGATTTCTTAGTGAAATTATAGATGTTTAGAACAGTCTTGTTTTCCTTCAGCTGGAAGGTGACTCACTGCAAAGATACGATCATGTTCAGAACCTCGTTATCGGCTTAGCAATTATATTTTATAAATTACGTTGGTACACCTGAGGGTCATAGATGATGCATACAGCACTTGGCCATTTCTCGGTACTGATGCACAGTTCATAAATAAGCATTAGTCTCTGGAATATGTCAGGGACTAAGGACAAACTTATATCAGGTCATGTCAATCATGAAACAAAACATGGCAAATTTCTGTTTAGATGTTTTTCCCAAAGTTAGTTTATGGTAGAAACTTGAGCTGGCACTAGAAACGGGTTGCAACTGTTGCTAAGGGAACCAACTGGAAAGTATTTAATCTGTATACCTCTCAATGAAACAGTTTTCAAATGATAGCAGCTAAGAAGCTGTATGGAATGGGATTTAAAAATTAATGCATTATTCATACACCTAAAGGTAGCCTACAACAAGATTACCTATAAAATAATACAGAAATCAGTTCTAGGAAAAAATGTAAAGAAACAGAAAATCAAGATCTTGGAGAAGAAAAATAATGTTGCTGAAGTTGCTACAACTGAGCCAGAATTTTAATTCTGACTCTTTTAAACTCTAAAGCAAAAGGGGAGACAGTGACCGGGTGTATAATTTTCAAAGAAGGCATACCAATTTGTAAGGGGCCCGAGTGTGAAATGTTACTCCCTTTTGAAGGGAAGAGAGGAGAATCATGGGCCACAGCTACCACTGGGATCTAGCCAAAAGTTGATGTGTCTTTCTGCCTCAGTTGCACAGAAAGAAAAAATTTAGGGAAATCCAAAGAAACGACCTTACAGCTGTCTGAGAAAGGCTTCAGTATTACTGGTCCTGGCAGTTTAAGGGAATAGAAGTCTTAGTAAGGAAGGGAAGCTGGAGCAAATAGACACTTGTTCATGACAGACCAGCCAGATGTCCTGCATGTCTGTACCAACCTTGGAGGTGGTTGGACCCAACAAATGTTAAAGAAACAATAATAAAATCAATATAATAAAGGTTTAGATGTAACAATAGTTATGAGCTAGAGAAAAAGGATTATTCCTTTTTAATGCATATGTTTAAGCATTAAACTCCAATAGAGAGCTTTATTTTTGATCAAACAAAATGAGGACTTGTGTGCATTTTTCTATTTCAGGAAGAGCCAGTCTATAACTTAGACCACTTGTCACAGTTCAGAAATACAGAAGACTTGCTTCTGACCAAAGAATGACCATAACCAAGTGCTATCATCCTCTAATTCTAGGACGAGGATGTTTTCTTAATTGAAATAGTGTATGGGCACTGAATGATGGGTCATTCTAATCATAGCCATAGTCTATTCAATTACAGAACAGGAGAAAATGAAACATGACCTAGTGGGGCATGCTTGCATTTTTCTCAATCTCCTTGCCCTTCTCTCTCTTTGCCTCTCTCCCTCTTCCGTCACATCAGTAAGTATTTTTTGCTTGTTTCTTTTCCAGTCATGGTCTGGGTGCTGGGAATATACAGCAGTGAACAGTTACAAACATTGATCTCATGCTGTGGAGCATACATTCTGGAAGCAGTGCAGGAAGAGATAGATAACAGTCAAGCACACACATAAGTGAACAAGATAATTTCAGGAATCATAAATGCCATTAGGAAAATAAGATGGGTTAATGTAATAATGTGGCCAGAGGGGGACTACTTTAGCCTGTTCCTTAGAGAAGCTCCTAGGAAAGCGGTAATATTCCAGAGGAGATCTGCTGCCCAAAGGAGCCAGCCTGGAGGAGAGCTAGGAAGAGCTCCCAGGCAAAAGGATCAGCCAGTGCGGAGTCTCTAGAATAAGAATGAGATTGGTGTGTAATTAAAGCCTGGGAATGAAAATGCCTGTGTGACCGGAGAGTACCCAGCAAGAGGAAAGGGTTACAAGGAGAGGCCAGGGGTGCGGAGCCAGGTCATGTAGGGTCTTGTAAATCTGTCTCAAATCTTCCTTCCAGGCTGAACTCAACAATTCTAAAGCTCCCTCCAACTGCTCCAGATTAAATTGATCTTTTTAATGAAATCTCTAGCATGTATCTCTACATAAGGGGTCAGTAAACTATAGCTCACAGACTAAATCCAGCTTGCCATCTGTATTTGTAAATAAGGTTTTATTGGCACACAGCCCTGCCCGTTCATTATGCATTGGCTGTGACTGATGTCACGTTACAAGGGCTGAGTTATATGGTCGTATTGGAGACTCTATGGCCCCAAAACTAATCCACATCGTCCTTTTGTGTACTTAAATGTGCATAATCACACAATGGCATTTATATGCACTACTTGTTTTATGTGTCTTTGTGTCATCTCTCTAATTACTGGGTAAGCTCACTGAAATGGTGGAAGCAGTGTTGCTGGGGGTCAGGGGTGTGAGCTCTGCATCTAGACTATCCAGATATGAGTTCCTGCTGTGTCAGTAACTAGGCATATGCCTCAATTTTCTTGTCTGTTTCCTACCCCATAGAGAGTTAGGCATGGATTAAATAAGGTATGCCCACAAGTGCATAGGGAATGCTCAGTAAAGCTCTTTTAGGGGAGCTCTGCCCTATTGTTAGCACTCAGGTGCTCCCTCATGATGGATGACATTGGTTTTCCAAGAAGACTCTGATGCCTGCTTCCAATCTTCTTCCTCAAAGGAGGAGAGGACATAACTGAAATAGATTAAGCAAAAACATAAAGTCCTAATATACTGTCTACTCCTATAATTTTTAAGTGAGAGTTCCCATCAGGAAGTACTCTCAGCTCTCTGTCCTGGGGTCTCATCGCTGTTCTGCAGGACCAAGAGAGGAGCCACCAGAATCTTGCCTGGCTTCCAAGTGATTGAATCCCAAATGCCTCTTTTTGGTTCACAAAGCAGAAAACTTAGAGGGGGGAAAAAGCCTCCCTGGGAACTATATTTGTATTTGAAGGTTTTTGTTTTTGTTTTAAAACCTTGACCCGTGAGCTGTGTATTCCAGATGTATGAGAACTGTCCAGACCAAGAGTGGGAGTTTGGGGGCCTCTGGGCTGCATGAAGTTTCTGCTCTGTGCAGCTCAGAGTCACAGAGGTGGGGGAGAGGTTGAAAAGGTAAAGGAAAAGGAGGGCAAGCTTCTTAAGGTTTACCTGGCTATTTCTAGGACCTACTACAAATCCAGCTTTGCTTTCACTCAATGTGTGTGACCTTGGATAAGTCACTTCACCTCCTTGATTCAGTTTTTCCATCTCTAAAATGGGCATGATAGTAGAATTGTGTGTGTGAATATAGTTTGTGAACTTCAAAGCACCATAAAAATCTGAGAAAAAGGTTAGAAATCTGTCTCTTCATGGCTACTTTTAAAGTATGGCCAGCCATAAATAACTTGGGGATTAAAAAAGCAGTGGCATTTTAGCTGACCATCTTCTACTTATTAAAGTAGATGTTCTAGTGTAAGAATATAAGCAGATGGAATATACATGTTATCCTATATAAAAATATAAAAATTTCATACACAAAAATGTGTTTTTGTCTCTTTTAGGATCTTTGAAAGTAGACTGTCTTCTGGTGCTGCCAATTTTTTTCCCCTTTAGGTTTCCCCAAACTCAGTTGAAAGAGGATCACACTCATTCTGGGAGATCTGTGAGCAAAAGCTATGATAAACTAGAGGTCCTTGAAAAAATCTTTCCCATGGGAAACCCTTAAAAGTTATATGATCCAAGATAACGCCTTATGTTCTGAGGGTCTCAGTTTGCTGATTTTGGGGGGTCATATCCCCACTTGGTTAACAAAGTTTCCATTTTGACTAGATGAAGTACTCTTACTTTGACTAATCTGCAGCTTTCCTCTAGTATCCAAATGCCACATTTTCCTGAATCGAAGATACTAGTGCAAAACCCTCAATATTTTTTTGTGCCACTGAGAAAGAAATCAATGCCACCAACTAAACTCTGACTCTTCCTAGATTATATGATTCATTCCAATATCAGAGATGCTAAAATGCAAAACATATGTCTTAGAATCAGATGCCTTTTAAAGAACATGTGCAAAAATAAAAACAAGAAATGGATATATTCTGGGGTAGTAACCACAGAACTTAATGTTCCTATTTAATGGTGACCAAATTAATAATAATAATTAGCATTCATCTGTGTCATGCTTTTGCAAATGCATAAGCTCACATAATGTCTCATCATCCTTACAACTACCTTGAAGGCTAAGAAGAATTATTTTAATCTTAGCCTGTCAAATAAAGAAATCGAGGTCCAGAGAACTTAGTGGTTGGTACAGGTTGACACTATACCCAAAATAGGGTCTACTCTTCACAGACAGCGATTCCCCCTTGCCCCCCTCCTGTGTTCAGATCTTGGCTGTCTGTTGAGTCACAATTGTTATTTTATGGTAACCTAAAGAATACATATTTCACATAAGAAAAAAAGAAAACTTCCCTATGGTTTTAAGACCTGTCTGGAGGAAAAAAAATGTTAATAAAACAAAGGTAGGATTACAAGCCTTGAAGTAGAAGTTATAAGAAATACAATTTCAGGCATGGGAAGGCTTACTTTTAAAAGGCTCTTCCACAAGATTTGGGGTTTGAGCCCCCCACTTTTGCTGGGCTGCACTCAGTATAGTGTAACTACATGTAGAGAGAGTCAGACGTTTTGTGTCAATGATGGTCTGAGAGATGAAGCCATGTGGGAGTGACTCCTGCAGAGCGGATTATCTCGAGATGGGAGGTTGGATGGTGAGGTTTGGAGGGATGAAAATGTGTGAGATTTTGGGAAATCTGAGAGCCACAAAAGGAATGCAGACCCTTAGAAAGCTGGGACAGCTGAAATGGAGTGTATGTCCTGAAATACACCAGGGGAGGCCAGTGCAATTGTGTGAGCAGCTCTGGATGGCAGAGGTTTGGGGTGGAAAACCAGCGAATCTAAGGCTGAGGTGGGACTTAAAGCTCTAATTCGTCAGGAACCAGAGAAATGGGGAGAAATAATTTAGGCATTTAATTGACGAGATAGGAATAAAAGCAATCTAGCAAGTTAGAGCAGTGATTAAAGTGGTGGCCATCAATAATAGGTTGATCGTCGCAAGGCTCTCCTCAGCAGCCGTGGATCTCTTCAACAATTTAGTGTTTCTACTAAAGCAACCAGGTAAATGAGGGTGCTTGGCTATGGCTGAGGGGGTCAACCTACTGGGTCTTACCTGAGCTTGATGAAGAAGGGTAAATATGAGGAGGAAAAACTGTATTTATGAAAGGAGAGCTAGGAGGCTGATATTTATGGAATAATCTGACATTTCTGGAATAATCTCAGAGGGCTGGAGGAGATACCTTTGTTACGTGAATACTTCCAGCGGTCCTATGAGATAGGTATTACTCTGTTCATTTTACTGCTACAAAACTTAGACTCAAAAAGCAGAAATGACTATCTCAAGGTCGTAATCATGAGTAGGAGTCTGGCTTTGCCTGACATCAAAGCTTTAATGTCACCCTGCCTCTGATGAAAGTACATTGAGTAAGTCACTGAACAAATAAATGGGGTTGGGGAAGGGAGGGCATGCTCCCACTCAACTGTACTTTATTTTTAAAATAAACATAAAATGTAGCTATTGAAATCAGCATAAGTATTATCTTGTCACTAATTTGCCAGCACTGTTGAAGAGGGCTTACAATAATAAATACTTAAAATAATTAAGAAGTAAAACAGCATTTGCTGTCTTCCTGGTGCCCTTAGCAACTACTGTTGTGGGACAGTTGGGGGGACTAGAAAACTTGCAGGACAGCCACATCTTTCAAGGATGGCTGTGGGGGCCTGCACACACCCCAGTGGTAAGGAGGCTTCCCCCTGGATTTCAAGTGCCTGCCTACTACGTTACAGAAATGGCGTGAATGTCTCCGCCTTCTAAGCACTTTTAGTGAGCTCTCAGATTCCCTACTCACTCGGGTCCTTTGCATCTTCTTTACAGCTGGGAGAACTGCTTTTCTGCTCCACACAGCTTTCAACTTGACAAATGCGACTTGGCATAAATGTCCCTGTAGCCTTTTAAGCTTGCTCTTCTCATAGCAAAAGCAGAAAAAAAGAGCAAGAATAGGAAAATTACAATTACGCGATGTGCAGATTCCAAGGTCTGATTGGTGTTTTCCAATCATATTTCCCTGGCAACCGCCCTTTCTAACTCCCCATGAAGCCCGAGGTGGGGGGGGGGTGCAAAACTTAATTTGCTTCAGGTTGCTTAAACATGACCTTTTTAGGACAAGAGTAAATACCTACCTCTTTTTAAATAGGGCTTAGTCCCTTTGCTATATCTCCCTCCAAATAAAAATGTTTCAACACTCTTAAACAAAACTTTATTGACAGTACAATGCAATAGTGATTCGGTCACTGTGAACCTATGGAATTATTCTCACCCACCAACATTTATAGGTATCTACAGGGTACTTAGCACGATAGTAGGTGCTGGGTAAATACACCAAAAGCATTTTATAAAGCACAGTCTCTGGTCTCAAAGGGGTTTACAAGTTTTAAGTGATTGGACAAATCTGGGGGAGAGATGAAGGAAAATGGAAAAATAGCTTTAAAGCAAGTCAAGCTGAGTGAAGTATTTCAGTACCTTTGATTCACCTACTGGGTTTGTACTTTGTTCTTAAAAATCTTCCCTGGTCATAAAACCATTCCTTGGGAGTTGAACGTCTATGTGTGAAGTGCATGGATGCCATTGAGAAAAGGCATTGTGGGAGAAATGTAAGGGACAAGGTCTGTGACGCCTCAAAGGAGGGGAGTGGTCCATGAGCCTTTGGGGGCTGGTAGAAAATGTTAGTGAGGTGACAGCTGACAACAAAGGGGCTGCTGTCTGTCGTGAAGATGCTTTGTGATTCCACATCAAGAAGTACTAACTAAGATACCACATGCTGGTATAATGTGAGGACAGGGGAGGAAAATTAATTTTCTTTCTTGTCTGCCCTGCATTTTGATTGTAGGGGACGTCTGTGGGTTTTGCCACCCTGGTTCTAATTCTGGTTCTTGTAGTCACATCTCCATGATTTTGCTCTGGAGAACCCTTCCTCCCCAGAAGGAAACCCACCTGAGGTCCATGTGTCTCAGGAGTAGCACAGCAGTTGGCTTAGCCAATCAACACATCACATTCCCCAGTTGCCTTGCTTGGCTCAGGGCTCACCATGTGATTTAAGCCTGATCTGTAAGCAAGCATCTCAACCTTTGCTTGGAATGCTGAGTCAAAGATACTTCCTCTCTCATTTGGTACATCCATAGTAAAGTAATTAGCTTTAGGACTTGCTGGTAGCCATTTTACAATCCCAACACACAAACATTATCTCATGGTGATACAAAACCCTATGTTGTTATTAACTCCATTGCAAAGACGAGAAAATTGAGACTTAGTGCTATTAAATAACTTACACTAAATTGTACAGCTAGTAAATCATATTCAGAATTGAAGGGCAGGTTTGATTCAAATTTCTACTTTCTTTTCAACATATCATTCGCTGTAAGTTTCAAAACTTAGCAATTTTCCATTAAACATAAAACTCAAGTATTAAGTTACTGGGAGCTACAATGCTGTTAACATTTTGACAACTGTAACAAGTAGGGAGGGTTAGATGCTTGAAAGAACCACAGAGTACCCATCATCCAGCAGTTGTAGTTGGCTGCAAGTTTTAGTGAAATATAAGCAAGAACACAAACATCCTTACAAGACAGCAAGATTAAAAAAACAGAGGTTTAGGTCCATAGTAAGCATCTTACATTTATTTCCATTGACCAGTTAGGAGATATGCTAATTTAGAGCCCTTTCTTATTTTTTAATGCAACTGTTCATTTCTCACATGTCTTTCTGGCACACTGGAGGCATATCCCTTGGCTAGCAAAGGCTAGGCGAGCCAGCGTTGATTTAGTCACGTGTGGTGGCATCTGTCCACTGTAGCCCCCGTTATTTGGAGCTATAATTCCAAAAATTGAATTCCTTGAGGCAAATTTGAATTCTGTGTCTGGTGTTCAAAAGCAGAGATGCGGGTGGAAAGGTTAGTGGTCTTCCTGAAGTCAACAGAAACCCAGATGTAGAAATACCATTCATCGATACTAAATTTTGGTGTTGGCTAAAATCTTCTAAATCCCTCAGCAGTTCTGAGACCCCACTACTTGTCAATGTTTATGAGTATGGATCTTTTCCCTTAGAACTTAAAGTCTGATGATCTTGGAACAGCTAGTTTGCATCAAATCAATCATCTCTATTATTAATAATTTCAAAACTACAAGAATTTTTAAAAAAATTATTTATTAGAGAGAGAGAGAGCATGAGCAGGGGGAAGGGCAGGGAAGCAGACTCCCTGCTGAGCAGGGAGCCCAATTTGGGGCTCGATCCCAGGACCCTGGGATCATGACCTGAGCCAGAAGGCCGATGCTTAACTGATTGAGCCACCCAGGTGCCCCCGAAATTACAAATTTTGAAATAGATTTCAGCAAATATTTTCCCTTAGTTTACCACTAAGTTTGAGATACTAAGTTTCTCAAATGGGCCATAAATTATTGCACTTGTGACCATTAACTTAGCCATTTGGTGTCTATTAGAATAAAACAAAAGATTTAAGAAGAGATACAGCTCAAAATTGCCTGCTTTTTCTTTTTTTTTTTATCACTCTTATCTAATTACTAGTGCACCTTGGTGCTGTTTGGATTTTTTACTCCAAGTTACATTCATGACACCTAAAAGTATACTGTATTTAAGTGGGCCAAAATAGAATCTTTCCTTCATGAACACTGTCCATTCTAATTCAATGAAACCATCATCTTTCAAATGATGTGAATGTAGTTCTTGACATCCAGAAAGAATAGAATACTATTTTGGGTGTCTTAATGCACACATGTAATACAAAATTCCACTTTAATAGTTACCATATGGGGAAACGGCCTTTTGAGGATTTGCACTTTAAGGCCATATTTCAACCCACTTCCGCTAGGCAGCATGATACAGAACCAACAGGAGTTGTCACACACACATGTGCACAGATGAGTATGACACATTCAGTAGCTGTCTGAACCAGTACTTCCAAACTAGCTCAGGCTCCATCAAAAGGAAATGTCCCAACTGGAATTTTCATTGTAGAGTTTGAGGTGAGGTTTCTTAGACCAAACTTTATTATGGTCTTCTCTTTCTTTACTTTGTGGTTAAGGTGGAGTTAAAAGTACCATTTCTTTTAGTGACTCTTTCAAAATATTTTATTTTATTTTATTTTTTAAAAGATTTTATTTATTTATTTGAGAGAGAAAGAATGAGAGATAGAGAGCACAAGAGGGAAGAGGGTCAGAGGGAGAAGCAGACTCCCTGATGAGCAGGGAGCCCAATGTGGGACTCGATCCGGGGACTCCAGGATCATGACCTGAGCCGAAGGCAGTCGCTTAACCAACTGAGCCACCCAGGCGCCCCTCTTTCAAAATATTTTAAAAAGATTTATTCATTCGATGCTTATTTATTGAGCTTATTATTGTGAAACAGGTGCTCCTTAGGTACTGGGGATACAGAAGGTATAATGAGAAGGAGGAAGACAGGCATGAATAAACTAAGTAAAATGTACATTAGTTAGATGGTGAGCTGTACCGCAGAGAAAAAGAAAGCAGGAGAGGGGGCAGAGTGTGCCGTGGAGGAGGGAGGGCGGTGGAGTTTGCAGTGCTGCAGAGCATGGTCCCTGGAGGCCTCACTGAGAAGGTGACCTTGAGTAAAGATCAAATGGGGAGGGGATCAGCCGGGAGATCTGTAGGGCAAGTGCTTGGAGCAGAAAGAAGAATAAGAAAGTCCCACTGGGGAGACCTGCTTACCATGCTGCCTGCCTTGCGGACGCCCCGCGGGGCAGGGGAGTGAGAAGAGACAGAATAAGGTGAGCACAGGGTGGTGATGGGTGGGCATGGGGTCCAGATCACTGGGCCTCACAGGCCATTGGAAGGATTGTGGCTTTTCCTTGGTAACATAGGACTAGCTCAGAGGCTCTGATGAGAGATATGACCAGTTGTGGTTTAAAAGATCATTTGGCTTGCTGAGTTGAGGTTGCTAGAGGGGATAAGGTAGAATCTGGGGAAGCGTTTGGAGGCTCACGCATTAATCCAGACTGGGGTTGAAGGTGAGGAATGGTGGTAGTGGAGGAGGTGAGGAGAAGATAGAGCCAGTGGGCTTCTCAACAATGACTTGGGCATGGGAATTGAGAATAGAGGGAAGTCAAGAACAAAACCATGATTTTGGCCTGATCAGCTGGAGGGATTGAATTCCCATTAGCTGAGATGAGAAACCCTAAGGGAGGTGTGGACTGGGGTGACCAAGATGAGGAGTTCAATTTGGGATATACTAACTTTGAGATGCCCACGAGACATCTAAGTAGAGAGGTTAATAGGGCCTTGGCTATGCAAGGCTGGGAGTTCAGGCTGTCGGGGCTGCAAACACAAATGTGGGCCCTCACATGGTATTTAAACCTCAGATAATGACGGAGGTGACTTAAGAAATGGGTATCGGTAGGAGAGAAAATTGGCCCAAGAGCTGTGCCCATTTGGCATTGACCCAACCACAGGAGATGGGGAGCTAAGGAGGAATAAGCGAGGGATTCTGAGAAAGATCAGTGAGGTGTGTTGTCCTGAAAGCCAAGTAAGGAATTTTTCAAGGAGGAAGGAGTTAATGAACTGTCACAGTGATTTTTCCCTGGTCATAATCTCACGGGGACACTAAATCAGCAACATTCATTGTACCCTTTAGTCATTAGCTGCTTTATACAAAGGATTCTACTATTCATTAATTAGCTTTATCTTCCCAGCAAGATGCAAGCTTCTTGAGAGCAGAGCTTTTGTTTTCTTCTTTTGCTCTCTCTAGAGCAGTAGCTTTTAAATACGTTTTGACTACGTTTCACAGTAAGGGATACATCTTCCTTTGGAAACCAGTATATGCACATATACAACTGAAAGAAAGAAAGAAAGACTTAACCTCTCTGTGGCTATGTACTCTATCTTCTTTTCTGTTCTCTTCTATTGTATTCTACTTAATTAAAAATGATGTTGTTTGTGACCCACTGAATTGATTTTGTGAACCACTAATTGGTTGCTATAAATGGCTTGAAAAGCACTGTTTTTAGAGCATCTAGCACAGAGCACCGCCATTCATTATTAATCATAGGACAATGTGATTCATCTTTGTTTTTCCCAAAGTACCTCCTGTACAGTAAATGTTTAATATGTGCTTGTTGAACGAATAGCTTTGAGACCCTAAAGTAATACTTCTAGAATTGAGCTCTCTCTTAGTTACCTTTACTTTCAGCAGTTGGAATTTTGTAGAAGAATATTCTTTTTTAAAAAAATTTTTTGTTATGTTAATCACCATACATTACATCATTAGTTTTTGATGTAGTGTTCCATGATTCATTGTTTGTGCATAACACCCAGTGCTCCATGCAGAATGTGCCCTCTTTAATACCCATCACCAGGCTAACCCATTCCCCCCACCCCCCTCCCCTCTAGAACCCTCAGTTTGTTTTTCAGAGTCCATCGTCTCTCATGGTTCATCTCCCCCTCCGACTTACTTCCCTTCATTCTTCCCCTCCTATCTGTAGAAGAATATTCTTAACAGCTCTCCAACTTCAGAATGAGGACAACAGGAGTGTCCTTTCTGAATGGGCCCCTGTGTAGCCAAGAGTCGGAGAATGCACTGGCCCAGGGCGGGCATGCCTAAGCAGATGGAGGGAATCCATCAGTTGGGTTAGGACCAACTCTGCAAGGCCAGGTCAAGGCAGCCTGAGGGTTGAAATGCCTTTGCATGTTTTTGATATATCAGCCTCTGAGGGCCAGGAGCAGTGGGGTTCAAAACATTTTTAAAAGCTAAAATGATTTTTAAAAGTTTTCATTCACCTTAGAACAATCCTGTCTTTTTATTATAATTGATATGGTATTTGATGTCCATATGAAACATCTGTCACTTAGGTAATGTTTCAATCCTTCTGCATACAATACTCCTACAAAAGTGTCACAGAAAAAAATGGAATATTATCCTACAAGGTAATTCTTACCCAGGTAGTTTTTCACTTACAGGGAAGGAGCATGGTGCAAGGAATATAGTATAGAGTTTGGAATCAGGTAAACACAGATTCAAATTTGACTCTGCTACTTCCCAGATGTGTGATTTTGGTCCAATGACCTTCACATCTTTTAACCTCAGTGTTCTCAAACAAAATGAGGATTGTAACACATGTATCAGGAACTAACTACAAGGACATAAGTGATGTAAAAAATGCATATAAAATTCCTATTAGATAAAAGCTCGTTTTTTTTTGGAATTCAAAAGGTATTTTCATGTAGAAATCATGTCATCCATGATGGTTAAATTCCCTCATGGGGCCAACCCCTACTGCCTATTTAATTCATAACGGAGCTGAACTGTGATAGAGGAATATGCAATAGTTTCAAGGCTCTTTCAGCCTGGGGGTGGGAAGGGGCTTGGGATGGGGAAGATCAGTGCACTCGGGAAAATCTTCAGAGGCTGGTGTGTAAGGGAAAGTGGGTCAAAAGATGTTCTCAGAGGAGGGCAGAAAAAAAAGAGGTTTGTTTTACAGAACTTGCTCACATGGTTGTGGGGGCAGCAAGTGTGAAATCTGTAGGGACGGCTGGTGGTCTGCAAACTTAGGTTGGAGCTGAGTCTTGAGGCAGAATTTCTTCTGCTCTAGGAAGCCTCAGCTTTGTACTCAGGCCTTTCACCTGATTGGATGAGGCCCACCCACATTATCAGGGGGTAATTTTTCCTTAGAGGCAACTGATTGTCGATATTAGCCATATCTAGAAACTTACTTCATAGTGACGCCGGGATTCATGCTTGATTAAATAATTGGGTACTCTAGCCAGGTGGCCACACAGAAGTACCAAGTGGCAGCCTCCAGGGTAGTGGGCATGGGACTCCGGAGGCCTCCTCAGTGCTTACTGTTATATAGATTCTCTTCAGTTGTGGGCTGTATATGCTCCATTTATTCTTCTAGGGAGTTAATTTGGGCCAAAAACCTAAGTGTAAACACCAAGTCCCTAATCAGCTGTTCAGAAGGTCCACACAGGACCTGCCTTAATAAAACAAATATAGAACTAACCTAAAAAGATTAAGATCTACTGTAACAACCTGCACATACTACTAATGTGACACTATCACAATATTTTAAGACCACTTGTTTACAAATCTTTCTTACCCACCAATCTGTAAGCAACTTGAGAGGGGGGTGATATCATTTGTCTGGCAGAAACTATGTCTTATTCATGTCTATATACCCAGTTCCAAGCAGAGTATCAAATAAGAAATAAGAAAATAAGACAAAATAAAAGTGCTCATGAAATCTTTTATTCTATCACCTGAGATATACCTGACTTACTAAATGGTTGAGAAGTAATTGTGGGAATCTTTAGTCCTGGATTTTTCTCCACCAATGCAGGGAAGAAACGTGGCATCCAATGTGGGCAAGCAGGAGGGACCACAGCAGAACAGGTCGGGAGGGGCCCTGTCCATGAAGACGCTGATGGGGATGGGTGTAGTATCTGTGGTGGGTTTGGTAGGGAGTGGACGTATAATTGGCATCCACAGGAGAGGCTGTAGTGGCCTCCAGGGAGCTGAAGTTGGATGTTTCTGTGAAGGTCTCCAGGGAACCACAACCACATTCCACAGCAGGGTTGATGGAACTCCACTAAGCCCACACAGCCCCATCACCAGATTGTGGCAGGACGAGTCAAGCAGAATCCTAAAATTGTCATCTCACCCAGTGTATTCTACAACATACTTCATGGATCACTCATCCATAGAAATGCTTCATGGAAGAGGGTTCCAAGATGGAAGAGGTTTGGGAGATGCTCTATACGGCATTGTTCTCTTGGAGAGTTGCCATCCATATCAGCATTGTAAAGATCACGGGATGTCTGCCAATTAAGAAAGCTGAGTATGTCACTAGTTTATCAAATTCTATAACTTTTCTTCAGCTGAAGATCTATTCACATCATGTTTTGATACATATCATCATTTACACATGAAGAAACTGACACCCAGAATCTAAATTACAGTTTATATGGCTAATTAAGTGGCGGAATTGGGCTAGAATTCAGGTCTCTTCTCTCTTGGACCTGTGTTTCGGCTCCATTATAATTGCAATTACTTATCTATCCACTGGACTCAACAAGATGAAAAAAAATGGCTAATCTAAATGAGTGCTTATCATAGTTTGTAAAATGGTTTTATCTGGGTATGGAGAGGACAAATGGAGGGTGGTCTCCATGTGTAGAAGGGAAGAACCATAACAAGATGCAGGCTCTGGGAGCTTAGACTTTGTGTCAAGTCTATGTCATTATTTGTTTCACTCCAGAAATCTGTGCAAATGAAAAACAGTAAACAGAGAAATGAAAGTGGCATTAATCTATAAGGTTAGGTATGTGTCACATGGCTTGCATTTTCTATCATGAACCTAGATCATGCCAACCTTTTATAGTAAAAACTGTAACGAGGTAAAAGTGTCTTACTCAAGATGGTAAATGATTATCTTGGTTATAAAAGAATCTCTGTGGATGGCATGCACAGCCATTATCCCTTCTATTGCCAATACTGACTGCAATTCAGTCTTCTGTGTTTCATCTCTCGCACATCCATGAACACACAGGCAGATTTCATATTCGAGGGTGATGTTTATCCTATTACAGAAGTTGCGAATTACCTACAGACAGTAACAATGCAGATATGTTTCTTTTGAGAAGTGCTTTTTTGGGGGGCCTTTTTTTCTTTCTTTCTTTCTTTCTTTCTTTCTTTCTTTCTTTCTTTCTTTCTTTCTTTCTTTCTCTCTCTCTCTCTCTCTCTCTCTCTCTCTCTCTCTCTCTTTCTTTCTTTCTTTCTTTCTTTCTTTCTTTTTTTTTTGGCCTTTTTTCTTTCTTTACCTTTCTGGTAATAAGTCAAACTGACCTGATTCAGATTCTTCAGATATTCATGCCTCCCCTAGTAACCATGCAGCTTTCTGAAATTCACACACCCCTCACTGTAGCTGGTCGAGTGGGCCCTTAACCTCCCACTCAAGTTGGCAGTTGTTTGTACAGAGTAAAAAATTTTGAATTAATAGCAAAACATTAAATTAAGCTCCAGTTATGATATCCCATTTGACAAAACGAAATTATTTTTGTTTTCCCTGAGACAGATTTGGATGAAACAAAACAAAATGGTTTTGTGTCAGAATGTCCACAGGGAACTTTTTTCCTACCGAGGACATAGTTCTTAAATCAGAAAAAAAAAAAAAAATTAGATAGCTTCCTCGTTTCTACCCAAACCAGTTAAATGTTCCTGATATCACTGGAAGTCTGAAACATAGGGAATACTTTCTGGGGATGGGAGTAGGAGGCAGGAATGGGAGACCCTCCCCTCCAACCACTGAGGTAGAGGGGGTGAGACTACTTTCTCCCTGGTACAGCCCCCATCTGGCAACGTGGATTCCTTCTCTAGTTTCGTTCAAGGTGCTCCTAGATGTAAATTTTGACCTGATTTCAGTTGCAAGAAATATATGCGGCATAAAGACAGTAGAAACCATGAGTTTTCCTCTCTGGGGTTTCTGAGGGATGGGTTTTTGACTAAGAATCACCTAAGTAACAATTGATTTTTTTTTTTTTGCCCAATTTTGTAGAAGGCATAATTTTCTTGAATTTTCTATGAATGGAGAAATATATTTACTCGTTTTGTTTTGATTTACAAAACATCTTTCATTTGTTCTTATGCCACACAGAAGCTAAAAGGAGACATAAAAATTGTGTCTGGGAAGCATTTGGTTATCATGAAATATTTAAATTAGAAGTTTTCAGCACATGTGATCAATAAAAGTGGAGGGAAAGTGGTTCATCTGGCTTAATTCCCCTTTGGAGAATTATCATAGGCTGGTTCAGAGGATTCAATTCAGATGAATGTTAGTATCTTTATTAAGGTACTTAAGGAGGTAGATTTACAAAGGTCAAGTACCTAAGTGTAAAAATTCTATTATTGCATTAATTTAATTAAGACTAAAACATTCACAATCCAGTCCTAGAGAAGTTGATGATAGGAAGAAAGAATTGACTGAAAGGCTGAGTGAATAAAAATAATATCTGCAATTTATTCACCTGACAAATGAGTATAAAGATTTATTTACTGGGTGATTTCTTAGTAACAGTTAAAACCGTGAGAATGAATAATGCTGCTCACTATGTATTGTTAATATGCCAGTTCCTCAAATGTTAAAATACAGTAGAATGTGGTCTTCATGAAGCAGGGATTTTGTTTTATTCAGTTCTGTATTCTTAGTGTCTGGAAGTGTGCCTGGCACATGGTGGATGAGCATTAAACATTTGCAAAAGGGATGAGCACTCCCCTATAATGAAGCATTTCACAGTTATTAAAAAGAATGAGGCGATCTGAATGTACTGCCATGAAAAGAAGACCAAATATAAAGTGTAAAAGGGCCAAGCGCCGAACAGTAACTTACAGTATGAAACCGGTTCGTTGAAAAGAAAGAAAGGAAATGCGTGCACATATTGTGTTTGAATACATGCATAAAACATCAGAAGGAAAATGTTAACATGATAATGGTGGTGGTTCTCTTTCGAAAGTAGAAATGGGGAGCTGGGAAGCAGAGGGCTTTTACTTTTAACTCTATACCACTCTGTACTGTCAGTATTTTTTTCAGAATTAACAAATATAACTTGTATTGAAAAATAAATTCTGTGGACAAACCCCAAATCCATTACAAAAATGAAATCTATGAAAAAATCAAAAATTTATAACTCATCTAGGTCTGTGTTTTAGAATTTGTGTTGTCTTTACAGTATCTCAGTCTACAAATATTACTTCGTCACCTGCAAAGAAAACCCAAGGAACAGGTTTTTCACTGGAAATCGATGAAAGTTGGGTGGGAGAAGCAGAAATTGGAATCGTTAAAGAGCCATTACTAAAGAATATATTTTGCTTTCCTTTCTTTTCAGCTTGGGCTAGAGTTTTATATTCAAAGTTAAGAAAATTTACATGTTACTGTATGCAAAAATCCATATGTTCTGTGTCAGTCTGCACCACTTATTTTCAATGAGATAAAACAGCTTATTTAAACGTAGAATTTTCCCATTGGGTTTAGACGACTCAGCTGGTTACCCAGCAGCACTCTGCTTAAAAATAGATGGGATGACATTTGTGGGTGTTTTTTTAAAAAAAATATCCTTTGGAGAAAGAAGCAGAACTCTAATGCCACATTTACCGTTGATGTTATATAAGAGACAAGTTTTATGTTAGGAGGACCTCACATGAATTATTCTCCTTTCTAACATATAAACTCTAGCACTTTTGGAACCCATCACCGTCACTGGGCGTAGAAGGGCATCTCATCTGAGTTTTACTTTTCGGCGATTGTAATTAATTTAACGGAAGCCTAAACATGGAGGGAAGGAGTTTCTTATAATTGCAGATGGAGGCTTGTCTCTTGGTTCACCCTTCTAATTATGTACTTTCCCCCATCATTCCTTCAGCGGCTATCTATTGGGTGTCAGCTCTGAGGCAGCCACTGTGGTTATGAAAATGCACGTAAATGTGATTTTGAGTATATTTTACCTGACTTTATAGACCTATTTAGTAATGTTTATACCAACCTGCCAAAAATAGGAAGTGGTTAATATCAGCCTTAAACCGGCTGTCGTATGATTCCACAGAGTCTGGAATAAGAATTAAAATAGTTTGAGCTGAAAATATACTGTCATCCAAAATTTCAAACTGAATAGATATACGGGAGAACTATAGTCAATTAAAGTATGAAATATTAAAATCAGTGTTCCAATCTTGGTAGCTTTGCTGATGGCAAAGGATTAGGACACCAGGAGGAAATGAAACCAAATGCATTACTTTCCCACCCAGAAAAATACACCTATCGTAGAATCCTACTGATTTTCTTTATTTAAAAAAATACACCTCAGGAGGAAATTGCATTTATTGGGTAATATGAAAGAGGAAATCAGGTCCGTGTGAGACCACGGATGCACGTTATTACTATGCAACATTTTTATCCTCTGTTTTTATAGATGTTTTCTCTGAGTACTCATAAAAGGTAATGGGATTAGGTTCTCTTTCTTCCCTTCTCAAGCATCCTCCCAACTCTGAATGCGGTCACACAGATGGCAGGTGAATGGTATCGGCCCACCTAGGAGGCACTGCATTTTTTCTCCCCTCCTGTTACGTGACTCGGAATACCTGGCTTGCTCCATTTCCAGCTTGCCCCCTGCTCGTGCTCCGAGATAGCGCACTGACCTGAAGTCAGCGTGGAGGGGGTCAGAGTAAGAAAGCAAAGAGTCCTCAACCGCACATTCTTTCCTCTCCCCTTGGAATCTACCTCTCAGAGGTAGCCCAAGTGGCCCTCCTACTGGGCATATTGTTTCATCACTATTGTATTTTCCTTTTCTTAGACTCTGCGAATGCTTTTAATGGTCCCCCGCCCACCACTCCTCCTGAGAGCCGGGGATTTTGTGTTTTCTTTTGAATAGGCAAGTATAGTTCTGAGTACCCCGTGGCATTCTGTAAAAGTGATAAATACTAATGATGAACAATGAAGCAGGCTCTCGAAGCCCTGGGGCTGGCTACAGGAGAACTCAGAATGAGGGGGAAAATTAAATCAATTTCTACCACAAAGCAAGATTTAGCCTCTCATTAGATCCAGCAGCTACATGTGAAAAAGTGTGTTAATAAAATGGCACAGGAGTTTT
Organism: Zalophus californianus; assembly: GCF_009762305.2. NCBI lineage: Eukaryota > Metazoa > Chordata > Mammalia > Carnivora > Otariidae > Zalophus > Zalophus californianus. The sequence continues at coordinate 40,347,997 of NC_045608.1, read as the reverse complement.
GTGAGGGGGTGCCAAGCATGTGGACGAGGCTTTCAAGATATGTTTTCCATCTTCTTTCCATTTTGGGGTGTTATGAGGTAACAGGATTTTGGAATCCAAGCATGTGTTGTTTTCTTCCTTTTATGTTTAAACCTCCACTATAATGAATTAGCTCTCCCTCCTCAATAACTTCGAGTATTTATTTCTTTTCTATAAAAATGAAGCCCTTAGGGCGCCTGGGTGGCTCAGTTGGTTAAGCGGCTGCCTTTGGCTCAGGTCATGATCCTGGAGTCCCGGGATCGAGTCCCGCATCAGGCTCCCTGCTCAGCAGAGTCTGCTTCTCCCTCTGACCCTCTTCCCTCTCGTGCTCTCTATCTCTCATTCTCTCTCTCTCTCTCAAATAAATAAATAAAACCTTAAAAAAAATGAAGCACTTAGACATATGTGAAATTTAAGTATATCCCCTTTTATGACTCTTTTCAGCTCTATTTGTATGTGATTTTTGACTCTGGCATGAAGATATTGATTCTGGCAAGCAAGGGACATTATTAATCTTATACTTTATATAAACATATACTCTTTGTAAATAAAACTTCCAAAAATACCAAACTTTTAAAAACATTATAATTTCTTTTTAAAAAAATTGTATTTATTTATTTGGCAGAGAGAGAGGAGAGCACAAGCAGAGGGAGCGGGAGAGGGAGAAGCAGGCTCCTTGCTGAGCAGGGAGCCCAATGGGCAACTCGATCCCAGGACCCTGGGATCATGACCTGAGCGGAGGGCAGACGCTTAACCAACTGAGCCACCCAGCCACACCTATCACTTCATTTTAAGAAAGCAAAATATCCCAGATTATTAAAGTCATGTGCAGGGAGGAATGCAGCAAGTACTAACCACTTTTTTCTCTTTCTAGATTCTATGATAGTTTGGAAAAGAGACATTCTTCTTTTTTTTTTTTTTACCCAGCATGTCACTTGTTGATGACCTCTTGTTTCTTAGCAATTTAAAAACAATGTAGATTAGGATGGAGCCATGGAATTAAAACTGGGGAGGGAAAGAGGCAGAGGGCGGAAATAATAGTCATCCATCTGTGGTAAGAAATCTTCAGTGAATGGGTAAAAGAACAGTTTTCCTGGTGTTTTAGCCCAACAAAATCATTCTCCTTCCACAAGCACAGGACTTGATTCTGGTGTAATGAAAGCGAGCAAAAATATAACTAGGCTACTTGACCTAAGGAAATCCTAACATGCTAGTTGCTCTTTTTTCAAGGCAACTTTTCTTTTAGCCATTCATCAGTTTCAGTCATGCTGCTCAGGGTCTTTCAGTTGCTATGAAATACCCCATTGGGTGGCTTATAAACAAGTGTAACTAGAAATGCTCAACAGTTGTCAAGCACAGTGACTGGGCATGCTTGGTACGCATATTTGTATTGTCTACAATGCCTGGCACTGTACCTTCCACACATAGGAAGTGTTCACATTATACGTGCTTCCCGTAGATGAGAAGTAGAGGATTTCACTCCCCCCCCCAACCAAAGTTACTCTATTTGGTAATGAGCCGCCACTTTCTCTGCTCAGAGAATGAGTGAACTCTTAGAGCCGGGTATTAACTATGTCATTCTAAATTTACTAAATATTTCAGATGGATGTACAATGAGGATAAAGTAGTTTATAATTTGTCCCTGAGACTTGGGCACACTAATTGTGCCTTTTGAGTTGCTTGCTTGCTGTAGGTAGATGCTGTACACGTTCAGTCACTTGATAATTTCTTAGTGATGTATTTAATTCACATAAGGTCATTTTATTCCAAATGTGACTGTGACATGTTTTACTACTGCTCTTGTTATTTATGTTTGTAATAAAAAGATAATAGTAGCAACCATAAGTAATAGTAGCATCCATTGCACATGATAAAGTTATCCTTTTTTAAGAAAACAATTGTGGTGATGCCTGGGTGGCTCAGTCGGTTAAGTGGCTGCCTTCCACTCAGATCATGATCCCAGGGTCCTGGGATCAAGCCCTGCATCCGGCCCACTGCTCAGCAGGAAGCCTGCTTCTCCTTCTGCATGCCACTCCCCCTGCTTGTGCTCTCTCTCTCTGACAAATAAATAAAATTAAAAAAAACAAAAAACAATTGTGAATTTTAGACAATTTGCCCTCAAATGTGAAAGACAATAGGTAAAAATCAACCTGTGGCTTTATTATACTTGAAAATAAATTAGTGTGCATTTAACATGATATTTTATTTTCCTTTTGTAGCCTGCCCTGATTTAAAAAAAAAAATCATGTCATAAAGGAAATGGCAAATTCAATCTGGAAGGTGAAGAAAATCTGTTCTTAAATTCTAGATCAAATATTGAGTTGTGATTTGAACTATACAATAGATGATAAAGGAATTAATACCTACATCATGCATGGAACAGTTCTGGTGTTACTTACTTTTATAATTTCTTACTTTCAAGAGAACTGGGTGGAAGGTCTTTCTTCCTTTAGACACTGACCCTGGGATTCATAAATTTTATTATTTTCCTTATCCCATGATAATTCTGCCTGTAGGGTACAAATTAGTGAATCAATTCATCCATCCATTCATTGACATTTATTTTTTTGTTCTTGAAGCCCCCTCAAATCTTCTTTTTTCCCTGTTCCCACTTTTAGTGAGATATAATTGATATATGACATTGTGTAAGTTTAAGGTATACAACGTATTGGTTTGATATGCTTCCATATTGCAACACGATTACCACCTAGCTTTATATAACACCTCATCCCAGCAATTAAATATCCCCTCCCCCCCTTTTTTGTGGGGAGGACATTTAAGATCTACCTTCTTAGCAACCATTCACATTTATGGAATGCTTCCTACATGCCAAGCCCTGTGGTATCAACAGACTGGCATTTGCCCCCTGTCTACTGAGGGAAAGGTGGAATCAGTACAGGGGAGGGAGCAATCATTTAAGTGTGGTTACAATGAAGTGCAGAAATTGCTAGCAAATACACCCTAGATAGTGCAATTAAAATGGAAGCTGGTTCAAGGAGGTCAGACTTCACTCAAGACTTGAATGATGGGCAAGATGTTGCCAGTGGGGCCCAGGCAGATGGAGGTCTTACAGGAGAGGAGAGATGGCGCACAGGGAGGCATGGCTGTGTGAAAAGGCACAGTGTGTTCTGTAGGAAATACCAGATTATGTACAACATGTGGAGAGTGCAAATGCACTCCGCTTTGGCCTACACCTCCCTGGGTATGGCTAGAAGTAGATGAGGTAGAAGGCCTTCAGTCACTGACTGCTAATAGTCTTGACTTGGCTTTAAGCATAACAAATCTTTTTCAGAATTCCTTTCCTGGGATTGTGGTTTTCGATCGGGAATATGGTGCCAAGAACAAGAGAAAATGGCTTCTTTTGTTTTGTTTCCGGGACACAGGTTCTCTTTTCTAAATCCGCCTTTCCTCCTTCCCTCAGCATGCCTGGTGGCCCAGGGAGAGTCCCCACACCAGCCTTCCTTCATAACTGATTGCTCCTGCCTGAACAGGGCATTCTACCATCTGCCCAGCCGCCCTCCACCAGCACATCCCACCCCCAGCCACCAGCCGGCACTCCCTTCTCTGCATGACCTCGCTTCTGCTCACATCTAAATCCCCGCACATGGCTTCACCCTATGCCCTTTTCTTTCTGGCCCCTCTCAGACACACACACTGCCGTACCTCCAACCACACACTGAATACTCGGAGGGCCTCTCCACCCCACATATCAGCCTTTGTAATGTCTTTTTTCTTATGTTATCAGCTCATTTGGAGTCATCTTTCATTTCCCAAAATATGACCATTGTGTTACTTTCCTGAGGCTGTGGCTTCAAATTACCACAAATTTAGTGGCTTAAAACAATTCACAGTTCTGGAGCCAGAAGTCCAAAATTGGTTCACTTAGCTGAGACCAAGTTCTTGGCAGGGCTGAGCACCCTCTGGAAGCTCTAGGGGAGAATCCATTTCCTTGCCTTTCCACCTTCTAGAGCTGCATTCCTTGCATTACTCAGCTCTAGGCCCTCTCTTCTGTCTTCAAAACCAGCAGCTTAGCATCTTCAAGTCTCTCTTCTGCTTCCGTGGTCATGTGGCCTTCTTCTGTGGTCAGGTCTCTCTCCTCTCTCTTAATAAGGATACTTATTACATTTAGGGCTCACCCAGATAACCCAACTTCCCAACTCCCTTGACTAATCACATCTGCAAAGCCACATTTGTCACAGAAGGTAATATTCACAACTTCCTGGGATTGAGATGTGGCCATATTGGGGCTATTTTTTCCAGATACCTCAAGCACCCACACTGTCATCATGGTGAATACGTACTCTGATGAGTGAAGCACCATTATTATCTCTGTTTTACAAATGAAGAAATTGAGGCCCAGAAAGGGTAATTGACTTGCTCCAGGACACATAGATAGAGACATGGTAGAAAGAGGGTTCAAACCCAAGTCTGTCCAATCTGAAAGCATTTGCTGTGCACACAATGCTGAATCACCTCTCACATTTTGGGACTGTGTACATCTGTGTGTTGGTTTGGATCACAAGCACCATAGACGATCATGGTCGCACAAAATGGATTGTTTCCCAGAAACTGTGTATGTTCTTTCTCTAGCTGTACATCTGGATATTTCTTCCATAGAGAGTACTGCTAATTAAGCAGCTGGGCAGGAACAAGAAGAAATTTGCTTTTCCCATGAAGGACCAGTGGAAGCCCCCCTAAGTAGTCTGCCATCAGGCTGCGGCTGACAAGCATTAAGGCATAACTGAGCTCAGGGAAAAGCACCATGGAAAGAGTAATCATAGAGCAGGACCAGGAAAAAAATCCGTGTTGAAAAGGACAATGGACTACTGTGAAGAAAAACAATGTACTGAAATAAAGTTCTCCATATTAGGATATATATAATTACATCACATTTGTTTATCTTTCTGGATACTTTTATAGCCTGTAACAGCCCAAAATGGGGCACCTGGGTGGCTCTGTCAGCTAAGTGTCTGACTCTTGATTTCGGCTCAGGTCATGATCTCAGGGTCGTGAGATCGAGCCCTGCATGTGGCTCTGTGCTGGGTATGGAGCCTGCTCAAGATTCTCTGTCTCCCTCTCCCCTTCTCTATGCCCTCTCTCTCTCCCTCAAAAAAAAAAGCCCCCCCCCAAAAAAGGACAATGGAAATGAAACAGAAATAATAGGTCCAGTTATTCTCACTACAGAGAGAACAAGAAAGGCAGAAAATGCTGCAGACATAGGGCCTGTAGAAAAAAGCTTGAGAATAAAGAATATGGCACAAAGAAAGTTACCTTCAGATTAATGATAAGGAAAAAATATATTCAGAGCAGACTATAGACTATTGGAGGTTGGAAAGCCTATGAACAATCCATAATTCATTTCTAAGGTTAAAATGTTTTCTCACATGAAGCAGGCAGTGGACCCTGTGCAGAATAGAAGGAGCTGGCCCCTAGAATCAGAGTGAGGGGCCCGCGCCTTAATATCAGGCTCATTTATGGCAACTGGATCCTCAGGGGTCTCATTTATAAAATGGGAATAAGAACAAGACTGAAGAATGTATGGGAACTGCTTTAGCACAGTACTTTGGAGGAATGAGTAACAAAGAATCATTGCAGTTGGTTTCTGCAACCTCATCAGAACAAAAGGTAATGAAGCTTGTTAAGGAGTCCAAGTATCTATTCATGTATTCAGATGGAATTGACTTTGCACTTGTTCATGGCCACAGCTGTGACTAAGAGGCTGGATATCTTCACAGAACTGACAGGCTAGTGGAACAGGCAATCCTATATAAAAGAGCAGAAGCATGATAGGGAAATAATGGGTGCTAAGAGAATTATTGGGAGAGGGGACTGGGCTCAAATTTGGCCAGTCAGTGAGGGCTTCCTGGAGGAAGCATCGTCTCAGACCAGATGAGAAAGTTGTAAAGAGGCTAAGTAGAGAAGAAAGGAGTTTGAGCTGGATGGATAGAAGAGACAAAAGAGGAAGCAGCTCGTGCAAAGGCCCTGGGCAGGAGAACACTGCACCTATGAGAAAGTTAAAAGTAGATCAGTGTGGCCGAAGTTCAGAGTCAACAGAGGGCATGTGAAGCAGTGAGGCTGTGGAGGAAAAAGTTCCCCGATTTTGTCCAACCCTGTAAGTCACCATAAGGAGTTTGGACTTTATCCCGAGGGTTAGGAGGAACCATTGAAGGATCTATAAGCGGAAGATTTAGTGATTCATTTTGTAGTTTAGAAAGATCGTTTGAGCTGGAATATACAAATGTCTGGATTAAGGGAAAACTAGAGGCAGGGAGACCACTTAGGAGGTCTTTGTAACCATCTAGTTAAGAAACTGTCGGACTTAACTAGGAGAGTGGCAGAGAGAACAGAGAGAAGTGAATAGAAATAAAATTTCTAGGACTTGGGGATTAATCCATCCATCCGTTCATTCATCCAACCAGCTTTTGGGTCTACCTTGGAGATGTAAGGGTGAGGTAGAGAGAAAAATCAAAGTCTTCCCCTGTGTTTCTGGGTTGAAAATAACGAGTGGTGCTTTTTACAGGGGTAGGAAACACAGAGCAAGGAGGCCTGGAGGAAGGACACTGAGCCCCATTTTAGAGATGATTGGTTTGGAGTAATGCCTTTATTTTTATAATGCAGATATCCTGGGGTCCCCCAGGCTGTGAGCAGAAATGAGGTAATGTTAACAATTAATAACCAAGTCCGGTGATATTTTAGTCCCCTCTCATCTTTGCCCCTCCTCCACTTAATCCTGACTGTCCCCAAGAATGGGTTTCCAGTGTATTTGGGAACAAATCTGTTGGCTGCCTCCTGCTCAGCCTTCCTTGCCACAGTGCCAAGAACTTCTTATGATGGTGGGCCATCTGTGACAAAGCTGCTGCTCAGTTAGGAGTGTCCCCAGTCGATGGCTGCTCCGTGGTCTTCGTGGAGTGCCTACGTGTGTGCACGCGCCCGCAGGCATAGGGAAGTTGGTGGTGCCCTTTTCACTAGATTTTCTCCCTAATAAATTAACAAGCACAGCGAGTTAACATGGGAGTCTGTAAATAACACATGCCTTGCAGTTGGCCTCGCTAAGAATGTCTGAAAGGACTAACAACCTTGCATCTCATCTTGAAGCACGAGTGGGTTGACCACTGTAGAAAAAAGAATCCCGAAAAGGTTGCTGGTCAAACAGCCTTGCGCATTTTCATCACCAGGTTGGTTTTAGATAGCAATTGTGGGTAAAAAGGTGTGCTGGTATAAAAGTTTTCTTAGTTTACGAATGACAGGGAATAGAAAACAACAACTTGGTGGTTGCAAATGTTTGCTTTCTGAGTTTGTTTCTTCCAGCTTTAAAATAGACACGGTGCAATGCATAGGTTCTGGGCCAGTGATACTGAGGAGAAGGGGAATGGGGAACATATCAGAATTAAGGAAGCAAAACAGTGCATGGGGCAGTTAAGAATGGCCTGGGGTGATGAGGTGTGAGAGGGAAAGGGGGAAAAGAGGAAAAGAAAATGAACACCTTACAAATCCCAAACAATCCACCATATTTGGGCTTCCAACAGAGTTCTGCAAACAGAGAATAACCGTGAAATTGAATGTATCTTAAAACTTCGAAGGATGAAGAGTAACATATGTCTGTCTTGGTGTTCTTAAAAACGAACTGTGATAGACTAAAATGCCGCATTCCTCCTCCTCCTAGGTTTACTAAATTAGAGGCTTTTCAAAAGAAATGCCTAAAATTTGTAGGTGAAACATGGGTGATCAGTAAGGGGGACTAAGTCATGAGTAGTAGCCAGAGTCATGCTCAGACTTAGCATCCCGTTTATACTTCAAGGGAAAACAGACACTGGGAACATTCTAAAGGGAGGAAGGATGAAAGTTCTTCGTTTTCTATAAAAGTCTGATTGTGATGTTTAAAGATTTCCACGAAACAAAAATATCCGGTGCCCACAGCTCATTTCCCACACGTAAAAACAGAACGGGAAGATTAGACAGTAGGAATAGAAGAAACACTTCCTTTTCATTTCTCCAAAATTTCCCACATACTTTGGCTGTTTTGCATAGAACTTCTGAAATCTCTTTTGAGGTCACCTACTTTGAGAAAATAGAGTCTTGGATTTTTCAGGTGACACGGCAGTGAGCCCAGGAAACATAAATCTTAATCGCATTTTTCATTTTTGTTATTCTTATAAAAAGGAAAAGAGTATTTCTTCCCCATCTTGCTAAGTTTTTGCTAGTTTGTGCTGTGAACTGACTGAAATAAAAATCCCTGTTTTAAACACTGAAAAACTGTATCACAAAAAGCTAAGCCAACCAGTAATTGTTTTATTCCTTATTTTTGCTACGTGGTAGCCAAGGTAGCAATGAAAGTCTCAGAGAGGTCTGATGGTTTTTAGTCCCCTGAACTTTAATGGACAAACAAGCACATTTCTACATGAACTGAAATCACCGAAGCCGCCGTGGTAAATCAAGTAAGTAATAATAACGAAAATTCACATTACCAGTATGCTGCTATTTTAAAAATACAATCTTACAAAATAAAACCCACCTAACCCGAAGCTGTGGAATAATTTTAGCAACTGAAAATTACTACCTTCTCTAGAATAACATGTACCTAGAAACAAAATGACTCAGAAACCAAAATGATGTATGTATTCTGCTTTCTCTAGAGCACGTTCAACATCAATTCACAATATATCATGCCAAATATATTCAATAAGCAGTGCTTAAATAATTTTGTCGGTCTTTGCTGCATCTAAATATTCTGCCATTTAAGTAAATTCATTTTGCATTATAGATGATAAAAATATTATAACAGAGATGCCACTCTTACTAAAAAGCTGATTTCTCCCTTAGCCCCTCTAGTACCACAAGCAGCCTAATTTTAAAAAAGGGGTGCATTGGGGGTACTCTTTATAAAACCGTTCATCCCAAATGCACATACATTGTGAAACATGAAATTAACTCCAGCATGTTAAAAGAAAAATTATGGATTAGCACAGAAGTCAAACACAAAGAGAGACTATTCATTTTCTTTTCCATAGCCCCGAATTGCCATTAGCTTACCTTATTAGCTGAAATGCCAAACAGAATGTCTTTATGGAAAATTAAGTTCATTATTCATCTCAGCTTTGATTTGGTATAGTGCAGCTGAGAGCATTTAGCTTCTCTCTATGATTTGCCGATGCAAAGTGGGTGAGTAAGGCAGTAAACACAGAACTTGGGAGGTGGGGAGTCGTTGGCCATGGCTCACAACTCTAGACTTGCAACTTTACATTTTCATTCAGATGAAGATACTTAATGAAATCAAATCTTATAACTGCAGAATAACACTTAAGTAAATAGTGTGGATTTTTCAAGCCCATGCAATTTTGCCTAGCAGTTCTGTAGTTACAGTCTTGCATGCTCGCTGTCCCAGCAAAATTACATTGCTCGCTTTCATTATCTCAGTAGATTCTTAGGCTATTGATTCACTTTGCAGTACATACAGTGGCTAATGTATATTCTGTCAAGGAGAAATACATGTGGGGGAGTGATCTCTGCAATTTTCTAAAAAAAAATATCTGGTTGTCTGACTAGAGACAGAAAGACAGATGCGTTTTACAGTTTTGATGATAAGTGTGCAGACACACATAAATTGGATACAACCTTCTAGTAGCTAATGAAGAGAGAGACTTTAGGGTTCCAGTAGGAAAATAACAATAGGCATCTGTCCTCTGGACGTCAGGTTCACTTAAAAAATAAGTCATATTCTTTAATAATTCATTAATTTTCCTTAAATGAATTAAGCTTGTTTTGGAAACCTTTGGGCAAACACTTTTTCTTTCTTTAAAAAATGACTTCCATAGAAAACATCCCAGAAAAATCTCATTTAATTCAAGTGTGAGCCTCCTTCCCAGATGGGCGAAGGAAGTGTTGCACAGTGTCCTCTCCCAGGTGTTTCACTTCATGGAATTTGAACAGGTAGCGTTTATTAAAATCCAACCTTTACCAAGTAAAATGTGTGATCATAACAATGAGACACGTCCAAGATTGTCAATTGACTGACCAAGAAATTTTAGCTTAAAGTCTTTTAAGCCTTTCCGGTCTTTGTCACATTGCAAAACCAGACCCCAAAATTCTCCTCTCCTCAATTAATAAGAACATGGCTGCCTCCAGTGAAAAATGATAAAGAAAAAGCAATAACTAAGTGATGGATTTGCTTCAAAATGTTAAACAGAGTTACTATATGATTCGGCAATTCCACTCTTATTCATCTGTCCAGGAGAAATAAAAACATGTGTCCACAGAAAACCTTGTACACCATTATTCACAATAGCTAAGAAGTGGAAACAACCCTAATTTCCATCAACTGATGAACGGATAAGAAAATGCGGTATATCCAGAGCGCCTGGGTGGCACAGTGGGTTAAACATCTGACTCTCGGTTTTGGCTCAGGTCGTGATCTCAGGGTTTCAGGATTGAGCCCTGCTTCGTGTCTGGGTCTGTGCTCAGTGAGGGGAGTCTGCTTGAGATTCTTTCTCTCTCTCCCTCTGCCCCTCCTCTCTGTGCTTGCTCCTGCTCTCTCTCTCTCTCTCTTTCTAAAATAAATAAATCTTTTACAAATGTGAGCTATCCACACAATGGAATATTATTTGGCATTAAAAATAAATTAAGTATTGATATATGCTATAACATGGCTGAATCTTGAAAACAGTATGCTGTTGAAAAAGCCAGTCACAAGAGATCACATATTGTCTGATACCATTTATATGAAATGCCAAGAATAGGCAGAATCTATGGAGACAGCTAGTAGATTAGAGGTCACCCTGGGCATGGGGTAGCAGTACTGGGAGGAGAATGCTAATGAAGAAAAGGTTTCTTACTGGGGTGATGAAAATGTTCATGTTAGATTGTAGTAATGTTTGCACAACTCTCTGAATGTACTGAAACCATCAAATTGTATATTTTATGTAAGGGAATCTTACGGTTGGTAAATTATACCTCAATACACATATTAATAAAATTATTAACTTGTTATGGAAACACTGCCATATAGTGTTTGTAATGATAAGAATTAAGTATATGAAATAAATTCTGCAGAAGGTAGCTCGGGAGAAACTGGGAGAGTGTGACGATGATACCAAACGTGGGAAACCCTTGGGGACCTATGAGCCGTAGACCTACCCAAAAGAACCATTTGTGCTGGTGTTTAGTCAAAGCTAATTCTCAATAAAGAAAAAAACCCACCCCAATCAGACAGAGTGAGAGCAGAAGGAAAAAGAGAAAGAGGATGACAATAAAGGAAGAGAAGAAGAAAGAGAAGAAAGAGGAAAGAAGAAAAGAGGAGAATAAGGGGCAGACTTGTTTTTGATTGATAAGGGCGGATGATTCAAGAGAGAAGGTAGGATCACAGATCTTAGTTCTGTTGATACACTCTCAAATGATCTAGTTTGAGAATAAAAGTAAGCTCTTTAAAGAAATCAAGAACTTGTACAAGGACAGTTTTAAAGCGTTCATATTAAAGGAGCCTGTTACAGACGTGAGAGATGGGTTCTCCATCAAGGACGAATACAGGTAAGTGATGGGCGTCTGTAAGAATTGCACCAAGAGGGCTAAAGCACAAATAAAGTGAAGTTCATAAATTGCAGAAGAAGAAGAAGAAGAAGAAGAAGAAGAAGAAGAAGAAGAAGAAGAGGAGGAGGAGGAGGAGGAGGAGGAAGAAGAAAACATTAAAAGGAATAAAAAAAAAGCCAAGGACAGTTTAAAAGAGAGGCCTTTTAAAAAGATGTGAATTGAAACAAGTAGAAGAGCAAGGATAAGTCCAGATGGCATCATGGTATAACAGATGATGATGAAGGTGGAGGAAGGCGAGGAGGGGCAGTGGGGGGAGGGAAGATGACGACAAAACATTAAGCTCTCAAACTCTCTCATTTTCTCTATCAAAGAAAATGATCTACAAGGTGGAAAGCGTAGAAGAAGAAGAAGCAGCATAGTGAAGAGAGCTTTGAATTCCAGGAAAACCTCTTGTATGTGCATGGCTCATAAGTTTATATTCTCCTTCCAGATTTCCTATAGGAGCTTCTGGTACTTGACAACTTCCCTTAGATACCTCACAGCACTTCATCTACAGCAGCACCTACCAAATCAAGTTCACTTTCTTCTCCCTCCTCCCCTGGCCACTCCTGACTGCAGCTCTTCCAGAGCTCCCCCCACTTCAGTGAATGGAAGCCCCGTCTTTCGTGCAAGTCAGAAACATAGGTCTCATTCTGGACACTTCCCTCTCGCTCTACATCACCAAGTCCCGTAGATCTGGAATCTCTGGACACTATCCCACCTGCCTCAGTATCACCATCACCGCCCTAGGCCATCCACCATTGTCTTGCACCTGGAATACTCTATTTACCTTTTGTTTCTTCTGCTGCTGCTTTACTTGTCTTTTCATTCCATCTAAAGGTATGTTTTCAGAAGGCAAAGTGGGTATCAGTTTATACCAGTTTTCCCTGTGTCTACCCCCACACACAAAAGCATGGATATAAAGATTCAAATTTTAAACATGACCCCTGAGGCCCTGAGTGATAGAGTCCTGCCTATATTCCCACACTCATCTTGCACCATCTTCATGACCTAGCCACACTAGATTTATCTCTGACCCTTTTGTTTTTTCCTGCCTTTGCATGATTCCCTTGGCTCATTGTCTAATTTACTCTAGCTCTTTCTTCAGACCTAATCTCAACCATTACTTCTTACGACATGCTTCCCTGAACTTCTTAAGTCAATATGTTATTAGAGTATCATAATCTCCTTTATAGGTATCGAGCAAAGTGGTCCCTTGGGATAGGTTTGCAGTAGGCTCAGAAGGTGCATGGGCCCCTACACTCTTGGCATCTTTGAAGAGACCTGCTAGGGTTGAGTCTCTTAGTTAAATGAACTATGGAGTGACCTGCCTCTCCAATGATCACTCTTCTACGAAGGCAAATATGGAGAATGCACTGCATGGAGGAAAGGCAGGGAATAAACATTCTGGGCTCAGGGACCCAGCAGTCTGATCTTAGGTGCAAGATGTTTAAGAGTGTTAAGAAATACCAGTTGCCCATTCCCTAGAATCCATAGCGGCCCTAGTCCTGTGGCAAGCGGAATTCAGCCAACTCCTCCCAGTGAAGAAAAGGACAGCACTGACTGCAGACAAGGTGGAGTTCCCACCAGGTCAACAGTAGCTCTGTCATGCAGTAAATTCAAATTTATTTGTGCAATTGAATTTAGTAATATTTATCTCCCCACTGACAGATAATAAGGAGCATGAGAGGAGGAATCATGTCTGTTTCTGATCATCATTTTATTCTTTGCAACTACACAGGGCCTGGCAATAGTAGACATTTAATAAGCATTTTTTTTTTAATGAATATAGGAAAGAGCTCTTAAATTGGCAGACTGTGGTGAGAGGGTAATGAAGGTATAATTGCTACTAGCAAAATAATTTAAGGCATGTATTTGGTGTTCGGAGTCAGGGCTATTCTTCTTGTTTATAAAATCCGACCATTCTCTCTTTCCTTGGTCAACATGGCTGTGATGTCACTACTCCATGGTAGATCCACCATTAGTCCAACACATACATTTTGCTTAGAAAATTTGCTTGCAGGATGTTAATTTAAAATATCATAAGATTTATTAGATTAATAAATTAATAGATTAATAAATTTTCTCAAGAAAAACATTTTCCTTTTTAAAAAGAGGACACACCTATAAACATTAAGCTTAAGTTTTTGCGCCTACGCAAATGACATTTTTCTGTACTCAAGGAACTTTTGGTAGGACTCCAGAATCAAAGTGGCGAATCTTGACGCTTGTTAAAGGAAATGCAGTAAGACAAAGATGGACAAGGCTTTTGAATCAACCAAAAGATAACAGCTTGATGGGCTTGAATTTATAATGCAGCATCATCCTAGAATAGGCTGTTAAATAGAAGGTCTCTGAGCACAAGAAAAAGCAGCCTGGGATTATGAAGTAGGACGCTAAGCTGACTGTGCTTTGTTTTTATTTATTTTTATTTTTTTAAAGATTTTATTTATTTATTAGGGAGTGAGCACGAGAGAGTGAGTGAGAGGGAGAGAGAGAGAACACGAGCTGGGGGGTGGGTGGGCAGAGGGAGAGGGAGAAGCAGACTCCCCAGGGAGCAGGGAGTCAGATGACACGGGACCCAATTCCAGGACCCCAGAATCATGACCTGAGCAGAAGGCAGATGCTTTAACCGACTGAGCCACCCAGGCGCCTCCCTTTATTTTTATTTTAGAAAATCAACTTGGTTGATAAGTAAACACATGCTCTGAGCTTTCTTATGCAAAGTCATCTTTGCAGAAAGAAAACAGAAGGAAAATATTTCTAAATGTTAACAGGATTGGTTTTCACAGAAACTGAATTTTCTCTCTTCTCCTCCTGGCAACAACAAAAACAATACAACAAAATGAAGACAAGCCCACAAATCACATTTTCAGCAAAACCAGCAGAAAATCCACAAACTCCAAAGCCAGAGTCCAGCAGAAAGCCGAGGAAGGAAGTCATAATAATGTGGTAGGTAAATAAGAGGGACCAAAGGGACCTAGATGTAGTGGAGCTCAGAAAGCTCTGTCAAACGTACAGTCCCCCACAATAAGGACCTCAGTCTGAAAGGAAAGAGCTGTGGAAAAGTCTGGGACTAATGTAGGTGGTGGGGAGTAAGTGGGCAAATCTCGTTAAGGGCCAGAACAATTCTTTCTAAAAATGACTATATCATTTGTGTCCCCATGTGACAGGCAGCCTGTGAGGTCATCCATGAAGTAATTGAGGGCAAAAAGAACTAGGTTTGGTCTGAGAGTCGGAGGATGTGTGACTCCATAGATGCATCATATTATAAAGAAACAGTTTATAACTGTAGCAACAGAAAAGGAAGCCCTTGATTCTTGGGAAGCTACTGCCCACCATTCCCTCCAAAGGAACCTTCTGATTCTCTAGGAAAATTCACTCAAATAGGAGTAACATAAAAGGAATACACATACAGGTACTATAAGGATATCTTGTAAAAATGCACTGGGAAAATATGTGCCATAAAGCATAACCCAAATTCAAAAGAATAATTAATGAAGCACTTACAGCTATAAAAGAAGACCACAAAGAAGAATTATAAGAACTCGGGGAAGAAGTGAGAATACAACAAAAGATTGCTGGTAGACAGCTGGAGGATATGTAAATAGGAACTGACAGAATTGAAGGAAAGGAAGGGAAGGGACATAAAAGATAAAAATGAAAAAGAGCAAAGAAATGGCGCAGAGAGAAAAAGATAGAGAAGGATTAGAGAAAAAGGAAATATATCCAACATGGGCATAGCTGTAATTCTGAAGAAGAAAAGCAAAGCAATAGCATAAAATAATTATCTTAAAATAATTCAATAAGGGTTTTGTGAAATAAAAAAAAAGGCTCAAATTTATTTAATGAAAAGGTACCCATTTTATCAGTGAAAAGGCATCCAGAAGGGTCAACAGAAAGACATAGCCTAGAAAAACTATTGGAAAGAACCCTTTGGCAAAAAGATAAAATCAGGTTAAGGGAGAGAAAATGAGGTTTGACATCAGATAGCCCACAGAAACACTTAACCTCAGCACATACCAGAACAACATCTCTGAGGTACCAAACCCAGAGAGCAGGAGTCAAGGATTTTCTATCTAGTAGTCAAGCTCTCCTTCAAGTGTAAAGACTCAAGTAAAAATATAGCTTTGAACATGTGAGAATTTGGGTTATATTGCTCAAACGAAACTTTCTAGGGGAAAAAACAATAGAGGACAAGCTATATACAGATGGGAGGCAAACAGAAAAATGTCAGCAAAGAACCAATGGCCAACGCCCCCATGTTCATTGCAGCATTATCTACAATTACCAAGATAGGGAAATAACTTAAATGTCCACTGATGGATGAATGGATAAAGAAGATGAGGTACATATACGATGAAATATTATTTGGCCATAAAAATCTTGCGATTTGGGACAGTATAGATGGGTTTTGAGGGCATTATGCTAAGTGAAATAGACAGAGGAAGGCAAATACTGTATGATCTCACTTATATGTGGAATCTAAAAAACCAAAAAAACATAAGCAAGCTCATAGATACAGAGAACAGATTGGCAGTTGCCAGAGGTGGAGGATTGGGGGTGGATGCAATTGTTGAAGATCAAATGTACAAACTTCCAGTTATAAAATAAGTAAGTCCTGGGATGTAATATACAGCATGGTAACTATAGTTAATAATACTGCATTGCGTATTTGAAAGCTGCTAAGAGAATAGATCTTGAAAATTCTTGTCACAAGAAAAAAAATTTTTTGTAATCATGTATGGTGATGAATGTCAATTAGACTTAATTGTGGTGATCATTTCATAATATATACAAATACCAAATTGTTATATCTTATACCTGAAACAAATTTAATGTTATATGTCAATTATATATAACCATATAATAATAATAACCGGGCAACATGTAGTTTAATACATCTTAGAGGAGGTTTGTCATCTTCTTCATGGATTTAAAAGGGATGATCCAACATTGCACAAAGTTCCTGTGAGCTATTTATCTGTAGATACACTGTAAGAATTCTTTTCTATTTCTAATTTGTTATAATTTTTAATTAAATCATTAATAGTTGTTGAATATTACAAAATATCTTTTTTGTACATATTAAGATAGTCATGTGTTTTCTCCTTTAATTTCCTAAGGCTGTGAATTACATGAGTATCTTTTCTAATGTTAAGCCTTCCTTTCATTACGAAATAAATCCCATCTGGTCATGTTATTTTAAATTATTTACAATTATTTATTTTACTGATACACTTCTTAAGAGTTTTTGCATCAGGGCACCTAGGTGGCTCAGTTGTTTAAGTGTCCGACTCTTGGTTTTGGCTCAGGTCATGATCTCATGGGTCATGGGATTGAGCCCCGTGTCTGGCTCCATGCTCAGTGGGGAGTCTGCTTGGAGATTCTCTCCCTCTTCTTCTACCCCTTCCCCCCACCAAATGAATAAATTAATCTTTAAAAAAATTCTAAAACAAAGAATTTTTGCATCAGATTTGTGGAAAAAATTGCATTAAAATTTTCCTTTTTCAAACTGCCCTTGTCTAAGATTATATAAATCCTAAAATGAATTTGGCATCTCTTTTGTTCAGATCTCTAAAAGAACTTTTGTATGACAGGGATTACCTCTTCCTTGCAAATTTCCTAGAACTCTTTGGGTCTGGTCTTTTTTCTGAGTAAATTTTAAATTAATGTGGCAATTTCATAAATTGTCATGGATATGGTTTCATTTTTTTTTTTTTAACACCAGGGGAAGGATAGTCTCTTTAAGCAATGACATTAAGAAAACTGGATAACCACATGCAAAACAATAAAGTTGAGCCATTATCTTACAACATACACAAAAATCAACTCAAAACTGATTAAAGATTTTACATATCAGTGTCTACTTAAACTTAATAGCCCATCTTTTCATGCAAACTGTGAGAACCTTGAACAGTGTAATTCCATTTATATCCCCATCCTTTATATTATTGTCATATATGTTATATCTAAATACATCATAAACCCCATAGTAAAATGTTATAATTTTTACTTTAAACAATCTTTTTGATGGAATTAAGAAATGGACAGGGTACTTTTATATTTATACACCTAATGGTTTCTGTTTCTATCACATTTTGAAGAATTTAATTTCCTATGAAATTAATCACTTAAGTTTTTCATAGATTGGTATGATGTCTGTTTCTCTTCTATTCATACGATAGCTTTAATATCTACTGTATATTTGTCCTTGTTCTTTTCTACATTCCTACTAGTGTCTATGTGATGCTTTCTTTTTTTCTGTTTGGTGAGTTTACTCAGAGGTTGCTCAATATTATGAGTATTTTAAAGAACAGCAACAGCACAGAAATATTCACAGTGATTATGTCTGAGTGATTTCTATGATCTTCTTTATTTTCTTATGTAGTCTAAAAAATCTCCCCAGTAAATGTATCTTAACTGTATGAACCTGCCCCATAATACTTGATTTTAAAAAAAGATTTTATTTATTCATTTGAGAGAGAGAGAGAGAGAGATTGAGCATAAGTGGGGATGGGGAGGGGAGAGGGAAAGGGAGAAGCAGACTCCCTGCTGAGCAGGGAGCCCGATGCGGGGCGTGATCCCAGGACCCTGAGATCATGACTTGAGCTGAAGGCAGATGCTTAACAGACTGAGCCATCCAGGTGCCCCAATACTTGATTTTTAAAAAAGAAATGAGCTAACAGGTACAAAGAACAGATTAGTATCATTTAATAAGATGAAAAACTTGTAAATATAATGAAGAAGTATAGACTGGATAGGAGGTTCATAATGAAATGAAATGAATGAAAAACTATAGGATGGTCTGTAGTTGAATGCATAAGCCT
This sequence comes from Zalophus californianus, assembly GCF_009762305.2. Lineage (NCBI taxonomy): Eukaryota > Metazoa > Chordata > Mammalia > Carnivora > Otariidae > Zalophus > Zalophus californianus. The sequence continues at coordinate 40,329,590 of NC_045608.1, read as the reverse complement.
CTGTTTTTGACCCTGTTCTGAACATTTTTTTAATTATCAATTATCAACTTTGATGATGATATATTAGACACTATTATGAGATTTAAAATATAATGCATCTTGGGAAAATATTTAAAATATTGTATGTCAGATTTCATATTCTCTAATTTCGACGGTGAAAACTCTTTTTGGTAGTCCAAATGGCACTTTTAGGTGGGTGAATTGGAAGCAAGCTGTCCCTTCCTCAAGATTCTACTACCACTTGCTGGAAAATTATAGTAATAAATAACACTAAGATAACTCCTAATATAAACAGTATTTCCTGGAGTTAGATAATGCACAACCTACACAACAGTGAGGGCTGGCCCTGAGCTAGAAAGATATATTCATATCTATAAGGTGACATTTAATAAAGAGAAATACGATATTTTACATTATGTCAAACCATTTAAGTGCACAGCTCAGGGTAGGAGAAACATGTCACTGTGATTTTCCATGAAAAAATGGCATACAGATTTTACCCAAGGGCAAGACAGGGTCTGGCATGACTGCTAGACAAGCTAGTGCACTGATAGAAGGAGAGTGTTTGTATCCAAAGATTTTCAATGAACGTTGTGAAGTCCAACTGAAATATTGTTCATACAATTATATCACAAGTTAAGAAGGATGTTGCTTTTCTTGGAACTAGATATGATTTGTCATTTGGGATGCTGAAAGTGCTTAAAGTCCAGTTCTGGACTGCTGAAGAATTGCTGAAGGAACTTAGTCTTTTGAAGATGGAACAATGAAAAGTTAGGAGCGAATAATAAATCATGAAGCATTTGACTGATTGCCCTGTGAAAGAGTAATTCATTTACTTCATATGGCACTCACATCCAGGTTAAAGGGAGGTGGGTTTGTATTACAACAGAGGAGAATCTTCTAAAAAGGTGTCAAGAATGGAAACTGGTACTGGGTAAAAATTCAGATAGTCTTTCTAGAGGTCAACGGGTAATATGTGCAAAAATCCTTCACATTTTGCACACCCATTGGCCGGGCTAATCTAATTCTAGGAATTTCTACTGAATAATTTGATACTTCTTGAGTTATTTGTAACAGTAAAAGATTTGGACAGGTTACTAGATAAAAAAGAGGAAAGGCAAAGAGAGAGAGAGAGAGAAATAGAATGGGGCAAAAGAGAATGGGGGAGAGGATGAACTCCATGAAACAGAAACTACTATTCTAAAGATGGGGGTGGGAAGGACAGTGAGATATTATTAGAAAATTGCCAGTCAAAATAAGGTTGAATGCAGGCCACTGAGGCAATGGCCCAATTTTTTTGTTAATTAGATGAGAGAATTGTGATTGCTAAAATAAAACTCAGATTGAGGATCTCTAGTAAAGTGAGGTCAACAAAAATAGCTAATAGGTGGGAAATTAGTCATTTGAAAGTGAAGAAACCTATTACAAATGGGTGTTAAACTGTTTGTAACGTAGAGAAAGAAAATGGATTCATGTACAGATTATTATGTTACACTGCTACATCGAGAGGGTTTCAGCATGTAGTTGCTACGGAGATGCTTGTTCTAGAAGTGTGCACTTGAGGTTTGACAATAGTCCAGACATTTGTGATTATCTCCATCTGAAAATGACAGAGCGAAAAAAATCTCTGCAGAATAATTATTCCAAATTAGAATATTTAAATTATTTTGAGATACGAAGATTTACTTGTACTTTTTTTCTTGAATTGAAGAATGGTGCATAACATTTGGAAATACTAACCAGGAAAAAAGTTTCTACATTTTATTGAAAAAGATTTTTATGGCATTATTCATAATGGTGAAAAATTTAAAAAAATTCGAATATTAAATAATTGAGAAATGAGTATTCTGATCATGGTGTATTAGCATACTTCAATAGCTACGCATATTTTCTTTAAAATGATAGACATTAAAATAAATAAGCACTTGTTAAAATGATAAGCACATGTATGCATACAGATGAATACAAAACGATTTTTACGCTAACACTTTAGGAAAACTACTGGCACATCCAGTAGTTACTTCCTAATTGCCAGATTCCTTTATAGACTTTTTATTCCTTGTCCAACTTGACCACTCTTTGGTAGTTGACCTTGTTGAACTTTCCCTTTCTTGAAATCTTCTTCTCCCTTTACTTCCATGCTGTTTTGATTTCCTATCTTTCTGGCTCTTTATTATTTTATTTTTAAGATTTTATTTATTTGAGAGAGAGAGCACAAGCAGGGTGAAGGGCAGAGAGAGAAGAAGACTCTGCGCCAATCAGGGAGCCTGATGCGGGACTCGATCCCGGGACTCCAGGATCATGACCTGAGCCGAAGGCAGATGCCCAACCGGCTGAGCCACCCAGGCGCCCGGCTCTTTATTATTGCGTCTCTTTGCTTCCGGTCTGTGCGTTAACATCTGTGTAGCCCGGGAAACTGGCCTGTATTGCCTCATCTTCTAACTTACACATGCCCCAGTGTGATCTCATTCACTCTCAAACTTGGCTCTACCTGCCACATGATAACCCCGTTAAACCTTTCTCCAGTCCTGACATCATCCTGAACTCCAGAATCATATGTTCAGCTGCCTCCACTCTATCTTCCTCATCTGAGGATTTTTGACCAATCTGACACCTTTAAGGTCAGGTAGAGAGATCATCTTGAATTCCCTCCATCTTTATTGCTTCTCCCCTAGTCTGAATCACAGTCATCTCTTGTCTGGATTATTGCAAGAACCTTCCAAGTTGTATTTGAATGAACGAATGCTTGCCTATGGGACATCTTCAACTGGATATTCTAAAGGCACATCAGATTCAAAATGTCTAGAACTAAATCATCTTCCGCATCCTATTTTTCCTCCCATATTATCTCTCTCAATTGGACATGTTGACATGCCCCCAGTTTTTCAAACCATAGACGGATCATCATTACTCTTTCTTTCCTGACACCTCAGTCGTTCAGTGTCCAAGTCTAGGTAATTCTATATATTTTAAAAATGTTTTCTCCTTTTTAAAAATTCTTATCATCAGTACCCCTCCCCCTTCCACTATAGTAAGAGCTCCTTGAGGACAGGAGTCATGTCTTTTCAACTTTGTATTCCTAGTCCTTCACAGAGTGCCGAAATTATAGTTAGTGCTCACAAGGGTTTGAATTAAAAATTGTATTACGTACCACAAAAGGCAAAAATATGTATAGCACGTTGATTGCAAATGTGTAAAATGTACTTGTTTACATTTATAGATATTGGAAGGAGATTTCAAGTATATAAAGAATTGGTGTTTTACTATAAAGTGACTAATAAACATTTTAAATGAAAAGGAAACAGCAAATATGGAATTCATAGGCAAAAGGGAAGCTAGACCCAACAGTTAAAAATAGTTTAGTTTAAAATAGACTAACTTAATCATTTTATAGTCTAAATAGTCTAAGAGTTTAAAGAATCTAACAGATACAAAAATTGAAAATTCCATGTCCACATAAAAGAAGTCTTCAGGGAGTACTGCATATATACAGTGGTCTCATTTAGCTGATATTCCCTGGATGGATGCTTTCATGTACTTTTCACACAAAGTTTACAAAATGGTTAGGCTTAAGAAGTATATCATGTATTAGGTGGTAGATTGTGTGGCGGGCAGAATAGGGGCTCCCCGAAGATGCTCACGTCTTAATCCATGGCACTTGTGAAGACATGACCTTCCACGGCACAAGGCACTTTGCAGATGTGATTAAGGTAATGATCTCGAGATGGAGAGATTATCCTTGGTTATCTGGGTGGTCCCAAAGTCATTACAAGGGTCTTTGTAAAGGAAAGAGGGAAGCAAGGAGAATCAGAGAAGGAGCCCTGAGCACAGACACACAGAAGAGTGAGGCTTTGCTGGCTTTGACGATCGAAGAAGTAGCGGGAGTAAAGGGATATGGGCAAGGCCCCTGGAAGCTGGAAAAAGCAAGCAAATGGATTGTCCCCTAGAACCTCCAGAAGGAGCACAACCCTGCTGATTCTGACCTTGGCTCAGTGAGATCCATCTCAGACTTCTGATCTCCAGTACTATGAGGTAATACGTGTGTGTCTTTTTAAGCCACTAGGTTGGCAGTAACGTGTTAAAGCAGCAATAAGAAACTAACACGGACACTTAGGATTTCATCAAAAGCCTGACTAAATATCATTGTGATCTCTAGTGGTAAGATTTCCTCGGTGCCTTTAAATCTGGTCTCTCGTTTCAAACCATGTTTTTAGGCTTAATACAAATCATAGCATTTATTGAGGCATTACATAATAACCCTTTCCAAGCGTTGTTCCACACCTTTTACACTACATTAACTCATTTAATCCCTTCAAACCCCCTATGTGATAGGTATTATCTTCATATTCCAGAGGACAGGAGAGGTTAAGTAACTCACTCAAAGTTGCATGATCAGTAAACACAGGGTTTGAGCACAGCTGTCTGGCTCCAAAGCTTCAGAGAGAGAGCATTTCAAATGGGGAAACCTTTCTTTTCTATCCTTTCTTTCTAAACCACAGCTTGAAATCCTTCTTCCTATTAAGCCCCCATATTCTGTGTTCAAGTTGAAGTTCAAGTGTCTATGCTTCTTCTTACTTTTTTTTTATTAAGGATTTTATTTTATTTATTTGACAGAGAAAGACACAGTGAGAGAAGGAACACAAGCCGGGGGAGTGGGAGAGGGAGAAGCAGGCTCTCCGCTGAGCCGGGAGCCTGATGCGGGGCTCGATCCGAGGACCCTGAGATCGTGACCTGAGCCAAAGGCAGATGCTTAACTGACTGAGCCACCCAGGCATCCCTGTTTTGTTTTATATTTATCTAAGGATCTAGTTCCACTGGGCTATGAGAGTAGGAACTGCTTTCACAAAATTTTGAATTTCCCTCTCCTCTCAGCCTCAACCCTTATAGAAGGGAAATCCTCATTTTTTTTTGTCATTCAATCACTCAGGAAAAGCTCCTTTACAAATAAATCGTATTACAAACTTGACTTTGTAATAGGATCTCCAAGTTCCAACAGAGGAATTACTTATTTCAGGTAATATGCACCCACAATGACAACTCTTTAAAAACTGCACATTCCTCAAATTAGTCTAAGATTATAACCCAAAAGGTTTTTCTAATGAACTATTACAAGGAAAAAAGGAAGTCATCCATTTTAAGTTTTTAAGGGAAAATGACCTAATTTTAATGATACCATAACTTAAACTTGTTAGTGGCTTTTTTTTTTTTAAGATTTTATTTATTTATTTGAGAGAGACAGAGAAGAGAGAGCGCAAGCAGGGGAAGTGGCAGGCAGAGGGAGAAGCAGACTCCCGGCGAAGCAGGGAACCCAATGCGGGACTCCATCCCAGGACCTTAGGATCATGACCTGAGCCAAAGGCAGATGTTTAACTGACTGAGCCACCTAGATGCCCCTGTTAGTGGCTTTTTATCTTTATCTCTTTGGGGGACATTATAAAAGCTGTGGACTTTTCTCCCCAGCAGAATGAACACAAATACCTTTCCTCCCTGGCTTTTTAAGTCCTAGAGTTCACTGACCCCATAGAGTGCACTCTTGCATGGTCTAAATGTCCATAGCCCCAGGCTAAGAACCCTTGAAGAAGGGGGATAGGTATGCCCTGCCTTTCTTCATCCGAGTTCTCCTTAAACCCCCCACCCTGCCCACTAACGGGTCTTCTCAAGGTAGGATTAATTCAGTCATCAGTCAAGCTATTCCTCAGTTCTGCTTCTGGGCTACCTCAGTCCCATGAATGACCTCCCTGCAGATGCTCCATGCCTGGGACCCCTCTTCCTCTGAGGGTCTGAATCAAGGAGTTCTGCCTTAGGAAGCTCTTCTAGAATGGCCTTTTCCAGAAAGTGAGCTTTCCAACTGGCCTGCCACCAATGGCATTTTTCTGGCCTGCTGGGCTGAAGCAATCTCTTTCTTTCCAGGCCTCAAAGATGGCCAAAGAACACTTGTTTTCAGAGAGTAGTATGAGGAAATAGGGCTTTTCAAGTTAGGTAAATAAACAAATGAGGCCAGACAGCATGTTTTTGGTAATACCAGTTCCCTGAAAACAGAAGCCTACTTTAGAAAGTACATCGTGGTTATCATTCCATGAGACTACTGCCTATTATCCAAGTAGGTAATTATTATTTATAAATCAGAATGGTGTGCATAAGTCTCACACTGACACCCATAGATCAGTACATTAATTTTTTAGTGTGCAGTGGGAAGGTGTGAGATTCGCTCATCTCAGTGAATAGGGTTAAATTAAACACTGCCCTGATAACCCATAATGAATACTCTAAGGGCCTCTCTAGAAAGCTCTTGCCCTTTGATCAAAGGCAGAAGAATCTGAGTTGGTCAGGAGTGGCTCAGGTGCAACTATGATGCCAACCATACCTGTTGGTGGGGAGGGGAGGCTGATTGGCGCCTGCTGTGTGAACGGCCATGCACATACTACTATGCATTGCCAACTTCTGGATCTATTTGCACCCAGATGCAGCTCCTAGAGGTGCCAACAATCATAATTTACAAATAAATGTGAATGGGAAAACAATTTTGCATTGCCCAGGGGAAAGCTTCAGCCCAAAGCTCCAAAAGCATGAGTGGAAATATTCTAGGTACTACCTGGTGGGCTAATGGCGAGCCAGGTACACAATGCAGAGTGGGAGCAGAGTAGGGCTCCCAGGTGGGACAGCGCCAGGGCAGAGGGGAAGAGCAAGGGAAACTGCGTGAGGTGCCCAGCACAATGTCCTGTGCACAATGACTGATGGATACATGGTAGCTGAAATCTGGGCAAATCCCAAGCTTGTCGTCATGTTTCTAGTGGAAAGTTGCTTTTACTTACTGAAAACTAGCTCCTTTATAGAATTTACTCCTCAAAATAACTCCTGAGGTAAGTATTTTGCAAGAGGGGCTGGAGGATGTGTGGAAGTGGCTTACTTAATGCCACATAGTGAGTGAGTGGAGGACAGCGTTCACGCAGGACAGCCCTCATTCCCTGGGCCTCCCCAGGCCCATGTGTGTGAGTGGAAAAGGACTGGCTGGTTCTGACACCTCTAAGCATGAGCTATCCCAACAGGATGTTACCTTCTCTTGGCAAAGCCCAAATCTAGTGGTAGTCATTATATTAAAAACAACTACTAGAAGTCATTATATTAAAAACAACTAGAACAAGGCTGTCCAATAGAATTTTCTGTGACAATGGGAATATTTTATATCTGTTTGTCCCATAGGGTAAACACCAGCCACCCCTGACTGCTGAGCACTAGCAATGTGGCCTCTTGTGACGGAGGTACTGAAGTTTGTGTTCTTATTTAACTTAAATTAATGTGAATTTCAGTAGCTACTTGTCGCTAGCGGCTGCCATATTGGACAGTATAGAACTAAGACTATGTGCTTTAAAAGGACCATCTGCCCAAATTTCCTTTGCTCTATCCCTGACATGTTAATCTAGCCTCCCATTACACATTTTTTAAGAAGCTCTCCCCCTAACTTGGGATCTGATGCCTTTGTTAGGAAGAAATCTTCCTAATCTAACAGTAGCACCTTCAGATATATGATCTGGGGATACAGTTCAGTTTTGGCATGATAAACCCATTCATTATTCCCTGGGGCTATCTCTTCATATGCTCTCTCAGAACTCCTCTTGTGCCTGTGAATTTTTAGGTCTCCAAGGGCAGCCCCAGCTGCATCTCTGTTCTCTGGGTGCACGGTGTTGCATGGCCATCTACAGAATCCCACCATCCCGTCTTGCTGGCCTGTGGCTGAGCTGAGCACCAGATGCGGAATGAATGGGAGGATGCCTCCCCTTACCACCAGTGCTCTGCTCTCTGCCCAGATTTCTTCTCGAGGGCCTGGGCAGCCCCACTGCCTCCGGGGCCAGAAGCCTGGTAGTTGGGCTCAGCCTGGTTGATATCTGATGCCTCCTAGGCCTCTCTGGGGAGTCTTTCCCTGTTCTTTCTTCCCTCGTACCATTGCTCATCCTTAGAAATACTGCTCAGAGAGTTAAATTGTTTGAGTTTGGCCTCCAGGCTAAATGTATCCTTCATCTTTGGGAAATTTGAGTATTTTAGAAAAAAATATTCTATATCATTTTGTCAACTACAAGCCAAATCCTGTCCTGCATTTACTTATTTTCACAAGCTGGGTGGGCGGCTACCTTATCTGTTGTGTCCCTTTCCCCAAACTGGTCTTTCCTTTCCCACGTTGATCTAGGCACCTCTCCCAGATTTCAGTCTGGGTCACACAGTCGCTAAATAAATCTTGGTTGAATGAAAGGCTGTTGAGAATGGCAATTCTATTAAACCACTTAACAAAAATTTTTATTATACGCTTATGATCTAGATAATGCAAAGGGACTACATATTTTGATAGTTGGGTGGATTCATCCCTGGTTGAAGCTAAGAAATACAATGCTACATTCTATTCATCCATTAATCTAATTAAATGCAATCAAATTGGTGTGGTTTAATTTAGTGAATTCTTAACATTTCATTCCTATGCATGGGGGTATTTTATAAAATATTGAACCAAGAGAAGGTGGAGGCTATGGGACATATTAAGACTATATCAATTCCTTCAAATGAATTTCATCTGGGTTTAAACAAAGACGGGAGTGCATTAAGTAAGGGCTTCCTAGAACACTGAATTACCTGCAGTGAGATATAGGTACATGAGGAAAAATCCCAAATGAGTTGAGAAGTGGGATAATACAGACTACATTGACTTCCAAGTTCATGACTTAACTGCATTTTATCAGTTCTTTTATACTGATGCATTTCTGAAGTCTGACCATTCCATATTGTTACCTATTATAAGAATTTAGTTTAAACTCTACTAACATCCTCGAACAGCATATATTTATTGGATATATGCAGCCACCTCTAGGGTGACATACATGAGTGCGCAGCACTGTATATCATACGACTCAATTAAGTATACATTTATAGGGAATTAAGAAGCATTCTAAAGGTAGACCTACAGGGGAACTTATCTTTTCCTAAAGATCTAGAGTAATAATTTAACAAAGAGTAAAATTGGTGAACTTCTTAAATATTTAGTTAACAACCTGGGATATATGGAGCTCATGCACCAAAGCAGAATTCTGACTCACAATATGCCTGAGAAATAACACTCTGGTCTCCCAAAAGGACAAAATATAAAGTCACAGTGACTTACAGAGGAATTGGGTTTGGGGATTCCTAGTTCATTTCCTCATCATTTCAGTGAAATCACTTCTCATGGGCGCAAACATCCCTACATTAAACCAAGCAAAGGATATTAAATGGGCATTTAATACTGCATTTATTTGGACATAACTTTACAGTGTTATCAACAACATCATAACTACAATCAGGTTGGCAGTCTCCAGGGGTCAATAATGTTGTTTGCCATTGAAACATATAACAATCAAAACAACCTTGAGAGATGGTTGTTTCATAGATTGAGGTATAATTTTCCAGTTACATGAAGTAATATTGTTCTACTACAATTTAACAATTTGTCTATCTGACTTTGTAGACAAATCTCACATGTTCCTTGCTTTCTAACATGGCCACTTTCCAAACTAGACTTAACTTTATAGCCAATCCTAGAGGCAGGTTCTCTTTTTTCACCATAGTTGATCCTTTTTTAAAAAATGATTTTATTTATTTATTTGAGAGGGTGAGAGAGTGGCAGAAGGAGAAGCAGGCTCCCCGCTGAGCAGGGAGCCTGACATAGGGCTCAATCCCAGGACCCGGGGTTCATGACCTGACCCCAAGGCAGACACTTCTTTTTTTTTTTTTTAAGATTTTATTTATTTATTTGACAGAGACACAGTGAGAGAGGGAACACAAGCAGGGGGAGTGGGAGACAGAGAAAAGGCAGACACTTAATTGAGCCACCCAGGTGCCCCTCACCATAGCTGATCATTTTTAAAATTGTTATTAAAATAGATTCTCATCAAGAAACAATCCTTCAGGAAAAGAACAAATGGAATATTTCCAAAGTAGAGGCAGCATGATATGCTGGAAAGTGAACAGATTTTGGAATCAGAGCAGGGTTTAAATCTCCATTATGTCAGATACGAGTAGTATAATCTCAAGCAAATTAGTTACCCCATTTTGTGTATAATGAGGGTATGAAGGGCCACCCCAGTAACTTTCAGAAATAAGGACAATATATATTAAGCGTAGGCCCGTAGAACTTTTTCAATCGCCTTTTCTCTGCCTTCTTTTTCTCATTGCCATCATTCGTTATCACATGCAAGAGCATCTGGCATGTAATGGAGATGAGAAGATGCTCAGTATGGTGCTATGGAAAGGAATCAAGGGCCCTGTGTGTTCTCCAAAATGTCAGTTCCTCTCTCTGGGTCACAGGCAAGGAAGAAGGTATGAGGTGATACAAGAATTTGCCTGTCAAAGCCAAGAAGTGATTTTATAGCGTGACTCAATATGGAACTCTGGGTGCCCCATGATCGGCTGTTTTCATGGATGGGGCACCAGGACTGCAGCCGGGGAGAGCCGTTGCTGCTAATTAAACTTACCAACCTTGGGATAGCTACCTAACATGTTTTGGACTTTGATCAGGGTTTTAGCAGGGCAGTGGATTGAGGGCGGAAGGGATTTGGATTTGAATCCTCCTACTCTTGCTTCTATTTTAAATTGTTTCTTAAAGTTGGCTGCATCTGAACAAGGAATTCCGTGTTTCAGAAGTGCAAAAAGCACTGGGCTAACTGGCCATTGAAGTTCTTTCTGACACCTGCTTCTACTGACTGTGCACGCTTGCTGGGAATTCATAAAGAAGAGATGCACTCTCCAGAAACTCTAGCCACAGAATAAACCACAACAAAATTAGACCTAGTCAGTGCCTGGAGTGGGAAAAGCAGGGGTGGGGCAGGCGGCAGAATTTCTTGAACACACAGAATACCACGATAAATGAACACCTGGTGCTACATGATTGCGGAGCACTAACCTGAGGTAAGAGGAACTGGGAAAAATCTGCTGGCCCTGCTTCTGCACTGCTCTCTACACCTGAGGAGTCCTGGGCGAGCCAGTTAATTTCTCCAGGCCTCAGTTTCCTCCTTGTAAGTATGGTTTTGGGGTAGTCTTTCATCCCAATTATATAATAAAATAGCTACCTAAAAAATCAGGGAAGAAGAGAGACGAGGAAGACAGGAACAAGAGAAAGCACAGCTAAGCCCAATTCTCTTGTGCTCAGTAGGGTTCAGGGGATGGGGAGGTAGAAGTAGGAAGCAGTATAATTAACCTCACATAACTGATTTCTGAGGGTCTCTGCAGTAAGATCAGTGAAGGGCATTATTAAGGTCTTGCCCAGCATGCACACAGTCTTCCAGGGAGTTCCATAACACCACTCTGCGAGATGGGGTGATATTCCTGATGGGTGGGGCATAGAGGACAAAGAGAAGGCAAGCAAGGTCAGTTTGGAGGAGAAACAAGGATGGAGTTTCCAATTTCCTGCCATGGAATGGCCACAGGTTATCTAGATTTACCAATGGAATCTAATAACAGTTGGCTTTGGGATTTTTTTTTAAAAGCAGCATGAAAAGTCAAAATATGTATTTTTAAAGAAGCATGAAAGCTCATAGGAGACATTTTTGATTGATTATTCAGTTCATGAGATCATCTGGCATGAAATAAAATGTTTCCTTTTCTGTGCAGCAATTGCATAAGCCAAATATGGCAAAGCGACCTACACGACAATTTTCGGCCTATGGATCTGAATTTTTATAAGCCTCACCACACACCCCTTGCAGAGGGTTCTTGTTTTTGGTGGATTTGTTTCACCTCCTTTGTGAAAGCCTTAGAGAGAAGGCAGCACGCAGGAAAAATCAGCTATTTATAGGTTTTTTTTGACGAAAAGTGTCTGCTCAGCGTGCCATGGAATACTTCCAAGAGGTGGGAGAACAGGAAACTATCTAAAATCAACTGGAAGGCTGGAGGAGTGTTACGGGGGAAACATTTTACATGGGAATCATTTTCAGAAAGCTCAGGTTACATTTGCAAACAAATGACAGTTACTTTCACTGACACCCCCTGAGTTACCGAAAAGCCAGCTAAACTTGTACTAGTTACGGAGAGAAAAAGAAAAAAAAAGACATGAATTCTCCAAAGATTAAAAGTAGTTGGGATTTGTAAAGGGACTTGAAAGGCGCACCTCTCTCTGTACCTATTTATTGCTGGAGGGGCCCCCAGTCAGACCAGTGCTGGCTTGGGAATGGAGGCGATTCATCTGGGACTTTGGGCCTGAGCAAAAAAGAGAGGTGGACAAGGGCCTGTGGTCATCTGCTAGCAGTGGCAGAAGAACGCCCACCCATCAAAGTCGTGTGCTGGAAATACTCCTCAGAACACCTGGATGAGTCATTAAGGGAGGCAAATGGATAGAGTCCCCTTGTAGACAAGTTCCATAGCTGTTGATTACACTTGTCCTGTTGACTTACCAAAGCTGCTTGGAATAAGGCAGTCTTGGCAGACTCAAGGTATGAAAGCAAAAGCAGGTCTTCCGTGAACAAATGAAAGCTTCAGGAAGCCAGAAGGATTGGTGTTCTGTGGCCAAATATAAGCCATGGGGAAAACCTGACCCATTGATGCTGAGCTGGCAAAAGATCTACCCTTTGTGATCTTTTCTTCTGTGGACAAAAGCATCGTGTGTTCAGTTGGAACACGGGCAAAGGAGCCTTGAACCCATATGGGGATGAAGACTGACAGGCATCCGATGCTGGGAGAGAGCTTTCCTTTACCAGGGAATCAGATGTGCTCAACATAATCCTGGTTTAATGAAAGTTGCATCAAGCAAAATATAAAAAGTGTTATGGCACAGGAAACAAAGGAAGAAGCGGTGAAGCATTTTGATGTCTGAAGATTTGTAAACCCAAAACATTTCACACTGTTTTTTGTTTATTACCCGAATCAGAAATGAATTTTTTTCTAGGACACGAGCAAACAAAAGAGTCATCTCATCATGCCCATTTTACAGGTACATAAATGGAAGTACTAAGTGAAGGGAGGCCAAAATCATGTTGGAAGTCAGCAGCGATAGTAAAGCTAATGGGGTACCTGAAGCCCTCGTTTTCATCTGTTAGACTCTACTGCCCCCTTCAGTAAATACAATGATAAATGTAATCTGATAGTTCCCTAGACTGGGGTTACAGTGTGGCTCTTAGATTGATCTCTGTGTTGGAATCACCCCAGAACGACAGATTCAGAATCTTTTAGGTTGATGTCAGAAATCCTCATTTTTTAGCCACTTTCAAGGTGATTCTTGTGCACATAAAGTTAAGGAATCATTGTCCTAAATATTCCAGGAAAGAGCAAGTGGCTATGCATATATATGACCATAAGCATTTTATATTTATGGTCCCAGCTATGTTAACAATTTTTATCCCAGAAAAGTAAGGTGAGAGGTGTGGGGAGCTGGCTACCAAGATAGCCTAAGACCCAGAGAAAGTACATGGTCTTCAGAGACTAGTCCCAGAGCTCCGAGTATAGTGCTTAAAGATGACATATCCAAACATGGGGCATTTCTGCTCCATTTGTCCTCCTTTGGTACATGGTTTTTTCATAATGAGACCACTGAGATGCAGGAAGGACTGACAGGGATAACAGGAGAAATACACCTATTTCTATTTTTCAGAAGTTAAAAATTTACTACCCTGCCCCATTAGTAACCACGGAATTATAAATTGCAGGTAATCATTTAGTCAACAACTGTTTTCATCTCTTGTGAATCTTTTAAGCCACAAACATGCTTCAAATCTAAATTTGAGATCAGTTCTTTCCTCCCTTTGTCTCCTTGTGCCTTGACCCCGCTGCCTTAAAAAGATGTGGTAAGGATGGGTAAACTAGTCTTTGAAAAGAGCCTTAAAGGTTTGCACAGATGTGTGAGACATAATGGGAAAAAGAACAGGGCTGTAGCTGGACAGTGAGTATGCTGGTTTTAGCCTGCTACCGAAAGATGACTGATCTTGTTATCAGCCAAGGTGTCTCCCTAGGGTTTATTTTTGTCATTTTTAGAAAGAGGGTGTTGGACTAAATAATCTCAAAGAATTCTTCCATAAGGTGATTATTAGATGAGAAATAGGTAGGCAGGAAATTGCTATATCCACCTTGCAAGGAGAAATTTGTAGATGAGAAGGTATACCAGATGGTCTTCCAATGAGGAGGTTCTAAAATGCTAACACTATCATTTTTCTAAAAACAAAAAACCAAAACCTGCTTGATTCTTTACACAGATTTTAGGCACCAGGAGAGTAAAATCAGGGAGGAGTTAGACAATTTTGCAAGCCAATATTAAACAGTGGGAGAAAAAAAAAAAAAAGGCAAGCGGAGCAGAAGTCATTTCCTTTCATTGTTGTTGGATGTCTCTTTGTATGAAAGGGATTTCTCCTCACACCAGGGAAGTACGACACCCCTAACTGGTTTATACTAATGGTCTGAGATGAAATTCAATAAAATCAGTGTAAAGGCAAAGTAATGAGTTTTCTAGTGAGATCTTTGAAAAATGTGATTCCCCACTTTATAGTCATTCTTCTTCCATGGACATTGTGAAATTGTGTGTTTAAAATGGATCCTATGTCATGAATCAGAGATCAAAGAAAGCATACATATAAATGCAAATTTTGAAGTATGGGTGCAGGGATGTCTATGCAGGTATAACGTGTATAGATAGTCCTGTACACATGCATACTACATATGGTAACTATGGACTCCATGTAATTCTGCTTCCCAGACAGTTCTGTGATGTCACAAGACTGAATTTGTAGGAAATTTCCTAATTCTGTGAGAACAGTGAGTAGAAACTTCAACTGATAGAGGATAGTGACTTCAAGTGCATGAAAGAAAAAATCTACTTGTCTAGACATCTTATTTTGCAAATGTAATTAGGAGTTTATCTTAGAAATGGAAACAAAGTAGGGTATACTGCTTAACTTGAGCAAATAAAAAAACAACTGCTTTTTAAAGATAGTTTTATATATTCTTATACTTAAAAGACCAAAGAATCAGAATTTCCTTGGTCATACAAATGTTCTCGAAGAAAGAAAAGAGTTAAAAAATACCAGAAATAAAAAACTGGTCAAAAGCAACACAAGGAGCAAGATGACATGCTTCTCTTTACACTATATTCCCTCCTTTACCTTTTTAAATTGTATAACAGCAATTAATTCATTCTTTATATCTATCTTTTAGCTAGAGAGAGGACTGGGTTGAAGGAGAATAAATCATTCATTAAAAAAAATTAAAGCATACCCCCTACCCCCACTGTGGTTTCAGTCTAAGAATTTATAAAAACATTTAAATATGCATTTACAAAAATAAAATAAAAAAAAATTTCCCTGTGCCAAAACGGTGTTCCAAATGGCAGTTACTAGGGACAGAACCTAATGATAGGGGATGAGCAAGATGATCATGAGAATCAGATAAATGAGCCCTGGATGGGAAGTTACACACACATATTATTCTTATCCAATGGGAAAAGTTATGGGTTCAAAGTTCAAATGAGTAATGAAAATCAGTGAGGTCACATAACTCTTTGCAGATATCATTAGTAACTTGGTTTTACTTGAAAAGGCCAATTTTAATTTTTCTCTACTAAGCTGGCAAATGACAGAAAAAAATCTGACCAAGGGGTATTATGGTTTGAACCATGTGAAGTTCTAGTTTCAACTGTTTAGACCTAAAAAGATGGAATTTCTCCATGATTCAACAGCATACTAGGAAGCACAATAACCTACTAAGAGAGGTTGGTGCCTTTGAACCTAAAACAAAATAATGAAAACCTAATCTAATCACCAAATCAAAGCCAACTTGGTAATACTGCATATATT
This sequence comes from Zalophus californianus, assembly GCF_009762305.2. Taxonomy (NCBI): domain Eukaryota; kingdom Metazoa; phylum Chordata; class Mammalia; order Carnivora; family Otariidae; genus Zalophus; species Zalophus californianus. Next base: position 40,313,799 of record NC_045608.1, on the reverse strand, counting down.
TTTTAGTAGCCCCTATAAACTCTCAAACAAAAGACCAGTGTGCTCTACCATTCACAGATCACTGTTTATGGAAAGTTGTGCAAAGCTATGATCTCAAGTGGACAAGAGATTATGGATGAATATTTCTCCAGAGAATGTGAAGGATTACCTGGAGCTTTAGCCTTTAATTTGCAACCAAGCAACCTGTTTTCTAAGGAGGATAGAGAAAGAGGAAATAAAGGCCACTGGCCATGAAGAGATCCAAGGCTAGTTTTTTCTCTTCTTCTATGCTAACCAGTGCTGTGCTATACCTTCCATTAGTAGATTGGACTCTGTCTGATCAGAAAACATGTGTTACGGAACCTTTGATGGTGGCTAACCAAGTACTTTAGAATAATGAAATTGCAGACCAAGAATCATAAAGTTTCTTTAACAAATTTCAAGAAGGATTCCCTATTTCTTTTTCGAGCTTCCTTTGGCTACCACTGACTCTTTCTGGACCCCTGCTTTCTGACAATGTTTTGCCAATTGTCTCACCCACATCTCCCCTATTATTTGGATATGGGCAATAGTGATAATTAGACTCAGAGGGAGAATTACCAGGATTCTGCTAGCTGCACATTTGATTCTACATTCAAAGTTAGGATCAGGCAGGAGTAACCTTTTTTTTCTATCAACAAAGAGGATATATTTACTAAGATCAGTGAAAAAACAGGGAGAAGATTGTGTAAGCCAAGAAGGAAATACATTCAAGAATCCTGACACTCCTTAATGGATTATTAAAGCAATTTAAATTAAAAATAAAGAAAATTATTAATTAATGTGGTTGACGGTTTTTTTTTAAAAGGCAGCAAGCAAGCATCGCAGTAACCAAGTAACCAAAGTCACTAGCAGAATTGCTCAGCACTGTCACACATTTCACATAAATAGTTTTAATTGATTTAATATAATTTAAATTGTTCTAAAACAAGAGGAAAGAAAACCTCAGCCAGGGAAAGAAAAACTCTCACTAGGCAAAGACTGAAATAATCTTGAACAAAATTTGAAAAATAGTTGTACTTCCACTGGAAAAAAAAATCCTGGCTTCATGCATGTTATGAATGATTCTTCAGTGATCTTTTGTGGAGTCTAATTTAACCAAGAGACAAAAAAAAAAAAAAAAAAAAAAAAAACCAACAAAAAAACCCCAGGAAGGAAGGAAGGAAAAGGAAGAAAAAGGAAAAAAAAAAAACCCAAAAACCCAGAAACCCAGCCTTCCGGAAATTTTAATTTTGCAAAGGAATCGTAAGCATTCAGGAAGCATTCAGGATCCTTGTCATAGAAAACAACTGATCACATTTCAATCACTAGCCACACAATTACCTCTAATAGCACCTAGCATCTTAGATCAAATGTGTCCATGAAAGATTTTATGAAGCCTCTGGAGACACCGATTTGTAGGTATCCAATGTCTCAACCTGTTTACTTACCATCTGTATATACATTAGTTTATTAGCTCTTTCAGTCTTACCAGCTATTATTTAGAGAAGACATAAAATAACAAAAACTATTCCCTTCCCCCAAAAGAAAACCCCTCTCAAACCAACAACATACTATCACCAAATACAAAGTAATAAAAGAGTTGTACCCAAACCTGGTCAGTCCTTCCATTTCTTGAAACTTGCACACAAACTGAAGAAACCCACTCAGCCTTAAAAAGGTCGATCATTTCGCTCTCCTAAAATTTCATCTCTGAGAGTGGCTTTCTTTCTCCGTCTCTGTCTTGCACTCTCTCTCTCTCTCTCTCTCTCTCTCTCCCTGTGTGTCTCTACTTCTACCGGAGAGAGGGTTTTGTTTCCCTTTTCCTGTTTCTGGTGCTGGATGAATGCAAAATACATGATTGAAGGGATTTTTTTTTTTCAGGTTAACAGTTGGAAATCTAAAATCTTGCTCCTCTGAATGGCTTTAGATGCTAGTCACTCAACACAGAACCGTTCACATAAAGAGGCATATACAGAACCAAGAATCCTGCTCATTTAGAGCAAAACAAAACAACAACAAAAACTCCTTTTACTCCTTCCAGCCCATTCCTATTTTATTTACTTAACTATTAGCACTTACCCGGAGATGTGCCATAAATGCTCTATTCCAAATGTATAAAAGCCAACCACATCTCAACTGAGAATTAAACAGTTTTAATGTCTTCAAATCCATGTCCCTGCTCCAAACCCTGTACCAGTCCCTGGCAGGGGTACAAGATTCTAAACAGCCGACATCTGATTCTTGACATTTAAAAATAACAATATTGGGGGGAAAAAAAGGGAGTCTTTTTTTTTTATTAACTACAAACAGCTTCTGAGTGAGCACAGATCACAATTGACTGTATTAACTGGATCTTGCCTTAATTTCAAGCTACAGTATTTTATTTCTAAATCAATGTCAAACAGAGGCCAAATACCTACAGACTCCTCATTTTCTGTATAACCATGGCAATGGCTGAAGTTAAAGTAATTCCAAGTGGTAATTCTCCAAAGAGAGAATCAGAACTTTACTCGTATTTAGATTCTATTATTGGTGACTATTAATTTAACCTTTGTGCGGTCTCGAATCAAATCAGTCCTTCGGTTGCTTGTCTAAGATGGGTCACATTTCCTGTACCTGCGTGCCTAACTGCACGTACAGAGATGAGGTCAAGGGAGCGTGTACATTTGCTACAGAATAAAGCAGGGAATAAAATGAAAGTAAAAAGCATTTATTTCCATTCCTGGAGCACATTTTAGACTCAGACGGATCTCGGAGCAAGTCTTAGCTCTTTTACTTACTATCTATGCCGTCTTGGGTAAGTGATTTCATTGTTCGTGCCTTAGTTTAGTCACCTGCAAAGCTGGAGTAAACATAATACTTCACAAAGTTATTTCAGGTACGAAATGAGATACTGTGTGGTTTCTGGCACATAACAGGTATTTGATACATGCCACTTCCTCCCTCTGTTTTATATTTGGAAGGGGCCGGGGTTGGTCATGGTAGAGAGAAAACCCCAGGCTTTGAAGGCAGATGAGTCTGTTCTGACCCTCCATGTTGCCGCATTGGAACTGTGGGTCCTTAGGCAAGCTACTTAACCTCATTTACTAAATCTCAGTTTCTTCGACTGTAAAATACTTCACAGAGTTTTACAGAGCCAATTAGATAACATTGGAAAAACATGTACTTTTGGTAGACATGTATTAAATGAGAGTTTCCAGGCCTTGCAACTCTTGAAAATTGCTCTAATTAGTACTCCTCATATGTAACTAAGGAGGTTAAAAATGTGAACTCAGATCGCAGGTCCTCTAGGCCAAATGCCTCATCTTACAGCAGAGGAAGGAGACCCAGAGAGCTGAGATGATGATCACTGGTTAATCAGTGACCGCTCACCCGTTAATGGCAAACAGTGACTAGAACGTAGACCCTCTCCTTTGAAGTTCAGTGCTTTATCCACTAAACTTTGTGAGGTTGAAGTCAAACATTTGTAAATCCAGTTTCACTATTAGTTGGTAATTAAGATAATAGAACTGAAAAATATTTTTTTCTTCATTTCCCCAAATTTGCTTCTAAGAATGAGCTTATAAATGAAATCATTCCATGGGAGCGGGCAGGGGCTGGCTACACCTGTCTTCCTGAGAGGAGCTTCGGTACGATGGTGGAGTCCCTCTTTTTTCTAAAGAAAGAAGAGAGCTGGAGAGAAAGTCCAGTTTCAGGAGTTTCCTGTTCTCCTCCCTCCCCCTGTGAACGTGCACCTCCTTCTTCCCCTTCTTCCGAGGAGCCCTTTAACTAACTCTGCATGCTGGGTGGGAAGAACACACTGTTGTACATATAGTTTGTCTGCTAGGCCCACTACTTGCTCACACTGAAATACGGAAATTTTTTTTCCAGTCTGAAAGCCTTGCACAGAATAGGAGCTCAATAAATGTCAATATTTATTAAAGAAGGTGTGCCTTTGAGCTCAGTTTATATTTAGAGGGTTTAACTAGCTTGGCCCAGTGTTAATTATTGCCCAATGTATGATAGAAAATATTAATTTCTTTCAATCTTTCAATAACTTCAGAATTAAAAGCAAAGGTCCTTTGGGTAGTGAGTCATATTAGCTGTTACTCTGGGGACGAAGGGAAGGAAATGGGATTGGGGAAGGTATATAAGTGATCCATTGTAATTAATGTTTTATTTCTCCAGCTGGGTTACGTATAACTGGGTGTTTGTTTTATTATTATTTTTCTTTATACCTCTCTGTAAGCCCCAGATATTTCATTAAAAAACTGGCTTAAAAGAAGGTAAATACCTTGAAAATAGAATTCCCAAATCTTTTGAATATGAGATCTAATAATGCTACGATACTAAATCTCATACTTAAATCTTCAAGCTTTCATCCTCATTTTACTGAAAAGCTTTTAATAATAATATGTTTGCTCTACAGATTTTTTTCCCTCCTGTTCACTATTTTCATGCCCTTGATTCCAGGGCTGTGCTGGGATGTACTGGAAAGAGCTATTTTGCATCAAATAGATATAAGTCTAATTCTCAGTTCTGCAGCTTATTGGCCATGTGGCTTTAAAATCACTTGATATTTCTCATCTCAGTTTCCTTTCTTGTAAAATCAGAGTATTATTATATCAAGCTCTCAGGATTATCTTAAAAATTAAATGGAATAACCAATGTGAAAACATTTGCTATAGCATCTGATACACTGGAGATTTTCAATCAATATCAGTTTCCTTATCCTTCCACTTTTCTCCACTACTTGAGCCTTTTACTGCAAAAAGGCATAAAAAAGAAAGAAAAAGGAATTTGAGGCAAGAAGAACGTAGGCAATCATGCAAGCATATAAAAGGCATTTTGTCACTAACAAAGGCTGTTCCTGGATCCTTGTAGAGTTTTCTTCCTTAATCTAATATTTCTTATCTAATCTCATCACTACTTATTAAAGTCTAGGTTTTTTTAAATTTGTTGTTTTTTTTTTTTTCCCACCCATTACAGAACTTTCATAGATAAACTATCCTGTTCTAGGGCTCCTATCTCATTACCCATCCTTTCTTCAGGACAGATGTTCTAATCAAAATACTTTATTCTAGGTGGTGGGTAAGATTGATATGCCTAAGGAATTTCTAAAGCTTCAGTTGTAACCCTTGTTATAGTCATTTCTATAAATTAAGTGAACTTGGATTCTCTTCTCCCTCTATACTAACAATATAACAGAATAACCCACTAAGCCTTTACTTTTCTTCGAGGCTAGTTTTTTATATACTAAGTGAGGAGGTTGGAATAGATGTACTCTTTAGCTCTAAAATTCCATTAATAATTCTTGATGGCTTAACTCCTCTAGCAACCTTATAGTAAATGAGTCAATACCACTCTGAGTGGGAAAAACTGACTACTGGAATTGTGTGCTCTTTGTGAAAACTATCCGCATGTTGGTGGCTTCTTCTGAACACTGGGATGTCCTTGCCCGGTGACTGCCCACCTGGCATACTCTCGGGGCTTGGCAGAAGCATTCTCAAGGGAGCCAGATTTGTCAGGAGCAATTCAGAGAGCAAAAAGTAGAATTTCTCAGTGCAAGACTTTTTCCTTGCATTTCTTCTTAGGATGAGAGTGAGAAATGATTATGGCATGCCTTTATAGTCCAATACAAACTTTTCTTTTTTTTTTTAAAAGATGGGTGTACAGGAGAGAAAAGAGAAAAAAAGGCACCGTGAAAAGGAAAAATATGAGGGTCCTTTTTCAGGGAGGATTATTATCTTGGGAAAAATGACAATTACCAGATAGAGGAGTTGGCCCCGGGGCAGGGGGGTAAGGTGGGGTGGGGAGGGGGAAAAGAAAAAGACTCTGCTCCTGACGTTTTTATCCAGGGGAATCTAGGTTCAGTGAATGGAAGGGCATTAGCGAAAGACATGAGGAGACTGAAACAGGAGGAGCGGCTTGCCTCGGGTCTATACGTGTGTGGGATTTACACACTGACACTAATTGCATTTTATTTTGTGGCTGCTTCCCCCTGCTTTTCCTCCTCTTCTCCGTTTTGCTGGGTCTCGGCAGCCGTGCTTGTCAGGTCCCCAAACTGGCCTGACCTCCACTTCCTCAGGGCCCGGGGCAGTGTTCCAATGCCCTGTGCTCTGGGGGGTGGGGGTGGGGGTTTGGGTGGGAGTGTGGTTAGTGTTGGAGGTGGTGATAACAATTACAATGGTGAGGAGATAGATCAAGTTTCCCAAACAAATAGCTTAAGGCAGAATTTTACAATAAAGGAAAAAAAAACCCACCCTCTGGATAGATCTAATAAAACTCCTTCCAAAATTCAAAAGATCATTGTTGACTTTTGTAAAAAAAAAAAAAAGAAAGAAAAAGAAAAAAGGTGGATTTATTTTAAAATTCTGTGTAGACTCCCCTTTTCTCACCTCCCTATCCCATGTTCCCTCAGACGAAAGAGGAACGCTAAACGTTAATAACTCCTTGCCTTTATGTAGGCGTGCTTTTCAAAGCACTTTTATATCTAGTGTCTCAAGATAACTGGATGGAGTTGGGTAGCCGGTTTCCTGATAAGAGCAGTTGGCCAGAGAAACTCTTAAATAATTTGCTCAGGTTCATGCAGACAATTCACAGCAGGACCAAGACTAGGGCCCAGGAGAAAACACCACACACTTAGCAGGTACAATTTCTAAGCATCCATCACTTGACATAAATGGTACCTGAAGGTACTGGCAGGAACGTTCTTGTTGACATGACTCTGACTTCACCATGGCCTGGTCCATGTTAACCGAGGCTTTCTGGTAAACCTCCCTGGCACGGCTGACTGTCAGAGTGGAGGACCACGCGCTCTTCTTCAGGAGTGGCGCGTCCAGGTTGACAGGCAGGTTGGCACAGGTGGAGCACTTGACGTCGTTGTTACTCCGGGAGGCCTTGACCGCCTGCTCGCTGATGGTGTTGTAGGCCTCCATGAAGTACTGCGAGGCCGAGCGGTCGGGGCATCTGCCCATGGTCATCACGCCCGATGGTGCGTGGTAGATGCACATGTCGCCGTCCAGGTTATCATCGGAGCTCCACCAGCCAGGGGAGGCGTTGGGGCGGGCCTTGGGGTCTGTGCGCCGCTCCTTGCTCTTGCTGCGCTTGCCGTACCGCACCGTCTGCGTCTCGTCGGGGCTGGCTTTGCCCCCATTCACGCTCCCCTTGGACGGCCCCTCCAGGGAGTGCGACTTGGTGAAGAGCTTCTGGACCGAGTGGACCAGGTGGCGGATGCGGCCGGGGCTGTCGCTGCGGTGCTCCACGGCGGTGCGCTTGTACTGCAGCGTGTGGTAGCCATCGCGGTTGAGCGGCAGCTGCCTCTCAAACTGGTCCAGGAGGTTAGCGGGAATGCGGTTGGCCTTGGTGGCCAGGGTGCGGGGCACCAGGGCGCACTCGTCCTTCAGCTCCTGCTGCGACGTGTAGTGCCTGCGCGGGAAGGTGCTGCTGGCCAGCGGGTCGCTGAAGGGGCCCACGCACTCGGCCTGGAAGGAGTTCCGCTGGGTGTAGTACGGGTGATCCGCGGGGTGGTGCTCCACCGGGCTCAGCAGGTAGGGCTTGCGGTCGGAGGAGTGGTGCGACAGCGAGTCACAGGCCGAATCACAGGTGACGCCGTGGTGGTGGCTGCGGCTGCCTGATAAGCCTTTCATTGCTGGTGGGCGGCAACCTCGGGGGTCATGGACACCCCGTGGTTAGGTTCCAGACCCGTCTTCTGCAAAGACCTGGGGGCAAGGAAGAAGAAGACAAGGAAAATGGTTAACGCTTCTCTGGGTAAATAGATGTTGCTCTTTTGAGTGTCTGCTACTGTGTTCCCTTTCTGGCAGAAGAACTCAGCACGGTCCTTGAAAGCAGTTTTAATACGTGATTGGAAAAGCTCTATCACCTCTGTAGAGTGGGAAACCCCACTCCAGTCAGATACCCGGGGATGGGAGGGGTGAAAGCTAGTAAACCTGGAAAAGGAATGCTAAATTGTTTTAAGATTATTTGAAAGCAACCCCCCCCCCCCCCCCCCCCCCCCCGCCCCCAGGATTCCAATAACTGGATGGATCTTTCCCTTGCTTTTCTGGTTTTAGTCTTAACTGTCTGTTAAGCGTAAAGCATGCAACCCCTTAGGGCTCAGTTTCTCTGGGAAGACTTTGCTGATCCCCCTTGCAGGGAGAATTAGTTCCCCTCTGTGTTTCCATGGCATCTACTGCACACTCTCTCAGCTCCTGTGGAATTGTTTGTCTCAGGCATTCCTGGGCTGGTTTAGTTCATCTCTTGCAGGCCACCTTACTTCTTAGTCACCTTTCTATCCTCCTACCTAGCCCCAGGCCAGTTAGGTAAACACATAGTAAGTACTCCATTAATGTAAATAAAATAAATGTGGATGGAAAAAAATAAGAGAAGCGACTGGCCCCTTATAACTTGAAGATATATCTTTCTATCTTCTGTCACATGCTTTCCCATTAGAATTCTGTAGTAACAATTATAGCTCGCAAATACCCACTCCCCAACACCACAGTAATTAGAGTTGAAAACAGTAATGGTGGCAAATAAATCAGAGCTATAGAGAAAATCTGCCCCTGTTTTCTGTCATTAGAGGGATCGAGAGCTTCTTTTTTTTAAAGATGTATTTATTTGAGAGAAAGAAGGAGACAGAGCATGGAGGGGAGAATGGGAGGAAGGGCAGAAGGAGATAATCTCAAGCAGGCACCAAGCAGAGTAGGAAGCATGACCCAGGGCTCCATCTCACAACCCTGAGATCATGACCTGGGCCGAAACCAAGAGTCGGACACTTAACCGACTGAGCCACCCAGGTGCTCCAAGAGCTTCTTCTTAACAAACAGAGAGCTGTTGAAGAACTTGAATTGGCTAGTTTGAATATCATGGCATCTCCTTTTCCTGGTTTAAAGGTTTCTGGTTAAATGTTCACAAGTGATAGCAAAATAGCCAAAGGAAAGGCCCTGGAAATGTTCCTGAGGACATAAAGGACCTGGGCCTGAAAGCAGATCTGCCTCAGAGAGAAGTGACTCCTACAGATCCACCTGTGGGAACTCAGCTCATCCCAAGCACAGGTCTTCCCTTTAGTAGCAGAGACTGCTGTTCCACAGGACAGAGTATGTTCTTTTGACTCTAACTTCTTTGAGAGTTGACTGGGTTCCTATTAACAGCCTGATTTATTTTGAAAGCTTCCTATAGCAAAAATTGTCATAATAGGAGTTGTCTTTTTTTTTTAAGATTTTATTTATTTATTTGAGAGAGAGAATGAGAAATAGAGAGCACAAGAGGGAAGAGGGTCAGAGGGAGAAGCAGACTCCCTGCTGAGCAGGGAGCCCCATGTGGGACTCGATCCCGGGACTCCAGGATCATGACCTGAGCCGAAGGCAGTCGCTTAACCAACTGAGCCACCCAAGCGCCCTAGGAGTTGTCTTGAAAAGCCAACATGACTGTCCAAAATATCACTAATGTCATTTCAGATATTCAGAGAGGGAGAGATAAATGGTTTAATTTAAAAACAACCACAACAAAATAAAACACACACGCATGGCCTAATGAAGAAAAATGCGTACTTTTGAGAGGTCAGGTCTCATCTATTCTGTGGGCTGTCCTGTATGTGGGACTTCCTGACAGTGTTGAAAATCTTGATCCAGACTTTATGACTCCCCCTTTTTCTCCTAGTCTCTCAGCTTCTGCATTAATAGCTCAGCAAAACTGATTGGGGGGTTTTAATCACTGGAATCTTTCAAAATTGGTTAGCTTACTAAATTATGAGCTCCTTGAGGGCAGGGGCTATGTGCCCAGCAAATGTTTGGCTAATGGTGTGAAGTGGGTAAAATATTTATTCAATGCAAAATTTACCAGTGTGGTCCAGACTGTGATTTGAGTCAGGTGTATTTAGTGGAAAGAGGACTGTGTGACGAGAGAAGGGCCATGTACAAGGAAGGGACCATTTCATGGGTAGTCCAGAGACCAGTGGTTTAAAAGTGCAGGAGGAGCAGGCAGATGGATGCTCCTGCCTCTGTGAACCTTTGACTTCTGAGCCTCCACAGCTCATCAGAGAACATCCTACCTCTTGAAGTTCTCTACCTATCTTGACGCCAAAGTCTGAGGAGCTTGCCTGCCCTACCAACTACGTGATGCCTAGACAGAAGACAGTCTGTCTGAAGGACAGAAAGAAACTGACACTGGAAGAGATAAAAAGGCAAGAAGGACTCATGATACCTGTGGGTCAGCTAAATCAAAACTTGCCCAGTGAAGAGAGACTAATGAAGGAGATTTTTGCATAAAATACTTTGGGACTGCTTTGTATGAAGTTATGATCCTACGATTGGGTTGTTGCAAGGAGGGATTTAAGAAGATTAGATACATGTTTTTGGCAAAACTGTGGCACAAACTAATTTAGATGGGAAAATCCATTGCATGAGGGAGTCTCTCTATATAAAACAGGTCCTGTTGAAGACATTTTTGCCTTTTAAATATGGACTTAAAAGTAAAAAAAGAAGCCCACAAAAGTAACAACCAAGTAGGGTTATAGTCACATAAAAAGCCTCATGATTACACATATTAGAATCCCCATATATAAAATAATAATGAAATAATGCTTCAGAATTTCCTTCTGAAGTAGCCAGGTCTCAGGTAGATACTTTCTGCTAAGTAAAATGTGAAACTGGCAAGAGCTGAAAAACATGAATTATACATATTTACTCCAAAATGAACAAAATTATTTCAATCACTATTCAATATTTAGTTATCTTTAATATGACAACAGCATTTCACATAAAATAATGTTACCTGAGGACTAGCAGAGCAAATGAAGAGCTTTTGCAAAGCCATTCATGATGAATTAGTTAAATGATGTAGCCAACGATAAGTTTTGTAAATTAAACATACACAGCTTGCATTTTACTAAAATGTAAGTGGGCCATTTTCAACATAGAGCCAAGCACTTAGATTTTCTTAGAGGGTTATAAGTTGCAGCAAGGATAAATAAGTTAGCTTTCCTCCTCTTAATATTTGTAAAAAGGATACTGAGATCTTAATCCCTTTTCTCTATGATGTGGGCAAACAAGGTCATGAAAAAATGGCAATAAACAATCATAAACATTTCTAAATGATCAATCTGTCTTTCTGGTCCAGGCCAAATAAACAACTTATTTGTCCCAGTTATATTTTTCTATAGGAAATCTTACACTCCTACTCTCCTGTCATTTGAAAAGGGCAATCGATCAACTTATGATTATAAGGTAAAGCGACACATTTGGTGGCTTCCTGGGGAGTGGGGGCAGATGATCCATAGCCCTCAATGGCTCAACAATTCCTGGGGGCCCCTGCTCTTCCTTCTCTCATTCTTCCCGTCCCTTACTCTTAAACTCCCTTTCCATGCACTTCTTTCTGTCACTTCTTTCTTCCCCTCTCCTATTAAGGTTTATAAATGACGTCCATGGACAACACTTGTTCCATCCTGCAGTGTAACCGGGAAGAATTAACTGAGCATCCCTCATGTGCAGACAACGAAATGCATATAGCAAATCCCTAATGGACAAAAGGCTTATGATGTTCTCAGAGAGACATGACCTAGTCATGAAAAAAGAGGAATAACAATTCCTATTATCTTCTGTATTCTTGGAAAAGGAAGCTGCTAGCCCCTGAATTAGATTTTAAGTGGTCATAAAAGATTTCTCAAAATAGAAAGGGAAATTGCCTTTCATGCCTTCCTTTTTGAACAAGGGTAGGAAGTGTGGGTCAACATGCCTTCATAAGGGTTTCTATGACTACAGTGATCATCTCTGATATTTTTCTTCACTATGACTTCAAAATTGTGTTTTGTTGTCCTCCTAAGTTCGGATTTTACTGTCAGACCATATGTCCTGATTTTTGGCTTGGAAAATTTCTTGACTATATTGGCCACCGTGAGATGAGCCCTGAGGTGTGAGATGTATCTGTTCTTTTTAACACCTTAAAAAAAGACTTATTTATTTATTTTTGAGAGAGAGAGAGAGAGAGAGAGAGAGAGCTGGAATGGTGTGGGGGAGGGGCAAAGGGAGAGGGAGAGAGAATCTTAAGCAGACTCTGCTGAGCGTGGAGCCTGATGTGGGGCTTGATCCCACAACCCTGAGATCATGACCTGAGCAGAGACCAAGAGTTGGCAGATTAACTGACTGAGCCACCCAGGTGCCTGAGATGTGCCTGGTTTTTACAGAATTCCCACACCTGGAGCAGAAGCATTGCTGTACCAATGATGACTAAAGCAAGAATGATCCAGCACTGTAAAGGAAATTCTCAAGGTAGGTAATTTATTTGACCCGAGGGAGAAACAAACAAACCACATATTAGAAGATGCTGACAAGGGGAAAATAGTCTTGCAAACCTGGCAAGTCCTTATATCACTTCGATTTCTGTGCATGTCTTTATTTAGAGCTACTGTTCTTTCTTTTCTTTACATGCAGATAGAAGAACCAAGGGAAGGGCTTCTACTCTCTCATTCAGTGAAGACTGACAGCCAGACCATCACGACTTGCTTTAGAAAGAACAATGTGGGGGACCCTGCCCAGGAGAACAGGGAGCACTGTGTTCTGGTTTGGGGAGAAATCGGGATGAAGAAATCACCGCAAATTTTTTCAGGGTTAAGTGGCCTTGGCTTTCCTCCATGCGACCTGCCCATGCCAGGTTGTAACATTCAATGGAAGAGAGAGAGAAAGGATTCCCTTACTGAAGAGTATAAAGTAGTCTCAGAATAATGACTATGTTTCCTAGTCTCCCTAGATGTGCATAGGTGACTAATTCTGGCTAATGGAATATGATTGGAAATGGCACGTGCAGTTTCTAGAAAACGTCTCTAAATATCTCTTTACCCCTTTCCTGTCTGGAATGTGACATGCATGAGGTATAAGTTATCATTGGAGCAGCGCAAGATAAAGGTTCTGGCCACAGTGGAGTGCTGTGCCTGCCCAGCTCTGCATCTTGCTTATGCCGGAGGAAAGAGACCTTTATCTTTGCCTACACCACTGTTATTTTGTTTTCTGATGCTTGCCTCTGAACCTATTCTTAAGCAAGGTGGGAAGTCAAGGCCAAATCCCAAGGAGCTTTCATAAGCTATCCTAGTACCAGGATGTGGCTTTGCAGGTGGTGGTTCCATGAGAGCAATTGAAACCAGATAATGACATGGCCATCCACGTACTAAAGATTTCCCTGGCTCTAGCTACAGACTAGATCTAGGGGTGGAGAGAGGCAAGGGAATCTAAAAGAAGCAATCATTTCTTGCTTGGGCCTTTCAGGAGGACACTGAAGAGGAAAGAGTACCTCTGAAGAGGGTGAGATTGTGGCCCGCTGGGGCAGTGCCTCCCTTTGCAGGCCTCTTTGCTCACACGTGTGTTTCTGCCACAGTCTAAACACAGAGGGTACTTTCTGCACAGAACAAAATTCTATGCAATATGGATGCAGGTTCCCCGATGTTTATAGCAGCAATGTCCACAATAGCCAAGCTAGGGAAAGAGCCCAGATGTCCATCGACAGATGAAAGGATAAAGAAGATGTGGTATATATGTACAATGGAATAGTACTCAGTCATCCAAAAAAAAAAAAAAAAAAAAATCTTGCCATTTGCAACGACATGGATGGAACTAGAGGGTATTATGCTAAACAAAATAAGTCAATCACAAAAGACAATTATCGTCTGATCTCACTCATATGTGGAATTTAAGAAACAAAACATGATCATAAGGGAAGAGAGGAACAAATAAAACAAGACAAAATCAGAGAGGGAGACAAACATGAGAGACTCTTGATCATAGGAAACAAACTGAGGGTTGCTGGAGGTGGGTGGAGGGATGGGGTAACTGGGTGATGGACATTAAGGAGGGCGCATGATGTAATGAGCCCTGGGTATCATATAAGACTGATGAATCACTGACCTCTGCCTCTGAAACCAATAATACTTTATATGTTAAATAATTGAATTTAAATAAAAATGGATTCAGGTTTTCTATCAGCAATTTTTTATTCTCTTAGTAATAAATCCCAGTTCTATGGGGATTGAGAAGGAAGAACTTTATGAATGCTCAATGGGCTTATGATTTTAAATAAAAAATTACAAAAAATGGAGGAATGGTTCTCACTAATACACTACTGAAAAACAAAGCTATTCCATTTTAGGGTAAAAGTAAACACAAAACCCAGCAGAGGGGAGGGTGTGAGTTAACATTGCCCAAAGTTAAGGCCCACTTTTCAAACATTTTCTGACCTTCTGAATCTGTAGCTACAAAAGATGGCTGAATGCCATTCTCTTTCAATTTTCCAGACTTCCCTACTTGATGATTTTCATGTGTTTTATACTTAAAGTCATATAAATACCATTGGAGCACCTTTGAATAAGCACAGTCTGAAACACACCATATTATAATGCTAAGCCGTATTACAGACACAGAATGTATTCTGGCTTTTCCTTAACATTAATTGCTATTCTAATCATCTGCAGTTGGATTTGGTTTGTGAATACTTCAGTCAGTCTGCTTCTACAAATAAATGCCTTGCAAGCATTTCCCTTTCAAAAGATATGTTATTGTACAAAAAAAAAAAAAACAATACAAAACAAAAAAGCAACAACCCAAACCTCCTCCAATTTGGTCCCTGTAGTTAGCACAATTCCAACTGCTTTTGTCTTCATACAAAGCTTTTAAAAAGTGGTTTCACTTTGACTTTTGAGCATAAAAAGGTGGAGGGTGATATTTCTTGAGAAATGGTTAGTAAGTCCTCATTAATATTGGTATATACTTACTGCCGGTTGAGTAAAATCTCAGAGAATTTAGGAGGAGATTTTTATTGTGGAGATAATTGAGCAGTACATTATAAAAACCTCACAGCATTATTTTAGACTGGTGATTTTTGGAAGGCTACTGTTCTGACTCTATATGTTCTCCATGGAATTGACCCCATTGGGATTTCTAGGAGAGGTTCTGGTTACCTCAGCTATGCCTATAGATGGATTTCCCTGGGACAGAACGTGATTGCCTTGACCTGCCATGACAATAGCTCTTGGGGAGGCACTGTGGCAGGGGGAGACCCTATCTTATGGGAGTAAAACACACGTCTGCCAAGTTTTCAGAGAAAATAGCTAAGACTGTCAATGTCTATTGAAAACAATGTTGGGAAAGATATGCAAGCCACTGATCAATGTAGGAGAAACAGGAATGATGACAGAATAAAACTCCTGAATGGGATATAAAGACAGCCATGGTGGAGAAGGAAAAATGCAAAACCAGTGACAAAGCAGCACAATACAACTTGAAAAGAAGCAGTGGAAATAGCCTCTGATGAAAGTGGAGTTATTTTTGTCTACATCTCTCATAACTAGCTAAATAGTCCTGTGAACATGTTCTGGCACATTCTAGACAACTTGCTTCAGAGCCAGACTGTGTATTTTTTTTTTTTACCTGAATCAAAGGTTGTTTTTTTCTCATAAATTTCCTTCTTTTATATGCTGCTTGCTTTTCTTCCCAAGTTTGCTGTACAAATCTACTGAGGCCTGAGGCTCCAAAAGTACCTATAGTGGTCCCTTCTGTGGGAGCTCCTCAGCGGACACCTGCTTTGGGGAAATTTTTTTTCCCCCTGCCTGAAGCCTCCAAGGCTGCTGTCCAGGCCAGGAACATTGACGGTGATTACTTCCTCCTGCGAGCAGATTGCACCGGGTTTGAAGACCCAACTTAGGGCCATCCATGCAGAAGCTTAGCTGAGTTAATCAGATGCTGGCTCCCGGAAATTTAAATGGAAATGTTCCTAGAGTCACTGAACCCTGGTGAGCTTATCTGCAAAGTCAAGTTGAGGAAAGGCCAGTGTTGGCACCACGGGAAGGAGAAGTCAAGTGCTATTTGAAACTGTGGGGCCACAGAGACAGGGCCCTGCAGAGGAAGCCGGGAGGGGAGGGGAGAGGAGTAGATATGCAGACAGAAGCAGATCCATGTAGCCCCAGGTAAAGAAACAGAGAAGCTGCCCAGCGACCTTCCACACCTAGTCCAGCCCAGCTCCCTGCCCAGAATGGCCAGGCCCCAGCGGTCTGTGGCAGAACCATGGCAGGCCCCCCAAAGCATCCCTATCCGAGGAAAGAGACCCTCCTGCCCCGCTGGGCCAACTACAACCATAAGAGAAGCACCACCAAAGTGTTCTATGTCACAGGGGGCCCAAATGTGAGTCTCAGAAGCAGCCCATTCAGAACTGGCTGAGGCATCTTTAAATGGTTTTTACCACCTTAAGTATGATTGGCTTCAACTGCCTGTGCATAGTCCTTCAGATTTCAACTTCATTCAGTGCTATCATCAGAGAGAGAGGTGGTCAGCACCCAGAGGGTGAGATGGGCAGTCTCTGCAGCTAACCTTGTCAACGCCATGCACCTGGAGTGTTTTTCTGCAGGTGATTCTCCACCCGCCTCCCCACTCCCGCCCCTGCAATGGCTGCTATGGATGGGCATGAGATTCACAATTTCTCAAACACCACTCCTGCTGTTTCCCTGTTCGCATCGTTTTTATAGGACCTCATTCTTACTCTTCACATGTCTAGCAATTAGACTCCTTTTCATTTATTATCCTTATTTGTTCATTTCGGAACAGGTTGTTCTTTCCCCTCTAGATTTCTAACCCTGATCTTAAACAAACAAATCCTTCTCCACGAAACTTTCTGAAACACCATTGCTGTGACAGAGAAGAAAACATAAGGACATTCGCTGTCCCTGGATGAAAATCACTTAGTTTTGACAGATAAGGGTGTTAGCCTGTAAGATCGCAGATTATATTCTTTCAATGTACTGGGCGTGGAGTCAAATCACATCTATGCATATGAATTTAATTCAACATCTGTTTATTGAATTCAACATCTATTTATTGAATAACTGCATGTATTGAATTACATGCAGTGCTCTGGGCACTGTAAAAAGAATTAAGGATTCTTATTATTCCCCCACTTCCCATCTCTCACGTTTCCTCCTTCCCTTCTCCCCACTCCAGCTCTCTGATGGCTCTCAGGATAGTTTCTTCTGTTCTCCAGTTCCTCCACAACTCCTTTTTCTCTAGTTCTGTCAACGCCCAGGGTCTTGCTTCCTTCCCCTTGCTGGCGTAGGAGACACATCACATCAAACATTCTTTTGTAAGCACCCCCAGCTCCTTGCTCTATTATTCTTTCTGCCTCATCTATTCTGGACAACATAAAACCAAGGAGTGACGTCACCATCATTCTGTTCTTCCACACAGGGGCTGCTGAATGTCACTGGGGATGTGACTGGTGCCATGACAAATTCCCAGTGTCCAAACTCTGCTCCAGTCCCAAAGCTGATCAGGAAGAACATGGTGGGTCTCCTGCTTCTGTTGCTACTATTCCAAGCCCTTGACTCCCTTGCTCGAGTCTCATCTGGACTTGGTTGGAAAAACAAAGACAGTAACCAATAAATACTAAGTGAATAAAAAAGGAATGGTCCTTCTGCCTCTAGTAACCACAATAATTAGAAACATTTTTGAGCTCCTATATACCAGGCCGATGTTGAGCCCTTTAAATGCATTAGCTCATTTCATCCTCAAACAATATGTGGTAGGGACTCTTCTCTGGATAAGAAGATAGACTATTGAAGATTAAACAACTCTCCTGAGAGAATACATAGAGTAAATTTTGAACATACCCTGCTCTTAACACTAAGTCATAATGACTTTGTTCCCACCCCGTCTAGTGCACACGCACACACACACACACACACACACACACACACACCTCACGGCATTTCCCATAATCCTAACAGTATAATTTGTAATGTGATCTTTATTATCTGATCAGGACATTTTTCACTTTAAGTTCTTTCCAGACTTCCTACACTTTCACAATATAATCTAAACCTTTGCATATGACCCAGAGTGGGAGATTTTCATGATCTAGACCTCACCTACCAGACAGCCTTTTCTACTGTCCCCCACACCCCTTACGCCACCAACACTGGGCTCCATGTACACTTCCCCACATGCCATGCTTTCCAGTGTCCTTGTGCCTTGTGTTCTCTCAAACATTCATCTCTGCTCATGGAGCCAATTCTCATTCCTCCTTCCAGAGGAGGTACAAAGACAGCTTCCTCATGGAAGTGAGAGGCCTTCTCATTTCTGACCTAGTTGAGGAAATAAACTGCGTAAGCGTGAAACAATCAGAGAATAATACAGGTCAGATTGTAATCAAGCCCTAGTTGGTGTGGGGGCATGTTGCATCTGTAATGCACCAAGGAAAAAGCTTTTGGAAAAAAACACATGTAGAAGCTGCAAGAGGTAAGGAATGCAAAGATATCTCAACCTAGGAGGTTCAGGCAGTCCAGAGAAGCACCTCCTTCAAAGACGAGGTTCTCAGGGTGATGGACAATGCTTACTCTGTATTTTGTTCAAACCTGACTATTTCATCTCCCCTCTGGCACTTCTGCCTCCGCTCTCTTTTGTCTTTGATGATACTATCCAGATGTGACTTGGATGGTCTGAGAGCTGCGAACATGGCCTCAATATTCAGGCCTCTTTCTGGGTTCCTTCCATTTGATATAAGGCCAGTGGAAGGGAGTAAGAAGAAACAGGTGTTTATACTTGCATAGTTTTTACTGTCTGGATGTCATCCACCTCGGCAGAGTGTCTTCTGAATAAGGGCCATGGCGGGGACCCCTCTCAGGTCTCCATGTTTGCAAGGCTGCGTGTTTAACAGCTGCTGTTTAATCTCGAAGGTACTGTGACTCTTGGAAGATGAATGTGTTTCCACCTGCTTTGAGTATCAGGACATTTATTGGGAAATGTATGACAAAATGGTAATGGTTTTCTTACTTTTCTAATTTTATTCTACTTTCATTATGTTTCGCTTGGCTATATCCTGTATCTCCTTTCATGAGCTACATATCTTATTAACCCATCCTTTGTGGAAAAGCTGGGGTAGGGGTGGAAAACCTGTATCTATCCAGATATCTCTGTATTATGTAAAGATAAATACTTTGTTAACATATTTTTTCTTTTACTTGATACCATCACTTGACTATAACAATGGTTCTTCAACTTGAGTGAGCCTAAGAATCAGCTGGAGGGCTTGCTGAGACACAGATTGCTGGATACCATCCTCAGAGTTTCTGGGGTGGTTCCCAGTAATCTGTATTTCTGACAAATTTCCTGGCAATGGTGATGCTGATCCAACAAGTACATTTTGAGAACTACTGAACTAGATTATCTATTTCTCATGTCTGTGATTCTTCCCAGAACGCACCTCTTCCTTGCCTCCATTAGACTTAAAGTCATACTTTTCCTTCGCTCACCAGCTCCGTTGTCACTTTTAGGGGGAAGCCTTTGTTGAACCCAGTTGGCAGAGTTAATGACCATCTTGTGGGTTCTCACGGCACATTATTCATACCCCCACCAGGCACCGGAAGCGCTTGCTGTATCACATGCATATCTGTCCCAGGAGGCTCCGAGATTCTAGGAGGCAGAGCAGGTCTCACTCATTTTCATCTCACCATTTCCTGGGAAGGTCCCTGACACACAGTACGTGCTCGATGCATGGTAGCCAAATAAATACACGAATGGTAAGTCTCCTGCCTGGGAAACATGATAGTTTCATGGAATAAATGTAGTAATTTAGAAATAAAATGACTATCTTTATCCCAGGAATAATGCATCTTCGACATCGGCACCGTGATCCTGGGTAAGCAGTGGAGTGGTGCGGAATGGAACTTGCTGAAAGAAGCCTGCTTGGCTGCCTCAATCCCCAGCACACAGGTTTCATCTGTCCTGTGGCCCATTCATACCTCTTCAGGCTTTTCAGCAATTAGAGGCTCTTGAGCTGCAGTGGAAATGATTTGTAGAAACAAAGAAGATTCTAGGTCAAATTCTCTGCACATCTCTGAAGTCAGGGACACTTTTGGGTTGGAACCTGGCTGCTAAGAAACTGAATGTCATGAAGGAAGGCCGTTTTCGTTTTCTGGAGTGGGCTCTAACACTCTCGCTAGGCTCTGGCGTTATCTCAGTGGGATTTTTGCATCCACTGAAATACAAGCTTTGCCTATTATGTATCAGAAACTCAATATACACTCTTTGGAACGCTTGCAAGTGTGGCATGCTCTCTCCTCTTTGCACAGATGAAGAAACTGAGGTCCATAGAAGTTAAATATCTCGCCCAAGGAGCACAACCAGTAAGCAGGTAAGCTAGGACTTGAGGGGTCTGTAAGACTTAAAGCACATGTTCTTCCTGCCCCATTAGTAGCTCCAAGAAACTTCAGGATGCTGGGGGCAGCCCAGCAGGGACCACCCTGCAATCCACATCTTTTGGACTTTCCTTTGAAGAAAAGTTTAGCTGTTAAAAGAAAAAATGGAAAAAACCAAAAGATAATACCGCCACACTTGGTTACATAGCATCTTTTTTTTTTTAAGATTTTATTTATTTGAGAGAGACAGAGAGATAGTGAGAGAGAGAGAGCATGAGAAGGAAGGAGAGAGAGAAGCATGCTTCCTGTGAGCAGGGAGCCCAACACGGGGCTCAATCCCAGGACCCTGGGATCATGACCTGAGCCAAAGGCAGACGCTTGACCGACTAAGCCACCCAGGAGCCCCAGATTGCCTCTTTTTGATAGAAGAAGGCCACCCAGCTTAAGCATTTAATAAGCTGCCTAGCAGAGTGCTCCTTCTGTTAGGTATGGATAGGTGATCCTGAGATCTTGTTTATAACTCTGACTTTGTACAAATCAAAGATATTGGTTTGTAAATGCTGCTGATCCTAAGGCCATAGATACTCATATGCTTTTCTCCCCACCACCTAGACCTTTATATAAAATGTGGATAATGTTTTTAGCCTCAAAATAGAAGTGAGCCAGTGTAGACAATCACCTTTCAGTTATCTACAAAAGAGCTAACATTTGTGTATTCCTGTTTTTCCCAACAAATATTTACTGAGTATCTACCAAATGACTGGTACAGTCTAGGGACCAGAGATCTAGTAATGAACACAACTCAAAAACTCCATGCCTTCATGGAAAGTACATTCTTGTGTGGGGAGACAGACAGCAAACCAATATATAATGGTATAAAATGATGATAATTGTATCATATAATCTGCCAGGTGATGACATATAGAATGTCTTTCATAACTAGTATTTTGTAAATTCTTTGCTGACCTGGACACATTGAAAATTATACAAAAATACTGGCTTATTTATTAAAAAGGTAGTTTATTTGGGGCACCTGGGTGGCTCAGTCGTTAAGCATCTGCCTTTGGCTCAGGTCATGGTCCCAGGGTCCTGGGATCAAGCCCCACATCAGGCTCCCTGCTCGGTGGGAAGCTTGCTTCTCCCCCCCCCCCCATCCACTGGTGTTCCCTTTCTCTCTGTGTCTCTCTCTGTGAAATAAATAAATAAAACCTTTTAAAAAAAGTAGTTTATTTTATTTTAATAATTATTATTATTATTTTTTTTTTTTTTTTAGGGATTGAGTGTGTGAGCAGCGGTGTGGGGGGTAGGGACAGAGGGAGAGAAGAGAGACAGACTTCCTGCTGAGTGTGGAGCCTGATGTGGGGCTCGATTTCACACCCTGGGATCATGACCTGAGCTGAAATCAAGAGTCGGACTCTTAACTGACTGAGCCATCTGGGCACCCCAAAGAGGTAGTTTAATAAAGTTTATACCTGTTAGTATATTTCAGCAAATATTAGTTAAATAGATATGTCTGTGTGCCACGCCCTGTCCTAGGTGTTTTGTATGTAATTTCCCACCCAACTATCATGGCAGCCCTATGAAGAAGGTACACTTATCTGCATTTCCCAGAGGAGGAAAACAAGGCAGGGGGAGGTTAAATAGTTTGCTCAGAGTTAATCCAGGAAGTTGGACCCCAGAGCTCAAGCTAGGCACCGCTACCCTATCAATGACAAAGTTTGTCTTTGTCACTCACCCTATTGATGAGATGCCAGCAAGGCTGCAGCCTATGGCTGCCTAAATTGTGCACAGCACAACTACAGGGGTCAGGCTGACGTGTAGGGTAGCAGCTCTGTCGCTTTGCTGTCACTGAGGTGCCGACAAAGAATGTACTTCCATTTAAAACACTGAATATCAGCAGAATTGCAAAGAAGACACTGGCGAAAAACCATGCATTCTGACATCAAATTGAAATAGGCTTATTCATCTATTATTATATTACTATTACCTAATAAAACAATAATTGAAATTACATATTTCAGGGACATAGACATGTACTTCATATATATACCTTATCTACACTTTTAGGTGGGCTATTTAAAGGGGGGAAATGCTAGAAACCTAGAATAATTTAGGAAGCTCTCCATACAAAATGCCTTTTTTTTTTTTTTTCCTCTGCACCTCTCTGAACTTAACCTGGACATTTTCAGTTTTGCCAAGGCCCCTTTTCCTCACTATCTGCTAATGCTTGGCATGGGCTGTGGGGTTAATTCATACCATTCAGGGAGCCATCCTCTCCTACAGTGATAAGTAAGGACCTGAAGCCAAAGAAAGAAAGAAGTGTGGGGAGAGAAGCCACAGTAAAGACTTCATTAGGGTGGCACCTGATGAACAGTCTGCACTAGAACTTTCAATGGTGACCACTGTCTGTGGCAGATTTCCCTCTGACCACTGAGGGGTATTGTTTCCTCTTCCCAAATCTGCATCAAGACAAAATTCCATGTGAGTGGAGTTACAAGTTTCATTTCCCGGCCAAATTACACGGGCAGCCTAAAATCCCGGCAGACCAGATCCAGGCAGGAGCGACTGGTGGTGAGTGTTCAGGGCGTAAGTGGGATGACAAGTGGCTTCAGATGGGGACGGGAATGTTAAAGGAATGTTGGCTGTAGGGAAATGGTTCACTTGAGATTTGAACACAACTTTTGGATTCTCACTTAGGAGTTGAGATTCAAAACCGGGATGCTTTTGCCCTATTTCTTATTCTCTGTATGCAAGATGCGCAGGATGGATCACACTTCAGCAAACGTCCTTCCAGTCGCCTCAAGCTCGAGCCTACCTTTATTCCAGCACTTAGCATCTTTAACAAGAAATAGGCGTCTTCTCTTACTATCCTACTTTTTGCTTGTGTGGCCTTTGAAATGTGTTGTTCTTTCTCCTTCCCCCTCTCTCTCCTTTAGAGATGATGCTCTTTAAGGAAAAATCAGTTGTATAAAGTGCAAGGGTTCTCCTGCAAAGGTCTTTGGCATGTGACTGACAGCTCCATCCCCAGTTTTTTTTTTTTTTAAAGATTTTATTTACTTATTTGAGAGAGAGAGAGAATGAGAGATAGAGAGCACAAGAGGGAAGAGGGTCAGAGGGAGAAGCAGACTCCCTGCTGAGCAGGGAACCCGATGTGGGACTCGATCCCGGGACTCCAGGATCATGACCTGAGCCGAAGGCAGTCGCTTAACCGACTGAGCCACCCAGGCGCCCTCCATCCCCAGTTTTAAACATGGTCAGCATTTTGTGTCCTTTGGATGAGGAAATCCCTTTAGAATTGTTTAACTTAAGCTTGCTATCAAGATTCCTTTTTCATTTTTAGACTCTGAGAATTACTCTGGGTCACTGAATGTATGCGGAAAAAACCTGAAAAAATAAATTGGGGAAGAAAAACATTTCTAAACACAAGCATGACCTCCGCACAAAGGTTGGAACCCAGTGGCAACTAATAATCACATCAAGCTGGCTCCATGGGTGGTGGGGGGCCGGGCTGAGGGAATCTACTTTTGCACTCCCACAGGATAAGAGAACTGGAAAGGGAGACAGAGAGGGAATCCGTTATGGGTGCCACAATTTGTCTCGCCTGTGGGTTGCTGTAAGTGTGAGGTAATTTACATGTGTACCCATACAGGACATTGTTATTCTTCACCCAAGGCTGCAGATCCCCAGCTCAGTATCCCTCCCCACCTCCACCATTGTTCCCCGGATCTGGGCATTCATGGCCCTTTGGAAAGAACGGCATTTGTGGCACTTTTTGAGCATTTAACTCACTGAAGAGTAGTTAATCTGCATATTATTCTGTCTTCCTTCCAAATGTGAAATCCTTAAGGGACTTGATTGCTCAGCAACTAGCCCAATGCCGGGCACTGAGTAAGTGCTCAATAAATGTTAAATGCATAAAACAAAAGGAGGCCAAAAAAAAAAAAAAAAAACCAAACCAAAAAACAAACAAACCCAAAAAGCCCCATCAGCTTGCTGGCTCACTTGCATGTCCCATAAATGTTCTGAGTGGATACTCCAAGACTGGTAACAGAGGAACATTGGGCCTTCGGGAGACGGAAAGAGCCACACGTGATTGTGTTCAATTAGACCGAGTTGGTTAAGAGAAGAAAGGAATCTGACTTCAGGAAGCTATTTTCTGCAATGTGGGAGTTTGATGTAACAAAATCCTGCCTTGGAGATCCCTTGTTCGGGTTGCAGCTACTGATAACAGCAAAATGGGCAAAGGAGGAAGAGACTTAGAAATAATAGAACAGGGGCGCCTGGGTGGCTCAGTCAGTTAAGCTTCTGCCTTCGGCTCGGGTCATGATCCCAGGGTCCTGGGATCAAGCCCCGCATCGGGCTCCCTGCTCCGCGGGAAGCCTGCTTCTCCCTCTCCTACTCTCCCTGCTTGTGTTCCCTCTCTCGCTGTGTCTCTCTCTGTCAAATAAATAAATAAAAATCTTAAAAAAAAAAAAGAATAGAACAGATTTTCTGTCCAAGTCTCACTGCCTCTTGTGTCGCTCTGTCCACCTCACCCTCCGCATTCCTACAGAATGATCTTTCTAATCTCCTAATCTGATCACACCACTTCCCTGCACAAAACTCTCCAGTTCCTTAAAAATAAAACCCAGTTCCTCGCACAGCCTGTACAGTCCCTCCTGGCCTCACGGTTTCTCTCCTCCCGCCTCACCTCTACCTCCTCCAGCCTCAAACCCCGGGCTACAGCCACGAGGCCACTTGCAGTTTCCTTATCCACCGTTCTTTACGACCTGCTCCGCTGGTGGAATGCCCTTCCCGGCCGCGTGATTCCTCCTCATCTTTCAAAATGCAGTTGCTCCCCCAGCCCCATCATGACCCCTTCACCTTTCACGTGTCACCGCCAACAAAGCTCTGCCACTATTTTCTGCACCCATCTTCCTCCTCTCTAGTGATCCCTTCTGCTGGGAGCCAGTTATGGTTACACTTAAGGCCGATACACTTTCCAGTTTACGTCCAGTCTGCTGTTCATCAATAATAAGCTTTACAATCTCCTAAAACTGTAAAGGCCGACGCTCATGAAGGAATTTAGGAGCTGGTTGCCTAGGGACAGGGGCCACCATGTTCCCTGCTATCAGAGACATGATCCTGATCTGTTCTAGGCGGTCGATTCATCTCCAGGTGGGGCTCTGACCCAGATGTCTCTGACCCCTGACCCTCAGCCTCCCAGATCCTCCGAGGTGGCAATATTCTACTGCCTACATGGAAGTGCTTCCCAATGTACTCGACCACTTCTGCTTATCCTAAAAAATCTCTCCCTTTTGTTTTCTCAAAAAATAAAGGTAGGTTCTTATGCTTGTTCTCGGCAGCTAGGGGGAAGCAGCCCACACATAGGGAGTCGGAATGAAATTAAAACCCTAGAACTAGAATTTATTTTTTTAAATTTTATTTTATTATTTTTTTTAAAGATTTTATTTATTTATTTGACAGAGGGAGACACAGTGAGAGAAGGAACATAAGCAGGGAGAGTGGGAGAGGGAGAAGCAGGCTTCCTGCCGAGCAGGGAGCCCGATGAGGGGCTTGATCCCAGGACCCTGGGATCATGACCTGAGCCAAAGGCAGATGCTTAATGACTAGGCCACCCAGGCACTCCTAGAACTAGAATTCTTGTTTCATGGTTAATTTCTCTTGGAGGCAAGGCAAACGGAAGGGATATCAAGTTGTTGTTCTTTTATTAAATGTATTTAAATAAAAAAATGAGTCTATTTGTAGAAAATTATTAAATAAAAAAATAATACCAGTAGAGCCAGATGTGGCAAAAGTCATGATAGTGGTATATAAATGATGAATGTTTGGGAAACAGTGACATACATCAGGTGCTCAATCAATGTTAACGTAATGGATAATTGAAGGTCTCTTGCATCTTCTCCCTTCTTTTGGCTGCTCTCCTAAAACGGTAAAAGCCGAAGCTCATGAAGATTGCTTCCACAACCGATCTGGCTTTGCCTCCAGTTTGTATTACTGTGATTATCTCATATCCTGGAGCTATATTCCTGCCTCTACCTTCTGCCCAGCTCCCCCATGCACTAGCACAACCTACTCATAAATGTGCCATGGTTTCTTCTCGCCTAGCAAGAAAGCACTGACTTTAGAAATTCCCGAAAAGCTGCTTCAAATTCCCTGGAAACTGGCTCAAATTTGTCCTTCCAAATGCGTCAGCCCAAGTTCCTTTGCATAGACCTTGTGGACATTTATGAATCCTAGGCAATACCTGGTCTCGTTTTGGCTCCAGGACTTGGCTTCAGTGGAAAGTCCTCAGAGTCTTACTCATCTCTTACAAGTCTTATTCAAATCCTCCTCCCTCTTTGAAGGCTCCTTTGCTCATTCCATCTGGGGGTGATCTGTCTCTCCTTAGAGCTATAGCAGCACTTCGACTGTGGGAAAATATTCATCATGTGTATACTATAGTGAAGGCATTCCTTCAGTATTTTTCTAAGTGTCCTGGTTTTTCTTTCAGATTGCGGGCTCCGGGAAGGCAAGAACCAATTCTTGTACAGCTTTCTATCCCCATTCTATTTTTATTGGCTAAATATCTACTGACTAAATTCATACATGAATGGAGATATTTGGGGATATTCTGAAGGAAAGAAATGTAGGAAATCAGTGCACTGCTTACAAATGCTATTTCAGCTGAAGAAGTGGACCACAAACTCACAGAAGGGTAAGCTCATTGGGAATGTGAATGTGGTAATTCACCCGATTTGTGAAAAATCTACCTCCTTTAAAAAACTGATATGTAATAATTTTAAAAACTACTTTTCAAATTGATATTATTTACAATCTAGTCCAAATCCTTCCACTGTAGACTCAAGAAAATTGAGATAACACTACAAATATAATGCATAGACATATATAAATTTATATGTGACTAGCACTATGTTCACACTGCAAATATGCATGGGTAAAAACAGTCCTTTGGTTCTTTGCAGCATATGGTTCAAACCTCAGAGGAACTATACCCTTTCAAATTCTCTAAATTTTAGATACAAACATACAAACATAAACAGCCATATTTGTAGTATGTAGTCTACTCCACTGGGTCTAATAGATGTTGGATGTTTATAGAAACAAGGAAGAAAGCTGTCTGTGGGCTATTTAGGCTGACCATTCCTTCCAGGGTAAAGTGATATTATCATTGAAAACATTTCAGAGAAGATCTTCTACACTAGCTGCCTCTAACCTTTAACTTGTTTTGTTTCATACCAGATGTCTCATTAGAAAAATGGAAATAATGAAATGTCGTGACATTAGTAAAGCCAGTAACATTAGTAACATGAATATGCCCAGCACTATTCAGCAAAACACACCACACAAAAAAACAAAAACAAAAGAGACAAAGCTGTGGCCGGCAGTTGGCCTCTGTGGGCCTTTATTTGCATGAACTTTCAGGGAGGTGGGTCACTTTTATGAGTATAATTTATACAATTCTTAGCTGATGATGCACTAAAGTGCTGTTCATTCCATAATAAGTCTTCAGATTGTTCTGTCTTTCAAGATACACCTTTGTTCTGGCTCACTTATATGTTGTACATAAAATATAAGTTGAATGAAAAACAGCATTTGGTACAGATAAATACATTTTCTGGACTGTTGAAGGTGCATGAATTTGCAAGGTTTCTTGATAGAAAGGCCCAACTCTCTTACACATCATTATTATTCATTACTATTATCTTTACTTTCTGTTCTATTTTCTGTATCTAGTCCCTTCACTGATAGTAGAAAAATAAATCAGTTGAGTTGAAATGTATGTGCATAAAGGGAGGGACCAAAGCATGAATAAACATAATCTGGAAGTCACCTCCATCATATGCCAATGCTGTACACAGATTTCTTTGTAATGACAAAGTTCAGTGGTGATCATTACTTGGTACCAAGGAAAACATCAAAAGAAGGTTCTGGTAACTTTCCCCTTCCTGACCTTATTCAAGGTTTTGTCTTTTAAAAATGACCTCCATTATCTCTCTGGCCATTTCCAATACCTTGTTTGTTAAGTCTCAGTGAATCAATGATGCAGACCCCAGCAAAATGTGAATTTGGAGCTAGAAGGGACCAAAGAAATAGCTGTCTAGAATTTCCCCAAAGTGTCTTTTGTGGATCTCTAGTCCTGGGAGAGATTTTATGGGGGAGAGAGAGCGAGCAAGAGGGAGAGTGAGAGAAAAGGGAGAGAGAGAGAGAAAGAGAGATTTGGTGCAATATATTTTGTGGAAGCTGGCTGTTATATCCTCTCTTTAGAGAGTCACAACACCCTTTCACCTATTAAAGACTGTGAAGTTTTGCAGTAAAGAAACCTTCTTTTACATTTGTACCCTAGCATTTTGTAAAACTGTCTCTGAGATTTTGAAGACCATCTTTTGCCCTTTCTGAGGAGGATCACTCTGCAGAACATAGCTGAGGGATTGCTGATTGAAGCTTAAGTCCCTTCCTCATTTTACAGATGAGAAAGTTAAGCATGATTGACTCTCCATTCACCTACACCATATTTACCTGCAGGAACTGTGGGTAAGTGTGGATAAAAGGCTTTGAAGCTGAAGAGAACTTAGCCTACCTTTATAATAGAGAAAAGGTGAACTCCAGGAAGTGTAACTGATTTGCCCAAAGTCCCCAATTAGCAATGTCCTTGTCTAGAATCTAGAATTTCCTCACTTCTGCCTTTTCCTTCCCTCATTGAAAAAGTGCTCTTTCCACTACACGAGTGCGTTTTTCTGAAATTATTATACCTTGCATTTTGTTTTATCTGATGTTGGGCCTTTTTTTTCTCAGTACCGTAGAGGCCCTTTTAATAAAACTCTACCCTAAACCACCCCCCAGCTTCATGGACACTTGTTGCTCTCTCTGCAAACAGCCAGTCTGCAGCCTGGGGTCTCTTGAGGTCACTTGTCCACCGAGTCAGCCCTCTCCCTCTCCCTCTGTGCTCTCTCTCTCAAATAAATAAATAAAATCTTAAAAGAAAAAATCTTTCCTCAAACTTTTAGTTTTAACTTAAAACATGTACATGTGTAATTCATTCACTAACCTTTTCATGAAGGGCCAAGGCCTTTTTTTATTTTTGAGAGTCAATCTATTGGTTGGAGTTCCAAGTTGTCTTTCTTGCATGAGCTGCATTCCAACTGGCAGCCCAAAGAATCCTCACATTCTGAAGCACTCTAGGGCTCTCCCAGACTTTTCCTTAAATCTATTTATTTTAGTCAAACTTGGAATTACAATGATGTAATTTCATTAATCATTGCAATATGAGGGCATGAGAGTCATTTCTCTAAAATCTCTCTCTTTTTTTTAAAGATTTTATTTATTTATTTGACAGGGAGAGAGAGAGAGCACAAGCAGGGGGAGCATCAGGGAGAGGGAGGAGAAGCAGGCTCCCACGGAGCAGAGACCCCCGATGCAGGGCTTGATCCCAGGACCCTGGGATCATGATCTGAGCTGAAGGCAGTTGCCTAACTGACTGAACCACCCAGGCGCCTCTAAAATCTTTTTTAAAAGGCATTGTTCCTCTTTGCATTTAGAATGTTTTGTGAAGATTGAATAGACAGGGGTGGTGAAAGATTGCGGCCAAAGGAATTGTGGAGGAGACAAGTTTAAGTAATAGAGAAGAGTCATGACAACTTCAAAGGAGTCTGCATTCAGATTGTTTTGCATGTCCAAATCTAAAGAAAACAAACTTGAATTTATAGATACACAGTTGGAATGCAGCTCATGCGAGAAAGACATCTTGGAACTCTAACCAATAGATTGACTCTCAAAAATAAAAAAGGCCTTGGCCCTTCATGAAAAGGTTAGTATATGAAGTACATATGTACATGTTTTAAGTTAAAACTAAAAGTTTGAGGAAAGTATTTTTTTTAAAGATTTTATTTATTTATTTGAGAGAGAGCACAGAGGGAGAGGGAGAGGGCTGACTCGGTGGAAAAGTGACCTCAGAGACCCCTCACTCCCTTGGCTGGGGGAGGGAGAAACAGGTGGCCATCCTGAGCAGTTGCAGAGGTGCTAAAGGAACCAGAAGCTTGAAGTTGGGGTGTGGAGGACACAGATGCACCCACTTCCTGACCAAAGGCTGTGGTAAAGGCCACAGGTGTCAGCGATAATCACAACACAGGGGATGTGAGGAAGGTGTACCTACTTCTCAGCGGACACCGATGATGAGGAGGGATAAGCTGTAGCTAAAAGCCACAAGGCCAGGCTGGGAGGAGACAGCCCCACTCCGGACGCCAGGTAAGCCTCTCGGCTGGATGAAAGACTATTTCGTTTGACCATATATCTGCCTGAAAGAGAACTTCACACGGAGCGACTATTCCCTTCATGGCACCAGTAATCCAAGTTCTTGGTCTCGACCGGAATTGGCGTCTCAAGAGGTAAGCTTAACTTACTTGTGGAAAATACTAAGTTTTGTTTCTGCACATATGATTTGTTAACAGTGTATTTTAAACCTGAAAAACCTGCATTGAAAGAATGGTGTATGAAGGCAACATGTAGTTCTTGTTTTTTTTTAACACATATTCGGTGCCAGTGTTCTAGACACTTTACTGAACACTGAATCAGACATAATTTCTGTTCATTTGGCTCACAGGCAAAAATGGGAACACAATATACAAAGACATGGATGGGGGAAGGGATATATGCATGATTATATGCATGTTTAGGAAGTATAAATATGTATTATTTAGAGGTCATTATGGGATGATAATTGTACCCTCCTAAGTCACCTATTAAACATCTCAAATAGTGGGTAACTATAGAATTTTGGTGGCAACTCTGGCTGGCTGTGATTCAGGATCAGCCGTCACACTCTTGAAAAAGATTTCTGGCCCCGACTTCTGAAAACCTGGGCTTTGGCTGGGCCATCTGTATTTTCAGAATGTTCCGTTGGTGATTCTGCCGTAAAGCTCCAAATGGTAGTAGCCACTGCTATCAAAAGCTATATGTGTTTCTTATAGAGTCTCTGCTTGTGTGTAATTATCTTCGGTGGTATTCTTAAGGGGAAAGAAATCATTTATGCTAGCTCACAAAAATTTCTCCATGAGAAAACATCCTTAAATCTCACGTGACATCAAATTCTGTGTTAATTAGAACCCACTTTAATGAACTATGTGAAAAGTAATAAACTTGTAACAATGTTTGAAGCATTATGCTTAGGGGGAGCCTACTCCTAAATCTTGAGTAACTGTTAGAAGGCAAAGACTTGCATTTTTCAGTTTTAAAGATGTTTGACCCACAATAATGGGAAGCCTCCCGTTTTTCAGAGTTCAGGTGGCAAGGTATAGTTTGCTTAGGTAATCCTAGCATGAGTTGCTGAAATCACAAGCATACTATCTAAAAATATGGTGGTTGTATTTGGGAGCACAAGTTACAAATGAGCTTTTCTTTCCATTGGAAACGCTAAGGTACAGTGATAATTCTATACTTAAAACCACCTGGGTGTTCATTGCCTGACAGCCTTTTGCTGTTGAAGGCGAAAGGCGGTAAAGGAGTTGCTGTCAAACAGCTGAAACCAATCGCTGAAGGCCCTTAAAAGTGAGATTTTTGGCCATAGGCAAGAATGACTTGCTGGAATCATGGCTTACAGGTTTATAGCACCAACATTCTTACTCAAGACCCAAATGACTGGATGGAAATTGAGGTTTTAGTAACAAAGTTAATCCACACTGTGGTGTCAAGTTATTGTCATTGGCCACACCATCTCAATGAACCATGAACTGCAACTTGTAGTCTCAGACTGAATTTTAAAGGGACCAGCTCTCTAGTAGTGACACCCATGAATCCTGGATACTAGTCTGTTATTACTGACTATGGATCTCTTCTTGCTCCTGATTTTTCTTTAGTGATAATTCTATTTCTCTGAGAGTGTTTGCATAAAAAAACCGGTAACTGTAAAAATCTATAGACTTCTCTTTCCCTTGGTTCTTCAGTAAAAGTGCTAATAGTAAACTCCTTGAACAGCTGGGACCATATGCTCCATTTTTGGCGTCTCTCTGGTGTACTGCAAACAGAAGGTGTTCAGTTATTGTTGACTGCCTGCCTTAAAAGACAACTTCTGTGTAATTTTTGCCTTTCTCTTTACCAGAACACTGAAATTTGTATTAGAAGTAGATAACTCCATACAGGATTTTCTCTTACCTAGATAGCTGTGGCATATTCAACTGGTTTTCTAGAAAAAACACAATTTTTCTCCCCAATTTTTTTTAAAAGGTTCTATTTGAGAAAGAGTAGGGGGAGAAGCAGAGGGAGAGAGAGAATCTCCAGCGGACTGCCCGCTGAGCACAGAGCCCAACACGGGGCTGGGTCCCAGGACCCTGATATCACGACCCCAGCTGAAACCAAAAGCCACCAGGCACCCCTCTCTCTATTTTTAAGTCAACTTCGGTTCAAGGCTTATTCACATAAACTGCAGCTTTCTTGATTTTTAGCATTATTTTCTGACGGGAAATTTTTCTTTTTTTTTTTTTTTAAGATTTTATTCATTTATTTGACAGAGAGAGACACAGCGAGAGAGGGAACACAAGCGGGGGGAGTGGGAGAGGGAGAAGCAGACTTCCCGCTATGCAGGGAGCCCGATGCGGTGCTCGATCCTAGGACCCTGGGATCATGACCTGAGCCGAAGGCAGAGGCTTAACGACTGCGCCACCCAGGCGCTCCTGACGGGAAATTTTTCGATTGGAGGTTCTCGGAGCTCACTTTCAGTGGCTTAAGTATAGGAAGTAATCATTTGCTATCTTTTTTCCCCATGGTTAAAAACTTCTACAAGTTGACTATAAAATTGAGTGCCTGCTGTCAGCTATCGAGTATTCTTAGCTAATAAAAAATACTTAAAACATCGTTCCAACAAGCGTGGGCATTATACCCTTAACGCAAATGCTAGAGTCACAAAAGCAGTAACGTGGGGAGGTTATTTTCTATCCACAGCTCTCCCCCATCACCCCCGTCTTCAAAGAAGTGAAAATGGAATACATTTGCTGGCAACTTCTGTGCTGTTATCCACTGGCAAATGAGCGTAAACTGAGAGAAATGTAGTGATTGAAGACAAAGCATGCAGACTGGGGTTGAAATTTTTTTTTTTTTTAAATCAAGTAGTTTTAGACCAGAATTTCATCCATCACAATCTGCTGCTTCTTATGGGCCAAATTCAAATTGGATAGCCAGTTAGATAACAAACCAGAACACTGGGGTAAGTGACTTCGGGTGGAGTCAAGTTTTACCATCTCGGGGGACTCTGGAGCAATTAAAACTCCAGAAATGCCTGCTTGCAAGAAGGGCGCAACTGGTAATTAGGCATCGCTGCCATCCGCCTGCTCCAGCCTTTGCAGCATCCGGGGGATGGTGATCCTGGAGCTGTATTTGTAGCAAGCTTCAGGGGGCGACCCGCCTCCTTTCCTGGGTAGAAATAAGGGATTGAGAAGGGATATCTCATTTTCTAAACATAGGAAAATATTGAAGAAAATGAGACTAGGGATCTTTCTGATGTCATCAATAGTGTCTTTAAAAAAAAAAAAAAAAAAACAGTGCTAACAGAAAAGGCTAGGTGGAAGTGGGAGATTTTCTACAAAACCTGCCAGGGTGATTGCTCACTGGGAATTAGGAGTCCTAGTTCTAATCCTGGTTTTGGCCCAGGAATTGCTGGAGGATAGATGTTTAAACCCTCTAGAGTTGCATTTCTCCAGCTTGGAACCGAGAAAGCCCTAGCATAATTAGAGGAGTACAAATAGAGCAAATATGTAACTCCTATAAGCAAGTTGTGGATGGTAAATGTCTATCAGGTAAATTTGGTTGTTGAAGACAAAGTTTACTGGGCACCTACTTTGAATCACTGGGGATAAATTCATAGGTTTAAACATACTGGGTAGGCCTTCAAGATGAAGGCTGGATCTTGTATGTATTTGATTATTCTTGGCACAGTGATTGACTTATCAGTACACAAATATTTGTGGAACTGAATTTTTGCATAAATTAACTCCTACATAGGAAGGAAAGTGTGTGTGTTTTTCTGATGGTGGGTGAAGGGGATGATGTGTGGTAATCATGTAAAGAAGGTCAAGATTGAATCCTTATTGAAAGCAAGTTTTTGTTTTTACCTCATTTTATGGTTATCAGGAGAAATATATTCTAAAGACTCTGTGGGTACATGGATTAGAACACTTAGATAACTAGCAAGGTGTTGTAATTTGCAAATTCAATGACCGGAGTATGAGGCATTGTGGGGTATAGAGTGCCATAGCTTACTGAATCACCTAGCAAGGAAATTACATACATTTTCAGCCTTATAGAATTGCAACCCAAGTCAGTTTCTTAATGAACTGACTGATGGCTCCTCTGTGAAATTCTTAGCAGGAATTGAAAGAAGTCCCGATGCCCTTTACTAAATCTCAGTACTTGGCTTTTCTCCTTTTGTAGCTGAGCTGCCGAAGAGGTTAATTGATAACATCTACTTAGCTGGGACAGATTGGACATATTGCAGAGGCTGAAACTGTATTCAATGTTAAATTAGAGTAGGACAAGGAAAGGTCAGTGGTGGTGGGTTCTCAAAGTGGGTCCCCAGACCTTCAGCATCACCCGGAAACTTTTTAGAACGCAAATCCTCACACCTCAGGCCTATTGAATCAGAAACTGTCTTAAGTGCTCCAGGTGATTCTGATACCTGCTAACACTTTTTAAAGATATTTGCTTTAGGGGGAGAGAGTGCAAGTGGGGGTAGGAGAACAGGGGGAGAGGGACAAGCAAGCTCTGCGCTGAGCACATAGCACGACAACGGGCTCGATCTCACGACCCTGGGATCACGACTTGAGCCCAGACTGAGTCGGACGCTTAACTAATTGAGCCACCCAGGTGCCCCAGATACCTGCTAATATTTTGCAACCAATGATCTAGGATATTTAACACTCCAATTGACGAATAAGGGTTATTCTTCTTAGGTCCACTTTTATTTTGAAAATAAAAGATTGTTACATATTAATCTATTCTGTATGGATATCTAAACTTTAACCAACTAAACTCAGATTTCTTGTATACCTAGCAATTCTAGTGCTATTACCTAGCAGGGCCTATCATTTCGGGTGGGGCAACTTCAGTTCACATCAATAACTGGCCTGAGCACCTGCTCCATATGAAGCAAACATGGGTAATGCCAGTTCTTTCCTTCCAGGGTCTTAGGATCTAGGTGGGGAGGGTATTTAAATTTATAAATGCATAAAATATATGGAGGAAGGCAAAGCCAGGGAGGGAATGGGGCTGAGCCTTAAATAGAAACACATATGCTCTGGGATGCTGTTGGGTCTACAAGGGCCTGACCAGACTGAAGCCTCAGCCTTGTGACAGGCAGGTGAGTTTGCCCAAATCTAAGCCAGTTCCCTTTCTGTGCCTTTGCTGCACCCCTGCCCCCAAACAGCTTTTAAAATAGCCTGAGGTGGGGGGCAAGAATTGTGATTTGAAAAGGCCCCTTGCTGACTCTGAAGGATTGGGGGTTGGAGAAAGCCAAATTAGGGAAACTCTGTGTCTTCTCTTCCAGAAAATCCATTGTTTCTGTTTATATATCAGGCCCCCATGTAAGTGTTTGAAAAAGGGTTTCCACAGCTGAAGGAAAAAAACCAGAACAACTTCTGAACTAGATAATCTCAGGTTTGTTCCAGCTATCTCTGGTTCTATGGCCTCTACTTCTTAAGGTCCTGGGAGGATTCATGAGGAGGAAGAGGTATCTTGAATACTTTATAGGAAGTTGTAATGGAATATCCAGGTGAAATGATAAATAGCTGTGTTTAATAGAAATATTTATCACTCAATGGGTTAGAAAATGAAAATTCAAGGTTCTCTTTAAGAGGCATATAGTTACCTTTCCTACTTTCTGTTGCAATTTAAGAACAGAACACTTTCTTAGTGGGAGACTTGAAATATAGACCGTTTTGGACTTGGACAACAATTTCAAAGTAGATTAAAATCCCAACTGAAAGAAGAAAAATCTTCAAGTTCACGGTCTTATTGTTAAATTCTACTCTTGTCTAGTCATGAATATACAATGACTGAAATTATGTTCTTTCCCTAATCTACCATATGTCTTGGTAACTTAAAAACACTACAATGAGATTTTTTTTTCTCCCCAAACAGAAACCAAGAGAATAGTACTCAAATGACCAATGGGAAATGCATGACTAGTTTGGACTGAAACTCACATGCTTTACTTGGATAACAACTTACGAACTCTTCTTTAATTAAGAACCCTTCCAATGGTCACTATGGCTGCTTTTAAAAGAATTTTAATAGTTTTATAAGCAGAGTGTAAGAAGCTCAGCTATGGCAGTTACTTGCCAGGATAACTGAATACTTAAAGCATGCTAACTGAGCCCCAGTCAGAGGCCCTTTGAAGTGAGCCTCACAAGATGTAAAGTAGTGGGTGACCCGGTGAATAAAATGGCAATTCACAGCACCATAGCTCAAGGAATGAGTAGCCCAGTTCTGAGCTAAGGAGGTAATCAAGATTAAAAAGGAACAAAGCTGGAAAGAAAAGCACAAAGAATCAAAACTGCTAATTGCAACTGGAAAAGGCATTGTAGAACTGAATCACAAACAACATGTGATTGATCTGTTCCTGGGAATTCTTTTGTAAACTTGGAGAGTTTCAAACTCAATTAAGCTTTGGGTTTTTGAAAATAATGATCGCAAGGGGGATGAAAAGATAAAACAAGGAAAAAAGCATACCAGCCCAGAACAAGACTATTTCTGAAATACCATTTGGATGCAAAATTTGCAAAGTCCTCTGTTGGGAGAATGTCATTTCTGAAGATCTTTTACTGCCATCGTGAAAGAATAGGGAGTTGTGACAAGACTTAGATCTTACGTGAGAGTAGGCCAGTGAAAACAGAAAATTCCTTATTGTCCACTATAGCAAGATGCCCAAAAATTCTGTAGAAAGGGATGCTACCGTAAACCCTATTGCCCTTGCTCAAGGGAGCTAATTAACCCCGCTGGAGAGATCTGTAGACTTGTAGCCAAACCTCTGAGAACTTGATTTGCTTGCTCTGCCATCCACCATGGAATATGTTTGAATTGCTGGAGCCTTTCTTGGTGCTAAGTAGCCTACGGACAGGGATGCTGCTTGAGAGACACCCACGGTCAGTTGCACCAGCCAAATCTGTTCGTGCGCCCGCGCCTTCCCAGAGAACAGGGGAGCATACGGAAGGGCTGGGCTCCTTGCCGTCTGTCAAGAGTGGGCAGGATGGCACATGCAATCCCAACCAGCACTGAGGCTTGGGAGACAGCAGTTTTTCACAGTGAGGGATCTGCTGGCCTCCCATAAGAACAGTTTTCAAACGGGGAGAAACCACACAACAGAAACAACCCTGTTCTCTCAGATCTCCCCCAAAGCTCTTGTGGGTCAAACTATAGGACTCTGAGGGGGAGAAAATCTATACCCACTGCTCAGCGTTTACAGAGCTTGGATGCTCATTCACTTGCTATATGATCGTTCTAAACAATCACATTGACGGAACTGCTGTCCAGTGATTCCCATTTAACTTCTAAAAACTGGCACACAGTGTGATTTCCTTCTTGGTGAAATTGAGACCCAGTGTATCGCTCTCTTCCATTTCTGTTGTGCTCTAACTGGTAAAGTAGGAAAATGACAGTAGGGATTTTTTCTTTTATTAGGAACAAAAGCTTCCCGACTTTTCCAGCATCTCCCTTTATCACCCTGAAAATCCTACTCTTCCTTCTGACTTGGACCGGCATCTATAAATGACCAAATGAAACCATATAAAAACCTATTGTTAATGTGACCACTCTCTGTAAGGAGATGGTCATGGATGGCCTAATGAGGTTATGGTGATGGTTTCTATTAAAAGCTTGTCCAAATTAAATACTATGGACTCAAACTCCTGAGTTATTTTTTTTTCCAAAGTTCAATTACTTCTTAAGAAGGACACCCCGAAAGACTACATTTCTGTTTTAGATGACCTGTTAATTATGTATCAGAATTTCTCAAATCCTGGTAATAATTCTATGGTGTAGGTACTATTAATTTCCACTTTTTACAAATGAGGAAATTGTAGCACAAAGAAGTAAAGTAACTTATCGCAAATAATGCAGACAGTAAGTGATGGGGCGAGGATGCCAGTGAAGAAAAGCGGGCTCTGGATTCTGTGCTTAAAACCATTAGGCTTCACTGTCTCCCACTTGGTGGAGGAGCTATGCTTGTGGGAGGGTGTGGGGAACTCACTGGTCTCTTAGTAGGGAGTGTGGATGGAGGAGAGGGTGGGAACAGTAGGAAGAAAGAGCTCAGGATACAGCAGGATGTTCCCTGTTTTATAGACACTACAGTGAATTTCCCACAGAATGACTATGGCACCTGTAGAGAACAAGGGGTTTGCGTTAGGGGCTGAGGATGCATAGATGGGGGCCAACAGGATCCTCCCCTTGCACCAAAGGAGAAGATTGGGGAGGCCCTGGAGTTCAGTCCAAATTGTCAAATATCTATTTCTTTTTTAAAATTTTTTATTATGTTAATCACCATACATTACATCATTAGTTTTTGATGTAGTGTTCCATGATTCATGTTTGTGCATAACACCCAGTGCGCCACGCAGAATGTCCCCTCTTTAATACCCATCACCAGGCTAACCCATCCCCCCACTCCCCTCCCCTCTAGAACCCTGTTTGTTTTTCAGAGTCCATCATCTCTCATGGTTCGTCTCCCCCTCCGAATTACTCCCCTTCATTTTTCCCCTCCTGCTTTTTTCTTTTTTAACATATGTTGCATTATTTGTTTCAGAAGTATAGATCTGTGATTCAACAGTCTTGCACAATTCACAGCACTCACCATAGCACATACCCTCCCCAATGTCTATCAGCCAGCCACCCCATCCTGCCCACCCCCCACCATCCCAGCAACACTCAGTTTGTTTCCTGAGATTAAGAATTCCTCATATCAGTGAGGTCATATGATACATGTCTTTCTCTGATTGACTTATTTCACTCAGCATAACACCCTCCAGTTCCATCCACGTCATTGCAAATGGCAAGATCTCATTCCTTTTGATGGCTGCATAATATTCCATTGTGTATATATACCATTTCTTCTTTATCCATTCATCTGTCCATGGACATCTTGGCTCTTTCCACAGTTTGGCTATGGTGGACATTGCTGCTATAAACATTGGGGTACACGTACCCCTTCGGATCCCTACATTTGTATCTTTGTGGTAAATACCCAGTAGTGCAATTGCTGGATCGTATGGTAGCTCTATTTTCAACTGTTTGAGGAACCTCCATACTGTTTTCCAGAGTGGTTGCACCAGCTTTGCATTCCCACCAACAGTGTAGGAGGGTTCCCCTTTCTCCACATCCCCGCCAACATCTGTCGTTTCCTGACTTGTTAATTTTAGCCATTCTGACGGGTGTGAGGTGGTATCTCATGGAGGTTTTGATTTGGATTTCCCTGATGCCGAGCGGTTGAGCACTTTTTCATGTGTCTGTTGGCCATTTGAATGTCTTTGGAAAAATGTCTGTTCATGTCTTCTGCCCATTTCTTGATTGGATCATTTGTTCTTTGGGTGTTGAGTTTGATAAGTTCTTTATAGATTTTGGATACTAGCCCTTTATCTGATATGTCATTTGCAAATATCTTCTCCCATTCTGTCGGTTGTCTTTTGGTTTTGTGGACTGTTTCTTTTGCTGTGCAAAAGCTTTTTATCTTGATGAGATCCCAATAGTTCATTTTTGCCCTTGCTTCCCTTCCCTTGCCTTTGGCAATGTTTCTAGGAAGAAGTTGCTGTGGCTGAGGTCGAAGAGGTTGCTGCCTGTGTTCTCCTTTAGGATTTTGATGGACTCCTGTCTCACGTTTAGGTCTTCCAACCATTTGGAGTCTATTTTTGTGTGTGGTGTAAGGAAATGGTCCACTTTCATTCTTCTGCATGTGGCTGTCCAATTTTCCCAACACCATTTGTTGAAGAGACTGTCTTTTTTCCATTGGACATTCTTTCCTGCTTTGTCAAAGATGAGTTGACCATAAAGTTGAGGGTCCATTTCTGGGCTCTCTATTCTCTTCCATGGATCTATGTGTCTGTTTTTGTGCCAGTACAATACTGTCTTGATGATAACAGCTTTGTAATAAAGCTGGAAGTCCGGAATTGTGATGCCGCCAGCTTTGCTTTTCTTTTTCAATATTCCTCTGGCTATTCGGGGTCTCTTCTGGTTCCATACAAATTTTCGGATTATTTGTTCCATTTCTTTGAAAAAAGTGGATGGTATTTTGATGGGGATTGCATTGAATGTGTAGATTGCTCTAGGTAGCATTGACATCTTCACAATGTTCTTCCAATCCATGAGCATGGAACGTTTTTCCATTTCTTTGTGTCTTCCTCAATTTCTTTCATGAGTATTTTATAGTTTTCTGAGTACAGATCCTTTGCCTCTTTGGTTAGATTTATTCCTAGGTATCTTATGGTTTTGGGTGCAATTGTAAATGGGATTGACTCCTTGATTTGTCTCTCTCCTGTCTTGTTAGTGTATAGGAATGCCACTGATTTCTGTGCATTGATTTTATATCCTGCTACTTGACTGAATTCCTGTATGAGTTCTAGCAGTTTTGGGGTGGAGTCTTTTGGGTTTTCCACATACAGTATCATATCATCTGCAAAGAGTGAGAGTTTGACTTCATCTTTGCCGATTTGGATGCCTTTGATTTCTTTTTGTTGTCTGATTGCTGTGGCTAGGACTTCTAATACTATGTTGAATAGCAGTGGTGAGAGTGGACATCCCTGCCGCGTTCCTGACCTTAGGGGAAAAGCTCTCAGCTTTTCCCCATTGAGAATGATATTCGCTGTAGGTTTTTCATACATGGCTTTTATGATATTGATCATATCCCTATCCCTATACTCTGAAGAGTTTTGATCAAGAAAGGATGCTGTACTTTGTCAAATGCTTTTTCTGCATCTATTGAGAGGATCCTATGATTCTTGTTCTTTCTTTTGTTAATGTATTGTATCATGTTGATTGATTTGCAGATGTTGAACCAGCCTTGCAGCCCAGGGATAAATCCTACTTGGTCGTGGTGAATAATCCTTTTAATGTACTGTGGGATCCTATTGGCTAGTATTTTGGTGAGAATTTTTGCATCCATGTTCATCAAGGATATTGATCTGTAATTCTTCTTTTTGATGGGGTCTTTGGTTTTGGGATCAAGGTAATGGTGGCCTCATAAAATGAGTTTGGAAGTTTTCCTTCCATTTCTATTTTTTGGAACAGTTTCAGGAGAATAGGTATTAATTCTTCTTTAAATGTCTGATAGAATTCCCCTGGGAAGCCATCTGGCCCTGGGCTTTTGTTTGTTGGGAGATTTTTGATAACTGCTTCAATTTCCTTAGTGGTTATAGGTCTGTTCAGGTTTTCTGTTTCTTCCTGGTTCAAGTTTAGTAGTTGATACATTTCTAGGAATGCACCCATTTCTTCCAGGTTATCTAATTTGCTGGCATAGAGTTGCTCGTAATATGTTCTTATATTTGTTTGTATTTCTTTGGTGTTGGTTGTAATCTCTCCTCTTTCATGATTTTGTTGATTTGGGTCATTTCTCTTTTTGATAGGTCTGGGCAGGGATTTATCAATCTTGTTAATTCTTTCAAAGAACCAGCTCCTAGGTTTGTTGATCTGTTCTACTGTTCTTTTGATTTCTATTTCATTGATTTCTGCTCTGATCTTTATTATTTCTCTTCTCCTGCTGGGTTTAGGCTTTATTTGCTGTTTTCTCCAGCTCCTTTAGGTGTAGGGTTAGGTTGTGTATTTGAGACCTTTGTTGTTTCTTGAGAAAGGCTTGTATTGCTATATACTTTCCTCTCAGGACTGCCTTTGCTGTATCTCAAAGATTTTGAACAGTTGTGTTTTCATTTTCATTGGTTTCCATGAATTTTTTTAATTCTTTAATTTCCTGGTTGACCCATTCATTCTTTAGTAGGATGCTCTTTAGCCTCCATGGATTTAAGTTCTTTCCGACTTTCCTCTTGTGATTGAGTTCTAGTTTCAAAGCATTGTGGTCTGAAAATATGCAGGGAATGATCCCAATCTTTTGGTATTGGTTGAGACCTGATTTGTGACCTAGGATGTGATCAATTCTGGAGAATGTTCCATGGGTACTAGAGAAGAATGTGTATTCCGTTGCTTTGGGATGGAATGTTCTGAATATGTCTGTGAAGTCCATTTGGTCCAGTGTGTCATTTAAAATCTTTATTTCCTTGTTGATCTTTTGCTTAGATGATCTGTCCATTTCAGTCAGGGGAGTGTTAAAGTCTCCCACTACTATTGTATTGTTGTCAATGTGTTTCTTTGCTTTTGTTAATTGCCTTATATAATTGGCTGCTCACATGTTAGGGGCATAGATATTTATAATTGTTAGATCTTCTTGTTGGATAGACCCTTTAAGTAGGATATAGTGTCCTTCTTCATCTCTTATTACAGTCTTCGTTTTAAAATCTAATTTGTCTGATATAAAGATTGCCACCCCAGCTTTCTTTTGGTGTCCATTAGCATGGTAAATGGTTTTTCACCCCCTCACTTTCAATCTGGGGGTGTCTTTGGGTCTAAAATGAGTCTCTTGCAGACAGCATATGGATGGGTCTTGTTTTTTAATCCAATCTGATAGCCTGTGTCTTTTGATTGGGGCATTTAGCCCATTTACATTCAGGGTAACTATTGAAAGGTATGAATCTAGTGCCATTGTATTGCCTGTAAGGTTACTGTTACTGTATATTGTCTCTCTTCCTTTCTGATCTATGCTGCTTTTAGGCTCTCTCTTTGCTTAGAGGACCCCTTTCAATATTTCTTTTAGGGCTGGTTTCATGTTTGCAAATTCCTTTAGTTTTTGTTTGTCCTGGAAGCTTCTTACCTCTCCTTCAATTTTCAGTGACAGCCTAGCTGGATATAGTATTCTTGGCTGCATATTTTTCTCATTTAGTGCTCTGAAGATATCATGCCAGTCCTTTCTGGCCTGCCAGGTCTCTGTGGATAGGTCTGTTGCCAATCTAATG
Organism: Zalophus californianus; assembly: GCF_009762305.2. Taxonomy (NCBI): domain Eukaryota; kingdom Metazoa; phylum Chordata; class Mammalia; order Carnivora; family Otariidae; genus Zalophus; species Zalophus californianus. The sequence goes on along the minus strand of NC_045608.1, from coordinate 40,270,629 downwards.
TTTCTACCATTGTAGGTTACATATCTCTTCTCCTGAGCTGCTTTCAGGATTTTCTCTTTGTCTCTGAGACTCGTAAGTTTTACTATTAGATGTCGGGGTGTTGACCTATATGTATTGATTTTGAGAGGGGTTCTCTGTGCCTCCTGGATTTTGATGCCTGTTTCTTTCCCCACGTTAGGGAAGTTCTCTGGTATAATTTGCTCCAATATACCTTCTGCCCCTCTCTCTCTTTCTTCTTCTTCTGGGATCCCAATTATTCTAATGTTGTTTCATCTTATCGTATTGCTTATCTCTCGAATTCTGCCCCTTGATCCTGTAGTTGTTTCTCTCTTTTTCTCAGCCTCTTTATTTTCCATCATTTAGTCTTCTATATCGCTGATTCTCTCTTCTGCCTCATTTATCCTAGCAGTTAGTGCCCCCATTTTTGATTGCACCTCATTAATAGCCTTTTTGATTTTGACTTGGTTAGATTTTAGTTCTTTTATTTCTCCCGAAAGGGTTTCTCTAATAACTTCCATGCTTTTTTCAAGCCCAGCTAGTATTCAAATATCTATTTCTGTCAGTTTTATTGTATGTCCTCATTTCTGGAAGAATCTTCTAAAGCAGGACATATAATTTTACATCATGTTATGGAGTAGTGAGCTACACTAGTACTTATAAATGGGAGAGTTTGTCAAGTCTTTAGACAGACCCACCTGGACAATATCAGGGCTCTGCCCCATTGACCCGTCATTTGCTACCGAACAGCATAAGTAAGGTAAGACTTTGGCTTGACAGTTGAGCATACTTTGGGTGGTTCTTAACGCAGCATTATGTAAGAATACATAACAAATATTCTGCTAGAGTAATAATATTCCTACTAATTTTGTGAAAATTGTCTATATGGGAAAGTCAGTATCCAAAGGAAACAATTGTACCGGTTTTCTCTTCTCTGACAATAAGCCAAAGGATGGGATAGAGACGCAAGTGCTAGGATATTAACATTCTGGAGGATGAAGAGGCTGCTTACACATTTGCATTCCTTTGGCTCTTCCTGATCATCTCTATTCAAGCTGAGCTTTGAGACACACCATACCTGTTATTATCAGGCTCGTGGACTTGGTTGTGGGCTCTGCTGCTGTTTTAATATCTTGTCTGTTGTGATGAAAATGAAGCATGGCCTCAGATTTGAAATACACAAGCTGCATACAGTAGAAACCAACACACAGCATAATTCTAGTTTTGAGTGAATATATGCCAAATAAGTCATTTCACCTCTTTGAGCCCGTTTCTTCAGATGTGTCCCAGGTTCTCTTTAGTCTCTAACAGTTAGGTGGGAAGAGACAACCAGCCATGTACTAACCAGCCTAACATGGGCATTAAAGGGGGTTAAGTGAGAAAATGCCACAGGGGACTGGATCCCAGATGTTGGGCTCAGGAACTAGAGGTGCACCCTGGGAAGGCCATTGAATTGGTGTCTCTAAGGCCTTTCGCCACAAGTTTTCTCTGAGAGAGTGCTTTCTACCTATGTTGCAGCTTATTCCAGAGACTGGCATTCTGAGCAGAGACTACCCCTCCTGGGGGACAGGGACAATATGAAAAAGTGAAAGGAGAGGGGCCAGGAGGTTGTCTACTGCAATAGGCCACAGTTATGAGTGATGAGGCCCTGAACTAGGCCGGCTCAGAGTGGAGGACTGGAAAAGAAGGGGCAGATGGAAGAAATATTGGGAAGCTGAATTAGGACAAAGGCCAGGCTCAGGAAGGAAGTTGCAAATACTGGCCGTGGACCTGCAGTGTAGGCACAAGAGTTATGCACGGTTTAAAGATGCAAAGGGATGAAAACTTTGACCTTTCTTACTCTTTCTTCCTACCTTCCCTCCCTCTTCTCCATCCACACCCCCTCCCACTGGGACAGCTAGTTCCCCACACCCTTCCACAAATTTGGGTAACTTGTGACCTGCCCAGCTCAATGAGAGTTTAGCCAAAATAATCTACATGCCATGTTGAAGATTTCTGGACCTAAAGCTGATCAACAGGAAAGACTGATGAAGGCTTTGACCTTTCTCCGGTACTGGGTTTTGTAGGCATCTTGAATAACTTTGGTCTCCCTGGTAGGCACTTGAAAAGACCTGTAATTCACACGTCTCACATCCTTAGCTTTGTTTGAAGGTTGCACACATCCATCAGGTGCAGACCATAGAGCTTCCTGGTGAGTTGAATTGGCAAGGAAGCCTGGAAAGTTAGGCTGAGGTTAGGTGGTGAATGACTAAATGGTGAATTCACTGGATCGGTAAGGGAGAAGCTATTGATGGGTTTTGCACAGGAGGATACCATAGTCGTGGTATTCCTTTAGCAAGCTAATAGGGCAGTGGTGGAAAAATGGTAGGTTTCTTGAGTCCTGCTATCAAGTAGGAACTGGCTTCAAAACTGTCGTTCTGGTTTTGTCATTTTCGATCTGTGTTAAATGGGCAAGATAATTCTGCATTCGGAATCCATTTCCCCAATTATAAAATGGGAAGACGAATATCACCTAATATCTGAACTTACCAGATATAAGGTGATATTGACTGTAATAGCAGTGAGTGATTGAATGTTCTGACATACCAGGCACTGTACTATAGCGGTTAACCTGTATTCTCTCACTTAATCCTCATAGTAATGTTACAAGTTCATCACTTGCATTTTATGGAAGAGTAAACAGACTCAGAAAATTTAGGGTACTTGTCTAAGGCTTACGGCTCATGACAAAGACCTGTCTGACTTCAAACCTGTGCTCTTCACCAATAAATAAGAAAATGACAATGACAGAGAAGAGCTAGTGCAGGAAGCAGTGTGGAGTGGAAGGCACACAGATGAAGTGGCCCGGGAGGGGAGTCCTTGCCCAGATGGCTTTTCTGCAGAAGTTACTGGCCTGAGAAAAGAAACCTTTCTTTTTACAAATGCTTTGAGGCAGAACTAGTAGGATGGAGTAGCTCTGCCATGCTAGTTGCTCTCACTATTTCTCTGATGCATTATAACCCAGGCTACCATTAAGCTTATGAAAATTGTAGTGGATTTCTTTCAATTCTTGTGCCTTCCCACTGATGCCACTTGGCACGTCTGGTTAATGACCCATTTCTTCTCCAGGGTATATTTAGTGCTGCCCATGGCCCCATATCTCACCCTTGGATTCCTCCCTCATAGCTCCCAGGTAAATGTTTATATTGGGCTTTTAGAGCCTATCATTCTTTGTGCCATTGCACCCCGCCCAAGAGTCCATGTCCAGGTACACGGGGAACAATATGTACTGATGTAAAAGGTCTTGTTGACCAGATAGCAGTCAATAGCTACATCTTGTTTAAAGGAAGAAATCACTTCTTGTCAATTGCTTCCCCTTTCTCAGAGTCTAAGTAAACACTGAGTGCTACAACTTGATTCATGTAAGTAAGCTTAGGTCGGTTGTCTGTTTCCTCTGGCAAAAGTGAAACTTTCAGTGTTGATAGCTGCTAGAGAGGATTATTAGACGCTTTTTTGCATTTTCAACAATTTCTCAAGCCATCAAAAATTTACCTTGCAGGTTTCTAAAACTATAGTTGTGCTGCCTTTACAATCACTATGTGGCAAAACGGATGATTTGATTTCCCAGTATGCTGTTGCAATCTAGGATGATTGTACATCCCAAGAGTAGTAGAAAGCATGTACCAGGAAGTATCTTTCATGAGCCACAAATGTAAAGAAAACTGAACTAGGAATTGTAATCTGATTTATCATTCTGGTTTTGTCATTTTCTATCTGTGTTATATGGGCAAGATAATTCCATATTCGGAATCTGTTTCCCCAATTGTAACATGGGACGACTATGAAGTGTTACAAGAATCTGAGAAAAACCATGGATGTGTGTGTACACAAGCACTGTTTCTCTGTGCAGGATGGTAAAATGACCAGGGAAACTTAGCTGTGTGGACTTTGCGTTAATTAAGAGAGCAGATGTGCTGGAAAGAACATGGACTTCCAAGTCAGGAGATAGACATTTGAAGTTAGGCTTTCTCAAATTTCCATATGTGTGAATCTGCAAATTCTGTTAAACTTAATGAGCTTTTTGTTTAAAAAAAAAAAAGGTAGGGGGCAAGGGGTTAGATGGATTTTTGCAGAGACAAGTACAAAATGTTTGTCAATCCACACTGTAAGCTGTGAATATCTAAATGTCAGAATAAATAGAAAAACCCACATAGGTCTTTATTGAGGGTCATGAGCACATCAACACATATTGCTAGTGAATTAAATAAGTCAGAGGCAGTACCTCCTTACCTAGTTTGAGCCCTGCTATGGAGATGAGCATGTTCCTGCTTTCTGCATCAGCGTCATTACAGTTCATCCTGACAGTAAGTTGGAGTCAAAACCACAATATATTTTGAGAGTAGGTGACTTGGGGGCCTTGGTGAAAATATTCAGCCTACTGTTCGATTTGAGGTTCTGGAGTTCAGTAGAGTGGTCTACTGAGAAACATAGGTTTGGAAATCTTTTATTTTTTTTATTGTGTTTGCTTGCTTTACCTGCTTTAGGTCACACTCTGTGATGAGACCTAAAATCTTGAGTTGTAAATGGGAGTTTAAAATACATCATTCCTGAGGAAACTGGCCCAGTAGCATCATTTTACATTTTTTTGTTACAATTCTATTTAATAAGATTTATGTCATTTTCTTTTTTTACGAAGATCCCCAAAACCAGGTCATCTGAAAATGTGGAAATTTTATTTTGTACTCCCTCTATGCTAGCCTTAAGAGTAGTGTCTATGCTAAGGAGTGCCCATCTACCTCTAACTTACACATGAAGGCTGACCACTGGTTTTTAACCCTGAGTTGTCACTTTTAGACTCAGCCTCAGGATGCCGTGGCTCTGCCTGTTACAGTCTCAGTATACTTACAGCTTGTCATAAATCAAATTTAACCTGCTCTTTTAAGGCAAATGCATAAGGAAAGAACAATATTATGGAAAATAACCTCCCTTCATATAAGAAGTTAAGCCAGAGAATAGGCTAATAGGGCCATACTTTTAAAGCTCTCCCCATACTCCAGGACATATGGACCTGGTGGTAAAACCTAGTTTATTTTTAAAGCTACACATATAGATAAGAGGGAACCAGTAAAGGTCAAGTTGATCTCATGCATTAATTAGATTCGGGAGGGGGTGGGTGCTTGGATGGCTCAGGTGGTTAAGCATCCAATTCTTGATTCTTGGCTCAGGTCATGATCTCCGGGGTATGAGATCAGGCCCCGTGTTGGGCTCCACGCTCAGCGGGGAGTCTGCTTGGGATTCTCTCCCTCTGACCCTCCCATCCCCATGCTCTCTCGTACTTTTTCTCTCTCAAATAAATCTTTAAAAAAAATCAGATTCGGGGGGGAAAAACAACCCAAGTAACTTTGAATAAGATATTTTGGCTATCTTCAGGCTAAAGACCAAAAAGAAACAAAGACAAATACACAAAGACGACAAAAAAAATCCATCTAAACAAATAATAAGTAGGTTTGTTTTTCTGCAGAGGTATGGGACAGAATCAGAAAGTGCTCTCCGTGTGTTTGGGGATTGATCACATAAGGAGGCACACAGGAGGCCATGTTTGTCACCGTCAGGGAAGGAAATGCAAGAGCCAAACGCTGTGGTGCTGGATTGAAATTGGAGCTAACCATATAAACCAGGATTTCTCAACTTCAGCACTATTGACATTTGGAGTCAGCTTATGCTCTGTTGTGGAGGGCTTTCCTGTGCTTTGTAGGGTATTTTGTGGTATCTATGGCTTCTACTTACCAGATGTGAGTAGTACCCTCCCCAGCTCTGACAACCAGAAACCTTTTTAGACATTGCTAAATGTCCCTTGGGACCAAAATCTCCCTGGTAGAGTATGATTTGTCTAAGATAATGGTTTTTAAGATACAGATGTGTGTATAAGCATGAAAATATGTGCACGTACATGTATTTCCTAGTACTATTGAGAAGACTTGGGAGCAATGATACTGTAGGAGCAGTGAGTACATCTAATATGCAGGTCTTGGGTTAGGAGTACCTTTCTTGACTAAAAGGAATTTGGGTTCCTTGGAGAAATGGCTTCTCTATCTTGTCCAGCACTGGGGCTGGGGAAAATACAAGATGATCCTGGAAAATCTTTTTATATCAAAAAGTAAGAGAAAGCTCAAAAAAATGTTGGACATATCAAAACAGCTTGCTTGAAGGTGTTCCCTCTGACCAAATCCTGGGGTAACAGATTCAGAAAATCTGAGCAACAAAATGGTAGAATAAAATAAGAATACATGGTTTATACTAAAGAGACAAAGCTGCTTTTTTTTTTTTTTTGCAGTAGAATATCAATGAATTAATCTAGAAGTGATGCTGTTTCCATTATTAGAAGATCACAAAGGCTGGTCATGATTCAGGCAAGAATAATTAATGGGTACTAAAACTAGTGGACAAAAGTAGATGAGTAACAGTGTAACAGCATATTTACATCTTAAAATTTTTGGAAAACCGATGGCTTGATTGAAGAGCATATGATTGAATTCTTGTATAAATGCTTTTATTGAAAGGTTGAAAGAACTCTAAATTATGGTACATTGCAGATTCAAATGAGCATATATAATTACATTTAGCAACAGTGTCTGACTACATAAATATTTGTTGAATGAATGATGCATCCCCATTAAGTATAACATATAGTTGTCGCATCAATATAAGAATTAGAAATGTGCCATTGTGGCATAGGAGGGAAGCAGCCAGTTGTGATTTCTGAGCCTAAATAAATTTTCATCACATTAGCATAGAAGTTGAAATGCTGGGCTTCTAGCTTATGTGTATGATTTAGTTTTGATACTGAAAAACATTTCTGGTAATGGATAAGAAAGGTAAATTGGAATTATTTTGTATTTGGTCTTTGAAAAATATTTTGTATTTGGACTATGAAGTCCACTGGAATAATTGATAGGGATACCGGCAACTGAAATTAAGTAATACAAATTGTAAATGTACATTGTACATGACATCATTGAGCAGTGTGAATATATTTTAAAAAATGTTAGAATAATTTGATTTTTGCTGAGTTGTACACCAATGAGAACATTCTTCCCTATTTTTTCAAAAAGCTGGGCTAATCTGACTTGCAAACCAGTCAGGTAAAGCTGAAAGACCTCGCAGATTGACCTGCTTGGGGGTTTTCCTCTCTTGCATGGCCTGTACCACCAATGACCTTTTCCCTACATTCTCAGTTAGCAGCTCCTGTTTCTATGGGTGAACTTTTTGGATCTCCCCTTCCTTCCACCCCCATCTACATCACTATTTCTTCTTCCTGGAGCCTATCTGTACCATATTCTATCTGTGTATCTAGCACAGCATCTGATGCTCAAGATGTTTGTTAAACAAATTTGACAGTAAGGACACAGCTGCAGTTTTTCGTCGTTGAGGAGCTAGGTGTCCAGTTTTTGGATCAAGACCTATTGACAACCCCTTTGGCAGTGAAGTTGCCATGTAATGAAATGCCAAGAAATGCACTTAAGCATTTCTCCTTGGAGGAGAATTTGAGTGTAGAGAAGTGTTTCTTTGGTCATTACGCTGAAAGTTCATTATGTACCTTAAAAACACCCCTAAAAAGGTGGGAAAGGAGGTTGGAATTAAGTACTCTAATTTATTATCTTATAAAAAATTAGCTCAGGTCACCTCAACAATGCCATGGAGTAGGTACAATTATCCCCCCACTGCAGATGAAGACACTGAGCTGCGGAGAAGTAACATTTTTCAAGTTAGGAAAGCTGGTAAATTATGGAGCCTTGGCTAAATACAGGCATCTGGCTCTAGAGTTTGGGCCCTTACCTGCTTTACTCAAATTATGTTACGATTTCCATACACAATTTTCTTTTCTCACCCTTTTGGATGATTTCATTTTTTATTCCCCCCCAATTTTTTTTTTTTGTTTGTTTTTACTGAAGTATGGTTGACACATAATATTTTAGGTATACAGCATAGTGACTTTATATGTGCTTATGCTATGTTCACAAGTGTAGCTGCCATCGGTCAACATATGATATCTTATAATAGCATTGACTAGATTTCCTATGCTGCACCTTTCATCCCTGTGACTCAATCACTCTATACCTAGAGGCTTGTACCTCTCACTCCCCTTCACTCATTTTGTCCATCCCCCCCTCCCTTCTGGCAACCACCAGTTTGTTCTCTGTATTGACGGGTCTGTTTCTGCTTAGTTCATTTGTCTTAGTTTCTTTTAGTTTATACACGAAGGTGAAATCATACGGTGTTTGTCTTTCTCTGACTTACTTCACTTAGTGTAATACCCTCTGGGTCCATTCAGGTTGTCACACATGGTAAGATCTCCTTTTTTTTACAGCTGTGTAATATTTCCTTGTGTATCTTTATACCACTTTTTTATCCATCTGTTGATGGACACTTGGCTGGCTTCCATATCTTGGCTATTGTAAATAAGGCTGCAATAAATATAAGGGTGCATGTATCTTTTCAAATTAGTGTTTTTGGTTTCATTGGGTAAATACCCAGTGGTGGAATTACTGGATTGTATAGTATTTGTATTTTTAATGTTTTGAGGAACATCCATTCTGTTTTCAGTGGCTGCACCAATTTTCATTCCCACCAGCAGGGCGTGAGGGTTCCGTTTTCTTCACATTCTTACCAAACCCTTCTGATTTCCTATCTTTTTGATACTAGCCATTCTGACTAATGTTTAGTGATACCTTATTGTGGTTTTGATTTGCATATCCCTGACGACTAGTGATGTTCAACATGTTTTTGTCTGGCCATTTGTCTCTTATTTGGAAAAATGTCTTCAGGTCCATGGTCCATTTTTTAATTGGATTGTTTTGGTGTTGATATATTAGTTCTTTCTCTATATTTTGGATATTAACCTTCTCAGATACATCCTTTGCAAATATCTTCTCCCATTCAATAGGTTGCCATTTCATTTTGTTGGTTCCCTTTGCTCTGTAAAAGCTTCCTGTTTTGGTGTAGTTCCAATAGTTTATTTTTGCTTTTGTTATCCTTGCCTTAGGAGACCCATCTAGAAAAATGTTTCTATGGTTGATGTCAGAGATGAATGTCTATATTTTCTTCTAGGAGTTTTATGGTTTCAAGTTTCATATTTAGGTGTTTAATCCATTTTGAGATTATTTTTGTGTATGGGGTAAGAGTGGTCCAGTTTCATTCTTTTCCATGTAGCTGTCCAGTTTTCACAGCACTCTTAATTGAAGAGATGTCTTTTTCTCCACTGTAGATCATTGTAGATTAATGGGCCATATAGATGTGGACTTATTTCTGGGCTCGCTCTTTTCCATTGATCCATTATATGTATTTTTGTGCCAGTGTCACACTGCTTTGATTTTTTTAAAAATATTTTATTTATTTGACAGAGACACAGTGAGCGAGAGAGAGAGAGAGAGAGAACACAAGAACACAAGCAGGGTGAGTGGGAGAGGGAGAAGCAGGCTTCCCGCTAAGCAGGGAGCCTGATGCAGGGCTTGATCCCAGGAGCTTGGGATCGTGACCTGACCAAAGGCAGATGCTTAACGACTGAGCCACCCAGGTACCCCCACACTGTTTTGATTATTATGCTTTTGTTAGTATATCTTGAAATCTGGAATGAGATACCTACAGCTTTGTTCTTAAGATTGCTTTGCTACTTGGGTCTTTGGTAGTTCCATACAAATTTTAGGATTATTCTAGTTCTGTAAAAACTACTATTGGTACTTGATAGGGATTGCATTGAATCTGTAGATTGCTTTGGGTTGTATGGAGGTTTTAATGATATTCTTCCAATCCGTGAGCATGGCATATCTTCCATTTGTTTATGTTGTCTTCAGTTTCTTTCATCAGTGTTTTATAGTTTTCAGAATACAAGTCTTTGACCTCCTTGATTAAGTTTATTCCTAAGTATTTTCATTTCAATGCAATTTTTTTTTTTAGAAGATTTTATTTGACAGAGCACAAGCAGGGAGAGTGGAAGGCAGAGGGTGAGGGAGAAGCAGGCTCCCTGCAGAGCAAGGGAAGCCTGATGTGGGACTCAGTCCCAGGACCCTGGGATCATGACCAGAGCCAAAGGCAGTTGACCAACCAACTAAGCCACCCAGGTGCCCCATTTCAATGCAATTGTAAATGGGATTCTTAATTTCTCTTTCTGCTACTTTGTTTTTAGTGAATAAAGACACAACTGATTGCTGGGTATTAATTTTATATCCTGTGATTTTACTGAATTTATGTATCCTAATAGTTTTGGGGTGGAGTCTTTAGGGGTTTATATATGTAATATATATATTATATATATATATACATGAGAGAGAGAGAATCATGTCATCTGCAAATAGTGACATTTTTATTTTTTACTGATTTGGATGATGACTTTTTCTTGTTGGATAGCTGCAGCTAGGACTTCTAGTACTCTGTTGAATACAAGTGGTGAGAGTAGAGATCCTTGTCTTGTTCCTTAGAGCAAAAGCTCAGTTTTTTCCCCATTGAGTATGATGTTAGCTGTGGGTTTTTCATATATGGCCTTTATTATAAGATATTCCCTTTCAACCAGCTTTGTTGGAAATTTTTATCTTGAATGGATATTGAATTTGTCAAATGCTTTTTCTGCATCTATTGAGTTGAACATAGGATTTTTATCCTTCATTTGGTTAATGTGTGGCATTGATAATGATACTGAACCATCCTTGCACCTCCAGAATAAATCCCACTTGATCATGGTGAATGATCCTGTTCCTGTGTTGTTGAATGGTGTTTGCTAATATTTTGTTGAGAATTTTTGCATCTATGTCCATTTTTTTTCTCTCCCCCCCCTCTTTCTCTGTAATGTTTTTGTCTGGTTTTAGTATCAGGGTAATGCTGGTCTTGTAGAATTTACTTGAAAGCTTTCCTTCCTCTTCTAATTTTTGGAACAGTTGGAGGAGAATGGATATTAACTCCTTAAATGTTTGGTAGAATTCGCCTGAGAAGTCATCTGGACCTAGACTTCTGTTGGGAGTTTTTTTTTATCAGTTCAATTTCATTACTAGTATTTCAGATTTTCTATTTCTGATGTACTTTTGGAAGGTTGCACATTTCTAGGAATTTATCCATTTCTTTTCTAGGTTGTCAGAGACAATGAAAAATCATATGCTGACACAACACAATACAAAGGACTATCACTTTTCTTTCATTTCTGATTGTATTTATTTGGGTCCTCTTTTTCTTGGAGTCTGCCTAAAGGTTTATCAATTTTATTTACCTTTTCAAAGAACTAGCTCTTGATTTCATTGATGTTTTCTATTTTCTTTGTCTCTTTATTTCTGCTCTAATCTCTATTTCCTTCCGTTTACTTTGTGTCTTGGTGATGGTTTTGTTTTTAGCTCCTTTATGTGTAAGGTTAGATTGGGATGTTTCTTGTTTTTTGAGGCCTGTATTGCTATATCTTTCCCTCTTAGAACAGTTTTTGCTGCATCCCAAAGATTTTGGACTGGTGTTTTCATCTCTCAACATTAAAAAAAAAAAAAAAAATGTTCTCTTTGATTTCTTTGTTGACCCACTGGTTGTTTAGTAGCATGTTGTTTAGCCTCCATGGGTTGTGTGTGTGTGTTTCTTTTTCTTCCAGTTTTCTTGTAATGTCTAGTTTCATACCATTGTGATTTGAAAGGACGCTTGATACAATTTCAATCTTAAATTTCTTGTTTTGTGGCCGAGCACACGGTCTATTCTGGAGAATGTTCCATGTGCACTTGAAGATAAAGTGTATTCTGTTTTTGGATGAAATGCGCTGTATATACTTAAGTCCATCTGGCCCAATGTGTTGTTCAAAGACACTGTTTCCTTATAGGTTGTCTACGGTTGATCTGTTCTATTAATGCAAATGGGGTGTTGAGGTCCACCATTATTACTTTGAATTTCTCCCTTTATGTTTAATATCTGCTTTAAGTGCTCCCATGTTAGGTGAATAGGTATGTATAATTGTTATATCCTCATTTTGGATTGATCCCTTTATCATTATGCAATACCCTTCTTTGTCTCTTGTTACAGTCCTATTTTAAAGTTTATTTTGTCTGATATAAGTATTTTGTCTGATACAAGTTTCTGCAGCCCTGCTCGCCCCAGCTTCCTTTGCATGAAACATCATTTTTCTATCCTTCACTTTCAGTCTGTATGTGTCTTCAAGTCTGAAGTGAGCGTCTTGCACATATATAGACGGTTTTTTTTATCCATTCTGTCACCCTGTGTCTTTTGATTAGAGCATTTAGACCATTTACATTTAAAGTAATTATTGATAGGTATGTACTTATTGCCAATTTGTTTTGTGGTTGTTTTTGTATATGATTTCATTTTTAGAAAGAACGTCAGACTAATCATGCTCATTTAATCTAATCAATCTAAGCCAGATATGGCAGTCTGAGACTATTAAGGCATAGCATATTATCCTCATGGATTTGCAAATGAATTTGAAATAAGTTGACAAAGCAAATCCCACAGTCCTGACCATTCCAGCAATAGCTTTGGGTCACTGCATCTGTGTCAGGAGAGAGGGGACGCCTCCCCTTTACCCCACGGGGCCAAGGTGTGTGGTTCACCTAAATCAAAGCAGAAAACCACAAATGTAGCTAAGTGCAAAACTGATGGCAATGTTGGGAATTGCTGCCATAATCACCTCTTGTCCAGTTAGGATATTTAGAGGCTATGAAGTGCCCTGCCATGTGTCCCTCGGAGGCCGTCTCCCAGAACTGCACAGTCTCCAAGTGTGTGCTGAGAAAAGGCTCCCCAGATTTCTCCCTGGGACAGATGAATCCATGTAAACATTTTTTATCCCTATGATGTATTTTAGCGGAAGCACCGATAATATGGACCAAACTATTTTCTCCACTGAACTTTAAATTCTATGCTGTGGATTTTTGATGTCTACCCATAGCAAAACTACCTTACTGTGTTTATCAAAGTTTCTTGGGCAGAGGGAAAGTGTTCAGCTGTTGGTAAGGAAGGCTCAGAGAGAACCTGGGGTGTGACATTGGGGTTTAAAACTATAAAAGAAATGGACTGGGAGGGACAAAGTTAACAGGTCCAGAAAAGTGGAGGAGAGACCTGAATGATGCAGCTTTTAATGAATTGGAATACTTCCCATAGTTTCAGTAATTAGATCTCTCTCCAGAGAAGCAGGAAGGAGTTTTAAGGGCGATAACAGTGAATCGGGGCAGGGGCAGTGTTCTCTGAATTCAACTGTAACAGTGGGTTCTTCAGAAAGTCAGAGGTATAATGGAAGATCTAACAGAGGTATCTTGAACTGACAAAGACTAACATCTTTGGTGGACCACATATGTGCAGATGAGGAATATATAGTACGTGGCAGAGTAAAAAGAAGATGAGAGATCAGGCTCTATGACTCCAGTCCTGCTGGCCTCAAGCTCCTTCTTCACATGCCAAGGACCATTTCCATAGAGCAAATCTTCTCCAAAACCTCGGAGTCAAGTTCAGAGTCCCTAGCACAGCTGACAACTCCTCCTGCCCCATCTCCAGTTCCTTCCCTTCCTAACTCTCAGCATCCAGGCTGAACTAAAAACTTTGGTTCTTTACTGTCCCATAGCTCAGTTACTGACTTCTCTGCATGTGCTCTTCCTTCTGCCAGCAACATTGCTCCTTCTCTCTTCCTTCCCTTAGCCACTCCTTGGCTTAAACTTACAATTATCGCTTCCTCCAGGAAGCCTTTCCTTTGCTGGCCCCTGAAGTCTGGGATGGTGACTCCTTCTATATATCCCTGTGCTTGAACTACTATGCTGCAATGACCTGTTTATGTATCTATATTCACTACCTTAATAATAGTACTACTCATCTTGATGCTAGCATGAAAGCAAATAATATTGTTAATGGTAAAACAAGTACTAAGCCAGCAGTTAAGAGCTAACATGTATACTTTTATTTCCAGCACCAGCACAGAGCTGGGCATATATAAGTACCCTGAATATTAGTGGGATGAAAGAAGAATCCCAATTCAGACATGCATTTAAGTCTGGGACTACATCTTAAAGTCTTAAAAGGCAAAATTGTTTATTACTTTTCTTCATACAAAAACAATGTAATGGACTACAGAAAAATTAGGCAATGCTGTTAAGCAGAACAAAACAATAAATCTATAATTTTACCAAGCATAAACAATCAGTTATTACATGTTATCTTTTCCTACACCTTAATTCAGGTTTTTGTAAGCTCCTTTCCCCAAGAATGGCTATTCTGACTGCCTTCACATGATAATAGAAAGATGGTCTGCAACATCATAGATAGGTTTGAATATCTTGTATGATATTTTTAGTCAAATCTCTGTTGAATATTTAGATAATTCTTTTTTTTTGCTTTTATAAACAGTGAAGAACATTTTATAGATAAATATTTGCGTCTGTTCTATGTTTTTCTTAGAATGAATCCCATACCAGGGCTTATTGCCCCAAAGTATACATGAACATTTCTGAAATTTGTAATCTTGTAAGATGAATTGGCAGATCATAGTATGGAAAGGTTGAAAGTCAGGCTGATCCTCGGGCCAACACTGGATGGAAAGAAAAATTCGCCAATTCAATGTGTGGGGAAGCGTTTTATTTTAATTTAGATCTGATTTCTAATGAGGATGACTCCTATGCTTCGTGGGCCACATGAACCTCCTCTTTTGTGAATGGCCTGCTATGAACACCCTTTTCCTGTTTTTCTATGGACTTTATTTTAAGAGCAGAAATAATAGAAGTTTTTGAGTAGTTACTTTGTGCCTGACACTGTGCTGAGCCCACTGCTGTCAAATACACGGCAAAATTTTCCCAGGAGGCTCATATTTTAAAATACTCTAATGAAATCATGACTTCTATTTCTTGAGGCAGTTTTTGGAGCAGCCTGTTTTAGAAGTCTGCATTAGTTCATTTTTAGCATTTAACATCTTGAGTGGGGGACTGAGATGCAGAGCTTGTGTAGGCTGCCCCTGAGTTTTCTGCAGCTCCAAACGTGTCCCTCATTAGAAAGGCCCCGGCCTGACAGGGTGTACACGTGGTCACTGCCCCGGATGCTGTGGCCTGTGACTCTTGGTGGTAAGAGTCCTCCACGCTCGGTGCACATCCCATGGATCCCAAAGGGACATAATCCCAAGAGCAGGCATGATGAGGTGATCATGATGCCACTTTTCACTTAGTGACACTAAAATATGGGTGAAGAACGGTTTAGGGAGCTCTTGGACTTTTAGCCCAGCACGTGTAGGAAACCATATTAAGATCAAGGAGGAACGGCAATGACCCACTGGCCCTTGACATATCATGAGTTAGACACTTCCTTTTTTGTGGTTTTGGAAACTGTCCACACTGTTGTCATGGTTATGTGAAAGCCGATCTACAATGGCTCCTCTGTTAGCTTCTTGGAAGGGGCCTAACCACTGTGTTCACCATTTTCTCTACTGTCTGCCCCTATCTCCCCCTAAGGACACAGCATGGCTTCTGGGTACAGACACTGAGCCAAGCTAAAGGTTGGGCCAGTTCCATGAACTGCTCCCTGCGTCTCCCAGCTCACTCATTTTGGTGGCAAAATCACTGTTGCCTGTGCTCCCTCCAGACTCATGCTGGGATCTTACTTGTAGTTACTGCCTTTCCTTGCATGGGGAGGCAAGATGCAAGCTTTGGGCTTAGGGGTTGGGGTTGAAATAGACAACAGCAGTTCTTCTGTCTACTTTGGCTCTGGCTCCATAGGTGGATGGAACTCAAAAGGAGTTCTTCCTGCAGTCTTGCCCCATTCACTCAGTTCTAAGCCTGGAAATGAGGAGCCATTATCTTCCTCTCTGAGCACATGCCTTCCTCGGGGACTGGAAGTGAGGGGCAGGGCTGGACCGTGGCCACAGAGTAGTTGTCAAGTGGGATGTGATGCAGAATGTATTGGGTACCTATTAAAATCTAGATTTCTGTGGCCTTTTCCCCTTTTATTGCATAGAACTGGGTAGGGCCTGGGAGTCTGGGTTTGTAATTAATTATTCCCAGGTAATTCTAATATAGCACATCTGGAATTTGGGAAGGAAAGACTGGGGGCAGAATGGGACATTCACTCATCCCGGCCAAAACAATCTAAACGTGAGTCACTTTGAATGTCCTCCTTCCCACAAATCTCAACAGCAGTTTAGTGTTACTTTTGGACAGAGGATTCTTTCAAAATGTAAAGTGATTATGGCAATAATTAATTGCACTTAAAGAAATAGGTTTTGTTTTGCTTCTGGAAGTATAGACTATAAATGCAACATACAGGAAGTCAGGAAGTCATTTAGGAGTTCACATTTTGCTTCATACATTATCTTGGCCTTCATTGTGACTCATTTCCTCTTCCAACAATGGCAGGGTGGATTTATCTGCCATCCTCTAGCTTACATGCCCTTGGGAGTGCACCTTGGGTCTCTGAGCATTCCCTCCCATCTTGCTGCTCAGATTGCTTCCTCATGTGCACTTTTCTCTTAACGAGAGCTGCTGTGGCAGACCCCAAACACCCACAGGCCCAGTCATAGAAGCAGAAAGGTTGCATCTGAGTATCCCGAATGACTTAAACAGCCTAATAATGCTCCTTTCTAAATCCCACATGGTTAAATCTAAAGAGATCTGGCATCTCCCTGTCCCTTTGGGAAGGGCCACTGAAAGCTATTGGGCAGATGGAGATTGTCCCTGTACCTCAAGGTGGGTAGTTGAATGAATGGATACAGCCTAAACGAAAGAATTCATGACATCCCACCTCCCACAGACTGTGGGTCAAAAAGTCCTCTTATGCTCTTTTGCTTCCCCTGCAGATCTAGCCAAAAACAACAAAAAGTGCCTCCTAGGCATCTTCATATGCTCAGTTGCAGGTGGGAACTGCCCACCATCTCCCAAGGGTTTATGCTAGACTGAAGCTGTGGTATCTGCCTCTAAGATGCAATGATGCAGAAATAGCCTTGAGAAGAGCTCAGGCCCTGCTCCCCAGCAGATGGCAAGTCTGCACCTCCTGGGATCCCTAAGGGGCACAAGGGAGATGGCTGAAATGAAGTTAAAGTATGGGAGGTGACAAAGGGTAGCAAGGACTGAGCCCCATTTGGAGGAAAAGTGTCCTCTCTGTTCAGAGCATGTCATGGGGGAAAAATGGAATCCAGGGCATACCTGCAACAGGAATAGGACCGCTGAACAAAATCACTTTAAGCACTGGCTTTCCCTGTCCCTAAACTCTCACTCCATATCCATTCGACCACTTGATGCTATGCACTTACTGGCCAGAAATATAAAACACTTAAATCAATGGTACAGGTCACAAGGGGGGAAAAAAATCCAGTTTCAAGAACACGCACCCAGGGTGCAGTGTGGAAGTCAGGTAAAGTAAGCTGGGCCTCAGCCTGATTTCTTTTGGGACATTTGAAAGTCTGGGAGGTGATGGGGGCAGGGGGGAGGAGGAGAGGGATGAGGGGTTCAGCTGGCTGTGTGGGTAGGCTCTACAACATACAGATGATGAATGGGAAACATTTGACCTTGGGAGTTGGGGTGGGTTCAAGATAGATCACTGGGTGATGCACTGCACTTGGGAATTCATTTATGCAACTAACATTCTAAGACTCCAGTCTTCTATCTTCAGAGACTGTACTCTTTGTCACTTTGTCTCTTGTTACTCTGGAGAGCACTCAGTGAGCTCAGAGCTGAGGATAAAAGAGGAAAATACAACGGCCTTTGTCATCTTTGTAGCCTATAGTCTGCTGAGGGACATGGACATGAATAAAATCATCAAATGCATGCAGCAGAGCCACAATTTATAGGCACAATTTAGGTGGCAGAAATGTCATGTTGTTTTTCCATATCTGAACTCCATTTGTTCTCAAGAACCCATTTCTGCTAAGGAGTTGGAGTCTTTTTCATAACGTTTTTGGTAATTTCATAGTTAATTTAGAAATCAAGTTTAATCCAAAGTTTAAACTCTGCTCTTTAAGTGGAAAGGATCTCCTCCATTCTTTCTCCCTCTGCTTCTGGGAATAGAGAGTACGGCCCCAGCCAGGCGCTTGCTCCTTCTGCCTGCTTACTGTCTTCTTTCTGAAAGCCTGGCCCTCCTGGTCATTGGCTACTAGCCTTACTCACAGCCTGCTTAGCCTGTGTCCAGCCACCCCGAGAGAGGAACTGATGAGCTGGTGTGAGTGCTCCCTTTATCACAACTCTATTGGTTTGGAACCTGATCTCTTGTTCAGACAGAATCGAGGGACACTGGGAAGGAGTAGGCTAGAAAGAGAGGACCTAGTACAATGTTTTCCAGGGGCAACAATTAAACAGAAAAGCTGGGAGACTCCTCACATTATAGTCTTCAGAAAAGAGATCATATCTTCCTGCACAGGATTCCAAAACTGTCTCCCATAGACCCTGTGGTCTGAAGACAGCAGGTTGCTGAGTCTCGGTCATGGGAAGTCATTAAAAGCAGTCAAGTGGACTCCTAAACACTAAGTTACAGGTATGATCTATGATTTGTCCTAGGCAGGGAGCAGCTGTGCAGGAAGGGCGGTCTCTCTGGGTTAGATATGCTAGCTAAGTATTACTTTTATTGAGTGACTGCCTAGTCACTTAAAAATGGAACTGCATTTACTAAAAAGGAGGCAGTGACAAAGAACAGGCATTTCTGTTGTAGGTCATCCTTTTGAATTAGCGTGCCTGTGACTCTGTAAGAGCAGATCACAGCTGTGTGAATCTCCCTCAAGGGTCCTGAACAGAATGCCTTCAAGGTCTATATATAGGAGATGAGCTAGTAGGCTCCCTGGAAAGAGAAGGCGCTCCAGAGGAGACTTAAAAGATCAGATGATTTAAACTCATTGTCATTGATTCCTTCATTCCTCTGTTCATTCAGTACCTGTGTAAATATCTAAGGGCATGGGCTCTATGCTAGTGAAGATAGATGGATGGATCAATAGTTCGAATGCTAGACATTATAGAAACAGGTATTCTCTGCCTTCAAAAAACTTAAAAGATTTATTGGTGACATAAGATCATATACAGAGTAAAATAAGCTTTTTAGAATTAATCAAAAACAGTAGTACAAAAGATCCCTTATGCTGTCTGTATTAGGAGTTTGTGCCAAAGAGGTGAGGTGAAGGGGACATGACTGGTTGTTTGGGGTGCTGCCAGGGTAGGTCTGAAGCAGAGCCATGAGGAGGGGATATAATTTGGGTAAATGGCAAAGAGAACATGGTTTCATGAAGCAGTAACTAGATTCCTCTGGCTAGAGTGAAGGGGGGTCTTTTCTGAAGAAACCAAATTAATAAGGAATCAAAAAACCCATTCTGAAATCAAACCTCTATTTCATTCTTGAGAGCCATGCATCTTTACCCAAGGGACTTAATCTCGTTGAGCCTCAGATTATTTTTAATCTTTTTAAATGGGACAAAAAAAAAAAAAACACCCTAATAGTTACTACAATGACTAGAAGAAAGAATACGTACTTGCCTGGCATATAGTAGGCCCTCCGTAAGTGCTATTTTCTTTTCTTTTTTTTTTTAACAGTTTATACAACACTCCATAGATATTATCTCATGTGAGCCTTACCACAAGCTGTGAGATGGAAAAAGCAGGTACAAATACCCTCATTTTATACGAGAGATTTCTATGCCACCACTCCTTAGGGAAATAGAAATGCAACTGTACGCTATGGTTAGATCAAACATAGACTGGAGGAGTAGTTAAGATGTTGTTGTTTTTAAAGATTTTATTTAGTTGAAAGAAGGCAGGAGAGAGAGAGAGAGAAAGCACAAGCAACAGAGGGAGAGGGAGAAGCGGGCTCCCCACTGAGCAGGGGGCCTGATGCGGGGCTCCATCCCAGGACACTGGGACCATGACCCGAGCTGAAGGCAGACGCTGAACTGACAGAGCCACTCAGGTGCCCCAAGATGTTGGGGTTTTAATTCCATGGGTAATAAGATATCACTGAACTTTCTAAAACAGAATAGCAGTATTTGGGGGAGGTAAATCTGGCCGTGGTGGGCAAAATGAATTGAGAAGCACTCGTTCAAGAATGACTCAAGCAAGTATCTTGGTGTTTGTTGTTGCTTATTGAATAACAGGTTACCACACCCAAGGATGGGCAGATGATGCAGTTTGACATTTCCTCCTATCAACAAGACAGGTGCAGTGGTCCATCTGCTGCTCCTGCCTACCTCTTTGCAAAAGCAACAGTGGTGATAACAGTAATGCCAATGACATAACTACTGGGTCTGAGTACCAACAGCGTATTAGAACAGTGTATATATGGCGAAACAGTACAGACGACGACAGCCATGATCAGAGAGAGAACTTATCTAGGGTCACACAGCTAGTGTTAGAACACAGATTTGAACCCAGGGCTCAACTGAAAGTCCAAGCCTTTTCCATTCTGCCATTTTCCTCATCAGGCTTTGGGAGGTTGTCTTTTACCAGAGAAAAGATTTTATCCATACAAACCTTGTATAAGAATCAAACCTTCAACATTAGCTTCAGTAAGTACTTTGATAAGAGGCGTAACCAGCCCATAATACATAGTTCTCTGCTTGGAGTCCTCCTGGGATCATCCTCTAGAGTCAAGCCACCATCTTAAAGTGCTCCCTTATGGGGTCAGAGCCTGCACTGCTGACACTCAGGAGGTGCCTCCTACCGCTTTCCCTTTGCGAGTCCACACAGACTTTAGACCACTTTCAACAATGATCTCATCCTCATGTGAATGTGCTGAGGGCCTTCAGGTCCACATGCCTTCCCTGCATGAAGGCCTCTAGGATCTGACCTGTGCCTCTCTCTATTCCATTCCTGTTCTTGTTCCACAATCCCCCCCGACCCCCCACCGCAGGGACATGTCAGCTGTAGTTTTTCCCCACAGATCATGTCATTTCTGGCTGGTGCTGGGCCTTATCCCATTGCTTTTCACTGGCCTAACTCCCCCTTGTTCCAGGACAGGTCCTTCCTCCCCCAAGCGTCTCCATGATTCCATATGCATTTTGCCATTATTTCCCCAACACTGTATTGAAATCTGGGCACATTCCTGTCTATTAGATTGTGAATGCCTTGAGAAAAGGCTGTGTTGTCTGATAACCCCTGCAAGATTTCTGGTCTGCAGTAAGAATTTAAATATGATGTGTGAGTGAGTGAATGAATAAGATGCTCTTGGAATGCTGAGACCTTTGTGAAATGCTATTGACTATGTATAAAACGATTCACAATTTGGAGACCTGTATGGGGTGATGTGGTAAATGTTAGATTATCCACGAATAGAAAACCAGGAATGATGATCCCTGACTGAGAGTTCTAATCTGCACGTTAAAAGCCAGTGAAGGTGGGCGGAAAGAGAGAGATTGATTTTTGCATGGGCATTTGAAGTCAGTCAGCTCTGACACGTGAGCTACAGGCCTCTGCTCTTATTAAAAACGAGTCTGCAGGGAAGTCATGGAGGGAGCACATGGAGGGCTTATGAACTCTGAATGAAGAGAATGAGGCAGTGAGCTCTGAATGGAGGTTGAAACGTGGGTATGCCCTGGAGAGGCCAGCTTCTGAAATAATGTGTGGAGGGAGTCTAGAGTATGCTCTAGACTGTATTACTGTACATATGCTTTCAAGTTAGTGTGCATTCTGTTGCAATCCCCGCTTTAAGAATATGTTAACAATGTGCATATCTGGAATTGAGCCACTTAACACTTTCACCTCTCTGAGATGCAGTGCTGGATCAGAAGTAACCTAAACAGGTATATCTCCAAATCCATGCATTAACATTTATGCCCTTGACTCCTAGGAGGTCCCCTCAGATGTTCAGAGCCAGTTTATCTTTGTTTTCCATGCAATTCTAGAAAAGGATAGGAAGGTATTAGAGTGGCAAAGGGTGAATACATTTGAGCCAGACTGCGTTCGTTGTAGTCTGGCTCTGACATGTATTACCTGAGTCACCATGTGCTAGGTATTTATATTCTGTGCCTCAGTTTCCTGAACTATACAATGGAAAGAATAATAGAGCATGATGTGATTGCTGTGAGAATGAAGACGTGGGACAGACACTGGCTACTCTAAAGTGTGGTTATCTGGCATCTAAGCTCAGAGTGGGGTAGAAGGGGGGGTAAGATGGTGCTACTAAGGCAGATGTGCTGAGAGCAGTCAGCTGAAGTCTTGGCAGCAGGGTGGGCATCAAACAAAACACACACCTTAAAAAGGTCAATGCTTTGGGGCTGTTGGCCCCCGGACTCCGCTGTCTTCTTGGATCTTTGAGTATGCCCAGGGAGCTGGACCTTGAGTAGATGAAGGTAGAATATCAGGTATGATAGATGGTTTGAGAGAAAATGAAGCAGAGTGTGGAGAAAGTGGTGAGGGCATCAGAAAAAGCCTCTCTGAGGAGAGGTTGGGCTAAGACCTAAATGATGGAGGGAGCGACTGTGAAAATCTGGAGAACATTCTAGCTGAGGGAGTAGTGGGTGCCAGGGAGGGAGGGAGACTTGGTGTGCCTGGTGGGGGTTCAGACATTGGAACGAAAGTTCCATGAGGCAGGCCTATTTGTTTTGTGCACTAGGAGGAGAATGTTGCGTGTCAGTATTGGATGAATTAATTTTCTGTAATGAATAAATGAATGTAAGGAATTCAGTGTAGTTGGCATATTAGAAGTGAAGAGAAGGTCAACAAAATAGGGTTCAGACCACGTAAGGCCCTGTGTGCCATAGCAAGAACTTTGGTGTGGCTCTGAGAATAATGGGAGGCTGCTGGAGGCCAGGAGCGGGTGAATGGCATGATTTGACTCCAGGGCTAGGTGATCAACAACATTTGGGCTTGTGCCTTGCTTTCTTGCATCACTCAATTTAGGGGAAACTGGCTATCGTAAGGATGCTCAGGCAGCTCCGTGGAGAGGTCCACATGGCCAGTAACTGATGCCTTCTGCCAACAGCCAGAATGAATTTGCTGGTCATGTGAGTGAACCATCTCAGCATCAAATCCCGCCGTCCCTGTGAAGTTAACGGATGACTTACACGTGCCAATACCTTGAGGGCAACCTTGTCAGAGACTGAGCCAGAACATCCAGATAAACCACTCCTGGAATTCTTGGCCGGCAGGAACTATGTGGATACTAAATGGTCATTGTTTTAGGTTGCTAACCTTTAGGGTAAATTGTTATACAACAATAGATGAAATGGACCCTATTTTAGTCGATATGTTGAACTCTTTCACTCAGAACTGCCTTATTAAGAGTTGCTAAGGAGTAAAATCACATCTGGGTTGGGATTAATTGATTCTTGTCAGCTCCTCCTTCCCACCTATTGATAAAGGTGCTAAAAGCAATAACTTAAGTCAAAAAAAAGAAAAAAAGGAAAAAGGAACCATGTGGATCAGGTAAAATCAAATCCTATAAAATTGGTCTCTGTAAATCAAGTGTTGGGCACTGCAGTCAACTTCAGCATCTTTAAATGGACAAATTAATCCTAAAATTGCACAGCTGTTTTCATTAAAGCTTCCTTTTCTTTATCCAGATTTCTGAAAAGTCCTCACCTTGCTTTGAAACCTCTTCTGTTCTCTTTATAGAGCCTCTTAAGGCAGATATATAGAACATAATGAACAAATGAGCTTAAACGAGTGAAATAATTTTGTATTTCCTGACTTTTAGTAAGGACTTAATTTCCCACAGAGATGAGAGAGAGAGAGACAGAGAATGGTGTATGAAAGGTCCCTTTAGTCTATTAAGGAACTTGGCAGGAACAAATGAACACCTTAGTCCATCACAGTGGAGAAAGCTAGAGGCTATGAAGTGGGAATAGCATTTTCTTCCCTTGTTGTAAATGATATCTACTTGTTCGCCATAATACTTCAAGTGTGCAGTAAAGAAAAACTATGATTAAATTCTAGTAAATCAGAAGATGAGGATGTAAATGGAACTTGTAACCTGGAGCAAAAACCTTTAGCTTGGACTGAACTTAGAATTTGCCAGGGATTTCTACTCGGCCAGTGATTTGCACTTGTCCAACATGGAGCATGGTGGCGAACACTAGGCTCAGAATGGAAATGGAGCCTGGTGAGACAAGGAGAAGGATGTGCCCTGGCTTCTGGGATAAGCTCAGGATCCAGGGATGTGTTACTTCTCCCACGGGGCCCCTGGCCTAAATGGAGGTGCTGGCTGAGAGCCTCGGGGACAGGAGCCAAAGTGAGTAGAGGTGGAAGGAGTCTTAACAATTGGATGATAAATGCAACAGGCTGGAGGTAAACAGATTGAGAGAGAAGGCTGATGCCCAGAATCTGGAGACAATTCTAGAAAGGGTGAAGGGGGAAGCTGTCAGTTCAGAAGGCTGGAAGACTCTAGAGATTCAGAGAGAAATAAACCTTCTTTACCCAAGAGAAGAGTCATCAGGGATCACCCATCCAATTAATAGTAACATAAGTCAGGCTCTGTGCCCAGGGATCTGCACACACGTCCATGCTGCATTCCAACAGCAACCCTCTGGGTATGATCTTCCCAATTTATGAGGGAGGAAACGGAGACTAAAAGAGCAGCTTTTAGTCACTTGCCCAAGCACTCCGAACTAGAAGTGCCCGTGTTCGAAGGCAGGCATCTGACTGAATTCTCCATCTCTGTTAGATGCCCTTCCCCGGATGACAAAGCTACAGAAGATAGTAAGTTCTGCAGGACTTGAAGACAGAAATGATTATCTGGGAAAATCTTCCTCAGACTTGGAGTTCTCCTATTCAGACTTGAGTGCTCAGAGAATGAGAAAGGAACAAAGGCATTCGATCTGAAGCCATGATCGCCAAAGCCGCCTGAGGAAAGTGCTGGAGCCTCTGCGGGTCACCTCCTTCCTGAAGAGGAGGAAGGGGTGCCAACACCCCCCCACAGTGAGCCAGGATGGTCTGCAGCCAGGGAAGACCAGAAACTTCCTCTGTTTGGGGCCTCTTTTCGCCTGGAGGGCAGAAATTACTTTTATATAGTACCTACTACTAGTAGATCATTAACATCTCTTGAATGGAAATGAGTTCTCAAAATTCGAATGAAGTTCTTTGTTTCGTCCAAACTATGAAGAAATTTTTTCTACCCCTAAAATACCCTCTAGGGTTTGGGTAAGGGGGCTGCGGTTTGGGTCAAATTTGGGAGATGTGGCACTTAGTAGGAGGGATTCAGCCTAAGGATGAGAATGACTGGAGACTGGTCACATTCTTGGGCTTTTTCTACCTAAGGTCTCTCTTGATGCTGCATTAAAGAAAAGGGGGGGGGGGGGAGGTTCATTTTCAGCTTTTTTTACCGGTCGGTTTCAAGGAAAATCAGTTACCATTTTCCTTCTTGCTCTCCAGTCAGGTTTCTATCCCACATCTCTTTTCTGGTTATTTAGTTCTCTGGGATCAATCTTCTGTCTTAATTTAACTGAGCCCTATCATCTCCCATTTCTGACTCTGTTCACCTCTGTCATTTTCCAAGGATCAAAGAGGTTAAACTGGCAAATAGAAATTTTAGAAGGAAGGGAAGGAAAAAAAAAAACTTGGATGTTGGGAGGTTTGTCTTCACAGATGGTCAGGCTTTGCTGACTTAATTAGGAAATGCTATTTTGATTTTTTTTTTTTGCCTCATCAAAGAACTTATTCATGTTAAGGTTTTAAAGGTGATCAACTACAAAGATGGAGGATTATCTACTGTGAAAGTTTTTTTTTTTTTTTTTTCTGGCATGAGCAAAAGAACATCGCTGCCAGGAAACAGTCTGGGCCTAACATAGGATTACTCTCTTTGTGAATTTGCAAATCGGTAGAACTGCTCAGCCATTGGAAAGGGGAGATAACTCTGACTGCAACCTGTACCTAAGAAAAACTGGCATTAAAAATAAACCCAAATTCAAATAACAACCCACATCCCAATTTTCTTCTATTTAATGTAATAAAGCAATTAAAATGATATTGTATAATCTTCTCAAATTTGTATGTGTGGCTCCTATCTCCTCAGTATCACAGTGCTTGGATTTAGGTGTCTGTTGTGAACCAAACTGTGTCCCTCCCAAATTCACATGTTGGAAGTCCTAACCTCTAGTACCTCAGAAGGGGACCGTATTTGGAAATAGTCCTTAAAGAAGTAATTAACGTAAAATGAGGTCATGAAGGTGGACCCTAATTGGATATAACTGGCTTCCTTATAAGAAGAGGAGTCTAGGGGCATCTGGGTGGCTCAGTTGGTTAAGCAGCTGCCTTCAGCTCAGTTCATGATCCCAGGGTCCTGGGATCGAGCCCCGCATCGGGCTCTCTGTTCGGCAGGGAGCCTGCTTCTCCCTCTCCCTCTGCCTGCTGCTTCCCCTGCTTGTGCTCTCTCACTCTGTCAAGTAAATAAAATCTTTAAAAAAAAAGGGGGGACACAGACCCACACAAGGGTCACCAAGTGGAAACAGACGATGGCCATCTACAAGCCAGGAAGAGCTGCTTTGGAGGAAACTAAGCCTGCTAGCTCCCTGATCTTGGACTTGTAGTCTCCAGCATTGTGAGAATAAATTTCTGTTAAGTACCCAGTCTGTGGTACTTTGTTTTGGCAGCCCCAGCCAACTAATAGTCTTTCATGCATATTTCATCACTTTTATCTGTCTCACACACACACACACACACACACACACACACACACAAATGATTGGAGAAGATGGAAGAAATAGGTCTTTACCTTTCTTCCTGTTTTGTAACCCCCCCCCATGAAAATATGAAAAAAGTAGATTTTGGCTACTCCAAAAAAACAGCTGGAGTGCCCCCTTCCCTAAGAGCACTTCTAATGCTAGCTGCCCCAACCAACTTTTTGCTGATGGTATGAGCTGGGACCAAGGCTGCAGGGGACTGACAGATGCCACTTCCAGGGACCATGGACATCCCTGGTTTAAGAATTACTGCCTGTAATTAACACGGCTACTGAAGAAAGTGTCTTCCCCTCAGAAGGGTGTGAAGACATCAAGAAGTTAAGAACCCTCTTTTCACTGACAAGGTTCTGCTGTGCTTCTACCTTGGGCCTTTGGGGTGGACAGAGGGACCTACAGAGCCTTCTGCCCAGGCGAGGTGGGGTTGGAGGTCTGCCCATGGTATCCCTGGAGAAAATGGTGGATGGGGCTCGTGTTCTAAGAACCAAGCTTCGTTGTTTTTAATAAGCAATCAGGTGGCCTTTTGTTAACTTTGTTTTCATATCAAGCACACTTTGAATTCCTTACATCTAGGGTAAGAATCTCATTCTTAGCCGTTTCTCCAGCCATTGAAAGCCAGGCTCTGTGGGGGGAGATCATGGGTCTGAATCCCACATGCTCCCTGCTTTTAGTTTGTCTCTAAACTGAGAATAATGTTTGCACCATCAGATTGATATAAGATTAAGTGAGTTAATACATGTAACCTCAGAACAGTGCCTGGAATGTGAGTTCACAAACATTACTTCCGATAGAACATCTCCAATTGTATGTAATAGTGTGCTTTAGGAAGAAAATAGAACTCACCATCGAAAGTGTGAGCCATCTTACAGAAGCAAACTTGAGGCAACAAATCTATATCACACTTTGATCTCTTCATATTTCACTGGGAATATATAAGATTTTAAGAATTGTTCTGTTTGGAGCAGGATACAAGCCTTGGAAGTATCACTGAGCACTAGGGTTGGTTCTAACACTTATAGAAATAGAAATAAAAAAGGTCAACGGGTTAAAGGGAAGAAAAGCATCTCCAAGAGTTGTTAAATATACTTGCTCAGAATCTTTTATACAAAAGAAAGACAAAAGCATCTTATAGAATTTCAAGAGTTAATATGTTCTCTAAAGCAATGGTTTCAAATAATGAGGTTTCCTTCAAGTATAATGAATATATTAACATACAGTTCCAGGAATGAAGGCTGAAGATGCTTTGAGGCTACATATTTAGAATCTCTGTAGACGAAAATTATTAGATAAACCAAGACTGAGGACAATACTATCAGCAACCTCATCTTCTAGGAAATGGGGTCTCAAAATTTGAATCTTAATAATGCTGGGTAATGGTTTTGACTTTGGTAGAAAGCTGTAGCATGTATACTTAATATCGACTTTTGTCTGATTAGGGATTTCACAGCCTAGGTTACTTTATTCCCTTGTTTTTCCTTGAATATTTTGGTTGCACAAATGACTTAAAAAGAATGAAAAGTAATGAGCTTCTCTTATGAAAGCCTCTTGATTCTCCATTGCTGTTTCAGATGGCAGTGTAACTGGATTTTCTCTGACGAGGGGATGGCCCAGTCTAACAATGTGGTGGGTAAATATGAATCAAGAAAACTATGGCTTGGCTCATTTGCTTGCCACACTTCCTAATAGTTATTAAACCAGATTAGTCCAGGGCCTTAACTAATGTGTCAATTGTATGGTTTCCACAAGCAACAGGAATTAATGAAAAGGAAATCAACATCTTACATACAAAGTCTAACACTAAGAAATTAAGTCATTTCCCAAGCCAAATCAAAATAGATTTGATCAAATTTACATGTGCTCTATTGCCTGGGCAAATCTCAAATTCTTTACATTACTATATCTGCAAAGAGTCTTTTTTTTCTGGGAATTTACCAGATTTAAAACAAGCAAACAAACAACAAATCTTATGAATATTTCCTCTGTTGAAGAAAACTGTCAAGCATTAGAATGATTTGGTCTGTAACTGATGAAAACCTCCTCGGAAAAATCCTATCATTTTTTTGTGGACTGAAGTTATTCATAATGAAAGGTTCTGATTTGTTGCTAATAAAGGATGCCAGCAATGAGCTGAGTCACTGCTAAAATTAACATCAAATTTTGATTGAAAAAAAAGAATCATTTGTCTCATTTTATTTAAACCCTGACATGTTTTTGGACTTCTTTAATTTGAAGATATATATACAATTTTGCACTAAGTTCTTGATAGTGTTAGAAATCAGTCTTATGTCATGAATGGGATAAAGCTCCTTGTTTTGTTCTTTGTTCTTTTTCTTTTTTTAAAGATTTTATTTATTAGAAAAAAAACATAAGCAGGGGGAGTGGCAGGCAGAGGGAGAAGCAGGCTCCCTGCTGAGCAAGGAGCCGGCTTTGGGACTTGATCCCAGGACTCTGGGATCATGCCCTCAGCTGAAGGCAGACTCTTAACCCACTGAGCCACACGGGCGTCCCTGTTTTGTTCTTTGGATGGATCTTCAACGATAAAGACAGCAGACTGGGGGGTAGGAGAGATGCCTCCAGGTTGGGCCTCCATGCTCTGCTCCCCGCCCCCCAATCCCTAAACCCACCATCCCACCATTCTTTCTCCCATGCCAACCACCGCACTCGAGTCTGCACACTTTGGGTTGTGTATAGACTAGTTACTCCTCCCCACTCCCCACCTGCCGTTAGTTTCCCAGAATTCTTTCTTTGCCCTATGCGTGTGGCTGTGTATGTTGCCTACAGCCTGGCTTCTCAAGCACTGGGTTAGTGGAGCTTGTTAGTCTGGCGTCTTTTATACAGGATTAGCCAAACATGAGTGTCTAACACTGGTGACAGTATAGAAGGAAAAATAACACATTCAGTAAGGAAGAGTTAGCAATGGCTCTGAGGAAAGACTGTTTTGAAGAAAAGTTTAAGAACAGAAGCACCGGTGGTTGTAGGGCCCTGCAGCTTTATGCCTGGGACCATGCAGCATTGTTTTTGGCTCTGTGCCAGTCATCTGTCTGCCTACAGGTTCATTTCTTGCCTTTTCCCTGCTCTGCAATATGGGGCTGGTTGCAAACTCCATTTCCCAGCCTCCCTTACAATTGGCTAGAGGTAGGTTGAATCAGTGGGAAATTGAAGGGCAGGAGCAAGAAAGAAGCCAGGGTATTTCTCTCTTTTTTTTTCTTCAACGGACCTCAAGGGTTGAGGAACCCAGTTGTGGCTTTGAGTTCTGGTTACATACCTTTCCTCTGTGTTTCCTTCTCCCACCCCAGGCTTCCTACTGCGACTGTTTTGCAACCCTTGCCACCAGCTTTGTAACCAATTCCCTATATTCAATTATCTCCATTGAATCATGTGGCAGGGGTTCGGTTTTCTTCAAAGGACTATGGCTGTCCTCTCTCTATTGTCTTACTACAGAGGATTTCACTGGTCAGAACATGTTTTCTTGTATTTTATTAGGTAACATCTTTTTTTCTTTTTTAACAGAGGACAGCATCATCTCCTGAGTTATGTAGGACTGAATTGGGTGTGTGTGGTTGACCCAATATAACATTTAATTGCTTGCGTTTAATATCACATGGATAAAACAGTTGGCATAAATAGTTTATTCTTTGTTCTCAAAAAGAAACCTGTTATTTTCCATCTTAGAAGATCATTCATAAGATGGGTGAGGTGTTAGTAATAATTGGGGACTAAATAGTAAGCATAAATCACATTAGAGAAACATATCTTACTGAAGACCACCTGCCTGCATGTTTTGTAGTCCACATGATATTTTGTTTCTTTAAGGAAAACAAATTCCTTTATTTAAATCTTAAAACAGATGGTATATGCTAGGAGAAACATTAGAATAAATGCAGCTTTAGAACAATATCTGAGATCTGAAGGCACAGTGAGAAGTGAATCCCACATTATTCTGGTTTTTTATGCCACTAATTAAATATTTTCATGTTCAGGAACAAGCTGACGGGGGCTTTTTGCCTATTAGATTTACCACTTCATACACAATTACTTGAGCATCCCTAAAGACCTTATAGGATTAGTTAATAAACCTTACAGGACAAATACTCCAAAAATGAGACAGAAGCCAATTATTTCATCATTTGTGGAAAGTCACATCCCCATCTTTGTTGGTCCCAAATTAAGGGGTAAGTTCACTATCCTGGAATGATGTTCCATCTTCTGCCTAGTTAACTCCTCTCATCCTTTAAATCTGCAATCATTTGGTACCTACCTCTTCATGGAGTCAAATCCCCTCACACAGACTATGCCTGCCCTCAGCACACATCACACTATACTTGTTGGCTGAATTATTAGAAGCCTCTCTCTTTCCCACTACAACAGGAAGCTCTGTGAGGGCAGGGGCTGTTTCTCATGTTGTCTGTGCCTCTTGTCCTGGTGAACAGCACATGGTAATACTTAATGCAAACCAACTGAATGAGTTAATGAACAATGAATAGGCACAGAACTTCTCAAGCTTAGGAAGTAGTGATGGCACTGGAACTGGCCCCAACTTCTACTTGAAGCTCCAGGTGACTCTGCTGAATGCTGCTTTCATTTGCGCTAGCCTGAGGCAAATTCACTTGGAAAAGATAATTTTATCCCTACTAGTCCTCAAAAGGGACTATTTGTTCCCTGTGTTTTCCAATTGTATTAAAACTGAAAGAATTTTGATAGGCCAATATTAAAAAAATAGATATAAATGTGATAAATTACATAGGATGTCAGCTATCCATGTTTGAGAAATGGAAAGATTGGTAAGGACTCCAAACCTGGAAGAAAAGGTAATAAAAGTGTTCCTTAAACAGCAGTACATGAAGGCAAATAACTATTCAAGTAAGAAGTTGCCTTATTTGTCCTTCATTTAAAAAAAACAAGGGTTTTCAGACCCTAGACAGCAATGGAAGAAAGCTAAGAGTTCCCAGATGTGTGCCCCATGCTCTCAGATAAAGGCAATTTATCTGGAGCTTATTCAAGCATTAATTTTCCAGTCAGAACAAAATGAGTGACTTAAAATGTGATTGACAGTGGTTTTGTAGTGGTTCTGCATTTTCGGTGTTAAAGGCATCAAATTACACATGTACAAATACATACGGAAATATTTCTAGGGGGGACGAAATGACTATAATGCAGTGGAAGTGGACATCTATTACACTTAGGTTGGCATTTTATAATTTTTAAATGGTTGGTTTTTAAATGTTAGGGTAAAATGTGTCTCATGACGAGTATACTAGAAAATTTTTGGAGCATAGTTGTCAAAATATCTTGAAATTGGTGTACAGGTCCTTCATTTAAAATTTTTCTTTCGCTTATTGGTTTATTGTTTAGTCCAACTCTCCAACTAATTTCAGATGCCTCCACTTAAATCTTTTGTAATTCCAACAATCTCTGGTTTA
Organism: Zalophus californianus; assembly: GCF_009762305.2. Classification (NCBI taxonomy): domain Eukaryota; kingdom Metazoa; phylum Chordata; class Mammalia; order Carnivora; family Otariidae; genus Zalophus; species Zalophus californianus. The sequence goes on along the minus strand of NC_045608.1, from coordinate 40,238,652 downwards.
CAAAGGAGAAACTTATTAATGGAGTGTGCATTTCCTTGAAGATTCAGGTTATTAGAATTAAGATCTTTTATAGGAAATGTGGGATGGTAGAAAAACATAGGGAAATTGCTATACTACAGTGAGACAGTTACCAATGATATATTACATTTTTGTTAATGATCATTTGGCTTTTAAGATGGATTCCAGTGCCATGTGTGGAGGTTTTGACTGAAGTCAACTAACACTGACTCAGATCATACTTATATGGGAATTAAATTATCCCTGAGAATTTTTTTTCTTACTGCTTTTATTTTTTAATGCCAGATGGAAAAATACCAAGGAAGTTTCCTTTAAACTTTTTTTTTTTTTTTTTACCACTATGATGTGTCAAATAATGGTGCTTTGGCATTGTGACCAATTCTACACTTTTGGAGCAGGCTTTCCTTTTGGGGGCAAAGGCTGTTCCCAGTTAATTCCACACAACTGTCTAGTCCCCCCTGTTACTTATTAACCAGGTACCTGAGTGGAGATAACTGGGTGGCCCCATGACCACTTCAAGGGACTGATTTTTCGAATGAGTGAACTGGCCGACCTTGGCCACTAAGCATGCAGCCTGGACCCCACTAGTCTTGTGTTTCAACTGAGTTGAGAGGTACACAAGAGTGTTCTGAGAATAGGAAAAAAAAAAAAAACCACAAATGTTCACAGAAAAGAGGATAAATTAATATTGATCATTTAAGTGAACATAGACTCATTTATCAAACTTCAATGAGATTATCTTACATAAAGAAAGATTACTATCAGGTCAATAATTATACCCTTAAGTATATGAAAGATTTTGGAGGATACTGAGCAATTTGTCTTGATTACTACAGAATCCTAAGCAATGGAATAAAAATTTAAGGCCGGAGAGAGTTTATAGTAAGTAAAGAAGTACTTGGAATCTCTTTAAACCATTCAGGACAGATTCTACATGTTGCTCTCTTGATGTCCAGGGCACTGGCCTACTTAACCATGAAAGGATTCATCTACATACAGTTTAGGCTCTATGTTCAGCCATTAGAAGAATGAAGGTCCTCTCCTCCAAGTCTTGGGTGTAAACCAAATACACAACATAGAAAATAAGCTAAATCTTTTAAAATTAGTTGTCCTAAGAATTTGCTTGGGGGGGCCTGGTGGCTCAGTTGACTAAGCATCAGACTCTTGGTTTTTGGCTCAGGTCATAATCTCAGGGTAATGAGATCGAGTCCTGCGTAGAGCTGCAAGTAGGGCTCAGCACAGAGTCTGCTTGAGATTCTCTCCCCCTCCCTCTCCCTCTGCTCCTCCCCTACCCCTGCCTCTGTGCCTGTGCATGCTCTCTCTCTCTCAAAATCTTTAAAAAAAAAAAAGCTTTATCTCAGATTTTTGAATAAACAATCCTTAGTGTTCTGTAATTTCCAAATGGGAACATTTTAACCATTGAAATATTGATGCTTAAATGATAGTGTGATATTTCAATCAGTATAAAACACACAGTAAGCTTTTATGTCATTGTAATACTGTGATTTATAGTAAGAAATATTTGGTTTTGGTTCCTGGCAGTGCTTTTAAAGCCCTTGGAATTTCCTAAGTGATGAGAGTTATAAAGATGTCTTTTGTTATGTTAATGAGGTGACTTTTGGAAAGCACCTAAGTATGGGAGCTGGGTGACAGGAGGACCAGCCATGTGGTTGGAGGGTTGAAAATTTCAGTCCTACTCTCTGACCTCCAAGGAGGGGAGAGGGGTTGGAGACTGAGTCAGATCACCAATGGTCAAAGATTTAATCAATTGTGTCTATGTAATGAAGCCTCCACAAAGCCCAGAAGGACAGGATTTGGTGAACACATGGCTGTTTGGGGAGAATGGAGTACTGCGATAGGGCATGGGAGCTCTGCGCCCTCTCCCCATACCTTGCCCGATGTATCACTTTATCTGCTTATTGATTGGGCTCCTTTAATATCCTTTGTAATAAACTGGTAATCCGAGTAAAGTGGTTTCTTGAGTTCTATGAGCCACTCTAGCAAATTAATCGAGCTCAAGAAAGGGGTTGTGGGAACCTCTGATTGATAGCCAATCGGTCAGAAGTACAGGTATCTGGGAATTGATATGTGAAGCAGGGGAGGAAGGAGAATAGTCTTGTGGGACTGAACCCTTTACTTGTGGGGTCTGATGCTATCTCCATGTTAATAGTGTCAGAATTGAGCAAACCTATAGGACACCCAGCTGTCAAAGACTTGCTTGGTGGTGTTGAGAAACCTCCATACCCCGCCTGCCATATTGAAATTGGGTGTAGAACCCTGTAGTCATCTCTCGGTAATTCTCATAAATTAGGCTTCAGTCTGATGGAAAGAAAATGGCCAAGGGAACTCAGTGGTTTGGATGAAGTTATTTCATCCAGGGCTTTTTGCTTGGAAATTTTTATCTCCACCATTGTCAGATTGTACTGAAGAAGGAAAACTAGTTTTAACATTATTAGAAGACACTTCATCTCTTGACCTTAATATTTAAATATTTTTTTCAATATATAAAAGGTATAGCAATTGTTTATCATTGGCACATACACAGGTATTTTAAGAAAGAAAGTGGTCCAATGTAGAAAAGACAAAGACTTAAAGAATTAAAAGATCAAATATATTTTAGGGTAAAGCTATCTTCCTAAAAAGATGTTATCTTAATAACATTTCCCATTTTACATAAATTAGAACCACGTTTATATGACACCTCTCAAGGGATGAAAATAAAACGCCCTGTAGGGCACTGTCTCCATTCAGAAGTCTGATTCTAAACTGTCAAAATACAACTTTTGATGTTAAGTGGTGTGAACATATTTTATTTTAGTTGACACATTTGAAGATGGCAATAGGATGAGTGAAGGATCAGTGAATTGTACTTCAATAAAAGTTAATATTTTTACTAATAAGTACAATAAACTATTTCACACTAGAAAGTTCCAGTCACACTTAAGTCAAATAACTTTTTGCTTTAAAATAATTATCTCTAGCGGCACAGTGTTGTGTTCAAATAAATGGAAAGTCTCAGTTGTCTATAAGACACATGTGAAGATAATACTTGAGTTTAGGATCTTCTCAAAGAGATCACAAATGGCTGAAGGGATGACGTACTTTTGCCCAAGGTAGAGTCACAAGGGACCAGATTTACTTCCTTCTGGAAACAACCAAAAACACTGGAAAAAAAAAAAATCTATGAAACAGATTTCAGAGCATTCGCCATCAGGCAAGGAAGGACAGTGATCCCTGAGAGATGGAAAAGAAAGGACGTGAGCTTGACAGTTGCTCCCACTTATTCCAAAGAGGTTTCCATGTTCTGGTGCAGGGAGGGGAATCTAGGCAGAGCCCAGCTGACTCCAAGTTTAGGAGAGAGAGTCCAGGGAGACCAAGACAGATGGAGTTCTCAGGACAGACTACCAAAGAGGAGAGAGCTACACAGAGAATCCCAGAGATCTGCAAGGGGTCTGACCAGTAAATGCCTGTGAAGAAATTACCCAAGGCTGGGGCTCATCAAAAAAGATGAGCAAACAGTGGATCGTCCTCATTCAGTGCTGGTAGTAGTGCCTATTCACAACAGGCAAACTGGAAAAATTCAGAATTCATGGGGCACTGGGTAGAGTCAGGAAGGTCTTGCTTCAGTAGTGGGAAGAACTAGCCTTACACTGAGCACCACTCTGGACTTGCCTAAAAAATTATGAGTAAGACCCAAAAAAGATCAAGCTGTTTCAAAGCGATTTGTTTCAGAGAACAAAGCTCAGGAATACTAAGGAATACAAAAAAATCCATTACCCAACAAGATAAAATCAAATAAAGTTAATGATACAGAAGGTATAAAAGAGACCCAAACTGAATTTCTGGAGACAAAACTGTTAGATGAAAAATACACTGGATAGGACTAACGACAGATTGGATGTGGCAGAAGAAAAAGGTTGGTGAATTTGAAGACATGGAAATAGGAACTATCCAAAATGAAATAGAGCACAAAGAATCCCTTAAAAACAAGCATTGGCAAGTTGGGATTGTAGGCAGACTACTGTATGTGTATTTGGAGTCCTTGAAGGGGTTATTGAAGAAATTATGGCTGAAACTTAATAAAAACTACAACACTAAGATCAATGAATAAGAGAAATATTATATACATGAGAAATAGGAAAACTATACCAAGGCACATGATAATGAAGTTTTATAAAGCCAGTAATAAGGAGGAAATCTTAAAAGCAGCCAAAGAAAGCAGATATTATACACAGAAGAATGAAGATAAAATGGCAGCAAATTTCTCACGGAAGCAATGTAGCCAAGATCTATCTTTAAAGTACTGAAAAGGGGGAAAAAAACAAAACAAAACAAACCTATCAACCTAGAAATCTATACCCACAGAAAATCCCTTTCAAAAGTGGAGGTGAAATAAAGATGTTTCACTCTAAAGGAATTCTAATATTTACTCATTTATTTTCCAGCAAGTAAAATTGTTAGAGCCCTACTGTGTAGACAGAACAATGGCCACCAAAGATGTCCATGTCTTAATCCCCAGAATCTGTGGATGTTACTGTCAGTTCAGGCTGCTATAACAAAAATACCATAGATTAGGGGCTTAAACAACAAACATTTCTTACAGCTCTGGAAATCTAAGTCTGAGATCAGGAGGGTTTGGTTCTGGTGAGAGCTCTCTTTCAAGTTGTAGAATATTAACTAATCACTGTACTCTCACATGGCAGAGGGAGACCTCAAGAGCTGTGTGGAGTTTCTTTTATAAAGGCACTAATCCCATCTTCCCAAAGGCCCCACTCCCCAGTAGTATCATATTGGAGGTTAGAATTTTAGCATATGAGTTTGGGGGGGGGTGGGACACAAACATTCAATCCATAGCAGTTACCTTACATGGTGAAAGAGATTTTGCAGGAGGGATTAAGATAAAAATCTTGAGATTAGGAGATTATCCTGGATTACCAAGTGGGCCCAGTGTAATTAGAAGTGTCCTTGTAAGTAAGAGGAAAAGAGAGTCTCAGGCAGAGATTGATTTGAAGATGGAGGAAGGGGCCATGAGCCAAGGTATGCAGTTGACCTCTAGAAGCTGGAAAAAACAAGAGAAAGGACTTTCCCCTAGAGCTTCCAGTAGAAACACAGCCCAGCTAACACCTTGATTTGAGCACAGTGAGACCCATTTTGGACTTCTGACCAAATGTAGGATGACAGATTTGTGCTGTTTTAAACCACAAAATTTGTGGAAATCTGTTACAGCAGCAATAAGAAATTAATGCGTTTATGTTCAGGGGATGACATTTGTGTTGTAAGTGACTAACCAGGTAGATTTTACATGTGTCAGATATTTCCAAACCTTTACCTACTCATTTATAACCACACTGATAATTCTTTATCTTGTTAACCTTGAAAATGTATTCAATGTGTCTTGCTTCAAAATTCTCTTGGACACTGGTTACTTGAAAATTTGAAATCTGACCATTAAAAGCTTTTTGCCATTGTAAGCAAAGCAGTTAAATTCATAGCTCTAATGAAAGGAATTTCCTTCTTACTAGCTTAGTCATTCATCTCCTTCGTATTAAATCATGTGCATCCCAGTATGACAATATTCTGTATTTGATGGGAGTACATTCTCCAGTGAAGTCACTGTTATATTCTTGCCCCTTTCACATTTTTTTTTTTTTTAAACAACGAGGAAGATGTGGTTATATGGGAAGAGTAGATAGAGGATGTAGGAGAGTGGGGCAATATGGTTTTGTACCTGGGATTTTAATGCTATTATTCAGAGAATGTAATTTGGGGGAGGCAAAAAGACCCTACAGAATGAACAAGAAGTCCTCTCGTAGCCAAGACAAGTACTTAGGATTGGCCAAAAAACCAAATGAAGCTCAGAAAAAGGCAATGAAGAGTTTACAGTTTTAGAAACAGACACTGAGGCAGTTTAACCTTCTTTAGGAAAGATGCCTTTGTGGCAGGTTTTGTGGCATTTAAGAATATGGAGTTATAAATAGGATTTTCAGCACTATTTCCCTCACCTATGTTGCTCCAAGCATTGAGAGGAATTTTTTTGAGTGACAGTTTCTCAGGAGGTAACATGAGGCCTTTTTCAGAAGTCCCCATGGAGCACCCTCCTCCTGTTTGCTTTAGTCATCGGTACCAGATTCTTCCTAGACATGTTCTGTGTTTAGACATTTGGTGCATTTCTGAAATCATACCGCAATGGAGACCTCAACATCTTATTCTTATACCTTGACCTTTTCCTTTCAAGCATGAAACCAAAAAAGGCAAGGGATGACGTTTGGTCCTTTTTCTTCCCTCACCCACCAAAAGTTCAGTACAACCTACTGAAGACTTCTTTCAAACCCAGAAATTTCAGCACCAAATCATATCCTCATTCAGTGAACTCAACTCTTGACAGTTTTAAATTTGTAGCCAGTCTTTTTTACAGGCTAACTTGTATCTTTATAATTAGTTTTTTTTCCCCTGAAGGGGCAGAAACATTTTTCACTCACTATTTTAAGACACAATGAGAAGAATCTTGAAAGAATTGCACGTGGTGTTTTCCTCAGGCCCTTAGATTGACCTGAAACTTCTAAACTCTTTCACCTAGTTTTTCTCCAAAACTATTAGACTTTCTTTTGCTGTATACCAGAATTCTCCACCAGAAACATAGTGTGAGCCACAAGTGTAATTGAAAGTTTTAGTGGCTGCATGAAAAAAAAATTTTTAATATTAACCCCACATATCAAAAAGTACTTTGACATGTAATCAATACAAAATAATTACTGGGTTATCATCTGTCCTTTCTTTTTATGCTAAGGCTTGGAATCCAGTGTGTCTTTTCCATCCACATCATTTCAATTTATTTATTTATTTTTTAAAAGATTATTTATTTATTTATTTGACAGAGAGATAGCGAGAGCAGGAACACAAGCAGGGGGAGTGGGAGAGGGAGAAGCAGGCTTCCCGCCGAGCAGGGAGCCCGATGCGGGGCTCGATCCCAGGACCCTGGGATCATGACCTGAGCCGAAGGCAGCCGCTTAACCGACTGAGCCACCCAGGCACCCCGTCATCATGTTTCAATTTAGACAAAGCCTCATTCCAAGTGCTCCACAGCCACCCATGGCAGCTGGCTCACATACTGGCAAGCGTGGTCTAATCTCTCTTGACAGTCCTCAGGGAAACTCCTCCCTGAGTATTTATTTCCAGTATCTTCAGCTTTCCACTGGACTTTTTTTCCCCTCTGCCTTTAAATTGTACAGGCTTCCCCTGAAAGCTCTTTACTTGAATTATAACTGCTTTAAGTTCTATTTCCCAATTTCCTATCTCTGAGAAGCCCTTTAAATAAAACCTAGGACCTCTTTATTGCATTAGACACTGCTGACACCTCTCTCCTTCCCCGCCCAGGGTTGCTTTTACAGGTATCTACTTGTTCCCCTTCTGGCTTCTTCTTTGTGGATTCATCCTATTAGGGGAATCAAGGACTGGCAGTGGTTCTCAAATTTCAGAGTGCCTTGGAGCCTCCTGGAGGACTTGTTGGAACACTAACTCTTGGGCCTCACTTCCCGAGTTCCTGATTCCAGAGATCTGAGGTGAAGCCAGAGAATTTGCATTTCTAATAAATTCCCAGGTGCTGCTGCTGGGCTGCTGATCTGGGGACCCAATTTGGAGAACCACTGTTCTAAGTTTCAGTGCTTCGCACTCTAGCCTTTCTCCCCAGAGGTGTCTGCTCAACAGCTATGCCCCCTCCTCTGGCTGACAGAGCCCACGATTGTTTCAGGGTCTGCTGGCCCTTAGAGGTATCAGGGCCGACCTTGTATCAGCCTGAGTCTGTGCTGGCTGATGGTAAATACACTTTCTCTAGCCAGTGATGGGTTCTGGAAGATGAGACCTGGGAGGTAGGGGGCAGAGGAGTTTTTCGGGGCTTTTCATATTCTATAAAAAGGTGACAAGACAGGCTTGCTCTTTACCTGCTCCTGGACACTGTTGACTAGGTGCCTTCCTCAGAGAGATGGTCATCACCTTAAGCCCCTGAGGGGAATGGCCAAAGAGACCAAGCCATGCACCGACTGTGGACATAAGAATGAAAGATGGAAGGGAGACAGGTTATTGAGGATTTCACCAAAGACTTCCTGAGGCCTTCCTCCTGATGTATGAGCAATAACAAGTATACATATCATTTAGGCCACCTTCAACTGAGTTTTCTGTCACTTACTGCAGAACCCCCCTGACAATTCCCTCTTAGAGGTTTCATTTCTTCTCTCCAGTTGCTATGTTTGGTTGGGTGTTATTAAGTCAGCTTTTGACCCCACTTCTTTATTTACTGAATTCTCTCTTCCTTCCTTATCTTTCTACTATCAAAGATGAGGGCAAGCCAATCTCCAATATTTTTGAGGTTTAGGTCGGGAACACAACTGAGGGGTCCTAGCTTGTGTGGCCTTGCCCGTTTCTCTTTCCACATCTGGATCATGCCACGCCACGAGCAGCAGGCACCTGGGTGGTATCCAAGCTCTGCCATAACACCCAATTCCCTGCAAGCCATACCCTTTGGCCTTCCTTCATCTGAGGAGTACACACATTGATGCCTGGTCAGCTTCAGAAGGGCAGACAGTAGAAAGACAGGGGTTTTCTGCAGACCCAGGCAAAAGCCATGCAGGCATTGGAAGTGGGCTCAGGGCACTTGATGGGGAATTCCAGCATCATGCTGCTGTGAGGGGGCAGGGTCAGGGGAGGTCCACAGTGGGTCTCCTAAAGCAGGGCCCCCAGAATTGGGACCCCAGTTGCTCAGGTCATGCTAATATGATTGCGTAGATTCTCAGACTGAGTCACATAGAGTGAAGGCTTCCATGGCTGTATAGTAACAGGCCATGTCTGATACTTTGATCCTTCTATGGAATGAGATAATACCCTAGTGTATTGCTTTTTGAAAAGATCTGAGAATTTTTGAGGTTCTATTTTTGTATTATATGCAGTTAGGCATTTGAACCTTAGTGGTAAGATTTTTCTTTTAGTACCATTTCTAGTACCTTATTCTTTCTTCTTCCTTGGATTCACTTGCTGAAATTTCCTAGTTAACTTTTCAGAAAGGACTTCATTCGGTAAACTTGGTTCAAAGCACCCTTTGTCTTCCCATATTAAATTTAAGTATGAATTAAATACAAGCTAGTGTTCAGTTTCCCTAGCACATTGGCAAATGCATCCCACATCTGCTGCACAAAGAATCACTGAAGGGTCTGGCTTACTGGTTCCACACTTCTTTGTGTATAATCTGTGTTCACCACCCCCAACCCGGAATCTTTTATTTATTCACATGTTTATTTTTGTCTCAGTGTTCTGGACACATGCTCTGTCCTTGAGGGAAATTTTCTTTTAATTTGCTCAGTGTTTTCTCTTCAGTTTTTGCTTTTAAACTCCTATCAGACGGATGTTTGAGGTTTGGCTCTATTCTCTGTTCCTACATCTTGACTCTTCTCATTGTTTCCATCCTTATGTTTGTTTACATGATATTTTAGAGAATCCTTCCAGAAAATTCATTCTTTTAGCTGGATTCATTCTGCTGTTCAGTCTTTAGACTGAGAGTGTGTGTTTGTTTCCTGATCATATGGTTAACTCCTGAGAATTAAAAAAAAAAAGGTGTCGTCTTATTAAGTATTGAATATTTGAGGATAAGAATTATATATATTTTTAAAGATTTTATTTGTTTATTTGACAGAGACACAGTGAGAGAGGGAACACAAGCAGGGGGAGTGGGAGAGGGAGAAGCAGCTTCCCGCTGAGCAGGGAGCCCGATGCGGGGCTTGATCCCAGGACCCTGGGGCCATGACCTGAGCCGAAGGCAGATGCTGAGCCACCCAGGTGCCCCAAGGGTTATATATTTTTATATATTAAGTTGTCTTAGTTTTTTCTATTAAGTGTTTCTTGGGGGTTAGGTTTTCAGTTGGTTGAATTTGATGTTTCTCTTTGAAGGTGTTGATTTTTCTTTCAAAGTTTGGCAATTCTTGGTTGTCTGTTCACACTTATGTTGAAAGATTGGATTGAAGACTGAATCTTGTCAGCTCAAATCAGAAACCCTATTAAATTTTCTATTAATGTGGGTTCTGATCTCTGCAGTCTGCTGTCTACAGTTGCGGGGAAGGCAGGATAGGTGGAGCTGCCTTGTTTTGGGGGTGCAGAAGAGGGAATGTTTCCTTACCTGCAGCATAGCCCTGGGAGCCTCTCTGGTTGGAGTCCCCACTTGAGAATACATACTTGGGGCCCTACCCTGGGAACCAATGCCATTTTGTCCCTTCCCCACGCGCGCCCCCCCCCCCCCAAGACATGTTCTCATCTGCTTCTTTCCAAGATAAACCAACAGAGGGCCTTTCACTTTGTTGAGAGAATAGTTCTTGGGCCATTAACCTGGAGGAAAGTATCACAGCTGCATGGGGGCATGTGTGATGATGAGGTGCCTTACTTTTTCTGAAGGCCATTTGTGAATTAGTGATGCACTTGCCCCTGAGCCCTTGATTGTGTTTGGGCTGCTGAGCTTCTCTATTGGGATCTGTTTTTTACTTTACCTGTGAAGGTGCATTCTCTTTGTATTTTGGGCTGCGGTTTTTTTGTTTTAAATATTAAGATGAATTGGTATATAACATTGTGTAAGTTTCACGTGTGCAACATGTTAATTTGACACACATATACTGCAACATGAATACCACTATAGCATTAGCTAAAGTCTCTATTGGGTCACATAATTGCCATTTCTTTTCTGTGGTGAGAACATTAAGATGTAGTCTGCTAGCAATTTTGAAGTATATATTATAGTATTGACTATAATCATTATGGTGTGCATTAGATCTCCGGAACTTATTCATCTTCTATTTGCAAGTTTGTACCCTTAAACATCTCCTCTATTTGGGCTGTGGTTTTATCTCAACTTGATTCCATCTGCTGTATAAGTTCTCTGCTAATAGCTCGCCTTCCTATTTTTCAGTGTGGTTATGGATTGAGTCTTTTTCATTGCCAGTACCTCAATGGATGGCCTCATCTCTCCCTGAAGCTTTAGGTACATCTATCTACATGAGTGTTAGCCCCACAGCTCACCCCTACGTCTATGTTGTCTAATATGACTGCCACTAGCCACGTGGGGTCACTAGCACTTGATTTTGAAGACTTTGTACAAAGAAAAAGAAATGTAAAATATCCATTATTATTTACAGTTTGAAATTTTAATATCTTATATGTATTGGCTTAAATTAATCTTCAAGTTAATTTCACTTGTTTCTTTTTTACATGTATAATGTCACTAGAAAAATGTAAAATTGCACGTGTCTCATGTTACATTTCTCCTAGACAGTGCTGCTCACCGTGCAGGAGCCATTCCTAACATAAAACTAGGAGGAGTGGGCCAAGATGATGAGCCAAATAAGTATATAGACTACCCATCCATGCTCAAGATCTCACAAACACCGAGTGATATAAATTATGCTCCTAAAGGAAAATTGTGGATGGAAAGGAGAAGTCAGACCAGAGGTATATTCTTTACTATAATCTATATGATTTAGTGGTCAGTTTATTTTGAGTAGAAAGCTCAGAAAAGAAATGTTTCCAGTTTGGGGAAATGGGTCAGTAATAGTCCTGTTAATCCTGTGAATTGGGATTTTCATACAGGAAGAGAGGAGTTAGAGCAGATATGTCAGGGGAGGTATGAAGATAATGAGTTTGGTTTTGGATTTGTGGTATTTGAGTCATCCCTGGGCTATCCTCAAGTCCAATAGATAGCTGGGAGCAGGAGCAATGCTGGAAAAAGAACATGGGGCTAAGGATAAGTAGATGGAGGTCATCACGTGGTGGGTGAAATCACCCAGGGGTGTTCACATCAATGGTGGTACTTTGGAAAACCCACCATTTAAGAGTGGGCTGGGCTGATGAGGAGGAGGGGGTATTGGCAAGACGAACATTGATAAATTTGCATCCTCCAAAATCTAGCATAGTGATGGTACAAGGTAGGCCTCCGGCGGACACTTTTGTAATTTAACTTCTAAGGTGCCAACAGTAGCTTTCAATACATTTGGTGTTTCGGGAGTTAGTACGGAATGAGGTATATTTTAACCAGTGGAAGCTTTTATCAGTCAGGGGCTTTGAAGAGGTGGCACATAAATATGAGGAGAAAGTGCAAACCTGTGAACACAGGGAGTTTGCCATGGAAACAAGGGAGTCTCTTCTTGGTTTAGATTAGGATGAATGAATCTTGCTCTTATTCTTGCATGTTTACAAAAGATTCTACTAGAGACTTAGCTGACCATGGTAGGGAATGTGACCAAATTATGTTACCTCCAAATCTGAAGCGTAGTAAAATGATGTTTCAAATCCTTAGTACCTGGCCAAGCAGAGATTCCTGTGGTTTTTAAAGTTATAGTAATAGAATTTAAACATGGGGGAAAAACAACTTTGTAAATAGCTTGAGGCATGGATTCTCTTTCTTTCTTTTCTGTGGCCTAAATTTGGTACACAAAATGAACAACACCACAAAGTATGTACTCATTGTCAAATATATTTGAGCTGAGGCTGTGGGTCAATATTGAAATTTCCACTAATTTTTTTTTTTTTTTGAGATTTGAGCATGCGAGCACGCGCACATGCACACACACAAGTTGGGGGAGGGGCAGAGGGAGAGGGAAAGGGAAAGAGTCTCAAGCAGATTCCCTGCCGAGCACAGAGCCTGACATGGGGCTAAATCTCATGACCCTGAGACCATGACCTGAGCTGAAATCAAGAGTCGGGCATTTAACCAACTGAGCCACCCAGGTGCCGTGAAACATCTAGTACTTCTTAAGTTGAAGTCTAGCTAGAATATTCTAGAGGCCATGAATTGAGAAACTTGACCCTGTTTGTAATATTTTGAAAAATACTAGCCACAAGGAGTTTATGTTGAGTTAAAAGCACAGTCTGTGATCTGGATTAAAATTAAATACTTAAGACAACATAAAGACAATGGCATGTGACCTCTTTTAAGCAGCTCACACATCTGTCTTTGGAATTATGCCTTCTGTGATTTAAGAATAATGAACAGGTAAAATGACTTACTGGAGAAAGTTCCTGACACTAATTCTGAAAATTTACCTAACTCCTTCACATCTTTTCTCCTTTGACACCATTTCCATGGAGGAGATGTATCTGCTCTGGGTGGGAGCATAAGTTTGCCAGGCCCCCAAAACTTTTCTCCTATAATCCTAAACCCTTCACTGTCCATAGTCATCTTTTGTTAAGGAATTAAACATGTAAAGGGGATCTTTCTTCATTAAAGGAAAAGCCAAATTTTGTCTCAATTTTACATCATTTTCAAACTGTGGATCTCAGTCTTTTATCTTGTGCAGAAAATTTCTAGCACCTGTGTATCCCTGTTCTCTTTATGAGCCCATGGACCAGCATGTCATTTGGCCCATAGTGGGCAGTTAACTTATAGCTGCTGATTAAAATGGCTCAATATACATCTTAAAACTTGAAAATATAGAAAGCTACCCAAAAATGTCATTTGTCATCTCTTTACCTAAATAAAGGCATCATGGAAGTTTTATGTGGTTAACAGCTTTATATTCCTAGTCTTCCAAAGACACAAAACAGTTTCATGAAGTTTTGGGAAGAGCAGAGTAATGTTTGGAGGATTATTTAGAATGGGTATTCTAAATATGGCAAATATTATTTAGAAAAAAAGATAACTGAAATTCAAAGAAAATACCTTTCCTGAAAACTTTAAATCATCATACCCAATCAAACCTTTCCTGGGACAGCTAATAAGTAATATGTAAAGGAAGTCTTTTATTTCTTATTTTACCTGCACAACTTTATTGAGCTAATAATCAGAAAAACATAACATTTTGCATCAAGACAAGTAATGAATAGGAACTAGTGATAAAACAACGGAATTTTTTTGAAGAGCCACTTTCAAGTTCAACTTGCTTTTAAGAGATCTGTGTTGCAATGAGACAAGGAGAAAGAAGAAAGAAGTAATGAATAGCATCGGGAAGATAAGGAGTATGTTCTGAAAGAGAAATACTATTTTTCCTAATAATATTCAAAGAAAATAATGATCATTTCGTTAGTATGAAAGGGTTTAGAGGAAACATTGAAGATGAAGGTGGTTTAACTCTCCAGGTCAAAATATTTTAATTTCCATGCACCAAATTTTACAGTATGCTAATATTATAGAGCTATATTAGAAATGTCATTATTGGTCAATCAAAACATCCAATTCTCGCCTAAAAAAGAAAGTCTTTAATTACTCCTTTGTGAATACCATATGGTAGAGAAGCATAATGAAAAAGCACCATTGGTTTTTATAAAATATCCTGCTGCACATTCTATTCCATTAATACACTGACAGGTGCTTCGTATAAAGGGCCTTTCATGTGGAGAATATGTATGGGAAGACTCTAGGGGTAAATATCTCTGACATCAAAGGTCCCCTGAAGTCAGTCTGCATATGTGTTAAGATGGAAAGCACATACAGAGAAGCAAGCAGATTTGTTGTATTGGGATGTGGGCGTTTAATCAGTGCTAGGTAATAATGGCAAGTTTGGTTAATGTTTGGCATTGTAAGAAGAGAAACAACACAGTTTTTCAGAGCAGGATGAAGCAAACATATTACACAAATGAAATGCGGAATTTAAGATGAGTTGAGTGCTATTGTACTTATGCAATTTACCCTTCCCTTTCACATAAAGATATGATTTCACTGAATTTTTATTTTGGCTAAGTGATCAGCACTTTAGTTTCAAATCTCTTAGGGAAAATATGAGACCATTTGTTTGCATTTTTCAAGTCCTGGGGCTCCGGGAAAATGTGGTAACTACAGAAAGACTTCAACCTAGTGTTCTTATTGGGGCCATTAGATGCAATTATGTAGCAATAACAATAAAAAGTCCTCCAAAGAAGGAGTGCCTTGGCAATAAACATACTTCGTACTTTAACTCAGGTACAACTGTTAAAAGCTGTTTTACACAAATGTCATTGCTACAAATTACAGCAAATATGTATGGCAAACGTATGGAAAATGAGGAAGAAATACTGGATTAACCAATGAAACACATCAAGTGGTGCACCTTTTAGAAAATCTTAAGGGAAGCAAAGGGGGAAATAAATATCTTGACCTGTTATCAGTCTGACAGTAGCACAATTTCTAGTCTGTTTTTAATCTGTTAACCCATAAACAGGTATGAAATTTAGAACCAAGGATATTTTATTAAATTCGATTAGAGGTATCTCGGTATTAATATCAACATTAGAATATGCAAAAGATTTTTTTCCAATGTGACTAAAATTCACTTGAAATTGAGATTCAGAAAGTAAATATAAGTCTGCTCCCTTGGTCAGAGGACACCACAGAAGTCCTGTATCCTGATCCGATGAGGTTTGCTTCTGTTCTACACTTTGGTCTAGCTGTACGTTGTTTCCTTGTATCTAGGAAAGCTGGGATACAGGCTTCAGGCCTAACTGAGCCCTGGGATGGCTGCATTAGCCTTTGACACACATCTGACCTCCTGTAGTACCCTACGTCTGCTCCAGATTATTATCACCAAAGAAGAGCTACCTTCACCCACCTTCTTTCAGTAGCCAGAGGATAACTTTAAGTTGCTTTCTCCACCCAGATTTCAATCTGTAGCAATGACCCAAAATCTGAACCAGACTCTGGGCGTCGACATTAATTAGGTTTGGTGCTCTAAAATGGTAAAAATGAACCATGAACTAAAGTAGGCAGTCTTGTCATGTCTACAGTTAATTTAAAAAAGAAAAGAAAAAGAAGACTTCAACAAATCACTCCCCAGGAAGGCTTAATTTTGGCAATATTAAGTTATTATCTGGCTCTTTATTCAAACTGAGTAATCAAATATTTATTGAATACCTACTGCAATCAAAGCTCTTTCTTGATTCTATAAAGAACACAGAGAAACGTTAATATTGGGTCCTGCCTTTAAACTGCTTATATCCAATTTGGAAAAGGCAATTTTCAGTACAGGAGCATAGGCACAGCAAAGAGAATGACCAGGTTTTTCTTGCCTATATTAGAGTTCTCCACAGAAATAGAATCAGTGAGTGAGTGTGTGTATATACATACACGCATAGATTTATCTTAAGGAAATGTCTCATGTTTGTGGAGGCTGTGACAAGTTCCAAATCTGCAGGAGAGGAGATCCAGGGAATGTTGCTTGAGTGTGAAAGCACTCTGGAGACAGAATTCCCTCCTTTTTGGAGATCTCCATCTTTCTTCTATTAAGGACTTCAGCTGATTAGGTGAGACCCCTCCACATTATGGATGGTAATCTACTTTACTCCAAGTCTACTGATTTAAAGGTTAATCTCACCTAAAAAAATATATTCACAGTGTTATTTAGGCTAGGAATGACCTAAGAACTGTGGCCCAGTCAAGTTCACACATAACATTAACCATCACTTTGCCCTTTGTAAAAAGTAGGCAGTAAATTTGTTCTTAATTAGGCTATAAGGTTTTGCTGGTATCAATGACAAATAAGCTACTAGTTCTTTCCCTCCTGGAAGCTGCAATTCTTCTCCCTTAGGAAGAGCTCTGTTAGCTTTGTGCCTCTTTTGCTGGTCATCGAATAGCCCGGTTTAGGGATCAATCTCTCTTTTAGGAGAGGGAGCTGGGGCAAGAGCTTCTCTGGTCTGGTTCAGGTGTCAGGAGCAATGGCCTTTCCTGGTTCACCTGTTGCCTCCTGAGTGAGCACCACAGGCAATCTGTTGGTAGGCTTCATGATCTACCTTGTTGTTGGTGTGGTTTTCTGCTCTAGTTTGGATGATTTTGTTCTTTCTGAAAACTAAAAAACTGGATCTAGGCTGGAAAGTTCTCAGGAAGGCCCAGGGTTCTGTATCCAAGTTGAGTAGCAGTGAGTCTACAGGAGAAGATAATGTATTAGGATCTTTTGATTGAGGGTTTTAAAATATTTTCTGAAAAACTGCAGCTTTCTAAGGGAAGCTTCAGATTTCAATATCCTTCAACCAAAAAAGCCTCACTTTAAGAGAAGAAAAAGTCCAGTCTTTCTGAGAACACAGCAGGATTTGTCTCTTTTCCAGTATGAACACAGATATTTTCTTCTCTATTGGGCTGATTGTCCTTGAGCTCCTGCTTTGGTTTAAAAGTGAAACATGAAGAACTTTCTATTAAGCAGGTAAATGAGAGCACGACACTGAAAAAATTCAATGTCAAAGACCTACTATAGAAAAGGGGGTATAAATGGTTGAAACAAAGGCGAGGTCAGTAAGAGATTCATATGGCTGGGTAGGATTCCAAAATTCATAAATAAAAAGTATACAAGCACTTGAGATGTGTAGTATAGTATGACTATGTAGTATAGTATTGTTAATTATAGTTGTCATGCTGTACATTATATCCCCTGGACTTATTCATCTTATAAACTTCCAATTTTGACCACCATCACCCATTTTGTCCGTCCCCCACCCCTCATGTCTGGCAACCACCAATATTTTCTATGAGTTCACTGGTGGTTGTTTTTTTAAGTTGAAATACATTTGACATACAGCATTGTATAAATGTTTAAGGGGTACAATAAGTTAATTTGATACATTTATATACTGTAATATGATTGCCACTGAAGCAATAATTAGCAGCTCTATCATATTACATAATTATTTCCTCTTAGGGGTTGAAATGATTAAGTTCTATTCTAGTAAATTTGATAATTATAATACTGCTTATATTTACAATACTGTGAGTTAGATTTCTTGGACTGACTTGTTATTCATTCCAAGTTTGTACACTTAAACACCGTCTGTCTTATCTCCGTTCCCACCCCCCTTCCCTGGTTATCTACCATTTTACTGTTTTTTATGAGTCTGGCTTTTTAGATTCCACATAGGAGTTATCATACACTATTTGTCTTTGTTTGACACATCCCACTTAAAATAACGTCTTTAAGATCTATCCATTTTTTTAAGATTCCACATGTAATCGAGATCATACATTTGTCTTTCCCTGTCTGATTTTATTCAGCATAATGCCCTCAAAGTCCAGTCATGTTGTTGCAAATGGCAGGATGTTCTTTTACATACTTGAATAATCCATTGTGTGTGTGTGTGTGTATCACATTTTCTTTATCCACTCATTCATCATTGGACATTTAGGTTGCTTGGCTAGTGTAAATAATGCTGCAGTGAACTGTGGGATGCAGATGTCTTTTCAAAATAGTGATTTTTTTGCCTTTGGATATATACTCAGAAGTGGAATTGCTGGAGTATATGGTAGTTGTCATTTTAAATTTTTGAGGAACCTACATTGTTTTCCATAGTGACTGTTACATTTATATTCCCACCAACAGTGTATGCGAGGGTTCCTTTTTCTTCACATCCTTCCCAACACTTGTGATTTCTTGTCTTTTTGAAACTAGCCTTCCTAAAAGGTGTGAAGTGATATCTCATTGTGGTTTTGCTCATCAATCAAGGGCATGCATCTTTTGTACCTGTTGTACATCTGTATTTCTTCTTTGAAAAAAATGTCCATGCAGATCCTACCCCTTTTTAAATCCGATTTTTCTATTGTATGAGTTCTTTACATATTTTGGATGTTAATTCCTTATCAGATATATGACTTGCAAATATTTTCTCCCATAGGTTGTCTTTTCATTTTGCTGCTGATGATCTTTGCTGTACAGAAGCTATTTAGTTTGATGTAATTCCACTTGTTTATTTTTGCTTTTGTTGTCTTTGCTTTTGGTTTGAAATCCCCCCGCCCCCCCCCCCCCCAATCATTGCCAAGATTGATGTAAAAGAACTTACTCCTTATATTTTCTTCTAGGAGTTTTATGGTTTCGGGTATTAAGGTCAAGTCCCTAATCCATTTTGAGCTGATTTTTGTGTGTGGTGTAAGATAGTGTCTCAGTTTCATTCCTTTGCTTATGACTGTTCATTTTTCCTGACACCATTTATTGAAGAGACTATATTATTTCTATAGGATAATTTCTTGTAATGGAATCATTGAGTCAAAGGCATGAATCCATTCTTAGCCTTTAATGTATAAGCCAAATAGCTTTTCAAGAGATCTGTATTAAGTCATAATGCTGGCAGCAAGATATAAAGGTACTATTATCAGACCAAATCTCTGATGACACAATGATAATTTAATAAAATATTACATCTCATGATTTAAGCTTGTATTTCTGTAAATTAGTAGTGACACCAAATCATTAACATGTTCATATATTACTCTTTAGTAGCTATCTTTCCTCTCCTTAAAATTGTCTTGACATGTGTTATTTTTACATAGCTTTTTATTAAGACTTTATTTTAAAGTTGTATTGAAATATTAAAACATCCTATAATCAATTATGGTTTCTTCAAAAATTAGAAGTTCTTCCCACTTTAGAACTTTTGAAGACCGTTTCATTCTCTTCTCCCTGGTTTTCTTATGGTTTAGTTTCGCACACTGAACTCCTCTTCCATTTGGAATTTACTGTGATACATCTCGGACAGATTTTGATGGGCAGGGAGGCAGGGGAGGGCATATAAATTCAGGGAACAGCACAGCAAAATTCTAGTAGTCGATTCAAATGAAGGGTAATGTGGGGGGCGCCTGGGTGGCTCAGTCGTTAAGCGTCTGCCTTTGGCTCAGGTCATGATCCCAGGGTCCTGGGATTGAGCCCCACATCGGGCTCCCTGCTGTGGGGGGAGCCTGCTTCTCCCTCTCCCACTCCCCCTGCTTGTGTTCCCTCTCTCGCTGTGTCTCTCTCTGTCAAATAAGTAAATAAAATCTTAAAAAAAAAAAAAGATATGTGGAATGTAAATGCATTTGTCTAGGTGGGGTGGTTGCACTGAGTATTGACGATAAAATGAGAGGTAAAAATGGTGAGAAGGGAGAAGAGGAATGGGCAAAAGCAGCTGATCGGATGCATCACAGCCCTACTAAAGGTGGCACACACTGCCTCAAACGGGTCTTGGCTAATTGGAGGCAGCAGGACCTGAGAGCAGGGGCCCAGCTTTAATAGGAACCTCAGTTAGATAAGAAAGATTTTGCCAAATTGGAGATAACCAGATTTTGGAGTAGTGCCTGATGAGCAGGAGCAGAAAGTGCTTATGTCTTAATAATTTCTGTCTAAAATGAGATAGGATTTTCATCTGTGCCTATGATGATTTGGTTAAATGTAATTTAAATTGTGTTTGCAAAAGGAAAGACATTTTACTGATTTCTAGTGGAATAATTGAGGTTTGCATTAGATGTGCAGGTGTTACTGCCACTGTCTTTCTTATTCCTATCTGAGGGGGAAAAAAAGTCTCTGCAACTTGCATTGCATTGTTCTTGCTCTAGAGTCCAGATAATATATCCATATGTTCACTACTGCCCATTTTCTGAGGTTATTTTTAAAAGGCAAGATTTTAGTTCATTTTTACATATATTCCTATTTTTAAAAGATGTTCAAATAGCACATTGGAAACAGTGAAGTTTCAAAATACAAGAAAATTAAAAATTAGAAATGCCTGCCTACAAGAGCCCCATATTTCTGGATAGGCCGAGTATAGGGTATTTGTCCCTGTAGGCAAAATGTATTTTATTAACCTGGAAAACACCTTTTTAAAAGACTGGGATCATAGTTGTTTTCAGAGAGGGCTTGGTTTTCCTCCCCACCTCATCCTCTGTCACCTTTTGTGATAGGACTCAAAAGTAGCAGGGAAATGAACAACCCACACTGGAATGCTATACAGGAGGAGGCAGGGCTTTGGCATGAGGGAATTAAAAGGCTTACAAAAAGATTTAGGAACCACATGGGAGGGGAAGGATGTATGAGTTCCTTGGGAATGTTCTCCGCCCCTTGCTAAGGGGTGGTCTGTCATGCTCTAGAAGGTCCAATAGCTAAGAGCAGGAGCCTGGAAAGAGAATGAGTTGACTAGGTCAGAAAGCCTTATTCTAAATCTTTAGTACCCTTTGGATTTTGTATGGGCTGGAATAAAGAGTTTTAAATTGAAATAAAGAACTGATTGAATACTGTCTGGTTTTCCTAGGATGAAGGGAGAATTTGTGGTATACTCTACCATATACAGATATGATATAGTGACAGGTTATATTTCACAAGAATTTCCTTATTCATCCCAATCCAATGATGCTTCCTTCCTCGGATTTCTTGAAACACATACTTTTCATACTTCTTTTTACTGAAGTATAATTGACATAAAATATCCTATTAGCTTTAGGTGTACATCATAGTGATTACATATTCTTAAACATTGCAAAATGATTCCAAGTCTATTTACCATTTGTCACCATACAAAGTTATTACGGTATTGACTGTATTCCTTATGCAATACAGTATATCCCCATGACTTATTTTATAACAGGAGGTTTGTACTTCTGAATCTCCTTCACCTATTCCCTCCCATCTGAATCTCCCCCCCCCCATTCCCTCCTCTCTCTAGTAAGTTTGTTTCCTGTGTTTAAGAGTCTATTTTTGTTTTTGTTTGTTCACTTGTTTTTTAGGTTCCACATATAAGTGAAATCCTATAGTATTTATCTTTCTGTCTTATTTTACTTGGCATAATACCCACTAGGTCCATCATGTTTTTGCAGAGGGCAAGATCTCATCTTACAGCTGAATAGTATTCCATTGCATATAGATACACCACTTCATTCATCTATTGATGGACACTTAGGTTGTTTCCATATCTTGGCTATTGTAAATAATGCTGCAATAAACATAGGAGTGACTATATCTTTCCAATTCGTGTTTTCATTTTATTTGGGTAAATACCCAAAAGTGAAATTATTGGATCATATGGTAGTTTATTTTTAACTTTCTGAGGAACCTCTATACTGTTGTCCACAGTGGCTGCCCTAACTTACATTCCTGCTAATGATGCATGAGGGTCACTTTTCTCCCACATCCTTGCCAATATTTGCTGCTGCTTGTCTTTTTGCTACTAGTCATTCTGACACCTGTAGGGGAATAGCTCATTGTGGTTTTGATTTGCACTTCCCTGACGATTAGTGGTGATGAGCATCTTTCCATGTGTCTGTTGGCCATCTGGATGTCTTCTTTGGAAAAATGTCATTCAGGCTTCTGTGCCCTACTTTTTTTTTTTTTTTAATCAGATTGTTTTATCGGTGTTGCAGGAGTTCTTTATATATTTTGGATATTAACCCTTTATTGGATATATCATTTGGAAATATCTTCTCCCATTCAGTAGGTTGCCTTTTCATTCTGTGGATGGTTTTCTTTCCTGTGCAAAAGGTTTCTGTTTTGTTGTAGTCCCAAAAGTTTAGTTTTGCTTTTGTTTCCCTTGCCTTAGGAGACATACCTAGAAAAATGATGCTGTGGCTGATGTCAAAGAAATAACTGACTATATTCTCTTCTGGGAGAGTTATGGTTTCAGGTCTCATGTTTCAGTCTTTAATCCATTTTGAGTTTATTTTTGTGTATGGTGTAAGAAAGTGGTCATTTAATTTATTGGTCAGAAGTTAACTGACCATATAAGTGTGGGCCTGTTTGTGGGCTCTCTATTCTGTTCCATTTATCTATATTTTTGTGCCAGGACCATACTGTTTTGATTACTGAAGTTTTGTAATTTTTTTGAAATGTAGAATTGTGATACCTCCAGTTTTGTTCTTTAGCAAGATTGCATTGGCTAAAACTATGGAAAGAGCCAAGATGTCCATCGACAGATGAATGGATAAAGAAGATGTGGTACACAAAGATACAAATGTAGGGACCCGAAGGGGTACGTGTACCCCAATGTTTATAGCAGCAATGTCCACCATAGCCAAACTGTGGAAAGAGCCAAGATGCCCATCGACAGATGAATGGATAAAGAAGAAGTGGTATATATACACAAGGGAATATTATGCAGCCATCAAAAGGAATGAGATCTTGCCATTTGCAACGACGTGGATGGAACTGGAGGGTGTTATGCTGAGTGAAATAAGTCAATCAGAGAAAGACATGTATCACATGACCTCACTGATATGAGGAATTCTTAATCTCAGGAAAGAAACTGAGTGTTACTGGAGTGGTTGGGGGTGGGAGGGATGGGGTGGTTGGGTGATAGACACTGGGGAGGGTATGTGCTACGGTGAGCGCTGTGAATTGTGCAAGACTGTTGAATCACAGATCTGTACTTCTGAAACAAATAACGCAACATATTTTAAGAAAAAAGAAAAAGAAGAAGATAACAGGAGAGGAAGAAAAGGGGAGTATGTCAGAGGGGGAGACGAACCATGAGAGATGATGGACTCTGAAAAACAAACTGAGGGTTCTAGAGGGGAGGGGGGTGGGGGGATGGGTTAGCCTGGTGATGGGTATTAAAGAGGGCACGTACTGCATGGAGCACTGGGTGTTATACGCAAACAATCATGGAACACTACATCGTAAACAAATGAGGTAATGTATGGTGATTAACATAACATAAAAAAAGATTGCATTGGCTATTTGGGGTCTTTGGTAGTTGCATACAAATTTGTTCTACTTCTGTGAAAAATGCTATTGGTATTTTATTAGGAATTGCATTGAATCTGTAGATTGCTTTGCGTAGTATGGATGTTTTAGCAATGTTATTCCTCAAATCCATGAGCATGGAATATCTTTCCATTTGCTTGTGTTATCTTCAATTTTTTAAATCAATGTTTCATATTTTTCAGAGTGCAGGTCTTTCACTTCCTTGATTAAGTTTATTCCTAGGTATTTTATTCTTTTGGGTGCAATTATAAATGAAATTGTTGTCTTGATATCTCTTTCTGCTAATTTGTTATTAGTGTATAGAAATGCAAGGGATTTCTGTATGTTAATTTTGTTTCCTGCAACTTTACTGAATTCATTTATTACTTCTAATAGTTTTTTGATGGACTCTTTAGGATTTTCTATGGATATATCATGTGATCTATAAACAGATGCAGTTTTACTTCTTCCTTACCAATCTGGATGCCTTTTCTTTTTTTCTAATTGCTGTGGCTAGAAACTTCTAGTAGTAGTTTGAATAAAAGTGGTGAGGGTGGGCATACCTTGTCTTTTTCCTGTTATTAAAGAACAAGCTTTCAGCTTTTATCTTGGAGTATGATGTTAGCTCTGGGTTTTCCAATATGGCCTTTATTATGTTGAAGTATGTTCCCCCCCAAACCCACTTTGTTGACAGTTTTTATCATGAATGGATGTTAAATTTTGTCAAATACTTTTTCTGCATCTATTGAGATGATATGATTTTTATCCTTTGTTAATGAAATGATCATATGATTTTTATCCTTTGTTAATTTCATCCTTTAATTTATGGTTGTTGAACCATCTTTGCATCCCTGGGATAAATCCCACTTGATCGTGTTGATAATGCTTTTATTGTATTATTGAGTTTGGTTTGCTAATATTTTGCTCAGGATTTTCGCATTTATGTTCATAGGTATATTGCCCTATACTTTTTTTTGTAGTGTCCTTGTCTGGTTTTGGAATCAGGGTAATGCTGGCCTTGTAAAATGAATTTGGAAACATTCCTTCCTCTTCATTTCTTGGAATAATTTGAAAAGAATAGATATTAACTCTTCTTTGAATATTGGGTAGAATTCACATGTGAAACCATCTGTTCTTGGACTTTCCTTTGTTGGGATTTTTTTTTTTTTTAAGATTTTCTTTATTTGACAGAGAGAGACAGCGAGAGAGGGAACACAAGCAGGGAGAGTGGGAAAGGGAGAAGCAGGCTTCCCGCCAAGCAGGGAGCCTGATGCGGGGCTCGATCCCAGGACCTTGAGACCATGACCTGAGCCGAAGGCAGTCGCTTAACCAACTGAGCCACCTAGGCACCCCTGTTGGGATTTTTTTAAATAACTAGTTCAATCTTATTACTAGTAATTGTTCTGTTCTGATTTTCTGTTTCTTCCTAATACAGTCTAGAAAGATTGAATGTTTCTAGAAATTTATCTGTTTTTTTCTAGGTTGTCCAGTTTGTTCGTATATAATTTATTTTAGTAGTCTCTCATAATCTTTCATATTTCTGAGGTGTTGGTTGTAACTTTCATTTCTGAATTTGAGTCCACTCTCTCTTCTTTTTCTCTTGATGAGTCCAGCTAAAGCCTTATTAGTTTTGCTTATCTTTTCAAAGAACCAGCACTTTGTTTCACTGATCATTTTTTTGTCCCTGTTTCATTAATTTTTATCCTGATCTTTATTATTTCCTTTGTTCTACTGTGTTTTATTTTTTTTCTTTTCCTGGTTTCTTAAGGTCTAAGGATTCTCTATTTGATATTTTTCTTGTTTCTTGTGGTAGACGCGTTGTGTAACTGTCATTCTTAGAATTACTTTTTTGTGTCCTAAAGATTTTGAACTGTTGTTTCTTTTTTTAAAAAATTTATTTCAGAGAGAGAGAGACCACAAGCAGGGCGAGCAGGAGAGGGAGAAGCAGGCTCCCCACCTAGCAGGGAGCCCGATGCGGGGCTCGATCCCATGACCTGAGCCAAAGGCAGACGCTTAACCAACTGAGCAACCAGGTGCCCCTGAACTGTTGTGTTTCTGTTTTCATTTGTCTCAAGATTATTTTTTTATTTCCTCTGTTATCTTTGTGGACATATTGCTTGTTTAGTAGCATGTTGTTTAGCATCCAAGTGTTTGTGGTTTTGTTCCTCAGTTTTTTTCTTGTAATTTCTAGTTTCATGCAGTTGTGGTTGGAAATGATGTTTGATGTGACTTTAATCTACTTAAATGTGCTAAGATTTGCTTTGTGGCCTAACATGTAATCTATCCTGAAGAATGTTCCATGTGCACTTGAAAACAATGTAAAATGAAACAATGTAAAATGGACCTCTGAGCCAAATACAATGCTCCATCCCAAGAGCCATCTCTTTTAGTGTATTCTGTTATTTTTGGATGGAATATTCTGTTTAGATCTGCTATGTCCATCTATTCTGATATGTCATTCAAAGCCACTGTTTCCTCATTGATTTTCTGTCAGCATGATCTATCTGTTGATGCAAATGGTATGTTAAAGCCCGGTAGTATTACTGTGTTATTGTCAATTTCTCCCTTTATATGTCAATATTTGCTTTTTATATTTAGGTGTTTATGTTGGGTGCTTAGATATTTAAGACTGTTATATCCTTTTGTTGGAATGATCCCTTTATTGTTATGTAATATCCTTCTTCCTCTCTTACTACAGTCGTTATTTTAAAGACAATTTTGGCTGCTATAAGTATTGCTACCCCTTATTTTGAATATCTTTTTCCATCACTTCACTTTTAGTTCATATCTTTAGGTCTGAACTGAGTCTCTTGTACCCAGTGTACAGGTGCGTCTTGTTTTTTTCTTCAATAACTGTATGTCTTTTCATTGGAGCATTTAGTCCATTTACATTTAAAGTAATTATTGATTTGTTAATTGTTTTCTGGCTGTTTTTTGTAGTTCTTCTTTGTTCCTTTTTTCTTCTTTTACTCTCTTCCCTTGTGATCTGATTACTTTCCTTAGTGTTATGCCTGGATACTTTCCTCTTTATTTTTTGTGTAACTTTATAGGTGTTTTGGTTTGTGGTCATCATAAGGTTCATATATAACATCCTGTATGTAATAGTCTATTTTAAGTTGATAGTTGCTGACTTTTGGACACATTAAGAAAGAACTACATTTTTACTCCCTCTTCACCTTTTATGTATATGACATATTTTATATGCTATTTTAGAGCTTTTTATTCTGTGTATCTCTTAGTTATTGTAGATACAGTTGATTTTACTACTTTTGTCTTTTAACCTTCATCTCTAGCTTAATAAATGATTGACCTACTACTTTTACTGTATTTTTGCTTTTGCTAGTGAAATTGTTTCTTTCATCATTTTCTTCTAATTATGGCCTTTAGTGTTTTCTTTTTTCCTTTAAATTTTTTTATTATTATGTTAATCACCATACATTACATCATTAGTTTTTGCTGTAGTGTTCCATGATTCATTGTTTGTGCATAACACCCAGTGCTCCATGCAGAACGTGCCCTTTTTAATACCCATCACCAGGCTAACCCATGCCCCCAACCCCCTCCCCTCTAGAACCCTCAGTTTGTTTTTCAGAGTCCATCGTCTCTCATGGTTCGTCTCCCCCTCCGATTCCCCCCACTTCATTCTTCCTTTCCTGCTATCTTCTTCTTTTTTTTTTTTTTTTCCTTACCATTTAATGTATTATTTGTTTCAGAGGTACAGATCTGGGATTCAACAGTCTTGCACAATTCACAGCACTCACCATAGCACATACCCTCCCCAATGTCTTTCTCTGATTGACTTATTTCACTCAGCATAACACCCTCCAGTTCCATCCACATTGTTGCAAATGGCAAGATCACATTCCTTTTGATGGCAGCATAATATTCCATTGTGTATATATACCACTTCTTCTTTATCCATTCATCTGTCGATGGACATCTTGGCTCTTTCCATGGTTTGGCTATTGTGGACATTGCTGCTTTAAACATCAGGGTGCACGTACCCCTTTGGATCCCTACATTTGTATCTTTGGGGTAAATACCCAGTAGTGCAATTGCTGGATCATATGGTAGCTCTATTTTCCACTTTTTGAGGAACCTCCATACTGTTTTCCAGAGTGGCTGCACCAGCTGGCATTCCCACCAACAGTGTAGGAGGGTTCCCCTTTCTCTACATCCCCGCCAACATCTGTCATTTCCTGA
Organism: Zalophus californianus; assembly: GCF_009762305.2. Taxonomy (NCBI): domain Eukaryota; kingdom Metazoa; phylum Chordata; class Mammalia; order Carnivora; family Otariidae; genus Zalophus; species Zalophus californianus. Next base: position 40,211,038 of record NC_045608.1, on the reverse strand, counting down.
ATTGTTAATTTTAGCCATTCTGACTGGTGTGAGGTGGTATCTCATTGAGGTTTTGATTCGGATTTCCCTGATGCCGAGCGATGTTGAGCACTTTTTCATGTGTCTGTTGGCCATTTGGATGTCTTCTTTGGAAAAATGTCTGTTCATGTCTTCTGCCCATTTCTTGATTGGATTATTCATTCTTTGGGTGTTGAATTTGATAAGTTCTTTATAGATTTTGGATCCTAGCCCTTTATCTGATAGGTCATTTGCAAATATCTGCTCCCACTCTGTCGGTTGTCTTTTGGTTTTGTGGACTGTTTCCTTTGCTGTGCAAAAGCTTTCTATCTTGATGAAATCCCAATAGTTCATTTTTGCCCTTGCTTCCCTTGCCTTTGGCGACGTTTCTAGGAAGAAGTTGCTGTGGCTGAGGTCGAAGAGGTTGCTGCCTGTGTTCTCCTTTAGGATCTTGATGGACTCCTGTCTCACATTGAGGTCTTCCCACCATTTGGAGTCCATTTTTGTGTGTGGTGTAAGGAAATGGTCCAGTTTCATTCTTCTGCATGTGGCTGTCCAATTTTCCCAACATCATTTGTTAAAGAGACTTTTTTCCATTGGACATTCTTTCCCGCTTTGTTGAAGATTAGTTGACCATAGAGTTGAGGGTCCATTTCTGGGCTCTCTATTCTCTTCCATTGATCTATGTGTCTGTTTTTGTGCCAGTACCATACCGTCTTGATGATGACAGCTTTGTAATAGAGCTGGAAGTCCGGATTGTGATGCCGCCAGCTTTGCTTTTCTTTTTCAACATTCCTCTATTTGGGGTCTTTTCTGGTTCCATACCAATTTTAGGATTATTTGTTCCATTTCTTTGAAAAAAAAATGGATGGTATTTTGATGGGGATTGCATTGAATGTGTAGATTGCTCTAGGTAGCACTGACATCTTCATAGTATTTGTTCTTCCAATCCATGAGTATGGAACGTTTTTCCATTTCTTTGTGTCTTCCTCAATTTCTTTCATGAGTATTTTATAGTTTTCTGAGTACAGATCCTTTGCCTCTTTGGTTAGATTTATTCCTAGGTATCTTATGGTTTCGGGTGCAATTGTAAATGGGATCAACTCCTTAATTTGTCTCTCTTCTGTCTTGTTGTTGGTGTATAGGAATGCCACTGATTTCTGTGTATTGATTTTATATCCTGCTGCTTAACTGAATTCCTGTATGAGTTCTAGCATTTTTGGGATTCGGGTCTTTTGGGTTTTCCACATACAGTATCATATCATCTGCAAAGAGTGAGAGTTTGACTTCCTCCTTGCCGATTTGGATGCCTTTGATTTCTTTTTGTTGTCTGATTGCTGAGGCTAGGACTTCTAGTACTATGTTGAATAGCAGTGGTGAGAGTGGACATCCCTGTTGGGCCTTTTGTGTTTTAAAAAGTCCCTTTAACATTTCTTGGAAGGGCAGCTTAGTGGTGATGAATTCCTTTAAGTTTTATTTGTGTAAGGAACTATCTTTTCTATAATTCTGAAAGAAAAATTTGCTGAATAGAGTGTTGTAGGTTTTTCCTTTCAGCACTTTAACTGTATCATTTGGCCTGCAAAATTTCTCCTTAAAAAAAAAAAAATCAGCTGATAACCTATGGGCATTCTCTTGTATTTAACACTTGCTTTTCTTTTGTGCCTTAAGGTTCCCTTTTTATCTTTAATTTTTGCCATTTTAATTATTATGTGTCTTGGTGGGGACTTCCTTGGGTTCATCTTTTTGGAGCTCTCTTTGCTTCCTGGACCTGGATGTGTTTTCTTCCCCAAATTAGCTGTTGTTTCTTTCAGCTATTATCTCTTAATATAAGTTTTCTGCCCCTTTCTCTCCCTCTTTTCCTTCTGGGACAGCTAGAATGCAAATGTTAATATCCAATGTTGTCCTAGCGGTCCCTCAAGCTAGCCTCATTTTTTAAGTTCTTTGCTTTTTTTTTTTTTTTTTTTGCTATTCGTCTTGAATGATTTCCACTACTCCATCTTCCAGATGATCCATTCTTCTTCATTCTCTAATCTGCTATTGATTCCATCTAGTGTATTTTTCATTTCCGTTTTTGTATTCTTCAGCTCTGATAGATCCTTTTTAAATATTTTTCTCTTCTTGAAGTCTTAGCTCTTCTACTCTTTTCTCAAATCAGGTGAGCATCTTTATGATCATTCATTTGGATTCTTTGTCAGATAGATTGCTTATCTCCGTTGTCTCTGGTTCTTTTTCTGATGTTCTGTCATGTTCTTTCATACAGAGCATATTGCTCTGTCTTCTGATTTTGTCTTTCTGTGTTTGTTTCTATGTATTAGGTGGGTCAGCTAGGTCTCCCAGTCTTGAAAGAAGTGGCCTAATATGGAGGTCTTTCTGTTGGTCCTTCTAGTGCATCCCCCAAGTTGTTCAGAATCAGGTGCTCTGCGGGTGTCCTCTGTGTGGGCTGCATGCACCTTTCTATTGTGACTGGACCGTGACTGCTGCAAGCACTGTGGGCAAATCTGGCTCCCAGCCCGGCTGTCAGCAATGACCAGCTGTGACTAGTGCAAACACACTGGTGGGCAGGGCTGGCTGAAAGGTCCAGCTGCAATTGCTGCTGGCATGCTGGTGGTTGGGGTTAACCTCCAGTACAGCTGGATGAGAGGCCTGGCCACAACTCTGTGGGCCTGCTGAGGGGCAGGGCCAGCCCCCACCCTCCCTAGGGTAGGAAACACTTTGGGAGGGATACTGGTCTTGGCCAGGGCTGCCTGCCACATATAATGGAGTGGTAGTTGCTTTGGGGGATAGTTGGTCTCTAGCAATCTGCCCACCATGTATGGCAGGTGGGAGTTGAGTCCACAGGGGCTACCCAACATGAGGCAAATGGTGCTAGCAAGGTAGATGGAGAGTATCAGAACTGGCTTCCACCAGCGTTGGGCCAGCTAGGCTAAAAGAGGACAAGAAAAATGGCACCTGTCCACGCTTGCATTCCTACACAAAATTCACATGGATCACTGCTCTCTGGCACATGTCCTCAAACCAATTAAATCTCTTTCTCATAGAACACACTTTTCAAACTGCTGCCTCTGTGCTGAATCCTGGGGTGAGTGCTATTATCCACTGGCCCTTTAAGAGCAGTTTCTCAGTTTCATAGTCCTGAGGCTCTCTTGGAGTTGAGGTCCACTGATGATTGAAGCCAGATGTCATGGAGGCTTATGTTCCTGGTATAGATCCCCAGGGCGGGGTGATATCCCTGCTTCTCAGGGAGGATCTCCACACCCGTGATAACCCTTCTGCTTGTGGATTGCTGCACTGGGGGTTTAGTTGCCCATGGTGTCCCTGTCCCTCCTACCTTTTTCAATGTGGACTTTTCTTTATATCTTCAGTTGTGGAGGAGCTGTTCGCTAGTGTTTGGGTCATTTTCAGACTGAGTTGCACTAGATGTAGTTGCAGGCCTGATGTGTCTGTGAGAGAGGTGAGCTCAGGATCCTCCTACTCTGCCATCTTCCCATGCCAGTCTATTTAGGTCTTTTTGGCTCAATACAAGCACTCTGCTCCATGGCATGCAGAACTGAGAACAAACGTGATGTTAAAAATTAACTTTGCAATGTTATTATATAATGAGAGATGTTTAATTGGGCCAGATCTCAGAGAAGGCCAGTTCTGGTACCACTTAAAATATAAACAAAAAGAGGAGTGTGCATTTCTCTGGTCCTGTACTTCTGTTAAATCTTTAATGCTCCACCTTTTCCCCATTTAGGAGTTCTCTTACCTCCTAAATGGAATTGCGTCCCTTTAAAATTCATATATTGAATTCCTTACCCCTAGTACCTGAGAATATGACTGTATTTGGAGAAAGGCTTTTAAATAGGTTATTATGTTTGAAATGAGGTCGTATGGGTGGGCCCTAATCCAAAATGACTAGTGTTCTTAGAAGAAGAGGAGATTGGGACACAGACATGAATAGAGGGAAGGCCATGGGATGAAAAGCCAAGGAGAGGGCTCAGGAGAAACCAACATCTTGATCTTGGACTTCTAGCCTCCAGAACTGTGAGAAAATCTATTTCTGTTGCTCAGGCCATTTATTGTGGGGTGCTTGGTTACAGCAGGCCTAGAAACGTGCTGTCTCTTAAGTGCAAGTAATCTTCAAGAGTCCCCTCAAGTCAGCATGCTTTTCCTCAACATTCTCTTGGACATCTCATCCCTTCAGTTATCCCAGGTCTCCACGTAGCTACTGAGGTGCAGTTCCACATATTTTAGATGCCTGCGAGACTGTTCGATGTGTCCGTCACTACCGGGCTCTCTAAGCTCCGTGTCTGAAAGAATGGTCTGTCCAATGAGACAGATAGACTACTAGCATGTCCACCCGCTCACAGAGGCTTCAGACGCTGAAGCATCTTTAGTTGTTTTCTCTCAGTGCTTCTCACAGCATAGCAATCATCGTCATTCTGTCTTCCTCAACCTTGGTAAGCCCTGTGGCACCTTTTCCCCAGACCCGTCTACAGTAAGCTCCTGACCAGAATCCCACTTCCAGACCTAATCATGTAGCCCTGCCTGTTGTGCTCAGCCAGAATAATCTTCCTGCCACCTCTCCATTTGTCTTTGAGGCTTTTTCCTGCCCTGCTACCTCTGACTCCTGACCACTCTTGCTACCCTTTATTCCCCATGTGTGTCCTCCATCCTAATCAAATGGGTCTATGTTCTGATCTGAGCATCCCTGTGCTCAGTGAGCAGTGAGTGTCTCCTGTTTCTGCCTCACTGTTTTTTGTTTTATTATTTTTTTTAAAGTAGGCTCCATGCCCAGCGTGGGGCTCAAACCCACAACACTGAGATCAAGACCTGAGCTGAGACCAAGAGTCAGATGCTTAACCAACTGAGCCACCCAGGTGCCCCTCTGCCTCACTGTTTTTGCTCTTTTTCTCTTCTCAAAAATCCCATCTACTTTTCAAATATTACCCATTCTTCAAGGGTAATTTCAGATCTAATTCCTGTGTGGACCTTTATTCAAAGACATCAGCTAGATGATCTGCCTCCTTGAGCTTCTGTAACATATCCTGTTTCCTTTTTTATCTTGATTAGCAAGTACCTCTGAGCCAAATACAATGCTCTATCCCAAGAGTCATCTCTTCTCTCAGGCTACAGACACACTTCTCTTCTCAATATGATTTCTATTTCCTTCAGTTCGATTTTAAACTTTCTTTGGAACACATGCTTTTCTTTTTCTTTTTAGTTTTATTTAAGTAATCTCTATACCCAACGTGGGGCTCGAACTTATGATTCCAAGGTCAAGAGTTTCATGCTCTTCCAACTGTGCCAGCCAGGTGCCCTGGAACACATGCTTTTCTTTTTTCTTTTCTAAAGATTTATTTATTTGAGAGAGTGAGTATGGGGGGAGAGATAAAGATGGGGAGAGAGTATCTCAAGAAGACTCCACGCTGACCACGGAGCCAGATGCAGGGCCCAATCCCACGACCCATGAGATCATGACCTGTGCCAAAACCAAGAGTGGGTCACTCAACCTACTGAGCCACCCATGTGCCCCAACACATGCTTTTCTAACAGGAGGCCGCAGATGCACAAGGCTTGGCTCATGGTAACCTCTCAGTAAATATCAACTATTAATTATGAGCTATTAATAACTATGTTCATTATATACAACACATTAATATAGACTTCTATAACATATTTATATAATTGTATATAATTATTAACTATTATAAGCAAAGAAAAGGGTCATTTATAGCCTGTGGCCATATATGCTGTCATTTTATTTTTTGTTGTTTTTAAAAAATCATTTTTCATTATATTTTGGGGATACATAACTTTCCTATCAGACTTTACTCCTTAAAGGGGCTTTTCTTATTTATTTATCTTTTGGTATAGAACAATGGCTTGGCATAAAATAACCAATCTGCAAATGTTCTCTGTTCAGTGAAAATAAATGTAGTGCTTAAGACTCCCATGTTTTCACAGATAAATTGACAAACCTGACGGAAGAGCTTACTGTTCAGTAGTACTTTTTTCATAAATGCAGAAACATCTGTTTTTGGATCTTAGGGAGACTTTTTTTTACTTCACATTTTTACAGTCTTGAAAAATAGTTGTGCTCCATAAATATCCCAGGATGAGTCATTTGCTTAACCAAACAGCTGCTTACTCATTAGCCAAATGCTCTTCATTTTAAGTCATACACTTAATTTTCTCCCATGCCTCTCTCCTTCCCCCAGGAGCCAGAAAGTGATGCACAGACATTTTTCTGGAATACTAAAGAGGTATAGCTCTGCCTTTGATATGGGGTAGTCTAAACATCATGAGGTGGCAGGAAGCTATCCTAGCTCAAATTAATAAGGTCTTTGTGTCTGCTTCGATTGTCCCACTAGCACACACAACGCTTCATCTCCCCCTTCTACACTCTCCCCACGCACCTCCGGAACATCCTCCTTCTCATTCAAATCCAACCTACCAGTTCTCTCCTTCGGGACACCTGCAGGGTCTTTGTTCTTGTTTTCTCCCATCACTATCACCTGCCTATTATGTAGGTAGAGAGTCTGTGTCAAGAACCACCAGCAGAAGTCATTATTTCAATAAGTACAAGGAAATGACATTTTTGTAATTTTTTTAAAAAGCTACAGATCAACTCTTATAATTAGTAGCTTTCAGCTATCACTTTGGGTTCTTCAACTTATTTTGGATGATACACACAGAGTAATCACTTACATTTTCTACCCCAGACAACTACTGTTCAGCTGCCTTGAATGACCTGGTTTTAAGAATTTTAACAATGCCTCTTTAGTACAAATTCATTTATGGCAATGGATATTTGGTTTACAGCATTCTTTCCCATCGAAGAGAGGTGATTTATACTGTTACCTTCTTTAAAACATGGTGAACATCATTAGGACTTCTTTCTTTTGGAAGACAATAAATGCCTAAATACCTTGGAAGAGGAGAAGAACTTTAATTTCTAGAAAGAGCAAATGATAGGAAAGAGATCCCATTCTCCAGAGTTTCCATTTATAGTATAGCTTTACTCAGCAGGGTTCCAATCTGACGTGGCTTTTTTTCCAGCCTGCAAAAGTTCTCTCAAACACCCAGGGCTGGCTTTCAGAATGTCGAAATCGGTTGTTAAGACTAGGGTCAACTGTATACTACTGTCCTGAGCCCCTGGGTCCCCAGTCCTTCCTCTGTAACAACCTGCCTCCCACGAAAATGCCCTCTAATTTGGCAACAAAAGAGTTAATGCCAGAGTGATCAACAGAACCAGGCTGGAGTGGCACAGATATTCTTACTGGTTACTGGTTAAGTATTTTGAGTATTGTCCTGCAAAGAGCATTTGTTTCCAGGTAGATTAAGTACTATTTATTTTCTGGAAAGCACTCTAGCTTTGAGAATGAGGGCATTTACCTCCCTAGGGTTTACTTCCCTCATCTGTGAAATGGTAGGGTACCCCGGCTTAGTTTTCAGACTGGGTTCCAGAGTTCCCTGCAGGGGAGACTGCTGATAATGGAGATCTGGGCCCCACTTAAGCAGAGAGGTTCCTCTTTATCTGGCCTACTCACTGGGATCCACTCTGCCGTCTTTGTTTGCAAAAAGGATCTTTGAAAATTGGCTTTTGTTACAAAAAAAAAAAAAAAAATCGAAAGCCACTGATTCAAATAAATGGTAATCTTTCTAATCTTTCATCCTATTTTACATTTCTAAAATTCAGTTATAACCATAATTATTAAAAATTGTCTGCATAATAATAGCAAGTACTTATATTGGGCCTACTCTGGGCCAGGCATTGTTCCAAGTACTTTACATATTTAAACTCAATCCACACAACAACAAGATGAGCTAGTGTCGTAATTATTATTATAACTATTAAAGTTTAAAAAGCATACGTTCTGATGTATCTATTTTCACTGTGGTAATTTCCTTAGATACATTTCAAGTCATAATTTATTCAAAGGTAATAATCCTACAATGACTAATGAAAGATAAATCATGATATTGTCTTTATGTACTCTAGAGATTTCTAGATGCATTTTAAGGAGTACTTTGTCTTTAACTCATGGAATATCATTAGACTAACAGCAACTGTGCATGTACTTCCCTTACAGCTTGTACAGTGTTCCTTCACTTTCAACCAAGACCTGGAAATCCTTTTTTAATGACCCCGTGGACATGGGTCAGGGGAGCTTTTAATGTGCTTGGAAATTTCTTGAGCACCAGTTCTGGACTCTCACTACTCAACTGGGATAAACAAGTGGAGGCAAACCTTGGTCTGAAGTTCCTTATTGCTGCCCTTTTCCCATGAATTTATGGAAGAGAACCAGGACCCACGCACCCCTCCCCCATTGTAGTGCTTTTTAGGTCCTTGGGTGCTCGGTATCTTCCTATGCTTCTCTATCCAACAGCCCCATCCAAATCAGCGTCTGGCTGGGAGGGATGGAGTCTGGCTGTGGTTTCTATCATCAGTGCAGCTTGGGCCCGTGTTGGCAGTCAGCAGGGACTTTTCTGAGTCCAGCAGAGGAGGGGAATAGAGACTAAACCTGTCCAGGATGAGGAGGAGAAGGTTCCAGGGGATCCTGTATTTTATTAAAGTGGTGGAACACACAGGCAAGGAACTGCACCGATTCCTGCAGCTGCTGTGGCCAGGAGTTAAGCTGATGAGCAGCTCGATGTCGTCAGATGAAGAGAATGCTAGCCACGGGATGTAGCCACATGGAGGCTGTATGAAACCTTGCCCGGGATGACAAATGAATTTAAACAGGACCAGATGAGCCTTATATAGCATTCACTATCCATCCCAGACTCCAATTATTCTGCCCCCCCAATCCCAAAAGTATGCATTGACTTATAATCCTGATTTTAGGTGAAGAACCTCATTTCCTGAATCTCTAAAGCATCAGTCCATTCTGAGACTTCATGAACTTTACCTAATATCTTGCTCAGGCTTTCTCCATGAATATTCGAATGACTAGAATTAAATTGGACTCTCAGACACCTTGTTTTGGTATGTCTCCCTCTATATTTGGTGATGGGGTAGAGTTGAAAAGAAGGGGTAAGAGGCATTGTTGCCTTATATCAGGAGTCAAAGCCTTAAGCTAGGCAAGAAAGCTTCGCCGGGGAATTTCCAGGATTTGGCCAGTGGGAGCCATGGGAATCTAGGGGTTGGGGTCCTTGAAACTACACAGTAGAGGCAGTAAGCTACCCTGCTGATTCCTACAGTCACTGCCTGGAGCATCCAGACCCCTGTGGGGGTCTCTCCTGGAGGCTACAGACTGAGCAGCCTAGAGAATCAGGAAGATACTTTCTGGTAGGCTTTGTCTTTCTCCCTTCTCCCCAGACCTTGGCCCATCTGGGCTCAGCCAACTAACCATACACATCACATGTTTTCTAGCACATTCCTGCTTTAACATGTTAATATTACACCTAACTTCCAGAGTAGGTTCTAAGATCTTCTACCCTTTTATCCACAAAAACTGTGTTACGTGTAGTTTTTTGAGTAGGGTGGTTGGTTATCTCATTATAACGATTTTAACTTCCCCTTTTTTCCCCGGCCTTGACATACTGTTTATATTGAAGACTGTGGAAAACTGCATTTCTTTGTGATATTTCTAAAAATGATATATTGAAGATAAATTAGAGACTGGGCCTCTATATCACAGAGTATTTCTCACCCCGATGGCCAATCCAATCATGTAGTTCCACAATAAATAGGACAAATCTGGCTTAATAAGACAGTAGATGCCAAAAAATCCATTCGCTTTTTGCAATTTCTATATGCCTTAAAAATGTTCATTAAAAAAATTCCTACTTTTTTTGGTTTATCTCCTTAGACTTGTTTCCCCTATTTTAGTGATTTAAAACCTCTTTTCAAATGATTTCTTGCTTGGAATATCCATGGCCAGGCAACTCTTTTGCAAAATAGGGAGATCTGGTCGCCTTGCTTGTTTCCTAAAACTGGGGTTACAGGTATTGGTTTTAGGGCACAGATCTGTTAGCTTTTCCTTTCATTCTTTCCAAAAATAAAAATTCACATAAAAGCTACCACCTTATTTAAATTAGGTCTTATTGTTCATAACTTGTACAACCTGTACAAATAAGCTGAACTGTAGATATTGGCATTGATAATTGCACACATTTAAAAAAAATTAAAATTTCTTTGTAATAACTCTCAAGATTATTTAGCTAACAAGTGGTCCCTGAGAGACCTTTAAGACCTATTTGTAAATGCTGTGAGGGGGTGTACCCTGGTAATCGCAAGAGGATTGAGCAATATTAAAATCTGAGTCAATGCAGGTAACAGAATCTAGTTTTTAATTTTGGTCAGAATAGTTAGAAGATACTCAAGTCAGTTTTGTGATTCGGTGGCATATAGGGAAGGCTGTAAAATATCACAAAATAGCCTCACCCCTGGCAGAAATGTACAAAGCCATTTGTTTTGCATTTCTGCGAAGGATTTATCTTCAAGGAGATGAAGAAGCAAAGATTACATGTGCAAAGCCCACACACCCAGGACCCACTCAGTGCACCAGTATTGCAAGCGGGAAGAAGACAGGAATCGACAGTGCAGGGGAAAGAAAAGGGAAAGGAGCCTGGAAACAAAATAAGACAAGGCTCCCTTTAAATAATGCAGAGGACTCTTAGGAAAGAGAAAAATAACACAATAAATGTTCATTCACTGATTAAATTTCGGGGCAGAATATGCGTTTTGCAAGAAAGTCATTGGCTTTAATCAACTGCTTTCTTCAAGAGCTTGGTCTATACATCTGGGCCAAAAATCAGTCACTTAATAATTGTTAGTGTTATTTGAACAAAACCACTAAGATTTCCTTTCCTTCTGTCCTCTCAGTAAAAACCAGGAAGGGGGAGGTGGGGAGGCATGGAGGGTGGGACACAGAATAGCATTTTATGAAAGTGATAACATGTTTTGCATTTGAATTTTTTTTTTTCCTGCTAGAGTTTAAAGTAGATTATAAGAAGGAAAGGAAAAGCTATAAATTAGCCACCCAAGAAGGTCTGAGATTCCAGTGGTTCAAGCTGGGGGTGATCAGTGTAGCTAGGGTTTTAACGGGAACTCCTTAGAGATACAGGAGAGCAGGAATCCAGTCTCCCTTCTTGCTGGATCACTGAGCCCTCCAAACTCAGGGAGAAGAGATGTCACTGAATCCACCCAAAAGCTTGTCATGTTGAGAAGATGAGAAGAAAAAGTTCTAGATTTTTATATCCTGGAAAGTGCTTGCTCTTGAATGACACAAAAGACAAGACAGGTGAGGTAGGGAATACAAAGTTCCATCTAGAAGCTTGACATTTATAAGAAAGGGTTTCCTTAAAATAACGTTTTTCTCTTTGGTTTGGTAAGAATGTGGTGAGTGAAGTAAGCTAAGGAAGAAACCGCGTAGACGACCTCCCATAAGAAGAATGTCTTTACATTGGGTAGGGTATGTGCTATGGTGAGCACTGTGAATTGTGCAAGACTGTTGAATCACAGATCTGTACTTCTGAAACAAATAATGCAACATATGTTAAGAAAAAAGAAAAAGAAGAAGATAGCAGCAGGGGAAGAATGAAGGGGAGTAAGTCGGAGGGGGAGACGAACCATGAGAGACGATGGACTCTGAAAAACAAACTGAGGGTTCTAGAGGGGAGGGGGGTGGGGGGATGGGTTAGCCTGGTGATGGGTATTGAGGAGGGCACGTTCTGCGTGGAGCACTGGGTGTTATGAACAAACAATGAATCATGGAACACTGCACCAAAAACTAATGATGTAATATATGGTGATTACCATAACAATAAAAAAATTAAAAAAAAATAAAAAAAGACTGTCTTTATCATTAAGTCAGCACATTGAGTGGTCCTGTGATTCTTCATTTGCTGTGGCCACTCTCACCCCCGAGCTGTCCACCCTTCCCTGCCCAGCTCTGGGGCTGCTTTCTTTCACCCTGCCCACTGCTCTGTAAATAGTCTTTTCTCTAAATTCTCAGTTCAACTCTTTGAAGTGAGGTCTCTTTCCCATGGGATTCTGACTGATAAGAGACTAAAGATACCTCAAATCTGGTAGAAACCATGGTGAGCTGCAATTTCTAGTTGCAAAAGCTAGGAGATTATCACTGTATAAAAGAGGGTGAGCCATTTATTGTTCATAAAATCCAAAAATAAATAGGCTATAGAAATTCCAGGTACAATTTCAAAGCCAAAAAGATCTGAAGAAATGAATCAGAATCAACTAGTATTAATTATATTAATCATGCACTTTTATAATCACCTGAACCACCTGCTGCTAAATTGTATATTCCAAACAGATTTCAAGAATTGTTCAAAACTAATGTGCCTCTGTAGAATGATTTATGAAAATTTAAGTAGGTCAAACCCACTATTCAGAGTATAGCTCATATAGTACTGATAGGTTCTAATATTCTAAAAAAAATGGATTTCTTGCTTATCAGAAAATTCAGTGTGTATTAAAAAGGCATCGAGACTTAGTCATCTCCTTGTTCTGAGTCTGGCATGTAAATGTTTATCTTATTACCATATATTACACATCTGTAGACTCTGCCCAATACTACACAAAATGTACCATCAAATCCCTGCTCACAAGAATTTTATGCCGTTAAAATAGACAAAAAGTTCAATTTTAGAAAATGTGAAAAGGCTTTCATAGTTATTTATCTATTTATTTTAGTTTTGACCTTTCAATTTTGATCCTATTCTTTTTGTAGGTAGTAGGTGGCATTATAGATTAATTTCTTAATACACTTTTGTTGACTTGGAATTCAACTGAGTTGCATTGAGGATGTTACTGAGATTGTCACCAAACTAATGGGCTCAGTGGTCAATTAAAGTGTCACTTCCAAGAGACTGTAATTAGTGTGTGTGTGTGTATTCCATATAACTTTAGAAAAGGAAGGTTAGACAAGTTTTGTCGCCATTATACTCCATTTATCGCAGTAGTGGTTGGTAATTTTCTGTGAACGCTTCTTTCCAATCCCAGGGGAGATGGTTGAGCTGACAGCACTGCCACCTAGTGTTCTCTCGCTTTCATGCAGTGTCAGTAAAGGGAAAAAAAGTTCCAAGATTTATTTTCAATATATATATTTTATTAGTGTATTGTTATGTGGGTGTGTAATATATCTTTCTGTGGGTTAGATGTTTTGTTACTTGTCCTGATAAAAGTATTAAAGTATGCTAAAGTCACATAATTTTTACAAAGGAGTAAAAATAGAAGTAAAAGTTTAGGTACCATTATGTAATTTCTGATTCAATGAACTGAGAGACAAATATCTAAGATTTTTGGGTCCCTATTATGTTAGGTATGTAAGAAATACCATATTAAAACTGAACTCTGTGTAACCTTAATATGTAACTTTTGCAGTTTCCAAAATTTTATAATACATTTATTTGATCTCTAATTTGGGGGAAATAAGAAAGAAGAGAGACCAGGGAGCATTTAAAAATTTTACATATCCAAGTTGTTTCTGTATTAGATTTTAACCAAGAAAATTATTTAAAGCAAGTTCATTCTCATGAGAGGTAGAAATGAGATTTAGAGTTTTAGAATATAGGGAATACTAAACAAAGGTTTTCTAATAGTAAGAAAGAACTATGTATTTGTTTTCCATCATGCAGTGCACATACTACAGATGATAAACTATTTTATGCAATGCTAATATATATGTTTTTAATTGTCATGCACTTATTTTTATAAGCGATGGAGAAAATGTAACCACAAATCCGTGATTTCATAGATACTAATATTTAAAACTACCTTACACATGAACCACAATGCTCAGGCTCATATGTTTTTAGTTATTTTGACTCATTAAAACAAGAAGGGACATCTGGGTGGCTCAATTGGTTAAGCGTCTGCCTTTGGCTCAGGTCATGATCTCAATGTCCTGGGATTGAGTCCCACATTGGGCTCCCTGCTCAGCGGGGAACCTGCTTCTCCCTCTGCCTGCCACTCCCCCTGCTTGTGTGCATGCTCTCTCTCTCCCCCTCTCTCCGACAAGTAAATAAATCAATCTTAAAAAAATAAAACAAATGAGAAATGTGAATTGCAGAGTTTCTGAAAGGCTGCATTTTTCTGTTTCCATTCTTCTGGTGTCATCCAACATGTTCTTCTGTCCAAGGTGTTTCCTATAAATGGTAGTTAGAACTAGAGCAGGACTCATTGTCCAAATAGAAATTGAATATGAGCCATAGGTATTTTAAAATAAGACATTTTATTTTTTTTGTTGTTGTTGTTTTTAAATATTTTATTTACTAGAGAGAGAGAGAGAGCAAATAATGAGCAGGATGGAGGGCAGAGGGAGAAGCAGACTCCCTGCTGAAGAGGGATCCTAATGCAGGGCTTGATTCTGGAACTCTGGGATCATGACCTGAGCTGAAGGCAGACGCCCAAATGACTGAGCCACTCAGGCACCCCTAAAATAAGACATTTTTAAAAAAAATTAGTTGAAATAAGTTCTAATGATATAATTTTTAACCTACTATATCCAAGTATTATTGTAGTATGTAGTCAATATTAAAAATTATTGAGGTAGTTTACCTTTTTTTTTAATATACACTAAGTTTTTGCAATGTGGTGTCTATTTTACACTTACAGCATGCCTTGATGTGGCCGGGTCACATTTCACATGCTCAGTAGCCACATGTGGTTAGTGTTGGACAATTGTAGGGATGTTCTCAGATTGAGGTTCAATTTTTGGCACAAATATGCTATAGGTGGTAGTGTATACCTCCCTCCAGAAGCACCTGTCTGGTGGCTTTTTTGTGATTGTGTGTATGTGCGTGTGTGTGTGTGTGAGATATTTTGTGATACTGTTGTTGATTATCATTGTCTAGATCTAGTAATTAAAGGTTGTAAAATGGTGATATTGGAATTTAAAAACTCCTTTGTTTATTAGATGGAATACTTCTATTAGAGAAACATCTCATCAACTACTTAGTTGCTTGGAATAGTTTGTATAGAGAAGGCAGAATAAATGATCTCGTCCCTTTATTTGCTAGCTTGTAAAATGATTTTCCAAGGGTGATCATTAGTATTTTATTTTCACGGTAGCATTAGGAATTCATGAATTTTAACCCGTCTGATGTGTTTTCGATCTACTGCAGCTACTATATTTGTTATTCAAATTTTCCCATCGTTGGCCCCTGGGAGCCTCTTTAACTTGGTATCACCGAAGCAGCCTTTGATATTCTAGGCTTATCTTGTACATTTCCTGCCACAGATCTGTAATCAGCTATTTCTTCAAGGAGCCCTTGGTTCCTTTTAGGTGTAGGGGAATTTTTCTGAGTGTCCTTCTTCCATGTCAAATACTAAAGTTTTTCACATCATGAATGTAATTACTCATTCACTTGATCCATAATACACACAACAGTCTCAGAATAGTTATTAAGTCTACCACCAAAAAAATAATTTAAAAAGTTGAAGTTTCTTTGTGGTTGTTTTGTCCTTCTGATAACATTCCACTTACGATTAATAGTCAAATCACTGTGTTTTAGTCACTTGGAATAGTCCTCTTGGTGTTGTTACACCACCTACTGGATACACAGGCATAGTCATCTCATTTGGCTTTTGATAGGGAGTGCTTTAAGTTTAAATTCTGTTTTATAATTATGAACAGTTTTATATGACTCTAAAGTCAAATTTTCAACATAAATCTAGTTTCTCTCCCTATCTTCTTTGTCCTTTTTCCTGTCTCTGTCTTTAGGCAACTATTTTGTTTTTAAATGCTGTGATTTCTTCTTTCACTTATACTAATGAATGATAGTTGGAAGAAAGGCAGGCAGGGAAGGAGGACCCTCCTACCCCCTCTTCAAGAGGAAACCACCGTTAAAAGGATTTTACACCACCCTGGAAGGAACCCTCCACCCTTTCCCACGTGATAGGTAGATGACAAAAACCTGATTGGGTGACAGGCTCATGGAGGGTTAATCGGATTAAAACAGCCAGCCAACAGGCCTGTAAAAACCCCGAGACTTAGAAACTCTGGTGGGAACCCCCTCGGGTTCCCCTCGCTGTTCCGGAGCTTTGTACTATTGCTCAATAAACTGCTTTGCTGCCTACCACTCTTCGCTTGGTCTACCTCTTCATTCTTTGAAGCAGCATGACCAAGAACCATGGGCACTGAAGGGAAAGAAATCCTGTAACAATATTTTAATCTATGTTTATATATAAGTATATAAAATTAATACATATATATCACATATCTTCTCTCTCCTCTTTATTAGGTAAATAGTAACATGATTTGTAGATTTCACTCCACTTGAAATAATTATATATATTATTCCACGTGGAGAAAAAATATGTAAATTAATATAAAATCTATACAAAATATATAAAAATATAAAAAAATATAAATATATTTAGTAATCTGGAGTTTTGGATTTTGCTTTGTTAGGTAATCTGAAAATCCTTTCTAAAAAGTAGGTGAATTAAGCTCTTCTACATTTATAGATAGGATCTAAATGGTTGCTGTGTTAAAGGATCTAAGGCAGATTAAAAATTTTAAGAGTTTATTTTAGCAACACTCCATTCTAATTGGGCAGCACCAAAACGGAAGTGGTGAGGAGCCTCAGGAGTAACAGGGAGAGAGACTACCATAGAGTAAGCATGGAAGCAAAGTAAGGAAACTGCTGATTGGCTAATGCTTAGGCCCAGCTGGCTCTTTGTGATTGGTTGTCCTTAGGTTTCAATTTTGTAACCTTGAGGCATTTACAGGCTTAGATTTTGGTTTACTTACATAGGCCACCATGGAATTAGTCAGATGAGCTTCTTTATTTAAATCAGTTTTGTCATATTTGTTACACATATTTCCATATATATAGATGTATATGTACACATATACACACAGCACACACACATATCTATTTATTTGTGTCTATATTGCTCTTACACTCCTGTTTTTTCACTGTGTGGTCTATACCAGTGCTTGTCCATGGACTGCTTGTTACCAAGCCATGATATATGTACAGAAAGTGAAAGAAAACATTTGAAAATATTTAATTTGCCATGCCACTAAGCATGACAAATCCAAGCACGTGATTTTGTACTTTGCAAAAGTACTAAGGTGCAATTGACTGGAAAAGTGAAAAACTGGTCCTCCACTACAGAGTTTGAGAAGCACCTGTCTCTATTATTTGCTTGCACTCTTTTGCATAACTTTTTGTATTGAGAAAAGTTGTTTCTGTTCTGATGGCTTTTATTTCTTTATATGAATTATAATTTATGATTTTATTAATATCTGTGTGATGACTTTAATTCCCTTTTAACTACTTTCTCTTAATAAACTATGAATAAAATTGAGATTAGCTAGTGATTCATTCTTCATCTTGCCCCCCAGATCCCAGAATCTACTTTCAACTAATTTTTTTAGCCTCCATTGATACCTTTGAGGCAATCAGAGAGCGTATTGTACTTTTCATCTTTTTCTAATCTGCCTTCCTTTGTTTTTAGATAGTTTAATTCAGTGTATATATATATATATATATATATAGCAAATTACTATTACATTTTATAACCTCTCCCTTAGAATATACAGTTGTTCTGAGTTATACAAATAAATATATGTTTAATGTTTACTACCACTTCTACTGTTGAGGTCTTTTCAATCATTTTGGTTGTTTGAACTTGTTCTCCAGTAATTTCCTCAGGAAAACCTTGTCAGCACAATACACTCCGAGTTCTTCTTACAGGTGCATAAAAATTGTGACCATTACACATTAAAGATCACTGTAGCTGCATATAAAATCCTTAGCTCACATTCACTTTCCTCGTATTTCTTAAATGTGCTACCCCATTGTCTTCTGGCATACTGCACTGGTATCTAAAAGTATGACAGTCTTATTTTCTTTCTTTTATAAAGGATAGTGACCTTTTAATTGTGTGCCAAGAGGAATTTTTATTTAAAGATCGGTAGTTGTAGCAGACTAAGATGGCCAGGTGTAGGCTGTCCTGGGTCAATTTTGCCAGGCGTGTCTTTTTAAAATGTAGTGCCTTTTTTTTAATCTCAGAAAAGTAGTTTTGAATTATATTTCATAGTATTTGTTCTCTTTTGTTTAAGGGATTTCTTTTATGTGTATCCTGGATCTCATTGTCTTTTTTATGTATATTGTCTCTTTTATATATATAAAATATTTTATTAATATAAATATATATGTATTTATATATTATATAAAATATATAAAATATGCATTATATTTTATTTATGTAAATGTGTATTTATAATTTATATTTATAAATATTTTTGTTTAAAATGTTTTTGTTTAAAATATTCTTTCCTATTTTTCTTAAGGCATTTTCTGTGGTATTCAGTCATGGTTTTGTTTCTTGTTTAGTCTGAAATTTTAAGATGAATTTTTCTTCTCAAATAGTTTAAATTTTACAAACTCCCTTTTTAAGTCTTTGTGTTTTCCAGTTACCTTCTCTTTGAGTTTTTCTAAACCTGGATGATGTGTTTCTTTTTTTTTTTTTCCAAAGCTCCCATCATTGTTTTCCAAATTTTTTTATGTCAAATATTAGATTATAATTTTGTTATAATTTGTTTGCATGTCTTTCTGGCATGTGTTTAGTGTCCGAAGAGACATTATTGTGTTTCTCAGTCCTTTTTCCCTTATGACAGCTCTGCAGTGTTTTCTTTACTAATGTTTGAGGGGCAGGAGTTTTCTTGGGCCCTAAGAAGGGAAGGGTGGGCCAGAAGAGTCTCAGCAGCAACTGCATCTATCATCCGAAAGTGTTCAAAATATGGCATACTGTGTGTGAGATCTGCTGCCTCTTTCCCCTCCCCACTTTTATCTAGATTTTCTCTTTCCTTTGCCCCTGGTCTCTTTTCTGCTCAATTTGGATTCTATTCACAGCTGTTTATTCTCAACAAGGGGCTTTGTCTTGGAGGCAAAAGTCAATTATGTCTGTTAAGGGTCTCTCTTAAGGGCCCATGGGCCCAGGCAGTTCAAGTGCAATCTGACCTAACTGGTTCTCCTGTGTTTACCCACAGAAGGAGATGGCAAGACTCTACGGCCTCTCGGGGCCACTGGAAGCACTCTTAACTCTCTTTCTGTTCCCTTTAACATGTTTGCTGATACCATGAAGATTTTAATATCATCAGTACTTTGTTCCAGCCCACACATATTTAGGGGTTCATAGGGATATGTTTTCCCACCACTTTATTGAAAATGTCTGTGGGAGTTTGCTTTTGCTCCCTAGCTGCTCTGTTTCTAGGTGGTGATTTGGAGAGGTCAAAAAATGCCACCTTGTCACCATTTTTTGGATTACTTTTTATTTTTTATTTAGAGTAACAGAGAACATGAGAACATGAGTGGGGAGGAACAGAGGGGGAGCCAGAGGGAGGACTCCCGCTGAGCACAGAGCCCACATTGGAGCTCCATCTCACAACCCTGAGATTATGACCTGAGCCGAAACCAAGAGTTGGATGCTTAACCCACCAAGCCACCCGGGCACCCCGCAGATCACTTTTAAACAGCCAAACATGTAGTCTTTTTCTGTTCTGCTTTGTGTATGCCTCTGTGTATGTTAGCAGTTTTTCTGATGTACTCTAATCATGCTGGTTATATTGGTGTCCATGTATGTTAATACCTGAATTCTCAATGGTGTGTATCCCCATGGTTCAGAGATCTATGGATGCCTTTTCACACTGCCAGGCTGCTAGCTCCCCATCCTCAGTCCATGCAGAATCTCTTGAACATCTCCTTCTCCATAAGGTCCTGAGTGTTCTGGATGCTAAAACGATTGCTCTTCTGAAGTTCTCCTGCATGGTCACCAGGCTGTGGAATGGTCATACACATCCCTTCTTCCTTTCTTCCCCCAACAGGGCATTAGCACTGATTCTTAATTGGGGTGGTAGAAGATAAGGCTTAGAGCAGCATGGCGCCAGTGGGAACGTAGAAAAATGAAGAGGGACGACACCAGAAGGAAGTAGCAGTTTGATAGAAAGCCTCCCAAGAGATTTTAATAGACCTCTAATAGGGTTGTATTTGGGTTCCCTGCTCTTGGTGGGAGAGACAGAGGGCACTGTGAGAACTGGTCCTGGTTCTAGACCATCTACAGGCCGCCGTGGGCAAAGGAATGGAAAGAGAATGAGATTAAGAGATGGGGTGAAAGAAAGAAAAGGCTCTGGTCCAAGGATTTAATGGCTTTTGGGGGTGTTTTCTTCTTCAGGCAGCTTAACATCTGAAGCAGATTTATCTTCTGGGCATTTAATTATTTAATCAATCTTCAAGGCATTTAAAGTCATCCCTTTTAAATGTTTAGCTTAGGAACTCTTTCAACTCTAAACAAACAAAAAAAATCTGTTAATACAGGTAGAGATTGGTTTATACAGGCATTGAATGGGCTTGTTTGAAAGAGGTAGCATTTTGTCTCACAGTGTTTCTATCAAAGACAAACTGATGATAGCAAATCTGTTCCTGTTTTAACAGAGGGAGAGAACACAGGGAGGCAGAGAGGTTGGGAAACGATATCATAGTTATGGAGAGAATTCCCAAGACAAGGACAGGGATCAGCAAAAAGACACTGGAAATGGTCATATGCCCTGACAACTTAATAAATGTGTTTAACTTCATTTGCACAAATAGAGGTGCCGTGTGGATGCATTAATGGTTTGGAAGGAGGCCAGGGCTGGTAGTGCCTCCGGTTCTAGGAAGGAAGATCACCAAGTATTTGGTAACAGGGTTTGAAGGAAGAGTAGGGTCAAGGAACTGATGGCCTTACAAGTCCTGGTGGATGATTTAAGAGCATAATTGCATAGAATGTTCAGGATAAATTCTGAGGAATCTACAGAAGCTACAGTTTCTAGGGAGTATCAGTAACTTAAGGTCATATTGTTATTAAATAATTCACAAAAATAAAAGTTCATAAATTAGTAAGAAGACATTTGTAAGCAAGACTATTGATCATTTTGACTTCAGAAGGATAAGTAGCTTTATATTTCTGAGCTGCTTTTGTTTTCTCAGTTTCAGATGCTTTTTCTTCCATAATTAAAGAAGGATCACAGACCTGGAGGTAACTGGAAGTCAGTTCTCCTCTCTAAGCTATTAATATTTTTTTCCTTGTTTCCTGACTCTGATGGATGAATCAGGTGGGTTAAGTACTGAAAAGCTAGGAGGACTTCCCTCCTCTCTCTCCATAGTCCCATTTTTTCCCTTCTTGCCTTGTTAATTAACCTGTTCTTCTTCACCTAGATAGTAACATTAGCCAGTCCAACCTTCAGTCAATGTTAATGTTCTGTTTTTAGCCCTGACATATACATGAGTTAGACTACCAGACTATTCACTGATCCATATTTTTTAAAAATATTTTATTTATTTATTTGACAGAGACACAGCGAGAGAGGGAACACAAGCAGGGGGAGGGGGAGAGGGAGAAGCAGGGAGCCCAATGTGGGGCTCGATCCCAGGATCCTGGGATCATGACCTGAGCCAAAGGCAGACGCTTAATGACTGAGCCACCCAGGCCCCCCTCACTGATCCATATTGAGTGGGGAGGATGAAAGGAAAAATCGTCACTAAAGAGAGGGTCTGTTCTATTAATTTCAGCTACATAATAACCAAGATTTTCAGCTTTCATCAAAATAACCTATATAAAATCACTTAAAAAATCAAGCTATAAGTAATGGGGAACATTTTTATTTATTTATTAAAAATTTATTTTAGAGAGAGCGTGTGCCCAAGAGCGAGGAGAAGGGGAGAGGGAGAGGAGAAAGAGAACCTTAAGCAAGCTCCTCATAAAGCACGGAGCCCAACGTGGGCTGGATCCCACAACATGAGATCATGACCTGAGCCAAAATCAAGAATCAGATGCTCAACCAACTGAGCCACCCAGGCGCTCCAGTAATCGGGAGTATTTTTAAAGTTAAAATGTTGGTGTTGATCTTGGAGAAATCAGAGATAGCGTTGATTTCTGATTGTGCATTGACCTCTTCCCTTTGGCATATGATATTATGGTTCCCACAAAAGTTAGGAATTTACTACACAGGCTCTTTGGATCCATAATTGCCTTTATGGGTATGTGTGTTGTTAGTTGGGATATGCTGGATTGGGGAGGCATATTGGGAAGCTGGCTGCTTGTTTTGAAGATATACATTCCCTATAGCCTTAATTTTTTCCTGTTTCAATTTAGGATGGCTGCACTTCCTAGGCTCCATGGTTTCCATGTTGCTTCTCCATTGTGACTGTTCTTAGTGTCTTTGTCAGTCAAGAATTCTCTGTAGTGGGGGGCACCTGGGTGGCTCAGTTGGTTAAGCGTCTGCTTCAGCTCAGGTCATGATCTCAGGGTCCTGGGATTGAGCCCCACATCTGGTTCCCTGCTCGGAGGGGAGACTGCTTCTCTCTCTCCCCTCCCTCATCCTCTCTCTCTCACCGTCTCTCTGTCTCTCTCAAATAAATAAAATCTTAAAAAAAAAAAAAAAAAAGCTCTGTAAGTGGATGTCACAGCCTTTAGTGCCACTCAGTGGATCTCAGGGTAGATTTAGCTTTTTAGAAATATAATGCTTATTTTAGTTCCCTTGTCATATACAAATGAAACAGGAGCGGGTGACAGAAATTTGAAACTCAGGAGCCCTAGGACTTCCCTTGATATACCAGATAGGCTTTACCAACGGTTAGAACCCTTATTACCACATCAGTTTACTTGAACTTGGTAGGTCTAAAACTGAATTCACACTATTTCCTCTAAATATTTATCCTCTTGAGTTTCCATATTGTGTCTGGGTCATACCATAATCTGAGCTGCCAGTTTTCTAGATTTTTTTCCATATATTTATTCAGTTATTCATTCAACAAATAGCTGTCCTGTTCTCATGTTGTGTGAGTTGAGGTGCTGGGCACCCAGGGGTGGGGCAGTGAATGTCGTTGTGTCCTCAGGGGTTGACAATTTAGCTAGCCCCTGTTTACATACTCCTTCCCTCCTACCCATTCACCATGACTATATCAGTGTACCTGTGTCTTCTTTTCCATCCATACTTAGCCACTTGGATAGGGAGCCCCTCCATCATGCCTGGTCCACAGCAATCTACTGCTCACTGGCTTCAGGTAATCTGAAATTTAGAGCCTCTATAATCCAGTTTCCACTGTGTGACCTGTTCCAGTAGTTCTCAACTCTGGTTGTGCAGCAAAATCCATTGGTAATTGTATTTGGTCAGTCTATTCTTAACATAGTGATCTAGGAACCACTTGTAGAGCATATGATTCAGTAAAGTTCCCTTTGGGGTTTCTGATGTGCAGCCAGATTTGAAGACTGATGTAGTCTCATACTGGTCACCCGTGTGAACCTTCACCTCATACAGCCTGGCCAGATCCACAATTACCATTCTTCACAAATGTCACAACACCCCTGCCTCTGAGTCTGTGCTCCACTCAGCAGCTAGTGCTTCTCCTCTTATCAAAGCCCTCAAGTCTTCCTTCCAGCCCTAAGGGCAAACACCATACCATATCCATCTCTGACTCTTTCAGGGATTAAGAACTGTTTGTTGAAGGTGAAGAGTGGCAGAATATGACATTCTAAATGATACCTCTTTTGCATAAGAGT
This sequence comes from Zalophus californianus, assembly GCF_009762305.2. NCBI lineage: Eukaryota > Metazoa > Chordata > Mammalia > Carnivora > Otariidae > Zalophus > Zalophus californianus. Next base: position 40,187,535 of record NC_045608.1, on the reverse strand, counting down.
TATTTTGAGCTGAAAGCATTAGAAAAACAGCATATACAGGGAGAGGTTCTCTCTGAACTCCCCTTACCTGCCTAAAGACAGATCTTCCAAAAAGGAACTCAGTTGTCATCCATCCTTTCCCCAGAGTTTTATCATCAGGAAAAACAGACTCTTACCACAGGAGAAGAGATTAGAAGTGGACACCATACCCAGATAAACTTGGTCACACCTTATCATGCCTCCCATCTACTCTTCTGAGGGTCTGTTCTTCTTTCCCAAACATCATTTACAGTCCCTTAAGTGGCCTACATTTCCCTCATCTCTCTGCCTTCCCTATCAAGATAATCTATAAGTTCTCAAATCTCACATCTTTTCAGGGTATTCATTTTTTCCCCCTCTAATGCCCCCAGACAGGTTAATATTAAACATTTGTATGCTTTTTCTCCTGTCAATCTGCCTGTTGTCAGTTTATTTCATAGACCCAGCTATTGAACCTAGGAGAGTTGACAGTCTTTCCTCCGCCCCCCCCCCCCCCCCGCCCCCGGCAAGATGCATGGCCCTGCTTAAATCTCACCTGCTCTTTAATGTTTCAAGTCTTCATACTTTAGGTTTTAAAGTCTTGAGAAGCCTCTTCCTTTTCTGAACAAGTGAGTTCATAACTGAACCCCTAAAGGAACTCAGTTTAAGTTCCTTTGTTATTTTCTATTACATTTTTTATTTTGTACATTCACTGGGAGTAGGGAACACCTTGTAGCTTCTTGCTCCCTTGCACATCAGACTCTGCACAGCACGTAAGCGTCTCACTAGGCTCAGGGCCCCTTTCCTCCACCTGAAAAGCTAGCAATAGCAGGCCAAATCTTTCAACATCTCCTCTTTCTCACCCAACTGTCAAATCCTGTTTTAAAGAACCCACGTGATGAAAATGGGCTCACTGAGAAAATCCAGAATAATCTCCTCATTTTAAAGTCAGCTGATTAAGAACCTTAATTCCATCTGCATTACCTTTTGTCATGAAATGTCCCGTATTCACAGGTTCTGGGGATTAGGACTTGGATGCCTGTGGACAGCCATTACTTTGCATGCTGTATCCATGATAGTAAAGATAATGACTGAACTCCTAAAATTTCAAGTCCTAAATTTCAGTCACAGGGGAAGAGTGATTGCTACCCCTTATCAGCCAGTCACTCTTGGCCAGTGATAGTTCTTAACTATATGAATTCATTTAACCTTATTAGTAACCCTGGGTGGGAGGTATTTTTAAACCCCCATTTTATAACCCGGATGAGATGAAGGCACAGAGAATTCAGTTAATTGGTTTGGGATCCTGGGCATGTACAGGTCAGAGCCAGGATAAACTCAGTAGGCTGGTACCATGTCATGCCATGCCATGAGCTTCCTCCTAAAATCCAGGAACTGAGTCCCTCACCAGAATATCCTTTAAAGTCATGGTTCTTGTGGAAATCCCTATGTAATAGGCCTACACTATATTAGTAAATGGAACCCATTTTATAATTTGTAAAAGAAATTCATAAATGTTATTTAGTTTTCCAAATAGCCAAGGAATATGACTCTTCCTATTTTATAGATTGAAAAAATGCTGAGGTTGGTACAATCTAAGTGGTTTCTCAAGACAACACAGCTCAAGAGCACCTATAGCAGGAGCAGGGTAGTAGCTCAGAGCTGGGCTCTGCAGCTCAAGATTCTAGCATGATGTGGTAGAACAGGCAGAGCTCTAGCGTGTGAGCGTCAGATGTGTGGTTTTCAAGCCTGTGGTTTGGGAGGCATCGAACATAGGGCCAGCACTGCTTTTGCTGTAGAGAATACTCTGTGGCAGCACTGCAGGGTGGTCTGGAATGGGGATGGGGACGGTAGCACTGCCCCCCTCCCCCCGCTGTGCCCGGCTGTGCTTGCACCCCTCCTCCCCGCCATACCACCACATTCTTCTCTTTTCAGTCCGTCTTCCTTCTACAGCCAGTGTTAATTTTTGTAAAACAATTGTGTCAGAGCTCCACTTAGAAGCCTGCAATGGTACCCAGTGACCGCAGTTAAAGAACCATTAACGTGATGCACAAAGTACTTCAAAATCTGGGTCCCATCTTTTGTTTCCATAGCCTCTCCAGGAATTTCTTCCCGAGCAGCAGATGCTCCCACCATTTAAGAGTACTTGAAGGCTCTGAGAATGAGCCTTGCCTCTCTCACATCTGTGTGTCCTCAAAGTACCTCCGTCTAGAACACCCTGCCACCTTTTTCATCCAGAAAAGCCTCCCTCATCTTTTCGGGTTGGTTCACATGTAATCTCTGAATGATATCTTCCCTGGGCTCCTAGACAAGAGACAATTGTTGCCTTCACTGTGTGTCTGTCGTCCTACATGTTGAACTCTCACTGCTTATGCCACTATTCCTGGGCAGCTCTGTCCCCTCAGCTAGACTGAGAGCCATGGGACCAAGAAATGTTACCTGACTCACCTGTGTGCGATTACTACTGATTCCTTTCGCCCTATCTTTAATGCCTAATGATACAGGGTGAATTCTTGATACATTTTCTTTTTATCAAGTATTTGTCTCTTGCCATTTCGGAGAAAGGGAAAATAGCAACTATTTGTTAGGGACTAACAAAGCTCCCGCACCCTCTTTGTCTTCTAGGGAAAGAGCAGGGCTAAAGTGTGTTTGAAAAGACAGAAAATGAGTTATTCCAATATTCCATGACAGAATGCCCAAGAAGCGCCTGAATTCTAGCATTCCCTTCTCTCCCTGGGAATGACTCTTACCAGTTGTGATTTCTTCATGAACACTCTCTTCTCCACCCCCAGGAAAAATACTACCCTATTCCCACCCACCAGCATAAAGTTAATTCAGTTCCTTAATGTGAATGGGAACACACTGTGAGAATGCTACTCCAGCTCTAAATTTTTCTTGAATATTTACAGTCACAGCTGTAGTAGTTGTAATTGTCAACATCTTAACCTATCAACCTTCTCAAATTATATGCCCCTGAAAGATCAGTACCTCTGTTACCTCTTTGTGGTTTTTAAAAATTGAGATATAGGGGCGCCTGGGTGGCTCAGTCCTTAAGCGCTTGCCTTCGGCTCAGGTCATGATCCCAGGGTCCTGGGATCGAGCCCTGAGTCGGGCTCCCTGCTCGGTGGGAAGCCTGCTTCTCCCTCTCCCACTCCCCCTGCTTGTGTTCCCTCTCTTGCTGTGTCTCTCTCTGTCAAATAAATAAAATCTTTAAAAAAAAATTGAGATATAAGTGAAATAGAACACTGTATTAGTTTCAGGTGTACAACATAATGATTTGATATTTGTGTATATTACAAAATGATCATCCCAGTAAGTCTAGTTAACATCCATTGCCACACATAGTTACAAATTTCTTTTTTCTTGGGATGAGAATTTTCTTTTTTTTAAGATTTTATTTATTTATTTGACACAGAGAGAGAGCGCGCACAAGCAGGCAGAGGGAGAAACAGGCTCCTGGCTGAGCAAGAAGCCCAATGTGGGACTCAATCCCAGGACCCTGGGATCATGACCTGAGCTGAAGGCAGACGCTTAATGACTGAGCCACCCAGGCGTCCCGGGATGAGAATTTTCAAAATTTACTCTTCTAGCAACTTTGAAAATACAATATAGTATTAACGCTAGTCACTGTGTTGTACATGATCTTGAGGATTTATTTTATAACTAGAAGTTTGTACATTTCACTCACCTCCCCAACCCACTGCCTCTGGCAACCATCACTCTGTTCTATGAATTCTTTTTCTTTTTCTGATTCCACCTATAAATGATACAAGGTATTTGCCTTTCTCTAATTTCACTTAGCATAATGTCCTCAAGTTCCATTAATTTCCTTGGTTAAATTTGCTCCTAGGTATTTTATTCTTTTCCATGCATTTGTAAATAACATTGTTTTTCTTAATGTCTCTTCCTGATTATTAGTGTATAGAAACAATACATTTATGTATATTAATTTTGTGTCCTGCAGTTTTACTGAATCCATTTATTAGTTTTAATCGTTTTGGGGGGCAGTCTTCAGGGTTTTCTATATATAGTATCATGTCATCTGCAAATAGTGAGTTTCACTTGTTCCTTACCAATTGGGATGCCTTCTATTTCTTTTTCTTGTCTGATTGACATGGGTTAGACTTCTGCTACTATGTTAAATAATAGTGGTGAGAGTGGGCATCATGTCTTGTTCCTCATTTTAGAAAAAAGCTTTGATATTTTCATTACTGAGTACGATGTCAGCTGTGGTTTTTGTCATACATGGCTTTTATTATGTTGATAGTTCCCACTTCACCCACTTTGTTAGGTTTTATCATAAATGGATGTTGAATTTTGTCAAAAGCTTTTTCTGTATCTATTCAGATGATCATATTGTTTTTATCCCTTACTTTGTTAAAGTGCTGTATCATGTTAATGGATTTGTGGATATTGGAACAACCTTCCTTGATTATGGTACATGATCCTTTCAATGTATTGTTTAATTTGGTTTAGCCTCCACATTTATGGGGTTTATTTTTTCCTTGTAATTGATTTCTACTTTCATATTGTTGTGGTTATAATAGATGCTTGATATTATTTCTATTATAAATTTATTGAGACCTGTTTTGTGGCCTAACATGTGATCTATCCTGGAGAATGTTTCATGTGCACTTGAAAAGGATGAATAGTCTGCTGTCTTAAATGGAATATTCTGTATTTATATATTTAGCCCGTCTGGTCTTAATGTGTCATTTAAGGCCACGGTTTCCTTATTGATTTTCTGTCTAGATGATCTCTCCATTGATGTAAGTGTGCTGTTAAAATTCCTTCCTATTATTGTATTACAATTTCTGTATGTTCATATTTGCTTTATATATTTAAGTGCTCTTATGTGGGATGCATACATATTTATAGTTGTTTATATTGTGTTGGATTGATCACTTTATTATTATGTAATGCCCTACTTTTTCTCTTGTTGCAGTCTTTGTTTTATCTTTTTAAAAAGTTTTTATTTAAATTCCCGTTAGTCAATACACAGTGTAATATTAGCTTCAGGTGCACAATACAGTGAGTCATCACTTCCATAAACCCCTTGTACTCACAGCAGGAACACTCCTTAATCCCTATCACCCATCCAACCCATGCTTCTACTCACCTCCCCTCTGGTAGCCATCACTTTGTTCTCTATAGCTAAGAGTGTTTCTTGGTTTGCCTTTCTCTCTTTCTCTCCCCCTTCACTGATTTGTTTCTTAAATTCCACATATGAGTGAAATCATATGGTATTTGTCTTTCTCTGACACTTTGTTTTAAAGTCTATTTTGTATGATATAGTATTGCTTTTGTTTGTTTGTTACCATTTGCATGGAATATCTTTTCCATCCCCTCATTTTCACTCTGTATATGTCTTTAGGTCTGATGCAAGTCTTTTACAGATAGCATAGATATAGGCCTTGTTTCTTAATCCATTCAGCTACCCTATACCCTTTGCTTACAGAATTTATTCCACTTACATTTATAGTAGTCATTGATAGATTTGTATTCATTGCCAATTTGTTAATTGCTTCTGGTTGTTTTTGTAGTTCTTCTCTGTTGCTTTCTTCACTTGCTCTCTTCTCTGGTGATTTGATGACTTTCTTTAGTGTTGTGTTTGGATTCCTTTCTCTTTATTTGTTGTGTATCTATTATAGGTTTGTGGTTACTATGAGGTCCATATATAACACCCTATGGATATAGCAGTCTATTTTAAGTTGTTAGTCACTCAAGTGTGAACACATTAAAAAATAACTACATTTTTATTCTTCCACCCCTACGTTATATGTATTTGACATGTTTTACATATTTTAATTCTGTGCATCCCTTAGTTATTATAGATATAGTTGATTTTATTACTTGTCATTTACCTTTTATCCTAGCTTCATAAGCGGTCGATACACTATCTTTACCACATTTTGCCTTTTTTTTTTTTTTTTTTTAAGAGAGGAGGAGAGATGGGGGGAGAGAGGGAAAGGGAGAAGAGAGGGAATCTTAAGCAAGCTCCACGTCCAGTACAGAGCTTAATGCAGGGCTTGATCTCACAACCCTGAAATCATGACCTGAACAGAAATCAAGAGTTGGATTCTTAACCAACTGAGTCACCCAGATGCCCACCACATTGTGATTTTAACAGTAAGAACTTTTCTTTCAGATTATTTTTTCTTTTATGCTTGAAGTCTCTTTAACATTTCTTGTAAGTCTGGTTTAGTGCTGGTGAACTCTTAACTTTTGTCTGGGAAGCTCTGTTTCTTCCTCAATTTTGAACGATAAACTTACCTGGTAGAGTATTCTTGGTTGTAGGTTTTTTCTTTTCAGCACTTTGTAGGCTAGAAGGAGTCACCTTAAGATATTCAGTTTTGACTGAAAAAGCAGCTGATAGCTTTACGGGGGTCCCCTTGTATTAACTAGTTGCTCTTCTTTTGCTGCTCCTCGATTCTCCTTTTGTGTTTAATTTTTGACATTTTAATTATATGTCTTGGTATGGCTCTCTTTGGGTTCATCTTGTTTGGGAATCCTTGTGCTTCCTAGACGCAGATGTCTGTTTCCTTTCCTAGGTTAGAAAAGTTTTCAGCTTTACTTTACTGCCCCTTTCTCTTCTTCTGAAACCCCCATAATGTTAATGTTGGTATGCTTAATTTTGTCCCAAAGTTTCCTTAAACTATCCTCATTTTTAAAAATTCTTTTCTTTTTGTTCAGCTTAGCTGATTTCCATTAGCCAGTCTTCCAGATTGCTGATGTGTTCTGCATCATGAAATCTGCTGTTGATTCCTTCTAGTGTATTTTTCATTTCAGTTATTGTATTCTTCAGGTCTGATTTTTAATTTTTTTTTAAAGATTTTATTTACTTATTAGAGAGTGAGAGTGCAAGTGGGGGGAGGAATAGAGGGAGAGGGAAAGAATCTCAAGCACACTCCATGTTGAGCCCAATATGGGGCTCAATCTCATAACCCTAAGATTGTAATCTGAGCCAAAACCAAGAGTTGGATGCTGAGTTACCCAGGCACCCCCAGGTCTGATTAAAAAAAAAAAAATCTATCTCTTTTGAAATTCTCACTGTGTTCACCATTCATCTGAGTTTGGTGAGTATCTTTATGACTACTACTTTGAACTCTATTGGGTGGATTGCTTATCTCCATTTCATTTACTTTTCAAAAAAGGTTTTGTCTTGTTTTTTCATTTTAGAACATATTCCCCTTTCTCCTCATTTTCCCTGACATTATGTGATTGTTTCTGTGTATTAGGTAGATCAGCTGTATTTCCCAGTGTTGCAGGATTGGCCTTATGTAGAAGGTGTCCTGTGGGGCTCAGAAGTGCAAATCCCTTTGGTCACCAGAACCAGGGATTCCAGTAGTGTCCTATTTGGGCTGTATGAGCCCTCCTGTTATGGCTGGGCTGCTAAAGGCATGTTGGTGGGTGGGGCTGGCCCCAGTCTGGCTGGCTGTGATGCTTTACTCTAAAAGCTGCAGGATCACTGGTGGGCAGAGTGAATGGTACTAGGAAGGTAGATGGAGAGTGCCAGAAATGGTGTCTGCTGGTGCTGGGCCAGCTAGATAGAAGGAGATTAAGAAAAATGGTACCAGTCTGTGCTTATGCTCCTGGGGAAAGATGTACCCCTCCAGAACACACTCTAAAATTAGTCAGTAGATCTCCTTCACATAAAGCCCTGACACTTTACAAACTGAGGCCTCTGTGCTTAGTCTATATTGGGTTTGTGCATGGGTCCTTTAAGAGCAGAGTTTCTTTTCTGTAGCCCTCTGGCTCTCCCACAGTTAAGCCCCACTAATTTTCAAAAATTATAGGAGCTCATTTCTTGTTGCAGGTTCGCAGGATAGGAATGCTGATGTGAGCCTTGAACTCTTCTCTCCTCAGGAAGAACCTCTGCACTTGTGATATCCATCCCACTTGAGAGTTGCTGTGCTAGAGGAGTGGATCCTGACCAGACTGCATCTCTGCCCCTCCTACCCATCTCAATGTGGCTTCATCTTTGTACCTTTAGTTGTGGAAGAGCTGTTATGTTAGTTTACATGTCATTTCCAGAGAGATAGATATGTTGTAGTTTTGATGTTTCTGTGGGAGGAGATAAGCTCAGGATTTTCCTGCTCCACCATTGTGATCTCAACCTACCTTCATTTTAATTTACCCAGAAGTGGAATTGCTGGATTGGACAATAGTTCTATTTTTAATTTTTTGAGGACCCTCCACACTGTTTTCCAATAGTGGCTGCATCAGTTGCATTCCCACCAATGGTGCACAAGCATTCTCTTTTCTCTACATCATTGCCGGCATTTTTGTATTTTTGATGATTGTCATTCCAACAAGTATGAGATGATTTCAATGTGGTTTTGATTTGTGTTTCCTGGAATATTAGTGATGTTGAGAACCTTTTTGTATACCTGGTGACCCTAGATGTCTTCTCTGGAAAAATGTCTATTCATGATCCTCTGCTCATATTTTAAATGGATTGTTTGGGATATTTGCTGTTGAGTTGTAGGAGTTCTTTATGTATTTTGGATATCAGCCCTTTATCAGATATATGATTTACAAATATTTTCTCCCATTCTGTAAGCTGCTTTTCCATTTTGTTGATGGTTTCCTTTGCTGTGCAGAAGCTCTTTAGTTTTATGTAATCCCACTGGATTATTTTTGCTTTTAGTGACAAATCCAAAAAATCATGGCCAAGATCATTACCAAGCTGCTTACTGTCTATGTTCTTTAATCCATTTTGAGTTAATTTTTCTGTATGGTGTAAGAGAGTGGTCTGGTTTTATTATTGTATATATAGGTCCGGTTTTCCTAACACCATTTAGTGAAGAAAATGTCCTTTCTCATTTGTATATTCTTGGTTCCTTTGTCATAATTATTTGACCATATAAACATGGGTTTATTTCTGTGCTATTTTGTTCCATTAATCTATGTGTCTGATTTATGCCATTACCATACTCTTTGGATTACTATAGTTTTATGATATAGTTTGAAATCTGGAAGCATAATGCCTCCAGTTTTTTTCTTTCTTTCTTCAGGTTGCTTTAGCTATTTGGAGCATTTTGTGGTTTTATAGGTATTTTAGGATTGTTCTATTTCTGTAAAAAATGCCATTGATATTTTGATAAAATTTGGAAATTTGATTGCATTGAATCTATAGATTGGGTTGTACAGACATTTTAATGACATTATTCCTCATAAGCACAGAATATATTTCCATTTATTGGTGTCCTGTTCAATTTCTTTAATCAATTTTAGTTTTTGGTGTACAGATCTCTCATTTCCTTGGTTAAATTTATTCCTAGGTATTTTCTAGGAATTCTTGATATGATTGTAAATGGGATTGTTTAATTCCTCTTTTCTGATAGTTTATTAGTGTATAAAATGCAGCCAATTTTTGTATATTGGTTTTGTATACTGCAGTTTTATTTGTTTTAGTTCTAACAGGTTATTTTTTTGGTGCACTTTAGGGTTTCCTATATATATCATGTCATCTGCAAATAGTGAGAATTTTACTTTTTCCTTTCCAGTTTAGAAAGGAACCTTGCCTTTTATCTTTCTTGCCTAATTGCTCTGGCTAGAATTTCCAATATTATGTTGAATAAAAGTGGCAAGAGTGGGCATACTTGTTTTGTTCCTGATCTTAGAGTCAAAACTTTCAGCTGTTGACCACTGAGTATGAATTAGCTATGGAATTGTCATGCATGGACTTTATTATGTTCAGGTACAGTCCCTATATACCCATTTTGTTGGGAGTTTATCATCAGTAGATGTGAATTTTGTCAAGTGTTTTTTCTGCGTCTATTGAGATGATCATAAGATTTTTAACCTTCCTTTTTTAACGTGTTATATCACATTGATTTGCAAATGTTGAACCATCCCTGCAGCCCAGAATACATACCACTTGATCAGGGTATATGATCCTTTTATAGGTTTCCCCTACTCTCTGAAAGAGCTTTCCTATAAAACCTTTCAAAGCTGAAATGCAATAAAATGGAGTATTTCATGCTTTCCAAAAGATTGTTAAGCCACTTTGCTTTTATGAAAGACCTATATTACTATGTTAATGGCTTTTTTTTATAAAATAGTTGTTAATGTAGGTCTTCTGTAAAAGTGAAGTGGGTGTAACATGAACTTTTAGAAAGGAGGCGCTACCTGTAATGTATTGTTGAATCTGGTTTACTAATATTTTGTTGAGGATTTTTGCATCTATGTCCATTAGGGGTATTGGTCTATAATTTTCTTCTTTTATGGTGTTCTTGTCAGGCACTGGTATCAGAGTAAGGCTGGTCTCATGGAGGTGTTCTTTCCTCCTCTGTTTTTGGAAGAGTTTGCCATTCTTTTTTTTTTTTTTTTTAATGTTTGGTAGGCTTCACTATTGAAACTATGTGATCCTGGAATTTTATTTTTTAGGAGATTTTTGATTACTGATTTAATATCCTCACTAAAAATCAGTCTGTTCAGATTTTTTACTTCTGTATGATTCAGTCTTGGTAGGTTGTAAGTTTCTAAAAATTCAGACATGTCTTCTAGGTTGTCCACTTCATTGATTTCGTTTATCTTTTCAAAGAACCAGGTCTATTTTCATTTATTTCTGCACTGATTTTTGTTCTTTCCTTTGACCAACTTTGAACTTTGTTCTTCTTTTTCTGGTTCCTTGAGGCATTAAGGTAGGATATTTGTTTCTTGATATAGGCATTTATTGCTATGAACTTCCTTCTTAGAATGGTTTTCTGCATCCCATAAATTTTGGTATGTTGTATTTCCATTTGTCTCAAGGTAATTTAAAAATTTTTCTCTTTTGACCCATTGGTTGTTCATTAGCATGCTGTTTAATCTCCATGTACTTGTTAATTTTCCAGTTTTCTTGTAACTGATTGCTACCTATTGTGGTTAGAATAGATGCTTGATATAATTTCAATATTCTTACATTTATTAAGACTTGTTTTGTACCTGAAAATATTCTGGAGAATGTGCCATGTGTGCTTGAGTGGTATGTATGTCCTGCTGGTTTTGGATGGGATGTTCTGTATGTCTCATAAGCCCTTCTGGTCTAATGTATCACTTAAGATCAATGTTTCCTTATTTTTCTGTCTGAATGATCTAGCTATAAATGAAAGTGAGGGATTAAAGTCCCCTACTATTATTATACTGCTTTTTATTTCTCCCTTTATGTCTGTTAGTATTTACTCTTTATATATAGATGCTCCTATGTTGGTTGCATAAATATTTATAAATAGTATATCTTCTTGCTGGATTGACCTTGTTATTATGTAATAACCTTCTTTATCTCTTATTACAAATCTTTGTCTTAATGCCTATTTTATCTGATATAAGTGTAGCTACCTAGCTTTCTTTTGGTATTCAATTTGCATGGAATATCTTTTTCCCTCCCTTTGCTTTCAATTTGTGTGTATCCTTATATCTGAAGTGAGTCTCTTGTAGACAGATGGGTATCTATTTGGCCACTCAATGTCTTTCTGATTAAAGAATTTAGTCCATTTACATTTAAAATAATTATTGATAAATATGTACTTATTGCTGTTTTGTGAATTGTTTTCTGGCTGTCTTAAAAATTCCTTTGCTCCTTCTCTTGCTCTCTTCCTTTGTGATTTGATGGTTTCTGTAGTGGTATGCTTAGATTTCTTTCCTCTTTACTTTTGTGTATTTACTATAGGTTTTTGTTTTGTGGTTCCCAAGAGGCTTACATAAATAACTTACTGATAACATTCTATTTTAAATTGATAGCAACTTAAGTCTAAATGTATTTAAAGCTCAATATTTTTACTCCAGCATTTTATATTTTTGAAATCACAATTTACATCTTTCTATCTTGTGTATCCCTTAACAAATTATTTTCATCATAGTTTTACTACTTTTAACCTTCATAACAGCTTTATAAGTGATTAACCTACCAACTTTACATCATTAGATTATTTTGAATTTTCCTATATATCTACCTTTAGCCATGAAACTTACACTTTTATGTTTTCATGTTATTAATTAGCATTAACATTTCTTATAAAGCCAGTCTAGTGGGTGATCAACTCCTTTAGCCTTTGCTTGTCTGGAAAACGATCTCTCCTTCAGTCGTGAAGGACAACTTTGCTGGGTACTCTTGTTTGGCAGGTTTTTCTCTTCCAGCCCTTTGAATATATTATGCCACTCTCTTCTGGCTTGAAAAGTTTCTATCTTACAGGGGGAGGGTGTCCCTTGTATGTAACAAGTTCTTTTTCTCTTGCCTCTAATTTTGACATTTTAATTATAATTGGTCTTGTGGGTCTCTTTGAGGCATCTTTCTTGGATTCTTTGGGCTTCCTGGACTTGAATGTCTCTTTCCCTGGGTTAGGGAAGTTTTCAGCCATTATTTCAATTAAGTTTCATGTCCTCTTTTCTCTCCTTTCTCCTTCTGGGACCACTATAAAAGGAATGCTGGCATATACGATATTTTCCCATATATCCCTTAAGTTGTCTTCACTCTTTTTCATCATTTTTAAAAATTATTTCTACTCTTAGTGGGTGAGTCTGAAGTGAATCTCTTGTAGACAGATGGGTATCTATTTGGCCACTCAATGTTTTTCTGATTAAAGAATTTAGTCCATTTACTGCCTCATTCCAGCCCTGGTATCCCTTGGATAGGAGCTGTACACTCATCTGGCACTCCAATTTTTGCCACTCCCCTCCAAGGGACACCTCTAGATCACCTGGCTTTGGTGGACAGTAGGTCTTGCACATGAAGGTCCTACAGTGCTGTTACAAATGGAGAAACACTCCATTTGTCATTCCATTTATTCTTCAATGAAGCCCTATTTCCATGCAATTACTGTACGTTTTTTTAATTGAATTAAACCTTGCCACTACCAGTATTTCATAGAATGGGAACAGAAGGGTGGGTCTAGTTCAAGATGAGCATATAGGAAGACCCTGAACCCACAGCTACATATGGAACAGTTTCCTTAGGTGGTAAACTTAAGGGTGAGTTTTACTGACCCATCTTTAAGGTCATTGATTCCCTCTATTGTACTTTTTAGTTAAGTTATTGTATTTCTCCAGCTCTGTTAGTTCTTTTTGGACTTTTAAATATTTCTTACCTTTTTGTTGAAGTTCGCACTGTATTCATTCATCTCCCGAGGTTAGGGAGCATCTTTATAACCCCTATTTTGAACTCTTTATCAGGTAAATCACTTATCTCCATTTCAGTAAGGACTTTTTCTGATGTTTTATATTTTCCTTGATTCCCTATTTAGTTTCTGTGCATTAGATACAACAGCCACCCCTCCCAGTTCTGAAGGACTGGTTTTGTGTAGGAGTTGACCATTCAGCTGCTAGCTTTCCATTGTCTCTCAAACCTTTTTGATTATATAAGCAACCTACTTTGTTTTCAGTGGTTCCCAGTAGTTGAGATTTTGTCAAGACCTGTCATAGTTTCAAAGAGAAAGATCTCAGTCAGCACCTAGTTTCAGGCTGATTGGAAGTAAGCATTTTTTAATGTAGGCAAATATACCTGATTCAGGGGAAAACTGGTAAATAGGCATTTGTCTGCTCCCTCTGCACTGAGTCCTGGCTGATAACCAGTTAGGAACTCTTTCTTTGCTACTATCCATTGAACCCTTGAACACAAGCCTGGCCAGCCACCAGCCACAGGCTCCTTTTATGAACCATGTGGGGCAGGGCAGTGGCAAAGTGTGAAGGTGGTGCCCACTTTCTGAGGTCTCTGGAGAGGATTGTAGTCAGCTCCTAGATCTGTTTCAGTCTGCTCTCTGCTGAGCCTTTGGTGGGGTAGCCAGTTAAGAAGTGTTTCTCCATTTGTAACAGCACTGTAGGACCTTCATGTGCAAGACCCACTGTCCACCAAAGCCAGGTGATCTAGAGGTGTCCCTTGGAGGGGAGTGGCAAAAATTGGAGTGCCAGATGAGTGTACAGCTCCTTTCCAAGAGATACCAGGGCTGGAATGAGGCAGTGGGGACTCCTGCCCTCTTTCAGTAGGTTTCTAGATGTCTGTTAAATTAGATGCCTGCTCCTCCAGCTGAAGCTTTAAGATAGGCAAGTAAGTCTCTTTCACGGGAAGCCTGGGCTATCTCTGCACTGGGTCTTGGAGTGTTCAGTCTGAAAAACCCCTTTAGGAATTATTTCTCAGTTTGTGATTGCCTTGTGGGACTTGTAGATGCAAGCCCCCTGTGACTTTCAAAGCTAGATGCTTTGTCTCTCAAGTGCATGTCTTAAAAGTTAGGGTGCCAGATGTGCAGTTTAAACCCTTTGCTCCTCAGGGAGAAGCTCAGAGTTAGAGTTCCTTCCTGATTGCAGGTCATTGAGCCAGGGTTGAGTTTATAGTGAGATTTTGTCTGAGCCTTTCCTAGCTGCTTTGATTTTTTTTTTCTCATATGTCCAGTGTGTAGAAGTTGCTCAGCTAGTATTTTCCTACTTAAGGAAACTGTTCCATATGTAGCTGTAGGTTCAGGGTCCTCCTATATGCTCATTTTGAACTAGACCCACCCTTCTGTTCCCATTCTATGAAATACTGGTAGTGGCAATTTTTAATTTAATTAAAAAGACATACAGTAATTGGATGGAAATAGGGCTCTATTGAAGAATAAATGGAGTGACATGGTAAACATTCAGCATAGCACCTGGCTCATGCATGTACTCAATATAAGAACAATCACGATAGCATATTATTAATTTCATCCCTAGTAAGATATCTTGTGATTGTGTGTTAGTTTGCTATTCTGTCATTACAGACTTATTTCAAGGCCTTATGCAATACACATGTATAACGTACACTAATCTGAGTCAATGTTCACTTAGGTTGAATTATTTGAAATTATTTTCTATCTTTAATTTTAGATTGTCTTAAGTTTACCTTTTACTGCTTCTGTTATGATTCCCTTTTTTACTGCTGCTCATTCTGTTGATGGTAAGACTTCAAATTTTGAAAATGTGACTATTCACTTGCTTAATTGTCACATAAACCATTTTTAAAAGTGGAGTTACTAATAAATCCTGCACTGTTCCCTCTATCTGGCCACTCATTAGGATTTTTCAGTAGAACTTTATGATATAACAAGTACAAATGTCCAGTTACTGTGTGAAATGAAGATAGCAACTTCTCATCTCTTTACAAAATGACACACCTAATTATAAAGTGTTTGCTCATTCTCTTAGTTACTATCTGTAAATCCAAGCAGTCTTACCAAGGAGACTGTGCAGAAACCTGTAGTCTTTCATCATGCTACAATTTTTTTAAAAATAAAGTTTTTTAAAGACAAGTACAGTTGTTGGATATAAATAGCTTTTTTTTTAAAATTTTACTTTTGACAGAGAGAGAGAGCACAGGCAGGGGGAGTGGCAGGCAGAGGGAGAGGGAGAAGCGGACTCCCTGCTGAGCAGAGAGCCCGATGTGGGGCTCGATCCCAGGACCCTGGGATCATGACCCAGGCCGAAGGCAGATGCTTAATGACTGAGCCACCCAGGTGCCCCTATAAATAGCTTCTTGAAGATATATCACATCTGTCTAAAAACGAAAATCATTTTTCATGCCCAGCATTTTCTAATTTTCTGAATTGTTCTGTAAAAGTGTTTTATGCTGTGAAAGGCAGACAAACCAAAACCAGTGATGGGGAAAAATAATGATCACAGTTTCTATATAATTACCATATGCTTTTCATTCAGGTAGCATGAGTGCTCAACATGCTGCTTATCAGGGGTTCTATTTAACTTTTTTGATTTTTGAGCCAATGCACAAAATGGGAAACTGGGTTATTCAAAGTAGAACAAATGCTGATGAAGCCTGCTATAGGAAATAGGAAGGGAATGCTAGCCACCAATTCTCATTTAACTCCACTTATGCTCCAAACCTCTCTTGACCCCTTCCGTGAATGCGTGGATGCAGATGGCCAGGTCGCTCTTTTAACTCTCTGGCATTTGTAATCTTTTGTGAACTGCATTAAGCAGAGCAAGCATTCAGTGACATCCATTATTCCTTCTGTTACAGCTGATGCTAGGACAACCACCATGCCAGCAGCAAACATTTGCGTAGTTATCACTCATTTAACAAGTAAACGACAGAACAGCTAAAATGTGCCTGTCACTATCCTTGATATTGGACATAAAGAGGAGGAATAAAGAGTAATAATTTCCCTCAAGGAATCTAAGGTCTAATGGACAAATAATAATATGCCCGTGACCGAATATGGTTCACTCTTTGTTCCTCTCTTTTCTTCTTCTCCTCACTCTTAAAATTGGAAAACTGTTGAATAATAACACATGTAAGTTATGCTATGAGTGTGATTAATGTTCTCATGATTGATATGGGACTGACCTGTAGTTACTCCCATTTAAAGAATGACAGTCTCTGTCGGTAGGAACATAGATTGGTTCAGTCATAATGGAAAACAGTATGGTGGTTACTCAAAAAAAAAAAAAAAAAGAACCGTATGATACAGCAATTCTACTTCTAGGTATATATTTGAAGGAAATAAAATCATGATCTTGAAAAGATACCTGCACTGCAGCAATATTCACAATAGCCAAGATATAGAAAATCCTAAGTGTCCATCAACAAATGACTGCATAAAGAAATATGTCATAAATACACAAAATGGCATATTTTCAGCCATAAAAAAACACAAAGTCCTGTCATTTGCAACAACATTGATGGACCTTGAGATTGTCATGCTAAGGGAAATAAATCAGAGAAAGACAACTACTGTATGATTGTACTTACAGGTGGAATTTAGAAAAGATGAGCTCCATATGACACAGTACAGTGGTGCTCCAGAGGGTGAGAGGAGTGGGGAAATGTTGGTCAGAGGGTGAAGACTTCTGGTTATAAGGTGAATAAGTTCCAGGGTGTACAGGCATACCTTGTTTCCTTGTGCTTCACTTTATCGCACTTTATAGATACTGTGTGTTTTACAAAGAGGTTTGTGGCAACCCTCTATTGAGCCATATCGGTGCCATTTTCCCAAAAGCATTTGCTCACTTCATGTCTTTGGGTCACATATCGGTAATACTTGTAACATTTCCAACATTTTCATCATTATTATATTTGCTATGGCGATCTTTGATGTTACTATGGTAAGTGGGGGGACCAGACACCAGTGCCCATATTAAGACAGTGAACTTAAAAGTTGTGTGTGTTCTGACTGCTCTACCAAACTGCTGCCCATCTCTGCCCCTTCTCCTATTCCCTGAGACACAATAATATTAAAATTAGAGGCCATTGCAGTTATTAGTTGGCCTAAGTGTTCAAGTGAAAGTGAGAGTCACACATCTCTCCGTTCAAATTTTTATTTGAAAATAATTAAGCTTAGTGAGGAAGATAGGTTGAAAGCCAAGATAGGCTGAAAGCTAGACTTCTTGTGCCAAAGGAAAATTTCTTGAAGGAAATTAAAAGTGCTATTCAAGTGAACACACAGTGATAAGAAAGTGAAACAGCCTATTGCTGACATGGAGAAAGTTTTAGTGGTGTGGGTAGGACATCAAACCAGCCCCCAAATTCCCATAAGCCAAAGCCTGATCAGGAGCAAGGCCTTAACTCTCTTCAAATCTGTGAAGGCTGAGAGAGGTGAGGAAGCTATAAAAGAAACGCTTAAAGCTAGTAGAGGTTGGGTCATGAGGTTTAAGGAAAGAAGCTGTCTCTATAACATCAAAGTGTAAGGTGAAGCAGCAAGTGCTGATGGAGAAGCTGCAGCCAGTGGTCCAGAAGATCTAGCTTAGATAATTTATGAAGGTGGCTACGTTGAACAATAGATTTTCAATGTAGACAAAACAGCTTTCTATTGAAAGAGGATGCCATCTAGGACTTTCACAGCTAGAAAGGAGAAGTCAATGCCTGGCTTCAAAGGATAGGCTGACTCTCTTGTTAGAGGCTAATGGAGCTGGTCACAGTTGAAGCCAAGGCTAGGGTGCTTAAGAATTATGCTAAATCTACTCTGCCTGTGCTCTATGAATGAAACAACAAAGCCTAGATGACAGCACATCTATTTACAATACGGTTTACTGAAATTTTTAAACCCATTGTTGAGATCTGCTATTCAGAAAAAAAGATTCTTTTCAAAATATTACTATTCACTGGCAATGCACCTGGTCACCCAAGAGCTCTGATGGAGATGTACAATGAGCTGAATGTAGTTTTCATGCCTGCTAACATCCATTCTTCCGCCCATGGATCAAGGAGTAATTTTGACTCTCAAGTCTTAATATTAAAGCAATACATTTAATAAGGTTATAACTGCCCTCCATAGTGATTCCTCAGATAGATCTGGGCAAAGTCCACTGAAAACCTTCTGGAAAGGATTCACTATTCTAGTTGCCACTAAGAACATTCATGATTCATGGGAAGAGGTCAAAATACCAATATTATCAGGAGTTTGGAAGAAATTGATTCCAGCCCACATGGATGACTTTGAAGGGTTCAAGACTTCAGTGGAGGAAGTCCCTATAGATGTGGTGAAATAGCAAGAGAACTAGAATTAGGAGTGGAGCTTGAGGATGTGACTGAATTGCTGCAATCTCAAGATAAAATCTGAATGGATGAGGCGTTCCTTCTTACGGAGGAGTAAAGAAAGTGGTTTTGTGAGATAGCATCTACTCCTGGATGACAAGAAAGGATTTAGAATATTCCTTAAACTTAGAAAGCAGTGACAGGGTGGGAGAGGATTGACTCCAGTATTGAAAGAAGTTCTGTGGGTAAAATGCTATCAGAGTCCATCAATGTAGCAAACTCCATTGTTGTCTTAAGAAATTGCCACAGCCACTCCACCCTTCATCAACCACCACCCTGATCAGTCAGCAGCTACCAACATGAAGGCAAGACCCTCCACCAGCTAAAAGATGCTGAAAGCTGAGATGATGGTTAAGATTTTTTTTGTAAGCATGTACGTTGTGTTTTTTAGACACGATGCTATTGCTCTTAATAGACTATAGTATAAACATTAACTTTTATATGCACTGAGAAACCAAAAAATTCATTTCACTAGCCTTGTTGAGATACTCACTTTAGTAGTCTGAAACCAAACCTGCAATATCCCCAAGGTGTGCCTGCTGTGTACAGCATGGTAACTAGTCAGAAATACTGTATTATATAGTTGAAAGTTACCACAATAATATTAACACATCTATCACCCCACATGGTTAACTTGTGTGTGTGTGTGTAGTGAGACTATTTAAGATATAATATTTTGGTATCATCATGCTATACACCTTCAACTTATACAGTGCTATATGTTAATTATATATCAATACAGCTGGGGAAAAATATGCCAAGGTCCATTGTCACCTTCCCAAGAATAGGAACTACTGGGCAATGAGTACCCCCATGAGAGCACAAGGAGCTGTAGCAGGTAGGGAGGCCAGGATGGTGGAAAAGAAGAAGAGAAGCATTAAAAGAGAGAAAAGGATTTTTGGACTGTCATATCTGACTGACTCTCTAAAGACTGAAGATGTACAAAAGGCAAATGATTTGCACCACATCCCAGAATGTGTGCTTATCTGTGATATTCAGGGAGTACGACTATGCTATATTTCACCTGCAGGCTGTTTCAGACATTGCAGAACACAATGCAGACTTATACCATTTTGCCAGTTTTTGCATTGGAGGTAAAAATGTGTAACCACCTGAGCCTCCACTGCAGTATGTGGCTATCATAGTAAAATTAGATTAAGAATCATTAGTGCACTTATGTTAGTTACCAGAAGTTAAGCCCTAGTACACAGTACTAGATTTGGTTTTTTTAGGCCATCACTGTGTTTTTCCATTGTAAACATTGAGCTGTAACTTTTTTCAAGAAAAACAAGCTGGTATTTTGATTCTTTGGTTGTCAGGGACTCCAGTGCTTACTATCTTTATGCTCTTCTTTCTAGAGTTACCGCCAAGTTTAAGGCCACCTCATGTTCCAAGATAGCTTCCTCTGATCTTGTGTCTAAGGGCTGGCATTCTAGCAGCTACGTAGGAGGTTAAAGGGGCAAATCTCCCAGCTGAGTCAGCTTTTTGAAAAGCCGGGTAATGTCCCATGCTACCCTTTCCCTGATACTAACCAGAACTTATTTAAATGGTCACATCTCACTGCCTCGCAGGCTGGTAAATGTGGGCTTTCAGCTGGCCAGATTGCTACTTAAAATAAAACTGGAATTCTGATAATTAAGAAAAAGGGAGAGACTACTAGGTAAACAGCAAGTCTAGACTCCATAACCAATGGAAAACTATACGTATTAAGAGTAGAAGGTACCCATCATTCATTTCACTATGTGAAGGTGAAGGTGATGTTCATTTGAGTATGCTGTATCTGTACCATTCTGGAAAATGCTGGGTGTTAGAAAAGTGGGGGTATTTTTTTTCCTTCCTCTCTGCTGCACACGCAAGTGTGTTTACATGCTCCTTCTCCTCAGCAGAGTTTTCTTATAAATTGATAAATTTGTTCTAAAGGAACAAGACTCTTACAACTATGTGGACTGCATGGGTTTTTTTGCTTCAACCTTAATTATAACCTTTTTCAATACCGTCAGTCCACCCAGGTGTTGCTATGTAGCCTCCTAGATTCTTATGAGAACAGAGGTAAGGATTGTGCTATTTTAGGATCCCTACTTTTTTTTTTTCCCTGTCCTCTTATTCTCCAGTAACTAGCTCATTCATTAAACATCTATTGAGAACCCATTATCTCTGGCCTTCTGCTAGTAATAAGAAATACCAAGATGAAAAAATAGATCTTTCCCATCAATGTCCTTCCCATCTAGTGGTGGAGATGTCAAGTAAGCATGTTGAGCACATTTTCCTAAGTACTAAAGAGATGAGAGGGACTGGGGGAGAGAGGGAGCAAAGGAGGAGCAATGAAGCATGTCTGGAGGAGGGAGAGAAGCCCTCAGAGAAGAGGTGTTGCTGGGTATGGGAGAACTTTCTAGACTGTCTTCCAGGCAGAGCACAGTACCTGAAAGGGCAGGGATGAATGAAGCCGCCAGCATGTAGCTTGAGACGGAGAGACTGAATAAGATGTGATGGTAGGAGAAGGTGCTAATGAGGCTTTTCTCACTTCTCAGAAAACCCAGAGGTCATGAGGCATAACCATCACCCCCCCTCTCCATCCACCTTTATTTCTTACCCCGGTATCTCAACTTCCCACACCCAGTACACTTGTTGACTCTCCCTTCCCAATTTCCTTTGGAGTCCATCTCCTCCTTACATCCCACTGGGCTGGTTATGCAAGTCTCTTAACTGCTTCCAGCCTTGGCTCCCAGCCCACCTCTCCTGCTCTCTTGCGTCTATCCTGTACCCCCAGCCAAAGGAGTGACTTACCTGATTAACAAAACAAACACTTCTGGAGATCCCATGCTCCAAGGAAAGTTCAAATTCCTTAGCACAGTACAGATGGTTCTTGATACCTCTGTCCACCTTCCCAGCCCCTGTGTTGCTAGGGACACAGACCGTGAAATACTGGCCCTGGTCTCACAGCACAGAGACTGTGCCAGGGAGGTGTTCACAGGCTGGCTGGGAGGGACACACAGCATTTTCCAGGTTCCACTGGCCAGAAGCCACCCCTTTGGCCCCACCGAACTGCAAAGGGGGCTTGGGCATACGAGGATGAGAAATCCAGTTTTGCTGAGCAGAAAGCAATCTGCCCTAGAGATCCTTTTTCAGCTTTGTCCTTTCACTTTTTATGCCATAAATTTTCTTTGCTATTTCATAGTCATAATTGTTTTATGAAAATATTAATTTAGTAATGGTAAATTCTAATTTCTGGATTTTTTTTTAATTTGAATTTTTAAAAATTTAAGAATAAGTGACCCCAATGGAAATAATGTTCATTTTAGCTTTAAGGAAAACCAGTAGCACAAGACACTAGTTATTGACAACACCTGCTTACTATGTAGCAGGTACCGTAAGCATTTACACATATCAGTCATTTATTTAAAACACCTTTCTAAGGTAGGTCCTATTAACAGATGAGGAAACTGAGACACAGAGTGTTGTTACTTGTCCAAGATCACACAGCTAGGTCATTAGTTCTGAATCCAGACATTCTGAACTGCAAATCTTAGGGTATACTACTTTTCAAATGTGTAGTGCATTTTGTTTATCTGTTCCTGGTTAAAAATAAGCATTAAGTTGATTAATTTAGGTAGTCCACGGAGGTTTCTTCTGCTTTTGTGTATGAGGTCAAACCGCAATGATAATTTAAATGTGTTCTACTCTGACATTTCTCCTTTTCCATGCTCCATGCAGCTTTCTCAGAGTTCATGGAGAAAGAGAAGCCCTCCAATGGGATCCACTGCACAATTCTATAGAATACTGCTAACCAATCACAAAATTAAGAAATAAGAAAATCCTTAGAAGTTATCAATATGTTAGAAAAAAATCTCAGGTTATGACCTCAGGGTTGTGAGATGGAGCTCTGCACTGGGCATGGAGCTTGCTTAAGATGCTCTCTCTCTAAAAAAAAAAAAAAGTTGTCAACATGTGGCTTCATTTCATGGTAGACATTAAATATGTACACAAATTTAAGGAAGCTACTTGTAATTATTGTCTGAGTAACCTATTTTATGGCCAAAGTTATAAACAGTGTATTTCTATAGTCTTAAGCTAGCAAAATGAGTTTAGATCCAATTATAAGTATTTCTATACCCCTAAACTATTGTGATGATTTTAGATCTGTAGAAGACTCTGAAAATAAATACTACATCCTTGTCTATGCTTGGTGAGACTCTGAGACATGTTTTCTCTTTGGCGTTCTAGAAAATACTCAGCTCATTTTTTAAGGACAATTTTAGCCCTCTGTCCTTTATAGCAAATAAGAAAAATAGTAGTTAATTATTGTATAATCATTAGAATAAGCACAATCTGGACAGGAATCTGTTCAATACTGTGTCCTCATTTTCTGGCACACAGCTGACACTCAAACATTTTTGACAGGTTGTGCCTCACCTTTTCCATGTACAGGTGGGTGGCACCAGCCGGGTGAGGCTCTTAGTTCTCACAAGCCTGCCCTGGCCGACTGTGGGTTTGATCATTAGTGCTCATGGCTCTGCCTTTAATCAGCAGCACTGAACAGTGGCCCCAGGTCCTTGCCAGAGAGTAGGCCTTTGAACAGTTTGCTGCTCACCTTTTATTGAAAGCTCTTGACAGAAATATTGAAGGACAAGTGTTTAAAGGACCTGTGGTCAATGCATGCCTTCCTGTGACCCTTTCATGGACTGAAAGCTCTGAAGTCGTTCCCTAGAAAAATACACTTAAAAAAACACACAGAAAATGGTGTCTATAATACTACTCTCTGAAGCACATATTGATCCCAGAGAGTCCAGCCCATGATGACAAATAGACTTCAATTTTGTCAATTCTAATAAATGGGTAGTGATGGCCAAGGGCACTTGTTTCAAAAATCTTAGCCCACTTGGGCCTTAGCAGAAAAGACTCAGATGACCTAGTTACCTACACACTATGTGTGGGTGAGGAAACTGCTGGGCCCGGTAATGAGGGATGTTTGTGGCATCCTTTTTTCTGGTGACAAAGGGACACTGTCAAAAAGCTGTGGATGTTGTCCCCAGGCTTTCCCATTTCTCCAGCAAACTGCTTCCATTGAGTTGGATTCGGGCGTTAGGCCCTCATCTTGTATTAAGGGGGAAAAGAACTCCCAAAAACTAAAGTTTCCCACGAGACCTGCTTAAAAATTAAATTTGTTCTCAGGATGTCATAAAAAATACTGGCCACCACCCATCAGATAAGAAGTCCTTGTCAAACTGAGGTGTCAAGAAAATCTTTGCTTCATTAGAGAATGCTATCTTTCATGACCATGAATATATATGAATGACTTAATAGACAGTTCCTTTTTGCTTCAGCTTTTAGGAATATCAACCTGATGTCAGTCATCATCCAGGGGCCTAAATTCAGACGACAATAATGCTAATTTTTATTTGTTTATCTACTGCTAGATCTATCCATCTCTCCACGGATCTAACTATCCTTATAGGCCACTTCAAATCATTGGTGGAACAAAGCAGGATAATTAACAAATAATGTGAAAAACAGTGCTCCTCTTTTAGCTTCAGACCATTAATTTTACAGCGTTAAGACCAAAGAATAATAAACACATGCGATTAACAGATTATTATATCCATCTAAGTAACTAGTATACAGTTAGGGTCTTCTTTTTGTCTCCTGTTCCCTCCACTATGACGAAAAACTTCTTTTTCCTAGAGACAGACTCTAGTGAGAGGCCCTGACAGTTTTTTTTTTTTTTTTTGTAATGCACATGCCTGACTTTAATTGCCAAGTCATCTAAGATGGAGATCTCCAATTAACACATGGTCAGCCACAGAGATCGAGCCAGGCCACCCCACCCCACTGAGGTTCCTTTGTTTAGAGATACTGATTTCAAGAACTGACCATTTGGGCCACTTGCCTTTTCTCTTCCCATGCTTTGTAAAATCCACCACTAAAGAGTGAGCCCATGAAACTCTAGGCCCCCACTCTCCACCCCAGTAAAAGCAGAACCTTTGGCTTGTGCATGCTTTCACTCTACCTGTGACTCATTGTGTGGCCCCAGGTGTGCTGTGTAATTTCCAAGTCTTATAAGTAATGAACCTCTATTTTCTCAAAGTTTCCTGATAATTGTTGCTAAAGAGCATCTTGCAATCATAAGAACCACAAGGGCCAGTCCAACTACAAGACTAGTTATGGATAGACTGAGATTGGCACGAAACAAGGGATGTAGTCAGTCAGCAGGATTGCATGGTTGCTCTTGCAATTAACAGAGGAGAATGCCCTTTACCTGTAATTTGCTTACCAGCTGCCTAACTCGGGGTAACCCTATGTGGGAAATGAGCATGTTTGCTGGGGGTCTGAGGCACTTCTATGTGCTCTCACGTATTGCCCCTGTAATGTGTTGCCTGCAGTATCCAACCCAAAAAGTCACAATACAGTCATGAACAGTCTCCCCAGAGCAGCGTGACCAAGGTCATATTGTCTGATGAGACATATTGATTAACATGAGAAAGGGTCTGCCACACCTAAGACCAAGGAGAGCTAAGAAGGGCAGATTGGATTGCAAGTGCATTATTGCAATAAGAAACCAATGACACCACCAGAGGGAAAACACAACAGAGGCCATGGGGGTTTCTGGGTCACCACTTCACTCACTGCTGTCACTCTTCATCCCTTGATCCAATAGAATATTATGGGTCTGATTACTGGTGGTGTTTGTTAGAAAAACTGATGGAAAAATATAAATGTCCTGGACATCTGATGCCAGCACCTCCTAAGGATCCTGAGGAGGTCTAGCAGCTGCTCAGTAAATGCAAAACCCCAGGGATGCTTCCTGGGTGTTACTCAATGCCAGGCACACCAGCATGCTAAGACTCTGGTATTAAGCTCTAGAGGCCTAGGGGTTTTCTTACGCCAGCGGAGGCAGAGCCCAATCCCAGAGGGGTCTCCTGGGACCCTGGAAAGAAAAGCAGCTACCTGTAACGAGGCCTCATGGTGATGTCATCCCAAATTTTCCAGTAACAATACCCAAGATTAAGGTAACAACAAAAAAGTCAAGAAATAGAAACTGAAAATAAACTATATTCTAACTGAAATTTAACTCTTCCTTAAAGATTGTATACAACAGGAAGGAGAGAGGGGAACTAATTGGCTCCCATGGGTTTTCTTTTTTGATTGAAAAGGCTCCGGATTCTTATTCACAGATGCCTTTAAAATGGGTCAACTGGTAGGTATCTCCAATGACTCTGAAATCTATAACTTTCTTAAAGATCCATCCAGGCAAACGCTCATTTCCTTCCAACACAGTGATCATGGCTAAGGCTCACAGTGAGTGGAAAACATGAAGATGAGGCTCATCTCCTGCTGTGCAAAACTGGCATAATCCAACGGGTTTGTCGTTTCCAAGATCATAGGGACCCCCACGACCACATCATCGTTTCCAACCCCGAAGAGGCCCCATTTGACCTTGAGTCCAGAGAATTATTCTTTACAGGGCACACTCCCTAATTACACGACAGCACTGCTACATTTTAATTGGGGCTGCCAAAACTATCTGAAAGGCACTAAAACTCCTAGGAGAAAACCACTCTTTCTCTGCCCCTTGAAGATGTAAGTCTTACCATGTCTTTGAATGTCAACACCCAGAAGGGTCTCTAAAACAATGCCCATACTGGCCTAAGAGGAGGGAGGAAGGAAGAGAAGGAAAGAAAGGAAAAGGAAAAGAGGCCTTGTAAAAATACAAGCTGCAAAAAAAGGCTCTTTTGCCCAGACTCTAGATCACAGTCTCCTTAAGATTGCTTCCAGGGACAGATACGAATTGTAAAAATGTTCTCTACAAATAGAGAAGGAGGGTAGCCACCTGAGCAGGTAAGCTTAACTTAGTCCATCTTCCAGAAAAACAGTTTGAATCCAACTGTTCTTTTGTAAACCAGTGAGTTTGGCATTATTGTACCCATCTCATGGCTAAACATTTAAAGAACCATAACTACAGGGTCTCTGTATGCATCTGCCTGTGTGTTCATGTGTTGTAGATGTATGGTATTTTTCTACCTCTGAATGTTATTGCCAAAATTAACTTGTAAAAGAGCTCATTTAATTGGGTTTAAGAAAACTAAGTGCATCTATAAGTTTAGTATTCATAAAAATTCTCAAAAATAAAATGAAAACAATCCAAATGAATTTCAGATTCATGTGATCTGGGAAAGCATTTGGTATTAAAGCTAATTTAAGGTTGTTGGTTTGATTACAACAGACGTCTTCAAATTATTGATATTAAATATAAGGCAGATAAGTAACTATCTGGGTTTACTAGTTGAATTCATGTTATCTCTGTTGCAAAATGTGTCAGCAAAATTTAGAATAATGGTAGACTTTGTTTAATGTCTCAAAGTTTTTTGTGGGGAATTTAAACATAATTGTTAGGAACAAGTACACTGAATAGATGTAAATAAGATAAAAGGTTTTCGGATAAAAATTTTAAAGTAGTCTCCCCCAATTTTTTTTGTAATCTGAAACTTTAAAGTTTTGTTAAGTTAAATGATGAGTTAAGTTAAATTCACTGAATACCTAGATCATCTCCAAATAAGATAGAATAATGAACATTAATTACTGTACATAGGTTTATCTATTTTTGGTGTTTTATTCTACTTTTAGAGAAACTAAAGATAAAATTTGGGTCTGTTAGCACATGTTTTATGCTTTATTGAAAGATTATGAGTTCTAGAAATATGTGCTTTTTTTATAGTACAAAGTATTTCTCGGTTTGCCAATTCACAGAACGGTGATATAAAGACAGTTCACAGTTGTGTATTTCTTAGTCAAGCTTCCTAAGAATTAAGAATTCTAATTAATATATGTGGTTAAAACTACTAAAAATCATAAGGGAAACCTCTCTATGCAAGCAAAGTAAGTTTTGTGCTTTTGGTAAAAGACGGTATGAGGAATGGAAATGCATCTTTCTTGAGGGAAAAGAAATATTGTTCTAAAGCGAGGCTGGGAAAGAGGGATAGGGTAGGATAAAATCTGAATGCAAAAAAGAAAGCTGTTGAAGGTTTATGGAAAAGGAATCTTTGGGAAGGAATTTTATGTATGGTCAGGACTGGCTAAGAGTGGAATAAATTTGATTAAATTAGTTTTAATATGGAAAGTACATTGGTGCAAATTTAAAATTAGGTTTTTTTCTTTGTTAAAAGGATAAAGTATTCTTGAACTATTGGTCTGCTCTTGATAAGAGATTGTAAAGGGTTTTTTATCTTTTAAAATTATCTGCCTCAAAAACAAGGATTCTGTGATGCTGTGTTCTATCAAAATAATTTCCTGTGTTTGATTCCTAAAATAACCCCAGTCCTCTTGATATTAAAAGACCTGAGTTTAGCTTAGAATTATGTAACCTTCTTTATTTGACTGTGAAGTCTTCGTCACTTTGGTTAAACAGAAAACTAGGTATTGTTTCCTAGTGACCTATGATTCTATTTGACTAAGTGTTTTAAAACCTTTTTGTTATTTTGACAAACTTCCCCCAAATTCTAAATGAAGTCTTTTTGACTTGGGGTTCAGGAGGACTTTGGGATATTCCTGAGTGTTTCTGGAACATCTCAAAAGACTTATTAAACCAACTAAGCTTATTTGGTATGTATGTTAAATTACTGGGAAGCATCATCAAACAGGTGATGTCAAACTTTGTTAGATTACCTTATCTGGATATAGGTTATTGAAATGTTCTAGGTCAAAAACTAATGATGTATGGTGATTAATATAACATAATAAAAAATGTTCTAGGAACTTTATGAAACTCCTAGCAACCTCATATGTTGTATGTTACCACTTGTAATTAGTTATCTTAAAATGAATAATCCAGTCAAAAAAATGGGCAGAAGACATGAACAGACATTTCTCCAAAGAAGACATACAGATGGCCAACAGACACATGAAAGGCTGCTCAACATCACTCATTATCAGGGAAATACAAGTCAAAACTACAATGAGATATCACCTCACACCTGTCTGAATGGCTAAAATGAACAACATAAGAAACAGGTGTTGGTGAGGATGTGGAGAAAGGGGAAAACTGTTGCTCTGTTGGAAAACATTACAGGGGTGCCTCAAAAAGTTAAAAATGGAACTACCTTATCAGCCAGCAATTGCATTACCAGGTATTTACCCAAAGGATACCAAAATGCAGATTTGAAGGAGCACAAGCACCCCAATGTTTATAGCAGTATTATCAACAATAACCAAATTATGGAAACAGTCCAAATGTCCAATGATTGATGAATGGATAAAGTGTGTGTGTGTACGTATATCCACCCATAATAGAGTATTACTCAGCCACAAAAAAACATCTTGCCATTTGCAATGACATGGCTGGAGCTAGAGAGTATAATGCTAAGCAAAATAAGTCAGAGAAAGATAAATACCATATGATCTCACTCATGTGGAATTTAAGAAACAAAACAAATGAACAAAGACACAAAAATAGGAAGCAAACCAAGAAACAGACTCTTAACTACCTGGAAAAAACTCATGGTTACCAGAGGGGGCAGTGGGTGAACTAGGTGATGGGGATTAAGCAGTACACTCATGATGAGCACCAGGTCAGGAAGTGTTGAATCACTCTACTGTGCACCTGAAACTAAAAATGTTGTATGTCACAGAAATAACCAAATTTCCTTTTATCAATTGCATTGTAATAGACTCTGTTCTGACCTTTAACCGTGCCATTTTTAAGTCTTTTGTCATTTACAGTTATTCTTTGACTCTGATGCTTTTACATTAGAGTTCCTGCAAAAATGTCTCATCTTTAAGGAGATTCATGAAAAAGACCCTAGAATATACAGGTTTCTGATAATTTTAGGATCATAAAACTGAACTGGGAAAAAATTTCCAAAACTAATGGAAAAATTGAATTCAAGCAGCACAAGAATCAATTACATGGGACTGAATAAATGGAGAAGGAAGATTATAATTTTTATGCCTTTTGTTGGAAATATTGCTGGTTCTTTAATCTTTTGTTTTCCAGATATAAGGAAAATAGGCTAACTCTCATAGCAATTTGGTAAATTATACCTTGGCAAGCAGAATTAAAACATTTATCTTTTTCTCCTACCTGATCCCTCCAGAATTCAGAAAGCGAGTATTCTTATTTTTATGGCAACATATTTAAGTCCAATAAGAATCTGTCGCCCTTTAAACAGGATAGAATTGGAGAGTTGGTTCCATCACCAAGGCTTTGACAGGAAAGTCATATTTGACAGAGACATACATAGACAGGTATAACCACATGACTTCAGGAAACTAAGGTTGAATTGCTAGAAGCCACTATATCCCCTTGGAAATATTTGCCTGACACCTTCCATACAGGGTTTCCAGCGGCCTTACCCATTAAGTAAAGAAGGTTACTTCCTGGCAGGTATGGGGACCTCAAAAAGAGAGGAATTAACCCAAGTCTATAGGTATTGCAGGCAAGTCTGATACAAATCCAATCTGAGATTTCTTATGAAAAGTTCCAGCAAAGCAGACAATAAATTCTATATGGTCACTTGCTATTAAACAATCAGGTCAAGTTTATTGAAACTAGACTAAATTTGCACACAAATTAGTTTTACTGTGGTTATCTTTGACAGAAATAGGGGTAATTGTAGAGAGAAAAAAATGCGTTTCAGGAGAAACAAATACACGTGTGTGGATATTAGATTCCAGTGCTCTTAATTGTATGAAGTTTTGTTTTCTACCTGTAAACTGGACTGGATGCTGAATTCTACCAGTTTCCTCCAGTATTTGGCTACAACTCTCCAAACATTTCCAATTTTCTTCCACTTTTGATTTGCAATCATTAAGAACTAAAACTGCCCTTTTCCTAAAGCCATGTAGACTAAAGGGGGAGAACTTGCTATAAACTTCAGAGAAATCACACCAACTCCTGTACAGATGGTCTTCCTGCCTGTTGCTGTGTGGACCCCTCAGGAAGATCACCAGAGACTTTTCAAACTGCAAACCAAGAGATTCTATCAGAATGCCGCCATCTGTCCTCCATCTGAAGATGCTGGAAATCTCGACTGGTGGCTTTCAGAACTCAGAAACTGGGTTATAATCTGCTCCATTACCACTTGCTTTTTGTTCTACAGAAATGTCTCTTAATATTATTAAATGCCTGATGCAAATATTTGTTCCACATAGACCTAACTTTGGAAGTTTCCTGAAATGAAACTCAACCTTTTCCTGAACTGACCTATTCTGAGGACTGAGAGACTGGTTTAGATGACATAGGGAATGATCTAACAACTCAGGACAGATTCATATCTACCTACACCAGATGGCCCAAGATGTTAAAATATTTCACAGTATTACCCAAAGCTTTGACCAGATTCCTAGGGCCCCCAGGGTCACTGACTCCATTTCATTGTGGGACCCTTCAAGTTTGGGACAATAGCTATTGAGTGGATTTCAGACTATTGCTTGTGTAATATAGGATTTGCTACTATAATCCTATTTCAATATGTACTGAGTTACAACACGCCCTCCCTCTGACTTTGAGCTTATCAAGTACCCAGGGTGTTAGAGGGTAGATTGTATTGTAAAGCCCTGACAGTTTTTCTTTTTCTTTTTTTCCTTATGCAAGTGCCTGATTTAAAGCTTTAATTGCTAAGGCATCCACTTCAAAGATGATGATCTCCAATAAACACATAGTCAGCCACAAGACTAGATAGAGCTAGGCCACCTCACCCCACTGATGCTCCTTTGTTTTAGAGATTTTGTTTGATTTTGATAACTGATCTTTTCTCATGCTTTAAATTCCTGCTTTTATGTTTTAAATTCACCAAAGAAGTGTAAGCCCATAAAACTGTAGGCCTCGGCCCCAATAAGCAGCAGAACCCCAAGCTTGTGCATGCTCTTCCTCTCTCTGCAACCTCTCTGTGTAGCCGCAGGTGTGGTGTGTAATTGCCAGCTCTTGTAAGTAATCAACCTCTATTTTTTAATAGTTTCCTGATGGTTGTTGTGGAAGGGCATCTTGCAATCATCATAGGAACCACAAAGGCTGGTCCAACCCCCACATTTGTTATTGATAGGCTGAGACCAGCACTTTTAGGCTTTCCTGGAGTCTTCAATCTGTGCCCCAGCCCCCTCGACCGATATTTAAGTGTGAAATGACTCCCATTTCAAAGATACCTGAGACAGAGGTGGATGGAGGAGCAGGTTACTCAGAAACTTCTCTGTATGTTCTCTTG
This sequence comes from Zalophus californianus, assembly GCF_009762305.2. Taxonomy (NCBI): domain Eukaryota; kingdom Metazoa; phylum Chordata; class Mammalia; order Carnivora; family Otariidae; genus Zalophus; species Zalophus californianus. Next base: position 40,155,864 of record NC_045608.1, on the reverse strand, counting down.
GAGAAGCTTCTGTGGAAGAATCTAAGATGAGCACATGTGTGAGGAAATATAGCTAGAGTTCATACTTAAAAATGACCTGTGAGCGGACATGTGGCAGTCTACATGAAGAAGGCCTCAAATGTTACACCAGTCTTTTTAAAGTAATCTCTGTGCCCAGTATGGGGCTTGAACTCACAACCCTGAGATCAGGAGTTACATGCTCTAACAACTGAGCCAGCCAGGCCCCCTTGCACCAATCTTTTTGCAATACTTTTCTTCTGAATTTCTTATGCCCACCAAGCTCTATTGCTCAAATTCATCTTAAAAGCATTTATTCCAAAATGTTAAAAATGTTTACTGAATTAGGGAAATTGCTTCTCCAGCTCTGGGTATAATGATAGATTAGATAGCCCTGAGCGTGAAGTTTCTACCTGCAGAATCAGCATGGACAAGGCAGATAAATTTGGATTCAGTCCTGGTCAGTCACTTACTATTAGTGTGATCTTTAGGAAGTTTTGCAAATTCTAAGTCTCTGTTTTCTCATACACAGAATAGAGATAAACATAGTATCCAACTCCCAGAATCACTGTGCAGATACAATGCCCTATCTTATGTACCATGCACATGGAGTGTACTAAATGCTCAGTATTTCCTCCTTTTATCTTCCCAGCCCCTCATCACTTCAACAATATTTACAGATGATGAAAAAGGGCAGAGAATTTTCAGTTTAAGTCGCATCCAAAAAAAAATCACATTTTGGTAAAGTGACCATATGATATAAGCAAATCAATGAGCCATGTGCTCTGAACAGAGAATTAAAAGAAGGCCTGTGTGTGCAGAAAACCTGAAAATATGTTACATATCATCCACCACATGCTTTCCTAGCTTCTCTTTCTCTCCCTCATAGGTAATATGTTCAAGAGAGTGAACAAAGGTAAGAATTGAGGGGCAGGAGTTGTGCCTGTTTTATTCACTGATCTAGCCGAAGTACATAACCCAGGACCCTCATATGAATTAGTGATGATTTATAAATACTTGATAAATATAATTGAATAGTGAGAAAGAAAACAGGTACATTCTGGGACTGAATACTCCGTTTTCCCTGGAGTTCAGAGACAAAAATAATTATTTCTAACAAGCAACAGAAGAAAGTTTAATTTTCCAGACACCCATAAGCTGCTTCTGTGACCCCACTGTAACCAGAGTTTACAGATCAAGCCAAGAGTGGTCTCAGTTAGGAGGACTCTCATGCTCTCCTGACCCAGCTTCGACTTAAGTATAAGGTGCAATGTCTGATCATAAGCCAAAGCAGTTCATCTGCATTATAAACACAGGTGCTCAGGGGAACTGCTTTGTTAGGACTCAGTATTTGCTGATTGGTGAAACACTCTACAGTTTTGTGTGGGTCCACTAATACACAGGTCCATTTATATGAGGATGTTTTTGAATAAATGTATTGGAATTTTTTTTCAGGTTTGTGACAATTTGAAAAAAACTTGCAGATGAACTGCTTAGCCTAGAAATATCAAAAAAGACTGACAAAAAGGTGTGTCACGAATGCATAAAATATATGTAGATATTATTCTATTTTATCATTTACTACCATAAAATATACACAGATCTGTTATAAAAAGTTAGAATTTATCAAAACTTACACACATACAGAACATACATGGTATCATTTGCAGTTAAGAGAGATGTAAATGAACGTAAAAACGTAGTAGTAAATAACGGCATAAAATTAACTGTAGTCCATACTGCACTACTGTAATAATTTTGCAGCCCCTTCCGGTTGCCTTTGTGATCACTAGCATTGCGAGTATCTGCTTAAAACACCGTATGATGCTAATCATCTCCACATGAGCAGTTAGTCCTGCTAGCAAATTATCACAGTAAAAAGTGATCTCTCCTGGTTCTCACATATTTTTCATCATGTTTAGCATAATACCAAAAACCTTGAATACCACCACAGGACTCATACGAGATGCTACTAGTGACCCTGGAAGTGCTCCCAGGAAGGACAGCAAAGTCCTGACATTACACGAAAAACTTGAGTTGCTTGATAAGTACCATAGATCGAGGTCTGCAGCTCTGGTTGCCCGCCAGTTCAAGATAGATAAATGAGTCCAGTATAAGGACCATTTCTTTAAAGATTGATTTATTTTAGAGAGCCTGGGGCAGAGGGAGAGAGAGAATCCTGAAGCATACCATGCCCCCCCCCCCCCCAAGCATGAAGTCTCAACACGGGGCTCTGTTCCAGGACCCTGAGATCATGACCTGAGCTGAAACCAAGAGTCCACCGCTTAACCGTGTGAGCCACCCAGGCACCCTAGGACCATTTTAAGAAAAGGAAATTCGGAAGCTGTTGTAGCTATACCAGGAGGAGTGAAAACCTTGCACTTTTTGTGAAATACCTGTTTGACCTAAAAATGCAGCTTTTTATGTGGGTGCAGGATTGCTCTAAGAAAAGCATACCTAAAGACTCTAATATGATTTGAGAAAAAGTGAAATTATTATATGGTGACTTAAAGCAACAGGAAAGTGAAGGATCTAAAGCTGGAGAATTTAATGCCAGCAATGGATGGTTTGATTATTTTAGAAAGAGGTTTGGCTTAAAAAAAAAAAAATGTCAAGACAACAGGAGAAGCAGCTTCTGCCAACCAAGAGGCAGATGAGTTCCCAGATGCCATGAAGAAAACCATTGACAAGAAAGGATATCTGCTTGAACAGGTTTTTGAGGCAGACAAAAGTATTCTATTCTAAAAAAAATGCCACAAAAAACACATTTATTAATAAGGGAGAGAACTAAGCACCAGTTTTAAGGCAGGAAAGGATAGGCAACCTCTTCTGCTTTGTGCAAATGCAGTTGGGTTTATGATCAGTACTGCCCTCATCTCTAAAGCTGCTAACTTTCCAGGCTTGAAAGGAAAAGATAAACACCAGCTGCCAGAGTTTTGGTTGTACAACAAGAAGGTTTAGGCAATGAGAACCCTTTTTCTGAACTGGATCCATCAGTGCTATTTTCTGAAGTCAGGAAGTACCTTGCCAGTAGAAAACTGCCTTTTAAAGTATTTTTGATCTTGGACAATGCAGCTGCCCACTCAGAGCCCCATGAGTTCAAAACTGAAGGTGTCAAACTGGTCTACTTGCCCCCAAACACAACATCTCTAATTTAGCCTCTAGATCAGTCTTAAGGACTTTCAGGGCTCATTTCACATAGTACTCTATGCAAAGGATGTTCAGTGTTCTAGAAGAGAATCCCCCAAACCATAGGGTATCACCTGTCAACCATTTTTCACAGTTTCCTCTGCTGTTTCCATCATCTCTGTCAGTCTCCAGAGCAGCACTTTCTGGTTACTAGAACTTCCACTGCTTATCAGATGCTTGCCATCAAACAACAACAAAATTACTGGATTTTACCCTAAAACTGTGCAGTTAAACTGGTAGCATGCCAGTATGTCCACCAGTGTCCAGATTATACTTAAAGAGGGCGAGAAGATGGATTCTCCATGCTAGGTTTCCTTTTTTTTTTTTAAGAGATATATATATATATTTATTTATTTGTCAGAGAGAGGGAGAGAGAGCACAAGCAGGGGGAATAATAAGCAGAGGGAGAAGCAGGCAGAGGGAGAAGCAGACTCCCCACTGAGCAGGGAGCCTGCTGCGGGACTCGATCCCAGGACCCCGGGATCATGACCTGAGCCAGAGGCAGACGCTTAACTGACTGAGCCGCCCAGGTGTCCCTCTTTTTTCTTTTTAAAGCAAACAATCATTAGGCACCTGGGCGGCTCAGTCGGTTAAGCGTCTGCCTTCAGCCCAGGTCATGATCTCGGGGTCCTGGGATTGAATCCCGCATCGGGCTCCCTGCTCAGCGGGGAGTCTGCTTCTCCCTTTCACTCTTCTGCCATGTGCTCTCTCTCTCTCAAATAAATAAATAAAATCTTAAAAAAATAAAGCAAACAATCATTAACTGGTCCAGCAGAGTATTTTCAGTTGATCTTCTATTGACTCAGCTTTCTGGTATAGCATGTTATGCTTTCAGTAGGTTTATTTGTACAGTTGAGCCCTGAACAATGTTAAGAATTAGGAGCACCAGCCTTGTGCACAGTGGAAAATCTGCATTTAACTGTTGACTCACAAAGATAGCCAACCAGAAGACTTAACAATGACATAAACAGTCTATTAACACATATTTTGTAGATCTGTTATATATTCTATTCTTACAATAAAGAAGAGAAAAAATCAAAGGAAAGAAAATATATTTACCGTACTGCCCTATACTTACTGATACCATATATTACATCATCTGTTTAAAAGATGAATATCTGTCAGTACCTACTCAATATTGTCTTATATGATACAACACATTGTCAATCTCTATTACTAACACTAGACATCAACAATGAAAAGTTAATGTGAATAAGAAATTCATTTTTATTTGTAGGAATAATGATGCATGCACTGATAATGAAGAAGCAGCAATATGGTGGCTTAACGGCGAGAATCTGATAAGCAGTGGAAATTCTGGTAGACAGAAATACAGTGCTGCTCTGGATGCTAACAGAGATGATGGAAATGACAAGGAACTGTGAAGAATGGTTGACTGGTGATACCCTATAGTTTTTCTTGTCTTAGTTTGGGTTCCCAGAAAACAGACTCTGAGATGGGGATTTGAGAGCAGGAGGGTCAGTGGAGGCTGGCACTGGGAAAAACCACCACTGAAGTAGCAAGGGAAGAAGGATTGGGTGAAGAAGGAAAATGCTGAACTTTGGAGCTGGGATGGCCCTTTGGAATTTTCCCAAATTAAGGAAAGGGGGCTGGGTCTCTCTATCCCCCCTCACTGACTAGTCATTGGATGTGGACTACTCTGGAAAGGAAGCACAATCTTGAGTGAGGCAGGTCCTTTCAACCAAAGGTGATTCCCCAGAAGGGATGTGGGTGAGAGGCATCCATGCCAATACTCCCGGTAGGGAGTGGAATAAAGACCTTGGTTCTAAAGGGGTATTTGGATGGCTCATTACAGCATCCAGTAAAACTAGCAAGTTTGTTTATTTTTATTTAAAACTAGCAAGTTTAACAATATATTTAAGAGAGAGTAATAGACATAATTTGCATATAAAGGACACTTATTAAATATTTGTCAAATGAAGAGTGGTTATTATGAGGGAAAAATGATAAGCAATGGATTTAAACTTCATCAGAAGGGAGTTAAATTAGGCTACAGGAAAATACACAATTATAATAGACCATGTAGAAACCAGAAGAACTTCCAGCTCAGATATCTATATTGTGAGTTCGTCACTTGATTAAATCATTAAAATGATTCAGATTCTGAATTTTTAAGCCTTGGGGGAAAGTAGAAGGAAGAGTTCCAAAAGGGACTCTGATTTAGAGAATCAAGGTTCAAGTGAGCCCCCCCAACCCTGCCATACTGTAAAATAGCAATTACTCCACTACATGAGTTTGATAGGAAATTTCATATCTTTGAAAAAGTCTTTTGTGAAGCAGCAGAGTGAAGCGAAAAGCATCATTGATTGAAACTTTCCAAAATTAATGACTCTTTCTGCTTTGAGCCCTTTTCACCTAACATAATCATCACCTAAGTTCCACCTTGAAGGTCCTTTCTGAGCACAATCTAATGATCTAGCACCTTCCTCTGAGTGTTAGAACCCGCTCACTTGTAAGCCAGCAATTTAATCACAAAGATATTTCCCCAACATTACACATTCCTGCATTAGATGATGCCCCCTACTTTACCCAACATCCACATTAAAAAAAGAAAAAAAAGTGTAAAAATAATATGCTTGCACTGAATGAGTTTTATCCAGGGACTTACATGGTAATTTCAAAGACGCTTCACCTTCTTTTCTCAGTGGTCTTCAAACTAAAGTAGATTGTAACAGTCCATAAGCATTTATGTCGCTCAAGATTTATCCAGTGAAAGACTTAAAATAATTTATTAAATATCTTTAAGCTATCATGACACTAACAAAAATGCACAAATTCAAAGTGTTAACTAAAAATTTTCAATATGACTCACCAATCTGTTCCTATGAAGATTAAATCATTTTTATGTAGATTCCAAAAGCTCCTGGCACCTCCATGTATTTTAAAAGAATCCCAATATTTCAAATAAACTATTTTTTAAAAACTTAAACATATTAAATGTATTTAGAACTGATTTTTATGCAAAAGAGCAAGTCGTTTCTTCAAATAAGAAGTGCTTTTAATTTTGTTATGTAAAATGGGTATTTTCCAGACATGCCTGTTTAACTCTTCAGTTCAAAGTATTGGGGGAAGATTATTCTGTCTCCAAGTACAAACGTAACTTTTTGGCCACCTCATGAATTAGTTTATTTTAGCTTAAAGGATAGTCAGGTCTCTTCCTGGCATTATTACACTATGTAAGTGTAATTAAATAAGATGCTTCTATCTTGCAGAACTGGCCAGTTAGCCAGAATCCCTAGTTATGTCTCTGCAGGGGGATCTAGGACAGGAGACACACGGGAACACACCTGTACACCCACCACACACGCATGTGCCTCTCCCCCAAAGCCTGACTTTCCGCCAACAGTAAATTATATACCATTTGTTTTAAGATTAGCTCTTCTCGTGGCCTCCTGTTAAAATATTCCTAAACAGCGTATCATTAAAGTGATGGGGGAAGGCAGAGGCACAGTAATAGGTCTGTTTCCTGTGTTAGAGGGAAGAAGTGCTAAATTTTGCCAAGACACAGATCTGATGTATGAATCAGCCCCAGAAGAAATTTAGAATAATCCAAAATAATGCAAAAATAATAATGGAAAATTTAACATTATTTTTTATGGACAGATAGTAACAAGGCATATAATACAATTTTTTTTAAAGCTAGGCATACAAGATAATTGTTGATACAGCAATGTGACGTCATTTAATGATTTTGTCGATTTTTTCCTTTTATAATAGTGCCAGTAATCTGCACTCTATTTTCAAGTGTGAGAATGATGAAGTCTTAAAATAGGTCCATTCCTTTTTTGGAATGGACCTTCATTGCCGCATTTATGAAGTCATTGTGTGGCTAAACCTTGCCGAGCCCAGCTTCAGTTGAAAGGAAGCAAAGAAGCTGGATTCCTAGTCTGAAAGGTTTGAACAGTAATATAAATCAGCACCCAAACAACAGCACTGGTCTCGAGTTGCGGTGACTGTCATGATAAGCCCCTTATCTGCAGGACTGAGTATAATTGATACAGCCCTTACTGTTTACTTAATGGAAAAACCTCTCTCGTGTGTTCAGATTTGTCCCAAGGCTTAGCCACAAGAATACTATTTCTTTTGAAAATATAAGTTCATTCATTCTACAGACTTGAGTATGGGTGAAGTGCCCCGTCCTGTGCTGGGGCAGGGGACCCTGGCATGTAGTCCACCCTCAACGGCTGTGCCTGCAGCCAGTTTTTATCGCCTGTGCTTTCCCCAAGTGAGAATGCCCAACCCTTGAAACTACGGTAAATTTACTGTGTGTGAGAGATTCAAGCCCAGCTTTCACAAAGGCTCTCGAATAGAGCTGCTGTTTCTATGGTTGTTCTTCAAATGTTCTTAATTTTGTTCTTCTCAACTTTTAAAGCTTTAATTTTTTTAAAATATGGACCTCAGGTAAGCAAGTTTAAGATGATCATAGACTTGAATTTATGTCATTATCAATCCACAGAATGCCCTTTTATGTAATTCCCTTCAGTTCAACTTTTTTCTCTTTTATCGGTGGTCACTAATCCTACACCCCGCTCCCACTTAGACCGTTTTTACAATATATTTAAAGTATGTTCTTTTATTCTACTTTTACACACACACACACACACACACACACACACACACACACATACACAAGCTTTGAACAATTTTGGCATTGAGCATGTTTAATTTCCATAAATGATACTGTGGTATAAATATCTTTCTTTTTCTATTCAACATGGTTTTTAGAGATCTCCTCATGTTACTGCATATACATCTAAGTTACTGGCTTTATACTCCACAACATGCCATCCTATTCATACACTGGTAAGCTTACCAATGATAGTAGCTGTCATGAGTATCAATACACTTTTTCCTTGAGTACCTGACTTATCAAAGAAATATCCAACAGCATAATTGCTTGTGTGTACATGATTGTTAGATGTGTACATATTTAATTTCAATAAATTCAGTGAAATTATTTTCCTAAATAACTTCATTAGGGTCTCCATTTTTCTACATCTTCACCAGCATTTGGTATTACATGATGTTTTAGTTTTTGTCAGTGTTATGATTATGGATCAGCATTTTATTGAGGGCTTAACTAGTATTTTCTTGATTTCTATACAGTTTGACCATGTCATAATAATTATTACCTGTTTAGGGTTTTCTTACCGTGAATTGCCTATTCAGAGATGTTGCCTATTTTTCATTTTGTTTTTTTCTCACTTTGTAGGAGCATGGCTGCCATAACTGATCCTAACAAGAATATTATCCAATTTACCCTTTTTAAAATGTGTTATGTAGAAAATTTTTTCTTTAAGCCTTTAATACTAGGAAAGCTATAAAACTCTCCTAGTGAACTTTTTGCCATGGCTTTCAGCCACCTAACATGTAATCACAGCTACTGTGCTGTGCTGATTCTTGTATTTTCTTTGAACCCAGTTTATTTCAATGTTATTACCTTTTTTATATTTCTTGTCCTAACCTAACTCAAAAAGATGTCTTGAAGGAGTCAGGCAGAAGTGAATCAATACATTTATTTTTGCAAAATGTACTGGTTTAATTGTTCTTGTACTATGACAGAGTATGTTCCCACTCACTTGGAACGATAAGAGGCGATTAGAATTATAAGGCTCTGGAGGGCATCTGGTTCGAACACACATTTTAGGTAGGAGAGGGAGGATGGTAGAGGTCATCTGAACTCATTAAGGCTGTACAGGTAGGGACAAAACTGGAAAGGCCTAGCACCACAGGTGGTTTTTCATTTATTTATCAAATTATTTAAAAAAATTATTTTGCATTTTATGCTTAACAGAAAAGGTACACATATGGGGACATGTGTTCATGTGTATGTAGAGCTTTGTGCAAGTGTGTATTTTGTAAAACTCATGAGTTTCTTTTATTCGTCTTGGGCATTTATCTCTATGTGATTGAGGGGAGGATTCTGATCTTGTACCTCTCCCATCTTCCAAAAGCTTTTTATAAATTTTAAATCTAATCCAGAAGTGCAAAATTACAGGTCACATTTTGGAAGTTGTATTTATTTATTTATTTGGGAAGTTGCATTTCAATTCCTCTCTTTGGTAATCTCTGAGATAGTCCATATATAAAAATATCATCCTACTTGCTAATTGTTTGGGTGTTGGCTCTGTTCTTGAATCATCCCTGAATTACTCCTTTTCTAGATTAAGTATCCACATCAGAAAGATCCTTGCTCAATTTTAGGACTGGAAGGGAAAGTTGTGGTGGAGTCTAGAGTTTCCAATGATGGAGCCCTGACTTCATGTCCCTGTGGAACCCCAGCTTCCCTGATAAGGCCTGAGCAGACAGGGAATACCAGAGCTGGGAAGGCGTCCACTATTTCTGACTTGGATCAGGTGAATATCACCCCTTGGCAATGTCAATACTAAGGTTTTTCACTAAGTGATTTGCTTCTGTGTTCACCAAGACAAGAAAAAGAGTATGTCCAATTTTCCCCGGCTCTGAATGCTTGGTGCAGAAGCCACACAGCCATCATGTTGACGTGTCCTTGGCCAAAGCAACTCATGTGGCCACAGATAACTCAGGGCAGCTAAGGGACTACAACTCTTTAGGTACTGGAAAGGGGAGACTAGAAGTATTTGGTGAAGAGTATACCACTGACTATCACCGTCTGAAAGCCTCACCTTTGATGGTAGGATGATGATAATGACCCTCTCTGTGCTCTTAGAGTATTGCTGTGTCTAATCATGGAGCACCCAAGGCAGATCTGGAGATGGGAGAGGGTGATGGGTCTGATTGGGGGCTGTAGTGTCCGAGACCCAGATGGCTGACCCATGAGACTATAATCCAGGAATAAAACAGAAACCAAGAGTGGGGCAGGCAGTGCTACTGAGTCATCAAAGTGAAAGGACCAGGCAAAGAGAGTGAGACACAAACACTGGGCAAATTGGATAAGATCACCACCTAACCTAACTGCTTTCCTGTGTTCCTCAATTACTTCTTGTGCACTAAGAAGCAAGTACAATTCCAGGTTTTAGAGTTTTAGCACTGACTAAGACAATCAGAGGGAAAATGACAGAAACGACATCTGAGGCCTGGAGTGTGTACAGGGAGACAGCTCCGACCCCGTCCAAAGTCAGGTGTGTGCACTCTACAGTCACTATGTCATATACACATCTCATATGATACATGCAGGAACTCAGGTGAGTATTGCTGTTATAACCATTTACCAACATGGTAACAGTTCTGCAGGGTGGTAAAGTGACTGGCCCATGGTCACGTAATTGGTTCAAGTTTGGGTTCTCTGACTCCAGAGGCCCTTTTCACTTTACTTTTGGACTATGACACTGTCATTCTCACCAGACCACAAGTATCAAATTAAAAGTTTCCTGAATTTAGATCTTTACTTTCTACAGTTGGCATTTGGCACCCAAGTCCGATTTATAGCTGGCAATTACAAATTAAAGGAACTATATATAGAATGTTAATCTAACATAACCTTATTCATGCGTGCATGCATTCATTAGCGCATATGTGTGTGTATATATATATATATATCTATATATATATATATAGATATATATATATGATAGTCCTTGGATTCTTTACATGACCACTAAAACTCTTCAAACTGACATTTTCAGTTACCAAGGAAATCAGGAGTATTTTTAGAAAACTGTTACTTTGATTTGAAACAATCTCTTGCTCTGATTCAAGCAGTCCCATCTCTAAAATAGCCAAATACAGACAGCCACAAGAGGAGTAACTCCGAATCTGCTTCCTTGTTGTGGGAAGTGAGTCTCAGTGTCAAAACAGAGTGTGCTCTTCCCAGACTTTCTGGAGTGACAGGGTTAGGTTGAAACTCACTGTCAGGCCCGTGTGGCCGCAATAGTGCTTCTGTTTTATGAAAGGCAGAGATGGCTCTCCAACTGACTCCTCTTGACCTCCGCCATCCCCACACACAAAGACGCACACACACCAGTTAGCTTAAGATGAATTTAGCCTAACAAGTGCTAGGCTAAGGCTTCTAAACTGTTGAAAACCATTCTAGGGGTGAGTTGGTGGCTTTTTGTCTAAAAGGGTCACACACGACGCCCCTAGCTCTCTCACTTTGAGGTGTCCAGATTCTCACAAGCCATTCTGAACAGGAAGTAAAGAAGATTAAATGTGCTGCATCAAGAAAATAATGAAGCCAAATCTACCTTCCTGAGTTTGCAATAGTTTTTTTGTGCTTTTCGGGGTAGAATACTTAACTCTCATAATCTACTGCATAATAAATACTTAGGAATTGAGTATTACCAAAAGGTTAAAAAAGTACCAAGAGAATAGTTGAGAGAATAAGAATTTCTGAGTCTGTACACCATCTAGAGGAAGGAGCTCTGATTATAAACAGTTCTTTCTGGTTCTTCAGATTGGAAAAAGCACTGGGAGTTCATACCACACTCTACTAGCTCGACTGTTATCCATTTAGTAGTGCCTGTTGCCCTATTTCTGATTCTTTGGTTACACAGTGACTTTCTGGGCTGTGATACAGACCACTCAGTGACATGATCTCTCAGAAAAGGGATGCAAACATCTTTTCCTTGGCTTAGTCCTGGGATATCTCACAAAATACATTTGGCATTTGATCTTGGGAGTCTGAGAGTTTTGTTACTTCCCAAGGCATCATTATTAATTATTAATCATGAGAACGGTCATTAAGATATGAATTGTAGGGGTGGTGGCTCAGCCCCAGGGAGACTCAGCCTGAAAAAGCTAGCTGCCCCAGCAGTGCAGAAGCAGAGCATGTCTTGGGGGTACAGACTTGTTCCCTGGGTCCATCCTGATTCTACTGCAACCACACTGCTGCTTTTGGGTTTAATGCCAAGGGCACACTATACTGGTGAATCTGGCTAGATAACGCAAGTCAGCATGCTTTCTTTGGGAGAGGCATGGAGATTTGGGAGGTTTTACTGTATGACTTCTCTAAGTCTCAGTTCCCCATTTAAAAATAAGAATAACAATATACTGTATTAAGGTTAAATTAAATGGCATATTAAACTTTATAGTCCAGAATCTGGAGCAAATAAGTAAGTATTCAAAAAACTTAGTTCCCTCATACTCCCTCCCCTCTCTATGGTGTCATCAGCTGGACTCCAAGACCTGACCTTTACTGCCCACCTGCTTGTACTCACCGACCTTTGTCCCACATTTTTCCTTAGGCTCTTTTTTCCAGTTTATCTCTTAACTCACACAAAAGACCTGACTGGCCTACCATCCCATGATGGAAACCAAAACGACACCTCAAGCAAGAAGGATGGTCCAGACAAAAAGCTTGGCAGCCCAGACCACTCACACCAGTTAGAGCTCATGCTCGCGCAGATAGACCATGGAGTGACTGACATCTTGATCTCATTATAATAGTAAAACCCGCCCCTCTTCAAAGGGGAGCACAAACCTCATTTACATAACGTACATCTTATGTATAGGCATGTTTCCTTAAGGTGCATTTCCTTACGCCTGCCTCTAGAAATGATGACAAGGATCCCCTTCTTAAATATTCATTCTAACCCTAAATAAAAGGAACCCACCTACCCTTGCTCAGGGAGTCACAGCTTTGGAAGTTACTCCCTGTGATCTCCTTCTTTGCTGCAAATAAAGTTTCCTTTGAGTGACAACTCATCTGATGTAGTTTCTATCTGTGACTCAGCAAGGAATGAACACACATTAGTTCAGTTACAATAGGAGGAGGTTCTTGTTAATACAGATTCACTTGTTATATAAAATATTAATTGGTTTGAGATCAACTTAGAATATCATTGTGAAAACACAGACCTAGCAAAATATAAAACACACCTCAGTTTATGGTGACAAAAATAACTTACTTTCCAGGTCAGAAGCATTGGGCAAAGCTTGAGTAATAAATGACCTTGGATCTCATTTATTTCACTTAGAGCTGAACTTTAAAATGATTCTTTGTGGTGCCTTCCCAGTGGTTTTGCTTAGGTAGCATGTGATGGCCATGCCTTCCCTAAATGGCTCTTGATAAGCCAATCTGTTTCAGTCTCATCTAGTTCAACAAAAATGAAAAAAATAATTTCAATCTGGAGAAGAATAAGGAGTGTCTCTTTCCTTGAAACAGCTGTACAGTAGAACCAAATAGAAAAATCTAGAAATAAACTCAAAACAGCTGAGAAGATTTTAAAAATTTAGCTCCTCTGTCCCTTATGAGATGCTATCCAGGCAGACTGTCTCAGGCCTATGAGTTTTTAACCATTGTAGGAGCCAAGGGCAGGCCACCTCAAGATGGGCCACTTTGGCATGAGGATTATTTTGATTGAAAAGCAATCAAACCCCACCAGATTTAGGAAAAGCTCTCTACCTCCCCCCAACTACCTGCTTGTATCAGGAAGAGAGCTATCGATAGAGATTCCTCTTTACCTAAGAAACTTGTCCATATAATAGGGCAACCTTTGTTTTCCACACACCTCCTTGCTAATGGTCATTCTCCCCCTTGTATCTGCAGACTCCTACCACTCTCCTTAGTTCGTATAGTGTGATGCTGCCTGTCTTTGGAATTTCCATGTCTGTGTGGATTCCCCTTACCTACAGTATTAAGTTTGATTTTCTCCTGTTAATGTGTCTCTTATCAATTTAATTCAAGCTTAAAGGGCAGAGGGAATTCTTCCTCTGTGACACCACCAAAGTTCACCCAAAGCAAGTAAATATACAGGGAAACATCTCTTTTTGTTGACATACGTATCTATTCCTTTTGTGTTTCTATGCAGTTTTTTTTTAAGGAAATATAAAAAAGCCCATGGCAGATCATAAATTTAACACACTGAACACATTACCTTGCTCTGTTCTATGGGATGTTGGTCTCCTAACTTGAATTCAACCTATTTTCAACTGGCAGCAAATAAGTTACTACCAGATCTTGCACAGTTTTTATTTTATTTTATTTATTTTTTACTTTTTTTTAAAGATTTTTATCTATTTATTCATGAGAGACAGAAGAAGAGAGAGAGAGGGAGAGAGAGAGAGAAGCAGAGGGAGAAGCAGTCTCCCAAGGAGCAGGGAGCCCGATGCGGAACTCGATCCCAGGACCCTGGGATCATGACCTGAGCTGAAGGCAGACGCTTAACCATCTGAGCCACCCAGGCGCCCTCTTGCACAGTTTTTAAAAATGCATGGACAGAGCACACCACACCATGCGTTGAAATGATATGTCATATCAAACTAAATAGGAACTGTAGTGAAACTGTTGGTGCCTCTAATATGTGAAAAGTGAAATTTGTTACTGTAGTGCCCCTCTACCCTTCTTGTTCCTAGTATCATCCCACCAATCAGTTTCAGGGAATAAGGGATTGGGTGTAGTTTTGTTTTCCAGATTATTGAAATTTACCATTTAAGCACTGAACCCTTTTACTTTAAGCATTTGCGATGGAGAGTTTTCTTGAATGCACCATGTGTTTTTATGCCTCATGAAATAAATATGCTAAATGCCATCTAATGTCCTCTTAAGGACTCTGTTATTAGCAAATAGAGAACGTAAGAAACTCAGACATGATTCCATTCCCCAGGCTCATGCCATATTGTATACTTGAACTTCAAGATGCTGAGCGACTTGCTAACAGACACATACTAGGTGCATACTACAGGGGCTCACCTTAAAATCTAGGTTTCCTAATTCCCAACTTTATTGCTCTTTCTTGTGCTCAATAACTCCCAATTATATTGTATTTTTTGGCTTGTCACTTCCCTTGCTGTGTATTTCTTCCCTTAGATTCACACATGCCTCTATCACCTATTTAGGGTTTTTCATCAACTGTCCCCTTTTCAGTAAGGTCCTCACTCATGGCCCTATTGAAATGTATAACCGTCCCTCTGCCCTGACATTGTTCTCACTTTTTCTGATTTATTTATTTTCTCTGCAGCATCTATCACCTTACATATATGGGATCTACTTTATTTTCTTTACTATCTTTCTCCTCACACTAAAATGTAAACTCTGCGAAGAAAAGTTTCTTGTCTGTTTTGTTCATGACCGTGTCCCCAGTGGTAGAACAGTGCCTGGCAACTAATAGGGGGTCGATAAATATTTATTAAAGACATTACTGGTCTGAATGAGTAAAACTTGATGAAGTTTGATTTCTGAATAAGCCAGGTGCTATCATGTTAATAACATGGGTGTTTCTGGCTTGTTTCCATGTTGGTAGAGAAGGTTAAAAAATTATTTGTTAAAGGAAGTCCTCTGGTTAAAAACAAACAAAACTAATGTTGAGTTTTAGCTGGTTAATCTGTAGCATAAAGTTGATTTCTTTTTAGATGATAAAATATATGTCGCACTTACAAATATATTTGTACCCAACTTCTGAAAGCATTGATGACTGTGGCATCAATGAAACTAAAGTTTGAACTAAAATGATGACCTACTGGGGCACCTGGGGGGGGCTCAGTCGGTTAAGCGTCTGCCTTCAGCTCAGGTCATGATCTCAGGGTCCTGGGATCGAGTCCCGTGTCAGGCTCCCTGCTCAGCGGGGCGTCCGCCTCTCCTTCTCCCTCTGACCCTCCTCCTCCTCCTGCTCCTGCTCCTGCTCCCTGTCTCTCTCTCAAATAAATAAATAAATAAATAAATAAATAAAATCTTTAGGAGAAAGTAAAATGATGACCTGCTTATGAAAATCCTAAGTGTGCCCAGTAGGTGCATGGTCAGTCTGCCCCAAAGTGGCCTTGCTTGTTCTCCAGGGAGCTCAGGTTAAAGCTAGTTGATGGGAAGTCAACAACAGTGTCTAAGAATCATTTGTAAAAATGCTAGAAGTAGCTGGGTAGTTCAAAGAGTTCTTTTCAGTAAGGTACATCAAAGAGCTTCACGACGGTAAGTTTCAAGGGCGGGTGAGTCTTTGAGGGATCTGTCTAAAAATGAAAAATATAATGAATGTTAAGAAGTTCTTTGCAGCGTTATAGTGAGAGGTAATTGGAAGGAACCAAAGGTTTAACAGTAAGGAAATAAGTAATTGCTGATTGGAAAATGTTGTTTCGATGAAAAAGTTGACTCGGAGACCACAGAGCAACCTAGAAAAGCTTAAGAGATACTACTCGATTCTTTCCATATCAGAAACCACATGTAGTGACTGAGGCCATGTAAAAAGATGTGTGTGGACAAACTTGAATGTGACATTATAAGTAATAAGCAAAATAATTTCTTTTCTCTCTTTTCCCAGGTTTGAAATGTCATATAATAACTAATAAAATAATGTAAAGATAACTATAGTGACCATGGAGCAAAAGTGATAGCAGTTTACCTAAGGTAACTAAAGAACAGTCAGTTCATATGGGAGGCAATTGATGATATTTTCAGACTAACATTTGGAAGGGATTTCCCAAACTATGTCTTCAAGATTTTCCAGATGATAATAGCTACATCACCCCTCACAAAAAGGAATGTGAAGTTAAACAAGATTTTACTCCTATTGGAGCTTTATGATACAATAATTCAAGGCTCTAAAGATTTCTGTAGTAAAATAAACAGTTCAATTACACTTTATTTTTTCCCCAAATTATTTGACCAACTGCCATTTTTTCCTAGTCTACCTATGGATATACTGAGAAACACCACTGTTCTGCAGAGTACCGTTAGGAAGCAGCATGTTAAGCTTACAGCTACCTTGGTTTTTCTCCAGTGAAGCTTTGAAAAATAGAGGAAAGCAAGAAAAAAAAAAAAAAAGAGGTTGAGTAACTGGGTCCAAGTTGCTTTATCTCTGAAAGCTGTCTGAGGAAGACTGACCTTGCATCTAATTGCTGGAATTTGGAGACAAAGAGGAAACTTCTCTCTAAAAATAGAAGCTGCCTGGCACCTGACCGGCTCAGTCTGTAGAGCATGCAACTCTTGATCTTAGGGTTGTAGGTTTGAGCCACACACTGGGTGTAGAGATCACTTTAAAAAAATAAAATCTTGGGGCACCTGGGTGGCTCAGTTGGTTAAGCGGCTGCCTATGGCTCAGGTCATGATCCCAGTGTCCTGGGATCAAGCCCCGCATCGGGCTCCCTGCTCAGCGGGGAGCCTCCTTCTCCCTGTCCCTCTGCCTGCCTCTCTGCCTACTTGTGCTCTCTCTCTCTCTGTCAAATAAATAAATAAAATCTTAAAAAAAAAAATCTTAAAAAAAATAGAAGCAGCTAAATAAAAGTCTGTCCATAAAGACCTTTTATAGCAGGACTGATTCCATTCCACGGGCAGATGAGCCCAAGTCTTGGGGATATAGAATCGAGTTAGGAGCTACTAGGACATTTCCAGAACCCAGGTACTCCCATCATACTTTATACTGCTCACAATTACAGTGTTATTAATTTTCTTAGGGATTGCTCCCAAGAGCTTGCGAGCCCCTTCTTCCCTCCCTCCTTTTGCCTCTCCCTCCCTCCCCTCTCTCTGCCTCTTTCAGTAAGCTTCTTGATGACAGCAACCATTATGGTCACCTTTGTATCCACAGTGGCTGGGACTTACTTGGTGCTGAATCAATGCACACTGAATTAACAGAAAGAGTGAATGAATGAATGAATGTTCTTGTGCTCTACAGAATGTTGGATCCGATGAACTCAAATTGTTTCCAAGTGTAGCTCTTCAATAAAATAGTTCTAAATCAACCTTCTATATTTCGATTAGATTAGAAAGTGCTAGAAGAATAGTTTTCAACTTTTCCCTAATTTCTGCTCTGCTTATTAGTTTAAAATTCATATTTATTTTTAATTTTATAATACAGGATATTGTAAAACATTCACACATTTCAGAAAAAGCTAACTCCCCTCTTAATTATCAACAGCTAGGCTGGAAACCTTATAGTTGGTTGAGCACACAAGATCACTGTTTTTTGAGGTCTATTTTAGGAAATATGGATTACTTAAAATTGTTTTCAGTAGTTGCAGTGGATCCCATAAAATGGTTATACCATAAGAAATTTAATTTCCCCCTACTGGTAGACATTTAGAATGTTACCAAGATTTGCTAAGAAATACAGCAACGAACATTCTTGCATCCTAGTTAGATATTAAACAAAATGGTTTAATCATAAATTTTAAAACTGAAATACTGGCAAATTGTCAACCAAAAAATGATCACCAAATTTACATTCCAACCAGCAATGTAGAGCATATGTATTTTCTATATTTGTGCCACAATATTTTTTCTTTTGTACCAAAATATTTTTATTATCAAATTTGTTTCTAATAATTTCAGTGAAAAAATGGTATCTTATTTTGTCTTTTCCAGATTAGTACTGACGTTTACCAACTTCCATGTAGTATTTGTCACTGTATTAATTTTAGTCAATCTAAAAAAAACAAAACAGGGATGCCTGGGTGGCTCAGTTGGTTAAGCATCTGCCTTTGACTCAGGTCATGATCTCAGGGTCCTGGGATCCAGCCCACATCAAGCTAAGTGGGGAGCTGGCTCCTCCCTCTCCTCTCTGCTTTCTCTTTCTCTCTCTCTCTCTCAAATAAATAAAAAATAGAATCTTTAAAAAATAAATAAAAAACAACCCAAAACATGTCATTGCTATAAATTATCTAGTGTTGTTACAAATTATTGTAAGCAAAACTGTACCTTTGAATTATTCACAGACATACAATGGTCTATTCATGTGGCTCCTGAAAAGATCTGTAGCATTACATGTTTTATAATCTTCAGTAGGGGGCTGCAATGCTCACCACCTTTATAACCAAGGTGGTCACTTTTCTGGACAAACAGTCCTTAACTTCAAGAAAACATCATTTTTGTGCTTTGTAAGTGACTCTTCCTTCACTAGTATTACCTTCTTGAGGACAGATACGTTTATAATTCTGTGGACTTTGTGGCTAGCACAGTGTTAGGTACATTGATTGTAATGGATTTAACAAGCTGGTCTTATTTCCCCCACACTGAACTAATTCTGCCATCATTTGGGGAAAAAAAAAAGACATGACAGAATCTTCTTATGCTGTCAAATAGCATACTCATGATTACGGGCAGAAAAGACTGTGATCAAATGGTAAAAAATTATCAGTTGAATTATCTGAGAATTATGGCATGTAAAAATCTCTCTTTTTTATAAGTAAAACTAAATGGTATAGACAGTGCTTGGGTAAAAGAATTGCTGGAGAGATTAGTTAAGGTACTTTAAATACACACCACACCCACATCCACAAACACACACAGCCTGAATAGTAGTTCAAAATATTTTTTGAACTAATCTTTTTGGAAAATGGATTATTAAGGTAAGAAAAGTGTTACAGAAAGAAACTTACAGCTCTTCTTGATTATTCTCAAGCCATATTCGTCATGAACAATTCTATTGTTGTTAAAGAAATGGGTTTGCTTTTAACTAAAAGATCATTAACAAGGAGACCGCAAATTCCCATTGTATGGCGACTTAATGCTTAAGACTCTGACGTAGTTCATTTTCCTTTTTATTTTCTATCAAAGTAACTTTCAATTAGTAAGCATAAGAAAAAATTACTGGAAATCACTCATTATTCAGTGATTTGAGGAAAATAAATGAGATAATTTCAGATTGAGGAAAATTTGTCTTACTTAAGGTATTTTTAGAGAACTGTGTTTTACTGTGTTGTTTAACCTGAAATTCTTTCAGTCTCGATCACTCACAAAAAAACCTTTCTGAATTTCATAATCATGTGAGAGAGAGTTTTCACTGAGAATCAGGAGACTGTGTTCATATCTGGGGCTCTAACACTAAACATCTGTGTGTCACTGACACAATTTATGTGGTTATTATTTTTCTGAACTTTTGTGTCTTATTGAGTAAAACAATGACTTTGGCCAGACTGAGAGATGCAAACTCAATTTCTTTGACTTGTCTTCCAAAATTAAAAATTATTTTAGAGGTTTCACATGAAGGTAAATATTTCAAGAGTTTCTTGAAGTCCTGAGTTATTTGGTGACATGAGTCCATGGGTCCTACGTTTTAACCAGCAGCACACCTGTCCACCCATGAAGCATGGATTTCTCAGTTCACCTAAGCCTCATCTGGCCTGTTTCCTTTATTTATATTTATATACTGTAGACCCTACACTCATTCAGTGTCAACTAACGGCTGGACAAAAGTCTATGGAGATTTTTATGTTCTAAAATGCAAAAGGTTGAGGACCGAAAGGACTTACTGGTGAGATATCCAGAAAGACTCATGCTTAATGTGTCAAAATTGACTCAACATCTTCATGTCTCCTTCCTCTTTCTCACAGAGACTCAGTTTACAGGGTTCTTTGGAAGACTTCTGCCTTCACCTCTGCAAATACCTCCCAGGTCTCTCCAAGCTTTACGTTTCATGTCTATTTTGTAGGGGCCAAGGGCAGGCTGCCCCAAGATGGGCCACTTTGGCATGAACATTATTTTGAGTTAAGAGTAATCAAAACCCAGCAGCTGCAGGAAAAGCTCTCTTCCAGGACCTCAACTGCCTAAATTTACATTGCAAAGGAGAGCGTGTACCAGGAAGACAGCTAGTGACAGAGGCTCTCCTTTACCTAAGAATCTTATCTGCAGGGGGCGGAGCAAGATGGCGGAGGAGTAGGAGACCTGGATTTCATCTGGTCCCAGGAATTCAGCTGGATAGGGATCAAACCACTCTGAACACCTACGAACTCAACAGGAGATCGAAGAAAAGAATAGCAGCAACCCTCTGAACAGAAAAGCTATCACTTTCTGGAAGGTAGGACGTGCGGAGAAGTGAATCCGAGGCGATATTCGGGAGGATAGACGGCGGGGGAGGGGGCCTTCGACGGCCGCTTCTGGCAAGTGATAGAGCAGCAGAGCACAAAATCGGTACTTTTAGAAGTCGGCTCCGCTGAGGGACGTCGCTCCAGTGGCTAAGCGGGGGGTGGAAACCTTGCAGGACAGTGTGGTCTCAGGACCCTCAGGGTCACAGAAAGACCAGGGATGCCTGAGTGTGGCCGAGCTCCCAGGTATTGGAGTGGGGAAGCCGGCTGCAGAGACAGAGCCGAGGTGCGGGCTCTCAACTCGGGGTTGCCATAAAACATGATCCGCGGCATAGTCGGGCCACTGCTCCTCCAGCAGGGACCCAACAAGCAGCAGATCTGGGGAGACTCCCCTTCCCTCTGTGGGAGGACTGGTGCGGAGGCTCACCGCAGGGATCTTCTGGTTTGGGAGACTCCACACCGGGTCGTGAGCCAGAGATAGAAACACTTGGTCACAGGCTGGGAGAGCACACAGTGCGGCTGGAGACCGGGGAGACAGGAGTGATTAACTGCTTTTCTCTGGGGGCACACTGAGGAGTGGGGCCCCGAGTTCTTGGCTCCTCCCGGGCAGGTAGTGGGAGGCTGCCATTTTCACTCTTGTCCTCCAAAGCTGTACGGAAAGCTTGCAGGGAACAAAAGCTCCTGAGAGCAAACCCCAGCAGATTACTCAGCCCAGACTGGCAAGGGCGGGGCAATTCCGCCTCCGCCAAAGACATTTGGGAACCATGGCAACAGGCCCCTCCCCCAGAAGATCAGCAAGAACCAAGAGCCAAGACCCAGTTTACTGATCAATGAGAACGGCAAAACTCCAGCACTAGGGGAATACTGCACATAGAATTCATGGCTTTTTCCCCATGATTCTTTAGTCTTTCAAAGTTAATTTTTTTAATTTAATTTTCTTTTTTTCTTTTTCCTTTTTTCAACCAACATCTTATCAATCACTTTTTTTAAACCTTTTTTATTTTTCATTTTTAGAGTTATATTCTATCCCTTCAGTGTAGTTACCCTTATTTTTGGCATATATATATAAGTTTTTCTCTCTTTAAAATTTTGAGATACAGTTTCCTCTAACATATCAAAATATACCCTAAATCTCTAGTGTATGGCTTTGTTCTAGTCTCCTGCCTGACCACATTCTCTCCCCCCTTTCTTTCTTTCTTTTTTTTTTAATCCTCTTCTTTGTTTTTTCAAGCACCTTATCAATTCCTTTAAAATTTTTTATAATTTTCATCTTTACAGTCATATTCCCTCCCTTCATCATATCAACCCTTATTTTGTACATATATAAGTCTTTCTTCCTTTAAAATTTTAGGAGGCACTTTCAGACCAAAATACACCCAAAATCTAGTGTGTGGCACTGATCTATGCACCAGCCTGATCATATTTGATCATATTCTGTTTTTTTTTGTTTTGTTCTGTTTTTCTTTGTTTTTATCTTTTTCTTTTTCTTTTTTTTTTCTCTTTCTTTCCCTTTTCCCCTGGTTTCAGGTCTTTTCCGATTTGTTTAGAGTATATTTTCTGGGGACATTGTTAACCTGTTAGCATTTTGTTCTCTCATTCATCTATTCTCCTCTGGACAAAATGACAAGATGAAAAAAATCACCTCAACAAAAAGAACAAGAGGTAGTACCGTCTGCCAGGGACCTACTCAATATGGATATTAGTATGATGTCGGACCTAGAGTTCAGAATCATGATTTTAAAGATACTTACTGGGCTTGAAAAAAGCATGGAAGTTATTAGAGAAACCCTTCCTGGAGAAATAAAAGAACTAAAATCTAACCAAGTCAAAAGCAAAAAGGCTATTAATGAGGTGCAATCAAAAATGGGGGCACTAACTGCTAGCATAAATGAGGCAGAAGAGAGAATCACAGATATAGAAGACCAAATGATGGAAAATAAGCTGAGAAAAAGAGAGATAAACAACTAGTGGATCATGAGGGCAGAATCTGAGAGATAAGCGATACGGTAAGATGAAACAACATTACAATAATTGGGATCCCAGAAGAAGAAGAAAGAGAGAGAGGGGCAGGAGGTATATTGGAGCAAATTATAGCAGAGAACTTCCCTAATGTGGGGAAGGAAACAGGCATCAAAATCCAGGAGGCATAGAGAACCCCTCTCAAAATCAATACATATAGGTCAACACCCTGACATGTAATAGTAAAACTTGAGTCTCAGAGACAAAGAGAAAATCTTGAAAGCACCTCAGGAGAAGAGATATATAACCTAGAATGGTAGAAACATTATATTGGCAACAGACCTATCCACAGAGACCTGGCAGGCCAGAAAGGACTGGCAAGATATCTTCAGAGCACTAAATGAGAAAAATATGCAGCCAAGAATACTATATCCAGCTAGGCTGTCATTGAAAATAGAAGGAGAGATAAAAACCTTCCAGGACAAACAAAAACTAAAGGAATTTGCAAACACGAAACCAGCCCTAAAAGAAATATTGAAAGGGGTCCTCTAAGCAAAGAGAGAGCCTAAAAGCAGCATAGACCAGAAAGGAACACAGACAATATACAGTAACCGTCACCTTACAGGCAATACAATGGCACTAAATTCATATCTTTCAATAGTTACCCTGAATGTAAATGGGCTCAATGCCCCAATCAAAAGACGCAGGCTATCAGATTGGATTAAAAAACAAGACCCATCCATATGCTGTCTGCAAGAGACTCATTTTAGACCCAAAGACACCCCCACATTGAAAGTGAGGGGGTGGAAAACCATTTACCATGCTAATGGACACCAAAAGAAAGCTGGGGTGGCAATCCTTATATCAGACAAATTAGATTTTAAACCAAAGACTGTAATAAGAGATGAGGAAGGACACTATATCCTACATAAAGGGTCTATCCAACAAGAAGATCTAACAATTGTAAATATCTATGCCCCTAACATGGCAGCAACCAATTATATAAAGCAATTAATAACAAAAGCAAAGAAAAACATTGACAACAATACAATAATCGTGGGGGACTTTAACACCCCCCTGACTGAAATGGACAGATCATCTAAGCAAAAGATCAACAAGGAAATAAAGACTTTAAATGAAACGCTGGACCAAATGGACTTCATAGACATATTCAGAACATTCCATCCCAAAACAACGGAATACACATTCTTCTCTAGTGCCTGTGGAACATTCTCCAGAATAGATCACATCCTAGGTCACAAATCAGGTCTCAACTGGTACCAAAAGAATGGGATTATCCCCTGCATATTTTCAGACCACAATGCTTTGAAACTAGAACTCCATCACAGGAGGAAAGTTGGAAAGAACTGAAATCCATGGAGGCTAAAGAGCATCCTACTAAAGAATGAATGGGTCAACCAGGAAATTAAAGAAGAATTAAAATTCATGGAAACCAATGAAAATGACAACACAACTGTTCAAAATCTTTGGGAAGTAGCAAAGGCAGTCCTAAGAGGAAAGTATATAGCAATACAAGCCTTTCTTAAGACAGAAGAAAGGTCTCAAATACACAACCTAATCCTACACCTAAAGGAGCTAGAGAAAAAACAACAAATAAAGCCTAAACCCAGCAGGAGAAGAGAAATAGTGAAGATCAGAGCAGAAATCAATGAAATAGAAACCAAAAGAACAGTAGAACAGATCAACAAAACTAGGAGCTGATTCTTTGAAAGAATTAACAAGATTGATAAACTGCTGGCCAGACTTATCAAAAAGAAAAGAGAAATGACCCCAATTAACAAAATCATGAATGAAAGAGGAGAGATCACAACCAACACCAAAGAAATACAAACAATTATAAGAACATATTATGGGCAACTATATGCCAGCAAATTAGATAACCTGGAAGAAATGGGTGCATTCCTAGAGATGTATCAACTACCAAAATTGAACCAGGAAGAAATAGAAAACCCGAACAGACCTATAACCACAAAGGAAACTGAAGCAGTTATCAAAATTCTCCCAACAAACAAAAGCGCAGGGCCAGAGGGCTTCCCAGGGGAATTCTACCAAACATTTCAAGGAGAATTAATACCTGTTCTTCTGAAACTGTTCCAAAATATAGAAATGGAAGGAAAACTTCCAATCTCATTTTATGAGGCCACCATTACCTTGATCCCAGAACCAAAGACCCCATCAAAAAGGAGAATTACAGACCAATATCTTTGATGAACATGGATGCAAAAATTCTCACCAAAATACTAGCCAATAGGATCCAAGAGTACATTAAAAGGATTATTCACCATGACCAAGTGGGATTTACCCCTGGCTGCAAGGTTGGTTCAACATCCGCAAATCAATCAACGTGATACAATACATTAACAAAAGAAAGAACAAGAATCATATGATCCTCTCGATAGATGCAGAAAAAGCATTTGACAAAGTACAGCATCCTTTCTTGATCAAAATTCTTCAGAGTATAGGGATAGAGGGTACATACCTCAATATCATAAAAGCCATCTATGAAAAACCTACAGCGAATATCATTCTCAATGGGGAAAGCTGAGAGCCTTCCCCCTAAGGTCAGGAACGCGGCAGGGATGTCCACTATCACCACTGCTATTCAACATAGTATTAGAAGTCTCAGCCACAGCAATCAGACAACAAAAAGAAATCTAAGCATCCAAGTCAGCAAGGAGGAAGTCAAACTCTCACTGTTTGCAGATGATATGATACTTTATGTGGAAAACCCAAAAGACCCAAATCCCAAAAATGCTAGAACTCATACAGGGATTCAGTAAATTGGCAGGATATAAAATCAATGCACAGAAATCAGTGGCATTCCTATACACCAACAAGAAGACAGAAGAGAGACAAATTAAGGAGTCAATCCCATTTACAATTGCACCCAAAACCGTAAGATACCTAGGAATAAATCTAACCAAAGAGGCAAAGGATCTGTACTCAGAAAACTATAAAATACTCATGAAAGAAATTGAGGAAGACACAAAGAAATGGAAAAACATTCCATGCTCATGGATTGGAAGAACAAACATTGTGAAGATGTCAATGCTACCTAGAGCAATCTACACATTCAAAGCAATCCCCATCAAAATACCATCCACTTTTTTCAAAGAAATGGAACAAATAATCCTAAAACTTGTATGGAACCAGAAGAGACCCCGAATAGCCAGAGGAATGTTGAAAAAGAAAAGCAAAGCTGGCAGCATCACAATCTGGACTTCCAGTTCTATTACAAAGCTGTCATCATCAAGACAGTATGGTTGGCACAAAAACAGACACATAGATTAATGGAATAGAATAGAGAGCCCAGAAATGGACCCTCAACTCTATGGTAAACTAATCTTTGACAAAGCAGGAAAGAATGTCCAATGGGAAAAAGACAGAGTCTTCAACAAATGGTGTTGGGAAAATTGGACAGCCACATGCAGAAGAATGAAACTGGACCATTTCCTTACACCACACACAAAAATAGACCACAAATGGTTGAAAGACCTCAATGTGAGACAGGAGTCCATCAAAATCCTAGAGGGGAACACAGGCAGCAACCTCTTTGACCTCAGCCACAGCAACTTCTTCCTAGAAACATTGCCAAACGCAAGGGAAGCTAGGGAAAAATGAACTATTGAGACTTCATCAAGATCAAGAGCTTTTGCACAGCAAAAGAAACAGTCCACAAAACCAAAAGACGACCGACAGAATGGGAGAAAATATTTGCAAATGATCTATCAGATAAAGGGCTAGTATCCAAAATCTATAAAGAACTTATCAACCTCAACACCCAAAGAACAAATAATCCAATCAAGAAATGGGCAGAAGACATGAACAGACATTTTTCCAAAGAAGACATCCAAATGGTCAACAGACAAATGAAAAAGTGCTCAACATCGCTCGGCATCAGGGAAATCCAAATCAAAACCTCAATGAGATATTACCACACACTAGTCAGAATGGCTAAAAGTAACAAGTCAGGAAACGACTGATGTTGGCGGGGATGAGGAGAAAGGGGAACCCTCCTACACTGTTGGTGGGAACGCCAGCTGGTGCAGCCCCTCTGGGAAACAGTATGGAGGTTCCTCAAACAGTTGAAAATAGAGCTACCATACAATCCAGCAATTGCACTACTGGGTATTTACCCCAAAGATACAAATGTAGGGACTCAAAGGGGTACGTGCACCCCGATGTTTATAGCAGCAATGTCCACAATAGCCAAACTGTGGAAAGATCCAAGGTGTCCATCGACAGATGAATGGATAAAGAAGATGTGGTATATATACACAATGGAATATTATTCAGCCATCAAAGGGAATGAGATCTTGCCATTTGCAACGACGTGGATGGAACTGGAGGGTGTTATGCTGAGTGAAATAAGTCAATCAGAGAAAGACATGTATCATATGATCTCACTCTTATGAGGAATTTTAATCTCATGAAAGAAACTGAGGGTTGCTGGAGTGGTGGGCGGTGGGAGGGATGGGGTGGCTGGGTGATAGACATTGGGGAGGGTATGTGCTATGGTGAGTGCTGTGAATTGTGCAAGACTGTTGAATCACAGGCTTGTACCTCTAAAACAAATAATATAAGTTAAAAAGAAAAAAAAGAAGATAGCAGGAGAGGAAGAATGAAGCGGAGTAAGTCAGAGGGGGAGCCGAACCATGAGAGATGATGGACTCTGAAAAACAAACTGAGGGTTCTAGAGGGGAGGAGGGTGAGGGGATGGGTTAGCCTGGTGATGGGTATTGGGGAGGGCACGTTCTGCATGGAGCACTGGGTGTTGTACGCAAATCATGAATCATGGAACACTACATCAAGAACTAATGATGTAATGTATGGTGATTAACATAACAATAAAAATTAAAAAAACTTATCTGCATAATAAGCAATCTGTGTTTTTCAAAACATGTCCTTTCACCTTCGTGCTGTAGCCTTCCTCCCATTTGTATCTTCAGACCTGACCCCTCCCCTTTACTCATATAAGCTTCATGTTGCCTCATGTCTTTGGAATTTCATGTCTGTATGGATTCCTTGTATATACACCTATTAACTTTGATTTTTTCCTGTTATTCTGTCCCATGTCAACTTGATTCTAAATCCAGCTAAAAGGACCTTGAAGGGCAGAAGAAGGTTTTCCTCCACAACAACTCAATCATTCTAACCTTAGCATCTTTGCATACTCTCTCTTCATCTCCAGATTTTATTCCTCACTTTCCTGGTAGACTTGAAATTTCAGTAATTCTTTCTCTGCTAGGCTGCTTTACCAAGGGCAGGGAGTCTGGATTCTTATAGGCTTACACAGGCAGTTAGGCACCAGTCTTGTCTAATTCTCCACTCAGCCAGAGCTCCCAAAGACCCCAGACTGGGACAACCCACCAGCTTGCTGTTAAGGAGAATCACAGGAGAGGATGGTGGAGGTAGAGCAACATGAATTGCTATCAGGCAGAGAAAGTTTTCAGCCTCTTTATGGGACTTATTTTACAAAACTCTCCATTTTACATTAAAGACGCAGAAGCCTACAGAATTAAATGATCTGCTTGGTTTCAAAGATCGACTTTGAATATAGTTGGTTTTTTTTTTTTTAATTTTGACAAGAGACAAAAGGAAAACTTGAGCATTGGAAGCAGGGTAATAGCTTCAAAGGAGGTGAAAAATCATTAGGTAAATAAAAGAATGGAGTGTAGGTAAGAATGAAAGAGGAAGGGGCCAGGCTGGGAGCTAAAGAAGCCTTTGCCAATTGATAACCGTGCCTTTGTACCCATTTGAAGAATTTGTGATTCTAATTAGGTTTTGATAGGAATCTGTAAAATTCTGAACAGTTTTTGCCAGCACTTAGATAAAGGAAAGTGACTTGAAGCTTAGAAGCAGAAAGTATCAGAGAGAAATAGCCTTAGTATATTTGAGATGAAAGCCGCTAGAGAGAATACTACATGTCTTTAGAGTCTATTCTAGTCCCTACTCAGGGACTTTTCAATATGATCAGAGATACATACTTGAATAACACAAACTATTATTTTTTACTAACTAGCTACATGGCTATGTAATATTTGCTATTCTTAGATTTTGAAGTATGTTGGCTCTTAGAAGCCAGTTTTTAAGTCTAACTTCTATTAACAGTATTTATACTCTCCCACCTCCAAAATGGACTCTCACTTCAATAAACTCTCCTATTTGCACCCTCAGCCGTGGTGTCTGGGCTGTTCTTGAATTCTTTCTTACAAGACCAGGAGCGTCCAGTGACATCCCAGGGAGTGTTGTGGGGTGGAGGCCTCAGGGCCCAGGGTGGGGTCTCCCCAGTCAACCTGGCAACAAATATTGTGCTTATAATTTCCAAAATGTCGGGGCACCTGGGTGGCTCAGTTGGTTGAGTGTCTGCCTTTGGCTCAACTCATGATCCTGGGGTCCTGGGATCAAGTCCCATATCAGGCTCCCTGCTCAGCAGGATGTCTGCTCCTCCCTCTTTCTCTGCCCTTCCCCCTGACTTGTTCTCTCTTGCTCTCTCACTCTCTCTCTCAAATAAATAAATAAAATTAAAATAAAAAAAATGTAATGAGGATGAGACTATTTCTGTTTTCCAAACAAATTTCCACTTAGCTGTCTTACTCCACTGAATTAAAATTTACTTTCTTTGCAATTACAGAGAAAAGAATACCTATTAAATTACAGGTTAGAAGGTATCTGAGTCAGTGGTAAAGATACTGAAATGCCATTAAGTGAAAGAATGTAAGTCAAACGCTGTGTTTGGGGCCTATTTCAGGTTTTAAGACTCTTGATGAAAAAAAATGATTTAAAAAAATCTTCAGGGATGGAAAGACACAAAAATTGGTCATTTACTCCACAGAAAATAATATCTCATCTTAGATGAGGGGAGATCATGTATCTCCACCTCACTAGGCTCTGGGCTTTAGGAATGTTCCTGAAATAAATCTGTAGCCCTGAGAACAACAGGAAATTGCCACTTAGACACTTCAAAAGCTTTCCTGCTGCCACAGAGCCACCTACTCACTTGACACTGTATAGGTTGTTAATGGTTTCTGCCTAAGGATTTGATTTTCTTTGTCTTCATCTCCAAGGGGTCACCTCTTTCCAAATCGATTACAGTCCACTCTCCAATCTGATTTCTAAAATGCAGCACTCAGTTCTGTTCCGTTTCGAAAATTCTTTTTTTTTTTTTGTTTCGAAAATTCTTAAGCGTCAGCCCAATTTTGGTGACATGCAAATTAATCTTGGCGCAAGAGCACTGCACTTGGAATTGCAGTAGCTGGGGACAGATCCTGAGGAGCATTTGGCTTAACTTCTCCCTTTGCAAATGAACAAATTAATGTAGTTGTAACATGATACACAGAGACAGCAAAAAATTGCTATAGTGGCCTCTCCCTCAAATTTTACAGCTCATTTAACTTGAGTAGAATATTTTCCATTTCCGCATCAGTATTTCTTTCTCCAGAATCCTTAGAACTACAGGGATGCCATCTCATAGATTCTTTCCCACCCCTCCCCCAAAATGTGATTATTTGCATCACCGCACATCTTTGTTCTAAATACTTTTTTCATGAGGAATTTAAGATTGTCACATTGACACAAAGAGTGTGTTTATCTTGTTTACTCTCTCAATACAGATTACACATTTAAAGCCTCAGCTGGGTACCATTAAATCCATTATGATTTAAAATTTTTTTCAGGACTGAAGTGGAAGAACAGAGGGAATTGTAAATTTCTTATGC
The DNA here is from genome assembly GCF_009762305.2 of Zalophus californianus. Taxonomy (NCBI): domain Eukaryota; kingdom Metazoa; phylum Chordata; class Mammalia; order Carnivora; family Otariidae; genus Zalophus; species Zalophus californianus. The sequence continues at coordinate 40,125,319 of NC_045608.1, read as the reverse complement.
TTAAGAATGAGACAGGAAAAAAAATCAGAATGAAACTCAGAACCAAAATAAATAAAGCTCAATATAAGTAGTCAATAAAACAAAAGTGCCGTTATTTTCTCTTCAGTATATTCTACCTGGTAACATTTTCTCTGTTAATATGGGCAGATTGTATGAAATTGCTTTTGCATGATAAATTCCTTTGAGAATCCTGTAAATGTAATCATGATTTCTGTCAGTTCATTACTAACAGATTCCATACAGGACAGGCCCACAAACTCTCCTTGTTTACTGAATGGGGAGAACTGGCAAAATTGTACTTGAGGGAGAGAAGAATAGCTGAGAAAAAAGGGCAACAAGATATCAGTTGTAAAATATCGTAGCCACCTTGTTAAAGGGACCTGAAACAATGTTTCGGGTCAATTTGAAAAGTAAATCGCTCCACTTGTGGCTATAGACATTTTATAATGTGTATTCTTTTTTTTTAAAAGATTTTATTTATTTATAATAATATCCACTTGAGACAGAGAGTGTGCACATGAGCAGTTGGGGAGAGGAAGAAGCAGGCTACTATAATTATAATCATTATAAAGTGAAGTTGGATTTTACATGTAGTCAACTAATCTTCAGCAAAGGTGCCAAGAATACACAATGGGGAAAAGATAATCTCTTCAACAAATGGTGTTGGGAAAAGTGGATATCCATATAAAACAGAATAAAAATTGGACCCTTTTCTTACACCATATACAAAAATCAACTCAAAATGGATGAAAGACTTAAACATGAAACCCCAAACTATAAAACTTCTAGCAGAAAATGAGGCGCGGGGGAAGCTTCATGTCTTAGCAATGACTTCATGGATAGGATCCCAAAAGCACAAGAAACAAAAGCAAAAACAAGGGGTACTGCATTGAATTGAAAAGCTTCTGCACAGGAAAAGAAACAACTATCAGAGTGAAAAGGCATCCTACAGAATGGCAGAAAATATTTGCATATATCTGGCTAGGGGTTAATCTCCAAAATATGTAAGGAACTCATATGACTCAGTACCAACACCACCAGCAAAAACCCCCTAATAACCCAATTAAAAAATGGGGTAAGGAATTGAATAGACATTTCTTCAAAGATGACACACAAATGGCTGCCAGGTACATATAGGTCATCATCACTAATCATCAGGGAAGTGAAAATCAAAACCACAATGAAATGTCACCTCACACCTGTCAGAGTGGATAATAGAAAAAAGCAAGTATTGGCAAGGATGTGGAGAAAAGGGAACCCTCATGCACTGTTGGTAGAAATGTAAATGTGTGCAACCACTCTGCAAAACAGTATGGAAGTTCCTCAAAAAATTAAAAATGGAACCACCAACTGATCCAGCAATTCCATTTCTGGGTAAATATCCAAAAGAATGGACATCAGGATCTTGAAGAGGTATTAGCACTCCACGTTCACTGCAGCACTATTTACAAGAGCCAATATGTGAAAACAACCTAAATGCCCAATGAGAGATGACTGAATAAAGAAAATGTGGTATATACATACAATGAAATACAATTCAGCCTTAGAAGAGTAGGAAATTCTGTAATATATGATAACACGGATGAACCTTGAGGCTACTATGCTAAATGAAATAAACCAGACACAGAAAGAAAAGTACTGTACTGCATGATTCCGCTTACATGGGGTACCTAAATAATCAAATTCACAAAGTCAGAGGACTGGAATGGTGGTTACCAGGGGCTGGGGAAGGAGAAATGAGAAGTTCTTTTTTTTTTTTTTTTTTTAAAGATTTTATTTATTTATTCATGAGAGACAGAGAGAGAGAGAGAGAGAGAGAGAGAGGCAGAGGGAGAAGCAGGCTCCCAAGGAGCAGGGAGCCCGATGCGGGACTCGATCCCAGGACCCTGGGATCATGACCTGAGCTGAAGGCAGACGCTTAACCATCTGAGCCACCCAGGCGCCCGAAATGAGAAGTTCTTAATTAAGAGGCATATAGTTTCAGTTAAGATGAATATACTCTAGAGATCTGCTGTGTAACAGGGTACCTATCATCAACAATAATGTTCTGTACATTTGAAACTTAAGAGGATAAATGTTCTATCAAAATGAAATTTAAAAAAGATAAAGTTGGATTTTGTTGTTGAAAAAATACTTATAATGCATACACTATAAATGGAGTTTTATTCAGCTCAGTGGATAGCTTTTTTCTATACAATTTTAAAACATTTTATCCATAATAAGATATAGGAATCCATTTAAGAGCAGAGAGATTTTTCATCTGTACTCAGGTAAAAGAGAAAAAAGAAATCCCCCATTTTCACAATGGGGCAAAGATGTACCAAGTAAGACTAAGTACAGTTTCTTTTCTCTTTTGTTCCTTTCACACACGTCCTGACATGTCATAAAAAATCTGCATGACTTGACTGATTTCAGCCAAGATATCACAGACTGGAAATACATGGTGCTCACCAGCAGACTGCTTGGGAGATGAAGTTCCAGAAGAAAATGTATTATTTGAGAAGCCAGCATAAGAATATGGCAGCAGGCTACAGCACAGAACTGGAATCTCAGATGGGCTTCGGGTTTCAACGCTGTATTCTTTTTAGGCAAGTTTCATCAAGATAAAGAGCTGCTCAGTTTCCTGTATCAAGGGACAGCTTTCTTATTGTGGCTAGAAGTACCCACACATGCTTGCCAGTGAGCAACCTGTCACAGGTCTGCTCCCACAAGGCTTGATGTTAATAGTGAGATAGCTATCATTCTCAGAGCTCCACACCTTTACTTAATGGAACCCCATATATCTCATTCCACAGTACAGAAGCCCAGAGAGAAGCTTTTAAAGGAATGGCCAAATAGACACGGGGTCTGCATTTCCACTGTCCGGGTGCATACTCATGAGCTGGAGGGGAAACAGCCGTAGAATAGAGCAGATGGAGAACCCAAAGGGTTTCCCCAATTTTATGGAAATCTGGCTTTGCAATCAAATTGGGGGAAGATGGCAGTGTAAAACACATTTGATTTCCCTGTAGTTGGCTGATGCAAGGACTCATTTTAGGGAGGTAAAAATGGAAATGTCCAATGGGTTTTAAGATCCTTATCCACATTCAGCCTCATCATAACATTACACGGTACTTACTAATCCTCTTGCCTCTGGAGGATGAAGGTTAATTCTTCTACAGAAGGTTTATCATATCAGTCCTTAGAACTTTGTCTAGATGAAGAACATAGGTGGGGAGACAGGCCTCCTGAGACTATAGGTACAGAGGTCAGATTGTTAAAAGATTAAAAAACGTTCTTGATGTCAAAATGTGGCATCCCTATGGAATCCCCAGCCAGTGTCTTTTTATCTAATGGTCCGTGTTTCATTTGTGCAGTATTCTCTTATAATTATCCTATTCCTAACTTGAAGGTATCTTCTGTATTTTTACATTACCCCCCCGCCGCGACATTATTATATTAGCATTGCTATTATGACAAAACAATGAAAGAGGAATGATGGGACTGTACCGACTTTCAACCGTGCGTCCTTCCTTTCTTTAGTATCCCACCCTTCCACTTGGACCATTAGCAATGGAGAATCTACTAGTTCCATTGTCGTGTGGTTCTATTCATGGGGAAGAATTTTTTTCCTCCTAGGACCCTCCTACAAAGGATGATGACTATCTTCATCCCTATTAGGGATTTAAATAATAATTTCCCAACATATTAAAGGGCATTTAAGTAGAAAGAGGTTGACAATGGAGGGCTTGAAATCTTATTTTGTGAATAAGCTCTTTTAAATAAAAGTATTGGAAATACAGGTTGATCTAACTGTGGCCTTGAGTAGGTATGTCAAATAGCATAAAGTGAACTGATTTTTATGGAAAATAATATATTTCATTCCATTGTGTTGTATAAATGTCTTGATAAGACCTATATTTCTAATAATTATGTGTCTCTTCAAAGAAAGAGATAAAATAGCTGTTCCTATAATTGATGTGCATTTTTTGTGGGTTTTTTTGGTGTCCTTTTTTGTCTCTTAAACAGATTTGCCATTCTTCCCATAGTACTAGAGTAGACAGTTTTGGATTTGTGAGTTTCATAATGTACTATTGTAATCACTGATGTCACTTAGAAAATTTGCAAAAGTCAAATGCCTTTAAAGTGCTAGTTAAGGTGAGTAATACTCTCTTCTTCATTCCCCATAAAATGTAACCCAGTTCATATTTGTGGCTCAAGAAAACACTTCAAACTCTTCTAAATTCCTTGTTAATGTTGTATTGCGTGATATTTTCTGAAACGTTATGATGTTTATATCTGTAAACTAGAATTCACAGGCAGTTTGTCAGCAAGATGAAGATGGCCTTCAGGGAGCTGTATTACAAGAGTTCTGTGCTAGGCACAATTCTAAAGATGGTCCCCAGGTTCCTAGGTTATTCACTTGAACGCTAATGTAGCTGCTGCCGTAAAGGAATTTGGCAGTTGTAATTAAAGTCCTAATGAGGGTGGCCTTGAGCTATGGGCATTATCATCTAAACTTGATCCAATCACATAGGCCTTTAAAAGGCAGAAGAAGAAGGCAGAAGGGAAAGCCAGGGAGACTGGGAGCACGAGAAAGATCTTACATGCCAATGTTAGCTTTGAGATGGAAGTGGCCATGAGCCAAGGAATGTGGATGTCTTCTAGAAGCTGAGAACAGCCCCAGGTGACAGCTAGCAAGGAAGAGGAAACCTCAGTCTTATAACTGTATGGGACCAAATTATGCCAATGATGTGAATGAGCCTGGAATCAGATTCTTGTTCCAGATCATCCACATATAAGCCGAGGCTAGATGAGACCTTGATATTATCTTGATATTAGCCATGTGGTACACAAGGCAGAGAACCCAGCCAAATCTACCTGGACTTCTATGGAACTCTGAGATAACTGATGTTATTTTAAGCCACAAAATTTGTGGTAATTTGTTATGCCATGATAAAAAAACTAATATAGGTCCTGATACCCCTATGATTATTAATTTATCTAAAAATATGGTTCAGGTGTGCCTGGGTGGCTCAGTCGTTAGGCGTCTGCCTTTGGTTCAGGTCATGATCCCAGGGTCCTGGGATCGAGCCCTGCATCGGGCTCCCTGCTCAGCGGGAAGCCTGCTTCTCCCTCTCCCTCTCCCCCTACTTGTGTTCTCTCTCTTGCTGTCTTTCTCTCTGTCAAATAAATAAAATCTTTAAAAAAAATAAAAATATGGTTCAAAGCAACAATGTAAAAACTCCTTTTAATTTTTTATATTGAAAAAAATTTTAAAGATTTTATTTATTTATCTCATTTGAGAGAGGCAGAGAGAGAGAGGGAGAGCAAGCCGGGGTGGGGGAGGGAGGAAAAGGGTGGGAGGGAGAGGGAGAGGGAGAGGAAGGAATCCCAAGCATACTGCACTGAGCTCAGAGCCCAATGGGGCTCGATCCCACGACCTGAGGCACATGACCTGAGCTGAAGCCAAGAGTCAGATGCTTAACCAACTGAACCACCCAGGTACCCCAGCACTTCTTTTAATTTTTAATAGTTTTTGGACTGTTGGCTAAAAGAAATATCATAAAATACTCAAAACTTATAGATGATTAATAGTTGATGGCAGAACAGAGAACCATTTTTTCTTTCTAAAAGATTTATTCAAAACATTTGAAATCATTTGACACAAAATGTAATATTTTATATTCCAACCACTAAAAATATGTATATATCTATCCACCAAAAATCTAGACTTTAACTTTTCTCCTGATCTTTTATTTTTGGAAGCAGAAGGAAGAGGTAGACCTCCTCATACAACTTTCATTACTGTAGTAATATTTGCACATACTTAATTTCTATTGGAAATATTTACTATAAACATACTTTCTATGCCAGTATAGGCAATACATTCAAATTCAATTAAAGAAAAGCATTTACATAGTCACTCTGGCTGGACCTTATGCAAATACAGAAAATGACAAACCTGGAATTAATCACCAAATGTCTGACATTAAAACAGAAATTTGTCAAGGCAGAAATGTATGAGTCATAACAGTATCTAATTCAATGGTTCTTGGACAGATCCTTTTCTGTGTTCTGATGAAACTGGCATTTACTGATATTAAAATCCTCCAACAGACCATATCTTATATTTAGCTCAGTCATGTAAAAATCTCCAGGTAGAGAATATACTCTATGGGGAAGTTCAAAAGTCTGATCAGTTTAGATGTAACCTACATCTTATTTTGTGCCTTTCATTTCTGAAGACTGTCTTGGAAAAGACATATTTTCTATTTTATAATTCAACATCCCTAGCTTTAAGCAGTCAATTACACTAAGCTTTTATGGACCACTATTCTGATTTTTAATATCCAAAGAAGCAATTTGTTTTTTCCCTTTGTGTGTATCTTTTTAGGATACATTGGAGCAACAGGACTGCAAATCTCAGGAGAAACTTACTGAGGGGGGAAAAAAAAGAACTGAAGCAGAAACTTGGTGGTGAGATTTTAATTTATTATTTTCTTAAGTGTTAGTAAATGAAAAAAAAAAAAAAACAAGTGGGGATTAATTGAGAGGACATTTAAACACTGTCTTACCAGTGAGTATTGAAGACTAAAAAATGTCACAACTATATATTTTAAAAGTAAAATTAGCACGAAACACAAACCAAGTAATAGAGAATACCTCTTCTGTACTGTATATTAAATGCGGAAACTTCAAAGATAATTAGCAAGACATTTAGCAGGCACTGTCAGTGAATATGAATAAGTGAGAAATGAGAAAAAGAAGGCAAAGTTCATCTCTGGCAAGCCAGAATTTTTTCAAACAATTAAAAATCAAAGGACAACAAATTTCTTATAAGAGAAAAGGGCAAAGTACAAAGGACTAGTGATACTTCTTACACAGAATCTTCTAAAGCTTGTTTCTTTCCTAAGGAGGTCAATCATTTTACCTAATGCCTGTTTTTTGGGGATATTCATGGTCGAGACACCCAAGAGTGAATGGGCTCTCTCTAAATGCTGTTTAGGGCCTCACAAAAGGGTGTAACTTCCAATAGTAAAAAGCCATGGAAAATGTATCTACACACCCCTATTTTGAACACTGCAATCAATGGGCACACAATTAAGCAAGCTGACATTTCCCCAGATTGTCCAATGTTGAGAATCAGCAGGCACACTTGTCAAAAAAGCAAATTCCAAGTCTCGACCTCATGTAAAATGAGGGTTATCTCTAGGAAAGAATTGTAGTGATTGTAGTGATCTCTAGGAAAGGGTCTTGTTGCCTCTTATCATGGGACAGGTCTGGGGAAACTCTGCATGTTGCCTCCTCCTCGCCCCACAAAGAAAACAAACAGTAATAAACACCATTATAAATGAAATAACTGTATCCATAAGAGATGAATAACTAATGGAAGTTTTATAATAACACAAATTGACTTCCCAAGTCAACATTGTACTTTTATCCCTTCTAAGGGATGGGTCTACTTTACTGGGTACCAATACTCCAGAATGGCATATTCATCTCTTCTTAACAGCCCTACTCACTCAGGTACCTACCTCATCCCCCTTTACTACAAGAACTTAGCCACTTAGTCACACTCCATAAAACCCCCTTTTAATCATCTCCCTCCCCCATTGGAAAAAACCATTAGTTTCATATGTGTCTAAAATAAAAGAAAAAGGGAACAAACTCCTTTCAATAATTCTTGATAACTGAATTCCAATTTCTAGAGTTATCTATATTTTGAGTTTCTAGGAAATGGAGTTCAGATTGTAGCAAATACTGCATAATTAAGAACAATATTTTTGGTTTCATAATCTTTTCTTTTTTAAAGATTTTATTTATTTATTTGACAAAGAGAGAGAGTGAGAGAGCACACGCAGGGGAGCAGCAGAGGGAGAAGGTGAAGCAGGCTCCCCAGCTGAGCAAGAAGCCTGATGCGGGACTCAATCCCAGGACCCTGAGATCATGACCTGAGCCAAAGGCAGATGCTTAACCAACTGAGCCGCCCAGGTGCCCCAGTTTCATAATCTTATAACTACATCACCTCCCTACCACTTAATGGGTATGTTAACTAGAATGTTTTGTTGTTGATCATGCCATCTATAATATTTTAGCATTTTAGCATTCTCTGTTTAAAGAGGTTAATCCTTTAATATTCTTTCAGAATCTTTGAAACTTTTAAAAAAATATATGTAAACCAGGCACTACTTTAAATAGTTACTAAGAGTGGTGGGGGCCTCACAGGAACCACACTCACCTAATTGCACTAACACAGAAGATTCCACATGGAATTTCCGTTTACCTACAATCTGTTTGTCTCCTTCTGGCATTTGCCTACTGACTCTACAAAGGCACTAACAAGAACAGAACTGACTTATAAGCTGTTTTCAATTCTGATAAATAAAATCATACATGGAATTTTGCAAAATTTACTCCTCGTGGTTGGTTGTACAATTGTTGACCTCCTGGGAGAGCATCTAAAGATTGCATATGAGCTACTGCCCAAATCTCAATAATAATATTTACCTAATTATAGACCAGAAGTGAGCAAGATCAATTGGGGTGAGTATGCTGATAAATGATTCATCACACCTACTATTCCTAGCCTAGGAAAACTGGGTGTCTTTCCACATCATCTTGGCATCCAATAAATGTTGGTTGAATAAATCTTGGAACATTTAAAAAGGAAATTTTTAAATATCCCAGGGGGTTCATAGGCTCATGAAAAATCATGCAGATCAATGAATAATTATAAATGGTTAAAAAATAGGTCTGTGTACCATGCTGGGATTGAAGTAAAGGAAATGCATAATTATGTGTATCAGGGCATTATCTCTTTGGATCCCTAGCTAGCACTTAACACAGTGCCTGAAGTGTTCTCAACAAATGTTTCTTGAAAGAAAAACAATATAAAAATGACTGATTAAATGATTTTAGATCAGTAGTAATCAAAAGAGTGCATTGGGACTATATAGCCTTGTAGGATATGGGGTTGATACAAAGTTCCTTCTTGAAGAGACTGAGTTTGAAGTACCTGTGGAATATACAGATGAAGATATTTGGACATATGGGTCTGGAGTTCAAATTTGGAGACAACAGTGCCTTCACCTTTGGTCTTTAAGCTGAGCCAGTCCAGAAGGCCAGAGTTAAGAGGTATGACAAATCTTGAATGGAATATTGATAAGACCAGACTGAGATTCTAATGACCCTTACTCTTTGCTCCAGGTACCTGATCCTGGAACAAGGGATGCTCTGCTATAAAGCATATTTTCCAGCCTATTCTAGTAACTTATTCCAATGTCTGATTTCCAGAAGAAAATTAAAGTCAAATCTTCCCTAACTTCCTCTGAAAGAAAGCAGAATGAATATTTTCATTGTTAATGTAACCATTTCTAAATTCTCCTAGAGCTCCCTGTCTTTATAAGAAATGCTCGTGCAATCTTGCAGGGAAATAAAATAGCTTACTTTATCATAACAGATGCATAATTAGCATATTAATCTGCATGTAGATAATAGTAGAATAAGAAATTATAGATTATCTAAACATTTTTATTTAGAACGATATTTTATAAATACTGCCGAGGTGAATATAATGAGACTACTTAGTTTATATCCCCAAATTGTGTTTGGGGATATGATCAAACTTTATGAATAGGAAGCCAATAGCAATACAAAGGATCCAAGAAACAGACCAGATCCTATTTGTGAGATGAAGACTAGCTACCACACATACTTTTTGTTGTTGTTGCTTAAAGATTTTATTTAATTGAGAGAGAGAGAGAGAGAGCAAACATAAGCAGGGGGTGGAGAGGGAGAGGGAGAAGCAGACTCCCCATTGAGCAGGGGCTCCATCCCAGGACCATGGGATCATGACCTGAGCTGAAGGCAGATCCTTAACCGACTGAGCCACCCAGGTGCTCCCCAAACATTCTTTCAAAGGTTATCTATCTCTGATAAGATTAGTTGACAAACTAGAAACCAAGTCCAATGTGACTTAGGTGTCAGTAGCTAGGGGTGGATGTCAAAGTTACTTTTCATCCATTTGTATCATGTCTGAAGGTACACATTCCCTGGAGAAAAAAAATGGTGGTCAATCACCTTCATCCAAATCAAGAATCGAGTTGTTACAGTTGCATGCATCTGCTTATCACCTATAAAATAGCTTCTCCCATTATATTGCTGAGGTTTAACGAGGAACAAAAACCCCTATTTGGGGCACCTGGGTGGCTTGGCTGGTTGGGCAACTGCCTTCGGCTCAGGTCATGATCCTAGAGTCCTGGGATCGAGTCTTGCATCGGGCTCCCTGCCCTGCGGGGAGTCTGCTTCTCCCTCTGATCCTCCCCCCTCTCATGTGCTCTCTCTCTCTCTCTCTCTCATTCTCTCTCTCTCGAATAAATAAATAAAATCTTTAAAAATAAATAAATATATAAATTCTTTAAAAAAAATCCCTATTTGAATTAGAAGGACACTGTTCATCCCAACTATCCCACATTCAGCTGGATAGATTATTAGAAGAACAGAATGGAAAATTGGTGAATTACTTCATACCAGAGATATTTAAAAGCTCTTATTCAGCCATTTTCAAGAAATGTGTTAGTTTTTGAAGAAATGTGACTACTCACATTTAGGAGGAAGTATTGCAACATTAATCTAAGCCAACAGAGCCCATTCCTGACATTTTAAAGTAATGAAATTCAAATTTTGCCTTTTATACTTATCTTGTACCATATTGATTCTAAATTACTTGGGCGTTTTTCCCGGCATGACAAAGCATGAAGCATGCGGTTTGGCAAATCTTTTTTTGGTCAGAAGTAGCATTGATCTTGATGAGTCCTGTCAGTCATGCAGTACCCACTCACCCATATTGTATAAAAATCTAAGATTTAAGGGGGGCTTTGATAATTTTATTCTTTTCTTCCTTTGGTAGTCAAACAAATTCTAGAATGTGGGTGGACTGATAGAAACTGGAAACTGAAAAATTTATGGTCTCTGCTGGGCCAATCCTGCACCAAACCAGGGGAGGGACAATTCTGACTATAAATGCCAACAATTACAGAAAGTCTGAATATTAGTTGCCAAGGCAAAAGTGGGTATAAAATGCTGCCTGGGAGTTGAAAAACAAGAACTGACATTTGTCCCTGTCTCTCTATAACAACACCTTTCTGAGTGTACTCTATAATCTGAGAACTACTTGTATAAAGAGTTCTTTAAAATGTTTCTTTGCAAGCCATTAATCCACATGTAAGCTTTAATCTCATATGGATATTAAAAACTTGATACACGTGGGGATGGATGATCATGCTACACAGATGACAGCCAGTGCCTGGGCTATATTTAGCTCAGTGTCATTGGGCTCACTGATGCTGCCGGCATGCCAACCCAGTACTGTTCTAATTCCCGAGTCAGTCCTGGCTGGCTGGCTTCAGGTCTCCTCCTGCTGTTTGGCCAAGTTACTCAGGCTGGTTGTCCTATCTAGGGCATATGCTCCTGCAATGATTCCCCTGGTCCAGTCTTCCATCATTTCCCTGCTCTCAAAATTATTTGCTTGGCCAAAACCTGAGCTCTCTGGTGGCTTTCATTCCTTTGTCTGGGATTTTGCCTCGGTCCCCTTATGGAAATCCTTTTCTGGTAAACTGATAAGCCTTCCAACTCCCTTCTGTGAGCTGGCTATCTGCCTTAGTCCTATTTCTGAGTTTGACTTTGCTAACATGCAATCTGTCAGAGGCCTTTCTTGCTCTTGGTCAGTCTCCATCTCCAGCATGTTACCCAAGGACAGACTGCCCACATGTGGACTGCCTACCCTGTACTCTTCTAGGATACTATTGTAACCATGCATTTGGACTAAGTTTTGGCTTTCTTCTGAGTGTAGTCATAATTGTCTCTGGGATGATTCATCTATCCATCCATCCATCCATCCATCCATCCATCCATTCATCCATCTTTGTATTTCATGTATTCATCCTTACTTATTAAAGGCTTACTCTATGCTGGGCCCTATGCCTAGTGCTGGAGATACAGTGGTTCCAAGACAGACCATTATCCCTGCTCTAGCAGGGGAGACAGATAGTTAAACATTTATAGTAAAGTGTGATTAGTGGCTCTCTACACATCTACCTGAGCAGGTGGGTCAAATGCCAAGTTCCCATACATTCTTTATGGCCCTGTGTCTCTGTGGACATATAGCTAAACCCTGCTGAGGCCAAATAGGCTAATATTTTTGGTTTTCTTATTGAAAAATTTAGGGAGAAAATATCATTTCAAGTCAGAAAACAAGCACTAATATTATATTCGTATTTATATAATAAGCCTTCAGATTTATATGGAGTTTTACCACAAATTCTTTCATTTACAGATCTTACTCCATCTTCAGAGGATACCTGTGAGGTGCAGGCAGGGTAGGTATTATTTTCACTTTCATTTATGGAAAAGAAACTAAGGTTCATAGAAGTGAAAGTAGGTTTAGCAAAGTTTAAAGCTGACACTAAAAACAGGCCTTTTTAATGCTAATATGAAATTCTATCCACTTTATTAATAATCCAATGGAGACTTGGACAGTTTCTACCATCTTAGTAATGTTAGGTCCAGGTTTTACTATCTACATTTTGAGACAGGTAAATGCCCAGAGGTTAGCCTTGGATGTCACCTGTTCTGAAAAAGTGACAAAAAATAACACAGAGAACTCTAAAGTATTGATTTATCTTCCATCAAATGTTTATTACTTTAATCTATGAACCCAAGTAGGGAGGTAGAGAGATGAAATCATTTGTCTCTTATCTTTGAAAGATGTGAGATCATTACCGAACCCTCAGAAAAACAGCAGGTAGCTCTTGAGACATGTTCCAAAGAGCACTTGGAAACTTTGATTCATGGCTAAAGCTGTACTGTGGCATTTTCCTCTCACCACCCTTTATGGCAAAGACTCATCCTTTTCTCATCTGTTATCATATTTAATTAGAGTCATCAGAATGTGCTGTTATATGTGGTTTGGTTCTTTTTTAAAATTCATATACCAGTATGACTTTTATTTCTCCAAACAGCCTGTGTCCTTGAGACTGCAGTTAAGTTTCCTAAAAGGGTTGGATTCCTTCAGCCCATCAGAGTCAGTAAGCTTTTATGATGCCAAGCTACTGGGAAACATTTAAAGGTGTCCTACCCTACCACATCCTGGCTAATCCAGTTTTCTGTTTACCTTATTTCTGGAATGATGAGAAAAGTCTGGTACTCAGCATTGGATACTTAAAAATATATTTAAAATATGCAATTTTTCATTTTTATGTAGATTCTGCAAATGCAGATAAACCTTAAAAGTGATTTTATGGCATCAGGATCACTTTGAAGAAAGAGTATTATAAAAAATTTAAAAAGCCACTTCATAACTCCTTAATTTTTTTTTAAAGATTTATTTATTTATTTGAGAGAGTGAGAATGAGAGAGAGAGAGAGTACATGAGAGGGGGGAGGGTTAGGGGGAGGAAAATGCTCCTCGCTGAGGAGGGAGCCCGATGCGGGACTTGATCCCGGGACTCCAGGATCATGACCTGAGCTGAAGGCAGTCGCTTAACCAACTGAGCCACCCAGGCACCCCATAACTCCTTAATTTTTTTAAGCAGAGAGCAACCTGAGATCCACTGGAGTGAGGTCAAAGGGAATTGTGACTGTCACCCTGTTCCTTCTTTGCCATTTATCCTCAGGTGATTCTGTCACTTGGTTTTATAGAATGGAGCGCTTTCTCCTGATGGTTCTCACATGCTCTCTGATCCCCTAGGTATAAATATTCATTCTCTAAAGATTTTTCTGAGTGGTAGTATATAAACTTGTTACCATGGAAGCCCCATGGGGGAATACTGTATTGATAGGGAGAGAGAGGAAAAAAAAAACAAAACCTTAAACTCTCCAATGATATGGCTCTTTTAAAATTAATTTTTTTTCTCAAGGGATTTAATCAAAAGCCGTCACAGGGTGGCAAAGTAAGCTGTTAGTCTGTCTTTGAAACTGCTATTTCTTCCAAGTTGAGAAGACTCTCTATTCTGTATGGATTTGATCAGTTCATGTAATAGCTCCATGTAAATAACTACAGAAAATCAACAAGTATAAATCATAACTATACAATAGTACACCCAGACATAGGGATGTATCGTTCCTTCAGGAGGAGAAACAAACCCTGGTTTAAGTATTAGCATGAATTTAATTAACTGAAAATCCCCTGTAACTTTATTCTTTTTAATTGTTTTCTCAACTTTCACTGTAAAAGTAGAAGACCCAAACACACCCAAGACAATCATGCTAGATGATGACAATTTGAATCGGGATTGTTCATATTTGGTAACATGCCAAATTTAGTTCAATTTTCAGCCACAGTAGCAAATCCTTCACAACATCCCTTCTTTAGTAACATTTTACTCAAAGAAAATGAACATTGTTTTCATATTGAGCATTGGCTTTGGAAATGCATACTCTTCAAATGGCTAAAAGAAAACTCTCTTTATATTTAAGAGTTAGCCACCAAAACCTTGAATCAAGTGGAGATCAGATTTTATGTTTTACTTTTTATTTATTTATTTATTTATTAAAAGATTTTATTTCTTTATTTATTTGACAGAGAGACAGCAAGAGAGGGAACACAAGCAGGGGGAGTGGGAGAGGGAGACGCAGGCTTCCTGCTGAGCAGGGAGCCTGATGCGGGGCTCGATCCCAGGACCCTGGGATCATGACCTGAGCCGAAGGCAGATGCTTAACAACTGAGCCACCCAGGCGCCCCAGATTTTGTTTTAAACACTATTTCAAGAATTACTTATCATGCAGTATTATTTTACATGCTTTGGGAGCAAAAAGTTGATAAGGATGCTTTGTGTTCTCAAGGATTTCTAGTGGGAAAAGGTTTGTGTTGGTGTATGTTGTAGAAGCAAATAATTCCGAAATAATTGTTAAAATTCCAGTGACTTAACATACCACAAGTTTGTTTCTCGCTGACACAACATGACCAGTGAGGTTGGCAGGAGGCGCTTTGGCACAGGCTAACGAGGGCTTCATCAGGACACATGCTTCCAAGTTCACCAGAGCATAGTGGGAAGAGATTCGGGACCACACACTGGTTCCTAAAGTTTCTTCTGAGCAGCAACATGGCACTTCTGTTCATATTTAATGGCCAGAGCAAGTCCTATGATCACATCTAGCTTTAAAGGGGGCACATGTAATTCTACCATATGCTCGGGGTGGGAGTGGGGGAGGGAGAAAACTGGCAATATTTGGTGAACAGCACTAATGCTGATGAGGGAACAGAAGGCTTACTGAAGAAAGCATAAGCTGACACCCTACAACCTCTCCCTACCCCCTACTCCTGGGTGGGACAAGTGTGACATTCTTCCAGGAATCTCCCAACTATCTTAATGTTAATGCCTTACCAGAGGCATGAACAACCTTAACTTGAAAATGTCAAGGTCTCCATTATCTTGTAGGTCCTCTTTAGCATATGAAAGTTCTTTTGAAACCTCCCCTTTTCCTTACCTCCCCCAACTCCTAAGCATATAATTAGCCACCCCTCACAATCCCGGTGCAGCAGCTCTTTCTGCCCATGGATTGTGTCCCCGTGCTTTAATAAACCACCATTTTGCCCCAAAGATGTCTCAAGAATTCTTTCTTGGTTGTTGGCTCCAGACCTCACCCCACTGGACCTCACCTACAGTCCAAAACCACATCAATGCTACCACAGAATAATGAGATGTGTGTGCCGCCAAGTGTCCCTAATGCCATCAGAGATACCAGTTCAATGGGCTGTCATAGAATTTTAAGAGAAACATCAGAATGCCCTGGATTGCTTACAAGTGCATTGTCATCAATGAAAAGGTGAGATGTACAGATGGACCCATCCTCCTCACCCCACTGTTGCCAGTCTCTCAATGTCAGATTGATGACTTTCACAGAACAGAACAGTGCTCTTATAAAGGGTGTGGGAATACCAAGAAGGTAGAAAAACAAAGGACAGATGGTCTTCACGGTAAAGATAGATACACAGCCACATGATGTCCTAATTCAGGTCTGCTATGAAGCAGATGCCAAAGGTGATATTGAAAATGCAAGAGATTTATGGAGGAGGGAGCTGGAGAAGGTGAGGAGAGCATTCAGACTTTGAAGTGGGTTTGCTACCTGTAGAAGGAGAGAGGGAAGGAAGGAGAAGTCTCAGACTACAAAGCATTTCTTGGGAAGGCTGATGGGAGGTGTACAAGCCAAAGCCCCCCACAGGAGGGGCCCCCCAGTTCTTGGGATGGGTCTGTCTCTGTGCTCCTGATGTGCTTAGTGACTGGCTGGGAGCAGCCCATGACAAACACAGACTTGACACAAATGTAGTGGAAGAAGCAAGGTGGGCAGCTGAGCCTGCAGACAATTATGCCCCTGCAATAAGAAATGTGAGTGGTATGTTTTTATGACCACCACATCTGACGTTCAAGACTGCTCTTACTTGGATGATTCCAAAGAAAACTAACAACTGGTATATTATAAGCAATCCTTAGAGGTTAAGAAATGTTAATTCATCATTGAGACCAAAGTACAGGGCTGTTGTCTTGAGGCCTTGTATAGTCTGGCAAATTCCAGAGAGGCTGAGACCCCTAGGCCACCTAGGAACTGAGATGTTCACTAAAAAAATACATGGGAGTTTGATGTGGTTTCCAATATCCAAACCAATCTCAGGCCAAGGTTGACCTCCCAAGAGTCTATAAAATACTTTCATTTTCAATGGGTTTTCCAGGCCATTCTAAGCCCACTCTACCTTCTTATCTCCCTAATGGACAGGCATAGCCAGATGAGAACTAGACTAATTGTGGGCTACATTTGGTAGCAGCTTGGAGAAGTTGGCTAGGAGCTTTCCTTTTTTCCTCTTTTGCATTTATTTTACCATCTGACATACTGTACATATGTCTTTGGAAATCTTCTTTCAGGTATACTTAAAGCTTTTTCTTTACTTTTTTTTTTTTTTTTTTTTAAGTAACCTCTACATACAATGTGGGGCTTGAATTCAACTCCAAGATCAAGAGTGGCCTGCTTTACTAACTGGGCCAGCCAGGCGCCCCTACTTAATGCTTTCCTAAGTTTAGAAAAATAAATCAACCAAAAACCACTAGAAAATAAAAATAGAAAATTAGGGACTCAGAGTCTATACATTAAGAACATGTGATATGCACATAGAAGTTTCTAGGTGATAGAAATGAAAGTAGAATTGCTGTCATGGGGGGAAACTGATGGCTTATACAGAAAACAGAATAATGTCATTGAAGCAGTATTCCTTTCACTCTCCTACCAGTATTCGAATTGGAATTTGCTACAAGATATGAGGGGATGGTTTTTGGCTTTGCTGTGCAGGAATGACTGCATATCTCAAGTCCAAAGATTTGGAAGACTATCTGTATATGAACCTGGGTAAGGCAATTTTGCATAGGAGGGAAGTCTCTTTTATTTATCTGAATAAATAGGGTCAGAAGAGAGAGGATTTTTGTATTCCTTGTCAAATCCAAGCATTCCTCGTGTAATCTCACCCACTTGGAACACCTTTATGGACCTAACATCTTCTCTTTTAAGGGTTAGCATCAGCATTTCATAGCCCTGCTGCCCTTGATCTGATGTTTCCTATACTACATATCTGGTGTCTGTGTTCTACTACCTTGGTTTTCTCACTAGCAGATTCCCACTTGGAGTAAAAGAATAGTATCCTGTATATATTTTACACTTTCCAATCAGTGTGCATACATACACACACTCACACAAATGTATACATGCACACACCCTCCCTCCTCACATAAACATATTCTTCCCTGATTTTTTTCTCCTTTGCATTTATTACCAACTGACATACTACATATATTAACATCCTCTCTTTTTATGTAACTGTCTGCTGACTCTTCAGAGTAACATAGGCTTGGCCAGGGTTGGATTAATTGTTTACTACTGATCTCTAGGCTTCTAATAGTACCTATTTAACAGCTGCTTAATAAATATTGAGTGAATTAGTGAATTATATGCTTTGTGTTTTGTATAAAATTTAAATCATACATATTAATGTGTTCCATGTTTATATTTATATGTATATCATATGTATAATATAGTATATATAGTTATGTATTTTCATGTATGTTTACATTTTGAAACCATAACTTTAATCTTTTGATTTCCAGATATTTAAAATATCAATAACGCAGATTTAGATGTTTGGGTTATTTGCAGATATTGATAACTATGATGAGCAACTATTTGTTCTTAACACATACGATAAAATATTCCTCACAGTATACACTATAGTATAAGAGTATTTTTACAGTTTTAGTGACTGTAGAAAATCTAGTAACAGAAAGGAAAAAGAATCCTTAGAATCAGAGGGGCCTAAAGAGAGAGAACTGGATTAGCTGGTCTTTGCTCTCTATTGCCATCTGCTGTTGTGTTGGTAACACAACAGCGAACACATCAAACGTCTACAACTTGACAGCTGGGACTCTAGAATAACCACCTGAAACCAACTTTCATATGTACAGCTGAGAAAAAAGAGACGTGAGAAATTCGGTGACTTGCAAATGTGTTGTCTGTTTTGTTATTAGCAGAGCAGGAAGTGCTGTTCAGTGGCAAAAACTAGTTCTGGAGTTAGATTTAGTTTAGCATTTTGGCTACATGGCCTTTGGCAAGTTACTTAGCCCTAAGTCTCAATGTCCTTTTAGGGTTAATAATATTTCCATTATATGATTTACATGAGAATTAAATGTGATAGATATATGATATCTATATCACCTGCCACACACATGACTGCTGTGTTTACAAAATAGTAATTATTACTGGGGCGCCTGGGTGGCTCAGTCAGTTAAGCATCCAAGTCTTGGTTTCTGCTCAGATCATATCTCAGGGTTGTGAGATCGAGCCCCAAGTCGAGCCCTGCGTTGGGCTCCACACTCAGCGCAGAGTCAGTTTAAGACCGTTTCTCCCTCTCCCTCTGCCCCTCCCCATTGCATGTGCATACTCTCTCTCTTTAAAAAAAAAAAAAAGAAAAGCAATTATTATTATCCTGCTTGCATGTAAGCTCTTCCATGGCAAAGGCATTTTGTCTTTAAATTCCCAGCGAGAGAGTATCTGAAGCACTTGGTTCATAATAGGTACTTAGTAAATATTTCTTGAATAAATGAAAGAGGGAGGTTCCTCACATCTTATTAAAATTACACTGGAAATCATATACCGGGAATGATGAATCTGTGTTGTAAAGTACAAGTTATACTGGCTAATTTATCTCTTCATTTGCTTTTCACGAAGTGACCTAACCTGTGAATGTGTGAGTGTGTTTCATAATTTCTAGTTCTATTTCAGAATATTCATTTTGATTCAAACAGAGTTTACAGGCAAATGCTTAATTCCACATTTTCCACCCCAATTTCTTTCACAACAGCTAAATATCAGACTTGTTTAGTACCTCCACAGAAACCATATGTCTGTGATGAATCATAATTCTGAAAGAAGACTATTAGTCTTGGAAAATTATGTGATTCGGATACTGAGAAGTTATATGAAAGTTACTTATAAAGATAAGTAGTTTCAAGTAACAATTTATGAAACCATTCCTCATTTTCCAAAATCTTAGCTAAGAGAGAGAGCCCAGTTAAAAAAATCAATTAACCTCTGACTAACAATTAATGAGTAACAATCCAGATGTTAAAACATCTGTGGTCAATAATAGCAAGAAGACAGTGAGGATGGCAGTGAATGGTGACAGAACAGCCATAAGCATCCGAAATATAGTATTTGTCCCTCTCTAATCTTATTTCTTTTGGTATGAGTAATATTATCTTGTAATCTATTCTGTGGGTTCCTTATGGAGTCTAAAATTAAATCTGATGAAGTATTTAAGAACAGAGTAAGCAGGAGAGTGCTTATAAAATGGATAATGGATGGCTGGAAAAGAATTTTACATTATTCGGGTTTTAAATTTAGAATTTATACCCTTTAAAGCAAGTTGTCAAAGGGTGGGCAGGAAATTGGTATTGATGTAATGATGGTAAACTTGTCACATTTGTCTACTCTTTTGCTTCAAGCCCTGGAAAATTATGGAAACAACATATGCCATATATATATGAGAATATGGATTTCAGAATATATATATATATTTTTTGGAAACAATGTATTTTTTTATTTTTTTAAAGATTTTATTTATTCATTCATGAGAGACAGAGGGAGAGAGAGAGAGAGAAGCAGAGGGAGAAGCAGGCTTTCAAGGAGCAGGGAGCCCGATGCGGGACTCGATCCCAGGACACTGGGATCATGACCTGAGCCGAAGGCAGACGCTTAACCATCTGAGCCACCCAGGCGCCCCTGGAAACAATGTATTTTTTAAAACCTTCACAAAAATCGCCAAAAGAAAAAAAAAGAAAAGGAAGAAAAGACTACCACCATCAGAAAAGAGTTAATTTACAAAATCTCTGAAAGATATAAAGCATAAGTCATGAGAAAGGGAAAGAAACAGGCTGGATAAATACATCCCCACAGCTGACTGTGGGAGAGATGAGAATGAGGCTTTCCTGTGTTAACAGAGGCAAGATCAACAAGGAATCATGAAGGAAATCCCCAGGCTGATCAACTGGGTAACTATTTATGCAGTGGCTGAGAGGTTCAATGTAAGCATGTTTAGCCTCCAGGATAAAGGAGTGAACATAGGCTCTGGGAATAGAAAGGGTCCAGGTAGCTAGTGTTACCTAGAAGGCAAGATGGAGGCACACCTGACTGCAATGAGCCTGAGTGTCTCCCCTAAGCCAGATCTCATAATCAGAACTTGTGTCCTTAGGGGTGGAAACAGACACTGGCAAATGCAAACAAGAGTAGACCACAAAGAATAATCAAGCCATTGCTAAAAATCAATAGCATCAAAAGAGAAAGACAAAACTCAACAATAAAGAGAATACCCTAGGAGACATGTATAAAAGAGCAAAGGAAAGGGTATAGTAAATGACTAATATCTTACACATTTTAGAGTATTACATGCACTAAACAAGAATACATTAATTAGACAAATAAATATAGAGATGGTATCTGAAGCACTTGAAGTACATTTAAATCATGAGTATTAAAAAGAATCAATAGTGTGGCTAAATATTATTGCATCATTGGTCTTATAACTGAGATGTAAGAGAAGCAGTGTATTAATGAGACAGGAGATAAAGGGGAGGAAATCTCCCCAAATATAACATTAATAAACAGTGAGATAAAAAGTATAAGAAAAAAGGTAAGAGAATTGCAAATAGTTCTACAAGTTCCAACATTTGTTTTATAAAATCATATTAAAGAGGAGAGTGGGAGAGTAAATAATTTAATCAACATATCCAGAACTTAGGAGTCATAAGGGTTTAAGCAGAGAGGATCTTCTAAGTGTCAAAAAGAGGGACTGAAGAGGCTGAAATGACACATTATGCTGATGTTTCAGAAAGTAAGGAAAACATGCTTTCTTGTAGGCTTCTGACTTAAGAAGGAGAATCAGTTCTATAGAATTTCCTTCTTAAGGGTCCTGACAGGGAGCAGTACCTTCAAAATTCAGATGGAAACTGTTACTGAAACTATGATTTTATGCTTAGCTAAAGTAGCCTTTATCTTGAAAGAGGCAAGGGTTTGTATTCTGGTGAAGCAAGACATCTACCTAAGAAAAATAAAACCGACTCTGGAAAATAGTGACAACTATTTAAACACATATAACTGTAAGTAGTTGGTGTACAATGTGAAACAAGAATAACATTGGGGTGAGATCCCAGATGATCTCAATGTGGGATCAAGCAGGCAAGGGGAGTGAAGAAGGTTGTCAGAAGAAAGTGAAAACATGTTAATGTTCTTATCTTAAATTGTGGAGGGAATATAGATACTGACAAATCAATACATCGATCAGTATGCTAAAGATTTAAACAGAACTCATACAGGGCTAGAACTAACATTCTTGAACATTAGGAGGAAAAAAAATGAAAAAATTGGTGAAAACTATAAAAGTAAGAAAAAAATTACAAACAAAATTGGTCATTATTCCAAACATGAGTTATTACAGCATATTCAAATGGACAAAATCCCTTGCTTAAGAGAGACTCTTGCATAATGTGAAACAACAAAACGTCTGCTTACAACAGACATATCTGAAACAAAATGACAGAAATGTCGATAGTTAAGTGGATTTAAAAAGTAAACCAGACTATTAGGTGGTTCAGTCAGTTAGGCGGCTGGGTAGCTCAGTTAGGCGGCTGCCTTCAGCTCAGGTCATGCTCTCAGGGTCCTGAAATGGAGCCCTGCACTGGGCTCCCTGCTTAGCAGGGAGTCTGCTTCTCCCTCTCCCTCGGCCCCTACCCCTGCTTGCACTCTGTCTCTCTCTCAAATGAATAAATAAAATCTTAAAAAAAAAAAGTAAACCAGACTAATAATAACAAGAAAGGAGGCAAGGAAATTATATGAGATAAAACAGAACGCATGACGAAGAGCACTGAACAAGACTAAAAGAGATACATCTGTATAGACAAAAAGGTTTAATGCATAAAGATGGTATAATAATCATAAACATATATAATAGAGCTTTTTAAATATATAAAGCAAATATATATCTATATAAAGCAGACCTAAATGCATGCTTCTCAGAAATCTACCTAAGTGATTAAAAAATTTTTTTAAAGTAAGAATAAAAGCATTTTCTCAGAGTTTAGTGACTATAAGTATCATCAGAAACTAGTCTTACATAAAAAACTAGTGTTATTGTAAGGCCATAATCTTCATTCTTATCTCTATTCAATCAAGATATGCTTCTTTGGGGACCCCTAATAATTTATGAGGAATGTGATTTTTTATCAGAGAATCTAAGCTAATGTGGGAGATTATTTTTGCCTATTTTAGATACTTCAAAATTTACTATTATGCCTAATTCTATAATATGAACATAAATATTTGACTTATTTTCTTAGGACTGATTTTTAGAAATGGAAAATTTTAATTTGAAAACTAAATATAAGTATATACATATGCACATGGGTATATTTGAGTGTATATATATTATATATCTAGTGTGCATGTACATATATACATACACATTGATATATATATTCAAATATCTGATTAAAATATTTCTTGGAAAAGCAAAATTATTGGGAAATCCTTGGTCCCTATTTGAGTCTTTCTTTAGGACAATTAAATATTAATATAAACATTTTCTCATAAGAATATAATAGAGATGCCTGATTTGCTCAGTCAGTGGAGCATGCAACTCCTGATCTCAGAGTGATGAGTTCAAGCCCCACACTGGGTGTAGAAATTACTTAAAAAAAAAGAGAGAGAGAGAATAATATGTACATCTAAATGATAAATCTTATGACTGTTTAAATTTCTCCTGGTCAATTATCCATTTGCTATTTCAAATGCTTTATAATTTAATGATGTGAAGCACAGCTAACCAAATCTGAGACTGCCCAGCACAGCACTCATTCCCAGAACCCCAAGAAATGTCCATCAGCATTATTTCAGGAAAATGACATGGCTGCCAACACATTCCAAGGTAGAATTATCTCTAATAATAGTCCCATTATATTAATGATTAATATTTCATAATGAATAATGATGACACTGTTTTGAAATCCCTTCCACAAAAAATTTTTTTTCTGACATCATAATAGGTCTAAAAAGATGGGCCTGCTTGTCTAAGCTATCTTGAAGGTGAAGAGCAAGAGGCAATGATTGCCTTCTTACTTGGAGGCTGTCATTATGATTTCTCTCCATTCAAATATCCGTTCATGTTACAGGAAGAATGGTCAACTTTGTAATTCAAAATTTCCATTGTTCCTAAGTATATTGCAGCCCCAGCTGCAATGCAAGAGAAGAGTTTCAGTTTGACTCAAGGACATATATGCTTTTAAGGGTGTGTTCACACACCTGTGTCTACATTTTAAATATCTCTTGGTTCCTGCAGCTGCCTAATAAAGACTGAGGGCATATGCTCTGCCTGTCTGTGTTACATACCCCAGAAGAACAGATGATGAATATTAAACAGGTACATTGGTTCTGTGTAGACATTCAGCATCATAGAACAAAGACTCCAAGTCAATGTTTTTCTGCAGACTTTTTCTTTAGAACAATTCTCTTGAGCCAAGATATTTTAGAAGCACAAAGCAAGAAAGAAGCTCTTACTGTATTTTTAACTGAAATCTGACTTCATTGGGAAGGTGAAAAAAAATTTTCCCCCCCCAGATTGAGATTGGCCTTTCTAAGATGTGATCTGTCCTAAATAGTCAATGTATTAATTACATTAGAAATCAATGTTCTTCACCTTCACTGTCATCAACATCATTTTCTTAATTTTCATTATCTTTATAGATATTTTTAGCATTATGAGTTACATATAAGTGTTAACTCACTTAACTCTCTCAACCCCATGAGGGAGGTATTATTATTACACCTTGAATTGACAGATGAGACTAAGGCAAGGGCATTTAAGTGAGTTGCACATCTTCACAGTGTTAGTAAGGTTGGAGTCAGAACTTGGGCTCAGAACTTACTCTATTAAGTAAGTCTGCTTATATTTGAAGCCGGGCTCCCCCACTACAAACAGTGGGACTGGAGGCAGGTTTCCTAACCTCCCTGAATCTTAGGTTCCTCATCCTTAAAAGCAGCGCATAATAACAGATATGCACCATGAAGATTAAGATGGAAGGGGGAGGAAGGGAAATATCAAGTAGAAAGAGGGAAGACTGGGCAAACAGGGTGGCATAAGCACTTTTTATATTCATGCTGTTACCACAGATGTCAAAGTTACCAGGTTCTTAATACATAACCAAATTACAAAAATAAAGAGCAGGGTTTGGTGAATGCCAGTTTCTTACACAAAGTGGACTCAAGGGTGAAAATCCATACAGACCCGAGAAGACACAACTATTTATCTGAGAGGAAAATAGAATTAAGAGTTCACACTTTGGTGGGAGAGAACGAAGATATTAAAATATCCTGTCATCACTAAGATAGCATGTTTTTCTAGGGGGAAGATTTATTCATTTTAATCCTCCAACTTTACACTTTCAAATCATGAAAGTCACCTTCAGGCAGTGCTATCTGAGGATAATGAAGGGGAAAAAAAAGAGAAAGAAGCAAATCTAAAAATCCTGACACAGTGTTTTATTGCATCAAAGTGACCTTATTTTAATGTTAGCCAGAAATAAAATAAATAAGCAAAGAGATTCTTTACACATAGAAAACTAAGTGGACAGAAATTCTAGTAATGTCCTGTGAATGATTTTCTTTAAACATCAGCTGCTTCATTAGAAATAGAGGGAAAAAAAAATCTCTTTTGACCCTAAGAGGCAGTGACATTTAGATATTAGCTATCACCCAATTTTAGACTTCCTTAGTCAAATGAGTCAACAAAAACCAGGTTATTTATAGCAAAGATTTTCTTAGTTCACGGCTTAAACTCCCAGAGTTTAAACACTACAAACAACCCAATAAGACATTTTGGAGCTGAAAACAAGGCCAATGGTTTTCAACAAAAAGGTGATGGTGAAGGCATCAAAGAACATTCTTTAGAACTTATTTATGAGACAATAACTTTATTTATAGAACAGCTTATTTTGAAGAAAATAAATAAAATTCATCTTTTCCCTACAACCAAATACTTATAAAACTTGAAATACTTATCAAGAGATATGCATGCAAAAGATAAGAAGATGGTTCATGTGAAGTAATAATCCTTGAACTAGGAGCTATAAGATAGGATTCTAGATCTAGTTCTACTATCTGCCCAAACTGACGTAAGTAGTCATCTCTTGGTGCATCAGTAACATTTTTTGGGTCAGATCGTTGGGTGGATATTTTATGTCTAATGTTCTTTCTACCTCTACTACTCTAGCTAGACACTCTTTAATTAGATTATCTCAGGGCTTGAAGAGGTTCAGCAAGTTTCTGTCATCTAAATTTCCATAAAAATGGCTGTCTGCTCTACTTAGAAGGAAGGGAGGGAGGGAAGGAGGGAGAATCTGTTATCACAGAAATAAATCTAAAGTCTCATCACTGCCAGGTTTCTATAATTGCAGCATGACCCCCAGAAACTCATGTTAATGTTAGTCTTAATTTTAGAAGGCAAACCAGTTGCCAAATATCTAAAAAAGTTAATATATTATTTAAAAATAGTTTGGCCATGTACATTATTATGCCAGATGTCTTCTCCTCCGTAGGCAAGAATTTTGTTTAGCATTTTATTTAAAGTATCAAATCACAGCTAATCTATGTTTGCCAAGCTTAACCAATATCATAAACTCCTAATCGAACCAATGTAACATGCAGTTTTCTGAAAACTTCAGATAAAAACCATTTGTGTGTCATCGAACTTATCCTTTCTTGTCCCGTCAGTGCAAACATTAGTTTTTATTGAGCATATCTTTTTTTGGCATACTGTTGGCATTCAGAAAATGTTTCCTGAATAAATGGATGAGTCACCACACCTAACACACATAGGACAAATCAGAGTATTAAAATTTCCAGGTTCTGCTAAAGAGATTTTGTTTCTTGCTCAGAACATTTTTTGCCTTTTTCCATTAATCTAATCTTTTGAAAGTCAAATCTTAGTTCCATTAGTTTTCTTGACAGTAAAAGGACTTTAAACCTTTTCTACTTCAGAATCCCCACATTTTACCAATGGGAATTTTCCTCTTGTTTACTTCATGGGGATGGCCACTTGATATTAAGCAGCTTTGTCAACATCACTATGTTAAAAAAAAAAATCAATGGCAATAGTTTTTCAAGATAAGCTTTCTTGTTTCAATTCCATATGGTGCCAGTGCGTAATAGCAAGAAATCTTCAACTATTTTATTTTTTAAAATTTTATTATGTTATGTTAACCACCATACATTACATCATTAGTTTTTGATGTAGTGTTCCATGATTCATTGTTTGCGTATAACACCCAGTGCTCCACGCAGAATGTGCCCTCTTTAATACCCATCACCAGGCTAACCCATCCCCCTACCCTCCTCCCCTCTAGAACCCTCAGTTTGTTTTTCAGAGTCCATCGTCTCTAATGGTTCATCTCCCCCTCCGATTTCCCCCCCTTCATTTTACCCTTCCTACTATCTTTTTTTTTTTTTAACATATAATGTATTATGTTTCAGAGGTACAGGTCTGTGATTCGACAGTCTTGCACAATTCACAGCACTCACTGTAGCACATACCCTCCCCAATGTCTATCACCCAGCCACCCCATCCCTCCCACCTCCCACCACTCCAGCAACCCTCAGTTTGTTTCCTGAGATTAAGAATTCCTCATATCAGTGAGATCATATGATACATGTCTTTCTCTGATTGACTTATTTTGTTCAGCATAATACCATTTTTAAAATTTTTTATTGTTATGTTAATCACCATACATTACATCATTAGTTCTTGATGTAGTGTTCCATGGTTCATTTTTTGCATACAACACCCAGTGCTCCATGCAGAACGTGCCCTCTTTAATACCCATCACCAGGCTAACCCATCCTCCCACCCCCCCTCCCCTCTAGAACCCTCAGTTTGTTTTTCAGAGTCCATCATCTCTCATGGTTAGTCTCCCCCTCCGATATCCCCCCCTTCATTCTTCCCCTCCTGCTATCTTCTTCTTCTTTTTTTTTTTTTTTTAACATATATTGTATTATTTGTTTCAGAGGTACAGATCTGTGATTTGGGCATAACAGCATTTTGATAAGTTTGCTAGTTCTTGGCTTCTGGGCTGTGACTGGGTCAACCTTTTTTTTTTTCCCCTTACTGTGTAATAAGAAATAACTAGGAAACAAAAATACTTTCTTTTCCTACCTTTCTTAACAAATACAAAAAAATAAAAAACACTCAAGCAACAGGAATAGAAAATGACCTGAATCTCTAATAACTAGAGAGAATTTTAGCGACTGTACACGATTTGAAAGCACCTGTGTTTCCTTATGGCTACAGTCACATGTGAAAAATGTGATTGGGCCCCTGATTAGTTTATTTCATTCGCAGGTAACTGTTTCTAAAATGTGTACAGTAAACAATGAGTGACAAGGATCTCATGGAACAAAAGCAGAGGCAGTTTGTTTTGTCTGGCATCATTAGACTGGAAAACAACAGCAAGCTTAGAATGCTATTCAGTCATTTAGAGCATAAGTATTAACAATAGCATTAAATGAGACAACAGATTTAACTTTGATTATTTCTTTCCAACAGCAACAAGTCAAGCACTGTTTCTCTTTATAGAACTGTTCTTTGTTTGGTTGTATTTAAATGAAACATGAGTTTATAATGCCTTACAAGGGATATGTTGATAATCTAAAAGGAATCTAAAGTTTTTTTTTTAAAGAATCTGCTGTCTGTATCTAATAAAGGAGCTTATTGTTAGATCTGAAACCACCAGAGCTCTAAGATTCCTTCCACAGTTAACTCTTACTATCTCTTCTTTGCCTCTCCCTCCTCCTCCCGTCCCCCTCCTCTCCCTCTCTCTTTCCCTGACATAGCTATTGCATTTCTAAGACTCTTGGGTTCCAGGGATTCTCTCCTCTCCAGCTCACCTCCCCCTTTCTCCCTCCTTCCTGCATTCCCTTAGAAATGAGTGGAGGACTCATTGCATGAAGCCACATGGCTGGAGGTGCAGAAGAGAGAGCTGAACCTTCATTTTTGTGGTTCTCAGCTCAGTGTAATTTCCCTCAAATATGCTGTTTTTCTTGTTGCCTTCAACACCTTCTTGTATTTTATTTTTAAAAAAATTATGTGTAATGAAGAGAGCTCGTTGTAGTTGGTACATTTGACTGGATCTGGCATAAACTGGCCAGAACTGAGAGTTAACAAAAGTAAAGGCCTCATCTACCAAGGCATTCAAAACCTAATCTATATCTTGCAAGTGTTAAAACTGTATTTTCATGTGTAGAATAGATGCAAAATGAGGAATTAAAATGATGAAGTAGAGAAAAACAAAAGAAAAAAAAACCCTAATGTGAAAGAGCTAACGTTTGGAAAATGAAGGGTTTTCATAATCTGTTTGGAGGCATCATTTCTAATGTGACTTGATGTAAATACTTGGCCCTCTTGCATTTATATTACATCATCCTCCCATTTTCCTCTCTCACACACCTTTGTCTTCTTTATTTCTTCATAGTGTTTATCACGATTTTTTTTTTAAGATTTTATTTATTTATTTGACAGAGCAAGAGCACAAGCAGGGGGAGTGGCAGGCAGAGGGAGAGGGAGAAGCAGGTTCCCTGCTGAGCAGGGAGTCTGATGTGGGACTTGATCCCAGGACCCTGAGATCATGACCTGACCTGAAGGCAGACGCTTAACGACTGAGCCACCCAAGTGCCCCCAAGATTTCTTATTATATAGTGAGTGATTGTTTGCTGATGTTTGTTTCTTTCACAGGAGTGAAGGAGGGTGTGAGAGCAGGAACTGGTTCTGCTCAGTTCAGATCTCCAATAGATATTGGTTGAATCAATGTATGAATGGATTACCTTTATGCTCTGCTACCCAAAGGTCCATGGTTAAAGCATGAGATTTTGTCCCGGGGCACCTGGCTGGCTCAGTCAGTGGAGCACAAGACTTGATCTCGGGGTCATGAGTTTGATCCCATGTTGGCTGTAGAGATTACTTAAGGAAATTAAAAAAAAAAAAAAAAAAAAAAAGAATGAAGGTGCCTGGGTGGCTCAGTTGGTTAGGTAACTGCCTTCGGCTCAGGTCATGATCCCAGGGTTCTGGGATCAAGCCCCGCATTCGGGCTCCCTGCTCGGTGGGAAGCCTGCTTCTCCCTCTCCCGCTCCCCCTGCTTGTGTTCCCTCTCTTGCTGTCTCTCTCTGTCAAATAAATAAATAAAAAAGAGTTAGATGTTGTCCTTTAGGTATTTTATCATCTAAATGCATAACTGATGCAAATATGTCAAGGGAATGAATTAAATAAATCGGTTAAGTAGCCAGTGATATTTTAACACTTAATTTAAAAGGTGTTCAATTCTAAGTAGAGAAGAGCCATGGTTGAAATCAACATTCTCATTGATGTTTAACCTCCTAAATTTTATAGATGATGCCAGGAAAAGCAAGCTATTTAGGAGTATATAGATGCCAAAGCCATATGGAAATTTAAGCCAGTTATTAAATTATCTTTGCAGGTCATTTAGGCATTCTGTGAAGGAAAGCATTTGGTCAAGAGCTCTGAACCATAAGAAGTGGCAAGTTTACCTAACAGCAGTTTAAACAGGCCATGCAAACACACAGAATGTGAAGCCGCCCATGGGGGATTACCGCTAGACACTGAGCGCAATGGTGTGACAACTGTGAAATGGGTCATGGGGTTTTCAACATTAGAAGAGTTCCTATGCATTGAAAACAAGATACTTCCCTAGGTGCCTTTTTAGGTTTCTAAGTTTAAGGGAAGCTGAATACATTTTTTTAGGGAAATAAGTCATCGAAAGCTTGAGGCTTGACAATAACAGTGAAATCTAATCTTTACTATCCTCACACAGATCCTTCAAGAAAGGCTATTCTATATAGCTAATGCATTTAACACTGAAATATCAAGAGATTAAAACACCTCCAATCAATAACTGAGGCAAGCAGGACCAGCATTAGATCAGCTGCTTTGACTCAAGAAGCTCTGAAGGACACACTTGCCAAGCTACACTCATTTATACATAAAAGAAATCAGTTGAATAGCTAGCCCAGTTTAAGACCAGTGGTCATAAAGCACACTCCGAGTTTTTGAGGAGAGACTCATGGTTTGGTATTTTCAGTTTTTCCCCACGATGACTCATGAGCAATCTGGGTTGACCGTCTCCAGTGTAGCTGAAAGTGTCAAGGGGAAGTAAAGCCCGACATATTTCACGCATTGGATCTGATTAAATCCTCTGAGTCTCCATTTTTCCATCTGAAACATATAACTGCCTATGGTAGTACCTGTGCCACAATTTTAAAAGACAAGGATGGGTTTTCTAACTTACTTGGAAGTACTTTTACATGAGCTGGCAACTTCATATTCAGTAATGTTCGTTGACTGGAAGAATGGAGGTTTAAGGGAAGAAGGTGGAGATAGGGATGGAAGTACATATATGTGTTTCCTTATAACCTGAGGACTCTTCTATCATCTATTTCCACATGAATCAGAGGTGAGTTGAGTGTGTTTGTCCAACTTTGAAGTAGGTAAGATTCACTAGCTTGTTAACAATGAGATTTCTGAATCTCACTGCTAGTCTCCGATTCTGTAAATGTGAGTGGAGCCAGGAATCTGTGATTTAAACAATCTCCCTCAAGTACACCTTACACATTTTGAAGAAACAGGGGACGTTTCTTCAAACCAACCACTAACCAGCAGACGTACCTCTCATAATGAGTTCCTGTCATAGTTTAATTAAATGCTCATCAAATTCTTCTTTGTTAAAAACGTTAAGAAACAAGACAAAAATAAAGCAAGTACCTTAAGCTACATTAGGAGTCATTTAATTCCCCTTTTTTAGGTAATTCCAATTTTAAAGGGAATTTCAAGTTCAATTTTGTTCTATTAGAAATGCTTTATGACATTTAGTCAAAGAGCTACATTCCTATCTACCAGGAACAATAGACTCCAAGTTCTCTTTTATGCCTAAAAATAGACATATGGTAATGCTTTCCTCTATAAAATTTGCTTTTGAGGAACCTGGATTTAATTTTAAATCCCACTTCACTGTGCCACACTGTTGCTCTTTGTGAAGTCTCTTATTAAAGATAACTGGAATGATTTAAAGTAAAACATAAATTAGGGAAACGAGCTGGACTTTTCCAGATGGCTATTTTTCTTGTTTTTGATATGATGGAGGAAACATATGTTTGGAGAAGTAGAAAGTGACAAAGACTGTCTCTGTGACCAAACCCCAGCCGGGCTCCCCTGAGCCCTTCCTCCCCTAGGCCTCAACCTTGGCCTGTAAAGACTTGAACAAACACGGATGGTTTCTAACCACTCCAGGTTGCATCCCTAGGTGACCGGGACCCCGGAAAGAGCCTGCCTGAGAAAACTGTTCCAGTGACACTTGAAGACAGGGCCCCAGTGTCTCAGCCTCTGGAAGATGGGAGCACCTTAACATTGATAAGCGCCAGTTAGCAAACCACATGGGTGTCACATGGACCAACTTTTTTAAAAATATTTTTTATTGTTATGTTAATCACCATACATTACATCATTAGTTTTTGATGTAGTGTTCCATGATTCATTGTTTGTGCATAACACCCAGTGCTCCACACAGAATGTGCCCTCTTTAATACCCATCACCAGGCTAACCCATCCCCCCACCCCCTCCCCTCTAGAACGCTCAGTTTGTTTTTCAGAGTCCATCGTCTCTAATGGTTCGTCTCCCCCTCCGACTTACTCCTCTTCATTCTTCCCCTCCTGCTATCTTCTTATTTTTCTTTTTTCTTAACATATATTGCATTATTTGTTTCAGAAGTACAGATCCGTGATTCATCAGTCTTGTACAATTCACAGTGTTCACCATAGCACATACCCTCCCCAATGTCTATCACCCAGCCACCCAATCCCTCCCACCCCCCACCACTCCAGCAACCCTCAGTTTGTTTCCTGAGATTAAGAATTCCTCATATCAGTGAGGTCATATGATACATGTCTTTCTCTGATTGACTTATGTCACTCAGCATAACACCCTCCAGTTCCATCCACGTTGTTGCAAATGGCAAGATCTCATTCCTTTTGATGGTGGCATAATATTCCATTGTGTATATATACCACTTCTTCTTTATCCATTCATCTGTCGATGGACATCTTGGCTCTTTCCACAGTTTGGCTATTGTGGACATTGCTGCTATAAACATTGGGGTGCACGTACCCCTTCGGATCCCTACATTTGTATCTTTGGGGTAGATACCCAGTAGTGCAATTGCTGGATCGTATGGTAGCTCTATTTTCAACTGTTTGAGGAACCTCCATACTGTTTTCCAGAGGGGTTGCACCAGCTTGCATTCCCGCCAACAGTGTAGGAGGATTCCCCTTTCTCCACATCCCCGCCAACATCTGTCGTTTCCTGACTTGTTAATTTTAGCCATTCTGATGGGTGTGAGGTGGTATCTCGTTGAGGTTTTGATTTGGATTTCCCTGATGCCGAGCGATGTTGAGCACTTTTTCATGTGTCTGTTGGCCATTTGGATGTCTTCTTTGGAAAAATGTCTGTTCATGTCTTTTGCCCATTTCTTGACTGGATTATTTGTTCTTTGGTTGTTGAGTTTGATAAGTTCTTTATAGATTTTGGATACTAGCCCTTTATCTGATATGTCATTTGCAAATATTTTCTCCCATTCTGTCAGTTGCCTTTTGGTTTTGTGGACTGTTTCCTTTGCTGTGCAAAAGCTTTTTATCTTGATGAAGTCCCAGTATTTCATTTTTGCCCTGGCTTCCCTTGCCTTTGGCAATGTTTCTAGGAAGAAGTTGCTGTGGTTGAGGTCCAAGAGGTTGCTGCCTGTGTTCTCCTTTAGGATTTTGATGGACTCCCGTCTCACGTTTAGGTCTTCCAACCATTTGGAGTCTATTTTTGTGTGTGATGTAAGGAAATTGTTCAGTTTCATTCTTCTGCATGTGGCTGTCCAATTTTCCCAACACCATTTGTTGAAGAGACTGTCTTTACATGGACCAACTTCTGATAAGTTCTCACTTCCCTGAGCACCCAGCCCCCATTTGCCCCCATCCTACCCCCTCATTCTTCCTTTAAAATGACCAGTCACCTTTGTACAAATCGAAGCTGAATTCAGTTACACTGGACTCTTTTCCTGATTGCAATACTGTATTACTGAATAAAGTCTGTCCTTACTGTGTTAGCTACTGTCTAGTTTTGTTGGTCTTTGACAGCAGGCGTGGCACTAGATTTCACATGGAAGACCTCTGTAGACTGCCTCCATTTTTGCACATGGGGGAACTGAGGCTCTCACAGATTTAGTGACTTGGTACAGTCAGGCAGCTAGTGTCAGAACAAGATTCCCACTGAGACCTGCCTGGCTCCAAGAGCACATACTCTCTCTGGGGCTGTCTTCACGGAGGGGCAACCTACATGCTCCCCTGGGGCCACGCACTTAGGAGGGCCCCACGCTTGGTCTCATGCTCTGCTGTAGGTGCCTGGACATTCTTAGTACTTTTGGAGCAAGGGGCCCCTCATTTTCATTTTCCACTGGGCCCCGCAAATGAGATCGCTCCCTTCACTTCCATGGCCTGTTTCCAGTTAGGATTCTCCCAAACCTATCACGTCTCTGGAACCACAGAATTCATGATTTGAATTTGAATCTGGTGGTTTTCTTTTTTTCATTTAATTTATCCTGAGGATTTCCTTTATGGGAGAAATGATTCTTCACAAGAGCCTGTTTAACAATCTCCCCATTGCTAAAAATAAGTATGTTCTCTTCTTTTTAAAACTTGTTTTTTAATAATTGATTATCAAGGCAAGGGGCAGGTATCAGGATGGTTAATGGAGAACACACTGCACACTCAAACCCGCAGAGTACACGTCTACAAATCCGGAGGGTTTTCTGTACTCACAGGGTGTAAATATAGAAGAGATCATTCTATATTGTTCTATATGTACTAGAAGAAAATTAGTGTGGCAGTCCAGGCAGTCTTGGTGTAAATGAATGGTAGAATTAAATGGGTAAATGAAGAAAAGAGGGAAAAATACTATTTGCAGAATCTTTTCAAATGCCCTTTAAAAATCAAGAAGCTAATTATTTACTGCACAGACAAGTCACCAAGGCAGAAAAAAAAATGGATGTTCTGGAGGTTTGATTGTTTTCCCCAAGCAGTGATTATATGCATCAGCATCTGATTCACTTACATGCTAATTAGAGGCTTTATCTTCATTGAAGAATCTGCTTCAATTCAGCAAAACCAGCTTAAATCAGAAGCTTGCTACTCAGAAAACCTTTATCCTCTCCTTATCAGAGAAGAAACTTCTTTACACTCAGGACAAGACTATCAGTTTATACTTAGTCTAGATCTAGAGTTTAATAACATATGAAAATCATTTGAGAGCAAAACTTTCTGTCAATTTCTGTTTTTACAAACTTTACAAGCTGTGTTTCTTTGCTGTAGCTTTTATGTCATAGGGCTTCCTACTTGCAACTCACCGTGCTTCATCTCAGTCCCTGACCCAAAAGAAAACAAAATGGATTTTTCCATTTAAACACAGAGGGATTTTCTTAGATGACCTCAGAACATAATTACCTGGTCCAGTCAAACAACCTGAAATTAAGTCCTGCAATTTTTTCTGACCTGACCCCTTCTTTCAATGCCTGGGACGTCTTTCTATTTCCACTCCCTTTTGAATTCTCGATTAGCTCTATACTGCGGGAACTTCTTTTAAAAGTGATTATTGACTTTGCTATCAGCTTGGTTTGATTGAATAATTTGGTAACTGAAATAAAACTTACGTTGCGCAGAAACAGGAAAAGAAGGCCATTTGTGCTAAATAATTGCGTTTTGTTTATTTTTGACAGGTAGAGATTAGAGAATGCTCCACTCTGCTTCTCTCTGCTGGGGTCCATCTGAGCTGTGGAACGGTACAAGGACAACTATATGACACCATGTGGCAGGGTGGGGAAGGACTTGGGGGGAAGCTGCTGGATCTAGCTTAGCATCACAGACAGAGACAGAGAGGCTTTCCAATGAACACTGTGCTTTGAAGAATATAGGCTGTCTGCATCCACTAAACGTGGTTTGACTTCCCCATTCGACGGCTCTCTGTCTCTTCAGAGCAAAGCCCAAATAACAAAGTATGAGTAAAGCTGTCTCTAAACTCTAAAATGCCAAGTAAAAATGATGTTACTAATTAACTTAGTTGAATTAACCAATAACTTAATCATTCAGTTAATATAAGCATTTTAGTGCTATAAATTTTCCTATAAATATGGCTTGAACTGCGTTTCACAAGTTTTGATGTATTGGCCTTTTATTTCCATTCCATCCAAACTGCTTTTAAATTGCCCTAGGGATATTTTCTTTGATCTATGGTTATTTAGTAGTGTGGTTTTTCTATTCCAGCTTTGTTGAGATGTAATTGACATATAATATTGTGTAAGTTTAAAGTGCACTGTGTGATGATTTCATGTATGTATACATTACAAAACAATGGCCACAATAGGGACAATAAGGTTAGTAAACACATCCATCACCTCACACAGTTACAATTTTTGTGTCTGTGTGTGGTGAGAATTTTTTAGATGTACTCTCTTAGCAATGTTCAAATATTCAGTATAGTATTATAAATATAGTCACCACGCTGTATAAAACATCCCCAGAACTCATTTGGCTTATAACTGGAAGTTTGTACCCTTAGGCCACATTGACCTATTTTTTTTTTTTTTTTTTAATTTTTTATTGTTATGTTAATCACCATATATTACATCATTAGTTTTTGGTGCAGTGTTCCATGATTCATTGTTTGTTCATAACACCCAGTGCTCCATGCAGAACGTGCCCTCCTCAATACCCATCACCAGGCTAACCCATCCCCCTACCCCCCTCCCCTCTAGAACCCTCAGTTTGTTTTTCAGAGTCCATCATCTCTCATGGTTCGTCTCCCCCTCTGACATACTCCCCTTTTCTTCCTCTCCTGTTATCTTCTTCTTTTTCTTTTTTCTTAAAATATGTTGCATTATTTGTTTCAGAAGTACAGATCTGTGATTCAACAGTCTTGCACAATTCACAGCGCTCACCGTAGCACATACCCTCCCCAATATCTATCATCCAGCCACCCCATCCCTCCCACCCCCAACCACTCCAGTAACACTCAGTTTCTTTCCTGAGATTAAGAATTCCTCATATCAGTGAGGTCATATGGTACATGTCTTTCTCTGATTGACTTATTTCACTCAGCATAACACCCTCCAGTTCCATCCACGTCGTTGCAAATGGCAAGATCTCATTCCTTTTGATGGCTGCATAATATTCCATTGTGTATATATACCACATCTTCTTTATCCATTCATCTGTCGATGGGCATCTTGGCTCTTTCCACAGTTTGGCTATGGTGGACATTGCTGCTATAAACATTGGGGTACATGTACCCCTTCGGGTCCCTACATTTGTATCTTTGTGGTAAATACCCAGTAGTGCAATTGCTGGATCGAACGGTAGCTCTAATTTCAACTGTTTGAGGAACCTCCATACTGTTTTCCAGAGGGGTTGCAC
Source organism: Zalophus californianus (assembly GCF_009762305.2). Classification (NCBI taxonomy): domain Eukaryota; kingdom Metazoa; phylum Chordata; class Mammalia; order Carnivora; family Otariidae; genus Zalophus; species Zalophus californianus. The sequence continues at coordinate 40,088,194 of NC_045608.1, read as the reverse complement.
CAGCTTGCATTCCCACCAACAGTGTAGGAGGGTTCCCCTTTCTCCACATCCCCGCCAACATCTGTCGTTCCCTGACTTGTTAATTTTAGCCATTCTGACGGGTGTGAGGTGGTATCTCATTGAGGTTTTGATTTGGATTTCCCTGATGCCGAGCGATGTTGAGCACTTTTTCATGTGCCTGTTGGCCATTTGGATGTCTTCTTTGGAGAAATGTCTGTTCATGTCTTCTGCCCATTTCTTGATTGGATTATTTGTTCTTTGAGTGTTGAGTTTGATAAGTTCTTTATAGATTTTGGATACTAGCCCTTTATCTGATACATCATTTGCAAATATTTTCTCCCATTCTGTCGGTTGTCTTTTGGTTTTGTGGACTGTTTCTTTTGCTGTGCAGAAGCTTTTTATCTTGATGAAATCCCAATAGTTCATTTTTGCCCTGGCTTCCCGTGCCTTTGGCGATGTTTCTAGGAAGAAGTTGCTGCGGCTAAGGTCGAAAAGGTTGCTACCTGTGTTCTCCTTTAGGATTTGGATGGACTCCTGTCTCACGTTTAAGTCTTTCAACCATTTGGAGTCTATTTTTGTGTGTGGTGTAAGGAAATGGTCCAGTTTCATTCTTCTGCATGTGGCTGTCCAATTTTCCCAACACCATTTGTTGAAGAGACTGTCTTTTTGCCATTGGACATTCTTTCCTGCTTTGTCAAAAATAAGTTGACCATAGAGTTGAGGGTCCATTTCTGGGCTCTCAATTCTGTTCCATTGATCTATGTGTCTGTTTTTGTGCCAGTACCATACTGTCTTGATGATGACAGCTTTGTAATAGAGCTGGAAGTCCGGAATTGTGATGCCACCAGCTTTGCTTTTCTTTTTCAGTATTCCTCTGGCTATTCTGGGTCTCTTCTGGTTCCATACAAATTTTAGGATTATTTGTTCCATTTCTTTGAAAAAAGTGGATGGTATTTTGATGGGGATTGCATTGAATGTGTAGATTGCTCTAGGTAGCATTGACATCTTCACAATATTGATTCTCCCAATCCATGAGCATGGAACGTTTTTCCATTTCTTTGTGTCTTCTTCAATTTCTTTCCTGAGTATTTTATAGTTTTCTGAGTACAGATCCTTTGCCTCTTTGGTTAGATTTATTCCTAGGTATCTAATGGTTTTGGGTGCAATTGTAAATGGGATAGACTCCTTGATTTGTCTCTCTTCTGTCTTGTTGTTGGTGTATAGGAATGCCACTGATTTCTGTGCATTGATTTTATATCCTGCTACTTTACTGAATTCCTGTATGAGTTCTAGCAGTTTTGGGGTGGAGTCTTTTGGGTTTTCCACATACAGTATCATATCGTCTGCAAAGAGTGAGAGTTTGACTTCCTCTTTGCCGATTTGGATGCCTTTGATTTCTTTTTGTTGTCTGATTGCTGTGGCTAGGACTTCTAATACTATGTTGAATAGCAGTGGTGAGAGTGGACATCCCTGCCGCGTTCCTGACCTTAGGGGAAAAGCTCTCAGCCTTTCCCCATTGAGAATGATATTCGCTGTAGGTTTTTCGTAGATGGCTTTTATGATATTGAGGTATGTACCCTCTATCCCTATACTCTGAAGAGTTTTGATCAAGAAAGGATGTTGTACTTTGTCAAATGCTTTTTCTGCATCTATTGAGAGGATCATATGATTCTTGTTCTTTCTTTTGTTAATGTATTGTATCACGTTGATTGATTTGCGGATGTTGAACCAGCCTTGCAGCCCAGGAATAAATCCCACTTGGTCGTGGTGAATAATCCTTTTAATGTACTGTTGGATCCTATTGGCTAGTATTTTGGTGAGAATTTTTGCATCCATGTTCATCAAGGATATTGGTCTGTAATTCTCTTTTTTGATGGGGTCTTTGTCTGGTTTTGGGATCAAGGTAATGCTGGCCTCATAAAATGAGTTTGGAAGTTTCCCTTCCATTTCTATTTTTTGGAACAGTTTCAGGAGAATAGGTATTAATTCTTCTTGAAATGTCTGATAGAATTCCCCTGGGAAGCCATCTGGCCCTGGGCTTTTGTTTCTTGGGAGATTTTTGATGACTGTTTCAATTTCCGTAGTGGTTATAGGTCTGTTCAGGTTTTCTATTTCTTCCTGGTTCAATTTTGGTAGTTGATACATCTCTAGGAATGCACCCATTTCTTCCAGGTTATCTACTTTGCTGGCATAGAGTTGCTCATAATATGTTCTTATAATTGTTTGTATTTCTTTGGTGTTGCTTGTGATCTCTCCTCTTTCATTCATGATTTTGTTGATTTGGGTCATTTCACTTTTCTTTTTGATCAGTCTGGCCAGGGGTTTATCAATCTTGTTAATTCTTTCAAAGAACCAGCTCCTAGTTTCGTTGATCTGTTCTACTGTTCTTTTGGTTTCTAGTTCATTGATTTCTGCTCTGATCTTTATGATTTCTCTTCTCCTGCTGGGTTTAGGCTTTCTTTGCTGTTCTTTCTCCAGCTCCTTTAGATGTAGGGTTAGGTTGTGTATTTGAGACCTTTCTTGTTTCTTGAGAAAGGCTTGTATTGCTATATACTTTCCTCTCAGGACTGCCTTTGCTGTATCCCAAAGATTTTGAACAGTTGTGTTTTCATTTTCATTGGTTTCCATGAATTTTTTTAATTCTTCTTTAATTTCTTGGTTGACCCATTCATTCTTTAGTAGGATGCTCTTTAGCCTCCATGTATTTGAGTTCTTTCCGACTTTCCTCTTGTGGTTGAGTTCTAGTTTCAAAGCATTGTGGTCTGAAAATATGCAGGGAATGATCCCAATCTTTTGGTACCGATTGAGACCTGATTTGTGACCTAGGATGTGATCAATTCTGGAGAATGTTCCATGGGCACTAGAGAAGAATGTGTATTCCGTTGCTTTGGGATGGAATGTTCTGAATATGTCTGTGAAGTCCATTTGGTCCAGTGTGTCATTTAACATCTTTATTTCCTTGTTGATCTTTTGCTTAGATGATCTGTCCATTTCAGTCAGGGGGGTGTTAAAATCCCCCACTATTATTGTATTGTTGTCAATGTGTTTCTTTGCTTTTGTTATTAATTGGCTTATATAATTGGCTGCTCCCATGTTCGGGGCATAGATATTTACAATTGTTAGATCTTCTTGTTGGATAGACCCTTTAAGTAGGATATAGTGTCCTTCCTCATCTCTTATTACAGTCTTTGTTTTAAAATCTAGTTTGTCTGATATAAGGATTGCCACCCCAGCTTTCTTTTGGTGTCCATTAGCATGGTAAATGGTTTTCCACCCCCTCACTTTCAATCTGGGGGTGTCTTTGGGTGTAAAATGAGTCTCTTGCAGACAGCATATTGATGGGTCTTGTTTTTTAATCCAATCTGATAGCCTGTGTCTTTTGATTGGGGCATTTAGCCCATTTACATTCAGGGTAACTATTGAAAGGTATGAATTTACTGCCATTGTATTACCTGTAAGGTGACTGTTAACTGTCTGTTGTCTGTGTTCGTTTCTGCTCTTTGCTGCTTTTAGGTTCTCTCTTTGCTTAGAGGACCCCTCTCAATATTTCTTGGAGGGCTGGTTTCGTGTTTGCAAATTCTTTTAGTTTTTGTTTGTTCTGGAAGCTTTTGATCTCTCCTTCTATTTTCAATGATAGCCTAGCTGGATATAGTATTCTTGGCTGCATATTTTTCTCGTTTAGTGCTCTGAAGATATCTTGCCAGTCCTTTCTGGCCTGCCAGGTCTCTGTGGATAGGTCTGTTGCCAATCTAATGTTTCTACCATTGTAGGTTACATATCTCTTCTCCCGAGCTGCTTTCAGGATTTTCTCTTTGTCTCTGAGACTCGTAAGTTTTACTATTAGATGTCGGGGTGTTGACCTATTTTTATTGATTTTGAGAGGGGTTCTCTGTGCCTCCTGGATTTTAATGCCTGTTTCCTTCCTCACATTAGGGAAGTTCTCTGCTATAATTTGCTCCAATATACCTTCTGCCCCTCTCTCTCTCTCTTCTTCTTCTGGGATCCCAATTATTCTAATGTTGTTTCGTCTTATCGTATCACTTATCTCTCGAATTCTGCCCTCGTGATCCTGTAGTTGTTTCTCTCTCTTTTTCTCAGCCTCTTTATTTTCTATCATTTGGTCTTCTATATCGCTGATTCTCTCTTCTGCCTCATTTATCCTAGCATTTAGTGCCCCCATTTTTGATTGCACCTCATCAATAGCCTTTTTGATTTCGATTTGGTTAGATTTTAGTTCTTTTATTTCTCCAGAAAGGGTTTCTCTAATAACTTCCACGCTTTTTTCAAGCCCAGCTAGTATCTTTAAAGTCATGATTCTGAACTCTAGGTCCGACATCGTACTAATGTCCGTATTGAGTAGGTCCCTGGCTGACGGTACTACCTCTTGTTCTTTTTGCTGAGGTGATTTCTTTCGTCTTGTCATTTTGTCCAGAGGAGAATAGATGAATGAGAGAACAAAAGGCTAACAGGTTTACTACGTCCCCAGCAAATATACTGTATACAAATCAGAAAAGACCTGAAACCAGGGGAAAAGAAAGGGAAAGAAAGAAAAAAGAAAGAGAAAAAGAAAAAAAAAAAGAAAAAAAAGATAAAAACAAAAACAAAACAATTCAAAAAAGGCAGAATATGATCAAATATGATCAGGCTAGTGCATAGATCAGTGCCACACACTGGATTTTGGGCGTATTTTGGTCTGTTAGAAAAAAGTGCCTCCTAAAATTTTAAAGGAAGAAAGACATATATGTACAAAATAAGGGTTGATACAATGAAGGGATGGAAGATGACTGTAAAGATGAAAATTATAAAAGATTTTATAAAAGGACTTGGTAAGATAAGTTGTTTGAAAAAAGAAAGAAGATTTAAGGAAAAAAAAAAAAAAGGAAAAAGGGAGAGAATGTGATCAGGCAGGAGACTAGAACAAAGCCATACACTAGTGATTTAGGGTATATTTTGATCTGTTAGAAGAAACTGTACCTCAAAATTTTAAAGAGAGAACAACTTATATATATATGCCAAAAACAAGGATAACTACTATGAAGGGATAAAATATGACTCTAAAAATGAAAAAAAAAAAATTTTTTTTTTTAAAAAAAAGGGATTTATAAGATGTTGGTTGAAAAAGGGAAAAAGAAAAATAAAAAAAAGTCAACAAAAATTAACTTTGATGAAATAATGAATCATGGTAAAAAAAAAAAAAAAAAAAAAAGAAGCCATGAATCTATGTGCAGTATTCCCCTAGCGCTGGAGTTCTATTCTCCTTGATCGATCAACTTGGTCTTGGCTTGCTGGCTGTTTGTGTTGATCTTCTGGGGGAGGGGCCTGTTGCTGTGGTTTCCAAATGTCTTTGCCGGAGGCGGAATTGCCCCGCCCTTGTCGGTCCGGGCTAAGGAAGCTGCTCCAGTTTGCTCTCAGGAGCTTTTGTTCCCTGCAAGCTCTCGGCACAGCTTTGGAGGACCAGGGCGAAAATGGCGGCCTCCCAGTCTCCGCCCGGAGGAGCCGAGAACTCAGGGCCCCACTCCTCAGTGCGCCCCCAGAGAAAAGCAGTCACTCCCGTGTCCCCGGTCTCCGGCCGCTCTCCATGCTCACCCGGCCTGTGATCGAGCGTTGCTATCTCTGGCACCCGACCCCGCTCGGAGTCTCCAAATCCAGCAGATCCCTGCAGTGCGTTCCCGCACCGCTCCTCCCCGGGAAGGAAGGGGAGTCTCCCCGGATCTGCTGCTTGTTGGGTCCTTGCTGGGGGAGCCGTGCCCCGACTGGGCCGCAGATCACAGTTTATGGCAACCCCGAGCTGAGAGCCCGCGACTCTGCTCCGTATCTGCAGCCGGCTTCCCCGCCCCGACACCTGGGAGCTCTGCCGCACTCAGGCACCCCCGGTCTCTCTGTGACCCCAAGGGTCCTGAGACCACACTGTCCCGGGAGGATTCCACCCCCCGCTTAGCCACTGCAGCGACGTCCCTCCGCCGAGCCAACTTTTAAAAGGTCCGATTTTGTGCTCCGCGGCTCTAGCACTTGCCAGAAGCGGCCGGCGGAGGCCCCTCCCCCGCCGTTTATCCTCCCGAATATCGCCTCGGATTCACTTCTCCGCACGTCCTACCTTCCAGTAAGTGGTCGCTTCTCTGTTCAGAGAGTTGTTGCTACTCTCCTGTTCGATCTCCTGTTGAGTTCGTAGGTGTTCAGAATGGTTTGATCCCTATTCAGCTGAATTCCTGAGACCAGACAAAATCTAGGTCTCCTACTCCTCCGCCATCTTGCTCCGCCCCCCCGGCCACATTGACCTATTGCTCATCCTCCCTTTGCCCCTGGCAACCACAAATCTACTTCCTGTAGATTTTTTTTTTTTTTTTTTGAGATTCTACATATAAGTGAGATCATGTATTATTTGTCATTTTCTGTTTGACTTATTCAATTTAGCATAATACCCTCAAGGTCTATCCATGTTGTTGCAAATGTCAGGATTTCTTGTTATTTTTATGACTGAATAATATTTCACTGGGTAACACATAGCATTTCTTTATCCATTCATCCGTCAATGCACACTTAGGTTGCTGTTGTTGATTTTTCCCCCATGTCTTGGCTATTATAAATAATGCTGCAATGAACTTGGGTTAAGACAGTAATTTCATTTCCTTCAGATATATATCTAGAAGTGGGCAGAATTACTGGATCCTATGGTAGTTCCATTTTTAATTTTGATTTTTCAGTCCTACCTGAAGCCTCCTTTTTCCCTTTGATTTTTCAGTTACATAAGCCAACTAATTTCCTTTAAATTTTAAGCTAATACAAATTAGATTTTCCGTTACTGGCAGCTGAAATGATCACAACTGACACAGCTATTTTCATTATATAATGCACATCGACATAGACCTGAATGTGTTGGGTACTCATTTCTGTTCCTGCAAGTACTGTGTCCATTCTTGTGTCAACATTAATCGGTTTCAGTTTCTTTGCTTTATCCTTTGTGTTAGGAAACTCTATTACTCAGTACCATGTTTCCTAATAGGGATTCCCCCTCCTCTCTCTTTACACTAACTTACCGATTCCTTTGGGAGGAGAAGCGATTTATTTGATTGAGAAACTGAAGCTCTTGCTCTGTGTGTGGGACCTGCAGATCCAGCAAGCAGGTGACTTCTCTCTCTGCTACCTTCTGAGGTAAGAGTCCTGGCAAAGCTTTCCGGCTCAATCCACTTTCCCCAGTGGTTCTGCCCGTGACCCAGTGGGTAAGTTAAACTTGAGGGAAGAACCAGGAAGCCCAGGCTGTACTCTCCATTCTGGCTTTATTGCCAGTGAAGGAAACTATATTTTAATTCTTAACCAGCTCATGAATTTATTCACAATTGTTTCATAATTAGGAAAGATGCCTGGGGGTTGGCATTGAAAACCCTCAACAGTGTGTTTTGGCACCTGGTAGAGAAAGTGTCCCTCCTTTCTTTTTTTTTCCTTCTTTGTCCTCCAATTTTCTTGGTTCTTCTTGCCCATTTCCTCTTTTAGAAAAATTTTCAGGCCAACTTTTCAGAATTGACGAAAACTCCTTCTTGGGAGCACCTGGGTGACTCAGTCAGTTAAGCATCTGCCTTCGGCTCAGGTCATGATCTCAGGGTCCTGGGATCGAGCTCCCAGTCAGACTCGCTGCTCAGCGAGGAGTCTGCTTTTCCCTCTCCCTTTGCCCCTCCCCCCACCTGTGCTTGTTCTCTCAAATAATTAAATAAAATCTTAAAAAAACAAACAAACAAACAATCCTCCTACTGGACCTTTGATTGAGATTGTATGGTGTTGAATTTATAGAGTAATGTTAGAAGAACTTGTATCCTAAACAGAGCTTTCCTATCCAGGAGCTTGGCATATTTTTCTATTTACTCAGAGCGTCTATGTACTTCCCAAATGTTTAATGGTTTTCTTCAATGTGCTTATCTTTGTATATCTATTCCTAGGTATTTTAGGATATTGATTACCGTAGTGAAGGGCATTTAAGACATTTTTTCTAACTGGTTAGTGAAGGTGTATAGGAAAACCACTGTTAGCTTATTGACTTTTATTCTGGCCAACCTGATTAAATCTTTTATTAGTTTTAATAATTAGTTGTCTATTTACCTTTGATTTCCACAAAGACAGTAATATTATCTTAAGTAATAAAAGTTTGTTCTTCTCATCCCACTACACTTCTTGGATTAATTGCATTGACTAGGAATTCTATAGTGTTGAGAAGCTGATACATCCTGGTGTTAATAATTTTCATTGGTAAGCAGTTAATGTCCTACCGTTGATTATGATGCTTGCTCCACCAAGTTTGGTAACATTTTCTCTATTGTTTGTTCACTATTTCTTTCAAAATCAGCAGTGAGTTTTATATTAAATCGTGTGTTTGTTTTTTTTTGGCAACAACTATACATTTTTTTCTTCCTTTCTTTGTTAACATGGGGAATAACAATGGATATCTATATCAAACTACCTTGGAATAATTAATATAAACCACACTCTGTCGGCATATTTAATTCTTTTTTAGCATATTTTATTCTTTAGATGCATTGCTATATTTTAATCACTAACAGTTTGTTTAGGAGTTTTGTATCCATTTTTTTAAAGTTTATTTATTTATTTACTTAAGCAATCTCTGCACCCAATGTTGGGCTCGAACTCATGACCCCACCCCAAGACCAAGAGTCGCATGCTCTTCTGACTGAGTCAGGCAGGCACTCCTGCATCCGTTTTTTTATGAGTGAGATTGGATCAGTTTTTCTTTTTGCATGTGTCTTCTCTCATCTAGTTTGGTATCAGAGTTTTGCTTGCTTTTCCTAATTAGCCAAGATATTTGCGATCTTTTTCTATTATCTGGATATGGTTTTATAACAGAAATAACTTATAAACATCTATTCTTTGTATTATATAAGTATAATTATATGGACATCATATATATCATCAATATTATATTAACAATGAATAAGAAATAATATAGTTTTTATTTTTAAGTATACAATTATCTATTTTTTAAAGTGTGGGAATAATGTATAAAATTTTCTGAATTTCATGCTTATTTTATGGATATATTTTTGACTACCTTAATTTCTTCTGTGATTGTTCTCTTGAAATTTTCTATTCCATTAGTCAATTTTGAAAATGTACATATTTTAGAAAAATAATAATTACATCCAGAATTTTCCAATGTGTATAAGGTAATCTCTTAGGCTTTCTTGAATCTGCCTCCCAAATTGTTATACCTCTATTTTAATTTTTTTGGATTTATTTATTTATTTATTTTAGTGTGAATGAGGGAGGAGGGGTGGAGGAAGAGGGATAAGGAAAGACTCTCAAGTACACTCCCTGCTGAGCACAGAGCCCAAGACCAGGGTCTCTATCTCATGACCCTGAGATCGTGACCTGAGTCGAAATCAAGAGTAGGATGCTTAACCAACTAAGCCACCCAGGCATCCCATTCCTATTTTTATTTCTAACATCATTTATTTTTAGTTTCCCTTTTCTGTTTGATCAGCCTTGCAAAGGGTGTGCCACTTTTACTGGGCATTTTAAGGAACCAGGCTTGATTTATTGTTCCATCTTTAGTATTGTTCATTTTTCATTGCTGTCTCCTATGCTTTTTATTTTTGAAAATTCTTCAAATATACTGCTTTTATGATAACATTCTTTTTCTGATACATTCTGTTTTTAGATTACAGATTATGTATATTATTCCTATCTACTCTGTCTAGTTCTCATCCCACAGTATATAGTAGAAAATAAGAAGATAATTATGAGAGATTGGTCTTGGTGACTCAACCAATCTTTTTCCCTTCTCTAGTTTAAGTAAAATAGCTTAAGGTGCAAGTCTTCCTAGTTATTACAACTATTCCTGTAACCACTCTATTTCTATTAGGTTTGTCCAATCTTCTTCCCTTCCTTTGCTTTAACTCCTAGAGAAATCATAAAACAGACTATCAAACTGTCTAGCTCTTGGACATACTCATTCAATGAACAATGGTTGAAACACACAAGCGCACACACTGAATGCTAGTACTGTGCTGGGTGCTGGGGGACACGCAAGCGACTGAAACAATGCCCCTTCATAAAAGGAGCCTCCACTGGGGTGGTGGAGAAGAACACACATGGTATGGAATGCTCTGAGACTCTGCTTTCAGCCAAGGGGTGTACTCAGTGTTCTAAAGCCAAGATGAGGTGTCAGAGGATGGGTGCTCAGAAAGCACCATTCATCCTGAGTGACCAAGTGATGGAAGGGTGGATGAAACAAATACCAAGCACAGAAGTGGTACTCAGGTGCACAGCCTTAGTTCATAACCATGTGTAGTGCGCCTTTCCTCCAGCTTTGACGTGACAGAGTAAGGGAGACAGGGTAAACTCTAAATGCTAATGGTGAAGTCCCCAGTGTCACATATGCTTGTGAATTTTAGGTATCATTTCTTGGGAGGAAAGGAGAACCAATAATGCTTAAGAATAGACAATATGAAATAAAAGTCTGTGATTTCAGAAGTAGAAAGCCCATTTAAATTAAACTGTAAATTAAATCTCAAGTTTTAAATTACTTCCAAGACTTTCAGTCATGCTTCCTGAAGTCATATTCATTTATTATTGAATTTGTGAGCGTAATGTATTTAATTCAACTCAGAAATTTAGATTTAGTTTTGAACTTTTGGTTAACCCAAAGAAACATGTAGATGACAGAAAGTCATCACTACTTAAAATAATTTAAATACAATCTATTTCTCACAATGTTCATTACCTCTTTAACCCCAATGTCAAGGGAAAGGAAGATTTAAAAGCAGTAATTAAACGAAAAAACTGCTTAACTTAAAAAAAAAACTTAAAACAACAGTAGCAGCAGTAGAGGTAGCATATGACAGGGAAAAGAAAGAGATTCCTTATGTCAACTAAGAGATGAGCCTATTCAGTGCCGAAGTACCTACGATATTGAAAAATTACTGACATAATTATAGGTCATACAGAATCGTGAAACTTCCTGAGGACCACCCCCACCCCCAACTCACACACACACACACACACACACACACACACACACACACACACACACCCTTCTCTGGAATTCACTTCTTTTTATAACCATTACCTGAACATCCTATTGGAAGAAATAAGCTGTCTTCTCAGCTGTTGTGCCCCAAGCCCTGCATGTGTCACCTTTCTACATCCTGAGGCTGTAGGAAGAGATCAGGAAAAGGAAGAAGTAGGAGAACTTTCATTTGTCTTTGGAAATTTTACTATTGACCATTGCATTTCCTTTAGCTCTTTGAATCATGCCGGCCAGAAACGTGCTCCCACACTTGCAGGAAGAAAACACGAAGGACCAGCAATACTTCTTTTCAGCCGGCAGAGGGAAGAGAGGAACAGAATTTCACAGATCTAGGGATGCACTGCTTATCCTCACAGACAAAAACCCAAACCAAACCCCCTATTTTCCCACATTTCTTTAGAAAAATCGTACCTAGAAAAAATAGCATTTTTGAAGAAAGACATTTACCAGAGCTTATGCTATCAGAACAATAGATCTAATTTAGGACTTGATGTTTCTGATATAAAGACTTCCAGATAGACCCAAACTGGGTCTGAGAGGAGGCGCCACAGATCAGGATGAGCAGCCGGTGTGGCCACTGTTCAAATTTGAGTCAATTCTTAGATGAATTCAGAGTTTATAGCTTTCAGGAAGGACAAGATTCGTGCATTTTGTGATTGCTATTTGCTTTTAATGAATATTCAAGTCACATTCTGGCAATTCAAAAATAAAATGCTCTAGATTTTCTCTAACACTCTTGTGCCTGAAACTTAGAAAGAAAATGAAAGAAAATCACATAGGCCTTATTAAAAGCAACCCAATGCCAGTACTTGTTTTAAAACTGCCTGGCTGAAACACTGCACCACTTGATTACAATTGCCTCTTTGCTGAAGCAAAACACACACTGCACTTAGATTCGACTTCAGCCTGAACCCCTTCTGAAAGGAAAGGGAGAGCCCAGTGGTGAGGAATGTAATTCACAATTCAGCTGTTTTATAAGCCCTGACACTCCCATTAGGTTTAAATGGAATCACACAGGGAACGTTCCACAAGCTGTATTTACTAGGGAAAACTGTTTTGAAGATGACTGCCTTCTAGCAGAGACACGGGAGTCTAGATCTACAGAGAGGACAGACCTTCCTTGACCCATCCCTTGCCCCCTTTAATCCTTTCCCTTTTTCCAGTTTACTTGTTTCCATGACCCCAAATAGATGGCAGTGTCTTCTTCCTCACCATTACAAATAAAGGGATTGCAGGGTTTCTTTCTGGGGGGACAGGTGATGGTGATGGTTGCACAACATTGTGAATGAATATACTAAAATGTGGATGGATTGAGCTGTATCACTTGGGGTTCGGACCATCTTGCCAGATCACACCTAAGATTGCTTTTCAAGGGCTCATGTGATTAAATGGGTCAACTGAAATCATATCCCTTTTGCTATATAAGGGACAGTATTTCTCATGCTCCCAGGTCCCATCCACACCCACAGGGGAAGAGATTACACAAGATCAGGGTTCATGGGGGGTCATGTACAGGAATCTGACTATCACAGAGTACCTGGGGTTAAAATATTCCATGGTTACTATAATGTTCAGAGAAGGCTAAAATGCCAACTGATTTTAGACCCCCTGCTTGACTACTTGGCTGCTTACATTGTTTTTTTGGCTCCTAAACCACAATTGCCAGGCTGAAACCAGTAAAGAATCTCCTGAGCTGCTACTGTTTAAATGATTTCTCACCTCCCTCGACTCACTCCTGGAATCCTGCTCTAAAAGCCCTGCCTACAGCAAGTTCAGAACTAATCCAAATGCAACTCAAATGAGTCTAATTACCATTAATCTTAACTCAAGAGCATTCTGAAAATTATTTTTCTTCTTAATTCCTTACCGTTTAATTCTTTTTTTACTTTTCTAGGTTGTTTTTTGGAGGGAATCATTCAAGTCTTGAAATATTAAATATATACAGTTGACCCTTGACCAACATAGGGGTTAGTTAGGGAAGTTGACTCTATGCACAGTTGAAAATCCATGTACAACTTTTGACTCCCCCCAAACTTAATTACTAACAGCCTACCGTTGACCAGAAGCCTTACTTATCAGTAAGCTGATAAGCAGTCAATCAACACATATTCTGTACATGTATTATATACTGTATTTTGATAAAAAAGGAAGCCAGAGAAAAGGTGATGTTAAGAAAATCACAGGGAAGAGAAAATATACTTACAGTGCTGCACTGTATTATTTTTAAAATCTGCATTTAAGTTCAAACTAATATTATTTGAGGGTCAAATGCGTATTTCACATATTTAGAAGATTTCTGTTGCATCCAGAAAAGAAAAAAAAAAAAAGCAAATACTGTGTGTGTGTGTGTGTGTGTGTGTGTGTGTGTGTGTGTGTGTGTGTGTGTGGTTATGGTGGTTACTCTCAAACGAATTAATTCCCCCAGTGTGTATTCAGGGAATGGAAACTGTAGAAGTAACTTTAATGAACCATAATTAGGAAAACAAATCATCTGTAAAAAAAATATTGTGCACAAGCAGTCTCCAAATTATAATTATGTCAGGTTCCCAAAGTTCATTTCAGTCGGTTGTTTAGAGCCCAGCCCCAGAGATACTATATTTTGGGGGAATATAATATAATATATCATGCTGGTTAGATGTCCAGGTTCCCTACAGGTTTATGTAGCCCACAATGAAACTAAATTATAGTAGTAATAGTACGAGTAATCAGGATCCTAAGAATGTGAGGAAGGAGAGAAGGAAAATAAAATTGTCTCCTCTTTTCCTTTTAGTTGAGTCATTTGAGGGAATATTTTGAAATTGTTTTTGATACCTTTCAAACACTCTTTGCTACACATTTCTTTAATTTACTTTTATCCCTTTACTATTCCTTAGGGACTCCTCTGCCCCTAGAGTCCCAGGATATTTCTCCTGCCTGTCTTGCCATACCAGTCCACCCCGCCTGCCATGCTCCCCATCCCAGGCTGGCTCCTTCTCCAACCATCTTCTCTGACTACAGATCACTTTCTTTCAAAATGCAAACAAAGCTGTGTTCACTTCATGAAGCTGATTTCATCCAAAGGGTATGATGCTACCTGTGGGTTTCCCATAGATGCCCTTTATCAGCTTGAGGAAGCGTCTTTCTATTACCACTTTGCTGGATGTTTATCAGGAAAGGCTGTTGGATTTTGTCAAATATTTTTCCATGTCTGTTGAGATGATCTCATGAATTTGGTTGTTTGGTCTACTACATAATATTTTATATTATTACTTTTCAAATATTAAATCAACCTCACATTCCTGGGAGAAATCCCCACAGGTCAAAGAGTATCATCCTTTTTATATGATGCTGGGATTTGGTTTGTTAGCGTTTTGCTGAGGATTTCTGCATCTATATTCATAAGGGATATTAGTCCACAGTTTTCTTTCCTTGTGATGTCTTTGCCAGATTGGTATCAGTGTAATGCTGGACTCATAGGATGAGTTAAAAGTGTTCCTTCTTCTTCAATCATTTGGAGGAGTTTATAAGTGATTGCTATTAGTTCTTCATAAAATGTTTAGTAGAATTCAACAGTGACGGGATCTGGGCCAGGGATTTTCTTTATGAGAAACTTTAAAATTTAAAAATTCTATTATAAATCTATTTAGATGTTCTATTTTTTTAAAGTCAGGTTTAGTAGTTTGTGTTTTCCTAGACATTTGTCCATTTCATCTAAGTTATCTAATTTGTTGGCATACATTATTTATATTGTTCCTTACACTTTTTCATTTTTGTAAAATCAGTGGTGATGTTCAGTTTTTTATTTTGGCAATTTGAGTTTTCTCTCTTTGATCAGTCTAGTTAATAGATATCGATTTTATTGATCTTTGCAAAGAATCAACTTTTGATTCCATTGCTTTTTCTTTATTGTTTTCTATTTTCTATTTAACTTATTTTTGCTGTGTGTTTATTATTTCCTTCTCTTTGTTTTGGATTTAGTTTGCTCTTCCTTTTTCAGTGTCTTAAGGTGGAAGTTTAGGTTATTGATTTGAGATCTTTTTTCTTTTTGAAGATTTTATTTATTTATTTGACAGAAAGAGAGAGAGAGACAGTGAGAGAGGGAACACAAGCAGGGGGAGTGGGAGAGGGAGAAGCAGGCTTCCCATCAAGCAGGGAGCCTGATGGGGGGGCTCGATCCCAGGAGTCTGGGATCATGACCTGAGCCGAAGGCAGACGCTTAACGACTGAGCCACCAAGGCGCCCCCCCTTTTTTAATATAGCATTTACAGCTATAAATTTCCCTCTGAGCACTGCTTTAACTGCAACCTATAAGTTCTGGTTTATTTTAATTTTCATTCTTTTCTAATTTATGATTTTCTTCTTTAACCCATTAATTAGGATATGTTGTCTAATGCCACATATTTGTGAATTCCTCAAACTTGCTTCTGTTGTTGATTTCCAATTTAATTACACTATGGTCAGAGAAAATAGTTTGTATAATTTTAATCCTCTAAATTTACTAAAGTCTGCTTTATGGACCACATTGTCCATCTTTGAGAATGTTTTATGTTCACTTCAGGGGAAGGTTTATTCTGCTGCTGTTGGCTGGAGAGTTTGATAGATAACTGTTAGGTTTAGTTGGCTTATAAGTCTTTGCTTTTCTTGTTTACCTTTTGTTTAGGTGTTCTATACATTATTGAAAGTAGAGTACTGAAGTCTTCAACTACTGTTACTGAGTTTTCCATTTTTCCCCTCAATTCTGTCAGTTTTATTTGTATTTTGAGGCTCTGTTGTTAGTTGCATATATGTTTATGATTGTTATATCCTCTTTATGGACTGATATTTTTATCATTATGAAATTTCCCTCATTATCTTTAGCAACATTTTTTGTTTGAAAGTCAATTTATTTTGTTTTATATTAATATAGCCACTGCAGGTCTCTTAAGGTTGCTGTTTGCATGGTATTTCCTTTCCCTTCATTTATCTTCAACCTATTTGACTCTTGGAATGTAAACTGTGTCTCTCATAGACAGTGTATAGTTGGAGCTATCATTTTATCCTATCTAATAATTTCTGCCTTTTGATTGTATTGTTTGTATTTAATATTTTTATTGTAATGTTTGGATTTTTATCTGCCATTTCATTTTTTTATGTTTTTTAAATGTCTCATATATGTTTTGTTCCTCCATTTTCCTTTAGTTTTCTTTTGTATTAAATAGCTATCTTAAGTGTAATATTTTATTCATTTTAATAATTTTTATTTCTCTGTATATATTTGTATTTTTTAGTCATTGATCTAGTGCTTACAAAGTACATCTTAACTTACCAAAATCTACTTCAGACTTATACAAAATTAATTCCAATATATATATACGTATATATGTATATATATATATATAGATTGGGCTAAACATATGTAACAAACCAAACAACACATTGTTATAATTATTATTTTATATGTTATGCCTTTTAAAGAAACTGATTCAGAAAAGGAGAGCAATTATATCTTTATATGATTTGTTATATTAACCTTCTTTTATATCATTTCTAATTCTCTTCATTTCTTCCTGTGGATTTCAGCCATCATCTGGTGACATTTCTTATTCCACTGCAGTTTTGCTCCTGTCCACCTTCTGTGCTATTATTGTCAAATATATTAAATTTCTGTATGTTCTAAATCCAACAATAGCATGTTATGCATATTGTTTTATTCAATTGTTCTTAAGTAAGTTTAGAGAAGAACAGGGAATAAACATTCAACTATACTGTCTTTTATGTTTACCTACACAATTACCTTTGTTAGCACTTTATTTTTTCATGTATATTCACGTTATACTCCAGTGTGATTTGTTTTCAGCCTGAAACACTTCTTTTACTATTATTCTTTTAAGTCAGGTCAACAAACAGCTTTTGTTTGTCTGGGAATGCCTTTATTTTGATTTCACTTTTCAAAGATTATTTTGCTAAAGTTTCTTGGCTGACAGTTTGTTGTTTGTATTTTGTTTTTACTTTTAGCACTTTGAATATATCATTTCACTGACTGCTGGCCTCCACTGTTCTGATAATAGGTCAACTGTTAATCTTACTGAGGTTCCCTTGAGTGTGGTAAGTCATTTTACCGTATTGTTAAGACTTTCTCGTTCTTTCAACAGTGGACTATGATATGTCTAGGTGTGGATCTACTGTATCTCTCCTATTTGGAGTTTGCTGAGCTTCTTGGATGTGTAAATCAATGCTTTTTGTAAAATTTAGATAGTTTTTAGACGTTATTTCCTTAATTTTTTTTCTTCCCCTTTCTCTTTTACCTCTCCTGGTACTTCCATTATACATAAACTGCTATGCTGAATGGGGTCCCACATTTTTCAGAGGCACTTTTCATCATGGGCAAAATTGTTTTCCCTTAAAATTTCTATATTGAAAAAGCCCTCCTATATTGAAGTCCTAACTTCCAGTACCTCGGAATATGGCTATATTTGGAGAGAGGGTCATTAAAATGTAAATAAGGCAAAATGAGGTCATATGGGTGAGCCCTAATCCAATGTGACTGATGTCCTTATAAGAAGAGATTAGGACAGGGCGCCTGGGTGGCTCAGTTGGTTAAGCGACTGCCTTCGGCTCAGGTCATGATCCTGGAGTCCCGGGATCGAGTTCCGCATCGGGCTCCCTGCTCAGCAGGGAGTCTGCTTCTCCCTCTGACCCTCTTCCCTCTTGTGCTATCTATCTCTCATTCTCTCTCTCTCAAATAAATAAATAAAATCTTTAAAAAAAAAAAAAAAAAGAAGAGATTAGGACAGGTACACAGAAGAACCATGCAAAGACAACGGAGGGAGATGATGATCTACAAGTTAAGGAGAGAGATTTTGGAAGGAACTAACTCTGATGACACCTTGATCTTGGACTTCTAGTCTCCAGAATTTTGAGAAAATAAATGGCTGTTGTTTAAGCCACATAGTCTGTGATACTTTGTTATGGCAGCCCTAGCAAACTTTATTTACTTTTTTAAGATTTTATTCATTTGTTTGTTGGAGAGATAGAGAGCACCAGTAGGCAGAGCAGCAGGCAGAGAGAGAGGGAGAAGCAGGCTCTCTCCGCTGAGCAGGGAGCCCAACATGGGACTTGATCCCAGGACCCTGGGATCATGACCTGAGCCGAAGGCAGGATCTTAACCAACTGAGCCACCCAGGCACCTCAGCCCCAGGAAACTAATACAGGGATATGCTTTCCTGTTTCTTTACATGTCTTGTGATTTTTTTGGTGAAAAGTGAACATCTTGAGTAATATATTGTAGCAATTCTGTATACCGACTGCCCCACTTCCTACCCACATGGGCTGATAGTTTTCTTCACCACTTGTTTATGTATTTAGTGACTTGGAATCTGTTTCTCCCACAGTGTGCAGCCTTTTATTTTATGTTTTAGGCTGGCTACTGAGGGATTTCTCTCAGGACAGCATAAGCCACTTATTGGTCAAAGGTGCTGAAGCTGTATTAGCCAGTATATTTGTACTCTTTACTATTTGATGTGTGTAGGGCTTAACATTTGCTATCATGGTTTAAATAGTTCATATGTGGTTGCCTTCACATTTAGTCAGGGACTACTAGCTTCGGTTTTTCATCTCCCAGCACTGAGAATGTACAGTTATTAGCATGTGCCCAGTCTTTTAGACTGCCAAGGACACATCTGATTTCATTCTTTTTTTTTTTTTTTAAGATTTTATTTATTTATTTGAGAGAGAAAGAATGAGAGACAGAGAGCACGAGAAGGAAGAGGGTCAGAGGGAGAAGCAGACTCCCTGCTGAGCAGGGAGCCCGATGTGAGACTCGATCCCAGGACTCCAGGATCATGACCTGAGCCGAAGGCAGTCGCTTAACCAACTGAGCCACCCAGGCGACCACATCTGATTTCATTCTTAAGCCTCCTTTCCTAGGAGTTGCCTCTGGGTCAAGGCAGGTTGTTGTTCACCCAGTTTTTGGTAAAACCCCTAGTGCCAGTGAGGCTTCTGCCCTTTGTTTATTGATCTGGTGTGGCTTAGGGGATATTTTCAAGTCTGTCCACATCCAGCTCTGATTGCTCCTGAGTAAGTACAGCCTAGAATTTGTACATAGCCTTCCTGACCACCATGATCTACTTTGCTGTCTCTTTCCTAAATTTTTTATTGCTCTGCCACTTTGCTTGTTGTTGCTTGTATCATGGAGCTATGAGTGCCTTCCTAATTGTACTATACCAAGATGTTCATTGCTTTTGACAACGTCCTTAGGGATAGAATTCTCCATGCTCTGTTCCAAATAAAGTCAGCTCCTTCAGGCAGAGCTGTAGACATCATCACCCCTGGAGACCTACCTCTTCTCCTGGCATAACCTCTGTACCACCACACAAGAGCTGGGGGCAGAACACAGTGACTCACTTTTCTCAGAGTGATACCCTGCCTCACCAATGGATGGTAGCAGAGATGGTACCCATTTTCTCAGCTTGCTTTTCCCCATGTGGAACCCTGGCCTTATAAGTGAGCTGTGATGAGAGTGACCAGGACACTAGTATTCTTCTTTTGCTATGCCAAGGGCAAAGTTTCTGTCTTCAAATAGTGGTTAAGTAGAGGAAAGGAGCCCTGGACCTCTTAGACATACCTGCCTTTTACTTTTTGTAAAATGGCAGAAATGAGAACACTGGCAGGCTGTCTTTCCCAAGATGAAACTGTGGCCCCAGAATGGGAGTTGAGGGATGAAAAAGCCTCATCTTCATAGTTGTATTTGCCTGTATTAGAGCACAATTTAATCTTGGGGTGGGAGGTAGGGTCATAGTCGAAATGCTACAGACTCCTGACTTAAAGGAGGTTTAGTATAAGAAAGTGAGAAAATGAATGGACACTTCTCTATTTGCTATATGTCCTTAGGACAATTCTCTTTAAATAATTATTTAAAAATGTAATTCTATCCAGTTAAGTGATTGCTTGTTGGGAAGAGAATCTACAGTGATCCATTCTGGAAGACATCTTTTCCACTGCATTATAAATGATGTAAATGCAAATGTTGACACCTTCTTTTGGATAACCTTAATTTTTTTTATGACAAAGATGGTAACTTCTATTACTTTTATACATATTTTTAAATACCAATAACTTTATCTTAGTATTTTAAATGACAGAGCCACCAATAATTAGTATACTATAGGATAGGGAGAAGCTTATACCCTCTGAAATTGCTTTAATTTAAATTGCATTTTATTGTTTTGTAATGCTACTAAGATTGTAAAGCATTTTGTACTCATTGGAAGGTTGATAGAACATTCTTATAATAAGGGCATTATTGGGAAGATAACCACTCAAGGGCACAGCAGTGATTGGTGGCAGAGCTACACTAGAATCCAGGTTTTTTTTTTTCTGAATTCCAACTCTCACTCTTTTCATTAAAAAAAAGTACTCTTTAAAAAAAAATCTGTTTATTTTCCATTTGAATGAGTAGCTTATCTACCCACAAAGATTTAGATCATTAAACTGGAAATTTTCTCTTACCATATTTTAATTCAGTAACAATGTGATGAAACTTGTGCTTTTGCTAAGATTTCCTATGAAATGAGACATCATTTGGATACAGAAATATTCTCACTGGTGAAATTACTTGACATAAGCATCTCTTCTTTATTTGGTACAATGACTGAATTTTAAGTATCTCTTTGAGGTAAAAAAAAAAAAGAAAAGCTATTAAAAATGAAAAAATACCTTTTAACAGCAGAGGGGGCTGGCTGAATTAATAAAGAAGAATGCATTGGATTACATTTCAATCTAACAGATTCTCTTCAAAACAATCACTGTTTTGAACATGAATATTTATCTTGACTGAAAACTAATGAAGATTAATTATAATGCTATTTTTAAGAGACCATTAAAAACCATCATTTGTTTCAAAAACACCCATAAAATTAAGCGCCCAGTTGTTCACACAATGTTAGCAACTGTTAAAAAGAGCAGTGAGCTGCTACTAAATATATCAGAGTGCCCAATTAAATTTTTACAGGTCATCAGATGGCGTCACTGGTGAAAAGGCTGAAGTTAAAGCCTTCATTGCAAAGGAAATAATCAGACAATATGAGTTCTGTATGTAATCCATGTCATGACAGAAATCCAATATGAAAAGGTGAATTTCACACCACTCTTGACTTTTCATAACCATTGTCCACAGTTTAATCTTGAAGTGAATCACTGAGAGATAACTGGTAATTATAAAATCTGCAGTGTCAGTTGAGCAATGATAGGCAGGTAAGGATGAAATCTGTGCTCAAAGCAGCGAGGGAGGTATGAAGGTTTCTCCTGATAAAAGGAGAGATAAAAAAAATGGCAGAGTTATTGGTCACCATTTCCACAGGATCCCTTTCTTTCCAAATTTAAAGTACGCAGTCACACAAACAGATTATTCATCATGTCTGGCTTCCATCCTTCGCTCCTTCCTTTCTTCATTTGTCTTCTCCTTTCCTCTCTCCCTCCTTCTCTTACCTATCCATTCTTATTTTTCTTTCTTTTATTCATTCAACGAATATGTGCTGAATGTCTACCATAGGTTGGGCAGTTTGAAAGAAACTGGGGATACAGCAGAGAACAAGAAAACACAGTCCCCATCCTCAACACTCACATTCTAATGGCAGTTGTTGGAAGAGATGCAAATAGACGGCAAGTAAACACAGGATGATTTCAGGCTACAATGTGTTAAGAAATAATATAGGTTGATGTGACAGAATATGCCTATAACAGGGATGGGGTAGGTGGGGTGGAGACTGGGGACACTTCAGAAAGAGCCAGTAGGGAATGTTTTTTTGAAGATGTACATCTGAAACTAGAGACTAGGAAGAAATTGCCTGTGAGAATAGTGTAAGCTAAGGAAACATCAAGACCAAACTCCCTGAAATGGATGGACAAAAAGATAGGTAGATTTATACTCAGAATATGGGAGACAGTTTCAGATCTTTTCTGATTTGTTTAGAGTATATTTTCTGGGGACGTTGTTACCCTGTTAGCATTTTGTTCTCTCATTCATTTATTCTCCTCTGACAAAATGACAAGACAGAAAAAATCACCTCAACAAAAAGAACAAGAGGTAGTACCGACTGCCAGGGACCTACTCAATACGGACATTAGTACTATGTCGACCTAGAGTTCAGGTTCATGATTTTAAAGATACTAGCTGGGCTTGAAAAAAGCATGGAAGTTATTAGAGAAACCCTTTCTGGACAAATAAAAGACCTAAAATATAACCAAGTCGAAATCAAAAAGGCTATTAATGAAGTGCAATAAAAAATGGGGGTGCTAACTGCTAGGATAAAGGAGGCAGAAGAGAGAATCAGTGATATAGAAGACCAAATGATGGAAAATAAAGAAGCTGAGAAAAAGAGAGATAAACAACTACTGGACCATGAAGGCAGAATTCGAGAGATAAGTGATACCATAAAATGAAACATTAGGATAACTGGGATCCCAGAAGAAGAAGAAAGAGAGAGAGGGGCAGAAGGTATATTGGAGCAAATTATAGCAGAGAACTTCCCTAGTTTGGGGAAAGAGACAGGCATCAAAATCCAGGAGGCACAGAGAACCCCTCTCAAAATCAATAAAAAAGTCAACACCCCGACATCTAATAGTAAAACTTACGAGTCTCAGAGACAAAGAGAAAATCTTGAAAGCAGCTCAGGAGAAGAGATCTGTAACCTACAATGGTAGAAACATTAGATTGGCAACAGACCTATCCACAGAGACCTGGCAGGCCAGAAAGGACTGGCATGATATCTTCAGAGCACTAAACGAGAAAAATATGCAGCCAAGAATACTATATCCAGCTAGGCTGTCATTGAAAATTGAAGGAGAGATAAAAAGTGCCCAGGACAAACAAAAAATAAAGGAATTTGCAAACATGAAACCAGCCCTCCAAGAAATATTGAAAGGGGTCCTCTAAGCAAAGAGAGAGCCTAAAAGCAACATAGACCAGAAAGGAACACAGACAATATACAGTACCAGTCACCTTACAGGCAATACAATGGCACTAAATTCAAAACTTTCAATAGTTATCCTGAATGTAAATGGGCTAAATGCCCCAATCAAAAGACACAGGCTATCGGATTGGATAAAAAAACAAGACCCATCAATATGCTGTGTGCAAGAGACTCATTTTAGACCCAATGGCACCCCCAGATTGAAAGTGAGGGGGTGGAAAACCATTTACCATGCTAATAGACACCAAAAGAAAGCTGGGGTGGCAATCCATATATCAGACATTAGGTTTTAAAACAGAGACTGTAATAAGAGATGAGGAAGGACACTATATCCTACATAAAGGGTCTATCCAACAAGAAGATCTAACAATTGTAAATATCTATGCCCCTAACATGGGAGCAGCCATTTATATAAGGAAATTAATAACAAAAGCAAAGAAACACATTGACAACAATACAATAATAGTGGAGGACTTTAACACCCCTTGACTGAAATGGACAGATCATCTAAGCAAAAGATCAACAAGGAAATAAAGACTTTAAATGACACACTGGACCAAATGGACTTCACAGACATATTCAGAACATTCCATCCCAAAACAACGGAATACACATTCTTCTCTAGTGCCCATGGAACATTCTCCAGAATAGATCACATCATAGGTCACAAATCAGGTCTCAACCGGTACCAGGAGATTGGGATCATTCCTGCATATTTTCAGACCACAATGCTTTGAAACTAGAACTCAATCACAAGAGGAAAGTCAGAAAGAACTGAAATCCATGGAGGCTAAAGAGCATCCTACTAAAGAATGAATGGGTCAACCAGGAAATTAAAGAAGAATTTAAAAAATTCATGGAAACCAATGAAAATGAAAACACAACTGTTCAAAATCTTTGGAATGCAGCAAAGGCACTCTTAAGAGGAAAGTACATAGCAATACAAGCCTTTCACAAGAAACAAGAAAGGTCTCAAATACACAACGTAACCCTACACCTAAAGGAGCTGGAGAAAGATCAGCAACTAAAGCCTAAACCCAGCAGGAGAAGAGAAATAATAAAGATCAGAGCAGAAATCAATGAAATAGAAACCAAAAGAACAGTAGAACAGATCAACGAAACTAGGAGCTGGTTCTTTGAAAGAATTAATAAGATTGATAAACCCCTGGCCAGACTTATCAAAAAGAAAAGAGAAATGACCCAAATCAACAAAATCATGAATGAAAGAGGAGAGATCACAACCAACACCAAGAAATACAAACAATTATAAGAACACAGTATGAGCAACTCTATGCCAGCAAATTAGATAACCTGGAAGAAATGGGTGCATTCCTAGAGATGTATCAGCTACCAAAACTGAACCAGGAAGAAATAGAAAACCTGAGCAGACCTATAACCACTAAGGAAATTGAAGCAGTCATCAAAAATCTCCCAACAAACCAAAGCCCAGGTCCAGATGGCTTCCCAGGGGAATTCTATCAAACATTTCAAGAAGAATTAATACCTATTCTCCTGAAACTGTTCCAAAAAATAGAAATGGAAGGAAAACTTCAAAACTTGCTTTATGAGACCACCATGACCTGGATCCCAAAACCAGACAAAGACCCCATCAAAAAGGAGAATTACAGACCAATATCCTTGATGAACACGGATGCAAAATTTCTCACCAAAATACTAGCCAATAGGATCCAACAGTACATTGAAAGGATTATTCACCATGACCAAGTGGGATTAATCCCTGGGCTTCAAGGTTGGTTCAACATCCACAAATCAATCAAGGTGATACAATACATTAACAGAAGAAAGAACAAGAATCATATGATCCACCCAATAGATGCAGAAAAAGCATTTGACAAAGTACAGCATCCTTTCTTGATCAAAACTCTTCAGAGTATAGGGATAGAGGGTACATACCTCAATATCATAAAAGCCATCTATGAAAAACCTACAGCAAATGTCATTCTGAATAGGGAAAAACTGAGAGTTTTCCCTCTAAGGTCAGGAACATGGTAGGCATGTCCACTATCACTGCTGCTATTCAACATAGTACTAGAAGTCCTAGCCACAGCCATCAGACAACAAAAAGAAAACAAAGGCATCCAAATCAGCAAAGAAGAAGTCAAACTCTCACTGTTTGCAGATGATATGATACTTTATGTGGAAAACCCCAAAAGACTCCACCCCAAAACTGCTAGAACTCATACAGGAATTCAGTAAAGTGGCAGGATATAAAATCAATGCACAGAAATCAGTGGCATTCCTATAGACCAAGAACAAGACAGAAGAAAGAGAAATTAAGGAGTCGATCACATTTACAATTGCACCCAAAACCATAAGATACCTAGGAATAAATCTAACCAAAGAGGCAAAGGATGTGCAATCCCCATCAAAATACCATACACTTTTTTCAAAGAAATGGAACAAATAATCCTAAAATTTGTATGGAACCAGAAAAGACCCCAAATAGCCAGAGGAATGTTGAAAAAGAAAAGCAAAGCTGGCGGCATTACAATTCCGGACTTCCAGCTCTATTACAAAGCTGTCATCATCAAGACACTATGGTACTGGCACAAAAACAGACACATGGATCAATGGAACAGAATAGAAAGCCCAGAAATGGACCCTCAACTCTATGGCCAACTAGTCTTCTACAAAGTAGGAAAGAATGTCCAGTGGAAAAAAGACAGTCTCTTCAGCAAATGGTGTTGGGAAAATTGGACCACCACATTCAGAAGAATGAAACTGGACCATTTCCTTACACCACACACAAAAATAGACTCAAAATGGTTGAAAGACCTCAATGTGAGACAGGAGTCCATCAAAATCCTAGAGGGGAACACGGGCAGCAACCTCTTCGACCTCAGCTGCAGCAACTTCTTCCTAGAAACATCGCCAAAGGCAAGGGAAGCAAGGGCAAAAATGAACTATTGGGACCTCATCAAGATCAAGAGCTTTTGCACAGCAAAAGAAACAGTCAACAAAACCAAAAGACAACCGACAGAATGGGAGAAGATATTTGCAAATCACATATCAGATAAAGGGCTAGTATCCAAAATCTATAAAGAACTTCTTAAACTCAACACCCAAAGAACAAATGATCCAATCAAGAAATGGGCAGAAGACATGAACAGACATTTTTCCAAAGACATTCAAACGGCCAACAGACACATGAAAAAGTGCTCAACCGCTCGGCATCAGGGAAATCCAAATCAAAACCTCAATGAGATACCACCTCACACCAGTCAGAATGGCTAAAATTAACAAGTCAGGAAACGACAGATGTTGGCGGGGATGCGGAGAAAGGGGAACCCTCCTACACTGTTGGTGGGAATGCAAGCTGGTGCAGCGACTCTGGACAACAGTATGGAGGTTCCTCAAAATTTGAAAAGAGAGCTACCATACGATCCAGCAATTGCACTACTGGGTATTTACCCCAAAGATACAAATGTAGGGATCCGAAGGGGTATGTGCACCCCAATGTTTATCACAGCAATGTCCACAATAGTCAAACTGTGGAAAGAGCCAAGATGTCCATTGACAGATGAATGGATAAAGAAGAAGTGGTATATATACACAATGGAATATTATGCAGCCATCAAAAGGAATGAGATCTTGCCATTTGCAATGATGTGGATGGAACTGGAGGGTGTTATGCTGAGTGACATAAGTCAGAGAAAGACATGTATCATATGACCTCACTGATATGAGGAATTCTTAATCTCAGGAAACAAACTGAGGGTTGCTGGGGGGGGTGGGAGGGATGGGGTGGCTGGGTGATAGATATTGGGGAGGGTATGTGCTATGGTGAGCGCTGTGAATTGTGCAAGACTGTTGAATCACAGATTTGTACCTCTGAAACAAATAATGCAATATATGTAAAAAAAAAAAAAAAAGAAGAAGATAGCAGGAGAGGAAGAATGAAGGGGGGAAATTGGTGGGGGGACAAACCATGAGAGACGATGGACTCTGAGAAACAAACTGAGGGTTCTAGAAGGGAGGGGGGTGGGGAGATGGGTTAGCCTGGTGATGGGTATTAAAGAGGGCACGTTCTGCATGGAGCACTGGGTGTTATGCACAATGAATCATGGAACACTACATCAAAAACTAATGATGTAATGTATGGTGATTAACATAACGATAAAAATTAAAATAAAAAAAGAATATGGGAAAGAAACAATGTTCTGGTAGGAATGTATCAAAAAATGATAATCTTAAATAATGCTTATCTAACATCATCAAATGATCCTAAATACCCAGGAGGGTTGAGCAATTAGAAATGCTGATTCTGTTCTTTAACTTTGAAGGAAATAACTATCGTCACTGACTGAACAGATTATGACATAAAAGTTATGAGACAACCATGGACCCTCGACCATGGACCCTCCTCAGGCTCTGCTTTATGGATATCAAAAGGGAAGGCCACTCTCTCCGTCTTCCTTGGTGTCTTAATCTAAGCACAATTTCTCACAGAGATTTTGAGCAAAATTCCAACAGAATGCTGTGTATGCGACAGATTTCTGATGACAATGTGTGGGATGATTTTGTCCCCAAAATGAGTATTATCAAAATATAATAATATTGGGGGAAAAATCATTGAATACTGTCTCTAAAAGTAGTCATATCTCTCACCATATATAGTTTAGGATACTGAATTTTGGTATGTTGAGGAAAAGGAGATCTCCAGCATTCCAAGATCTCCCAGAACTTGAAACAACGACAGAAGAGAGCCTCTGGCTCACAAAGTCCAAAACAGCTTTTGATCCCAGACAGAGTTAGGGTCTCAGCAGACACCATCCACTCACACTGAAATAATGGCCTTGAATTTTTAGAAACCCTTTACCATAAAATATTTTGAAATCTTGTTAACCATGAAAATGTTAAAGGTGATTCATTCAATACTTTTAATTTTCTTTTTAAGGAGAATATTCTAGTGCTTGGCATGTTCTTTCAAAGGTTCAGCATTTATAGAATCACATTATCTTGATATGGATTATTTCCCAGCCTGAGACAGAGAACACATCTATCCTACCTAAGCTTGTAGTCATTGTTAATATCATTAGATATTTCAATGAACCTTCCTGGAGACCGGCCACTTAATGAGCATGACAAGGCACATGGGAATCAGGTTATAGGGCATCAGGCAAGCCAGCATGTGGTCTAGGATGGAGGTCGAACAGTACAGCTTAAGAACACACGATGGCCAGTGAAGGCTTGTGATAGTTGGATGAAGCTTTGGAGGTTAATAGAGTAGCAAGACAAAGGGTTAGTGATCCCTCCTCATCTGTGGTCTCACTTTCTGCAGTTCCGGTTACCTTTGGTCAACCATGATCCAAAAACCTGTGATCCTACTTCTGCTCTATTGTCAGAAGGTCAGTAGTAGCCTATCTCATATGCCGTCATCATTCCCCTCACTTCACCTCATCACATAAGCATTTTATCATCTCACATCATCACAACAAGAAGGGCAAGTACAGTACAATAAATTATTTTGAGAGAGAAAGACCACATTCACGTAACTTTTATTATAGTACATTATTATAATTGTCCTGTTTTATTATTAGTTATTGTTGTTAATCTCTCACTGTGCCTAACTTATATATTAAACTTTATCATAGGTATGTATGTATATGAAAAGCTTAACATTTATAGGGTTCGGTACTATCTACAGTTTCAAGCATCCACTGGGGGTCTTGGAACATATCTCCTTCAGATAAAGGAGGGGCTATTGTATGTAGACTTAGCACATAGGAGTGTAAGTGTGAGATTCATTCATTCATCCAAGAAACATTTAGAAGGCACACACTGTGCCAGGCACCCGAAGACACACAGACCAGTGCGGGGAGTGGGGGAGGGAGAGATAAGAGATACATAAATTGATTATTATAAATATAAATCAATGCATATATTTGAAATATGCCCAGGCCAACAGGAGATCACCGTGAAAGAGCAGTTAGGCCAGCTTGACAATGGGACGGTGGGGGTGTAGGGTGAGGCCAAAGAAGACTTCATGAATTGTTACCTGAGCTGAGTCAGAATAGATGCAGAGCAATTGACAGAGCACAGAAAGGAGAATTCCAATCATTAGGGACAATAGAATGGTCTCAAACTGTTTTGCAATACATTGCAGAGACCCAAACACTATTAGCAAAAGACTCAGACCCTCTATCTGTGTGGCAATCACGAAGATTCAAGCAGCAGGCGTACATGGTTCATGGACAGGCCCAGGCCCAGGGCAGTGTGGTAACCCCAGAAAGGCTAAGCTGTGGACTCAAAAAACAAAAACAGAAAGGAGTCAACACAGGGCATGAAGTCTTAATCACAGGGAAAACTGAGGAAAACTGAAGAAACTAGATTCAAGTTGACAAAACAGTGAGACTAGATACAGAGGGACTTGTTTCTTGGCCAGAGATGTATTGCCCTTTATGTCTTGGTCTGGGGCCAAGAACTTGTCCCAGAGTCAGAGCACAGAGCTGGGTCCACAGGTGGATGCTCTCAGTTTTTCAGGGCCAGAAGACCAGGGAACCACAGAGACCAATGTACAAGGCGGCCGCAAACAAGGAAATAAGGGCACAGGCCAGAGCTGGTGAGACTTGATGAGTGAGGCAGTTTTCTGACCTAGTTCAGGCTTTCTCTTTGGTTTCCTATGTGGCAGGAATCAATCCCAGCACAGCTGGGCTCAGGCTTCCAGACGGAAGCTTGCAATTAGAAGCACCTGGCTAAGATAGCGCACACAGAGCCTGGACACAGCTGTAGCTTTTTGTAAGTGAACCCTCTCCTGGGTAGGGGAGGGGCATCACATTAAAAAAATAAATAAAATCTATTGCAACGATAGATATAGTGACCTCTTTTCCATTATTAAACACTTTGTCTCTTAGCTGACTCTGTACTGCCCGCAAGTGCAGAGATGGCAGTAGGGATCTCGGCTGTGCACAAACTCATTTGCTCAACAATTATGAAGCGATAACTTCTATGATCATCTCTCTGTACAATACAAAGCTTTTGAAAGAGCGAGCTTAGGGTTGACCTGTTAGATACCACGCACAAATGCATAGTTTAAAGTACTTACATAGCATGGTTTTAAACATCTCCATAGCTATTTGCTTCAATTATCTAGTTGTCCAAATGTAATATGTGTGTGCATTTATATCTACACATATATACACATGTATATGTAAATATATATACATCTAGTATAAATATGTCATATGTTTTATGCATCTGTATATTTCAGTCATGCATTTATAGTTCTAAAAAAATAGGGACACTTCTCTTCTTGAAAGATACTTTTAAGGATATACAAGATGCTTAACACCCTAAAATGACTTTTTTCCCCTGACCTGCCGCAAGTCTGTTGCGAAACCTCACAGCAGCAACTGCATTACTCTAACAGTGGTTACATATGGTGTTGAAGGAGTTTTTATTTTTAAATCACAGAAACCCAAATATATAGATATCAAAGAAACTTTTCAAAGACCTCTAAAACGGATAAAACCTCTACAGATAGCTGGCCCAGATTAATGAAACCATTTTTTCCCCTCAAGGGAAAATAGGAACATCCTACAGGAAATAGCAAAAGGTAGCATAACAGTATGTCCAGAAGATGAATTTCCTTCACACGAGTTTTCTGTCCATTTACACAGGTAGCCTTCTGGTTCTACTTTTAAGACACATATTTGCATAACAATACTTTTGTATTTCTAGTCATTTGACTCAGAATACTGTAGTATCAGTTGAAATTTCTAGGAACAATCATTTCAGAAGAGGAACTAAAAGATACCATCCGATCCAAATATAACTAAGGTGAAAATTTTGATCATCAACATAGGTTACCATGCATCTTCAAGATTATTCCAAAGCTGTACACCTACCTAATATATTCACTCTTTACAAAGTAGGATGTGGTACTGTATAGCTGAGAAAATAGATAAGAAGCTAGTAATGTATTTTCAAAAGGATAAGTATTTGTCAAAAATAAAAAGAAACATCATTTAATCTCTTCTTCCTGATATATCAGGGTGTTGACTATTGACACCCTACGTATAATCGTTATTCAAATTTTACTGCAAAAATGGAGGGGCAGGGAAGTGCAACAGGGAAAAGAGGGAGATAGAAAAATAAGTAAAAGGAAGATCTAAGATTCAGAGGAATGAAAATTGAGAAAACATTTGGAAACATTTATATAATTGATTCATTGATGAAACAAAAAAATGTCAATTGACATTAAGAAGTAAAATCGGGGTGGGAGGCGGCACCTGAGTGGCTGAGTTGGTTAAACATCTGCCTTCAGTTCAGGCCATGATCCCAGGGTCCTGGGATAGAGCCCCCACTTCAGGGTCCCTGCTCTGCGGGGAATCTGCTTATCCCTCTCCGTCTGCCCCTGCCCTCCACTTGTGCTCTCTCTCACAAATAAAATAGTTTCTTAAAAAAGAAGCAAAATTGGTACTACCACACTAATGTACTCACTAGGAATTGACTTGATAATGGTGCTTCAGAAAAAAAAAAAGTATTGTCTGAAAAGCACAATTAAGCACAATTATAAGAATCACATATTTGCTACAAAATTGGAAAACAGATATTAAAATACTATTTTATTGCTGGGATGCCTGGGTGACTCAGTCAGTTAAGTGTCTGCCTTCAGCTCAGGTCATGATCCCAGTGTCCTCAGATCAAGTCCTGCTTGATCCCCCTGCTTCTCCCTCTTCCTCCCCCCTGCTTGTGCTGTCTCCCTCTCTCTTTTGCTCTGACAAATAAAATCTTTAAAAAAATAAAATAAAATACTATTTTATTGCTAATTTCTCTTCTAACATGGTAGCAAATAAGAAAATAAAATGTGAAGGGCACCTGGGTGGGTGGTTAAGTCCAACTCTTGATTTCGGCTCAGGTCATGATCTTGGCTCAGGTCTTGATCTCAGGGTTGTGAAATTGAGCTCTGAGCCCCACACTGGGTGTGGAGCCTGCTTAAGATTTTCTCTGTCCCTCTCCCCCTCCCCCACCTAAAAAATTAAGATATGAAAGATAGATTTTAAAGATACTTAACCCAGGAGGTGGTCCAAGACGTGGCACTGGGAGATCCTGAACTCACCTCCTCCCACAAACACACCAAATCTACAGCTTCATATGTATCATTTTGCTCTGAAAAAGATCTGGACACTCGATGAACTTCCCTCCATAACAAGGATAAAAGGACCATATTGAGATGAGTAGGAGAGGAAGAAATAGAGTCTCACAGAAAAATCACATCCCCAGCATGGTATACACAATAGGGGGGGAGCTCACCAGAAAGGTGCTTCTCCTGGAGGAGTGAGGGGTTGGTGTTCCGCATGGGATACCCTGGCCCTTGGGAAATGCACTGGAAAGACAAGCCAGAATGTCTATTTGGAAAATCACTGGTGCTGATGTTCAGAGGTCCCAAAGTGCTAAAGGAAATTGAATTTCCTCTCTGGCAGGGCTCACACGTGGTCTTGCTCACTCAAGACCCAGTGAAAAAAATAGTGCTTTGAAAAACACCTGGATGAGATGTGGGGAGATTCATTTGTTGATCTGGGGAGGTTAGGGGAGAGTTGAGATACTCCTTAGAGACTGAGGCACTGGTGAGTGCCATTGTTATACTCTCCACATAGTCTGCTAGCACAAGCGGACAAGCTCAGATGGGGCATCCTCCCTCTGCTTGCTGGAAAGGGTGAAGGCAAGTGGTCATGGTATTTGGTGAGGCTGGAGAGTATAGGTGCTTGCTGTGCGTCCCTGCTCCTTGGCTGGGGGGGCAGGTGAGCAAGAAATGTTGCAGCATTCTCCTGCTGGCTTTGCTAAAGTCTGCCAGCACTGGTGGTTGGGATACTCCCCTACTCCCTGACTGGAATTGATGAGCATGAGTGGTTATGGTATTCTCCCACTCCCAGCCTAAAGCCAGTGTGAGTGCACAGACAAGTCTCTCATACCGCATTGTAGACCACAGACACAGCAGTCAATACATTTTTCTCCTGCCTCACTGAAGGCAGTGAGAGTGCCCCACCCCCTACATTCTCCAGCTGCTTAGCTAAAGCCACTGGGCATGCACATTCTACACAAGGGGCACCCCTAGATTGCCTGGCTCTGGTGGCCAAGAGGGCTGCTGTTCCAGACATACATGGATCCATAACAATCAGAAAGACAGCAGCTAGCAGGACACCACACCCAGGGCACTGCATGGATAGCAGACTGAAACACAACTTCAGTCTTCCTGTGAAAAAGGTCTTTTTACATAGCCTAGAGCTTCAGCCTGAGGGACAGGCTTCAGGTTTCCCACACATCTAGAGGCTAAGCAGACACACGCAGGGAATGTTAGTAGGGCACACCAAACTTGCACAACCTCCTCGACCTTGTTAGGCTTGATGAAATTTCCCAGAAAGTAATTTATACATTCATCTAGATTTTGCAGCTGTCATTCAGGAGGCACCTCCAGATCTCCTGGTTTAGAGGCCTGCAAGAATTATAAGTTTAGCCCCATGAGACTGTATATTTTTGCACACTTCCAAAGCTGCTGCTTTAGGTCCTGGCTTTGATCTGCCTGAAACTAGGTATTAAATGAAATTCCTCCCATTGGATCACTGAAGGTCTGGCATACTCTCAACAATTTGGACCTATCAAGAATTAATCAGGCAGTTTAGATAATCATGCTGGAGAAACAACCAAGAGCTGGGGCAGGGCTGAATGAGAAGAAGCATCACCTACACAAGGTCACTTCCTCAAGACAGAGAGGTAGCTGTTATGTCTCATATATACAAACAAACACAGAGAGTCAAGCAAAATGAGGAAATAGAGAAATAAGTTCCAAACAAAAGAATATGACAAAACTTCTGAAAAATGCATTAATGATATGGAGAGAGGTAATCCACCTAATGAAAAATTCAAAGTAATGGCTATCTAGATGTTCACTGAACTCAGGAGAAGGGATGAAAACTATGAGAACTTTAATGAAGAGATAGAAACATAAGAAAGTGCCAAACAGAAGTTATAGACCTGGAGAACATAATAACCAAACTGAAAACACACTAGAGGAGTTCAACAGCAGATTAGATGACACGGGAGAATGGATCAGTGAGCTGGAGGATAAAGCAATGAAACTACCCAAAGCAGCAAAAAGAAAAAAGGAATTAAAAAAAAAAATGAAGATAGCTTAAGAAAGCACTGGAACAATATCAGATACAATAACATCTGCATTTTAAGAGTCCCAGAAGGAGAAGAGAGAGAGAAAGGAGCAGAAAACTTATTTGAAGAAATAATGGCTGTAAATTTCCCTAACCTAATAAAGGAAAAGGACATCCAGGTCCAGGGAGCTCAGAGAGTTCCAAACAAGACAAACCTAAAGACACCCACACAAAGAAACATTACAATTACTATGTCATAAGTTAAGGATAAAGAGAGAATCTTAAAAGCAGCAAGAAAAAAAAATCACTTTTTACATACAAGGGAATCCCCATGAGACTAGAAGCAGATTTATCAAGAGAAACTTTGCAAGTTAGAAGTGGCATGACATATTCAAAGTGCTGAAAGGAAAACAACCTACAACCAAAAATACCCTATCCAGTATGGTTATCTTTCAGATAGAAGGAGAGATAAAGAGTTTCATAGACAAACAAAAGATCATCATCTACTAAATCTGCCATACAAGAAATATGAAAGGGACTTTAAGTTGAAAAGAAAGGGAACTAACTTATAAAAAGAAAACACATGAAAGTAAAAGTGTCACTGGAAAAGGTAAACATATAGTAAAGGCAGTGGATTAATCACTTATAAAGCTACGAAGAAGGTTAAAAGACCAAAGTAGCAAAATTACTAAAACTGCAAAAATTTGTCATGGGATACATACAATTAAAAGATTGAAAAGTGACATCAAAAACATAAAAAGTAGAAAGAGTGCGAATAAAAATGTAGAATTTTGAAATGTATTCAAATTTAACCTATCAACTTAAAATGGACTATTATATACTTAGGATGATTTATGTGAACCTCATGGTAACAACAAAACATAGTAAATACAGAAAAGAAAATGAAAAAGCAACCTAAATATAACTTTAAGGAAGGTTACCATATCACAAAGGCAGAAAGAAAGAAAGAAAGAAAGAAAGAAAGAAAGAAAGAAAGAAAGAAAGGAACACAGAGAAACTACAAAAACAGCCAGAAAACAATGAACAAAATGGCAATAAATACATACTTATCAAAAATTACTTTAAATATAAGTGGACTAAATTCTTAGATCAAAAGACACAGAATGGCTGAATGGATTTAAAAAAAGACCCATCTATATGCTGCCTACAAGAGACTCACTTAAGAAGGACACACACAGACTGAAAGTAAAGGGATAAAGAAATATATTCCATGTAAATGGAAATGAAAAGAAGCTGGGGTAGTCATATTTATATCAGATGAAAAGACTTTAAAACAAATAGTGTAATAAAAGACAAAAGGGGTATCACATGATGATAAAGGGGTCAGTCCAGCGAGAAGATACAACATTTGTAAATATATATGCTCCCAGCATTGGAACACCAAAATATATAAAGCAAATATTAACAGACCAAAAGGGAGAAATTTACAGTAATACAATAGTAGAGAATTTTAACACCCTCAATGGATAGACCATCCAGACAGAAAATTAATAAGGAAACTATTGGCCTTAACAGGACATTAGACCAGATGGGCATAAGATATATATGTATTATGTATATATGATTTATAAACAAATATATATATACATATTATATATATATAATTTATAAACATTGAACACCTACATATATACATACATATAGGTAGGTATGTATGTATATGGATATCTATCTGTATATATAGCTAGCTAGATAGGTATGTGTGTATATATATATATATATATATATATGTATACATATATATATATATAACATTTTGTCCAAAAGCAGAATACACATTCTATCAAGTGCACGTGGAACATTCTCCAGGATACATCAATTGTGAGGCCACAGAACAAGTCTCAATAAATTCAAAGAGGTGGAAATCACATCAAGCATCTTTTCTGACCACAATGGTATAAAACTAGAAATCAATTACAAGAAGAAAACTGGAAAAACTACAGATATGTGGAGATTAAACAACATGTTACTGAACAACTACTGGGTCATATCAAAGAAGAAATTAAAAAAAATATTTACAGGCAAATGAAAACTACAACATACTAAAGTCTGTGTGATGCAGCAAAAGTTGTTCTAAGAGGGAAGCTCGTGGTGGCACAGGTCTACCCCAAGAAACAAGAAAAGTCTCAAATAAACAATTGAACTTTACACCTAAAAAAACTTGATAAAGAATAACAAACACAACCCAAATTTAGTAAAGAGAAAGGATAAACATCAGAGTGGAAATAAATGAAATAGAGTCTAAACAGACAATAGAAAAGATCAGTGAAATTAAGAGTTGGTTTTTTGCAAAGACAAAAAAAACTAACTGCACTTTAGCTAGACTCATCAAAAAAAAAGAGAAGGATCAAATAAAATCAGAAATAAAAGATGAGTTACAACTGACACAGAAATACAAAGGCTCATAAGAGACTACAATGAACACTAATATACCAATAAATCCGACAACCTGGAAGAAATGAATAAATTCTTAGAAATTCTTCTAAGACTGTATCATGAAGAAATAGAAAATTTCAATAGAAAAACTGATAGTAAAGAGATTGAATCAGTAATCAAAATCTCCCAATAAGTAAAAGTCCAAGACCAGATGCTTTACTTGTGAATTCTACTAAACATTCAGAGTACAGTTAATACCTATACTTTTCAAACTCTTCCAAAAATTGAAGGGGAGAAACAGCTTCCAAACTCCTTTTATAAGGCCAGATTACCTTGATACCAAAACCAGACAAGCATAGATCAAAATAAAATAAATAGCCAATATCCTGATGAATATAGCTGCAAAAATCCTTGGCTAAATATTAGCAAGCTGAATTCAATAATACCTTAAAAGGATCATACATTATGATCAAGTGGCATTTATTCCAGGGATGCAAGGAGGGCTCAACATTTGCAAAAGAATTAATGTGACATACCTTATTAATAAAATGAAAGATAAGAATCCTATGATCATCTCAATAGATGCAGAAAAATCATTTGATAAAATTCAATATCCAGTTATGATAATGATTCTCAACAAAATGGGTACAGACAGAACATACCTTAACATAATAAAGGCCTTATGACAAACACACAGCTATGATCATAAGCAGTTGTGTAAAGCTAAAAGACAAGGATGCCCACTATCCCTAAGTTTATTCAACAGTGTTGAAAAGCCTAGCCACATCAATTAAGCAATAAAAAGAAAAAGCATCCAAATTGAGAAGGAAAAAATAAAACTATCCTTATTTGTAAATGACATGAAACTACATATAGAAAACCCAAAGACTCCTCCACACACATACCAAACAAAAACTCTTAGAACTAATAAATCAACTTAGTAATGTTTCAGGATACAAAATATCAGAAAGATATTGAGAAAATAACCCAATTTACAATTGCATCAAAAAGAATAAAATACCTAGGAATAAATTTAACCAAGGAGGTGAAAGAAATGTATAAGACACAGATGAAAGAAACTGAAGACATAAATAAATGGAAAGCTATTCCATGCTCATGGATTGGAAAAAAATAATATTGTCAAAATGTCCATACTTCTGAAAGCAATCTTTATTTATTTAATGTAATGTATTTATTTATATATATACATATACATACATATATATACATTTATATATATATGTGTATTTTTCTTTTTTTGAGAGTGGGAGAGACAGAATCATTTTTTTAAAAATTTTTTATTGTTATGTTAATCACCATACATTATATCATTAGTTTTTGATGTAGTGTTCCATGATTCATTGTTTGCATATGACACCCAGTGATCCATGCAGAATGTGCCCTCTTTAATACCCATCACCAGGCTAACCCATCCTCCCACCCCCCTCCCCTCTAGAACCTTCAGTTTGTTTTTCAGAGTCCATAGTCTATCATGGTTCATCTCCCCCTCCGATTTCCCACCCTTCATTCTTCCCCTCCTGCTATCTTCTTCTTCTTCTTCTTTTTTTTTTTTACATATAATGTATTTGCTTCAGAGGTACAGATCTGTGATTCAACAGTCTTGCATGCTTCACAGCGCTCACCATAGCACATACCCTCCCCAATGTCTGTCACCCAGCCACCCCATCCCTCCCACCCCTCACCATCCAGCAACCCTCAGTTTGTTTCCTGAGATTAAGAATTCCTCATATCAGTGAGGTCATATGATACATGTCTTTCTCTGATTGACTTATTTCACTCAGCATAATACCCTCCAGTTCCATCCACGTCATTGCAAATGGCAAGATTTCATTCTTTTTGATGGCTGCATAATATTCCATTGTATATATATACTACTTCTTCTTTATCCATTCATCTGTCGATGGACACCTTGGCTCTTTCCACAGTTTGGCTATTGTGGACATTGCTGCTATAAACATCAGGGTGCATGTACCCCTTTGGATCCCTACATTTGTATCTTTGGGGTAAATACCCAGTAGTGCAATTGCTGGATCGTATGGTAGCTCTCTTTTCAAATTTTTGAAGAACCACCATACTGTTTTCCAGAGTGGCTGCACCAGCTTGCATTCCCACCGACAGTGGAGGAGGGTTCCCCTTTCTCCGCATCCCTGCCAACATCTGTTAATTTTAGCCATTCTGATGGGTGTGAGGTGATATCTCATTGAGGTTTTGATTTGGATTTCCCTGATGCCGAGCGATGTTGAGTGCTTTTTCATATGTCTGTTGGCCATTTGGATGTCTTCTTTGGAAAAATGTCTGTTCATGTCTTCTGCCCATTTCTTGATTGGATCATTTGTTCTTTGGGTGTTGAGTTTAAGAAGTTCTTTATAGACTTTGGATACTAGCCCTTTATCTGATGTCATTTGCAAATATCTTCTCCCATTCTGTCAGTTGTCTGTTGGTTTTGTGGACTGTTTCTTTTGCTGTGCAAAAGCTTTTGATCTTGATGAGGTCCCAGTAGTTCATTTTTGCCCTTGCTTCCATTGACTTTGGTGATGTTTCTAGGAAGAAGTAGCTGTGGCTGAGGTCGAAGAGGTTGCTGCCTGTGTTCTCCTTTAGGATGTTGATGGACTCCTGTCTCACACTGAGGTCTTTCAACCATTTGGAGTCTATTTTTGTGTGTGGTGTAAGGAAATGGTCCAGTTTCCTTCTTCTGCATGTGGCTGTCCAATTTTCCCAACACCATTTGTTGAAGAGACTGGAAAGACGGAATCTTAAGCAGGCTCCACACCCAGCGTGGAGCCTGACATGGGGCTCGATCTCACATCCCTGAGATCATGACCTGACCCAAAGTCAAGACTGAGCCACCCAGGTACCCCTTAATACAATGTATTTAATATAATGCGTATGAAAATTCCAATGACATTTTTCACAGAACTACAACAAATTATTCTAAAATTTATATGGAAGGAAATAGAGCCTGAATAGCCAAAGCAATTTTGAGAAAAAAGAACAAAGCCAGAATTATCATGCTTCCTGTTTCAAACTATACTACAAACCTGTAGTAATTGAAACTGTATGGTATTGGCATAAAAGCAAATACACAGATCAACAGAACAAAGAGTCCAGAAAAACACACACACATATATGGTCAATTAATTCATGACAAAGCAAGTAAGAATATATAACAGGAAAAGGACATCTCTTCAATAAATAATCCTGGGAAGGTGGACAGCTATATGCAAAAGAATAAAAGTGGACCACTGTCTTATACCATATACAAAAATTAACTCAAAAGAGATAAAGACTTGACAACAAGACCTGGAACCATAAAACTCCTAGAAGAAAATATAAATGGTAAGCTCTTTGACATTGGTTTTAGCAATGCTTTTTTTGGATCAGACTCCTTAGGCAAGGACAACAAAAGCTAAAACAGATGGGACTGATTCAAACTAAAAACATTCTGCACAGTGAAGGAGATCATTAACAAAATGAAAAGGCAACCTAATGAAGATATTGAAGATATATAAATCATATATCCAATAAGGGGTTAATACCAAAATATATAAAGAACTCATACAACTTAATAACAAAAAACAAACAATCCAATTAAAAAATGGGTAGAGGATCTGAACAGACATTTTTCCAAAGAAGACATACAGATGGCCAACAAATACATGAACAGATACTCAATATCACTGATCAGGAAAATGCAAATCAAAATCATGTTACATCACCTTACACCTTTCATAATGACTATTACAAATAAGTCAACAAATACAAGTGTTGGCAAGGATGTGGAGAAAAGGGAACATTTGCATACTGTTGGTGGGAATGTAAATTTGTGCACATGTGATGGGAAACAGTATGAAGTTTCCTTAAAACATTAAAAATAGAGCTACCATATAATCCAGCAATTCCACTACTGGATGTCTATCCTAAGAAATAAAAATACTAATGTGAAAAGATAGATGACCTTTATGTTCATTGTGGTATTATTTATAATCTCCAATATGGAAACAACCTAAGTGTCCATCAGTGGATGGATAAAGAAGATGTAGTATATAGATACAATGTAATATTATCAGCTATAAAAGTGAGTGAAATCTTGCCAATTGGAACAACATGGATGGACCTTGGGGATATTATGCTCAGTAAAATAAGTCAGACAGAGAAAGACAAGTACCCCATGATTTCACTTACATGTGGGATCTGAAAAACAAAACAATCAAAAAACCTAGACTCATAAATACAGAGAACAGACTGGTGGTTGCCAGAGGAAGGGGTGGGAAGAGTGAAAGGGGTAAAAGGAATTAAGAAGTACAAACTTCCAGTTATAAAATAAATAGGTCATAGGGATGTAATGTACAGCACGGGGGATATAGTCAATAATGTATTAACTTTATAAGGTGACAGATTGTAACTAGACTTATTGTGGTGACTATTTCACAAAGTACACCAATAAAAAGATGTAGTATGTACACACACACACACACACACACACACACAGGAATATTACTCAGCCATAAAAAAGAATAAAATCTTGCCATTTGCAACAACATGGATAGACCTATAAGGTATTAGGCTAAGTGAAATAAGTCAAAAAAGACAAATTCCACATGATTTCACTTGTATGTGGAATCTGAAAAACAAAACAACCGAACAAACAGAATAAAACAGAAACATATTCATAGACACAGGAAATTAACAGTTGGTTACCAGAAGGGGGAGGAGTTGGAGAAAATGAGCGATATCCGAATTCCAGTGAAGGGAATAAGAGGTCCAAATTTTCAAGCATAAAATAAATCACAGGGATGGAAAGTACAGCATAGGAAACATAGTCAGCAACATTGTAATAACTTAGTACAGTGACAGTAACTGGACTTACTGTGGGGATCATTTTTTCGTGTATAAAAATACCAAATCACTATAATGTATACTGCAAATAATATAACACTGTGTATCAATTATACTTCAATTAAAAAAAGAGCCTTTAAAGTTTCCGTATGCTTGAGAAGAACCCACGAAGACCTTGGGATTTCCAGTCTAGGGGAGAATATTAAGCACATATGTTGTAGGTTGGGCAACCAAGCAGCTGACAGAAGGAGCACCACTTATGGTAAATACCTTAGCATTTTGTCCTTCAAATGCTCTATAAAAACCCTGTTAGGTCACATTGTACAACTCTCCTACTTTTCCGCAATCACAAAGAAGAGGGTAGGAAATGGGGGTACTTCCCAGAATGGGAGTTGTCAGGTACACTGGTCCATCATTCTCAGAGGCCAGTCTGTATTCTCATTGACCTAGTTCTCCATGACTACAAAGAATGCTGCAGGCTTCCCTTTGGTTTACAGGAAGGTAAGGAAGGATAAATGGGAAGTTGTGGACTCTTTTAAATTGCCTTTGACCCCTCCACCCAATGCCAACTTTGGCAAAGGCTTTCTTACGAGCCTTAGGACTATGGAACTCAGTCTCTCACAATTCAATAAACAGGTGTGATTCCTAAGGCAAATAATCTCCTCTTTCCGAAATAGTGACTGGAAGGAATGATGTAAGCATCTGTAAAATAATGTGCCTAAGAGTTTTAACTGCCAGATAAACAATTAGTTCCAACAATTAGTTCCAACAATTCCAACATAATCAGTACCTTCCAGAACTATTTATTACATATGTGAGTAATACATTCTAGGCACCATCCAGAGCGTGCTAAACTGATGTCTCACCATATTTTCTTAGAAAAGCTTAATCACACAGTCTTTTGATTGCCTTTCTACTATAAGCCTTCCTGAATGCTCTGATAAAAATGGTTACAGTCAATTTCATTATAAAAACATTAAATACCTTCCCTTCCTGTTGGTCTTTCAGGCTGTTCTTGAAGTTCTATGTGATCGAAAAAAGGCTTCTCAGTTATATAGACAGATGACTATTTCCAATTTCCCAAATTTTGTGAACATGTAAATTCCAGAGGCATCACTGAGACAAATATACCCATCTTACCATTAGTGAAGAAGAAAGGGATATGTGTACACAGTATCTGGAATAATGACTATTCAGTGATAATCTATTAGTAAAAAAAATGCAAAAAATGGCATCAGCAAAATCAGGTAAAAGTCTCAATGACACTTGGATATGCACTAGTATCTCTGAGCATTTTGACACTTAGAATTTCAGGACATTCATTTATTTGATATTTATATACTGAGTACTATATTAGACACTAGAAAAACAGTGGTGAACAAGACAGATCCAGTCCTTGACCTTGTGAAGTTCACATTCCAGTAGAGAGGACTGGTACCACCTCACAGACACACATGCACGCACACGCATGTGTGCACACACACATGTGTAGACACGTAACCCAAATGTAAACAATGAGAAAACTATATATTGTGATGAGTGTCATGCATGTCACAAACAAGGAGCTTGAGGCAGGCATTATAGAGTGTCACTGAAGGCCATGCAGAGAGGATGATATTGTAACAAAGACCCCAAGGAGGGCTCCGGAAGCAGGAAAAAGACCAGAGTGAGCAGAAGGAGTAGTGAGAGGTGGCCTTTTGCAAAACCTCTAAGAAAGCTGATTGCCTTGGTTGATGAGGAGGTAGCCAGTGGGAGGGATCATGAGAAAGACAGTAAGCAGGCAGGGCCACATGGAGAAGGATTTACTGAAAAAGTGACTACTTGCACCTAATTCTATTAAAAAAAAAGTCATAGTATCATACACACGATACCAATGAATGATATCTTTAAATGATCATAAACAGCATTACTATGTCTTTTTAGAAATATATTATGCAACAATGTCATTCGTATCCCAGAGCAACTGATGACATTCAGACTGAACGTCACAAAAAGAAAGACCATGATTGTGCCCAGTTAATCAGCTTCAGGAAAAAGTGGGTGTGCAAGAGAGGGAAATGGGGGGCAGGTTGGAGGTAGGAGAGGGACTGAGAAAGAACAATTACTCATGAGACAGAGTGGGAAGAAAGTCAAGCCATGTGTAGGCTCTTTGTATTTGCGTTGTTTATTCTGTCAATCAGTTTATTCCACATGATGGGTGAAATGAGAAATAAGACTTAAAAATAGAACATAAAGAGCTGCCATACTTCAGAGCAGAGGTTGGCAAACTTTTTCTCAAAGAGCCAGGTGTGTAAGCATGGGAAAGACCCAGAAAAGAGTGCCAGGAGCCCCTGCTGGACTGGATTGGCTAAATATTGTAATATTTTACTAGCCAAAGGTACAAAGTTATATAATAGTGTAAAAACTGCCCTGGATTTTTTCCATCAACTCTATGCAAATGTTAGAGGAATATTTATCAAATGTTTTATTTTCCAAATGTGTGTGAACACTTCTGGCATTAAGTAGAAGGTTGGCACAGATGATCTCAAAGTTCCTATCCAACTCTAAAATTCTATGATGCCAAAATTTAAATTATAATACAATTACCAATATCTGACAGAATTTCAAAAGCGCTGAAATGGTGTTTTAGGACTTCTTTTTCCTGGCTTAACATTCGTGTAAATTCTAGGATGCTAATTCCTGAAGCTTGGCAGCTCATACAATAATTGACTAGTTCCTAGTCACTTTGCAAGTGCTTTCTTTTAATTGAGGATGAATTGGTACAGCATGTAAAATGTGAAAACTAAAAATGGATGCTTTAGACAAATAATTTTTTCATTGAAATGAGCCATCGACCACTAAAAAATAATTCCACTTTTACACGTTAGTCAGCGAATGCCCTTGCTAGACCTCATACAATCAGATACACATTCATTGACCAACTATTAGAGCCTAAAATCAAGACTGCTATATACGAGGGTGTAAATATACTTATTAACTGAGGAAACATCGACTCTGAGACATGGTGTCTGGGTTCAAATTCCAGTCTGCCACTTATGAGCTATGTGACCTTAAGGAAATGACTTAACTTTCTGTGCCTTCCTTGCTCATTGATAAAGTGGGGCTAAAAATAATACCTACTCCATAAGGCATTATAAGAATAAAATGATACATTGTATGTCAAGTGAATGGCATAGTGCCTGTTACATAGTCAAGTTTCAGTAAGAGTTGGTAATATTTCCACCTCTGTTTCATTCTACTGGGTACGATAGTTACCTAGCACATAAACATCATATAATTCTAGGGCAGAAATGGCTTTCCAAGAGAACCTGGCATTATACTAATTTCTGGCAAAACAGCATTCACTTAAAACCCTACTCTAAAGTGTGTTGCCTTCAAAATCAAATGAGGGGAATAATGTAAAATGAAGACCTGTCTAGATAAATAAATGAAGTACTTGTATTTGCTCTGTGCAATACAAACAGCTAAGTATTACGAGGAATACA
The DNA here is from genome assembly GCF_009762305.2 of Zalophus californianus. Lineage (NCBI taxonomy): Eukaryota > Metazoa > Chordata > Mammalia > Carnivora > Otariidae > Zalophus > Zalophus californianus. Next base: position 40,043,373 of record NC_045608.1, on the reverse strand, counting down.
AAAACATGGAAAAGATAAGTCCTATTACCTAGGAGTTTTAAATATTTTTAATGAAATAAAATATATAAACAGATAAAGGTAATGGACGTATTCCTTACACATTTATTGAGCATTTACTAGGTACCAGGCATTGGTAACACAAAGATGATTCAGATACAATCTCTAAAGGCAAGTCACGTAAAATCCATGAGCCTTACTTTCCTCACCTAGGAAATAAGGGTAGAAACATGCTGACAAGATTGTGAGACTTAAATGTGAACCATTGCACAATGGTCTGCAACACGATAGGCTCCTGACACCCTAAGCGCTTTGGGTAGAGGCTATAGGGGTATGGAGGAGAGACACACTCTGTCTCCAGGAAGGTGACCTTGGAGGAATGTCTAGCAGATCTGTGAGGAAGAGAAATTCAGTAAGAACATCCCATGCAGAGTGGACAGCACATGCTTTGAGGCTAGGGCTCATGACAGGGCTCATGGTGGGCAGAGATTCACTCCCCAGGCTCTAAACGCTCTAATCCATTCACCATCTAAACATGTTCCTCCCCATCCCCTGCTTAACAATCTTGAGTAAGCTTTTGTCCATTTGGTGAGATCAAGGGGATCTCTCGCAATCTAACTGTAATTCACCTAGCTGTATGTGCCTGGAGTGGCCAGCATTCCTTCTACACGTGGTCACAGAAGGTACTATGTGACAATCGTTAAGGGCTCAGGTTTTGGAGTCAGACAGATTTTCTATTTAATTGCTGCAACCTTAGGTAAGTTATTCAAACTCTCTAAAGATTAATTTGCTCATTTGCTAAGTAGAAATAATAAAACCTATTGTTTAAAATTGATTCTAAGAGCGCCTGGATGGCTCAGTTTGTTAAGCATCGGACTTTTGATTTTGGTGCAGGTCATGGTCTCAGGACTGTGAGATCGAGCTCCCTGTGGGGCTCTGTGCTGGGTGTGGAGACTTCCTGAGATTCTCTCTCCCCCTCTCCCTCTCCCCCCTCCCCCCCATGCTCTCTCTCTTTCTCAAAAAACAAACAAAAATTGATTCTAGGAATTAAATGGAATAGCATACTTAGCATAGTGTCTGGTCCATAAGGACTCAACAAACAGTAATTATTAAAAATATATCAGAAATGGTATTTTGGGGAGGTTAATCTAAGGATGGCTTGTGAAATGGATTGTAGAATGAGGTTAGTGTGAGGCAAATATTGGTAGGGGTGCTACTGTAGCCACTGGGTTGTGAGGCAGTGAGGGCCCGACCCAGGGTGGTGGAGAGGATGCTGGGAAGGGAAGGATCTGAAAGCACCAGGGGGAAAAAACCACGAAGACCTAGGAAGGGCTGCAACAGTAGGAATGCGATGAGGAGAGACAAAGATGACCCCAAGATTTTGACACTGAAGTAATGTTGGTCCTATTTTTAAAAGCTAGAAAAGTCAGAGAGGTGAGGTGGGATGACTGACTTGGTAATTTTACAAATTATAATCCTAAAAACTTATCAAATAGATGTCATAGGTGAAAGAAATTTCTGAGTTTAAAATTATGATATGACCTTGTTAATTAAATTTGCTAGTCTGAATCTTCGAACTTTGTTTTTAGCTTTCATGACAAAAACTACCCCAGTTCTCCTGGCTGTGCGTCCTTCTGACAAAGACTGTGTCCCTGATGAACTTTTCTCAGGCTCCTCTGAGCCCGCTGGGACTCCACCTCAGGCTCAGCGTCTGTCCTTGCTGGGCTTGCATTGTTGTAGTGAGACTTTTAAATCGGTTTAGAGAGCCCCTCACCCTCCATAACTGGTCACCCTCAATATCTGGTCAAATTCTTCGCTCTCCTCCCTTGGTATCTGATCGCCCTGGTCTGCCTTCAGCAAGAATCCTGTTAGGTCTGATTCACCAGAATCCTCTCTTACTGCTGATGTTTCCCCTTAGTCGTTTCCATCTTTTAACCCCCACTCCACACTCTGGCTATAAATCCCTACTTGTCTGTGGTGTATTTGGAATTGAACCCCGTTCTCTACTGGGGTCTCTTTTTCCCTACTGCAATAGTCCTGAGTAGAATCTGTTTGTAACTATTTCACTATTGTTCAGCTCTGATTTTCTTTGGACTTCCTAGCTAATTCCTTCTTCCTCTCCTGCCCATTAAATGAGTGGCTTCCCTGAAGTCCAATCCATAATTCTTCCCTTTTTCTGTTAACTCTTTCCCTGGGGTGGAAGGTTGAGGGGCAGGGTTCATCTTTTTTTTTTTTTTTTTGATGTAGTGTTCCATGATTCATTGTTTGTGCATGAAACACAGTGCTCCAGGCAGAACATGCCCTCTTTAATACCCATCACCAGGCTAACCCATCCCCCTACCCCCCTCCCCTCTAGAACTCTCAGTTTGTTTTTCAGAGTCCATCATCTCTCATGGTTCGTCTCCCCCTCTGACTTACTCCCCTTCATTCTTCCTCTCCTGCTATCTTCTTCTTTTTCTTTTTTCTTAACATATGTTGCATTATTTGTTTCAGAAGTACAGATCTGTGATTCAACAGTCATGCACAATTCACAGCGCTCACCGTAGCACATACCCTCGAGGGGCAGGTTTCATCTTACTGTTAAATTGCAATTGGAACTCGGGCCTCCAGTTTACCTGCCCAGGGCACCTTCCTTCATATTCTATCAATGCAAAATTTTCCCTACCTAGAAACACATTCAAGTGAAAAATGATAATAAAATTATCTGGTAAGCAGTCATTTAAAAGTCAAGGAAGAGATAAATTATTCAAGCTTTTAATACCAAGGCATACATTATTTACCAGAAACTTCTCTTAAATAAAAATGGATCAAACTGGGTGAAACCTTCCTTGTGTCCCTCATGAAGTATTTTCTAAATAGGTAACATTTAAAGTTTCTTGATCCCCAAAGGAGATAAAAATACATGCCCAGGGGTGCCTCGGTGGCTCAGTCGTTAAGCATCTGCCTTCGGCTCAGGTCATGGTCCCAGGGTCCTGGGATTGAGCCTCGCATCGGGCTCCCTGCTCAGCTGGAAGTCTGCTTCTCCCTCTCCCACGCCCCCTGCTTGAGTTCCCTCTCTCTCTGTCTCTCTCTCTGTCAAATAAATAAATAAAATCTTTAAAAAAAAATACATGCCCTGTTAAGCCCCAGTGTAAGTTTCAGTTTGAAACATTTGAGTTTCTTATTACTCAAGACCCAGGAAATCTTTGATTAGGAAAGCTGCCTTGCCAGGAAACTGATTTTCCCCCCAGGGGACATAATTAAAGAGGCCAATACCACTGAGAGTGTGTGTGTGCCAAAGGCAAAGCGCTGTATTTATCAACAGACATAATACTTCATGGAAAGGACAAAACATCTCCACTGTTCTGTTGTGAATCCTCCACGAATGTACTTATACTCAACAGCCATACCATCACCAACAATAAAATGCGAAAAAAAACCCCAAAACCCCAAACAAAACCATACAGGAGAATTGAACAGTGTGGGCAGAAAAACCAAAACACGTTAGAACAGCATCAAGTCTCATCTCTACACTCTCTGATGGTCACCATCTGACGCCTTGGGCATTAAAATATTAGAAGGAGAATATGGAATTTCATTCAACAAATTCATTCAAATTTGTGAAGGGTTGGGGGCAAAGAGATTTCATAGATGACTCCCAGGTTTCTAACTTAAGCAGTTGGGTGTGTGGGTGGTGGCGGCATAGATGGGGCCAGAGAATAGCACAAGAGGGAGGAGCAGATGGGAGGGGGCGTATATGAGTTCAGTTCTGGAAATACAGGAGTCCCCTTTATCCACGGTTTTGCTTTCTGTGGTTTCAGTTACCCATGGTCAACTGTGGTCTGGGAGCAGACGATCCTCCTTCTGCCCTACTGTCAGAAAGTCAATAGTAGTCTAATGCTGTGCCCCAACGCCTACGGTCATTCACCTCTCTTCATCTCATCATGTAGGCATTTTACCATCTCCCAGCATCTTAAGAAGAAGGGTGAGTACAGCACAATAAGATGTTTTGACAGAGAGAGACCACATTCACATAACTTTTATTATACTAGATTGTTATACTTGTTCTATTTTATTTCTAGTTATTGTTGTTCATCTCTTACTGTGCCTGATTTATAAATTAAACTTTATCATAGGTGTGTATGTTTAAGAAAAAAAACATAGTGGATATAGGATTCAGTACCATCCGTGGTTCATGCATCCACTGGGGGTCTTGGGATGTGTGCCCTGTGGGTAAGGGGGAGGGTAGTGAAATGAGTTCGTCATGAGTTTGATGTGACTGTGAAAACACCAGTGGCTGTCCTCACATTTCATAGATAGGCCCTAAACATGATCAATAATTCAGGTCTGAGTTCTGAAAAAATTAACTTCGGGTAATAAAAATTATGCCATTTTTGCTTTGCTTCACTTTTGAACACTTAGCAACTTTTTAAATCTACTTTTAATGTATGGTTTGGATTGTTTTCTTGTAAGTCTAAGCTTCCTAGGTGGCATAACATTCTAATTGGTTAATCCCAAATTGACAACATCCTTGCTTCAAAACATTACATAATGAATTGGATTTACTCTCTGCCTCTCTTCTCCTGATATATTAATTATGTCCTAAAGATCAGCTCTGTGTCTTCCACCTGTGTGATGACCAATAAGGACAGAGAGTGCTAGAGCTGAGTGGCTCTGATAGCAGACTGCTACGTACTAGCTCTGTGTCCTTTGCCATGTTATTTAGTTCCTCCCTCTCTCAGTGTCTGCATCTGTGACATGAAAAGTACATTTTAGAATTGATGTATGGCTTCGTACATAATTTTGAAATATTACACATTCACTTGGGAAGAAGTGGTATTCTCCAGCTATCAAATGAGGATGTCTATACATAACCACTAAGTGACACTTTGTGTGTTGTTCATATCCTCTACGTGATAGAGAGGGTATGTGAACACCACACTGCCTCCAAAGAATTTTCTGGAAGCTTCATCGATCATTGAGGAAAGCATCCTGAAATTGGTTACTATGGTGGTGGATTTGTTGATTTCTTCCTATGGTTGTATACAATTTTCCTCAGAGGGTTGTAGTAAGGATTAAATGAGGTAACTCAGGTAAAGTGCTTAAAACACTGTCTGGTGAAGGGGGCAGGATATGCTGCCTCCAAACCTGCCACCTTGACATAAGGATTAGTTTGAGCCAAGGGCACTTGAAAAATAGGTACGAGAAGAACATCTTGCAATCTGACCTCCTCTTTGTTTCTTAAAAGTACAAGATAAAGCTCCCATGTGAAAGATGTCCTTCCTGTACCAGGAGAAACATTCTTACCACCAAAGCAAGGAGTGGAGACAGGAAGAATTCTGTACAAACAGACCTTGTTAAAGTACCTCTTATCTTCCTTTTACCTCCCCATACAGTTTAGTTGTGTTTCCACTACTGTTTCTCTCTGTTCAGCCTACTATAAAAACACTGAGGTCTTGCCACTTCTTTGGCTCTTCATTTCCTCATGAAGGCTCCCATGTCACATTACACGTAAATACATTTGAGTGCTCTTCTGCTGTTAATCCATTTTATGGCACATACCTAAGTATTTAATCTATGTTTGCTATTATATTTTTAATCATAAAGAAGCACCAAGAATGGCCTCAACTATTTGAATTGCTGGAGAGATGGGCAGTGTGCATCACTAACATGATCATTTTCTCAAATCTATACCTTATTTGAGTTACAATTCCTAGATTATAGAGAGGATAAAAGGATCCCACTGGTAATGCTGGGTTGTTTCAAATAGTATTATCTCTTCCCTAAATTTAGCTTTTAAATAAATAAGATATTTTAGATGAAAACTTCTAGCTCACGAAGATAATACAACAAGAATCAAATAAACTCAGCCAACATGTCTTTCCTCTTTCTTTCTTTTAAGATAATTCTTGTCAAGCTGTATTATTTTACTACCATAGTAAGCATTGTCCTTGGGTTTTCTTACAGTGTTGACGAATACTCAAAAATGTGAATTGTGATAAACTCTATTATACTCCATTTATAAAGAAGATATTCTATCATACAGTAAAGAATATTTATGTTTCTTTCCAAGTACTTAATAGGTCATTTCATTAAAAATGTCTTCATTAATAATTGATCTATAGAGAAATAACTTAATCATAATAGTATCAATATTATTAATCATTATAATATTAACATTTAATATTATATATTTGTACATTAATATAAAATGTATACAACATATTTAACTAGTTATTGCTAGTTAAATATAACTGTACTACCGTGAAAGGACCAGAGTATCTAAGTAAACAGTATCACCACCACCACAACCACCACCACACACTGTGTGTGTGTGTGTCACTCTCTCTTTTTTTCTCTCCTTCCTAGGGCTTGAAGCAGCCTTATCAGTATGATGAGTTTCATCTTGACTATGATATGTTTCTAAGATATGACAAATAAACACAACATTCCACAATTTGATTTTTGTTCTCTTACAGTGTCTGAAGTCATCAAAGTACTCAAATAGCACCAGTAGTTCTTAGCTCCTAAATTATTTCTGACATAAAAAGTATACAAGAGTAAATAGTAAGATTTATCTCAAAATGCATCAGCTTGCACAGGAATTACAGAATATTCAAATGGAGGAAAACAACAATAGGATTAAGTCTTCTGCGAAGATTGATGAAATATTCCACCAAAATTTTATTGATCTATTCCTATTAAGTAGGCAGATCTGAATTACTGCTGAGAAAGCACTGCAGCTCATCGATATCAAAATGACAATTCAACCTCAAAAACACAAAGAGCAGAAAAATATTTAATATTTGCATAAATACTATAGTAAATGAATCCTTTGTTGACTAAAATTTGATTTCTTTTGCTTCTGTGTAAAAGGCTGCATCAGGCAAATTGGCTATAAAATTCTTTGTTAGAGGACAAGAAAGGGGAAAAAAAGGAATACCTTTTAACTTACTGGAATCAGATATAAATCAAGAGTATATGAACATTTATTCCTTCAGGCTAAACCTATGTCTTGGAGAATCTTTATTTTAATTTCTGCCCAAAGTGTGGCTAGATAACAAGACAGGAGACAGAATGCAACTTGCAAACTTCATGCAAACTTCATGCTTTGACCCCGAAGAGGTCACTCTTGATGACAAGGGGCTTGCTTGCTGTGTGTAATTATTTACAATGTACAGAACCAGGTATCCTGTCTAGATGCAAAACTATGTTGAATTTTCCCATTAGTGTTGCCAGTCTCAGATGACTAAATTATGGATACATTTTCTAAATTCTGCTCATTTTTCAGAGTCACAAAGAAAAATTTCTTAGCCTGGCAGAATTATATTGGAGAAAAAGAATGTAATCTTCTGTTAACTTTTAAGACCATGGTTTGGGCTCTGGCCAGCATAGAGGCCTGCCCATATCCTTAGAGCTATGCATGTTCAGCCTAGAAGTGCTAGATATTTTTTGGATTATCTCTAATCTTGAAAGCAACCTTGCAGGTACTACTAACTCTGCCCCCCATTTCAGAGATGATACATAGAGGGGTTCAGGAAATTCTCCAAGCTCATATTGGTAATAAGGGAAAGAGGTTTTGAACTCAGATCTTTCTGTATCAAAAACCCTGCTCCTTCAACTTCACTGTCAAATATATGCTGAAAGTTGATTGACTGACTCCTTTGTACTTCTGGGCCTGATTTTAAGTAGCATTTCATATGATCTGCATCCTGACATTGCAAGGTAAGACACTGGAGTGAATCCCAGGGATGGTGATCATAAATCTTTCTTTTTATAATGGAGGTTACTGAGGTGATAGGACTCAGCCAAGGACATGTACCAAAGCAAAAAAATTGAAACTAGACTTTTCCTTTAAGCTTCATATTAGGTATGCTGTAACATGACATGAAAATTTGAATTTTCTACTCTTAAAGTGAATTAAGAAACAAATCCTCAAAAAGAAATTTTCAAGATTCATGTCATCATCTCTTGTTCTTATTTATGCTAATATATAGCCCTAATAGGCTTTTTCAAGGGTGCATTTCGAAGTTGACACCACTAAGGAACACAAAACAGAGAAAAAATATGTGGGAACTTGGTTTAAAAACATACAGAATAAATTTCGCACTGAGTTATAAAAGTCGGCATTGAGCCCAATTTCTGGAATAAATCAAAGAGTAGGCAGAAAACAGACAGCAGGAACAGTTATTTTAGCAAGAAAAGTAGGATAAATTTACCAAGCCAATCATGGGACGATGTACACAGATAAGAGATGCAGAAGGAAAATGTGCAACGTTGATATATGAACACATTTGAATGCGAGAAAGCAAGACCCAGAAAGCACAATTGTCCTACATGTGAATAAACACTCAAATTATGCTGCAGCTGCAAAATTTAAACTCAAGGAAGAGTCATTTGCAAAGAAATTTATTAAATAGATGTGATTTCCTGGTTTCACATACCCAGTGGTTCTTTTATAAAGTTAAAATGTACAATTTTCCTTGATATAAATGACATTTGCCCCCTGTTGTACTCAATCAAATAGCAAAAAAGTCTTTTGTGAAAGACTCCGCTTATTAAGGAGCACAATACGATTGATGCCAGACACTCAGGCTCTGAATGCATAGAGTTAATCCATCTAATTAAAATGTCTTATATATTGAGTACAGTCTTATGTGATAAGAAGGTGTTCATGTGAAGGAAATTCGTCTTTCCCTAATGGCTATGCCAGAGCAATTTCTTTGCAAGGAGGTAAGTTTCTTCCTGAAACTAACCCTTGGCTGCCAAACCTGTCCATCTTTTCTTCCATGCATCCATGCATCCATGCATCCATCCATCAAGTATGTATAGGTCTACAATGTCTATAACCCAGGAGGGGATATAAAAATGTATCACAAAGCTTTTATTGGGAATTCTATGACATGAAGATGATATTTGACCAGAAGACTCAGACTCTGTCCTTTAACTAGGGCACCTTCCCACAATGATGATGTTGGCATGTGAGCCCTTTTACTGCAGTCTGTCTTTGACTGAAACTGTGATGTAGGAATTAGCGGCGAGCCTAGATTACAGAGTGGTTCACAAAGTGAGGTCTCCAGACCAGCAGCATCACATGGAAACTTGTTAGAAATGCAAATTCTTGGGTCTTGTGCCAGACCAATCTATGTTTGAGAGCCAAAATACGTCACAACCACTTGGAAGACTTGATAAATTACAGAATTTGCATGACTCCACAATGGTCTAGACCACTGGTGAGGGAAGCCAAGGAAGAAGTAAGTCTGAGAAATTAGAGTGGCAGGTTTTACATGTTTCGTTAAGAAGCCTGGACAATGATAGATTGGTAAATTAGAGAATATTTTCTGAGCAAAGCACAGCCATGGTCAGAGTTTTTATTTTGGAAGATTTTAGAGCCTAATGAGACCACGGAGAGGCAACTGCATTGTTCAGGTGAGAAGACAAAGTAACTGCATCTTTGATGACTCACGAATTTGTCAGCCTCAAATATTCACTGGGACCATTCACTCAGTTTGCCTTCTGGGCTCAGGTTGTGGTTCTAAGAGATCTCTCTCCAATACCACAGGGTCCTCTTCATCCCAGAGTCTGATTCTATCTACCCTTTGTTATTTCTGCCTTGACATCTGCCACTACTTCCCTTGTTCCCCTGCCTTAAGTCTCTCTGCTGCTCTTTTTCCTCTACTCCTACATTTCATTTCCTTCACCAGAGATTTGCATGCTAATGCACATCAATTTAAATATTTGCTGCTGGTTATTTGTATAGCTTCTTAGAGAGCTCACACATGACACTCCTCCTCTGAACATAGGATCTACTAGTTCTCAAGACAGCTGCTGCCTTCACCTGACTTTACTTAAATCTGCCAAAACCCCCCTGATTCACTTTAATGTGTTAAATCTGTTTCACCAGTGGGCCATCCTTGTACCATGATGCTCAGACATGCATAATTTAAGTCACCCTTTTCACACAAACGATGACACTGTTAACTGGGTTGTTTCCAAACAGGGAAGATGACAATTTTTTTTTTTTGAGTATCAGACACCTTCTTGTACATAAAACCATCGACAGTGAATAGTAAGTATTGATACAGTGAAATGCTATTGTCTTTAACTATTCCAACATTTGGGTCATACTTCAAATTTTAATATATAATGTCTCAAATGTACCTGTTGACCAAGATGTGCATCTCACTCTGAACATAGACAATTCATTGATGAAGAAATTAGTTTTGAAACAGAGTTCACTCTGGTTCTATGACACTTGGATATAACTTTCTGGGTCTTTAAAACAAAACATTTTCTTCCTGGAGATAGTTCATCGAGGAGGATTTATTTTAGGATTTAAAATAAAGTAAAAGGAAGTATAACAGATGCCTCTAGTTCCCTGCATCATGCCCTTTGGCCCACCTGTGATTTCAGCCACAGCTGCACAGACAGATGGTTCTGCACCAACTCGGCTTCTCTCCACCTTTCTAGAGTCCAACTTCAAGTGACCACTGAGTGTCTACAGGCCCCACGCAGTGCCAGCACAGCCCAGCATTGTAGGCGAAGTCAATGTCCCTGGGAGCAATCCACAACCAACAGGGGAAAGCCCTTAGATAAACCTCTTGCCACACATCCTGCAGGCAGAAATTCTGGGAGGTCCCCCCCACTCCTTTAGGTCCCAGGGAATTGCGCTCCTGCAGTCCACGCCGAGGACTGTTCTACTCCCCCCTTATTTTGGCCTCGGCTTCTTCCCCAATTCACTCTCCCTGACCTCTGACTCCCATCCTTGGGATGAGTTTCCCAGTTAATCACCACACCCAAATCATTGTCTCAAGCAAGCGAACCCAGGAAAAATGACAGCTTATTCATATATTCAGCAATATTAACCCCCTTCTGTCGGACACCTCATATGTGGTGTTTCAGATTCGGACGTGATAAAGACCCTCCTTTTTTCCCTTATCAAAACTCCATAATGATAGGAAAGGAGTGGAGATCACAGCTTTGCATTTCCTCTGCCTTTCTTAGAGCATGTAGATCTTGTTGGACACATTGTCCTAATAAGTTCAAACCTGTATACAACACTAAAAAAAATTAAAAGCTGATATGATGCCATCTACTTTCATAATTCTATGCTTAACCTAAAGTACACTATTTTGGTCCACAGTCAGGAAAATGGCATTTGCCTCATCTGCTATTCTAGGTTAACAACAAGAATGAAGATTAAACATATAAAACTTGTCACGTCCACATTCTGTAACAAGCAACTAGGGAATTAAAAATCACAGACTAGACTCAGCAGCCTCTTAATATGACTGGAATTACAAGCTAAAAATATTTATAGTCGAATATACTATGCTGCAAAAAAAAAAAGAAATTGTTTTGCAGAAGATAGCTGGAAAAGAAGGTTTGTGTTATATAAGGAGAAATGACACAATTTTACCTTTAATTATCAATTTTCCATTTTTCTTGCTTCTAAGGCAGGAAAAGATCCAAACTTTGCAGCTCTCTCTCTCTTTTTTTAAACTGGCTGTCACTCTTGGTATGTGATGCTCAGCTGTTCTGAAACATAACAAAACACAATGATTAGATGTAACTACTAGCCTGAAACAAAAAGATACTTAAGATCTCTTAAGAACTACTCTGACAAACATTAAATTCAGTGATGTGAGAAGGGAGTTCCATAGAAAATTTACATGAATGTGTTTCTGCATGATGTTATACTTTGTATTTTTATGCTTTCCAGAAAATAAAACCCACCACAAAAAAAAGTAATGTTACCACAATAAATAGGTTTGATATTCTACAATCTATGTTTCTACTATTAAAGATTTTATCTTCTCTAAAAAGCAATAAAGTGCATGCATTGATCTTTTGATTTTGTAGGATACACTGTACATACAAGACTATTCACTTCCTGTGCATTCTTTCTTTTATCATCACTGCAACTAAGCAGCTGTAAATAAAGGGCTAAAAGGTATCACAGGGTGGTTCTTCTGACATCACAGGAGGACACAAATAAGGGCATAATCTTCCCAAGCACACTACCAAGGGCTTGCTGATGCTCAAAACAAACCATGACCCCCAATTATTGATGCTTTTTGAAGAAAGTGACAAGATGGAATTGTAACTAGGCCTAGAGTCATGGGAGGTAACTTTTCCAATCCTATCACATGCTTTATGCTGAGCTGTGATTTTTCTCCTCTGATAGTTCACATGGTAAGAGACTTGTTTCACACACAAAAATGATCTGGTGCTGGAAAGTGTAAGTATCAACAGAAGTTCTGTTTAAGCAATATCATTTTGCAGTAGCATATTAAAAGAGTGTCCATAGGGAATGAGAAAAAGAGTAGATCTAAGTATTAAGCAGAGATAGAGTGACATTCAGAATTAAGAATACTGGTGTGAATAATTTTTTTTTACCTCCTAATTATTTATAGGAATTACAGTACCTGAATGAATATGGAATTCATTTCACAGAAGAGGAATTGGAGGCCCAAAGAGGTGATGTGTTTTGCCCACTTTTATTCAGCTAAGAGGCACAAAGGCAGAATGACATTCCAGAATCCCTGCCTTGAAGTTCAACCCCTTTAGAAACCCATAACTGTATTTGTTTCCAAAAAGAATACCTGGCATTCAAAAAGACTAGGGCTAATACAATTCTCTGTAGAACTTGTCCGAGCATTATTTTGAGCCAGGCAAAGTTGATAGATTAAGAATAAGAGGCTATGGGTGGTAAAATGGAAGAACTACAATAACACAACAATATCATGTATTTTCATAGCATATAAAACATGTTGGGGATATTATATTTATATATGTATTTCATTTATCCACATTATAAAAGACAAAAATGATACTCTATTAATTGGGAATCTATTTTGTGCTGGATATTGTTCTTAATTTTCTACAGAAACAAAATGAAAAGATTATGGAATTTCTCAAAAACACACCCAGATATACAATAAGAAATCAATTTTATTACAACTGGAATGTTTTGTAAGTTAGATAATCTTAATGTAAACAAATATCGCAAACACTGGGAGGTATTTCAAATATCATCTAGTCTAATGGTTTCCAAGTATGGTTGATCACCATACTTGATTGAGCCACAATTGTCTGGAAACCTGCCAAAAAATACAAATTATAGAATGTCATACAAGATCTATTAAATCAGAATATTCATTAGTGAAATCAGGGTAATCTGCATTTTGAACTGGGCCCCCAGTTCATTCTCCTGATCACGTTGGTTTTGGAAACCTACTGATTCTTGCCTCATTTCCTTATTTATACGGATAAGGAACCTGAAACCAGGGAATTACTTGCCCAACGCATTTATTCCTTGGTGACAGAACTGAAGTTAGAATGCAGAATTTCTGGATTTTCTAGTATTTTATCTTATTTTATTTTTATTTTCTTGTTTTCCTTTATTCCAAGGGTTTTTCTTTTCTTTTTCTTCTTCCTCTTTCCTATCACCAAGTAACCAATATTCAGTCCCTACATCTAAGAACAAGACTGAAAGTAAAAAGAAACAAACAAAATCAACAAAAAGCCAAAATTGGAATTTGAACTTAAACTGTTTGATTCAATAGTGTGCTTTCCATGGTTCCACTGGGTTCTACAGTCATCTGCATTTGGAGTGTCTGCTCAGCTCGTTTCTCTTCATTCCCCAACTTTCAAAGATGTCCTTCATCAGTTGTCAGTGAGTCCTGATCTCTGGCCATTGTTACTTGGATGGGGAGGGGGGCCTCACCTAGGCTGAGCTTCTAATCTGGGACTAGGAGACTTCAGTCTCATTTAGGTGAAAGACTTATGGCTGGAGAGTGGTCACCTTGTCCTTTATGGGCAGAGGGAGCAAATACTAGTAATCTGTGGAAAAGAAAAGTGAAAAAGACACGGATGGAAGGTGGAGTGAGAGCTCTCCAAACTCATCTGCTTCCTGCTTTTACTTCTTTATTTTTTCCTGTGGCTTTCATGAGCTCATATAGCTTTATTACACATTCTACTTGATATTTTTCAAGTCATTTAATTTTTTGACTCACACTAGCTCAAGTGGTTTTGTTCTATGACTCTGCAGCCAGAGTCCCAACTAAAATACCTCCTATCATTCTTGTCATGTAAGTTATTTTATAAGCCAGTCACTTTAGTTACATCATTTTAAGAGGTTCATTTAAAAAAATATTGGCTGAGAGTGTGGAGAAAGGGAAATGGAGACTGTAAATGCATCACATTTTATGGAATACTGATATTTTCATAAAGTACACAGTGTGATAAAGGGGGAAAGGTCCAGATCAGAGAGCTCGCTTTTAATCTCAGCTCTGCCTCTTATAGGACTTCTGGCTTGTGAAAGTTACCTAGCCTCTGTGAGTTTCAATTTCCTCATTGTAAAATGGAGGCAAGGAAACCTTAGTCAGGTTAGTATGAGGAATAAATGAGGCCATTTGTGTCTTCATTCACTCACTCACTCACTCACTCATGTCTCAAAGATTTATTGAGCATTTATCATATGTCAAACACTATGATCGGTGCTTGGAATAATAAACATTTCATTTTAGTGAAGGTGAGTAAATAGAAAATAAACAATAACCATGGTGAAGGAATAAAGTACAGAGTACTTTAGAATGTGAAACATGCTATGGGTGTAAGGAAAAGTAGACCAAGTTAAGGGGGATCTGGAGTACATGGGTTGGAGGTTATTAGGAGGTGAGGAGACCTCACTAAGAAAGTAAGATGTGACCAAACACTTGAAAGATGTGAGGGAGTGAGTCATGTGCAAGAGAAAGGTGTTCCAAGCAGACACAACCACCAAGGTTAGGGCCAGAAGGTGGGAGTATGTGTGGTGGTTCTTGGGATTGTGAGTCAATAGGGATGGAGTGAAAGGAGAAAGGGGAGATTAGTAGAGAAAATGGCAGCACAGCGGGGAGTGTTGTGGGGAGGTGGAGGGAGGGATGGATCAAGGGTGGCCCAGCTTCTTGGCTTTCACGCTGTGTGAAATAGGGGCTACTGCAGGAGTCTGAGCTTAGAATTGACAATGCTTATGTTTCAACAGGTTCAAACTGGCTGCCAGTTGGAAACAGACCATGGCGAGGGGGTGGGTGGGTAGGGGTCTAGGTAGAGGCAGAAGGAAAGTTTGTAGAGAGAGGCACTGATTCAGACTCAGGAGGAGCTAATGAGGAGTGGTCAGTCAGATTCATGCTGGGCTTATTTTGAAGTGAGAGCAACAGGATCTCCTGATGTACTGCATGGAGAGAAAAGAGGGAGAGAAGGATGGTCCCAAGGCTTCTAGCCAAAGGACTGGAAGAGTACATCCACCATCACTTGAGATGAGAAGGGCTGTGGCTACAAAAAGGCTTTTTGGGAAAGAGGATGAACTTACTTTGGCCATACTGATTTTGAGACGTCAATGCCCAGTGAGCTTGCAGGTAGTGGGTCAGGCAATACTGGAATGTGGGAGAGAAGTGTGGCTGGAGTTTGCATTAAAAGCTTCCAGAAGACTTTTTGGTCTAGCATAGGTGATGGCTGATATTCTTATTGCCTCCTACCATAGTGATTATGAAGGGGTTAAATAAAATAATATATGGAAAGCACAATGCCTGGTACATAATAGGAACTCAACATACTGTAATTCCCTCTGTCTCCCACTTTCATTTCCAAATATTTAGTTCTCTATTGACTATAGGATTGAGTCTATTTTTCTGTGAAAAAAGAAAAACAATTTTCCACAAGACATAATAAAAATCATATTTTATGTTTTGGCAGCCCTTTTAAAAATATAGCAAAATAATCTGATAAAATATTAATACTACTACTAAAGAAGTCATGAAGTAGAACTTTCAGGTAGCAAGGTAAATTTTCATTTGGGCATGAGCTGAAAGGTCTAAAGAAAAAATGAAAACAGGACTGAACTAATTCATGGACCTATAAGTCCCTCAACGTCTCTCAAATCTTCCTGGATTTTTGGCAATGATTAACAGTCTTTCAGGATAAAGAAGATGCAGGAATGTGGGAAAGGTGATTCTTCAAACTGCAGGCCCCAGTGTACATCTGAGGAAGCACATGTGCTTGAAGGCACATCTGGGACCTCTGGAAATTCTGGAAAGAATTCTCTAAAGTCTAAAAGTATATCTTTAAAATAGGTTTCTTAATTTATAAATGTATCTTCATTCTTTTTTATTTTAAAGATTTTATTTATTTGCAAGAGAGAGAGAAAAAAAGAAACATGAGGCAGAGGGAGAGGGACAAGCAGACTCCCTACCGAGCACAGAGTCTGAAGTGGGGCTCCATCCCAGGACTCTGGGATCATGACCTGACCCGAAGGCAGACGCTTAACCAACTGAGCCACCCAGGCACCCCTATAAATGTGTCTTCATTTGAACAATTTTAACCTGGAAACCATCTGAGTTTGAACCCTTTTTTATGGATATTAATGAGGGCTAGGGAGGTGAAGCAGCATGCCTGAGGCCACAGCTAGCCAATAACAAGGCAAGGACTAGACTTGGACCCCCTAACTCTCAGTATAGCTGTCTTTCCATTCAGTTTCTTTTCAGTTTGTTTTGTTTTTTGTTTTACTCAGTTATCTCTTGTACCTAATAAGCAGCATCATTTCTGTGAAATCTCACATCTTATCTTAATGTTTTACTGAAATGTTATAGTCCATAAAACATCGTGTTTGTTTGAAGACAAAGTTAAACTATCTTTCTGCCTCCTGGGCTCCTCCTTGCAGATGATGAAGTAAGAATTTCAGAACAAGATCTTTATTTATTCTGACTTCTTATGTCTGAGACAGTGTTAGTGCACATAAAAAAAGCTTTCCACTTTTGCAAATCATGTTGCTAAGTGATTTGCCATTTGTGTATAAAAAAAAACCCCAAAACAAAAAAAACTTCAAGGCAGGCTGGATGCATGAGTGTACAACCTGGGTGACTGCCCAGGAGCCCATGTTCAGAATAGACCCTTGCTTTAATTTTTTTAATAATTTGAGCCAGTGTTTTTGTAGGTGAAGTCCAATGGGGTAGTGGAGCGTGTGAGTGAGGAGGGGTATCTGCACCATATGCACGCCCCCAGCCTTCACTTATGGCCTCATTTGCATATAATGTGCATAATGGTGAATTCTGGTGGACTCACAATTCCTGGGAGTTCAGTGAGATTCGGTGTGAGTGAGGTTAAGTATGCTCTGTCTATGACTAAGTGAGGAAGCTGACAATCCCAAGAGGCCATGCTTTCCACGGAAGCCAGAATTTGCTTTGAACTTCACAAGAAGGCAACTGTATTCTAAGAAACATGGATGACAACTGATGGGGTTCAGGGAAGGCCACCCTGAAACATGCCACTTCGGTATATTGATTATCTTGAATTAAAGTTACTTGGGAAACAGCCAGTACACGAAGGACTCTCTGAGGCTCTTCTGTCCCCTGAAAGCAGGAAATAAATCTCCCACGTGAATGATACTCTTCCTGTACAGGAGGTAAAGAGACATCCTTACCATCAGAGACAGGGAATTCAGAGAAGGCTTTATCAACAAGCCCTGTTATTTCTTCACTAATTTACTCCCCAAAGCCTGACCTTCTTTTTGTCAATTTTTCACGAACTTATTGTTTTTGTCTAAAACATGTAAAAGCTGCCTGGTTTAGTTTCTTCTTTGAGTCTCATATTTTTATGGGCTACTGTTTGTATGAAATTAAATTTGTTTTTCTCCTGCTACTCTGTCTTATGTTGATTTAATTATTAGACTGGCCAAAGAACCTAGAATAGAAGAGGGAAAAAATTTTCCTCCCCAACACAAGAAATCCTATCATATCTTTTATTTTTTGCATTTCTCCCCCTGAATTAGTAGCCTGCTTATGGTGAAAATAAAGACATAAAAAGAGAAAAAAAGGGAAAGCCATAGTTCTTTTTGCTGCAGCCCTTCCTTACTCATCAGTGAGCCAAAGGGAGAGAGTGTTGGTACAGTGTGCATATATCAAGAAGTGAAATAAAAATGGTAGAGAAGGTTTGTGTAGCGTTTCCATTGTTCTGGTAGGAATAACATACATATGCATGATCTACAACGTACAAATTGTATAATTTTGGTGATTCTTCATGTAAGTTAAATAATCCCATATTTTCATTATATAATATAAAGATGAATGGTAAAATGCATGCTAATAACTTAAATTTTTTTCTTTTTTTGGAACCACATTAAATATTAAATAAAAACCACTATGATGAGTTGAGAGAGAGATGGCAGAAAAAAGGAAACAATTTTATACTTTAGTACATTTAACAACTCTTCTGTCCTGCTTTCTGAACAAGGAGCCTGCATTTTCATTTTGCTCTGGGCCCTGCTAATTCTGTAGCCATTAACATTCACCCTGTTGTAATTAACTAGCACAGACTTTAGTAAGTGCTTCAAGCCTTATTAATTTGCAGTTTAAGTATCATATATAGGATTTTTGGAAATAGACAATCTGCTTCTGAAAATCCTAGTATAATTACAAACTAAATTAATCTAGTCTCTGTTCTCGTCAAACCTCCTAATGTCTTCTCCTTCCTTCCCAAATGACTCTTTGGACATCTGACCAAAGTTCCTAATTTGAGCACCTCAGAAGACCCTCAGTTTTTTTATTTAATTTCTAATTTAATTTAATTTTAATCTTCCATTTGAAACTCCACTGCCTGCAAGGTCAAATCCTCAGTTGGTGAAGACAGAAAAATCAGTGATAAAAGTAATGTACTTTAAAGTGTGAGTAATAAAGCCACCTGACACTTTTGAGGGATATTTAGATTTTAAAGAAGCACTTAGTTCAGTCTAAATGACCTTAGTGTGTAAGAAACAATGCTCCTAAAGGAGGAAACTTTCTATTACTCTCTGCTAAGAGGGCCGTTAGACCCCAATGCACTTGTAAGAAAGGGTAATGTTCTAGTTCTCAACAACCACAGGTGATTTTTTAAAATTAGGTAACTTATGGCCATATGTACTAAGATATTTCCAATTAAAAAAGACTTCACAATCATGAAATATATAGACTTATTTCATGTCACTTTAATCACCAAAAAGAACTGAACTTTAAAACATGTAGTAGAGACAGCCTCCCTTTCCAATTCTGTCCTATATTAGTCCATCTGTGGTGACTCTGCAGCTTCAGGAATTTAGCTAAAGGACTCTGCTGAAATTCTAAGGCATTGCCCCCTCCCCACATACATACATACACACACACACACACACACACACACACACACACACTCCAACAACAACTCACGTTTCTACAGACAAGATGATTTTGGTCTCCCTGATGAACAGAAGGTGGGTAGTGACTCATTGAGATATCAGCTGTTGCCCTGGTACAAAAAGATTGACAATCTATTTACAACTTTGAGAGCACTAGTTAGAAATATCTTTTAATCCATGTGGCGGGAGACTAAAAGACCTGTTCCCTTGGGCATATCTTTTTGGTTAAAAAGAAGGCTTATTGCCTGAAAATAAACTGGAGACTGGTATTTTTTTGTCAATGACTTAAGGGGAGACTTTCAACATCTTGCATCTGTATAGCCTTTCTTTCTAATAATCTCAAAGCTTTAATATGTTTTCAAGTAGTTTTCTTTAAAAAAAATTACAGTAGAGAGGTGCCTGGGAGGCTCAGTCAGTTAAGCGTCAGACTCTTGATCTCAGCTCAGGTGTTGATCTTGGGGTCGTGAGTTCACGCCCCACATTGGGCTCCACACTGGGCATAGAGCCTACTTAAAAAAAAATTACAGTAGACTATCCTAACCTATTTGGCTCTAGTGAATTCACATTGCTTTCTCTTCACTCATTGGGCTGTCTTCCACAACTCTCTCAATTCCAACCCTAGTCCCCTTAGATGGACTTAATGAAACACAGTTAAGAGTGGCCACATTCACTGAGTGCTTACTGTATGCCATCATTGTTCTAAGATTGTTTCATTTAAAATTCTCAATCACTCTATGAGGTAGGTGATATTATCATCACCATTTTACAGATGAGAAGAATGAGATGCAGAGATGTTAAGAGACGGACCAAATTTTGACAGCTGGTCAGTAGGGGACATAGGCCCACAGTCAGTCTCAGCCATGCACTCTGCAACATGTTCGCCTCTTCATGCTTGTTTCAAGCCAAAAACACAGATTTATTTTTCATGAATTCATTTCACTCACCTATCTAATTCATTTATATCAGCTGGGCTGTAAGGCTTCCAAAGCTTACCATGTCCTAGGAACTTGAAATAAGTTGCTTCATTTAGATATTATCATTATCCCCTTTTACAGATGCCAAAATTGAGACACAAAGAGATTTAAATTACTTGGCCAAAATCTCAGAAAATTTTGGATCTAGGGTTTAAATCTAGTTCTTTTTATTATTATGTTACATTTCACTCTTCTGTGTCAGATTTTGCTATTTCCTAAAAGTAAATTTTCTATGCCAAAGTATAGAAAAGCCTTAATATTATTATCAAGTTGGTGATGAGTTCAATGGTAGAGCCAAATTTTAGTAGCCAGAGACCAGTTTTAGTTCCAAGCCCAGATATGCCAGTTGGCAACACTGGTTCCATGGCCAACAAACTGTAACTTTGTTTCCAGCCAGTCACTTCCCAACCACATGCTGCTAAACATGAATCCATGAATTAAACACATTTAAATATGGATTGAACTTTATCATTCATCAAGTCTCATTGTTTCATTTCACAGATATGAAAAGCACAGAGAGTTTAAGTAGAACACCTGAGATCACACAGGAAATCAGTAATAGAACTAGGACAGTAATTTAGATTTCCTGACACTAAATCTGAGGTCTTCATCCCATCAACAAAGGCAGCCTATAATGGCTATTTTTTCAGTGTCTTAAAAAGCGTGTTTAGGGGTGCCTGGGTGGCTCAGTTGGTTAGGCATCTGCCTTTGGCTCAGGTCATGATCCCAGGGTCCTGGGATTGAGTCCTGCATCGGGCTCCCTGCTCAGTGGGAAGCCAGCTTCTCTCTCTCTCCCTCTGCTGCTGCTCCCCATGCTTTTGCTCTCTCTTTCTGTCAAATGAATAAATAAAATCTTAAAAGAAAAGTGTTCATACTTTCAACAGATATTGAGTGGCTACTATGTCCCAGACACTATTCTAGGTTGCTAGGGATAGGGCAGCAAACAAACAAACAAAAATTGCTGCCTTCATGGAGCTTTACGACTTGGCACTGTGATGGTAAAACATCCTGAAGTTTTAAATGAGAAAATGTCATATGAATTTGAGTTATTTTAAATTTAATCACTGGTAAAAAAGTGATTGCTTAAGAAGCACTGGCTTGAAATTATGGATGATCCAAAACTATAATACCTCATAGACAGAAGACCTTATTATTACATATACCAGTTTATACATATGATCAAAGCCCAGTCATTACATAAACAGGGGTGGCATGGGTTCTGTGGTACCCATGGAAAGATGGAGAAAGTCAGGAAGGTCCATGCTCCCAAGCAGCTTAAGCTTGAGATGTATGAGTCACGTAGATGAGGGGAAATGCTTTCCCCTCAACTTAAACTTCTTTAAGCAAATTCCATAACATTTGAAAAATTATCTTTTACTCTGTGACAGTTAAAAAATCATTCTCTATAGCTGCTAAGAATTAAAACTATAATTAAGTGAATAATCTGAAATCCCAAAACCCCAGTTAAATTTTCTGAAATTTATCTATTTCGAGTCTTTTTTTTAAATGATGCATACCATATTCTGTGTCAACTTGTCCAGTGGCAGAGAAATAACAATAATAAAATGTAAGTTTGCCTCTAAATCAATATACATCTGCATCCTCTTGCCAATAATTATTATAATGAAGTAAAAAAATTGAGCCCTTGGTCACAAAGGCTGGCTGCATTTGCTATTAGTCTGAATGGAAACAGTCACCCTAAAGCTATTTCATAATGGAAAACACAGGGCAATGCAGTTTAATGTACTATACTAAGCCTATTCTTTAATTATAATATTTTGCAATGTCAATACGCACCATTATCTGCAATAACCAGGGTTTTTAAAAATACAGTTATGCTTTGTGCTGATAACAAACTATGCTTTAGTGTCTTCCAAGATATTAAATTCTTCATTCTGACTCTTCCACTTAATGTCAAGTAGATGTAGTTGATATCATGTCTCCTGAAGACTCTGCTTGATGAAAATCCAGCAATAGGAAGACATAAGAACCCAAAATATGACTTACAGTTACAAATTTATAACCACATTTGCTCATATACTTATTTAAGTGCTGAACTGCTAAAGATGTATCTGGTAATATGTATATATCCACCATTCATAACTTCTGAGAGGTAAATACAATTCACACTCAGAAAATATTCTGAATGACAAGTGTTGGAGAAAAATCTAAAGGGTTAGCAATTAGTTGAACTACTACTTTCATTATTCATACCTACATTCCTCATGGTGTCTTTATTTTTTTTATGATTTTATTTTTTATTTGAGAGAGAGAGGGCAGGAATAGAGGGAAGGGCAGAGAGAGAGGGAGAAGCAGACTCCCTGCTGAACAGGGAGCCCAGATGTGGGGCTCAATCCCAGGACCCTGGGATCATGATATGAGTGGAAGGCAGATGCTTAACTGACTGAGCCACACAGCCACCCTTCTCATGGTGCCTTTAGAAGACCCAGTGAGGAAAACAGGTTTCACCTAGGAGGGTTGTTAGCTAACCTACATGAAAGTATGCCATGAACGGTACAGTTCCCAAATAATGCCATTTGTGGTAACTTAATTTCTTTGGTTTCTTCTTTGGTCACTTCAGTAGAAATAAATTGTGCACATACTTCCCATAGGTAATGCCATCACAGTAATATGTCTGCTAAAACACAGTGCAATAATGCTAGTTTTCTTGATAATTAGGTGAGACAGCCTATTCCAGAAAATCAAGGTACTGAAACATAGGAGGGACCCTCTTGTTGTTTCCTTTACCTCCATCATGGATGGGAATTATACAGGGCCATCCCTATATAATAAAGGAGACTCATGTGGTTTTTCAGCACCTTGTGTCTTTTTTTTCTGAACATCTATTTTCCAGTTTTATGTCTTTTTTCAGATATTGTTATTCAAGTTTCCTTCATTAAAACTCTAACACTTGGCAATACATGGCCCAGCCTAGAAAGTCTTCTTGTATAGCAAAGGCCTGGCTATCAAAATCCATTCAGCTCCCTCAGGTAGTGCCAGCAGAGGCCAGTGAAAAGGCCCAGCAGCATTAAATAAACCTGGCTGACCAAAATAACAATGGAAAGGCACTGAAAAATAAACTGCCACTGGAATCATGGCCCACAAAAGTAGCCATTCTAAATCTGTGACTGCCTTTGACAATGAAAAAAATTAAATAAGACCTTGGGTCTCCTAACTTAACAGACAAAATGTCCAGGATACAATAAAAGATCACTTTCCATACCAAAAAATCAAGAAAAATCTCAACTTAAATGAGAAAGACAATCAACTGATGTTAACATTGAGATGAGTCAGATGGTTCAAATACCTGACAAGGATTTTTAACAGCCATCATAAAACTCAATTATCCATTACAAAATCTTCTGGGATATCTGAAAAAATAGAAACTTTCAGCAAAGAAATGGAAGTTATAAAAAGAAACAAATGGAAAATATAGAACTGAAAAATATAACAGAAATAATAATAATAATAATAATAATAATAATAATAATAATAATAAAACCAACTTGGTGGATGAACTCGAAAGAAGAGTGAAGAGGACAAAGGACAGATCCATTGAATCCACCCAATCTGAACAACAGGGAGAAAGTAGGGTATTTTAAAAATGAGCAGAAACTTGGGGAACCTGGGTGGCTTAGTAGGTTAAGCGTCTGCCTTAGGCTCAGGTCATAATCCCAGGGTCCTGGGATTGAGCCCTGCATCAGGCTCCCTGCTCTACAGGAAGCCTGCTCCTCCCTCTCCCACTCCCCCTGCTTGTGTTCCCTCTCTCGCTGTATCTCTCTCTGTCAAATAAATAAATAAATAAAAATCTTTTAAAAAAAATGAACAGAAACTTCAGGTGCCCATAGGGCAATAACAGAAGATCCAACATTCATATCACTGGAGTCTCAGAAAAAGATGAGAAAAATAGTTGCTGAATACTTCTCAAATTTGATAAAACAGACATAATCACAGATCCAAGGAGCTGCGAAAACTCCCAACAGATAAAAGCCATAGAAATACACACCTATCCGCATTATAACTGAACTTCTGAAAATGAAAGAGAAAGAAAATATCTGAAGGCAACGAGAGAGAAACAAGCATTTTGAAGTATTTAAACACCGATGTGAATAACAGCAAATTTCTTATTTGAAACCATGGAGTCCAGAAAGAAGTGTCAAAGCATTTTTTTTCAAATGATGAAGTAAAAGAAACGTCAACTGCAAATTCTGTCTGTATTCAGAAAAACTATCCTTTAGGAATGAAGAGGAAATGAAGGCATTCTTGTACAAAGAAAAATTAAAAAAGAATTTTCACTAGCAAACCTATCCTTAAAGGCTGTCTCAAGGAAAATCTTCAAACAAAAAGGAAATTGAAAAAAAAATCCTAGCACATAAGGAAAGAAGGAATAAGAAAAGAGCAGAAACCCAGATATATACAATCCTTTTACTTATGAGTTTCATAAGTTAATTTGATGATTGAAAAAGAAATGGAATAATAATCTGAGACTTAAGAAAATGATACCTAAAAGTGTGGAAGGTAAAGGGACTTAAAGTTTCCATGCTTAAAGTGGTAAAATGTTGGTACCAATAGACTGTGATAAATTACATATATATGTTGTAAAACCTAGAGCAACCACTATGAAAACTATGCAAACAGGTATACTCCAAATCACTATAGAGAAAATACTTTCAAATCATATATCTGATATCTGATCCAGAACAAGAAAAGAATGCCTATAAATCAACAATGACAAAATCAAATGACCCAATTAAAAAATGGGCAAAGAATTTGAATACACATTTTTCCAAAGAATATATACAAATGACCAAAAAGCACATGAAGAGATGATCAGCATCACTAATCATTAGGGAAATGCAAAACAAAACCACAATGAGATATAATTTCATATCCATTAGGTTGTCCATTTTAAGACAAACAAAACAGAAAATAAGATGTGTCCATGATGATGTGGAAGGATTGGAACTATTGTGCATTGTTGGTGGGGTTCACAACAACAACAAACAAACAAACAAATAATCCAATTAGGAAGGGACAGAGGCACTGAATAGACATTTTTCCAAAGAAGACATACAAACAACCAACAGGTACATGAAAAGATGTTCAACATCACTAAGCATTAGGGAAATGCAAATCAAAACCACAATGAGATATCATCTCACACCTGTTAGAAGAGCAATCATCAAAAAAACAAGAGATAAGTGTTGGTGAGAATTTGGAAAAAAAGGGAACCCTTGTGCACTGTTGGTGGGACTGTACATTGGCACAGCCACTATGGAAAACAGTACGGCGGTTCCTCAAAAAATTAATCATGGAATTTCTATGTGATCCAGTAATCCTGCTTCTGGCTATATATCTAAAGGAAATGAAAATAGGATCCCAAGTAGATATCTTTGAGATATACTATGTTCATCGCAGCACTATTCACAATAAGCAAAATGTGAAAATAGCCTAAGTGTTCATCAATGGCTGAATGATGAAGTGGTACCTATGTGTGTAACACACACATACAACCACAAACACAATAGAATATTATGTGGCTACAAGAAGTAAGAAAATCCTATTTGTGACAACATGGATGGAACTTGAGGGCTAAGTGAAATAAGTCAGAAAGAGAAAGACAATTACTGTTTGATATCACTTATAGGTGGAATCTAAAAAAGCCAAACTTATAGAAACTTATAGAGATAGATTACCAGGGGCTGGAGGTGAGA